>NC_080539.1:260794040-263194040 GCF_028640845.1 Ahaetulla prasina | reverse complement strand
TCAAGATAAGGATCTCCTTCATGTGAAGTGTTCCCCAGCTGCTCTGTATTTTTATACCTGTAACTATGAAGTGGAAAAACCTACATTTCATCCAATGTCTATTTGAAAATAAGTCTATTTGAAAATAAGTTTACACTGGAATGCAGGGGAAATGTTACTAAATGGGAAGGCAAGTCAGAAGAGTCTGAGCCAGCCACATTTAATCCATGAAATTGGAATGTTTTTGCAGTTACAATGTTTTTGCAGTTACTCTATTATGTAATTTAACTAATGGATGGACCAGACAATTTAAAGTTTATTTGCCACCATCTTACTGCCTACAGGAGGGCTTTGTGACTTACCTAAACAGGAAGAGAAGAAAGATTTGACCCAGTCTATAATTTGACCCTTAGTATGACTTTGCCTTCTTTATTTGGGCTGAAATAATGTTTAATCTGTTGTGAAAGATACAACACACAGTATTCATAGCTATAACACACAATACAGTTTACTAATAATAGTAAAAGTAAAAAAAAAATACAACAGTAATTATACTGTGAGAAAACCCCTACATATATTGGCTGTACATAAACATAACAAAAAAGGTAAAAAATAATATAGTGACACTTTTTAAATTAGATAATCATTTGTAACCCACTTCCCCAAACTTGTATGATGTAATTCAAAAAATGCTACTAAAGTTCAGAAACAAACAGGCAATTCATACAACCACTTTGAGCCACTTCCATGGCTTTGTGACTTAAACCATGGAAACGTTTCTCTTGTTTTTCCTCTTTCTCTGCCACAAATTATGAATGTGACTTATTGGTTGTGTGAATGACCCTCTGTAAAGCAAAATAACATGTCCAGAATGAATTGGTACATATTTTTCACACAAATAGGGTTCACTTCACTTCATTTGGGAACCTAATCAGGTTTTCTAAAGATATATATTGAATTTTTGCTGGTGAAATGATTGAGTAGATTGAACAAACCTTAAATATTGACAACCTGAGTGACTAATTTTGTTTCAGAATCCAGGAAAGTTTGCATATTACATCAGAATGATTAATATTTGCCTGCTTATAGATTGAGTCATTAATCAGACTTCTATAATAGATATTGGCTATGTAATCCACAAATGTAGATTAGTTTGTCATCAGTCTGTAATAAGGGGGTGGGGAAGAGAAACTGGCAAACATATTGAATGTTGATAGTCATGTGGGATAAGACATCTAAGTTCTAATATTGCTTGGTATATGGCTAACCTAACTATGATATTCAATATTTAAAATCTTTTCTCTAACAATTATCCTATCTTAGAATATCCCAAAAGGAACAATTGCCTGAATAGCTGAGTAAGTAACATACTGAGTAAGTTTCATCAATATTGACTGTTGACAATTAGTGCTAATAATCAGGCCCTCATCTCCAATTCTGTTCTCTTGTTTCCATTTTAAGAATCATATTAGATATAAGTAAAAATCAAGTTCCCCCATACCCCCCAGCCCAAACTTTGCAATTTTAAGAGGTGTGGACTTTAACTCCTGGAGTTCTCCAGCTAACAATGCATTGAAGTCCACACTTGCCAAGTTTGAAAAACAGTGATTTAGATGCTTGAAACAGTTACAAAAAAAAATGTTTATGAGATTTATGAGTGAAGGGTCCCAACTGACATCAGTTTTTCTACAAAATGTTTGGTTGCTGCTTGAATACATTCCTGCCCTTTGTTCAGGTAAATCTCATAATAATCATTATACTATGCATTTGTGCTTGTCAGGCAACATGATTGGTGCGCATTATAAACACCTGTGGCTTGGCTCTATGTTGCCTAAATATTTGAAAGCTGCGTGAGGAATTCTGGGAATTGAAGCCCACAAGTCTTAAAGTTGCCAAGGTTGGAGACCTCTGCTCTAGAAGAATGTAACAATAGAATAGAATAGAATAGAATAGAATAGAATAGAATAGAATAGAATAGAATAGAATAGAATCTTTTATTTCCAAGCGTGATTGGACACACAAGGAATATGCCTTGGTGCATATGCTCTCGGTGTACATAAAAGAAAAGATTTATTCATCAAGAATCATAAGGTACAACACTTAATGATAGTCATAGGGTACAAATAAGCAATCAGGAAACAATATCAATATAAATCGTAAGGATACAAGGAACAAGGTTACAGTCATACAATCATAACTGGAAAAAGATGGGTGATGGGAACAATGAGAAGATTAATAGTGCAGGTTTAGTAAATAGTTTGACAGTGTTGAGGGAATTATTTGTTTAGCAGAGTTTAGCAGAGTTTAGCTATCAGAGAAGCTTGTTTTGGTTCCATCTGTTATGAACAGATCCTGCCACAGTTGCCATGAGAGGAGCATTCTCTGTATTAAAATGGTGGACATTAACAATGTAATATAAAGAGTCAGTGAGAATTCCCCACTATGTGTCCACAATTCACCTGTCATTTGAACACCATCTGCCAATAAGTCATGAGAAACAAGCCAATCACCCATATTCATGATAAATAAATTCTGCTGGTTTATTTTTAGAGATTATACTGTTTAGAATGTGAATATCAAATGGTTTGATTAATTAAGACAGGTAAATAATCTGTAAAATTATAAAATGTGTCTTATAATTATAAGTTGTGCCAAGCATGTAGGGAGATGAAAACCCTCAACTTCCTCTAAATTGTAGTCTCAAACGTAGACGTATAAAGTTTTATTGTCTGGATTCATTTGTGCAATTGAAAGTATCTCCAATTGAAATATTAGCTATGAGATGGATATCATCGCAACTGAATTTGCTATTTTATCCCAAGTGTGTTTAATCTGCTTTTGACAGTGAAGTGGAGCTAAATAAATATCAAAGAATATGAATTTGATTAAATTGCAGAAGGGATGCTATTACCTCTTCTGTAATTTAATCAAATAGGCAAAGAAGGACTTGTAAAATGTGTAGAGATTAATATGTCCAAGCCTCCATTTACTCCACCTTCCTTTTTACTTGGATCCATATTGGTACAGTGTTTATAGAATCCACTAATATCAGTTTGGCAGAAAAATCCAAGAAAATCCAAGACATCCAATTTTCTTGTATGAATAAGATGCCATTTACAAAAAAAAAAAAATGATTAGCAGCTGAAAGATTACAGTGTTGATAATTCAACCAATTATATTCTATATACTGAGAAAAAGAACATATTACTGTAATGATTGTATAATGGGTGGAGTAGGCTGGGAATTCAGTGAATCATAGGTGTTAGCTCTTAAATATGGACTTTTGGATACCTTTTATGTCTACATTGGAAAGAGTGAACAATTTGGGGTATTCTCCTGAAAGTTAAGCACTGATTTAGGAGTTCTGCATGGGAAGGCAATTTATTCTGCAGAGCTTAGATGATTTTGGGGTCCCATGTGTCAGTTACAAATAATAATGCCTTTATACTTTGGCTAGCTTAATATAATAGGTCAAAACTGAACAGAACTGAACTGAAGCAGAGGTAACAGAGCGCTTGGCATCTTGATATTTTTATTTTCCAAACTGTAAATCTGTCATCAGTTTCTGAATATCATGGGCCTCTGCAGAGAAGACAATGTATTGCCTTATACATTGTAAGCCGCCCTGAATCTTCGGAGAAGGGCGGGGTATAAATGTAAACAAACAAAAAAAAAAGTTAGACTATCTGAGGCTCTTACTCAGATGGTACCAGGGGTAAAATCCAGCAGGTTCTGACAGGTTCTGGAGAACCGGTAGCGGAAATTTTGAGTAGTTCAGAGAACTCCTCACCTCAAATACCATCTCTGGCTGGCCCCAGAGTGGGGTGGGAATGGAGATTTTGCAGTATCCTTCCCCTGCCACGCCCACCAAGCCATGCCCACCAAGCCACACCCACAGAACCGGTAGTAAAAAAAATTGGATTTCACCACTGATCTGAACTGATAACTAGAGTTTTCTGAGACAGGATATAATCTCATACTTATAGCAATAAACTATAAAATTGAATGGTCAAAATGAAATCTTTGCAATTTTGAGATTTTCCTGGACTTTTCAGGAAGGCATTTGCAAAAATTCATTTTGTGTGTCCATTGCATCTGTTCCTTAACTGGGAGGCAGCAGTGAAATCCGGCCAGATCTATCTGGCTCACTGGTAGCGCCGGAGGAGGGAGGCTGTGCCCAGCCGCCGGGATGTCATTACGCCCCATTTTTGACCCTCTGCACATGTGCAGAAGCCTCTGCGCATGCACAGAAGAGGCACACATGCTCATATTCTTGAACCGGAAGTGAAGGTAAGTGCATTTCACTGCTATTGGGAGGCTCTTCTGACAGTCACTCATATCTTGATAACCCCATGCAAGAATTACTATAATTCACTTTGTTTGGGATTTACCTTGAAGATCACTTGGTTCTCAATCTAGAATCTGGTGGGATGAGCAGTTATGATCATGTGACACGTCTACGGAGCTTTTCTGTTTCACAAACTGCATTGATTATTGTAAGTTTTCAGATACAATTCGATTTGTTGGTCATCATCTACAAAACCCTCTCTGACATGGGGAGCAGATGCACATCAAAATATGAATTATCCCAACCTTGCTGTCATCAAACAAGGCTTGAATAATTGACTCTTTCCCAGGTTTTGCACTAGTTCTGGTGGTAGAAATCCTTTATGAGGGTTTCCAATGCCTGTTCCACTGGGATGACTGTTCTTTTCTGATGTCTGTTATTGTGCTATTTCTTGGTTTTCCATTTGTACTCTATACAGAATCTTTTAAAAACTAAGTCGTCAGCATTCCAGAAAACCCCCCAACTCCAAGTAAAAACTCCAAAGCAAGGATCTTTCAAAGTTCTATTTACTAGAATAGGTAACCTGGCACATCTGGGAAAACCTGAATCTGAGAGGTCCGGGTTTTTCCTCAGTAAATTAAACCCCCCCAAACCTTCCCCTGACTCTGCAGTCGATCACATGCTCCAATCGCCAACCGTCCCATCTCGAGACAGCACTCTGACCACTCCTTCTCCAGACGCAGGATTGGCCTGACCTTGACAGACAGGAAGAATGCTATTATGTCTAAAGACAAACCCTCTACTAAACCCCCCCTACTTTCCCACACATGAGGAAGTGGCAGCATGGAAGCTTCCATCCTAGTAATAACACAAGAGCTACCAATAGATTTAAACTTAATGTCAACCACTCCAGTTTGGATTGAAGAAAATATGATTTCTGTAACAGAATTATCTGTGCTTGGAATGCATTACCTGACTCTGTGGTCTCTTCTCATAACCCCAAAAGCTTTAAACAAAATCTATCCACTGTTGACCTCACCCCATTCCTAAGAGGACTCTAAGGGGCGTGCATAAGAGCACAAACGTGCCTACCGTTCCTGTCCTTTTGTTTCTTTCCCTATATATATATATGCTTATACTTCCTTGTTTCTCCTCATATATTTGTTTATACATTATATAATCTTTTAGTGTTATGCTTGTATATATTGTTTTGACAAAATTAAATAGATAAATAAATAAATAAATAAATAAATAAATAAATAAATAAATAAATAAATAAATAAATAAAATAGTATGGCTTCCAAAGCTGACATAAGTGTCTTTAGATATCAATCAATCAATCATGATTAATCCAAAATTTAAACCAAAGCCTATTCAGGATAGATAGTATTGTCGTTATAAAATACCTTGCATTTTGCTTGGTTTAAGGTTTAGGACAGTTAAATAATACAGTATAATGATGCTATTCGGCAGAAGTAGATAGCAACATAATTTATCTAGTTAACATCTACATTACTACCAGAAATTTTGTTTTCTGTTTGTCTGCTTCAATCTTTCTCTCTATCCACCCACCCCATCTACTTACCTACCTACAGCTATATAAATATGCACAATCTAACAACAATATTATTTATTCAGTCACCTTTTCTGATAATGTGATTCTATAATTGCTTTAGGAAATTTCTTTAGGTTAAAATTTTCTGTCTACCAGATCAGTGAATCAAACAAAACTCATAAATCCCCTCTTGCACAGCCATATTTCTTCCTTGGGCCAAATAAATGAAAAAGATCAAGTCTATTGAGATTTTGATGGCTGGTACTTTTTAACTGATGGAACAGTATAGAAAAGAGATTATATTAGAAAGCCACGAATAAAAACTGAAATATTAGAATCCTATAGTAGATATGGGCCTGACAACTGACAGGGCATCGTTAGTTGAATCTGTATTTCATACTGCACTGTAGAACTATCGATCTTATTACTTGCCTATCCTGAAACTAGAGGAAGATAATGTTGTGTCATCCTTGGGGATTTTAATAGTTTTTAGTATATTCAGCCTATCTAAATTATTCTTTTAAATATATTTTTAATTTTTGTATTTATTGTTCTTAGTTGGCTGTAAACCGCCTGAGTCCTTCGGGAGAAGGGCGGTATAGAAATTGAATAAACAAACATAAACTTGTTGGATGTTACATACCCTATAACTTGCAGCTATTGCTCTCCAATTTGGCTTACACTGATTATTATCTAGTAATCAATTATATTCATCTGATACTTGTTAAAATTATGAGATTTATTTTTGTTTTCCTTCTCAAGCTAAAAAAAATCCCAGTGATTTCAAGTTAATGGCATATATAATATTTGAATACCCACTATTCAAAATTATAACTATTTTGTATCTATTCCCCAGTTGTTTTGCATTTTTCTTTAATAGAGTTAATTTAAGGAGACTTGTGATTTTTTATGATGGTTTTAATTTACAGGGGTACGGCATATATTTATGCGAAATTTTGAATCTCCACTTCTACATTTTGCTATCTGGCAAAGAATGATGGAGAACTGATATCAGATTGAGCTCTGATAAAAATACTGGTTTAGCATGGATTTTGAGTCCATAGATCAAAACATCTATGACTGCTTCTTATGAATTAATCATTTTATTTTATTTATTTATTTATAATTTAATTTCTATACCGCCCTTCTCCCTGTCATATAAATAGAGAGATATGTTTGTCTCTGTTTGTGCATTAAAAGTTACTTTTTCTTAATATGAAATAGAAATAAAGACAATGGGAAAATGGGAAAGGAAAGTGACTGGAGGAGCTAAAGTAAGGGGGGAAAAGAAATAAAAAAGAAACAAAAAGCAGTTACTTCCAACTTTTATTGGTGCAGTTTAAGACAGTGGCTCCAGTGGTGGGATTCAGCCAGTTCTCTCCGGATCGTGTGAACCAGTAGCGGCGACTGCGGGAGGCTCCACCCACCCGCCCGGACATAATGCATGACTACTGCACAGATGCAGAAGGCCGTGCGCATGCACAGAGTGGTGCGTGGGCTCACATTTGTGAACTGGTAGGGAAGATAAGTGAATCCCACCTTTGAGTGGCCCCCCAACTTTTTGGGCACCAGGGTCTGGTTCCATGGAGATAGCTTTTTCCATGGACCAGAAGGGGCATGGTTTTGCATGTTGCCTGCATCCCGCAGATGAGGCTTCACTTGTTTGCATGGCCCAGTTTCTGGTATGCCACAGCTCAGTGCTGGTCCATGGACTGGGGACTGGAGACCCCTGCAGTAAGATACATAATACATTTATAGTATCAACTTTTTAGTTATACCAAATAATAACTTGCCATTTCAATAACAATAACTCACATATCAGAATCCAAAGTCAAAATTTCATTTTTTTTTCTCTTTCAAGCAGAAAATCTAGAAGCATTTCCAAATAACCATAAAACTATTTACATTCTTATCCTTAATGCAGTCAGTTTCACTATCATTTCGCCACTTCCAAGTCTTACATATAGACTTCCAAGTCTTACATTGCTTGGAATACTTTACCTGACTCTGTGGTCTCTTCCCATAATCCTAAAAGCTTTAACCAAAAACTCTCTACTATTGACCTCACCCCATTCCTAAGAGGACCATAAGGGGCGTGCATAAGCGCACAAACGTGCCTATCGTTCCTGTCCTATTGTTTTTCTTTTCTTCTTCCTATATACATATATGCTTATACCTCCTTATATTTACTCATATATGTGTTTATATATTATATAATCTTTTTGTATGATACCTACATATATTGTTATGACAAAATAAATAAATAAATAAATAAATAAATAAAATAAACCTTTTCAATCCATCCGTTCATTGTGTGGGTTAACACTTCGTTCCATTTCTGGCCATGCTAGCATGTCATTTGGTGCCCTCAAAATATGCTGGGACTATCGCTTCCACATTTCTCAATCACTATTATCCATGATGTTTGGGAATTCTGGGAGCTACAGAATTCCAACAAACATCTGAAAGGCATCATTTTGGAGAAGGCTTCTCCCTGTTGATGTGGACAGCTTCTTATTTTTCTTGCTGTAAGCTGGGGGGGGGGAATCATCTGAACCCAACTTCTATGTCTCTTACATCCCAACTTTTGGATCCTGGCCTTTGAGTGGATTTAGCTAACTGCTAAATAAATTTATTATTGAAGTTTAATTGCTCTTCAGATGTTTGAAATATTTGCTAAATTAATCAAGCATAGAATCCTGAATGGGTGATCAACAAAATATATAAATCAAATGTAACTGTGTGATTCATAAATGAATCTTTGTTCACAATTTTGGATCTATATTGGTTGCAGCTGGTATATTCTAGACATCAGAACATCTGTGGTGTGCATTTTTTTCTCCTTTTCCTGTTTTGTAAACATTGCTGACACTATAATACAATCCTCAGAAATCAACCCTTCTAATTCATCACAGCAGTTTCACTAAGCCAATCTTCATTCTTATCCTGTTTGAGTTAATAAAACCCAGAAAAATATCACTGATCTGGAAATCAGCTCATCTCAAGATATCACTGACAGTATGAATATATTGTTAGGCCTTGTCCTTTCTTGATGATGATGATGATGATGATGATGATGATGAAAAAACTGTTCTACTTGGGACATCGTACATCTTAAGAAGGTACTTGGTTGATACCTAGGATGCTGGCAGCAACCCGTACCAACCATTAGCACCAGTCAATGGTATTTGTGATACATTTTTAAATGTTCTGTTGACTGAACATTCATTCATGTTTAATGAATAAAGTAAATAACAACAACAACAACAACAACAACAACAACAACCACTCCCCACTGGGTGCCGCCTTGACGTGGCGGGGGGCTTAACTGCTCCAATGTAGCTGAGAGCTGTGCTGGCGGTAGTGTAAACTACCAGCAGGTCCAACCATGCCAGAGAGGTCTAGGCCGAGGAGCAGAACTGAGTGCACCCAATAACCCATGCAATGATTCATGGTGAAACACAACCGAATGAAGCCTATACCGGCTTGGTCGTCCCCCAGGTTAACAAGGACTGCGTCGGATGTTGGGGAACCTGGGCATCCATCGACAAGTGGGCTACAGGCCATGGGTTCCTTAGCTGAGCAACCAGGGCATGGGCCTGTAGAGCTACTGGAAGCAGAATACCTGGTGACAGCAGAATCGATGAGAAACAACTTGAAACAGTCACCAGATATCAAGATTTGAGAATCGAATTGCAGAAACTCTGGCATAAACCGGTGCAGGTGGTTCCAGTGGTACTCAGCACACTGGGAGATGTGCCTAAAGACCTAGACAAGCACTTAAAAGCAATTGGCGCTGACAAGATCACCATTGGTCAGCTGCAGAAGGCCACCTTACTGGGATCTGCTCACATAATTCGTCGATACATCACGCAGTCCTAAACGCTTGGAAAGTGTTCGACTAGTGATCTGTGATACGAAATCCAGCATAGTTATCTCGTTTGCTGTGTATACTGTCATTTTGTGTAAATAATAATAATACCACAGATATCACGATTGTGGAAAAGAAAAAAGTGTGGATAGTCGACATTGCTATACCTGGTGACAGCAGAATCAATGAGAAACAACTTGAAAAAGTCACCAGATATCAAGATTTGAGAATCGAATTGCAGAGACTCTGGCATAAACCAGTGCAGGTGTTTCCAGTGGTACTGGGCACACTGGGAGATGTGCCTAAAGACCTAGGCAAGCACTTAAAAGCAATTGGCACTGACAAGATCACCATTGGTCAGCTGCAGAAGTCCACCTTACTGGGATCTGCTCACATAATTCGCCGATACATCACGCAGTTCTAAACGCTTGGAAAGTGTTCGACTAGTGATCTGTGATACGAAATCCAGCATAGTTATCTCGTTTGCTGTGTATACTGTCATTTTGTGTAAATAAAATAATAATAATAACACCCACGTAGTGACGTTGACAGGCTATATTTGCCCAGAAAGGTAGGCAGCAGAGGACTTTTGCAAGTGAAGCAGACAGTTGAAGGAGAGAAACATGCTCTGGCAGATTATGTGAAAGACAGTGTTGAACCAGCTTTGATGGACAACAAGAGGAAGTTGCTAAAAGTACGGCAAACCAAGTATCAATATACAAAAACAGCGATGCAAGCTCGAGTCCAACCCCCTGCCCAGGCAGGAAACCCTACACCATTTCAGACAAATGGCTCTCCAACATTTTCTTAAAAATGTTAACATAAATTAATATATTAATATAATATAATATAATTTATTAATATAAAAAAGATCATCAGCAAGTGTTGCTAATGCCCTCTCAGTCTTATACTCTGACATGAACCCAGATTGAAAAGGGTCCAGAAAATCTGCTTCATCCGCTGAAGCTACATGCCAACCACCCACTCAATGATCTTTTCTCTATAGGGAAAGATATATATAGGTTCACATTACTAATATAAAAATGATATCTAGAATTTATAGAGTCAGTCTCTTTAAAAAAATATTTTCAGGTAAATGAAAACTATCAAAGGCCTGACCATTTTGCTCTCTGTATAAATAATATATTTATGGAAAAGATAATCATGCAGAGGATTTGTGAGCACCTAGAAATGAAAAAGGTAATTATGAGAAGTTGCAAATATCTGTTAAAAACAGCTCTTGACAGACAAACTTTATTGCCTTCTTTGATAAGGGCAAGCAAAATGCTGTGGACATACTTTACTTAGATTTCAGTTGGGAATTTGACAAAGTAGACTATAGCCCTACATTTGTCCTAAGATAGAACAATGTAGGATAGACAGTACCAACACGAGAAGGATTTGCGATTGGCTGACCAACTGCACCCAGCATGTAGTCCTCAATGGATCTGCATTTAAATGGAAGGAAGCATGCAGTAAGGTACCTCAAGATTGTGTCATAGTCTCAGTACTCTTCAACATCTTCATAAATGACCCAGATGAGGGAGATCTAGGTGTCCTAGTGAACCACCAGTTAACTATGAGACATAAATGTGCTGCAGTTGTCAAAAAAGTCAATGCTGGGCTGCATCAACAGAAGGAAGGTATGAAGATATTAACCGCTTCAATCTTGATTCCAGAAAATATGACTTTTGTAACAGAGTTGTTAACACTTGGAACACATTACCTGACTCTGTGGTCTCTTCTCAAACTCCCAAAAGCTTTAACCAAAAACTGTCTATCATTGACCTCACCCCTTTCCTAAGAGGACTATAAGGGGCGTGCATAAGTGCACAAAAGTGCCTACCATTCCTGTCCTATTGTTTTCTTTCATTATATGTGCTTGTATATAATGTTGTGACAAAAAAATAAAAAAGATCACATGAAGTGATAACACCAATTTATGCTGAACTAGTGAGGCCACACCTGGAATACTACATACAATTCTGCTCATCATGATACAAAAAAGATGCCGAGATCATAGAATATATTCAGAGAAGAGCAACAAAGATGATAAATCCTATGATGAACAATTGAGGGAGCTAGAAATCTAATCTATTGAAGAGAAGGATTGGAGAGCCATAATAACTGCCTTCTAGTACTTGAGGGCTGTCACAGAAAAAAAGATTTATTTTTTAAAACACCAGAGGGCAGGACAAGAAATAATGGTTGGAAGCTTGCTAAAGAGAGACCCAACTTAAGAAAGTATTTTTTTTTTTACAATTAACAATTAATCAAAGGAGACCTCCGGTATGGCTCCGCTTCGTCGAGAAGCAGCCTTGATTAGCCTGCTAACTCCCTAGTCTGTAGAGCTGTCAGGACATCGTAAATCGTAAATCTGGTCCAACAGCTTGGAATTCTCTTCCCTCGGGCAAAGAGGGAGAGATGAGCATTCAGGCTGAAGGTGAGACACCCAAATATAGCCACAGAAGCTTCTGAGGCTTGCGGGGAGTTCTCCTTCCATAGCCTGATAAGATCCTGGCTGGGGGAGGCATCTGCCTTTATGGCAGACGAAACAAAGCGTCCAATTTCCACGGCAGGAATTGATTTATGATGGATTGTAACATGGACGGAGCAGAAACTGGAGTTCTAGCACTTGTTTGTAAGAAGACTGCAAGCCCCTGAGGATATATTTGTTGCGAAGATAGGAGAGAAGAAAGCAAATGGCGGTTTTGTGGAATGTGTGTACTGGAAACGAAAGTTAAAGAAATGCTTACTAACAGCTAGTGTCGAATTAGAAGATATATAAGAAGATACTGACTAAATGGAAGAAACGAGAATTTTATGATTTATATTTTTTCTTCTTCTTTGGGATTATAGTGATTTAGAAGAAAAGTTTTTTGAATTTTTCTTTTTGAATTTTTTTTTTGGTCTGTTATTAGGTTATATTTTTAAAAAATGGCTTTTAAGCAAATAGTACCAAAAGTCATTAAAAACTTTGAAATTTCTTCAGTTCAGATTCAAAAATTAAAAGAAGAAATCAAAAAGGAATTAAGAAATTCTTTACAGGAGTTTTTGGAGAGTCATTTTTTAGAAATAGATCAAAAATTTGATGAAATAGAGAAAGAGATGTTGGATTTTAAGGAAGTGGTGGAAGAGCAGAAGAGGGAAATGAAAATGGTAAAGGATGCAATTGCGCAAATATTAAGCTCTTGTATTCAGATGGAAGATGATCTTGAAGAAATTAATAAAGCTAATTTAGAGTTGCAAAGGAAAATAGAGGAAATTCAAAAGAATCAAAACAATTGGAACTTAGATAATAAGATGGAAGATATACAGGCAAAGGTAGATAGGGCAGATGAAGAAAGAGTAATATTACAATATAGATTAATGGAATATGCTATAAGGGTGAGGGGTTTGAAGCAAAGTAGGAAGGAAAATTTAAAAGAGATTTTTATGCAAGCCTTTGCTCAGATAAAAGGTGTGGAGCCAGAAGATTTTGAGATTAATATTGAAAGAATTTATCGTGTTAATTCTTGGTGGGCAAGACAAAATAGAGTACCGAGGGATGTGGTTATTTATTTTACAACTAAAAAGATTAGGTATGAAATTTTGCAAGCCTTTTATAAAAATAAATTTCAAATATTGGGACAAGATATAAAAATGATGAAGGAAATTCCTCCTAAAATGTTAAAAAAGAGAAGAGAATTTGCTTTTTTAGTGGATGAGTTTAAGAAACATCAGATATATTTTAGATGGGAAGTTCCAATGGGTTTGTCAGTGAATTTTAGAGGCAGAAAGTATTTTCTTAATTCAGTTATGAAAGCGAGACATTTTTATATTAATGTTTTAAAGAGTGGGAATCCTTTGTTGTTAGATGCTAAGTTAATTGGTTTGGAAATGATGGAAAATAGAATGGGAGAGGGGAGGAATGTTTAAGATGTGAATATGATGATTATGGTTAATTTTTGGAATTGATTTGTTTAGGATATAAATTATAGGATTTTCGTTATTTGCTATTTGTATGGTATAAATATGTATGTATGGGATGATATTATTTAATTGTGAAGGATGGAAAGTAAAATTTATGAATTTAGATAATGTGGATGTAATGATTTTAACTGTTCATTGTTATATTGTGGATGTAGTTTAAATGATTATTTGTTTTAATTGACATATTTATAGATAGTAAAAGTTATGAAGTTAAGCTGGAAATATTGTATTTGAGAGACTTTATTCGAAATGATATTTGATTGATGGAGTAATATTGGAAGAGTGGACATTAAATGTTATGACAATTGAAGAAATATATAAGTGATGAAAATTTGAATTTGAGAAGTTGGATTGTAATTTAAGAAATGGACTTATGAAATTTGAAGGAATATACAACTGGGTGAAAAAATTTGAATTTTAGAAGATGGACTAATTTTTAAAATGGACTGTAAGAAGAACGGACATTAAATGTTATGGCAATTGAAGAAATATATAAGTGATGAAAATTTGAGTTTGAGAAGATGGACTGTAATTTGAGAAATGGACTTATGAAATTTGAAGGAATATACAAGTGGGGAAAAAAATTGAATTTGAGAAGATGGATTAATTTTAAAAATGGACTGTAAGAAGAAGTAATATGTGAAGTTGGTATTGCTTCTTTTCTTCTTTTCTTTTTATTATTCTTTCCTATCTCTTTATTTTTATTGTGAGGGGATCTAAAGTTTTAAATTTTTAAAGGTGGGAGATTATGTATATTTTGTATACTTTAGCTTGTGATTGTTGGTTATAATACCTGGTATTTGCTCTGAGAAGTCTGGGGGAAGGGGGAGGAGGAAGGGAAAATGATACATGGATTGATTATTAATGTACAGTAATTTTGAAGATATGAAATTAAAATTTAAAATGATATTGGGGATGCTCGACTGCCATTTCAGAAAGAAAAGGAGAGGAGTAGAAGGAGGAAGAAAGTAGGTAGGAAAGAGTAGAGAAGGAGGAGGAATAAGAAGGTTAGATAGGGTGGAAGAAGGAGGAGTGGAGAAGGAGGAGGAAGGGGAAAATGATACATGGATTGATTATTAATGTACAGTAATTTTGAAGATATGAAATTAAAATTTAAAATGATATTGGGGATGCTCGACTGCCATTTCAGAAAGAAAAGGAGAGAGGAGTAGAAGGAGGGAGGAAAGTAGGTAGGAAAGAGTAGAGAAGGAGGAGGGGAATAAGAAGGTTAGATAGGGTGGAAGAAGGGAGGAGTGGAGAAGGAGGAGAGGAAGTAGTAAAGTGAAGGAGATGAAGGATGTGAAAGTAGTAGAGGGTAGAGAGGGAGGTTGTGAAGAAAGGAAGTGGCAATCGGGCAGGCCTGAATCAGTAATAAATAAAAATTAATGATTAATGATGGATAATAGTTTGTACATAAATATGATGTTGGAAAATGGAAATAAAAATTATTTTTTTAAACAAACAATTAATCAAAGGAATAGTTTGCCTCCCAGGGTTGTGGGTGCTCCATCATGTGAGATTTTCAAAAATAGACTGGACAACCATTTGACTGAGATAGTATAAAATCTCCTGCCTTGACCAGGGTGTAATGTATCTTTAAAAGTTTTGGAGGGAATTTTGGGCAGGAACAAGCACGTTGCTGATTGGTTGAAGCCTCAGCCAGAACTGTATATAAAGAGGGGTTTTGCCGGATGTTTTTTGCTGGGTTCACTATAAACTAAAGAGCTGTTGTCACTCACTGGTCTCCTGCCTCTTTAATGCCCGAATCTAACATTGGCGACGAAGGTGGGATACTGAGGCAGCGAGATCGGGAAAAAGAGCTGAAGGAGCAAAAGAAGGCGCGAACCCAGCCAGTTTCGAGGGCGGATAGTTAGCGATGTCCAGCTACACGCCGCCAGTGCCATTTGACCCAGCAAAGGAGAAATGGGGGTTGTACATGGCTCGTTTCGAGTGTTTCCTCGAAGCAAACGAACTACAAGGGGTTTCGGATAATAGGAAGCGAGCGTACTTCCTGAGCCACTGCGGTCCAGAGGTTTTCGATACCGCGGAGTCACTGTCAGAGCCAACACCGGTACAGTCGGTACCGTGGCAAACTCTACAAACGGCACTTCGAGCGCACTACGCACCGGTACCCTCAAAGTTCGTCCAACGGTTTGAGTTGAGGCAGCGGGTACAGCGTGAGGGCGAATCGATAAGTGTGTACATGGCGTCGTTGAAGAAAGCCGCGAACCACTGTGAGTACAGAGATTTGGAGGACTTCTTACTCGAACAACTCATTTGTGGGGTCAGGGACATCCGTTTGCAAAGGTGGCTGCTGTCTAAAAGCAACCTGACTTTGGCGATAGCCTTGGACAAGGCCAGAGCTCACGAGATGTCTACCAAAGCGGCAGAAACCTTGCAAAAGCCAAACACACAAGGGGCCAGAGCGAAAACAACACTGGTCCACAATGAGAAAGTCCAGGCCGAGTCGGAAGGTGAGGAAGAGGAAGAGGTTTTCCACACCGGGAGGCTGGAGAGAGGGGACCGAAGCGAATGCATGAGTTGCGGGGGCCAACACCAACGACAACACTGCAAGTTTAAGGACGCGATTTGTCGGCGGTGCGAAAAGAAAGGTCACATAGCGCAGGCCTGCCGAGCCCCCCAACCTTCCCGCCAAAAATTCAAACCGACCAATCAGCGCGCGGGAACAGTGAAGCGGCCCGGGATTGGTCCATTCAAAAAGGGCGCGAAGTTAAACCAGACCACTGTGAGAGTGGGCCTCGCATCGACGCGACTAGAAAAAAAGATTTTTACCAAGACATACATTGAAGGGGTGCCGTGCAAAATGGAAGTGGACACCGGCTCATCAATCACAATTATGTCGTGGGACACCCTCGTGAGAGACTTGCCAGCCATCGCGAAGCGCCAGCTACAGACCCAGAAGCTGAGAGTGCAAGACTACCAAGGAAATCGAATCCCTGTTCGAGGGGTAACGTCAGTCCAAGTCAAGTATGGACAGTTCAAGAAAACCCTGCCAATCACCATAGTAGATGGAACTTTACCGAGTTTGCTAGGACTGGACTGGTTCCGAGCTTTGGGCATGGGAGTGACCGGGGTCTTCAGAAATGAAGTCGACCTCAAGGGTGAACTGCTGAAGGAGTTCAAGGACGTTTTCAAAGATTGCCTGGGCAAGTATGAGGGGACCCCTATTTTTTTCAATCTAGACCCGCAAGTTGCCCCTGTCAGGTTAAAGGCTAGGAGGGTCCCATTCGCCCTAAAGCCCAAGATTGACCGGGAATTGGACAAGCTAGTAAGCCAGGGAATACTAGTGCCCGTTGACCATGCGAAATGGGAGACACCTATAGTGACCCCAGTCAAACCGGACGGATCGGTCCGGATTTGCGCTGACTACAAGGCGACGCTAAACAAAGCATTACAGAAGAGTGCATACCCCGTCCCAGTAGTGCAACACTTGCTGCACTCGTTGGGACAAGGGCAAGTTTTCGCCAAACTCGATTTGGCTCAAGCCTACCAGCAATTACCCGTAGATAGCAGCACAGCCGAGGAGCAGACAATTGTCACGCACGGGTGCTTTTAAATGCACCGGCTCCAGTTCGGAGTTAGTGTGGCTCGGGTTATTTCAGAACCTAATGGGCGACTATTGCAGGGTCTACCGGTGGTACCATATTTCGACGATGTATTGGTATCAGCTGAAAATTTAGAGGAACTGGGGTAAGACTAAGGAAGGTTTTGGGCATTTTCAGGTCTGCGGGCTTAAAGTTAAGCTGAACAAATGCCAAATCGGGGTAGGATCCGTAGAATTCCTGGGCTACCGAATAGACAGGAAGGATTCACCCACTGAGAGCAAGGTACGGGCCATCAGGAAGGCCCCAGCTCCCAAAAATAAAAGCGGAGTTACAGGCATTCTTAGGTCTTGTCAACTTCTATGCGGTATTCTTAAAGAACAAGGCAACAATAGCCGAACCGCTACACAAATTGCTAGCAAAGAAAGCTGTGTGGTCCTGGGGGAAAGTGGAAACTAAGGCATTTGAAGGGGTAAAAAACCTTTTGTCCAGTGATAGCCTCCTTATTCAATACAATGGTACGTTGCCATTAGTACTAGTCTGTGATGCATCTCCCTACGGGGTGGGGGCTGTGCTCAGCCATAGGTTACCGAATGGAACAGAAGCCCCTATAGCGTATTACTCCCGAACAATGTCCTCGGCCGAAAGGAATTACAGCCAGCTGGATAGGGAGGCATTGGCTATAGTCTCAGGGGTAAAGAAATTTCACGAATATGTATTCGGACGAGATTTCGAGATAGTAATGGACCATAGACCCCTACTGGGACTCTTAGCGGGCGACCGCCCAACACCCGTTGCACTTTCACCCAGGCTGACCCGATGGACTATCTTCCTGGCGGCATATTCTTACAGATTGCTCCACCGCCCTGGAAAAGAACTGGGGCATGCGGACGCTCTGAGTAGATGCCCATTACCAGAGACTATCGAAGACCCAACCCCGGGGACACCCGTCCTGCTAATTGACTCTTTGGACTCTGGCCCAGTCACATCCAAGGAAGTGGCTAGGGCATCTTACAAGGACATTACAATAAGGACTGTAATTGGTTGGGTGCAAAGGGGATGGCCCGCTGCGCGGCGTTTCAAAGACTTTCTTGAAAAAGCAGCGGAACTATGGGTTCAAGGGGGGTGTCTGTTATGGGGGGAAAGGGTGGTTATCCCGGAGAAATTACGAAAAAATGTGTTGGAGCTTTTGCATGTGGGCCACCCGGGGATCGTGAGAATGAAGAGTTTAGCGAGGAGTTATGTGTGGTGGCCCTTGATGGACAAGGAAATTAGCGACAGGGTAGGAAATGCCAATCCTGCCAGAGTCAAGGCCACTACCCCTCGGCCCCAATTAGAGAATGGGAGAGGGAGGAATGTTTAAGATGTGAATATGATGATTATGGTTAATTTTGGAATTGATTTGTTTAGGATATAAATTATAGGATTTTGTTATTTGCTATTTGTATGGTATAAATCTATGGGATGATATTATTTAATTGTGAAGGATGGAAAGTAAAATTTATGAATTTAGATAATGTGGATGTAATGATTATTTGTTTTAATTGACACGTTTATAGATAGTAAAAGTTATGAAGTTAAGCTGAAATATTGTATTTGAGTGATTTTATTCGAAATGATATTTGATTGATGGAGTAGTATTGGAAGATTGGACATTAAATGTTATGACAATTGAAGAAATATATAAGTGATGAAAATTTGAATTTGAGAAGTTGGATTGTAATTTAAGAAATGGACTTATGAAATTTGAAGGAATATACAAGTGGGTGAAAAAATTTGAATTTTAGAAGATGGACTAATTTTAAAATGGACTGTAAGAAGAACGGACATTAAATGTTATGGCAATTGAAGAAATATATAAGTGATGAAAATTTGAGTTTGAGAAGATGGACTGTAATTTGAGAAATGGACTTATGAAATTTGAAGGAATATACAAGTGGGGGAAAAAATTGAATTTGAGAAGATGGATTAATTTTAAAAATGGACTGTAAGAAGAAGTAATATGTGAAGTTGGTATTGCTTCTTTTCTTTTTATTATTCTTTCCTATCTCTTTATTTTTATTGTGAGGATCTAAAGTTTTAAATTTTTAAAGGTGGGAGGTTATGTATATTTTGTATACTTTAGCTTGTGATTGTTGGTCATAATACCCGGTATTTGCTCTGGGAAGTCTGGGGGAAGGGGGAGGGGGAAAGGGGAAATGATACATGGATTGATTATTAATGTACAGTAATTTTGAAGATATGAAATTAAAATTTAAAATGATATTGGGGATGCTCGACTGCCATTTCAGAAAGAAAAGGAGAGAGGAGTAGAAGGAGGGAAGAAAGTAGGTAGGAAAGAGTAGAGAAGGAGGAGGGGAATAAGAAGGTTAGATAGGGTGGAAGAAGGGAGGAGTGGAGAAGGAGGAGAGGAAGTAGTAAAGTGAAGGAGATGAAGGATGTGAAAGTAGTAGAGGGTAGAGAGGGAGATTGTGAAGAAAGGAAGTGGCAATCGGGCAGGCCTGAATCAGTAATAAATAAAAATTAATGATTAATGATGGATAATAGTTTGTACATAAATATGATGTTGGAAAATGGAAATAAAAATTATATTTAAAAAAAACAATTAATCAAAGGAATAGTTTGCCTCCCAGGGTTGTGGGTGCTCCATCATGTGAGATTTTCAAAAATAGACTGGACAACCATTTGACTGAGATAGTATAAAATCTCCTGCCTTGACCAGGGCATGAGAGTAGAAGACCTCTTGAGTTTCCTTCTAACCTTATGATTCTATGTTCTGTGTTTTGAAAAATGAGAGAAGGTTGGAGCTCTCTTTAGCAAGCTTCCAACCATTATTTCTTGGTATTTGGAAAATAAGTCAATGTCTCAAATTTGAAGCCACACTGGATCAAAAAAGCGCAAATATTTGTTATCCTATACTTTAGCCCTGTTAGAAGGACAGATAAGGAAGGCTAAATCTAATTTTGTTGAGACTGGCTATGATAATAGAGTTGTGCGTGTCTGATTGTGCTATATTTCCTCTTCCTTCTTATGTTCCAGTGAATTAGGGAGGCGTCAATATGGGCCACTTTCAATCCTTTCAACAGAAGACTATCTTGTTCTAAAGATTAAAAATGTTTCTATGGTTTTTGCCTAGACAAAGGATCTTGCATATTTACTCTTGATACCTTAGGATAAGAGTTTTCTTCCTCTTTCTCTCCCTGTGTCCTGTTGCTTTTATGTTTATGAATGCATGAATCCACTGTGGGATAAACTCATAAACCTTATTGCTTGTTCACTTTGAAATGCATGCCTTGACCTTAAAGTTCATCACAACTTGGAACTAGGGTACCAATTGGTTATCGTATAATATGCCTTCCTGCACTTTATTTAAAACAGTTGCATGGCTACCCATATAAAAGATGACATCTCCAGACCCAGGGGAGACAAAACCCCAGAGCCACTCGATCTTGCCAGTTTGAGCTGATGTTAGTTCTTCTCAATCCAAACCCTTAAAGCCTCCAGGCACTTGGGTGGCAGTACAATTTCATTTCTTGCCTGGCTGGGTGCATACTGGAGACACCATACCATGTGACATTAGATGACCTCACCACTGGTTTCATGTAGATGCTAAAGAGGAGAGGGGAGGGATCCAAAACTCCCGAGCATTTCAGGGGCCTGAGGAATTACTTCTCCTTGCCCACTAAAAATGTCTGGAATCAGCCACTAAGAAAAGAGGGGGAACCTCCACAAAGCAGTGCCTTCACTCCCAACCTACCAAGCCAGTTCAGAAGGATATCAAGTATTGAAATCTAGCACAGCCAGGACACTCCACCACCCTGTCCTGAGCCCTCCAAAGGTCATCAGCAAGCTTTGCTAATGCCCTCTCAGTTCTATACTCTGGCATGAACCCAGATTGAAAAGGGTCCAGAAAATCTGCCTCATCCACTGAAGCTACATGCCAACCACCCACTCAACAAGCTTTTCTCTACAGGGCAAAATACATATAGGTTCATATTCAAAGGCCTGACCATTTTGCGCTCTGTATAAGTAACATATTTATGGAAAAAATAATCAAATAGAGGATTTGTGAGCACTTAGAAATGAACAAGGTAATTACTAGAAGGAACATGTGTTTGCTTAAAACAACTCTTGACAGACAAACTTTTTTTTGCCTTCTTTGATAAAGTGACTAAATTATTGGACCAGAGAAATGCTGTGGACGTATTTTACTTAGATTTCACTAGGGAACTTGATAAAGTAGACCACAGGCTACTTCTTAGAAAGATAGAATAATGTGAGATAGACAGTACCATCACCAGAAGTTATTTGTAATTGGCTGACCAACTGCACCCAGCATGTAGTCCTCAATGGATCTACATTTAAATGGAAGGAAGCATGCAGTAGGGTACCTCAAGGTTGCATCATAGGCCCAGTACTCTTCAACATCTTCATAAATAATTCATATAAGCAGAGACATATGTGTCCTAGCGAACCACCACTTAAGTATGAGCCAGAAATGTGGTGCAGCTGCCAAAGAAGTCAATGCAGTCCTTGGCTTCATCAATAGCGGGAAGGCATGAAGATCACAAGAAGTGATAATACCCATATAATGCTGCACTAGTGAGGCCACACTTGGAATGCTATGTATAGTTGTGGTCACCACAATACAAAAAAGATGCTGAGACCCTAGAAAGTGTTCAGAGAAGTGCAACAAAGATGATAAAGGGTATGGAGGCTAAATCTTATGATGAACGATTGAGGGAACTTTAAATCTAGCCTATTAATGAGAAGATTGGAGAGACATGATGACTGTCTTCTAGTACTTGAGGGCTGCCACAGAGAAAAAGGGATTTATTTTCCAAAACCCTAGAGGGCAGGACAAGAAATAGTAGATGGAAGCTTGTTAAAGAAAGATCCAACCTAATCAAGGAGAAATTTTTTGACAATTAAGAACAATCAATTAATCAATGGAATAGCTTGCCTCCCAGAATTATGGATGTTCCATCATATGAGGTTTTCAACCACTGGACAATCATTTGACTGAGATAGTATAAAATTTCCTGTCTTGAGTGGGATGTTGGACTAGAAGACCTAACTGTAGCCCTATGATTCTATATTCTCTGTTAAGAAAAATTGAGAGGCATTTATATTCCCCAAATATGAAACTACACTAGATCCAAGGAAAGCAAATATTTGTTACCTATATGTCGCCCCGCTAGAATGACAGATAAAGAATGCTAAAAGTAATTTTGTTGAAATTGCCTATATTAATAGAATTGTGCATGTCTGATTGTGCTATACTTCCTTTTCCTACTTATATTCCAGTGAATTAGGGAGGTGTCTATGCGGGCCACTTTCAACCCTTTCAACAGAAGGCTATCTTGTTCTAAAGATTAAAAATGCCCCTTTTGCCTAGACAAAGGATCTTGCGTATCTCCATCAATATATTTACTCTTGATACCTTAGGATAAGAGTTTTCTTCCTCTTTCTCTCCCTGTGTCCTGTTGATTTTATGTTTATGAATGCATGAATCCACTGTGGGATAAACTCTTAAGCTGTATTACTTGTTCAATTTGAAGTGCATGCCTTGACGTTATGAAGTGCATCCTTAATGCACATGGTCAGCACAATGACATCATTTCTTTCCTGGCCAGGGGTACAGATATATACCTGGGTATCATCTGCATACTGGTGACACCATGCCATGCAACATACTCATGACATCTCCTTACCTACTAAAAATGACTGGAATCAGCTACAAATAAAGGAGAGAGAACCACTACAAAGCAGTGCCTTCCACTTCCAACCCACAAGCCAGTTCAGATCAAGTATTGAAAGCTGCTGAGAGATCTAGCACAGCCACGACAGTTGCACCATCCTTTCCTGAGATTATTAGCAAGTGGAGCTAATGCCCTCTCAGTCCTATACTCTGGCATGAATCCAGACTGAAAAGGGTTCAGATAATCTGCTTTAGAACTGCAGAAAAAACAATTGCTACCAACCTGCCTTCCATTGAGGACCTGTAAACTGCACGAGTCAAAAAGAGGGCTGTAAAAATATCTACAGATCCCTCATATCCTGGACATAAACTGTTTCAACTCCTACCCTCAATATGACGCTATAGAGCACTGCACACCAGAACAACTAGACACAAGAACAGTTTTTTCCCGAAGGCCATCACTCTGCTAAACAAATAATTCCATCAACACTGTCAAACTATTTACTGAATCTGCACTACTATTAATCTTCTCATCGTTCCCATCACCAATCTCTTTCCATTTATGACTGTAACTTTGTTGCTTGTATCCTTACGATTTATATTGATATTGTTTTCTGATTGCTTAATTGTAGCCTATGACTATCATTAAGTGTTGTATCATTAAGTGTTAAATTTGTACCCTATGACTATCATCAAGTGTTGTAAGTGTTGTACCTTGATGAAGGTATCTTTTCTTTTATGTACACTGAGAGCATATGCACCAAGACAAATTCCTTGTGTCCAATCACACTTGGCCAATAAAGAATTCTATTCTATTCTATTCTATTCTATTCTATTCTATTCTATTCTATTCTATTCTATTCTATTCTATTCTATTCTATTCTAATGAGACATATTTAGCTGTTAAATAAAAAAGGAGAAATTCATTATTTATGACATTAATCTGCAGAGTTTTTTATTTATTTATATATAAAAATAATTTAAATAATAGAACACAGTTCAGCAAATCAAGAGAACCAAATCCAATTAGACTTTCTATGATATCATTCAGTTTCCATGCTTGAGGTAGAGCTGCACAAATCTATAACAGCTGATGCTGTATAAATTGAGGTTTTGTTTGGAATCCCACTGATTTTACTTATGAAATGAAATAGATGTGCAATGGAAGGAAATGGGATCCATGTTCTCCCAAAAAAAAAAAAAAATCCCCAATGCAAATTAAAACATATTATATACCCTTGTGAAATGTGTTCCGGTTTACAAATGTCAGCATATTGCCCCCAGTAATCTTAGTCTTTATTTTACTGACTTTGGAAGGATGGAAAGCTGAATCAATTTTGAGCCCCATCAGGATTGAACTCCAGACTGGGAACAGAGTTAACCTGCAGTACTGCATTCTAACCACTGCACCACCCTCAAAGCTACTTATGATCCAGCTCTGAAGTTACTATATCCATCCCCCCTCCAGTCATATGACTGCTTGATTGGCAATCAGTCCACATTTATGGCTGTGATCATGTGACCATGATTTACAGTGGTTTTTTTGGAAGCCAGTCTTTACTTTTGGTTTCTGCAAAGAATCACCCCATAGTGAATAATGGATTTGCTTAACATTGTGGCATTCGCTTAACGATCACTGCAGAAAAGATAGTAGAATTGGGTCTAATCACATTATGACACATGTTATAACCAGTGATGGGTTGCTACCGGTTCTCCCCGGTTAGGGAGAGCCGGTAGTGGAAATCTTGATACTGTATGAGAGCGAACCAGTTCTCTCCTAATATCAGTTGGGTCCTCCCACCCGTCCCCGCACTATACCAACCTTTATTCCTTTGTTTTTAGCTCAGCTGTAAGGCGTGGCAAAATGGATTGCCATGCTTCAGCTGTTTTTTTTACTCAATGCGCTTGCACGAAATGAAGCTTTGGCATGCATGTGAGTGAAGCGAGCATTCACATGGTGATTGTGCGTGTGATGTGAACTGGTGGTAAAACTGGTTAGAACCCACCACTGGTTACAACCATCATTACTTACTATCTTAATTGCCATGCTCAGTTATGTTCATAACTTGAGAATTACCTGCACTATCATTCCCTTTTTAAGTAGTCATAGGACAAAAAAGATGTAGTTTTTTTAGGTCTCCCTAGAGATTTTTTTTCTCCAGAAAGACAGATCCGCAGGAATGATCTATCTACTCTATCGAATTAACAGTTTATTTCACCCAAGCTTCTAAAGATTTAAATGTGTCCGCTACAAGTTTCTAATGTTCTTAAAATTCAATCTCATTTATTCAATGGTGTAGATTTTACCTTGTTTTAATCTTTATCAGGGGTTTGTTTGGGTTTTTTGCTCTGATACAAAAACAAATAATATATTTATCCTTGCTTTTCAAATATTTATAAGAGCTATTTGCTGTTAGAGCATACAGGAAATTTCTGAGCAAACATTGACAATCTCCAATCTTTGCAAAGGGAACTCTTATTAACTGGCTTCTATTGGAATCAATAGCTAGGATTTAAAGAGCAATTTAAGTTAGACTGCAAAAGACAAAATAAAATTGGCTTAATATAATGACACTTGGTCATAGCAATGTACCCTCCACAACTAAATTCAGAAACAGAAATTAACAACTTCACAAATCTGAAATTGCAGACATGCAGCATCCTTACCTTACTTGAGTGAATATTTGAAAGAAGGCTTTAAAAGATCACAATTGTCATGTCATTTTCTTAAAAGCCTTTAATAGGCAAAAAAAAATTGATGGCACTAGCAAGAAATATTCTTTTTTTAAAAAATGATGCTAAAGTTTTTAGTATGTTTGTGGGGAAAATGGAAATCAAGACAAAATGTAGTCCTATGTTTAATCTTATATCTCATGTTAATCCCAAGGCATCATTTTGCTTCTAGATGTGGGAGTTTGTTGAAAAGAAGTTAAAGGGCATCTATTGTACTGAGTGAAACTTTGTGAAATCTCTGTGATGTTCCATCTGATTGCTAAACCAACATTTATTTCCTAAACCTGGCCACTTTGACAGATATGGCATGAAGGAATCAGGGATTGGAGCAGAATGTACTTTAAACAAGAAAATCCTTGTCAAGAAAAGGTCAATATAAGGTTACCCATCTCTCTTTCACACACACACCCCAAAGAAGCAGAAGCCTCAAGTAGCTCCAATTCTTAATAAATTTATTTTAACCCCTGGATTTTTGATGGGGGGTAAAATGGGTATTGAAAGTGGTCAGTGGTCAGTCAAGCCAAGTCAACTCTGATGACTTCAAAACATGGTCATAACAATTTTTAATTTTATTTTTTTCATCAGTCATTGAAAAGGAAAATGACAGACATACAAGTGATTGGATAATATCCAAGATGGCTGCTCTCAATATAACTGGGATAGCTTTGCAGTCTATTGATCATCTGCTCCTGGATCATCAGTAACTTATTTATCTAGGGCAGGGTGGAGAACAATGGCCTTTTTATGACTTGTGGATTTCAACTCCCAGAATTCCTGAGAGGCTGGCTTATGAATTCTGGGAGTTGAAGTCCACAAATCATAAAGAGGCCATCGTTTCCCTCCTCTGATCTAGGGAATAGAAACAGGTTGAATAATGTGAAGCGACCTTTCAACGATGAAAGAAAAATAAGCATCCATTTTGAGTTTATCACTAGGGCTTTCCCTAGCTCAGGAACATACAGGAAATCTCCAGAAGCATGACTTCCTTTATTTGCCATTCCCCAACTAGGTTTCAGCAACTGACAAACTCTGATCTGAAAAATCTAATCAGGATCGGAGATGGTTAGCAGTTGTATGGAAAACTGTCCACTCAAAACATGTCAATAATACCAAGGTTATGGACTGGGAAGTCCAAAAATATACCAGAAGAAGATAATGGCAAATCACTTCTGTTCTGTTGCCAGGATAACTTTATGAACATATCCAGGAAAACACTGTACATTGAGTTAAACACTAAAATAAACTTTATTTTTTAAAATTTCCCATAGCTCTTTATAATCCTTTCTCTTCCTTATACGATAAAGCTTTCATTCTTCTTCCAGAAAGCAAGGAGAAAGGCTCAAAATAATTTTGAGCTTAATTATCACATCGGCATAGTATGCAGAGTTGTGAAATTATGTTCCTGTGGTTTGATTTTTATTTTTCTACTACGACATTCTTACGAAAATTCAGCAACACATTCATGAACAGGTTCTTTGAGCAAATTGTTCCTAATGCATAACTCAAGGTAAGGGAAATTCTAACCTCAAAGTGACTCATTTAGATATTAGTAGAATGTTCGCAGATCATCTTAGAAATTATCAGATTGGATTTCAAATACATTGGACCAACAGGAGCATTCTTGTCACTTATGACTTATGTGACATTGAGATTGCTTCCTGGTATTTTAAAACTGGTCAATGGCTAGAATCATTTAAGAAAGTTCATATCCTTTCCCTTTTCACTAACTATAATAGAAGAAAATTTTCCTTGATGTCAGCAGTAACAATAAAGTAGATTTACTCAACCATGGATGTGTGAAGCCATGAATTAGAATAACAGCATGATGTAGCCCACAAGATGGCATAGGTTGACTTGGAATTCTGATGCTTGGTACAACTTTTTTGCATTCATTTGTTTATTCATTTTCATTCATCCCTTGCTTACTCTTTCCTTTAGAAGATAAGTACTAAAACATTGATTAGGCTTTCTTAGAATTGTAGCAGGTGATTTAATTAAAAATAATGTAGCAGCAAGACCACCCAAGTTAATATATTTTGTATCTTCTATATTATCAACCTCTACTGGAGTGGAAAGGGGATGTGGGTTCATAGTTCAATAGGAATATTCATGCACAGACTCATCCTACACCTGTTTGAAAAAAGTCAATTGAAGTTTGCACATTGCCAGCAATAAACATACATACATACATACATACATACTCCACATTATGAGAAGATATTCATGCTACAAACTGAACTTAGATACTCCATTAATCAGATTTCTAGTTTTGTACACTATCATGAATTAATCAATCAAGCTATATTTGTGTATGCAAAGCCACAAAAATTATCAAATTGAAAACGTTGGGTACTACCAGTAGGTATTTAACAGGGGTGGGTTCTACTTACCTTTACTACCGGCTCACATCATGCCCGCACGCATGTGGTTGCTCTGCTCATGTGCACGCGCTCTTTTGCGCATGCACAGAAGAGTTTTGATGATATTTGAGTCAGTGGGCAGGGCCTGCTGCCGGTTTTACTACCGGTTCTATAGAACCGGTCCGAACCAAGGGCAATCCACCACTGGTATTTAAGGAATGATGTTCAAACTCAGCCATAGTTTTTCAGTCCACATATTTAACACATGTATGAAGTTTTCATCATAAGCCTCTTAGCAGCTTTCTTCATTCCCTGTCCAGTCATTCATATCCAGTAGAGTGCTAAATTAGGGGGAGGGGGAGCAATTTGATATCTTTCTGAGCTGTGATGTGTTGCTAATGCAATTGGAAGGACACTTCTTGTATTGGGTCTGAGCTAGATGTAGGACTGGTTGTCAATCACTACATAGATAAACATCAACACAACTTAATCTTTGTAAGTTTTCCTTTAATTCAAATGTGTTTTTTCGAGAACAATCTTTCTTTTATCCAGTAAGAAATCCTGTGTTCTTTGCATATTCCCTCAATAAGAATATGATTTTGTACAGCTGTAGAAATATTTGGGTTGGGGATTATTTATTTATTTTGTATATGTAGCACACACATTTTTTTTAATAAACTTTTGTTCCTGGTATCATATGCCATATTAAGGCTTAGGAAATTTGATTTCACAGAGTTTTTCTGTTAACTGAACATGTTGCAACCACGTACATCGTCCATTCACAAGACTGGTGCAATAATAAACTTCAATAGTCAATTTATATTGTCTTCAAGCAGGAAGAAATGTTCATTTAAATTTACAAGAAGGTTGAAACTCTATAACCAAGTCGACTATGGGGTCAGTCAATTTCAAAAGCGAGCATTCTTTTTGTTTTGTTTGTTGTACGGAAAGTATTGTGAATCATTGGTATTTGAACATACTTTCAATCTTGACAGGCAGGCCCTTTAATCAATTTGAATGTTTTCAAATTGTGGTTTAATCAAACAAGGTGTGAGAAATGTGAGATTTTAAACATTAATTGACATGTTATGTTTGGGCTACTACAGCCAAAGCTACTTTATTTATTTAGCATATGGCATCTACAGAGGTCATGCAATCATTGATATACATATTTAATTTAAATAAAGCACTCTCTCTCTCTCTCTCTGTGTGTGTGTGTGTGTATGTATGTATGAATGAATGATATGTGGACAATACAATACAAGACATAATATATTAAATTAGAATAAAACCATAATAAAATCACTATAATATGGAGCCATAGAGTTGTAATCAGATAGATGTTATAATTTGATATAATTATATAATAGGGATGCAGTGGCTCAGGGGCTAGGACATTGAGCTTGTCGATCGAAAGTTTGGCAGCTCGGCAGTTCAAATCCCTAGTGCTGCTGTGTAACGGGGTGAGCTCCCGTTACTTGTCCCAGCTTCTGCCAACCTAGCAGTTTCGAAAGCATGTAAAAATGCAAGTAGAAAAATAGGTGCCACCTTTGGTGGAAAGGTAACAGTGTTCCGTGTGCCTTTGGCACTGAGTCATGCTGACCACATGATCACGGAGACGTCTTCGGACAGTGCTGGCTCTTCAGCTTTGAAACGGAGATGAGCACCTCCCCCTAAAGTCAGCAACGACTAGCACGTATGTGCAAGGGGAACCTTTACCTTTACCTTTAAAGAAGCTAATCATCTAATTGGTACAGTTGCAGTGAGATCATCCCAGGTATCTTGAAATTTCCTGAGAGGACATTCTTGAACTTAATATGTTATAGTTTGTTCCGGGGCATCACAGTCACATTGTGGACTCTCGGCCATTCCCCACTTAAAGAGCTTTGCTTTAATTATGGCATGTCCTGTCCTGATTCTATTCAGGTGGGTCCATATTTTTCAGGGTAACTACATTCCTGGAAGTGGTATGATTGTTTAGATGGACGGTGCATACTTCAGTTTTATTTGGGTTAGGTTCCACTTCTCATATTATATTTGACATAATCAGCCAAGCTACTTATTAGTTGTGTTCTATGCATCTCAATATGTTTTTCCCATCAATATCATCAGAACTGTTGTCAAAATGATTAATTTGTTGTTCAGATTTTCATTCAAACCACCTGGCTGCCCTCCATCAAGTGGAGAATGCCGTGATCTTCACCAGGTGGAGATAATGAGAACATCCTTCTTCAGATCCCAAAGTGACTCCTTTGTCCTTCTTATACTTTCACCCTCCAAATCCTACTCTTACTTTTAAAGTTCTACTGAAGCTTGCTGGCATCTTACTTTAATTGTTCCAATAAAAAGGAATGGTATAAACTAAATACAGGAACGATACAATTTTCTGACATATCCTTTGCTTCTTCAATAGTTCGCTTTTTCAATACTGTTCAAATGCCATTCCCCTCCCCAACTATGCTCCATCTTTAACTGATTCCTTCTATGTTCCGAACCAATTCCTTACATCTGTGTATGTTCCATCATTCTTCCCTTCAACTTAATTGATTCACTAAAAGTGCTGCCAATGGTATTATTTCAATAGATGGTGATTGCACCCATTTGATGCAGCAATCTGAGAATTTTAGCAATATTGTAAAAGGCTGAGGTTATACATATATGATATTTTCAGCATTTTGTCACTTTCCAGGCTATCCTAAGGCTTCGAGCTATTCATTTTATATTTTAAAATATTAGATCGGGATCCATATGCAGATTTTCAGTGTTGTACATCTTTAAGATGTTAAGTGTTATTATGGTGGACTGGTATGTATGATATAACAGGTACAGTTTGCTACCTGGAGGATGTTTGAATTTTCAAACATAAGAAGACTAGATAAAGTTACACACCGATATGGAACTCTGGGCCAGAGAGCTATTGAAATAAAATATATGTTTAACTAAGGAAAAATCTGAAGAGCCCTTATCCCAGTTTACTTGCCTTCATGTTTTTTGTTTGTGTAAGCTAGTCCTGAGGATATCAGCTGCTGCTAGCTGAGTAACCATCAAGACCATTGCTAAGAAAAGAGAAAATTAACAGTAAAAATACCATTTTGAATCCAAGGTATAGTATCATTAACTGCCGCCCAGTTTAAAATAAACAAACTATACTTCAGAACGGTCACCTTGATTACCCCCCCAAAAAAAACCCTTTAAAAAACCCACTGATCTCTCATTCTAGTAAACATGACTGCATTTATATTTTGAAATCCAATGAAAGGTAGTCAAAAGTAAATTCTATTTCAGGCATAATGACTTATAGCCTGTGTGAATAGAAATTGTCAAGTTTTATTCAACCTTTTAATCTACTGCCATCTCTGGCTGCCAAAATCTCGCCCTACCTACCAGTGCCCACTACAATCCTGAATTGTTTGCAGCCACAGGTCATCCTCAACTTACTTCCTTTGCTAAGCAAGGCAGTTATTAAGTGAGTTGCACCCAAATTTATGAGCTTTTGGCCATGGTTGCTAAGCAAGTCATTGTAATTAAACTGAGTCGTGCAGTGATTAAGCGAATCTATCTTCCCCCCCATTGACTTAGCTTATCTGAAGCCCACCAGGAAAGCTGCAAATAATGATCATATGTCCCTGACGCATTGCAACCATCATCAATAAACATTGGTTGCCAACCTCCCAAATGTTGATCACAAGACTGTGGAGATGCTGCAAAAGGGTAAGTATGGTAAGTCATTTTTTTTTAGCATTGTTTTATTTTTGAACAGTCATTAAATCAATGGTTGTAAGTTGAGGACTACTTGTATTGAAGTAGGAAGTAATCACAGAAGCAACCCGGGTTGTCATGGCCTAAGAAGCCCCTACAAGCACTTCCTCCAGAGGTGTTTCCCCTACCGTTCCCCATCAGATTTCCCCGCTAAACATTTCCCCACCAAACATTTCTGGAAATTTATAAATTTGTGCTTTCTTCTTGGATGAAACTGGTCCGAACTGCAAAGAGAAACGGTTTGTTTTCCTATAAATCATGACATTTAACTTGCAAGGAACCAGCAACAACTTAAAACCTGCTGAGCTACTTCAAATTCCTTCAGCTATGTCTGGATGTTGTTACATCCTACTGTGACTGACTTCTGACTCATGATTCTTTTACATGAATCTTGTACACTCAGGGAAAATAGCAGGGCTGTAAAACATGAGAACAAATTAATACTTGGCAATCTGCTGTAATCATAGAATAACAAAGTGCTGTATTTCCATAGAAGAATTTGCTGTAATGTCTGATCTCTGCAACCACAGGTATTCATTACTATGCAAAAATCAAAGATTTGTCTTGACTTCACAAGCCACAAGCAACCCGCCTGGCACCCTTAAATGAAGTCTATTGAAAGTCTATTTCAATACGGTATTCTGATAGCTGGCTATGAAATCTCTGCTTAAACATCAATAGGGAAGATGCTCTCTATCTTCCATTGACAAGAAACAATTTAAATATACTGAGATGTCCTAATACTCTGTGTGACTCCAAAAGAATATCTACTCTTGGTGCGGATATCAGTCTCCAGTCATTTCTGCCTGTCTTTTAAAACCCAACCCTTCTGGCATACTCTGGGTCCCATCAATGAAACAGTAACATCATGAGAAAACACTGACGACCTGATTCTTCCCATGGGTGCTTGGCTATGATATTATATGAGTTCTTTGGAACTATATGAGATATGGGGTTGGAGTCTACTTTTTATTATTTTGTAACCATTTCCCTCTATTTGATGTTTTTAATCCTTGTTGGCCATCCAGAGGTGCTTGGCTAGCAGGCATTCATATAAATTGGCTGGCTGGCTGAATGTGGATTAGCAATATTGGTGCCAATTCCATCCACCTTGCTCCAGTTTTTTTTTCTTGTGTTCTCTTTTCTTCCACCTTTCCCAGCATTAGAGCTTTCTCCAGGGAGCCAGGTTTTCACATGATGTGTCCAAAGAAGGGTCATTTATGCCTTTGGGCTGATTTGTTCCATGATCGTTCAGTTTGTTTTCTTGATAATAAGAACATTTATTTATGTTTGCCTCTAGACTACTTTGCTTCCACACAAAACTCTTAATGATAAATCTGCTACTGTCCTCTAATACAATTCCAGTTATATGGATCAGAACTGCGATCTCAGTGCAGAGCACCAACTGTTCTGTTCAAAGAGTGAAGAATGCTCACTTTTAGATTAGATCTCTGAAGAAATGTTCTTCCCATTCCTCTTCCGTTTATTATCAGCAAACTTGAAAAACAGGAGGAGCTGCCCCCACTTAGCCACACACAAAAAAGGGAGGGGGAAACCCTGCATGAAAATCTCTGTGGGGGAAAAAAACAAAAACCATGTTCTTGGGGACAAAAAAAAGAGAGAGAGAGAACACAGCAAGCAGCAAGGCAGCCAATTCTTGTTTAAGAAAGAAAGAAGGAAGGAAGGAAGGAAGGAAGGAAGGAAGGAAGGAAGGAAGGAAGGAAGGAAGGAAGGAAGGAAGGAAGGAAGGAAGGAAAGAAAGAAAGAAAGAAAGAAAGAAAGAAAGAAAGAAAGAAAGAAAGAAAGAAAGAAAGAAAGAAAGAAAGAAAGAAAGGCTACAATAAAACTGGGCTATGGAAGGAGAAGAGGAGTGTTCTGTGTCAGTTGGAAAGGAAGCAAATTGATTGTAATTTACATTTTATTTTTTAGGAATGTTTATATAGCAGCCCAATTTATGGTGATTCTGGGTGGCTAATAGAAGTAAAATCCCAAGTACAAAACCCAATAAACTCTCACATTTGTGGTGACAACAATCAAGCAGATCACTTGGTGAGCTCTGTAGCATCTTGGGGTCCTGAGAGCTGCTGGCAAAAACATGTTTTTAGGGCCTTTTGAAAGGGGACAACCGTTATCTCTGCAGGGATGTTGTTTCACAGGGAGGGAGCAACCCTAGAGAAGGCATCTTTTGTTGGCCCAATTAGGCATCTCTCTTTAATAGAAGGGACCCATAACATACTCTGCTTCCCTAATTTGGTGGGTCAGGTAGATGTAATTGGAAAAAGACAGTGCTTCAAATGACCTGACCCTAAGCCATGTAGCCATTATTACCTATATGTGATCTTTTTAACAGACAGATGGTCTCAAAATCAAATGCACCCATACTTTCATACCCACATTTATACATACTCATACAATCAATATTGGCTTGAAAGTATCACCTGCAACCATCAGGTCTGGCAGAAGAGGTATGTTACAGATCTCATCTGCGAAGGAATTACATTTGCCAGGACTCAGGAACTGGGCCTTTTCTGTCATGGCAGAAACATCAACTTCCTGAGGTAAAGTTGGCCCTATCCCCGTTAAATTTCCTTCAAGTCTTGGGAATCTCAAGGGAATGATGAGTTAATCAGATGGCTTGATTATCTGTAAGATTTGATGCTCTCTCCTTGACTTTTTAATCATATCTTATTAATTGTTGGTTGTCTTCTAATATTGCTACTTTATAGTTTTTTTAAAATCCTAAATTGGTCATTATCAGGTTCTTATTATTTAAATATGATGTTAGATGGATGAATGGATAGAGATCAACATATTGGATCTATAGATGATAGAGAGATAGAAAATAGATAGGTAGGTAGGTAGGTAGGTAGGTAGGTAGGTAGGTAGGTAGGTAGATAGATAGATAAATAGATAGATAGATAGATAGATAGATAGATAGATAGATAGATAGATAGATAGATAGATAGAAAAATAATCTTTTTACCCACCAGTTTGCTATCCATCTTTTCCCCAAAGAAACTTTAAGTGGTTGAAGGACTCTTAATGATATCTGTTGGATTCATTATGTGCATATTTGATTAAGGATAATATTACGATTACATTTTTTAGTGACTGAAAAGCAAAAATATACAAAGAAAGGACAAAAGGAATGAATGAATGAATGTGTCTGTGTGTACTCTCTCTCTCTCTCTCTCTCTCTCTCTTATTCATTCATTCATTCCTTTTGGTCCTTTCTTTGTTATTTCTTATTTACATCACTTTTTCTTACTTTTTTTTTCTTTTTAAAATTTGTATTGCTTCTACTTTGTAAAAACATGATCAAATAATAACAACAATTGACAAAAATCACCACCAGTCAATTGCAAAAGGCAGATTTACTTAGAACAGTTTACATCCTATGACAATACCTTTAATACCATCAAACAACATCATCTTTCTATCCCAATCCTTGAAAAGGACTTGATAGGTGGATGAAAATGTCAAACCCATCTGGTTGACCATGTGTCCAACCATAACAAATAATTATAACAGGTTTCTCATGTGAGGATCTTATTATATCCATACCAGAAAATACCTTAGAGAACATTGAAAGTACACCCATTTGGCCAACCATGTGACATGTCTATGCAAAATATGTTATAAATGTGGCAAATTGATATAACCTTACAGCATATGAGACATTTCTATTATGTTTTCCTGCACTGAACAGTTTGTGCCAGTACTGAGTGATTAAGATTAAGATCCAGCAGATTCTGGTTAGATTTGGTTTGTATGCTGCAGTCTTTCCTTAGTGACAAAGCACGTAGATTTTCCATCCTGAATCAAAAGGTGTTCTTTTTTTCTTACTCATCCTTTTTTTGGCCATCATTTTGCTCTTAGTAGGATAAATGATCCTACTAAGGATCATTTGATCCTTTTTGATCGATGAAGAAAAAGAGTCCTGAATATAAAATGTATCCCCTCGTTCCTTCAGCAACAGCTAGATAGATTAAATGGCTGGCTGGCTGGCTGGCTAAATATACAAATGGACAGATAGAAGGAAGATAGATATTGATATCGAGATTGATATTTGTTTATTAAAATTTAGTCTGGAAGACAATATGTTTGTGATGCTACAAATGCTAAAGTAGTCACAATATTTTTTATTTAGAATTTACTTTATAAATTAAAGTGAAAGCTGGGCCGTCTTCTTTTCCTTTTCATTTGTATGTGGATGAGTTATTCAAAAAAAATCTAGGTCACTGCAGTTTAATGCTATCTTCCTCCAATCAGCTCCTTTCATCCAGTTTTGTAGCCTCAACTTTCAGAATGTTCAACTATTGCAACTATTGCACAAAATTCTTGACTTCAGGCCAAGAGATCTGGAGCATGTCCTGATTAGAGAAGACTGGATTAAACCTTAACACTTCTAAAACAATTGCTGGGTTAAATTGTTCCTGTGTATCAGGAGTGAGATAGTGCCACAGAAACATAGAGACATAGAAGGCCAATATTTGGGACAAATTTTAAAAGCACCTTTTGGAAAAATGGTCCTCTCATATTGGAAGCATTGCACTGCCATGTACTTGCCTGTAAGTGTCCTTATGAAGGCGTCAGAGTGTCAGATACAGTGGTCTAGCACAGGTGTCTCCAAACTTGTCAACTTTAAGACTTGTGGACTTCAAATCCCAGAATTCCTCAGCCAGCCAGGAGTCTTAAAGTTGACAGATTTGGAGACTCCAGGTCTAGCATTTGGACATCCTTGAGTCGTTCCAATTCAATCCACAATCACTTGCTAACATTCTCCAGTACTGCCAATATCTTTTCCTCTGCCCAACCCGTTTTCCTGAACAACTTTGAAAAGAACAGGAAACAAAAAATACAATACACAAGTGCACGGGTGTCAAACTCAAGGCCCGCAGGGTGCATGGATCTGGCCCGCATGGCCACCCTGGAAACAGCAAAGGACCGGTCCGTGGTGCCTTGGCCCAGCCCTGGCTGAATGGGTGCTGATGTACAACCTGGTGGTGGCTGACAGAGTGCTGGAGGAGGCCCTCGCAGCCAAAAATGGAGCACGGGAGGGCCGCATGCGCCTCTCCCGAGTGCCATTTTTATTAGCAGAGTGCTGGAGGAGGCCATCGCAGCTGAAAATAGAGTTCCATTTTCGTTGACAGAGTGCTAGCAAAACAAACTACTAGTAAAAGTGGCATTTGATCACAAGGCAAAGAGGCATTGAGAAATGTTTCCCCTTTCACATTTGAGCATCCAAGGGGAACAGGAAAGGAGAAAGGGGAAAAGGAAAGTCAAAGAAAAAGAAGGAAAGATGGGAAGAGAGGAAGGAAGGAAAAAGAACGAAAGAGGGAAAGGAAGAAGAAAGAAAGGGAAATGAAGAGGAAAGGAAAAAGAAGAACAGAGAAAGAGGAAGGAAGGGAGGGAGGGAGGGAGGGAGGAAGAAAGGGGATTATAATGAGAGGGAGGGAGGGTCTGAGGGAATTCCTACCTTAGCACTTGGCCACCAGCAGCCCTGCTGCCCTTTCACCATCCTCTTGTCTCTTCCTCCTGATCTCTCCTGGCGGTCTCCCATCCTATCGCTGAAGATGCTTTGATTATAAAGCCAGGTCTCCTGGCATGGAGAAGGAGTAGGCCTCTCTCTGACCCATATATGTTGCTCTCCTGCACAAACCATGAGCAACCTGACCAAGGAGAGTGAGCACAGCAGCAGCCTTGAGGAGGAGGTAAACGAGCCAGGCACCCCCTTGGGGAAGCGGGACTGGGCTGGCCTGGGATGTGGGTGCCCAGCACCCTGGAAGCTTGAGGGTTGGGTTGGGTGCTTGCCCTCCACTGCCTAGACTCTGGACAGCCTGTACCACCATCTGGGGGTCCTCCGCATGGCCTGAGAGGGACAGTGAGGCTCCTCTGGAAGACAAGGTTTTGGTGCTCTTCTTAGTCTCGCCTTCCTCTGCTGGGGAAAATGGATCCCCCAGCCCCACCTGGGCCACCACAGGCACCCCCAGCAAAAGTGATGTTGAGCTGGCCAGGCCCACCTGGCCCCCCAAGGTCAAACACAAACCTGATGCAGCCCTCAATGAAATTGAATTTGACACCCCTGGAGGAAAATTAGAAAGTTTATTTCCTTTCCCATGATTTTGATTCTGGGCGATGAAAGCTTTGGGAAGAACACTCAGAACTAATGAGAGTGTTTAGCCTCTTTAACTCATCGACTAGGAGATGAAACAAAAGGTTAAACAAGAGGAATAGACTGTAAATATCCTGGAAAATTTGTTACATAACCTAAAGAATTCTGGAAATCTATATATTTTTAGTAACAACAGTTCCATATCTCCATTGCAGAAAACAAGCAGAGCCAATGCATGTACAGGGACTCATGAAAACACTTTAATATGAGTTGTTCCAAATTTCTAGGAGCCCATGGAAATTGGTTACCAACTGGTAAATAAAGGGCAATAGTTAGAATAAACTCTATTGTATTTTAATTAACCCTGTCTAGACTTTCAACATTGGCTCTTCAGACAGACTGAGCAACCTGCATTTAGCCCTGCAGGCCTATGCCTGCCCAATCGTCTCAGATTGGTCTCAGGATAATTTACTTTATTCAAAACTTGTCATATTTCATTTACAACAGGGAAGTTATACTCTGTCACATCTTTCTCCCTCTGGTGGCAATCTGCAGTTTACATTTGTTTTTTTTAAATAATGGCATGTGATTTCCAGTTAAATAATTAGAATAGTTTCATGAGCAAATAAACTAGATTAAATAATATGTAATTAAATTAAATCATCTTAAAAGGAAATTAAAGGAGCACAACAACACACATTAAGAACCTGACCAAACTAATGGCCATTGGCATTGTTTTATTTTTTGGAAGAAGTAGGGCTACGCAAGAAATAGCCAACACTCCAGAAGATAGGCTCAAGTTACAGAAGGATCTTGACAGACTTGAACATTGGGCGCTATCTAACAAAATGAAATTCAACAGTGAAAAAAGTAAGGTTCTACATTTAGGCAAAAAAAAAAAACCAAAATGCACAGGTACCGGATATGTGGTACATTGCTCAATAATAGTACGTGTGAGAGGGATCTTGGAGTCCTAGTGGACAACCATTTAGATATGAGCCAGCAGTGTGCAGCAGCTGCTAAAAAAGCCAACACAGTTCTGGGCTGCATCAACAGAGGGATAGAATCAAGATCACGTGAAGTGTTAATACCACTTTATAATGCCTTGGTAAGGCCACACTTGGAATATTGCATTCAGTTTTGGTCGCCACGATGTAAAAAAGATGCTGAGACTCTAGAAAGAGTGCAGAGAACAGCAACAAAGATGATTAGGGGACTGGAGGCTAAAACATATGAAGAACAGTTGCAGGAACTGGGTAAGTCTAGTTTAATGAAAAGAAGGACTAGGGGAGACATGATAGCAGTGTTCCAATATCTCAGGGGTTGCCACAAAGAAGAGGGAGTCGGGCTGTTCTCCAAAGTACCTGAGGGTAGAACAAGAAGCAATGGGTGGAAACTGATCAAGGAAAGAAGCAACTTAGAACTAAGGAGAAATTTCCTGACAGTTAGAACAATTAATAAGTGGCACAACTTGCCTGCAGAAGTTGTAAATGCTCTAACACTGGAAATTTTTAAGAAAATGTTGGATAACCATTTGTCTGAGATGGTGTAGGGTTTCCTGCCTGGGCAGGGGGTTGGACTAGAAGGCCTCCAAGGTCCCTTCCAACTCTGTTGTTGTTGTTGTTGTTGTTGTTAAAATTTCCCTGTCTGAATTGCAAAATAATTGGCCGCCATTTCCGAGGCCAATGTGCAGATTGGAATATCCTCAGCCTTTGGATTTTGCATTTCTTGTGCTAGTAAAATAATGCTTAGGATCATTAAATTTACAGCCACACATTGAAAGGGAGATATCAAATATTCAGAATTTTAAAAGGCCAAGGGAAAAAAAGATTATTGCTGATGCACACTGGATAATTGAGAAAGAAAACCAAAACAAGAGGAAGTCAAAATGTGCTTCATTGATTATAGAAAGGTCTTTGATTGTTGTCATGTCAATAATCCTTAGGAAAACAGAAATATCAGAACATCTCATTGTCCTAATGTTTAACTTTTAGATAGGACATGAAACCATAGCCCAAAAAGAACATGATTTTTACATGATGTTGCTAGAACCTGCTGAAAATGTAGTCTTTAGCAATAAAATCAAGGAACACAGTGAAACGAAGGGACTAAGATGAAATATAAGGAAAACCAAACTGAGAACAGCAGACACAATAAGCAGTCTTAAAATGAACAATGAAGATACAGAAGTGGTAAGTGTCTGGCATTATGAATTCTGAAGAGTAATTGAAGCAGCAATGAAGAAATGTCAATGCCTGGAATGAACTACCTGACTCTGTGGTTTAATCCCCAAAACTTTTACCTTAGACTGTCTACTGTTTAAGGTGGACAGTCTAAGGTGACCTTAGGGACCTCACCTCATTCCAAAGAGGTCTGTAAGGGGCCTGCATAAGTGCACCAGCGTGCCTACCATCCCTGTCCTAATGTTTTCTTTTATTCATACCCTTTACATGTGTTTATAATTATTTTTTACACTTGCATCTGTCATAAAATATATGCTTGACAAAAATAAATAAATAAAAAATAAAATAAAAAATAATAAAATAAAATATGAACTAGCACTTGATAGGATAGCAAGGAGCCCTTGGAAAATTTAGAAGGATACTGTGGTGTGTCTAAACTTACAAAAAAATCAGAAATGTGCAGGCAATATTTTTTCCTATATGATACTGAATGGAAGTGAAAGCAGAAATTTGAAAAACCAGGACAGAAACATTATTGATGTTGTTGAACTTCAGTGCTGAGAAGATTTCTGAGAATACCATGGACAACCAAGAAAGAAAAAAATGGAGCAGCTGCCTTTCTGGTAAACAGACAGGATTATTCTCCATTGCAGTATTTTACTGACTGATACATGGCACTGTTCTGTTTCTAGATCATTTCACCAAAGGTCTGTTTTCACTGAAGCACATTTTCCATTTCAATTTGCAGGAATTCATCCTCAGTTTTATAGGCGGTATATGGTAGAGGATATTTGCCAGGTGGCGGATTCCAAATCTACTGTACTGCATTGATTCCTTAATTTCCTTAAACTTCTCCTGAGAGTTGAGTCCAAGTGATTTTGTGACTCAGGCAAGATCCCCCTAAGAGAATTCAAGATAACTTAGTCCCAAGTCTATTAAGGGCTTTCAAAAGTAATATCAGCATTGGAAATTGAACTTGGAAACAAATTAGTTACCACATGTTCCAGTTGCTGAGTTCCTGCTGCTATTTTAATAGCTAGATTTTGTACCAGTTGAATCATTTAAAATTGGAGCAGGTTGCAATACTTTACCTACTTCAAAAACGCAAGGAATCAGTTCAGAGCTCTGGAAAATGTAACTCATAACTCCTCTTTCATACTGTTAAAAATGGAGAAAAATGAACAGGGATAGAAAGATATGTGTGTATGTGTGAGAGAGAGGGAGACAGTGTGTGTGTGTGTGTGTGTGTGTGTGTGTGTGTGTGAGAAAGAGAGGGGGGAGAGAGGGAGGGAGGGAGAGAGAGAGAGAGTGTAGGGAGAGAGAGAGGGAGAGAGAAGGAGGAAGGCTAAACTACCAATGGTTTAGACCAGTGTTGGCGAACATATGGCACGCGTGCCGGAAATGGCATGCGAAACTGTCCTGTGACGAGTGCACGGCCTCGCCGGCTCTTCTTCGGGTTCCTGTGCTCAAACGTGTGCCAATCAGCTGGCCATCGCACGCACAGTGCCGGCAGACCCCGGAAGTGGTGGTCCATCGTGCATGCGCGAGCAGGCACCCAAACTTCTGGGTTGATGTCTCACGCATGCACACTGCGTACCCCACTGCTTATTTCCCTCCATGAAGATGTTGTTCCATTAAGGATTGCATGTTGAGTGTGGTTTGTCAGTCAGTTGCAAAACCATCTTAGTGATGATGCTGTCCATCCCACATTTTTCTTAACAAGAACTAGGCTGTAATCTACTTTGTGAAATGTCTTACTGAAATCCAAGTATAGTATCTTCACAGCATTTCACTAGTTCACTCATTTAGTCACTTTAACAAAAAATAAGATTTGTTTGGCATGGTATGTTTTTGACAAAACCATGTTTGCTTCTGGTTATAGTCTTGCTTGCTTCTGGGTGTTCACAGATCTGCTGCTTGATTATCTTTTCCAGAATCTTCCCACGTATTGATTTCAGGCTGATTGGTCTGTAGTTTCCTGTACATTTCCCATACTGTTGGCCATATCATTTAGGGGAATTCACTGAAGAAAGCAATTATGTTTGGAAGAGTTAGTGATAAAAGGAAATCAGGCCACCACAGAACAGTGTCTGGAAACCATCAATGCTGACACTAGTCGGAGCATAGAAAAACTCAAAGAAGTAATTTGAGATTGGAAGATGTGGAGAGACCTGGCCCATAGAATTGACAAGAATCTGACATGACTGAATGGATAACATGATTATCATTATCATGAAAAATAAATCCATCTCCACTGGTACAAGTTGGTTTATTAAGAAGAATGTACACAAGATTATTTGACCAAAGTCAGAAAGGAACAAGAAGGAGAGAATAGAAATAAGGTAAGCACATAAAGGTCTCCTATTCTCATAAATGACTTGTTGCTCAGTTGTTGCATGTATGGCTGAATATAATACATGTTATATAGGAACTTGGAGGAAAAAATAGACCTGCTGAACCTTTGATAATTCTCCATGTTCAAATGTGTCCTGCAGTGAGATGGATCTGACCATAAATTCTATGACTCACTCACTCTCTCTCTCTCTCTCTCTCTCTCTCTCTATATATATATATATATATATATATATATATATATATATATATATATATATATATATATATATATATATATATAGAGAGAGAGAGAGAGAGAGAGAGAAAACCTGAAGATGACGAATGAGACTTAAATCAAAGCGTCATAAAGACACTTCCAATTTCTGTGGGAGAAAACCCGAATAACCAAAGACCTACATACAAACACCTGCGAAAACCTCAGAAAACAAATATATATATATATTTTGTAAGCTTGACCAAGTTAGTGTTCTACTTCAGTGGAATGCCCATGCATATTTATACTGTTATTTATATCTCCTTAGTGCCAACCAGCTGGAATGAGAGAAATCACCTGAGTGCACTGATGCAGGGCTAAGAGAAGCTGATTCATGAATAATCCAGTTATCATCTAGAGTGATAAAAAGTAATGTTTAACTAGTGTTTCTTGATGACAAGATACAGAATATTTATTTGCTTCTCAAGTATTTCCCAAAATAAGGAATTTATAGAAATCTCAAGTACTGCCCAAAATCTGTCATAAGTAAGTCTCAAGTACTGCGTCAGTAAGTCACAAGTACAAAATGTAAGTCTGTCATAAGAAATCTCAAGTACTGCCCAAAATGTAAGTCTGCAATAAGTAAGTGACACAAAAGAAATGGAGTTGTTTGTTACATAAATTAATTTATGAGCAAAGAAAACTGAGAAAAAAGGATAATAAGCAGTAAACATGAAAAAAATTCAACATAAATATTTAAAGGAAGATAAAAGAAAGCCAAAACAATTGTTAACTGCAATAATAGCAATAACAACAATTCTTATCCCAATAGTTCTGGCTTTTCCCAATGCTTGAGCTCCATAAAACTATATATTTTTCCTTTTCATTTATCCCTTAAGCAGTCTTCCCCCCACCCCACCCGACATCCTGATTCAGTTTGTGGAGAATTTAACTTGAGCATCTGAGAGAAGGTGAAGCTTTTGTCAACTTCAAGCTGAACCTGAACTGTTCCTCAGTTGCCACACAGAGTGGGAAGGCAGAGAAGGAGGTTAGAAGGAGGTTACTAGACACAACAGAGAGTTTTCTGAGAACCAAGGTCGTCTCTACTGGCAATGGATAAGATCAGGAGGGAGTGCCTAGAGAGCCCGCCAATTAACCAATTGGCCAACGGGACCTGTGACACTTGGGGATGGAGTTATTTCCTATTTTAGTTATACTGAAACCACGGGAAATAATTAGAGTCAGTTTTCCTTTGAAGCAGTGCTGATATGATGTACTCAATAAAGAAGATCTTTGAGAAGGATTCTAGTCTCAGGGTTCTGATTTGCTTGGGTTCATCAGTCAGAACCATGACAGCTTGACTTTTAAAAACTTAATAACAATTGGAGAGACGGAAGGCAGGTAAGGAGAAATCCATAACTTATCAAGGACAAATTCACAACTTAAAGAGGTTAAATCATGTGACCTTTGCTACATGTTGTTATTCTCCAAAGGAATTGTGAAAATGCTACTGCAAAGTTATCTGATTTTAATTCCCTAAACCAGGGGTCACCAACCTTTCGGACTAAGTTCATAATTTTAAATTCTGCGGACCACTAATATGATCTGCCTAATGACCGGCTGGGTGGGTGTGGCTAGGTGGTCATGTGACTGGGTGGGTGTTGCCAGCTCGATGTCACTCACGTCAAGGAGCACCTTGCCAGCCGCTACTCACCCCTCCCCACCCAGCCACTTCTTGCCTGCCTGCCCAGGCTCCTTAGGGCCCCAACAGGAAGCAGTTGTTGGAGTTAAGCAGCCACCATGAGAAAGAGTTGGCAAAACAGCTCAGTTCAAATTGGACTTGACCAAGAAAGAGGCTCAGCAGAAGCCCCTCACTCAGGACTAGGCGCACTTCCCTTTCCAAGCAGAGGGAAGACCTGCAGGAGTGCAAGGCCAGGTACCAGTGCCTGGAGGCTCAGCGGGTTGAGATGGTCAACCAGTTCCAGGCCATGAGGCAGTCCCACTGAAACAAGGCTCTCCGGCTCTTCACCACCAGCTGTACTTCCCACTAGCCTTTGCCCAAAGCCCAGCACCAGGAGGCCGAAGCAGACCCCAGTCAGAATTTCTGCTTTGCTCTGACCCACAAAAAAAGACCCCAAAGGGGGAGACTCTGCAGCAACACAAACATTAATTGCACATATCTGGCCCAAGGCCATAGTTTGAAGACCCCTGATTTAGTGCAATATAAAAAAATGCAAATAATTTTTCTGCAGACCACCAAAATATTCTCGCGGACCACCAGGAGTCCATGGACCACCAGTTGGTCACCACTGCCCTAAACCATCCACTGAACATCCATGTACGTGAATTCTATATTCGACACTAGCATTCTAGTGAATACTTTGAAATTGTTACCCTAGAAAAATCTTCTGAAATCTGCACAACATTTAATAATGTCCCCAAAAAATCTGTATATATTTCTGTATACATTACAGTGTAATGGAGTATATATTTAGAGAGTGCATATAAATAAAGAATCTTATCAGAGGGAGGATATGGGGTGGGAAGTAAACATTGTTATAGTGTTTAATTCTCACAGTGGCTTTCGTACAGTCAGGAACAGGTTCTGATTTCCTAAGACTGTTAAAAGCAAATGTCCACCTATTTATGTAATATGGAGCTGTGAATTAACTTTAGTTCTATTTTCTAAATGGGGCAATAATTTTGGCATTTGCACTATGACTCAAATATGACTTCTCCTCAGACCATGCAACAATAGAATAGTTGTAAGGTTGATTACAAAGCACTTGGCAGTGAAATGGGGAAGAATTTTATTTCTACTTCCTTTTCAGAATGAGGCAAATATGTTTAACGGGCTTGCAAAAAGTATACTGACAATCCACTTCAAAAAGTTTGCTTCTGTAAACCACAGCCATGAGTCCCAATAATATATGAAGCTTAGCAAACTAAATAATCCTATAAATATATATTCTCAGAAGTAATTATTCTTGAGGGATTCTCTATATTAAATATTTATGAATAGACTATATTAAATAGTATAAATACAAAAAACCCCACCCTGTTTGTACACCTGCATATACCATCCCAAACTGATATGGTGTGTGTGTGTGTGTGTGTGTGTGTGTATTTCCTCCAAATACAAATTCATTATTCTAAAGAGTGACACGCTAAGGTTGTAAGGAATATTTGATGGCAAGCTTATATCTGGTGTCTATGTGTTTATCCTGATATTGGGGATAAAACCACTTTTCCTAGGTAGGTTCTGCTTGCCCAAGCTGGACATATAGAAAATATCTGTTGATTTGTTACCTGATAAAAGAGGAAACCTGAAGCAGGCATGAGGGGAGGTGTCTTCTTCTGAAATATTTTGCCTCTCAAGATGAGAGAAGCTCCTTGTGTCATAACCTACTAATCACTTGTAAAACATCGCCTATCCTGGAAACTCTTTGGTGTTTGAACAGTGGAGGACATAATTAGATTGCAAATGTTGCCAAAAAAAAAATTAGATTGCAAAAATAAAATAAAATTTTATTTTGTTATTATATTGATCTTGTATTATTTTTATGTTTACAGTTTTATGCCACTTACAAACCCCCATGGATTGAAATGTTACATATAGTCTATTAATACACAAATATATTGATAAACATGCATAAGTGCAGTGGAAGATGAAAGTTTTTATGATGATGATGATGATGATGATGATGATGATGATGATGATGATGATGATCTCTTTTATTCATTAAACATGAAACTCAGTCAACTGAACATTTAAAAACCTGTCACAAATACCATTGACTGGGGCTAATAGTTGATACAGGTTGCTGTTAGTGTCCTAGGTATCAAGTATCTTCTTAAAATATATGATGTTCTGAGTAGCAGTTTTTTGCAATTCCGCTGCTGTTATTGCAGGTGGCTGCAATATCATCATCATCATCATCAGCAGCAGCAGCAGCATCTTTCTTCTTTTCTATGATTTTTTCCCCATTCCCTGGATTGAATTTGCAAACACCTGAAGCAGTTGTTCAAGAAATGTGACACATAAGAAGCACAGCAACACTTGGAAATAGAATGAAGGACAATTATATTCATTTTAAATGGTGTGCCAACATTGTATGTTAAATCTGTATTTAAGATCATTAAATATTGAGCTTTAGACTTAAAAAAAAGATTGGATTAAATGAGTGGCTAAAGTAAGTAGCTTAACTCTTGCCATGCTATCTGCTTGACCCTCACTATTTCTCTAAGCCTTGCCACATGCCTTGTGTACACAGGTGAGACAACCTGTTTGGTGGGATTTTTCTTAAGATGCTTTAAAAAAGAGAGCGAGAACAATTTACTGTCTTGAATTCTTGAAAGGTTTAATGGAATCTACAACCCCTTGTCAAAATATAAAGCCTTCACTCAATATGCCAAAAGTTGTGTCATATCACTGAACACATGATAGTTCTTATTGGTTATAGTTTTGGAGAAATTCTTGCAAAAATTCAATGGGCATATCAGTGTTCCTTTTCTAAAACACCATTCCTAAGCATTCATCAGGATGGCCTAGTAAAGATGTCCTCAGCAGAAAAAAGCTTTTCCCCAGGACCATCTTAAGACATTTTGCCATCTTGGATTTAAAAAAAAAAGTTAAAAGGAATCTTTTCATTGTTTCGTTTCTCTTCCAAGAAGCTTCTTCAGCTCTGAAGCAAAATGTCTTCAAAGAAAAACAAGAAAGGCCCGTTGCCTCTTGAAAAAGCACCTTTGGGACAGGTATCCAATGCTTTCTCAAAACACTGTACTAGTTCTGCTATCCTGGGAGCAGCTTCTGACTATTCTTATATATAACTCGAGTGGCCATATAAATGTTCTAAATAAATAAATACGTGTACCCCCTTGGTGTTGGATGAGGGGCAACAGTCTGTTGGTTTATTATACAGTCTCTAGAGATTCTATAATGTGAGCATATTTGCTTAAGGTCAAACTGGGCTCTAATTGCTGAGCTATAATCTGTATTATTATAGCTCTATAATCTGCATTATAATCTGTATTATATGGGGACGTGGTGGCTCAGAGGCTACGATGTTGAGCTTATTGATCGAAAGGTCAGCAGCTCAGCGGTTCGAATCCCTAGTGCTGCCATATAACGAGGTGAGCTCCCGTTACTTGTCCCAGCTTCTTCCAACCTAGCAGTTTCGAAAGCACGTAAAAATGCAAGTAGGAAAAATAGGGACCACCTTTGGTGGGAAGGTAACAGTGTTCCGTGCGCCTTTGGCGTTGAGTCATGCCGGCCACATAACCATGGAGACGTCTTCGGACAGCGCTGGCTCTTCGGCTTTGAAACAGAGATGAGCACCGCCTCCTAGAGTCGGCAACGACTAGCACATATGTGCGAGGGGAACCTTTACCTTACCTAATCTGTATTATATTGACCCCAGTGTACAATAACTGATCAGTGCTACCTTTACCATTTGCAGGGAATCTCTTAAGGCTGCTAATCCAATCTAGTTTTGCCTTCTTTTTCTAAAATGCATTAAGTGAAAGTCTCAATTAACTATTTATTTATTATTACATTTGTATACTGCCCTTCTCCTGAAGGACTCAGGGCGGTTTACAACCAATTTAAAAGATACAATAAATACACATTAAAAACAGACTAAAATTTATATAAATAATGGCCAAAATATTTAAAAACTAATTAATACAAAAAACTAAAAACTAAAACTAGAGATCAGATTAGATCAATCTTTTATTATGGCCACAAGGGCAGCAGATGAAACAGATAATAATGAAAATATAGGAGGCTAAAAAGAAAAGACATTAATACAAATGTGTATATAGAGGCATAAAATTGGGGAACCCAACAAAGTGTACCTGAACAATGGTCAGACAGAAGACGCAACAAGGAAGTCAGGTTCTCTGCCAGGAAATTTCTAGGATAAATGAAAATTGTCCAGGATTCCATATAGACATTCCAATGTTGAAGCATATTAGTGGTTAAATCCAAATTCTTTTACTATCGGTTCTGTGGTTGTGGCTTGGTGGGCGTGGTGTGGCTTGGTGGGCATGGCACAGGAAGGATACTGCAAAATCCACATTCCTCTTCATTCCTGGGGGAAGGATATTACAAAATATCTATTCCCACCCCACTCTGGGGCCAGCCAGAGGTGGAATTTGCTGGTTCTCCGAACTGCTCAAAATTTCCGCTACCAGTTCTCCAGAACCTGTCAGAACCTGCTGGATTTCACTCCTGAAGCATATGGCTCAAATCTAATTTGCCATCCCTGTAAGGACCTCTCTAAGGAAAAAAAAATTATCTAAAGCCTGACCACAGTGAAGGGCCAGCAAAATGTCAGGATTGTGATAGATAGATAAGAGACTAGGACCCATCTGGGGAAAAAAATGTGCTGGAAGGCTCTGGGAACTAAACTTAGATTGATTTGAAAAACAGTCGCCCAAATACATTGTTTAGAGATACTTGCTGGACAGGACTACTAGTAGTAATTGAACAGCAAGCTAGGATCAGTGAAACAATTATTTTATTTGGGCTGAGTAAATTTGTTCTGCTGTGCGTGCATATGTGAGATCCTTAGCAGGAGGAAACAGCTGAGATCAATCTCTTTGGAAAGCAATTGTTTATTCTTATCCCTTTTCTTTCTTTTCAACTTTCTTTGAGGTTTCCATCCTCATTATGCAATACTGTAAAACCTTAAATTCTTGGTGAATCAGTGGGGTTCATTCTAGGACAGAAACCTAGCCAGTGCACGTATTCTGGTTTAAATCAGGTTACAGAAGGAAGAGGTGGTATGTTATCTAATCTTCGGCATTTGAGGGTGGGGTGGGGTGGGGTGGGAAGATAGGTTAGAGAAAGTCAAAATGGTACTTGCAGCTGCACAATCAAAGTCTCAGGCCACTTTATTTCCATTAAAATTGTTCTCCATTTTTTTCTAGCAGTATAAATCTTAACCATTCCTTGTGCTCGCTCTCTCTCATTATATTCTTTGCAACTATTTTCCTTTATATATACATTACATAATACATGACAGAGAACAGGGAAAGAATAATTGCTGATTTTAGAGAACTGGCTTTCCCTTCCCTTTCATTTCCTGCTTTTAATTTCTTTTGCAAACTTTTTCTGTATTTTACATAGTATTGCTTTATCCAGAAGGAAATAGCGTACTCAATTTGTACGTAGAACTTACGTTTGTAAAGTAGCTGCTATTGACTCTTACAAGATTTTGTACAAGTCAACTGAATAATTTCTGATAACACTGCACAAACAGCAAATAAACATTATGCAAAGAGATCATAGATACTTTTAAGATACTTCACAGTCATCATGTTGGTATGAGATCTGTTGATTATGTATGAGGAAGGTAAGAAAATATATATATATGGGGAACTCTAAGAGCAGAATAATTAAACAGGAAATCCTGTTCAGTAATTTGAATGTTTACTATCATCTTACTCCTTGCTAGTCTCTCTTTCTTATCACTCTAATCAAAATAGCTTAAGAATAATTATTAATAATTTAAACATACCACTTTCTTCACAATGCTTGGACCCAAAATTCAAGTCCATGGAAACTCATAGCAAATGCTACTGCCTGCTTTCTCCTTAAACCATCCGTTAGGCTGATTTTTCTTTCTTCAGTTCACTGATGATCAGTTATGCCTGTTGTTAAGAATTTAATTCAGTTTTGCTGACAGATATGTTTAAAACAGGGAAAAAATTACTATGTCCAGAATAATGCCAAATATTTCTCAGCATTTTCCACTACTCTACTCCGCGTATCCAGTTGTTGTGTCTTTGCCCCCCCCCGCAAATCTGCCCCCCTGAACCTGGCCTCCTTGCAGAAAGTGACTCAGAGAGTGAGGGGGAAGAGCCAACAGGGCTTCCCCTGCGTAGCCTCCTTCTCTGGCTCTGCTCCAAGTCCCAGAGGCAGGCCAGGTGGAGGAGATGACGAGGCCTCTGTTTCCTGCATCTCCTCCCTCTTAGGCCACGCCTCAAGACCCAGCTGCTGACAATCAGTCGTGGCTGGACCCCCGGTATCGCAGACAGGAGAGATGGCAACATCAAAAGAAAGGGTGGGGCAGGCTAGAGAATGCTGAGTCACGGAGCCACACCCCACAGGATATAAAAGCAGGAGGGGCTGCCCTATAGTTCTTGTGACGAACAAACAATTGACTGTTGAAAATGTTGGCTGTACTTTGGCTCCTGGATTCTGTTTCGTTTCCTTCTGAACTTTGGGATTGTTCCAGTTCGGACTGCAGTCGCTCTGATAGATAAGAGGACTTGGCAAGAATAAATTGCTGGCACATCTAGTCAGTTTGCGTTTCTAATTGATTGTGGTTGGGGGGAACAGAACACCAATTTTTCTTTATTACTCTATTGTCATACAAGCAAAAGGTGGCTACTTTTCAACAGGGGGAAAAAATGGAGGGCTTGTTTAATTCAGCTGAATTTTGGAAAACAAACCTTGTCAAATGACACACAAAAATTTAAAACAACTCTGTATGTTCATATAGTTTGGTGCAAACAATATTTTTATCTCCATTAAAGCAGAAAATGATATGGTCCAAATATAACTCATGACAATGTGTTCCAGCTGAAGAAGAAAGTAACAGACTTGTGTTTTATAGAAATACCAATCAAGTTTACACTGGTTTTTAATAGCACTGCTACATCACAATGTAAATGACTTAAGTTGTAAAAATCATTGACCCTGAAAATGGGGTCCAAAAGCTCAGAAGATAAAACCACTAGTCCTGGCAATGACCCAGATTGGATCCATCAACATTATACTGGGACACATATATTTGCCTTCATTTGTGTAAAATCATTGAACATCATTCCATATTAGACTACTCACATTCTCAAAAATGAAAATGTATTTGTATCCTTGTTATATTTTTTCATCAATACTTTTCACATTTAATTATTCTGAGGAAGTTCCATGAACTAATATATAATAAATTCTCTATTTTTTGTAGAACCTAAGAGACTTCAATATTTTTTCCCCTTTTGGAAGATTTTCAATGAGATAATATGTTAAAGAACATGGTTTTGAAGTATCATTTCCTGATTGCAATGGTAACGTTAAGTTTGCGGTACTTTCATATAGATAGATCTATCCATTTCTTGATATTGACTGGCATTACCAAGATTACTTATGGTGTTCTTCATATCCCCCTAATCATGCTATGAACATGTTCTGGTAATCCATTCTTATGCCAGTTTTTCATGATGTTGCTTTCATCTCATTCAAAGACCTCAGCTAAAACAGTCTTTTAGTTTCCCTGTTTTACAATAGTTTCTTCCATCTTCTGCCAGCACAACCTTTGCAGTAGACCTGAGCAGGCATGGTGAATTATTGAAGTAGTTGAAGATAGGGCTAGAGGTTGCAATCTGTTCAACTACTTGGAAGAGGGCTCCCTATCACTTTGCTCCACTCCCATCTTCCATGTCCATGACCCGATCAAACAGGCTATTTTCAAACATAGTTTTAGGGGTCATTCAAAACAGCGCTATATCTCAATTCAAAAACTGGTCCAGAACATCTCCATGCACAGTAGACAACATAGCAGGTGTCTTAAACCAGTTCTAAGCACCCACATATAATTTGTTCATCCCTATGGCATTAAGGAGAGACTGGTATTTTTTTTTCCTGATAATGCTCAGAGGGAAGGGGGGGGGGAATCAAAGGGATCCCAGCCATCCCTTTTCTTAACTTTTGTCTCATTAAAACATAAGGAGAACTCCACTCTTTGATCTCATTATTGTAGCAAAACTGGGGTCTGTGATGAGGACAGTGCAATTTACCCTGGCATATTTTCCTGCTAGCTAAGAGTTTGGAGGAACTTATCTGAACACAGCCTTATGGTTGTGCCCTTAGTTACCGCTACCAACTTGTTTTAGGAGTGGAATGATGGATTGGAGTTAGCCTTGAATAATTATAGTGTGTATATACAGTACTACCTCCTGTTGGTGTATGCACTGTGATCATACTACACATACAGATATAGAACACCAATGGTTTATTTTTCTCCTGTAAGAATTGAATATAAATCTCCAAATTATGTCACTGCTCAGTGAATTTAAGAGTTGGCTTCACCTTTGGTCCTATTGTAAGTGGCAATTAATAGGGCATAGGCATGACTGTCATTGCACTTTACCTAGCTTTATCTTAGAGTAAACATTCAATGACCCAAAGTGAGTCAGAAAAGTCCATATTAATGGTATTAATGTTATGTTACCAAAGGCAACATATTGAATGGTGTGGGTTTATTTTGGTGGTTGTGGTGGTTACTTTGGAATATTTTATTGATTGATCGATTGATCGATTGCCTTCACACGCAGGTTAATTGTTTTACATGCCAGTGATTTTTTTCTTCTATTTCACTATCTAACTGCTGCCTCCAGGCTCTGCTTCCTCAATCTTTTCTTCTACTTTTTTCCACTAAACCTGTTTGTTTGTTTGTTCGCTTTATTAAATTCATATGCTGCCCATCTCATGGTTCAAGGCAACTCTGTGGCTTTTGCTCTTATTCTATGTCTTTCTGTTTACTGAGTGGGCTGAAGTTCATTTCTGGAGTGAAAGTAAATGTAGTAAAAACCCATTTTTACCACATTCTGGTCTTGATTTTCTTCTACAAAGGCTGGATCATCAAATCTTCCTTTAGAATCCATCGGTCTTGGTTAGTGAGTGCTGGTGTAGAAGCTACAAAGTGCTATGATTTGCATGTTGGTATAAATGTGATAGTGTATTGTCCTCAATGAGGGAAGATTTCCACACCAGAAATAGCAACAAGAAGTTCACATCCTTTCCTTCCTGGTTCTGTGGTGAATATTCCCTTAATAAGTTACCTAATTATTAAGTTTTATAGCTCCAGTACCAGCTCTTCATGGGACACATTCTTAGTTTGGTGTGAAAGGTGAGTAATCTTGTTCCAAATTGAACTAAACAGGAATCACCTTGACTCCTTGTTTTAGTTTTTTTTTTACCTTGCAAGCCATCCAGAGTGAGATGGGTGACCATATGAATTAAATAAATGAATTTAAAAATTTCAATTGCATTCTGAACTGAATCTAGGACACTCACCAATTACAAGTCCTGAAATGATTATACTGATATCTGGGGGGAAAAAATGCCTCTGCAAAATGTTGAGAAAAAGTCATTAGCAGAATTCAGAAGGCATTACCTCTGTATGCTGTTCTCACCATAAGACAACAAAACCCTGAACCATGTCATTAAACACACATTACAAGTATAAATATAATTTGTTCTTTCTCCAAAATAAGCAATGTTGATGAGACAACACCCTTTTATTACATGCAAAATCCTTTTTTCACATATACGCTTTGTTGGATTACTGTAGGGATCCGGACTGTAAGTGACATTGACTTTTACTGACTGATAGTGGGAAAATGAAACAGGATCCAATCTGGGTGAGCCACTGGGATCAGAGATTTAGTCTTCTGAGCTTTTGGACTCATGCTTCCTCAAGGAATTTCTCTCTAGCAGAATATGTGCTTTGGGCTATTCTATATGTGATATTTATATGGTGCCTGGTTGTGTGTGACTTCTTAGTTGTTGTTTGGGATGTTGATGGTTTAGTTGTTGGCTATTGTTTCCTTGTGCTGCCAAGCCCTTGCCTCCTAAGTACCTGATAAGCTGGTGGTGAACATCTAGTCTGCCAAAAGCTCAGATGACATAAGAATCCAGTCCCGGTGACTGATCCAGATTGGATCCTGCAACAGGGACATGTAAATTTGCCTTCATTCATGGGAAAATGAAGGCTTGTCATCAGTGATGGGATTCAAGTAATTTAACAACCGGTTCTCTGCCCTAATGATTTCTTCCAACAACCAGTTTGCCAAACTGCTCACAAAGTTAACAACCGGTTCTCCCGAAGTGGTGCGAACTGGCTGAATCCCACCACTGCTTGTCATGGTTTCTGCAAGATATCCAAGGAATTATACCAGCCTTTGACCCGAAAGAGGTTGTTTCAGTCACATAGGATCTACTTTTTATTGCAATAAGACATTTTTTAAAAATTAAACACACAAAAAAGCATTTGTCAGGCAGAAGAATTCTTCCTCTTGGCATCTAATTTTTAAGGTGATCCCCAAACTTGCATTGACCAACAGATTAGACTTCCTGAGAAGTCGAAAAAGGCTTCTAAGGGGGAAAAAACCTGATTTCTCTTATCGCTCTGAACCCTAGCCAAATGTAGCACATTCCCCATGCCTTAAAAGAACACACAGAACACTTCAACGTGTGAGACTTAATGTTCTGTTGAAAACAATATTTATCTGAGAATTTTATTCAGTACACTCTGTCTGTGCAGTGCAGTGTGTATGCCAGACAAGGTCCCGTATGTGGCCAAGAAATTGGTTCATTTCCTAATCTGTCTAGCCATAGGTGAGGAAATACTCCATTGCATTAGATAAAATATATAGATACTGTTTTTAAAAAACTTGGCAGTAGGAAGAAAAGCGGTTGGCGTGTTCATTGTTGCTTGGCATGCAGTACTGGAGTTCAACCTCTGGTTAAAGGGCCTCTGGTGGCTCAACAGACTAAGTAGTCTGTTATTAACACAGCTGCTTGCAATTACTGCAAGTTCAAGTCCCACCAGGCCCAAGGTTGACTCAGCCTTCCATCCTTCATAAGGTAGGTAAAATGAGGATCCAGATTGTTGGGGGCAATAAAAGCTGACTTTGTATATAATATACAAATGGATGAAGACTATTGCTTGACATAGTGTAAGCCGCCCTGAGTCTTCAGAGAAGGGCGGGATATAAATTCAAATAATAATAATAAAAAAACCCTAAACCATACAAGTTAGTGCTCGTATTGCTCAGTCTACAGTTAATCCATAGGATCAGATTGCTTCCCTGCAATTCTAAGCATTCATGTTAGAAATGAAATTTCTCCAAAAAGCTAAGGCTACCTAATGAACTTTTTTTTTTTTTGAAACTTCCGGAATGAACCATTCTGAGCTTCACTTCCCTTGTTAATTGCAATACTTTGGACTAAAGAAAAGGCCCATTTGATCAAAACAATGTCTCATCGTGCAGTTTTAAAAAGTAATTATAAAAAAGAGATTAGGTTCGTGAATACAAAATAAAAATGGACTGATTTTAGAGAAACTAAAATGGTCTTTCAAAGTAAATATTTTCAGAATATTCATGTGTTGCCTTATTAGCCACTTGTTAAAAAAGCTAAGAATTAAACAGGTCTGACTAATATAAACATATTATATACTAAAATGGTAGGGAAAGAGTAGGCATCTGGAGTTCTTATCCAGTGTTTAAAAGCAGTTTTGCCCTGGATCATAAGATTGGAGAAGGGACTTAAGAATGGAGCAGTTGGCAGCACCCTGAGTCCTGCTGCTTCTCCAAGAGGGGTGAATTGTAGAAAAATGTCCTGATTTATTCTTCTCTGCAGATCTGGCTCAATTTTGAACTCCATTTTTTCTTTTCTTGGCTTTTCCTTTCACATTTGAATTGAGTCTCAATGGTGGTTTTGGGGTGTTATCCTGTGTAGAAACAAACAGAGAAAGTTCTGAGCTCTTTTACATAATTTTGTTCCAATATTCCATAGAATGGGAAGGAATGGAAAGGTGGAGCAATTTGCCAAAGGAATTCAGAAGGGTTTTCCATGGTAGAAAGTGACAGATGTACAGGTAGTCCTCGACTTACAACAGTGCATTTAGTGACCATTCGAAGTTACAATAGCACTGAAAAAAATGTCTTATGACCATTTTTCAGGCTTATGACTTTTGCAGCATCCCTATGGTCATGTGATCAACATTCAGATGCTTGGCAACTGACTCATATTTATGACAGTTGCATGTCTCAGGTTCATGTGATCACCTTTTGCTCCCTTCTGACAAGGAAAGTCAATGGGGAAGGCAGATTCACTTAACAGCCATGTTGCTAACTTAGCAACTGCAGTGGTTCACTTAACAGCTGTGGCAAGAAAGACTTGTCTCGCTTAGCAACAGAAATGTTGGGCTCAATTGTGGTTGTAAGTCAAGGACTTCAACAATGAACACTTCTTTGCAAATTGCCTCATGGCAATTCTGGTACAGATTTTACGTGAGAACAAACCTATAGTCCTTTTCTAACGAATACAAATGCAGTTAGTTCTGGCTTAAAAATTACATTTACTACAGTACACAATAAAGGATATTCTGAGGTTAAAGGAACAGCCAAAACAAATAAGAGGGATTTTTGTCAATGTCAGTGAAACAAAATGTCTGTTTGTTTAAGTTTTATACCTGTCTCCTTACAAATCTCTGTGAAAAGGGATGCTAATGGATGGTACACCTTTCTTGCATAATGTAAATAGTTGAATGGTCTATCAAATGATGTACCATAATAATTATAAATGATTTAGCAAACAGATTTTCAAATGAATAAATACAAATGAATCACATTAGTCTAAACATAAAAGTGTCAGACAGCAATTCAATGGACAAATTCCAAATATCTCACCCTAAGCTGACACTAAGCTCCTCAGAATGAACTAGCAGCTTGGTAGATCTCAAAGAAAAGAACTCATTTCACAGGGATCTGCTGAGAACCCAACAGATTGTCATTCATTTTGGGCTGACTCTGAAGTGAACCTCATCAAAGATCTCAGATTCTAAGAGAACCAACAGGGAGTCAGTTTGGCGTGGTGCCCAAGACACCAGGCTAGAAAACGGGAGACAGTGAGTTCTAGTCCAGCTTAAGACATGAAGCCAGCTGAGTGATTTTGGGCCAAACATTTTTTCTTAACCCTAAGAAGCAGACATAACAAAACCTGCAAGAATGACTCAAGGCAATCACTAGGAGTTTACACTGATTTGAAGGCATAGCCACACACACACACACACACACACAAAAAAGGAAAAAGTGGTTAACAGTGTAGCATCAGAAAGAATCCCAAATGTTTTCTAAAAACGGAAAAGTAAGTTGGAAGAGTTTCATGCAGACCGCTGTAAGGGTTACCTCTCCAGAAAGTTCAAGCCCATTTATGAACTTTTGAATGCTCAGCCAGAAATTGGTTCCTGTAAAGGGCCCTTACACTCTTTCAAGGCTGTAAGTATCAAGGAAACAGGGAAGGAGAAAATGATGTGATGGACCACAAAGAAATGCAATCCCAAAGTTCTGCTGATTTTTCCTATAAGTCAAGAGATTTTTAAAGAACAAGTTTTCTGCACTTTTTTAAGTACCAGGGCCACACCAAATCTTAGAATAATTCTCAGAAGCATTCAAAAATAATTGTTCCACACAAGATTCAGCAATGTCTGAAATCTATTAATATGCCTAATATCTTGTTTCTGTTGTTAACATTGGTAAAATAATTTGTCCTACATAGTCTATATGAAGGTAAAGGTAAAGATTCCCCTTGCACATATGTGCTGGTTGTTCCTGACTGTAGGGGGCGATGCTCATCTCCATTTCTAAGCTGAAGAGCCAGCGCTGTCCAAAGACGTTTCCATGGTCATGTGGCCAGCATGACTAAATGCCAAAGGTGCATGGAATGCTGTTACTTTCCCACCAAAGGTGGTCCCTATTTTTCTACTTGCATTTTTTATGTGCTTTTGAACTGCTAGGTTGGCAGAAGCTGGGACAAGTAATGGGATCTCATCCCATTACACGGTACTAGGGATTCGAACCGCTGAACTGCTGACCTTTTGTTCGGCAAGCTCAGCATTTTAGCCACTGAGCCACCGCGTCCCTCTTACTCTCTCTCTATGCATACATACATACATACATACATACATTTCCTGTTTGCCAGCCTCATATGGTAAGACTAATTTTAATGTTTTAATTTTGATTTTGACTCCACTGATTACATATTTCATTTTAACTCTTTCCAGTTTTTGAAGTTGCTATATCTGTTTGACTACCCATTATATATCTGCAGGATACTTTTTAAAGTTTGCAACTTTAAAAAATTCCAAGGTGATAGTTTTTAAAGATATTTATATCAGGTCACAGCGTATCAGAGGCCTTCCATGGGTAAGCACCTTCTCCAGGGAAATAAAACTTGAAAACATAGATCCTCATCTCAGATATAAATAGATGCTGGAATATTTTTGTTCCTCTGCATTTGCCTAGAAATGACAGAGGACCAAGCTAACAACACATTAGACCAAATCCTTTAGAAGCAGGAAAAAGTGCTCAGAAAGTTGCCATAGGAACTTTAACTCTATCCTTCAGCCACCTGCGTAAAGAGTACGATAACAGCTTTTCAGGATACAATCACATTGGATTGCGATCATGGGACACATTATCAAGCAAATATTTGTTCTTTGAATATCAGTAAGCTAAATGGAACCACTTCCTCAACATTTGCCTTGGGGCAGAGTTGTCATCAGGGATGCCTTGAACAAACTGCTGCTGAAACTTGCTTAGTCCAACTCTCACCAGTTGTCAGAAATGCCTTCACAAGCCAGGAACTGACACCATGCATTCAAGCTCTCTGCTGGTCCTTCCTTTATGTTTTTCATGTCATATCCTGATCTGAGTGATGTTGACAAGGCAGAGGTTAAGTAGAGTCTGTTTATTGCATGTGTAACACAGCACCAAACGATCCACCAATAGTGTCCAGTGAATCTCCACCTCAGCCCACAGTTTTCCCTCAGACCAAATTCCCCAGTTCCATGAACTAGATCCTAGCTGACCCACAAGACAAAGAGGGAAATCACAATACCCACAAGTACCAAGTCTGCAACACAAGTCCACGGTTCCAAAAACCCAAGCATGATTCAAGAGTCCGAAGTCAGAGAGCCAAGTACAAAGTCCACAAATGAAGTCTGAAATCCACATCCAAGAAACATGATCCAAGATTCATGAGGCAGGGTCCATGAAAGCTGGGAAGGTACACATCAAGGCAGAGAGGTGTTCCGGACAAACGCATCTTCCCCCAGTGTCCGGCTAAATCAACCTATCCCAGGTGTTCCTTGGGATGAGTGATGGGGCTGCTTCCTCATGAGCAACCTCACCAACTCTTTTGTGCCTCCCTCTCCTCTGCTTTCCACACTCATGGATCGGGCAAGGGCAGCAGCTGTTCCTCATTGTGGCAATCTGTAAATGGTTGTCACCACTGGCTCTCTGCAGCTGATTCTCTCCAGCAGGCAGCTCCCCATCCAGTTGGCTGTCCCTCCTAATGCCTGGGACTGCATTGTTGTCAGCCTCTGGACTCTCCGTGCCATTCTTATCAGATGGTCCTGGTTCCAACTTCTCCTCCTTCTCTGAACGGGGGTCTGACAGGGCCATTACGTACCAACAGATGATTGATACTGTTGGATAAAGTAAACCATAACTGGAAGCTTCAAAGATGACAGATTTTGGATCGATTGCCAGACCAAGCATCTCAATAATCAGATTAACTGTATTGTGGCCAAAAAATAAATATTCAAAGCATGAAATTAGTCTTTCATCTAACTTCTTAATTAACATCAAACTGTAGCAAAAGATATATAACTCACAAAGGTTGGCTGAGTGATACCTAATTGCTTCATGTGACTGGGCCAGAGTCCAAAGAGTCAATTAGTAAGACGGGCGTCCCTGGAGTCGGGTCTTCTACAGTCTCTTGTAAGGGGCATCTACTTAGAGTGTCCGCATGCCCCAACTCCTTTCCCGGGCAGTGGAACAGTTTGTACGAGTATGCTGCCAGGAAAATAGTCCAACGGGTCAGCCTGGGTGATAGTGCAACCGGTGTCGGACGGTCTCCCGCCAAGAGTCCCAACAATGGTCTGTGGTCTGTGATTATTTTGTCGCCCAAATAGGTACTCGTGGAATTTTTTAACCCCAGAAACTATGGCCAGGACCTCCCTGTCTAGTTGGCTGTAGTTCCTTTCTGCTGCGGACATTGTGCGGGAAAAATATGCTATGGGGGCTTCTGAGCCGTTCGGTAACCTATGGCTGAGGACAGCCCCTACCCCGTAGGGCGAGGCATCACAAACTAGCACTAGCAGCAGCATCCCATTGTACTGGATTAGGAGGCTATCGCTGGACAAGAGATTCTTAACGCTCTCAAATGCCCTAGCCTCAACCCTGCCCCAAGTCCAGACAGTTTTTTTCGCTAGCAGTTTATGTAGCGGTTATTTTTATTTAGCCTTATTTTTTAAAAATACCGCATAGAAGTTTACAAGCCCCAGAAATGCTTGTAATTCTGTCTTGTTTTTTGGAGCAGGAGCCTTTTTAATGGCTCGCACTTTGCTCTCAGTTGGGTGGATTCCTTTTCTGTCTATCCGGTATCCCAGGAATTCTACAGATTCAACTCCTATCTGGCATTTGTTGAGTTTAACCCTAAGTCCCGCAGACCTGAAAATGCTCAAGACCTTCCGTAGTTTGACCCCTAACTCTTCTAAGGTTTCGGCTGACACCAGTACATCGTCGAAATATGGGACTACCCCTGGTAGACCCTGTAGGAGTCATTCCATCAGGTTTTGAAATAACCTGGGGGCTACGCTAACTCCGAACTGAAGTCGAGTGCATTTAAAAGCACCTCGATGTGTGACAATCGTCTGCACTTCAGCTGTGTCATTGTCTACTGGTAATTGTTGGTAGGCTTGAGCCAGATCGAGTTTGGCGAAAACCTGCCCTTGGCCTAACGAGTGCAACAAATGTTGCACTACTGGAACGGGATATGCACTCTTTTGCAAGGCTTTGTTAAGCGTTGCCTTATAGTCAGCGCAAATCCGGACTGATCCGTCCTGTTTGACTGGGGTCACTATTGGTGTCTCCCATTTTGCATGGTCGACGGGGACTAGTATTCCTTGGCTTACTAGTCTGTCTAGTTCCCTGTCAATCTTTGGCTTTAGGGCAAACGGGACCCTCCTAGCTTTTAACCTAATAGGGGCTCCCTGGGGGTCCAAATTGAAAGAGATGGGGGTCCCCACGTACTTGCCCAGGCAGTCTTGGAAGATGTCCTCAAATTCGTTTAGCAATTCATCCTTCAGGTTGACTCCGTTTCTGTAAACCCCGGTTACTTCCATGCCCAAGGCTCTGAACCAGTCCAGACCTAGCAAACTGGGTAGGCTTCCATCTACGATGGTGATTGGCAGGGTTTTCTTGAAATGTCTATATTTCACTCTGACGGATGTGACTCCTCGGACAGGGATTTGGTTTCCCTGGTAGTCTTGCACTCTCAGCTTTTGGGTTTGCAGCTGGCGTTTCGCGACGTTGGGCAGGTCCCTCGCCATGGTGTCCCAAGACATAATCGTAATTGATGAGCCGGTATCCACCTTCATCTTACACGGCACTCCTTCGATGTAAGTCTTGGTGAATATCTTCTTTTCCAGCCGTGTCGATGTGTGGCCCACTCTTACAGTGGTCTGATTCAATTTCGTGCCTTTTTTGAACGGACCAATCCCTGGCTGTCTCGCTGATCCGGTGCCCTGCTGATTGGCTGGTTTGAATTTTTGGCGGGAAGGTTGAGGGGCTCGGCAGGCCTGAGCTATGTGTCCTTTCTTTTCTCACCGCCGACAAATTGCGTCTTTGAACCTGTAATTCTGTCGTTGGTGTTGGCCTCCGCAGCTCACGCACTCGTCCCGGTCGCTTCTCTCCAGCTTCCCGGTGTGGAAAACCTCTTCCTCTTCTTCACCCTCTGATTCAGCCCGGATTTCCTCGCTGTGGACTGGCGTTGTTTTCGCTGCGACATTTGGTGTGTTCGGCTTTTGTAAGGTTTCTGCCGCTTTGGTGGACATCTCGTGTGCCCTGGCCTCATCCAGGGCTATCATCAGGGTTAGGTTGCTTTTCGACAGCAACCGCCTCTGTAGTCGGATGTCCCTGACCCCACAAATGAGTTGTTCTAACAAAGAGTCCTCCAAATCTCTGTACTCACAGTGGTTTGTGGCTTTCCTTAGCGCGGCCATGTACACGCTTATCGATTCACCCTCTCGCTGAACTCTTTGCCTCAACTCAAACCGTTGTACAAACTTTGATGGCACCGGCGCGTAGTGTGCTCGTAGTGTCATCTGTAACGTTTGCCATGGCACTGACTGTACCAGCGTTGGTTCTGACAGCGATTCGGCAGTATCGAAAACTTCTGGTCCGCAGTGGCTCAGGAAGTAAGCGCATTTCCGATTATCCGAGACTCCTTGCAGTTCATTCGCTTTGAGAAAGCACTCGAAATGAGCCATGTAGGACCCCCATTTCTCCTTGGCTGGGTCAAATGGTGCTGGCGGCGTATAGCTTGACATTGCTATGTTTCCGCCCTTAATACTGGCTGGGTTTTAAGGTCCGTTACTCCTTCAGCTCTTTTCCTAGTCTAGCTGCCTCAACATCCCACTCTCGTCGCCAATGTTGAGTTCAGGCAATGACGAGGCAGGAGACGATACAAGTGACAACAGCTCTTTGGTTTATTGTGATCCCAGCAAAAACCAACAAGCAAAACCCTTCTTTAAATAGTATTTTGGCTGAGCCAATCAGCAACGTGCATGTTCCCGCCCAAATTTCCCTCCTAAAGTTCAAATACATTACACAATTAAATCCTTGTTTTCTAATAAATAGTTATTTATGCATCTTTTAGCCATTCTAAAAGGGATGTGGTGGCTCAGTGGCTAAGACACTGAGCTTGTTGATCAAAAGGTCGGCAGATCAGTGGGAAGGTAATAGCGTTCCATGCACCTTTGGCATTTAGTCATACCGGCCACAAGACCATGGAGACATCTTCGGACAGTGCTGGCTCTTCGGCTTTGAAACAGAGATAAGCACCACCCCCTAGAGTTGGGAATGACTAGCACATATGTGTGAGGGGAACCTTTAACTTTAGCCATTCTACATACCAGGCCCTATTGTGGAAAACATTCGAAGAACTGTAACCCAGTGCTCATAAAGGTTTTTTTGATAAACCACAGAAAAAGCAGAAAGAAGGGAATGCAAACTTTACTTTGAAGTGTCCTTCGGAAGATTTGTACGAGATTGGAAGTTCTGTGGGGAGGGGGAGTTGCAATGCAGAAATGAAAAGAGCTTTCCTTTCCATGAACGTTCTCATTGTGGGCCTGGTTCAAAAATATTGATTTATGGTCTTCTCAAATGTGGGCCCTGTGGTTTGCAATTTGCTGCAGACCATAAACAAGAGATTACAGATTAATAGATCGCTGGCGTCCTCAGAAAAAAAAATATTTCGATGTTGACAGTACTCTTTATTTGGGTCAGCACTAGTTGTGCTACATTCTTCCAGCCAAATACGACTAGGATAGTTTTCTAAAGATAGGGTTAGAATGTACCTCCCAGATTGGTAGATGCTTTTTGCATTTTTCTACCTTTAATGGACTTTTTGAACAGTGGTCTTACAGAATTGCATAAATGCTGCAGTCATCCCCACATGCAGTGTTTTCTACAGGTTATGGTGTGTGTTAGCTTAGGCACTCTGAGATAATTCGGTGAGAGCAATTTTTAAATAAATAAATAAATAAATAAATACACAATAAAACTGGGTGAATCAATCCAACAGATAATTTTAGAAAACTATATTATTCTGAACATCAGACTAGATGTCCCCTAATAATTTAATTTTAAAATTAGAGGATCATGTTGCTGGGATTGTTTTTTATCTATAATATCTAGGAATTATCTGGGTAACCTTCTACTCCTTCCCTTTGCACAAAATCCTTTCACAGCTCTTGTCTGAATTTTGGCATGGGCATTCTTCGCCGTAGACATTTTCTTCATTGCAAGTGTTATCACGTTGTTCTGAAATAAAGTTATCGGCGCTGTAGTTTTTAAAGCAACTTCCTTGCATTGATTTCTATAAAAACCAGATAATTTTTATCATTTATAATTGGTATACTCGTACATTTAATCCCTTTGAACTCAAAAGTAATGGAACATTACAGACTATACAGATGATGTTTTTCTCATAATGGACTAGAGACACTAGAAATATTGCTTTACCAGATCTTGACTTGGATCTGGCATTGAATCAGTTGTCCTACCTCCTGAATAATCTGGAGATAGTCTAGATTTCTGTGACTTCAGAATTGGATTAGATGGATTCTGAAGTCCATGCATATAAAAAGTTCTGCTCAAAGAACTTCATATATTTTCCCAGGTGCATAACTAAGATGTGGAATGTGAATGGCAACTAGAAGACACTCAGTTTGAATGTTCAAGAAAGCATCACAATTTTCTTTCAGCAACTAAATAGTGAAACCAAAGGTGCTTTTTCTTCAGTTTCTTGGATAAGAAGCAAAACGTCTTCAAGGAAAAAACAAAGGAAGTCCAGTTGCCTTTTGAAAAAGCACCTTTGGGACCACCATAACCTGGACGACTGAGAATCTCCATAGGCACTTACTGACACAACAGCCATGATCCAGCCAAAATGCACTATTTTTAACTCTCACTAATTTCATTGAAAGAAATCTGAATGGGTGCTTTTAAATGTACTTACCTTTGATGAATTATTTTTTTCACTTGCTTTTATTAAAAAGACAGGTATGATGTTTATAAAGTGGGCAGGTTGATCTTTTGTAGGTGTAATCAATAACCAAGGGAGCAATGCAGATAATCCTTATTTAACAACCATTCATTTAGCCTTTGTTGGAACTTACAATGGTGCTGAATAGGGGTGCTGAATGAGTTGTACTTACAACCAGTTCTTGTAGTTGCAGCCATTTGCAGGATATCTGCAATCACTTTTTTTTTTTTTTTGCAAAAAATTCCTAGCTGAGGTTGGGCCTAGGACTGGACTGAAAAAAGAGAAAGAAAAAGTTTGCTTTCAACTTGTTTTTCCTTTTTTGCAGCACAAAGTTGACCTCTGAAGGCCCAGACCATGACACAAAAGGGCATTTAAGAGAGGGCTGTTTTGTGCTCCCCCCTACTTCTTCACAATGCAAAGACATTCCATACAGGTCAGCAGCCAGACTGGGCGTACCTTGTCAGCAGTAGGACAATAACATGATGGCACAAGAATGCATCACCCATCTCCTTCCACTTATGACTGTATGCCTGTAACTTTGTTGCTTGTATCCTTATGATTTATATTGATATTGATTGTTTCCTGATTGCTTATTTGTACCCTATGACTATCATTAAGTGTTGTACCTTATGATTCTTGAAGAACGTATCTTTTCTTTTATCTACATTGAGAGCTGAGCTTAAATGGACTCCAGAGGGTGGTAGAGGATAGGACGTCTTGGAGGAAGGTTGTCCTTGGGGTTGCGATGGGTCGGACACGACTTCACAACTAACGACAACACTGAGAGCATATGCACCAAGACAAATTCCTTGTGTGTCCAATCACACTTGGCCAATAAAAAAAAATCTATTCTATTCTATTCTATTGGGTGGTACAGCACCAAGCAGCAGGGGGCCAAAAGGCATAGATGAGGGCAGTGGAGGGAGGTGCAGCACCCCTGAGGTCATAAGTGTGGGTGGACTGTCAAGCACTCAAATTTTGATCATATGACCATAGAGGCACTGCAATAGCTATAACTTTTTGAATGAGTCGTAAGTCCTTTTGTTCAGCACTCTTGTAAATTCAAATGGTCACTGAATAAATCGTTGTAAGTCAAGGACTATCCATGTTGTATGAAGGAACAAAACCCCATAATAGTCATTGAGGGATAAACATCCAGCACATGATTTCATTAGAGGCAAGTATCCAATTTCATATAGTTATTACATACTTATGGTTAGATATATGCTTATATATCGTATAGTTATTTCATGCTTATGCTTATATATAATGTTGGGATGAATAAAATAAATAAATAAAAATAAATAAAAACAAATCTCAAAGGAGCTTTCTTTCAAAAGGTGCCCAGACTGTTTTTTTCCTTGAGGGAGACGTTTCCTTCCTCATCGAAGAAGCTTCATCAGTTTTTGGATGAGGAGCAAAACAGTCCAGCTGCTTTTTGGAAAAAGCACCTGGATGACTGAGAATCTCCACAGATATTAGAATCCATCATGATAGAAGGTATCATTACAGGTCAAAGGCAATTAGTCATCTATTCATGATTTGTGGAGAATATAAGTGAAATTATAACATTCTTCTACTCACTGGTTATAGGAGAACCTATGCTGAAGAAAAGGGCTTATGATCTTATACATTATAGGCAAAATCAATTTCTTATTTGTATACCTTGTTCTTTTACATTAGTCATTATAATACTAGAGATCCAAAATTAGCCGATATTTTCAGCAGCATGTTCTTCCCAAAGATTGATGTTTATTATGAATTGGCAAAGAGATTATCAAGATTTTTTTCTGACAAGGAACAAAATTGAAATCTGTAGATCCCCAATTAACTGCAATAGATAGCAGTAAATGGAAAATGGAACAGGGAGTGAATTAACTGATTTAATCAAGCAATTTAGTCTTACATAGTTCTTGTTATGTTGAGATGATGTAGAATCAAGATTTTAAAGATTTTTCTGATTACAAAGAATGTGACTTACATACAGAGTATGAGGAAGTCATTTGTTTTGAACATTGTGGATTTCATTCATCAGCTTTTATAGTTATTAAATAACTTTACCAAGAACAATTATTACAGGTCACTGGACTTGTGCCCTTTTATAGACCAGCAGTTGAAAAAAGCAGTCCTAATTCTCAAGCATTTCTAGCAGTCCTAATTCTCCAGCATCTAAAAGAACATGGTAGTAATCAAAAAATGTTATCGTTGCCTTACATCCCATCTCCTAAACGGAAATTCTTTTAAAGAAGAACTTTGAGTAAAAGTCGAAACAAATCCAAGCTTTCAGATAACCCTCAAAGGAATAGATTTTTACAATGGTAACAATTCAGCAATAAAATTATTTATAACTTTACCAGGTGACTCTGAGCTAAAAAATAATAATTTGAAGATTCAACCAGGGTCATGGAAATCATAATCTCCAACAGTTTCTCAATATTTGACTATCAGAAAATTAAAGATGTAAAACCCATTCTAATGTAAACTTTAGCTCTCTCTAAACATGCTTCAATGGTGTTGAAGGTACCCCAAAACCTTGAATAGATGCATGCCATATAAAACTTCTTCTTTCTAAAACACTTAGCTTTTTCTTAGATTGGAGCAGATGGACAGATCTAATTTATTTTTTCTGGAATCCACTTCTGTGACAATGCACCATCATATACTAGTTAGGGTGCCACAATAGGTTTTGTTTGGCTATCACATATTTGACATCAAAAAACTAGGTTCGTTTCCTTTAACCTCTTGGCTTTTAACCTTTCTCTGAAGGCTCTTTGTTAGAAAACTAGTGCCACTAATCTAGTGGGCTTCATTGTGCAATTGGTTGGCCTCCATCAACACAGGCTGTTGGATTAGATGGGCTTGGGCAGAGGTCCCCAACCCCGGGCCGCAGCCCACTAACAGGCCATGGCCTATTTGGAAACGAGCAGCAGGCGAGCGCAAATGCGTGCAACTCAACTTGTACAAGCAGCTGGCTGGCATGTGTGCACATGATGTATAGCTCAATTTATACAATTTGAGCTGCACATACGCATGTGTGTGCACACCAGTTCATTGCTTGAGCAAATAGAGCTGTGAGTACATGTGTGCCAGCTGGCTGCTATCCACACACCCCCACTGGGCCACCAAAGGTTGGGGCCTAGAATATCTGCTCCATCAGAGATGCTTATGATGCTATCAGTTGATTGGAGTCATTTTCAAATCTTCAAACTAGAAACACTGCACATAGTTGGACCATTTCTGTTGTTTAATTTAACTATTGATTTAATTAATTTAAATTTAATTTAACTGATGCAGTGGCTCAGGGGCTCAAAAGGTCGGCAGTTCAGCGGTTCAAATCCCTAGTGCCACATAATGGGGTGAGCTCCTGTTACTTGTTCCAGCTTCTGCCAACCTAGCAATTCGAAAGCAAGTAAAAAATGCAAGTAGAAAAATAGGAACCACCTTGGGTTGGAAGGTAACAGCATTCCGTGCAACTTTGGCACTGAGTCATGCCAGCCACATGACCACGGAGATGTCTTCAGACATCGCTGGCTCTTCGGCTTTGAAACGGAAATGAGCACTGCCCCCTAGATTCGGGAACGACTAGCACATATGTGCAAGGGGAACCTTTACCTTTAATTTAACTTAGCAATAGTTCTGATTACATTAGCATGATGTTCTATACTTGTGTATAATACGTTTCCTGAACATTGGATCTGTGTGAAGCATAGGAAAGAAGTACAGGTAGTTCTCAATTGAAAATCATTTGTTCAGTGATCATTCAAAATTAGAACAGCGCTGACAAAAGTGACAGGGGCATTTTTCACACTTATGACCATTGCACCATCCCCATGGTTACATGATCAAAACTTGGATGCTTGCCAACTGGCTCATATTTATGATGGTTGCATTGTCCTGAGATCATGTGACCTTCTGACAAGGGGGAACCCAGATTTACTTTACGGCAGTGTTACTAACTTAACAAGTGCAGCAATTCACTTAACAGCTATGATAAGAAAGGTGGTAAAATGAGACAAAACTCACTTAACAACTGTCTCTCTTAGCAACATAAACTTTGGGCCCAGTTGTGGTCATAAGTCAAGGACTACCTGATAATGTCACATATCATTGTAATAAGCTCCAACAGGGAGAACGTAACTGATTGGGTGGATAAACAGAGGCAATCCATGAATTTTTCCCATTCCCAACTGACCTTCAAATTACTCTTCTATAGTACAGTGTACTAGTCTATCTGATTTGAGCTGAAAACATCTAGACGACTCTTACCTGTCATCTGGTGGTCATTTGAGGTTTTGCAGCATAGATCTAACAACCCTCATTTTGTCTGAAGGAGAGTCAATGGCAATTGTGTAATTGATTGTTTTTTTATTGTTATATCTATCTGGAAGGGAACATTACAAAGAGTAAATTATTCCTGAGAATATAAAATGGAATGGAGGCTTCACCTTCCTTAAGATCTTCTCAGATTTGCTCCTCGAGACACAGAGGATAGAAGCTCAGTTAATGAGGAGATGAAGGGAATCAGATGTTCTCCTGAATAACATTGAATAACATTGAATAACACTGAATAACAGCGATTGGTCTCATTTGAGACAATGACGAATCCGCATATAGACGAGAGGTCGAACAACTAGCCTTGTGGTGCAACCAAAACAATCTGGAACTGAATACACTCAAAACCGTAAAAATGGTAGTAGACTTTAGGAGAAACCCTTCCATACTTCCACCTCTCATAATACTAGACAACACAGTATCAACAGTAGAAACCTTTAAATTTTTAGGTTCTATCATATCGCAAGATCTAAAATGGACAGCTAACATCAAAAACATCATCAAAAAAGGACAACAAAGAATGTTCTTTCTGCGCCAACTCAGTAAGCTCAAACTGCCCAAAGAGCTGCTGATTCAGTTCTACAGAGGAATTATTGAGTCTGTCATTTGCACCTCTATAACTGTCTGGTTCGGTTCTGCAACCCAACAAGAAAGACACAGACTTCAGAGGATAATTAGAACTGCAGAAAAAATAATTGCTACCAACCTGCCTTCCATTGAGGACCTGTATACTGCACGAATCAAGAAGAGGGCTGTGAAAATATTTACAGATCCCTCACATCCAGGACATAAACTGTTTCAACTCCTACCCTCAAAATGACGTTATAGAGCACTGCACACCAGAACAACTAGACACAAGAACAGTTTTTTTCCGAAGGCCATCTCTCTGCTAAACAAATAATTCCCTCAACACTGTCAAACTATTTACTAAATCTGCACTACTATTAATCTTCTCATAGTTCCCATCACCAATCTCTTTCCACTTATGACTGTATGACTGTAACTGTAGGGGCCGTGATAACTCAGGCTGGTAAGAAGCCTGTTATTAGAACACAGTAGCCTGCAATTACTGCAGGTTCAAGCCCGGCCCAAGGTTGACTCAGCCTTCCATCCTTTATAAGGTAGGTAAAATGAGGACCCAGAGTGTTGGGGGGGCAATAAGTTGACTTTGTAAAAATATACAAATAGAATGAGACTGTTGCCTTATACACTGTAAGCCGCCCTGAGTCTTCGGAGAAGGGCGGGATATAAATGTAAATTTAAAAAAAATTGTTGCTGGCAATCCTTATGATTTATGATGACCATCAATTGTGTTGTAAATGTTGTACCTTGATGAACGTATCTTTTCTTTTATGTACACTGAGAGCATATGCACCAAGACAAATTCCTTGTGTGTCCAATCACACTTGGCCAATAAAATTCTATTCTATTCTATTCTATTCTATTCTATTCTATTCTGGAGTATGCATGAGTGCTCCTTCTGCACTTCAAAGCAATCTTTGTTGGGCTGCAGGTGAGAAAGATTTGGAGAACCTAACTTTAAAATTTTTCATCTTTAAGATCAGTTGCCAAAATACTGTAATTGTTATAACACATTTAATTTTACTATTTCTTGTAATACATTTTGTCTCTGGCCTGGCTTAGTCAATTTTTGATTTCCTTTGTATTTGTTTCTTGGGTTTTGTCAGCATTCTGATTCTGCTGCTTAGTGCTTTGTCACCCTAAGCACAACCGTTTTGTTTTTTATCCTAAACAAAGAAACTGGCCACTATCTCTTTGTTAGGACCAATCCCTATGATAGCTTTGCTTTTGTATAAAAAAGAAGAAATTATAGGTTCCCTGAATCAGTGAGTAGTGCATGCAATTACAAGAGGTTGTAACAAACTAATAACCAGTAGGTGGTGGCATTTTTACTTACAAACTTAAAAGTGCTGGTTGGATACAGGAAATATTTGTTTCTTCTTCAGTATGAAAGTAGAAGCAAGGATTTGCATATATTTGTGGCTAATAACTTTTTTTTTTCTCACTGATTACAAAATGCTGCCTTCAGAGCATTTTCTAAGATTTGCATTTCCTGATAGGGAAGGTGTTCTGTTTCCCTCCCCCCAATACTCCCAGCAAAGAGTCAGTCAGAAGCCTCCTTTTCTCCTTTTATTTACATAGATAATTGTCCTGGCCACGTCTACCCACGGGCCTGCCAAGTTTCTGGAGATAACGAGGAAATTATAGATAAGGCCAGAATTACTCACGAATATATTCTTCCCTCCATTGATACAGTTTGCCCGCGCAAATTCATTGCTTTGTCCAAGACAAAAAACCAGGAAGTCCCGCCTCCTATTTATAGTCTCTGCAGATGTCACTGCATGACAATTATTACTTGGCCTTATCCCAACGCTGCTTCTGCTGCGCGCGCCGGTCACATCTGCGCAGTCTTGCATCACTCCAAAACTGTTCTTGGGGCGTTGCCAAATCAGAAGAAGGCTCCAGAGAATCAGGCCTTGCCGGCCCCTCCTCCTCCCTTTGAGTGGGTGCCAGGGAGGGAGAGGGCTCAAGAGAAGCAGGGCTTGCCAGGTCTTCTCCCTCACTTTCTGAATCATCCGAGTCCAGGAGTCCGGGTCCAGGAACCCGGGTCACAACAGAAGGCCTGTGTTTTGGATCTGTATATAATAAAAGGGCAATCTATTTTAAGCCCAAACGTAGGACTACACTCTAGAGCAGGGCTCTCCAACCTTGGTCCCTTTAAGACTTGTGGACTTCAACTCCCAGAGTCCCTCAGCCAGCAAAGCTGGCTGAGGAACTCTGGGAGTTGAAGTCCACAAGTCTTAAAGGGACCAAGGTTAGAGAGCCCTGCTCTAGAAAGTGAACATAAACTAACATATACAAGAGCAGCTTACACTTCTGAATTACTTGCCTTCAAAAGTTGTGGGTGCTGCTACCCCACTCGAGGCTTTCAAAAAGAGACTGGACAACCATTTGTCTAAAATAGTATAGGGTCTCCTTCTACAGCAGGGGGCTGGACTAGTCCCTTCCAACTCTATTCTTCTATGTTCTAACATTTATTAGAAAGAAAGAATATTTAATAAATGATAAATAATTCCAGCAATAAGAAACATGCACACGAAACAGTTATCTGGCAAACAACAACAACCACCCCAGAACATTTTTAGGCAAATTCATTTTAATATATATTGAAACATTTAATCTCAGGAAAGCTTATCCTCTTAGTTACAGTTCTCTGTCCAGCAGGAACAGCCTGAAAATAAATGATAGTCAGTTTTTAAAAAAATATTTAAAAAGCTTATCTCGTGTCTCACCAGATTTTCTTCACAGTGCTAATGAGGGCTAACCGCACTTATAAGTGCTAACCACAAATTAACAAGCTTTGTTTTGTAAACTTAATTAATTGATTAGTCCCCTTCCTCACCTGATTGCTGCCTGAAATTGACAAGGCCTTTGCCCAGTGGTGAAATCCAAATTTTTTTACTACCAGTTCTGTGGGCATGGCTTGGTGGGCATGGTGTGGCTTGATGGGCGTGGCAGGGGAAGGATACTGTAAAATCTCCATTCCCACCCCACTCTGGTGCCGGCCAGAGGTGGTATTTGCCATTTCTCCGAACTACTCAAAATTTCCACTACTGGTTCTCCGAACTGCTCAAAATTTCTGCTACCGGTTCTCTAGAACCTGTCAGAACCTGCTGTATTTCACCCCTGCTTTTGCCTCCTGAGAGGTTCTGGCAGATTTCGTGTAATTAAAAATCCAATCTTTCAGAAGCTGGAAAAGGAGTTTGATCTACATGTAGGCTTAATTGTGCCTGAAATTTGTATTGCTAAATGAGCTAGTTAAGTGAGTTTTGCCCCATTTTATGACCTTTTTTGCCACAGTTGTTAACAGAATCACTGCAGTTGTTAAGTGGATCATGTGGCAGTTAAGCAAATTTGGCTTCCCCTATTGACTTTGCTCATCAGAAACTGGCTGGGAAGGTTACAAATGGTGATCACATGACCCAGGGAAAGTACAACCATCATACATACATGCCAGTTGCCAAGCACCTGAATGCTGATCACGTGACCATGGAGATACTGAAATGATCACAAGCCACCATAAGTCACTTTTTCAGTGCTATTGTCACTTTGAACAGTCACTAAATGAATGATTAAATGTAGTTGCTCCAGATCATCTCAGGATGAGAGCATAAGTCTTCTACAACTTTTCCCATTCCCAGCTGCAAACAAAGTTTCAACCAGACTGCCAATTTTCTCTCAGCAGTCCATTTGGCACTGAATTCTAATTGTGTTCAAGAAGAAATAAGAAAAGGGAGAACATTTTGCTTATGCATACAGTAATGTTTTTATCATTAAAACCAGCACAGTTCTGATTTTCTAAATTTCCAGAGCCATTTTAGAAATATTTCCTCAGCCTTTTACCTTTCCTAAAAATAATATCCTTTGCTTGGTCATCTTGCATAGGAAGACATTTTCAAACATTTTTTTTTAAAATTGTGCATAACCAGTTCTGTCCCCCATCATCACCCACAATTTTGGGGAGAAGTAGCAATTTTTTAAACATGAAAAAAGCTTAGCATAGTAAACTTACTTCAAAAGAGAGCAAGGGAACCTGAACATATGTTTGTTTATTTGACAAACATCAAATTAGTGGAGGTGGGGTGTCTTGTTATTTTTGTCATTAATTTCCTGCAGCATTCAAAATAGGAGTCAAGCCTCATGATTTATAATATCTTGTAGTGCCACCCAACCATCACTATGCTGATATAAAAGCTGCCATCATTAGTGATTTATTGCAACAGAAATGCCTGGGTGATACTATAACATACTGTAAATCACTAATGAGGAAATGCCCCCGATTACAGCGTGGAATGACTTTTAAAATCAAAGCCTAGACATCTCACTTCACTGGGGAAGGGGCATATAAGTTTGCAGGCATAAACAAATTAATCTTGTTTCCAGATAAATATTAAGTTGAAGACATTTTGATGATGCCTTTGGTTCACAGCTTTATGCGAGGCATCTCTGAGCAGACACTCATCTATATGGAGATATCTGTCTCTGATTTGTTTTCTTCTGTGCAAGTGAGATTCTTTTTCTCTTTATGGTATTTTGTAGCATGGCAGCATTTGCCTCCATGCTTAATTTTATGAGGGACAAAGGAATGTCTGAATGGGAGGCATAAGAAACATAAAATGAAGCATTTGCAATGCTTTCCCCAATGGCACAAACATCATTAATTAAATTGCATCTGCCTATGTCTTTAGCTTAGTGTAAATTGCACTCTTTTCCTTTTTCCCCTCTTTACAGCACTTTCTGTATCAAAATACAATGAAAATAAAAGGATGACACTATAGGTTTCTGAGGGATGGTTTGACCACTCTGGTAAGTTGCTATGAATTAGCTGCAGAAAGAAGGCCACTTGTGGTTAATATTGCTAGACCAATTCTAGAATACAGCTCGCCTGTTTGGAACCCTCACCACATCTCTGACATCAATACAATTGAACGTGTCCAGAAATATTTTACAAGAAGAGTTCTCCATTCCTCTGAAAACAACAAAATACCTTATCCCACCAGACTTGAAATCCTAGGCTTAGAAAACTTGGAACTCCGTCGCCTTCGACAAGACCTAAGTTTAACTCACAGAATCATCTATTGTAATGTCCTTCCTGTCAAAGACTACTTCAGCTTTAATTGCAATAATACAAGGGCAACCAATAGATTTAAACTTAATGTAAACCGCTTTAATCTAGATTGCAGAAAATATGACTTCTGCAACAGAATTATCAGTGCTTGGAATACTTTACCTGACTCTGTGGTCTCTTCCCATAATCCTAATAGCTTTAACCAAAAACTTTCTACTATTGACCTTACCCCATTCCTAAGAGGACCATAAGGGGCGTGCATAAGCGCACAAACGTGCCTACCGTTCCTGTCCTATTGTTTTTCTTTTCTTCTTCCTATATATGTTTATATGTGTATATACTATATAATCTTTTTGTATGATGTTGTGACAAAATAAATAAATAAATAAATAAATAAATAAATAAATAAATAAATGCTGCCATGTTAGCTGAAAGAATAGGAGTGTGGGTTGGAGCTGTGTGTGTACGTGTACGTATTTTGATAACTGCATTCTTCATTTGCTGCCGTATAAAAGCAAAACAGAACCCAGCAGCAACAAAACAGGATGTACTCTATATCTCTTGAGAAGATTTCATTGAAGAGAAACATACATTTATATGATCTGTTCACAGACATTGCTATATCTTCAGTAGGGATACATTGGGAGAGAAATGTCTCTTAAAATTCTACTTAAAATATTTGTTGATAATAGAACAGAACAGAGCAACGGAAGCTAGATCTGCCTTCACCTGGGGGTGTGGATCAGGGGTGGGTTTCGAAACCTGTCGCTACCAGTTCACTTGTGGGCACGCAGGCACGCTTGCACGTGCACACAACACTTCTGCACATGCGCAGAAGCATCCAGGCGGGTGGGCGGAACCTCCTGCCGCCGCCGCCGCCGCTATTGGTTCACCCGATCCGGGGTGAACCAGTAGCAACCCACCACTGGGTTCTGGCAGGATCTGACAGCTTGCAGAGTTTGCAGACTGCACATTCTATCTGCATCCTATTTGGCCTTCAGAAGTTATGGGAGCTTCATCACTGGAAGCTTTCAAGAAGAGACTGGACAGCCATCTGTCAGAAATGGTATAGGGTCTCCTGCTTGACCAGCGAGTCGACTAGATGACCTTCAAGGTCCCATCCAATTCTGTCATTCTATTCTATTCTATTCTATTCTATTCTATTCTATTCTATTCTATTCTATTCTATTCACTGACAAGGGAATCTATTTATCTCTATGGATTTCTTGGTGCTCTCTGAACATGGTTCTTTGCTTGTAGGTGTTTTATTACTCAACATCACAGGTGTCAAACTCATGGCGACACGTTGCTGTCACTTGATGTATCATGATGTTTTTCTCTAATGCGGAGCTGGGGTGGGTGTGGCCTGAACATGACACATCCGGCCCCCAGGCCCCCAGTTTGACACCCCTGCTCAACATTATCAGTGTGAGTGGTGGGGGTTTGATGCATGCTACCAAACACCCCCTGCCACAGTAATGCTATTCACAATCTAATAATTTTTTGTGGCCTATAACTACTTATATGTAAACTCCTACATACAAAGTTATCAATGAAAGCCAGTTTCATGTAGTGGTTCAAGGCAGCAGTTTACAAACTGCTGGGGAGACTATGAATTCTAGTCCTGCCTTAGCTATGAAAGCCAGCTGACTGACTTTGAACCAGTCAGTCTCTCTCAGCTCTAGGAGACAGGCAAGGGCCAATCACTTCTGAAATCTTGCCAAGAAAGCTGCAGGGTCTTGTCTAGATAGTTGCCAGGAGTGAAGACAGGACTTGGAGGCATCAAAAACAAAAGGACTATCTATGAATAACTTATGTGGCTACAGTGGCTGCTTTCTTTATTAATCTGAAACAGGAACAAGCATTTATGCCATAAATACCTATGAAGACTTGTTCATTTCCATTTACAGCAATGAATCATGAAGTATACAATTTCATTAACTGTATAAAAAAAGAAGATTTCCATGAGTGGAGCTTGACTCCTGTGACTTCATAGATATATCTATGTGGTAATATGCCCTAATGTTCACCTTAAAGAACAGTTTTCGAAAGCTACTTGGGTTTTAGACTTTAGCTGGCTGTGGTTTATCTTCAATAAGCTCATTGGAACTGTTACTTTTAAGCACACACAAATAGGTAGATCTGTTAGCAGCACAAAATAGAGGAGACAAACAATTAATCCTCCTTTGGATTGCCACACTTTTTTTGTGTGCAAAAGCAAAAATGAAGGGAAAACACTGTGCACCATTCAGAAAAATACACAAAAATCTATCTCAAACTTGATTCGCAGCTTCAGATGAAACAAAAAATATTTTCATCTATATTGCATTACAGATCAAAAATCCTTTGCTGCCAAGACAAAGTAAAAAAATGATAAGTGGTAAATGGTAGGTCTACAGATATTCATTATACTGGCTATGAACTGTGACCTCAACATAAGAGTATCTCTATTGTCTCAAGGGATAAAATGCAATGGTCAGAATGTTCCTTGAAAGTAATTCTTATGATATAACCAATATTAGCTGGCAACAAAGATCTATAGTAAGTCACATGGAGTATCGCAGCCTGCTGGTGCCCCCAATAAATGGATTTCATTTTCAATATCATCAGCCAGTATGACCTCTGCATCTGAAGAGCATTTGTTAAGGCTGACCTTAGAAAGAAAGTCTACTGATATGAGCCAAAAAAAATTAAACAGAGTAAATGTATGCCCCCTTCCTGTTTATCTCAATAACAGCACATGATACCTTAATATTCTACCAGAAGATAACATGTACAGGTAGGTGGCAATTAGTGTGGGTTTGAATAATGTGATATTCAATTTAATACAAATTGTAAATTAATACTAGGTTATGTTGAATGTGACCCAAAATTCTATCTCTATGCTCTTGAATTTAATCTTTGGCTTGGCTAGGTTTCTTCATGTTTGGAAATATCCAACCCTCGGACAAGTGCCAAAAAATCTAGAAAAGTAAAGGAAATGCTTGGTTCTTGATCTTTTGCCAAACATTCCATCAGCTCCCCAGCTGAATAGGTTGGAACAGACCTTATTCTCAAGAGAATTTGCTGGACTCAACTATCATGGACTCAGATGTCAATATATTTATCCTGGTGGAAAGAAACTTTCAAAGTCCCAAATTGCTTTGAAGGGGTGGGTTTGTTCTTTCTTTCTCTTCTGTTGTATTACACTTTGGACCCAGTTTTGGTGGGATGGCAAACTATATCTTGCAATTAAAATTTATAATATGCCAATCCCCTCCACATTATATGGGCCCGAGCCTGTAAAGATGAAGGGAGGAAAGCTAAGGCTCACAATGAACAAAGGCTAGCGACAAAAGTAAAAAATAACAAAAAAAGCTTCTTCCAACATGTTAAAAACAAGAAAAAAGTCAAGGAAACAATTGGCCCATTGCTGGGAGAAAGTGGCAAGAAGATGACAAGCAACAGGGAGAAAGCAGATCTACTTAACTCATATTTTGCATCTGTCTTTACACAAAAGGAAAAAAACAATCCAACCTATCAAAAACAGCACCACAAAAAACAGATTAGAAACACAAGTTAAAATAGGGAAGAAAATGGTAAGTGAACACTTGTCTACACTAGACGAGTTCAAATCACCAGGACCGGATGGATTACACCCCAAGGTTCTGAAGGAACTGGCAGACGTGATCTCAGAACCACTGAACTATATCTTTCAAAGATCCTGGAGCACAGGGGAGCTGCCAGAGGACTGGAAAAGAGCTGATGTAGTTCCCATCTTCAAAAAAGGAAAAAAAACAGATCCAGGAAACTACAGACCTATCAGCCTGACCTCAATACCGGGGAAGATTCTGGAAAAGATAATCAAGCAACGAATCACCGAACACCTAGAAGCAAACAAAGTAATGACCAAAAGCCAACATGGGTTTGTCAAAAACAGATCATGCCAGACTAATCTTATTGCATTCTTTGACAAAGTGACAAAATTAGTAGACCAGAGGAATGCTGTCGATATAATTTACTTGGACTTCAGTAAAGCATTTGATAAAGTAGATCATAACCTACTACTAGATAAAGTAGAAAAATGTGGGTTAGACAGCACCACCACCAGATGGATCTGTAACAGGCTGACCAACCGCACTCAACGTGTAGTCCTCAACGGAACTACATCCACATGGAGGGAAGTATGCAGTGGAGTACCCCAAGGCTCTGTTTTAGGCCCAGTACTCTTCAACATCTTCATCAATGACTTGGACGAGGGGATAGATGGGGAACTCATCAAATTTGCAGATGACACCAAGCTGGCAGGAATAGCCAACACTCCAGAAGATAGGCTCAAATTACAGGAAGATCTTGACAGACTTGAACATTGGGCGCTATCTAACAAAATGAAATTCAACAGTGAAAAAAGTAAGGTTCTACATTTAGGCAAAAAAACCAAAATGCACAGGTACCGTATATGTGGTACCTTGCTCAATAGTAGTAGCTGTGAGAGGGATCTTGGAGTCCTAGTGGACAACTCATTTAGATATGAGCCAGCAGTGTGCAGCTGCTGCTAAAAAAGCCAACACAGTTCTGGGCTGCATAAACAGAGGGATAGAATCAAGATAACGTGAAGTGTTAGTGCCAATTTATAATGCCTTGGTAAGGCCACACTTGGAATACTGCATTCAGTTTTGGTTGCCACGATGTAAAAAAGATGCTGAAAGAGTGCAGAGAAGAGCAACAAAGATGATTAGGGGACTGGAGACTATGAAGACATATGAAGACATATGAAGAACGATTGCAGGAACTGGGTATATCTAGTTTAATGAAAAGAAGGACTAGGGGAGACATGATAGCAGTGTTCCAATATCTCAGGGGCTGCCACAGAGAAGTGGGAGTTGGGCTGTTCTCCAAAGCACCTGAGGGTAGAACAAGAAGCAATGGGTGGAAACTGATCAAGGAAAGAAGCAACTTAGAACTAAGGAGAAATTTCCTGACAGTTAGAACAATTAATAAGTGGAACGACTTGCCTGCAGAAGTTGTGAATGCTCCAACACTGGAAATTTTTAAGAAAATGTTGGATAACCATCTGTCTGAGATGATGTAGGGTTTCCTGCCTGGGCAGAGGGTTGGACTAGAAGGCCTCCAAGGTCCCTTCCAACTCTGTTGTTATTATTATTATTATATAAATGAACAAGGAAATCTTTAGAATAGAATAACAGAGTTGGAAGGGACTTAGAGGTCTTCTAGTCCAACCCCCCTGCCTTGGCAGGAAACCCTACACCTCTTCAGACAAATCTTCTTAAAAACTTCCAGTGTTGGAGGATTCACAACTTCTGCAGGCAAGTTGTTCCACTGATTAATTGTTCTAACTGTCAGGAGATTTCTCCTTAGTTCTAAGTTGCTAATTGAAAAAGAACATTAGAGAAAAATCTAGGTCAGTATATTTTTCTATGAGGGGAGAGAAACAGGTATGTGTGTGTCAGTGGTGGGTTCAAATTTTTTTACTACTGGTTCTGTGAGTGTGGCTTGGTGGGCATGGCATGGCATGGTGGACATGGCAGGGGAAGGATACTGTAAAATCTCCATTTCCTCCCCACTCCAGGGGAAGGTTACTGCAAAATCCCCATTTCCTCCCAATCAGCTGGGACTCGAGAAGCAGAGAATAGATGGGGTGAGGCTAGTCAGAGGTGGCATTTACCAGTTCTCCGAACTACTCAAAAATTTCCACTAACCAGTTCTCTAGAACTGGTCAGAACCTGCTGAAACCCACCTCTGGTGTGTGTGAGTCTTGTCATCATCACCATTAGTGTGACCTGACCTCAGAATTTACTTCCCATTCTGTTTGTTGTGGACTGTTATGTACAGTCCACAACAAACTGTTATGTTCTCAGTTTTATTCACTTGTGAGGCTCAACTAGAGTATATATTAAAATATAAAAGCATATTAATGATCTTGTTGAATACCAATGCCCCTGTTAGCCTAACATCTCTCAGGTGGCCATTATAGAATGTGATAGAGTGGACTAAGATGATGCAGCCATTAGGATATTAGATAAAAACCTAAAATATTTGAATTATCTGTTGAACTTTACAATAAATTCATTTACTCAATACTCATGCCAATAAACAAAATAGATTCAGATTTTCCATGCCTATAAGAATGGATTGCAGAAGATAGATTATGCATGGGTAAAGGAATTGAATGAAGCTATAAACCTAAAATGAACTGGGTATCAGAAGTACAGGAGTAATCAGAGATGTTTGAAATAACAGAGAATCTGCCTCTCTTCCCACCGACCAAAATTAGTTGGTGGCAAGAATTAATTAAAATAAGAAAAATAATAACTATTGAATTCATTCATTCATTTTATGTCTTTGACTTGGTCTTGAATCCTGATGACTGCATAATTTACTTTTTACAATTCCATTATTTTACCATGTTTTCCCCAAAATAAGACCTCGCCGGATAATAAATCCTCCCCCGAAAATAAACTCTCCCCTGAAAATAAGCTCTCCCCAAAAATATTTAAACACATGCGCAGCTGGTTCCTGTCATTTCCTCTTAGGGTTACGGAGACAGGGCTGGAAATCAGGTAAGATGGCAAGAGGAGCTCCACTTTGCTCCAGGCGCCCCAAAATAATAAGACCTCCCTGAAAATAAGGCCAAGCACTTATTTCAGGGTTCAAAAAAAATATGAGGGGGGTCTTATTTTCCGGAAAACATGGTAAGTGAAAACTTGTATTGTGGCATATCATTATAATGGGGTGTGAGATGAGGGTGAGGAGGCATTGTATTTATTGAAACCATGAGTGAAATTTCTAATAACTGTATCTGATAGAAGTTGTGGCAGTAAGCTGATACTATTACAGCTTATAAATTTTCTTATTGTATTGATATGTCAGGTTTCAGTCTTTTCACTCCTGAGCTACAAAGTTCCAGATTTATGGTCTTTGCAGGAACATTTTTCATGGATCATTTCCCATAGAGTAGCATTTAATTTATATTAATACTCAGTTTACACATTAACATTAGATATCTACCTGAAAGGGATACAAGGGCTAGGAAGCATTATTCCTGAGCCTCTATCATCTACAAGAAGCTGGGGGAAATCATACAAGAAAAAGCAAATAAAGGGCTTTAAGTGCCTACTCATTTTGAGAAATAAGTAACAAAATTAGCTAGAAATACTATATGATTGTTATTTTGACTGTATGCTTGATTCTGCACAAGCTTAGCATCGAATATTTTTGCCACTTCAAATTGCTATACTGAAGGAGTTGTTTCTTAACAGAAGTAAACCAGCATTATTTTATGTTCTGTCAAAGGCTTCTATGCTCTGTATATACAGTATATATTCTTTATTTTTCTTCTACAGAAGATTCTTTGAAAATGTCCCATTTGAATAGTTATATATTTTTATATTCTCCACCATTGAATGTTTATGCTTTTGACAGCAGAACCAGGAGTAAAATTTAGTTCATTCTCCCTCTCTCTCCCTCTCTCTCTCTCTCTCTCTCTTCCCCCATACACACACACACATACACACACACACACACACACATTTATTCATTTGGTAGATGGCCATCTCCTAAAAGATTTGGGGCAGTTTACAATACACACACACACACACACACACACACACACCTCCTGCAACATGGACATGTAGAAGAGAATGGGGAGTTTCAAGTTAATTGACTTAATAAATGGGGAGTTTTAAATCTTTTCACAGATTTAAAACTCCCCATTTAGGGCCGGAATAGCTCAGGCTGTAAGGAGCCTGTTATTAGAACACAATAGCCTGCAATTACTGCAGGTTCAAGCCCGGCCCAAGGTTGACTCAGCCTTCCATCGTTTATAAGATAGGTAAAATGAGGACCCAGATTGTTGGGGGGGCAATAAGTTGACTTTGTAAATATACAAATAGAACGAGACTATTGCCTTATACACTGTAAGCCGCCCTGAGTCTTCGGAGAAGGGCGGGATATAAATGTAAAAAAAAAACAAAAACTAGTTTATAGCCTGCAGTGCTGAAAATACAATTCTATCGAAATCTATGACATACATGGAAAAAGTACATGATGGAGAAGACACAATCTCATGTATGTACTATTAAAAATGGGACAGATTTTTTAATCTATGCAATCATAGACTTCCCTGTAGTGGTAAAAATTGCAGCATGCGGAATTTAGAAAAATCTGAAACTATAATTTCAGTTTGAAAATCAAATTGTACATAAAGCAATGATAAAAGTTTTTGTGTTATTAGAATAAATGGACTTGAAGATATGTGCACTTTCTCCATCCTCTCTTCAACTTTTTCTACTGACTTTTCAGCATTGCTCTTTGCTTTAGGCAGCACAATCAACACAATTCTCAACAGACGTATATAGGAATCAAAAAGAAGTTACCGGTAGTTTGGAGGAAAATATGAGCCATCTGAGATTGCACTGTACCATGTATTTGGAACACGGGCAATCAGATGGACTCAAAAACTGTTTTGGATAATATTATCTGCCATGTGCATGTAAGTGTTTATAGTTCAGTGGACTTCAATAAGACCATGGAAAAACCCAGCAAAATCCAGCAAAACTCCTATGGAAACTCAGCAAGTTACTGACATTTCCCTCACAGATCAGAAGCATTTCTTCTGAAGCATAAATTTTATAAGAGTAGAAGCACAACGTTTAAGAAACCCAAAAACATGTCGACAAAACCAGAAATGGAGACCTCGCTTTTGAAATATGCCTTTAATTAACCAAAGCGAAAGAAGCTGATTCAAAAGTCCAAGTCATACAATTCATCCTTCATATATATATATATATATGAAAATATTTTTCTTTTTAGTGCAAATAAATAAGTGAGCACAATAAAGGACAGTCAAAGGGGATGGGGAGGGGGGAACAGATTGAGAAGGTTGTAGAACAGGAGTGTCCAATTTTGGCAACTTTGAAGACTTGTGGCCTTCAACAACTCCCAGAATTCCCTAGTCAGCAAAATTCTGAGAGGTAAAGTCCACAAGTCTTAAAGTTTGCACGGTGAGACATCCTTGAAAACATGCTGTAGAAAGTAAGGCAAAGTTGTAGATTATAATAGTAGTTACAGTATATTTCTTCACTGTGTATCAACAGTTAACTTATTTCATTCCAAAGCTTTCCTTCTTTTAACTTCTGTTCCCAATAGCCCTCAGAGCTTTCCTGACCCGTTCCAATGCCTTCTCTTCCTGGGGCAGTTGCGTGGTGTTTTCTGTCTTCTCACTGTATTCTTCTGAGGAAATTTGCTGGTCACCACATCCAGTCTTCAGGCACTCGCAGCGTTCTACATGGATGTACCTGTGTTTCTTTCTGATCCCACCAGGACACAGCAGCATGATTTCTTTCTTGGCTGTCTTTGACTCTCTGCAGCAGCTGCACTTATGCGTCATGGAATTAGCTTCGGGAGAGTATCTGTTTTTATAATGCAAAATGAAGAAAGTGTTACATTTGCTCATGTTACATCTGCTTTTAAAGAGGGTGCTTTTGTTGAAGATTGGGGATGTGATATTACAGAACCTCTACCATAAGGGAAGAAAAATTTCCACGGCTTATTTTCCAGGAACTTAAACTATGTCCTCCATAATATCCAGCCAAGATATAATGTCCTTTAAATATTGTGCCATCTTTTAAAATTAAGGCAGAAAAACACAGGCTTTTTTGTTTAAGAGAATTAAGAGAACCAAAGTAACCTAAGTCTGGTTGAGTTTAGGGGAAATTAGTTGAATTGACTATACCAGGGGTCTGCAAACTTGGCTCTTTTAAGAGTTGTGGACTTCAACTCCCAAAGTTCCTCAGCCAGCAAACCTGGCTGAGGAACTCTGGGAGTTGAAGTCCATAAGTCTTAAAAGAGCCAAGTTTGCAGACCCCTGGACTGTACTATTCACTATTTGGCCTACTCTACAAGATTATCATATTATATTCCTACCAATAGCAACACAACATTTTAAAAAAAACCATCAGAAAACATGGTCACAGAGGGTTGGACCCAGAAATTCATCCATTGAAGTGAATATATGGAAGATTACTGCTTTATCTTTTCTTTTTCCCTAGGACAATAAGATTTTATGAAAATGTTCTTCCAAATAGCAGGTGATTCTGCTGAAGAGGTGGGCTGAGTCAAGAGACTGAGGTTAAGGAAAAGGGACAGTGAGAAAGTAGAAGCATGCTCTCTGAGAAGACATCTTCATCCCAAAGTCTAGTAAATCTTCCAAAATTGACCTTTGTTAATTTGGAAGGTCCAATGAGAGGATGGAATCTTTAAATAATCCATATTATTAAATAATTAATGCAATTCATATAACAATAGTAGTTAGGGTTAGGGTTAGGGTTAGGGTTAGCCAATATTTAAGATTGTTTCTCAGCAGAAAGATCTCAGTTCAAACACGCTCAATGTCATCCATTTTTTAAATATCTGAATTTTTATTTTTATTTTTTTCCTACAATCCAAATTGGTTTTCAAGGAAAACCAATTTGCATCTTTGGCAGCAGCCCTAAAGCTTATTGCCTACAATTCAGTTTTAATACTTTCAAGGTTTTCAATTCCCCATAATAATCTATTAATCAGGAATTTGTCTATTATTATCCATTTGCCTATCATTCTTCCAAGTGGAAACCATTCATTATGCTATTTAATTTATCAAAATCATCTGTTCCCCAACTCTATCATTGCATGGTCTTTCATAGCTTGGAATTTTTAAAAAGATAATTTAATAACTTTGAACAAAGTTAGAAATCTGGAGTTGTCTTGCACACAAGCATATCAATGGATTTCAGCATTTACATACACTGAAAAAGTTCCACATCTTCCTTCACACTGAGTCACAGGGACTAGTTCCTCTGAACGACATCCATTGTAATTGATGTAGTCCATTGTTTGAGAGGGAGAGCATGCTGGGGTGTCTGGCATCAATATACCTATCAAACAAGAGGAATAAAAAGACTGCCATTCAAATACAAGCATAAACTTCAAGCTTTTTGCTCTCCTGAATGGAGTGTTCAGCATAGTCAATAATTTTCTCTCTGAAATTTGTGTCAAATACCTATTAAATGTAATTTGGTTGGGTATCTGAATGGGAAAGAATACTCATGAAATTTTCAAAACCAGATATTTTAGATAGGAAAATTAAACCATTATCAACCTTACCAATGAAACAAGTGAGTCTTTTTTTCAAATTTAATTTTTGCATAGAATTGTTCAATAGAGTACAAATCAGGATGCTTCCATTAGTTTTAAGTTGGGAAGATTTAAAAAAATATAAACAAATAAAGAGAGATAATTTTCCTGTGCATTATCTGAATACAAATGCCACATTACTAAAAAAAATAGTTAAAACAGCTGCACAAATAACTAAACCAAAAATTATATTAATGAGCATCATTAGTCTAGCATCCATACATTGCTATCCAATCACCAAGCTCACTGAAAAAAGTAGTTTGACTCTGTTAAAATAAGAACCTATCCCATTTCCTCTGCCAGGTGTACAGTCCTATAATCTAGCAGGTAGATAACAGCTTCCTTTCTTACAGGTATGTTCCTGGAAGTAACTAGGAACTAGGAAAACTTTCTCTTTTCTCAACATTTTTAGGGGATTTTCATCTCTTCCAAAACATCAAGGAAAATTAAGGGAAATCCTTAATAAACCTATCTATATATTTTTATTATCTAGAGCCAATCATTCTTTAAATCACACAAATACAACCTTCTTAACTAGGGGTATTTTCATGTTTGTTAATTGTTCTTTTTAACATGGTTCATTAATCAAGCAAATATATATAAGTAGAGCATCAATAGAATGAGCATCACTTGTATTCCATCAAAGTATTGCTTTTCTTCAATTTGCTAAAGTACAAGTGGATGTACCTATCTCAAATAAATATTGATTGATATAATTTAATTGCCCCTCTCCCTTCCTCACTATATACAGACTAATTCCTTACAATGGAAGTGTTTATAATTTTATAATACTTACATGTCTTACAACAGCCATTAGGTAAGTTTACAACGGTGCCCTGCAAACAAAATAATAACATAACAACAATATGTATAACCACCTACTAGAACTGCAAATTGTACTGAAATAATTGCTCCAATGTTCTGCAGTCTAATACCCACCATGCTTCCTAGGAATTATGGGATTTGTAGTTTACAAATTGCATGGGACAGATAGTGAGGAGAACAATCTTTCCCTCTACCTTATTTCTTACATGAAGAACAAGTGAGAAAAATATGCTAATCTCAAACATGAGCATGCTGCAGATTCCTCTACTCCATAAGTTCTTTGAAGGAAGAATTACTTCCTTTCATAGTGGAACTACAAACACGTGTTTGTATTTGTCTATTCTGTATGGATCCTACTGGGATTACCCTGCAGCCTAAGAACATATCCATATTGCTCAGTTGCCTTGTCACCAGAACAGGTCGTGATCCATTTTTGAAAAGCAGAAGTGGATGATATCTGTCTGAAATGTTCCAGAACTCTTGGCAATATTTAAACAACAACAACAACAGCAACAACAAAAATATCCTTTTGGTATAATATTAGATTGTCAGTTGATACCTTTCTCTTCAAATTATATCTATTTCTTTCAACATCAGCATTGAAAAATGTTTGGGGTATTGTGGTAATATGTGGGAATGACTTTGAAGACCCTCTGCCTAGGCTGTGGGTGTTTCTCCTATCTCCAAGGTCATTCCCACATACCATTTGCACCTATTTAAAGTTTAAATGAACATTTATAGTTTCCTTCTTTTTTAAAAAAAAACATACCCCAAAGTTTAATGTTGTTGGTTTAAAGCTGGCTAAGGAATTCTGTGAGTTGAAGTCAACAAGTCTTAAAGTTGCCAAGGTTGGAGACCCCTGCTCTGGAAGATGTGTAGTGACAGGAGAAGCTGCAAGCCACTCCTCTACCAAAGGGCAGGCCAGGAGGTATACACTCAGAGGACTTCTGGAAATGAACTCTTGAAACCTCTGACCTTTCACCTTATGGGTGCTGTGATACCTCAATGTGAATAAAACATTTTTAAGAATAATTAATTGTTGTATTTAAATTATAAACTTTTCCAGCCTGAATCATATTTGCTTATTTTTTAATATTAATTGCAACATTGTTCCAGGAATCCACATAAAATCTACTTGACTCAACTCTTGCTTCTACCCTATTCAATCTGAATCAAATAAATGTTTGTTTTTCTTCACAACATCATATGTATAGATTCAACTTTTAACTTACAGGTTGGCATCTAGACTCATCAAATGTTGGGCACTTAATCACAGAGGTAGAGGAAATCAGCTGCCTATGAATCCTCGTACAGCTGTAAATAGTACAGTTGTCTTTGGGATCATTCCGACTTTCACCAGGCTGTTTGGAAGAAGGAAATAAGTTCAGGACTAAATAGATTCCTATTTGTTAAAAACCTTTCTTCTCACAAAGAGCAGAGTAGACATTCCATGGAGGCATCCTCTCAATGAAAATTAACTAACATGATAAATCCTTTCCCCACCAATTGTGCCACTCATACCTGAGACCTGAGAGGCTATAGAACATGGGGTGGGCAATTAATTTTCCCAAGGGCCACATGAAAACTGGGACTGGTGTGGAGAGCCAAATCAATAGGGCTGTAAGATGAAGAGGTAGAGGGGGAACTCATTAAATTTGCAGACAACATCAAGCTGGCAGGAATAGTCAACAATCTAGAAGATAGACTTAAGAGACAGAAGGATCTAGAGAGATTTGAACATTGGGGTCTATCTAGCAAAATGAAATTCGGTGAGTAAAGTAAAGTTCTACATTCAGGCAAGAAAAACCAAATGCACAGGTATAGAAAAGGTGTAACTGGCTCAATAGTATTAACTTTGAGAAGGATCTTGGAGTTCTAGTGGACAATCACTTAAATGTGAGCCAGTAGTGGGCTGCAGCTGCCAAGAAAGCCAATGCAGTCCTTGGCTGCCTTAACAGAGGGATAGAATCAAGACAGTGGTGGGTTTCAAAATTTTTTACTACAGTGATGGGTTCTGTGGGTGTGGCTTGGTGGGTGTGGCATGGCTTGGTGGGCGTGGCATGGCTTGGTGGACATGGCAGGGGAAGGATACTGTAAAATCCCCATTCCCACCTACTCCAGGGGAAGGATGCTGTAAAACCTCCACTCCCTCCCCAATCCAGGGGAAGGTTACTGCAAAATCTTCATTTCTTCTCGATCTGCTGGGGTTCGGGAGGCAGAGAATAGATGGGGCTGGGGCTAGTCAGAGGTGGTATTTACCAAGCTGAGTACACTCCGAACTACTCAAGAATTTACCGAGCTGAGTATTCTCTGAACTACTCAAAATTTCCACTACCAGTTCTCCAGAACTGGTCAGAACCTGCTGAAACCCACCTTTGAATCAAGATCATGTGAAGTGTTAATACCATTTTATAATGCCTTGGTAAGGCCACATTTGGAATATTGCATCCAGTTTTGGTCACCATGATAGAAAAAAGATATTGAGACTCTAGAAAGAGTTCAGGGAAGAAACCAAGCAAGGAAGCTCCTTTGTCAGTAGCCGAAGGATGGAAAATTAGAAAAATTAAAAAATAGGTAAAGGAATGAAGTTTTTCAATTTATAAGCCAAATTCATTTTCTTACTTCCATTCTAGCCTTTACTCAATTTCCCTCACTTTTATTTTATTGAGATTTGTGTGCCTCGAGTCTCCATTATTTTTCTTGCAATTTCCATTAAGACTAACCCTGTTGATGCTTGTAGGCACAATTGAACAATCCACTCAGGACCTCATCCTCTCATCCTTATGATAGTGAAGGAGACAAAATAAATTGGAAAAAATAGACATGAATATGTCCATAGTCATTTCTTATATCACTTCTGCATTCATCCTGTATTATAACAACTATAAACTCAATGGGAATGCATTAGGTGTGTTGTTTTTTTTAAATTTGTGCTTAATCTGAATGCATTTCCTCTCGAGAAATTTCACACAGACGCCTAGATGTTGTAAGGATAGTGAATTAAGGAAAATGATAAGAAGGTGCTGATGCAGTGATAAATTTTCAATTTTTCCCCACATTTTTCCACCTTCTAGCCTGTAGCAATGCCAAGGAAAGCATTACTACCTGAAGATAATTATGAAAAAAAAAATAAGCTTACTTTTAAGACGACAATGTCATTTTCTATTGTTCTTATAACACAACTTGTCTGCACACATGTTGGACAGCAGTCACCAGGGTGTAGAATGGGAGAATAACCCTACAGAGAAAGAGATATGCAACTGTGATGTTCAAATAGGACTTTAAAACGATTTAATAATACCAAGGAGCCTTATTCAAATTCCAGACAACCATTCTTTCCTTGGTGTTCTGTTCTGAGGTAGGCAATGTGGTCTTTCCAGAGGGAGCAGTTATCTAACTAGAATGATCCATTAATGCCAACTGGTTATTCAGTTGCTCTGCTGTGCCTTCAAGACTGACAGAAATAGAACAGGTCAAGCTACCTCCTGCCTGGAAAGCAGATAGTGATTATTTTCTCAGTATCTTTGCCTAAGAATATCATAAAAGGCAGAAATGCAGGGCTAATCAAGGAAGATCAACTGGTCCTCTGAGATCAGAAGATGTCTCCTACCTGGGTAGATTTTTCCCCAAAGGATGGCATTTTCTGTGAACTTGTTGTCCATGGATACCATGACACATGTGATTCTTATCAGTAAGGGAGCCCCTCTGGTGCTTTTTTGTAGGGTGTGTGGGGTTTTTGCATTTGGGCCAAAGAGGCCCAGGTAAATTCTGGGCTTATCTTTGATGCTTTAGCCTTGAAGTTATTAGGTTAATATGAAGCTCTGGTTGTTTCAACAAGATCTATAATCTTGGTTGGGTTGGGCAGCCTATGAAAGAGCAGCCAGCAAGATGGGTATGGCATGACATGACATTTCTGTTCCAGGGCAGTGATAGGCAAGCCCCTATTAGACACATTTCTGCTTTGCCCAAAATTTCTATACATGTGGCTGGGCATTGAGACTAAAGGGATTAGATTCCTGGCAAGGCAGCTTGAGATCCTTGGCATGGCAGGGAGCTTCTGCTAGGACAAACTCTAGTTCAGTTCTTGGGTGAAAGAAGTCACAAAGAAGGCACAGTGTCCCTGAGCCAGTCTGTCCCCAAATGGACTCATTATCACAAATTATTATTAGAACCAACTATTGTTTAATTTGAAATCCTAATTCTAGATATTTGGGGCTGCAATTCCTGTAATTCCAGGTGATCACAATAATATGATTGATGAGATTGTCATACAACTTCTACTTGCCTTCCCTCTTCCATTCAACCACTTTACTATCAAGATTTCTACTTCCTCCTTCTCAGCATTTGGGGCCTATCAACAATGTTCAATTCCCTCTTCTTCTTTTTTTTGAACTGTTTTGGCTTTCTTTTTCCACCTTTGGTTTTTTTCTTCCTTAATGATATTTTGTTCTTTATGGTTGACCCAAGATATTTTTCCTGCTAAAGGCAAAAGATGAAAATCTCTCTATTCCAGTTGTATGCATAAACTGGTTGTTTTTTTAAAAAAAATAATCTTGCTTGAATATTGGCTGCAGAACGACAGCTTTCAATCCATCTGGGGACAATGTGCTAGCTTGGATGGGAAGACATTTATTCTGCTATATCTGCTGTTCTCAGTTGAGCACTTCTACTGTCAGAAATGGCTACTTCACTCTACCTAACAGTGAAGCTTGTCCTCAAGTTTGGGAATGTCACAAATTAGGTTACAGGGAACACTTCTTCCACAATCCTGCTTGTCCTCTTGTTTCCCCACATATTGCTTTGTCTGCTAATATAAATGGAATTACTTACCTCCAGGCACTTCAGGTTACATGGGATATCCTTGCACTCTATGATATTCAGAAGAGTGGTGGTGTTTTGTTGATTTGTGCATTTACACTGTTGGCACCGGCTTCCTAAGACTTCTGAACCAGGCTGAAACAAAGCAATGGGATTCATTCATTAGCAAAGAACAAGATAAAGCAGATCTGAGGCAATATGTTATAATTTTGTTATAAAATTATTGAAACTCTGATATGAGAAAGGCTACCGGGGATTAGAGAATTGGCTGCAACTTTGGAATTTATTATATGGCTTCTTAAGCCTCTAACTCTTTATTTCTATTCTTGCTATTTGTCTACTTTACTATTCCCTTGTAATGGTATTTGACAATGACCTTCAGGATGGGAAAAGACATATTGCCTAGGAAATGGTCAGACAAGAGAAGCAAGAGCCTTTTGTGGCTTAACAGTCAGAGAAAGAAACTTAATTAATTGGATGGTCAAAAATTCAGGTAGTAGTTTGTACTTAAGATTTGCATGAGTCTGTTAACGTAGCCTTACAATAAAGTAGAATTAACTCATCTAATCATGTTTCCTATCTGGTTTACCCAGAAGGCTGATATTCCCTTACTAACTAATCCATTTATGTTTTTGCCTCTTTTTATTTGTATTTTTTTCATAATGCACGTTTAGGCACGACTTGAAGATTCCTGAACAACATCTTTGAAGGCTTCTCAATCCCATTCTCATGACTGACCTCCCACTTCCCATCACAAATCACTACAGCACTACAGCCATATCCTCCGCTTTATTTCTACAACTTCCTAATGGGGTTTAGAGATGCCCTTTTGCTAACCCAGCTCTTCATTACTCTTCCTTTTTTTGTCACTTGCACAACCACCATGGTTGAAAAGATTGTTCTGATCGGCATTTGAGTCTGCAGAATAGTATGTCTCACTTTAAAGCATACTGTGCTTCCTAGCCACAGAGAACTTGGCCCGGGTGTATAGAGTAGGCATGTTCCCTGAGATCAGTTTTCTACAACTCTTTCCTTGGTTTTGCTATTTTCCCTGACTCACTAACTTTCAGTTATAACTCATTCTTGTTATTTACCTTTATAAATAAGCCTTCTAGAGTTGCAACTCTGATAAAAAGTAGGCTATGACTTTGATTATTTTTTTAAAAACAAAATCCCTTGTAAGAAGAAGAAAGGAAAACTTTACCTGATACTCATTACCATCCTTCACACACACATTTTTAGGATCTAGAGAAAATAATTATTTAAAAATCTTTGTCAGTACTTTAGACTCTGTGCTTAAAAGTAACTGTATATTATTGTTGATATATTTTCTCTACTATGTAATGTTAAATAAAGTAACAACACATTTTCTCATCTTTTCTCCCCAATTATGGCATTTACTGATGCCTACTGAAGATATGCTATTTATTTATTTATTTATTTATTTAATCTAAACAACTCTGAATTTTGCAGTACCTTATGGATGTAGAATCTATGGTTACCCAAATAGTTTGTTTTAAAACCACCATGGATCCCAACATGGCCAGTAGTGGGAGATTTGGGGAGATGTAAGTGAACCAGGGACGTGTGGTTGTTGATCGAAAGGTCGGCAGTTCAGTGGTTCGAATCCCTAGTGCCAGGTAACGGGGTGAGCTCCCGTTACTTCTCCCAGCTTCTGCCAGCCTAGCAGTTCGAAAGCGTGTAAAAAATGCATGTAGAAAAATAGGGACCACCTTTGGTAGAAAGGTAACAGCATTCCATGCGCCTTTGTCATTTAGTCATGCCGGCCACATGATCGCGGAAACATCTTCAGACAGCATTGGCTCTTTAGCTTTGAAATGGAGATGATTACCGCCCCCTAGAGTTGGGAACAACTAGCACATATGTGCGAGGGAATCTTTACCTTTACCTTAAATGAACCAAGATCCTTATTCCTAAATATCAGTCACCTACATAGAATGTTCTACTGAAGTTTATATGAACTCAAGGTGGATAGGGATTATAGATATCTATTATGTATTGTTCAAATTAATGCATAAAAACAAGACAGTATATTGAAAAGTACCTGTACTCTAAATTTGATTTGCTTTCAGCTGATAAGTGTTAGGTGATAAAATAAATATTTTGTGGAAACAATTTCCATTGATTATAACTGGACATAATTCTAACATAACACATTTAGGATCAAAGTCTCAAGCTGAATTTTCCAAAGCCATATATTCATCCTTCCAAAGTTAGTTAAAAGAGACTTACTGCATTGATAAGTAGGACAACAGTGTTCTTCAGTGGTGTTAGCAACAGCTACGAATCCTGGATCACACTGAGGAGGTTTGGTCGTACATTGAGTGGTATTGCACACTATGATGGAGAAAAGAAAAATTCAACTTCCACATTGGCAAATTATCCCTTTTCTTCTAAGCATAATCTATTGCAGAATAAAGCAACTGTGTTCTTAGAAATTCTTTAAGTTTAAAGACTCTCCTATAGATTGAAAAAACTGTAATGAAAAAATCTTATTAAGTTAGCTTACTTTGTAATAATGCTTTATAAATGAGTTGGACCACAAATGCACATCGCTTGAAATACAATTATATTTTCTATACTGAGAGATTCTAGCCTGCTTGCCTGAGAGAGATGACATTAAAAAATAAATGGTGGCCAGCATATTGACTTTAAGCCAGAAATCTTTCTATTGGGAATTATACCGGAGATATATACTAGAGATATAAAATATTTGATTGTGAATATTACTACAGCAGCTAGGATTGTATTTGCAAAAAATAGGAAAAATGAGAAGTTACCTTTGCAAGATGAAATAATTAGAAAAATATTGGAATGTGCAGAGATGAGTAAATTAACATTTGAAATTAGAGAACAAGAAGATAAACAATATTATAAAATATGGGATTTATTCTATAATTGGTTAAATGGAAAGATATGTTAGGAAAAATGAGTATAAAATATATGTATGGGAGAGATGATTATTTTGTGAATGCACAGGAAGATATGTTAACACCCTTACAGCATGTTGTAATGGAATTGATTTGATGAGGTTTTTTTATTTTATGTTTAAAAATAAATAAAGTTTTTCAAAAAATAATAAATAAATAAATAAATAAATAAATAAATAAATAAATAAATAAATAAATAAATAAATAAATAAATAAATAAATGGTGGCCATGGTGGCACAATGGTTAGAATGCAATACTGCAGGCTAACTCACTGATCACTCCAGGAGTTTGAATCTGAGAGGCTCAGGGTTGGCTCAGCCCTCCATCCTTCTGAGATCAGTAAAATGAGGCCCCAGATTATTGGGAGCAATATGCTAACTCTGTAAACTGCTTAGAGAGGGCTATAAAGCACTATGAAGCGGTGTATATGTCTAAGTTCTATTGCAATTACTAAATGTACAGAGTATAGGTCCGACAATATCACTATCATTGACATATGATACCCACATGTTCATACTCACCACACACAGTGTCTGAGCAGCATTTATCATCAGGATTAATTTGGGTGATCTTGTGATATCCTTCTCCTTCACACTCTACTTCACGATCTGGTACTGGACATTTGTAGGGTTCACAGATAATGCCACTTCCACCTTCCAGGCAAATACAGTCTTTGCAGTCAAACTGAAAGATCTCCCCATACTGCCAATGAGAAAGAGTAACTGGTTAATAGTGTAAGAACCTACAGAATATTAAGCAGCATGAACCTAATCCCACCTATATGCATCATTGAAGGACTATCATAAATGTTGCAGGAATTTCTAGGAGTTAACAGAAGGGATTACTCAACTTTATGAGCTTTATTAGCATGGATAAACTCTGCAAGTAGATGAGTATAATGTAAAATAAAGCTGATAGGGAAAAGAGTCAGAATTCTATCATAAAGCACACCTATTGCAGAAAATAGAGTTATATCAAACTCATGCATAAGAAACAGACATGTTGCTTACCTTTCTGGGAATATTGTCTGGTCCAACACATCCTAAAAACAAAGGTATCTCCATTAATGTTAAAATAATTTCTATTATTTAAATTGTATTAATAAGAACAGTAGAAATAACAGTAGAAATAAGGGGCGTGCATAAGGGCACAAGTGTGCCTTCCGTTCCTGTCCTATTGTTTCCTTTTGTTATATCCAATTAATATAGTTATTACAAACTCATACATATGCTTATATATTGTATAGTTATTACATGCTTATGCTTATATATACTGAGTGACAAAATAAAATAAATAAAATAAAAAAGAACAGTAGAAATGTAATTTTATGCATGCCAACTGAGAAGTAACTCCATTGAGTTCAATGAGATTTACTCCCAGATGCAAGCATATATTGGACTACATCCTAAGTATGTTTGAGAAAAAGAAAAGTCAGAAACCAAACTTACCACAAGTTTCCACACATACATCTATACCAGTGTCATAAAGTTTTGTCCCTTCAGGACAGAAGCACCCTTCCATTTGTTTTGTCTGGTTTTGTCCTGTTAAACTACAACAGAAAAAGGTAAAAGAATCAATAATTATTCAGATATCTAACAAAAACTTGCATTTTAATTAAAGGTGTTTTGGGACATACTGAAGGACAAGTGTAGTATCTGTCAAGCAGTTGTGCTACTACCCATAATCATAGGTCAACTCAGAGGGCAGGGAGGAATGTGTTTCTTATACTAAATGACTGCCTCAATAAATGTGTAAATTGTATGGTATGCATTCATGCCATTATATATTTCAGCTTTCTAAGCCAGATCCAGCATTTTAAGAGTTTTCATTTAGTTATTTATCACATTTATATGGCTGCTCATCTCACTCAAAAACTGAGTTCTGCATTTCTTCTACCAGGATAAAAGGTAACGGCAAAGGTTCCCCTCATACATATGTGCCGGTCGTTCCTGACTCTAGGGGGCGATGCTCATCTCGGTTTCAAAGTCGAAGAGCCAGTGCTGTCCAAAGACGTCTCTGTGGTCATGTCGCCAGCATGACTAAATGCCAAAGGCGCACAGAATGCTGTTACCTTCCCACCAAAGGTGGTCCCTATTTTTCTACTTGCATTTTTTTACATGCTTTCAAACTGCTAGGTTGGCAGAAGCTGGAAGAAGTAACGGGAGCTCACCCCATTACATGGCACTAGGGATTCGAACCACTGAACTGCCAACCTTTCGATCGACAAGCTCAGCATCTTAGCCACTGAGCCACCACGTCCCTTTTTCTAACAGGATAGGAACCATGCTATCTAAGGCATATTATATTAAACAACAACACTGCAAAAATAATCACATTTAAATAATTCTGAGTCTGGAATGTCAGAAAATGAATTACCCTGATTTGCAAGTTTCTTCTACAGCAGGACCACATGCTTTGTATACTTTATGGGATGGGCAGATAATGGCTGTGGGGGAGAAAAAAGGAGGGAGGATACAGATGAAGATGATACAATGGATGAACGATAACACCTTCCAAAATAAAGTGTGGCAAAGCTTAGCAGATTTTACATTCTTTGGGACTGCCTTTGGATATCACATTTGGGGAATAATATAATTTTTATGCTTGTGCTATGAATAAGAACTCAAGATTCATTCATGAGATAGGAGATAAGATTAAGCTAAGGAGGAAGGTTCATTTTGTTAGCCCTTAGAAGCAGGAGAAGGGAGAAGGTGGTAGAAAGAGATTAATTGGCCTATACTTCTTCCTTCCTGGACCTCCCCCACCCCCCCTCTCTTTTTTAGATACATTTTTTAATTAAACATTATAAAACTAACATAAACTGATATCGAATAAAGGGAACAAAGAAAGAGAGACAGAAAAAACGAAGAAAAAAGTTACAAAGAAATAGAAAAAAGCTTCTGATTTCCTTTGCAAGTATGATTACAAAGTTATCTTCTCCTCTATGATTACAGAAAAAGCTCATTTTTTTTTTACTATCCAATTTTTTTTTTACACCTCCTCTTCTCTTGATGGGATGAGCATTTCACATAGGACACTAACTCCGGTGTATGAAGTGATCTAATTTCTCCTGCATAGGCTACCCACATTAGGAGAATGAGTACCTGAGTATATTGGGAAGAACCCAGGAAATGCTAGCAAAAGAAAAAAGAAATGGAGGGTGACCTGTCCCCATTCTCCACATCCCACTTTTTCATTCATCTGCTATTTCTTCGCTGTTAACAGGAGCCTTCCAGATGTTGATACAGCTTCTACAACTTTCTTATCCCTAGAGCAGTTTCATCGACAGATTGACCATGTTTCAAGAAAAAGAAAAATAGACTCCAACAATAGAAAATACAATCACCTAGATAAAGTAAGACGTTTCAAATTACTGTACACAATTTCACTGATGTTCTCCCGCTAAAGTGGGAGAGGTTGTTTGGAAAGGCATGGCCTGTAGTTCTTTATTCAGTTCCAGACAAATTTTAGAATTGGAGACACTTACGACAGGCTTTCTTGGTATGTCCTCTCCAGTCAATGCAAACCCCCTGATCTGCACAGGTTGCTGCATAAATTTGAAGACTTGCACATTCCATGAATTGGTTGGGCATTCTGCAGCTATCAAATACGCAGGCATCATAGTAGCTTTTAACATCAACAACGTGATGGCATTTCTGAAATAGACTGGATAAATATATAGATATAGATATAATAATCATGAGGTCATGGGTGGCATAGGAGCATTTCTTCAAGGTAAATGTTCATCCTCCAGATACCTTACATAAAGACAATGAACATTCTACTAAGCTAGCAGGGAAAGTAATGTAAGCTTTTATGGCCAGATTTTAAAACTATCCAGTTTGAGTTGTAAAATTCTGGGCAACTTAGAATGTAGCAAAGAGTTAGAATTTTCTGTATCACCTTGCTGATCCAACACTTCCCAAATGAACCTCTACTGATACCCATAACAGGTCAGCTGACTATTGTATGGCTGATAAAAAGCTCTAGATGTTCCACACCATGACACTATGGTTGGATGGTGTCAACTTAAGAGAGAAAATATTGTTTTTATTTCAGGACAGATAATGACAAGACCATTTCAGGAATGAGTTGAGGGTGTGATGAGGGCATTGTTACTAGATCAAACTGGAAAGTTATTAATGACAGACAGACAGACAGAGATCTGAGAGTGGGGTGGGGGGGAAGTCAGTGGTCCCAGAATAACAAATATAGGCACACTATGACTTTCTAAAATAAAATTGCTCAGCAGAGCAGGCTACTGGTGAAAAATTAAATCATAAGTGTATGGCATGGTTTAAAATCAGGGGGGAAAAAAGAACAAATGTGAAAGTAATGTACAGACTATTTACCTTCCTTTTAGAAGCTCACACAACTCAGATGGTTTGCAGGGTTTGGGTGTGGTGTTTGTAGGTGGAGGTGGGAGCATATGTTCACAATGTGGCTTTTCTGGATCAGAAATAATCCAGTCATCTGCCATTTTTTCACAAGAAGGTATAACAGTCCCATTCCGTAACATACAGTCATCTTGGATATTGTTGTTGCATTTTCCTAAATTGGAGTGACAAAGGAACCACACAAAAATTCATACTTACATTTCCATCATACTATTTGATGTAAATAATTTGCTATCTAAATTTGTTATAACAGTAATATGCAAAAGTCGGCAATAACCTTTACACTGACAATAACAATACCAAGAATAAAAAGAAGGGGAAAACCATACAAAGTCACACAGCTGAATATCAAAAGCTTTTGTACTTTCCCTATGCATGCATGCTTTTTATATCATATGTCAACAATCCTTAGTGTTGCAAAAAAAAAATTGACATGCAAAATTATTATTACATAATTTATATATGTTAGAATTGGCCGTTTGGATGTTATGTCAGAATGTCTACCTCCTACGTTCCAGATAGTTTTGCAATCATCTACTTTACAGTGTTCATTTTACAAACATAGGTATAGTCATTCTTACCACATTGTCCCTGGGTATTGTTGGCAAAAGTGTTATAGGGCATCCGGATTGTGAAGGCCATGCCATTGTATGTCATATTAGTCTTCAATCTAGATAGTTCCACCACATGGTTTATACCAGCCTTGTAAACCTTCAAGCTAAATTTTTCATAAGGTAAAGCCACTGCCACATTATTCACAGTCACCTAATGTTCAAGAAGCCAGAAAAAATATAATTAAATGGGAACCGTGGTTATAATGAAATAGCATTACTTAAACATATCTTAATTATGCTATATCTTAATATATCTTAATTATGCTATATCTAAGAAGATTTTATAATATAATATAATATAACAACAGAGTTGGAAGGGACCTTGGAAGCCTTCTAGTCCAACCCCCTGCCCAGGCAGGAAACCTTACACCATCTCAGTCAGATGGTTATCTTGCTACATTTATTTCTTGTCGGCGTCTTATAATATAATTTTATATATAGGCAGGCAGGCAGGCAGGCAGACAAACAGACAGACTCTGGAAGAACCTCAAAACATGGTTTTGTCAACTAGCCTGGGGATCCCATAATATAACTGAGCCTATTAATTACATGATAGTTGACTGAATGCACAAAATAAAAATATACATGCAACATTTGTTGTCTAAAACCAGCCTGAGGTAGACTAGTGGTTCTCATTTGATTTCAATTATTATTTTTGTTCTGTCTTTGGCTCCCGAGCCTGACCTCTTGGCAGAGAGTGACTCAGAGAGTGAGGGGGAAGAGCCGACAGGGCTTCCCTCTGCAGGACCTTCCTCTCTGGCTCCTCTCCAGGTTCCAGAGGCAGGCCAGATGGAGGAGATGACGAGGCCTCTTTCTCCCGCACCTTCCCCCTCCCAGGAAACACCTCAAGACTCAGCTGCTGACAATCAGTCCTGGTTAAATCCCAGGCATCGCAGAAAGTAGAGGTGGGAACAACAAAAGAAGGGGTGGGGTAGGCCTAGAGAGTGCTGAGTCACGGAGCCACACCCCACAGGGTATAAAAGCAGGAGGAGCTGCTCTATAGCTTCTTGTGACAGACAAAAACTGACTCTTGGAAACTTTGGCTGCAATATTTTGAGACTAAGAATTTGGCTTCTGGATTTCTGTTTATTTCTGTACTCTTGGTTGCTCCAGCAACGAACTGCAGTTATGCTGGCTTCTGAGGAGATAAGAGAACTTGGCAGGCAATCCTAGGTTCATTGCCAGAACTGATATCTGTCGTAGGAATAAATTGCTGGCAGATATAGTCAGCTCGCATGTCTTCTTGGTTGTGGTTGGGGGGGGGGACAGAACAATTTCAACAAATTCATGTCACAGTTTGAGTAAAGATCTTAGGAGGTACAGGGAGATCTGGTTGGCACAAGGTATGAATCCAACTGTATGCCAGAAATTTCCTAGCTTGAATCCAGAAATGGGAGACCCCTGACTTGTAAATTCACTCTTTCTGGGGGAGATGGGCTGGCTATCAGGTCAATTTAGGATTTTTGTCAACGGAGATTGGGGAGGGGGGAGACACTCAATGTGCTTTTTAAAACTGAATGACAGAATTGGGGGGTGGGGTGTATTTGCTTTGCCTGTAACGGGTATAAAATTCTCAACACAGGGTGAATGATTGGAGAGACTCGGCACTAAAGGTGTATTAAGGTATGAACTGTGAATGGCTTATAACTGTGATTACTAAGGTCATACTTTCTTTTAAGAAACTAAAGCTGGGGCAGAGAAAAGGGGTTTAAAAAGAGAAAAATGCTGCTTTGAAATGGGAGGCCTTGGTTTAGCTAAAGACTTTTTTATTCCATTGATGAATAAGGGGGGTGGGGTTTGTAGTCTTGGTTATTAGTAGGCCACAATTTAAAACTGATTTTATTCTTTCTGAAAATAATGAAATCTTGGTAATCGCAACATAATAACACCATAATAACATAGTAATAGTGGTAGTTTTATTTTTAATGTGGCCATAACTAAGCACAGTACAAAACAATAAAATACTACATCAGAATTAAGATAGTTCACACAATCTAATTTAAGATCGTAAGTGAAATGCCTAACCCCAGTAATCTGAATGGCCCACATGCTTTGATGTCTATATCTAAATATCTGCAGAAGGAATAAATGCTTAAACCAGCTTCACAAAGGCCCATCAAAAGAAAAATTTTCAGCAATGTTTCCAATTTTGATAGATCAGACAAGCAAATTCCTGCTTGAAACTGATTTTGGAGGACTGGCACTAGATGTAATAGATGGGATATGAAGTATTTTTCCTCTCTAACACTGTGATATGAGTATTTTACTACCAAGAGATGCTAGCTAGCCACAACTCAATAAAATGATTGTGTCAAATATAAATGCGCTGCAAAGCAGATTTAGCGGAAATTTTGAGTAGTTCGGAGAACCAGTAAATACCACCTCTGACTGGCCCCGCCCCCATCTGTTCTCTGCCTCCAAAGTCCCAGCTGATTGGGAGGAAATGGGGATTTTCTGGAGTGGGGCAGGATTGGAGATTTTACAGTATCCTTCCCTTGCCATGTCCACCAAGCCACGCACACCAAGCCATGCCATGACCACCAAGCCACACCCACAGAACTGGTAGTAAAAAAATTTGAATCCCACCACTGGACAGCAAATAAGGATTTAGTGAAAGGAACAAGAAAAACTATAAAGTTGCCTGAAAGAGATAGGAAAGAAAAGCCATTCTTCTTGAAGAATGAGAAAAATGTGGCTGTCTTCAACCAACTTCCCTCCTTCCAAGCTATGGCCATGGCTACCTAACCAAAAATAATACAAACGTTCTACAACATAGGTATTGTAGACCTCAAGCTACCCAAGATCACTATTAATATTAGAGTTTATGGAGGAAAGCACTTCCTCAAAGGTAAGAGCTTTTTTGGACTCAGTTTTTTTCACCTGAGGTGAAAGCTGGAGATATTAAAATTGGAACAGTAATATGAACGATCTGTAAATTATCTACTGAAAGGGTTGTTGTGAAGTAACAGTGAAAAGTGTTGTAATATACTCTGCATGATATGTGTCCCAGAGGCTGTCTGCTACTGGCCATATGCAGAGTTGATAGAGTAAATTCTCAGCTAAACCTGGGTAAGTAAAGATTTGCTAGTCATAACCATTGTTTACAATTTTGTACTGAAATGTAAGCCATTCTACACGTACCTCTACTTTCAAAGGAATCAGGTTGACCGTTTTGAGGCGCACTTCCTGGGACTCATGCTTTATGGTTAGAGTACGGGTGCAAGAAACAGATTGCGCTGGATCACAGTGGTAGTTATCGATGTACACTCCAAAGTTGTTGATGGTGGGATTAATCTCTTCCATTAGGACATAGGTACAATTACCTTGGTAACTGTAGTAGAGGCCATCAAATGTCATGTAATGTGGGTCTCCCCAGCCAGTGCAATAGCCTTCAGAAAGACAATAGAATTGATTATTTTCTGGGAACTCCTATAAATAACTAAAAGAAATGACTTTTGAGAATAAATTTCATCTAGAAAATCTAGAAAAAGTTGTCAAGAAACCTGTGATTGGAATAAAACATTGTCATTCTCATTTATAGAGACGAGCAAAAATGTGATATTGAAATTGTCTGACAAATTTGAGGGCCAAAATCCCCTGAGTGGACAATTCTTTGAAATTTCTCCAGAAGAAAGAGAAATTCTCACATTGCTTCTCTAATACAGAATTATCCCCGAGGAGGGACAGAAGCATTTCAGTGGAAAAAGCACATTGGAAACTGTTCTTTCTTTCCTTTTGCTTTTTCCTTTTGCTTTTACTCAGTATTTTAAGCAATTGCTTGATAATAAGAATATGATGGGGGAAAGTATTTTTATTTATTTGAATTGATTAGATTTTCTAATCTAAGATTTCATTAGGTTAAGTTTATTTATTTACCTATCTGCATGTATTCTTTCACAATAATAAATTTATCTGCATCTATTCTTTAAAAGACTATTTGTTTTATTCAGAAGTGCCAATATATACAGTTAGTTTATGGTAAATAGAACATTTTCATTAATTACTTTATACGTTATTTTACTAATTGTATTTGTTCTATCCATGATATGAGAAATTCCTCCCAGCAGCAATAGCCTGCTTGAAATAGTATTTGAAAATATCATTAGTATTTTTTTTAAATTATTTTAACTATTTATTTCAGAGTGCTTTTGAGTCAGTGCTGATTCTAGGTGACTGCCTGGACAAGTTCCTGAAATTTTCTTGGTGGGATTTTGGAAGTGAATTGCCATTGCCTTCTTCCTAGGGCTGAAAGAGAATGAATGGCTCAAAGTCACTCAGCTGGTTTTGTGCCTCAGACAGGACTAGAATTCCTAGTCTCCTGCCTAGTGCTTTAAGCACTACGCAAACTGGCTTTCTTATTAATATAGTATTTAGTTTCCTTCAGTTTAATTGTCTACCAAATAAGATTTCAGCCCTCCAGTGTTTCTGCATGCTAATTTTCTATAACCAGGAAACATTCTTACTGTCAAAAACGTAAGTGCTGATGTCTTGTTGTTTGAACATGGATCAATGTATTTGCTTGCTCTTTTTTAGAGAATGCCTTTCTTTATATTTTCATCACAACATCTCCTGAAACTGATCCCTGAATCTCTTCACTCCAAGTTCAATTTATAGGAATTAGCAGCTGTTTCGGGTAATACACTATGTGCAATACAACAGGGGTCTCCAATGTTGGCAACTTTAAGCCTGGAGGACTTCAGAATTCTGGGAGTTGAAGTCCTCTAGGCTTAAAGTTGCCAAGGTTGGAGACCCCTGCAATACAATACCAGTCCAATAGCTTGAGGAGTTTTCTTGAAGCTATTGGACTGGTAATGGACTGGACTGGTATTGGACTGCATGGCAGACATAAACATCAAACATCAAAATTGTTTATATAAATATATGTACTCACAGTCACATTCCCAATGCGTGCAGCATCCATTTTCATCCAATACTTCTATAGGAGCAAGCCCATTGGCACATGTGGGCTTTGGTGGAGTTTTACACACGATAGGGACCATCACCCATGTGTTATTCGAAACGCACACTAACTCAGTGCAATTACATATCCCACCACTTCCTCCTGGTGGTATCTGAGACAACAGAGAAAAAAAATCTATCACACTTTTTAATCCTGAACAAACATGCAATATATGAATGAATTTGAAGAATTAACTTAACAGAAAAACAGAGTTGGAAGGGACCTTGGAGATCTTCTAGTCTGCTCAAGCAGGAAACCCTGTACCGTTTCAGACAAATGGTTGTCCAATCTCTTCTTAAAAACCTCGAGTGTTAAAATACCCACAACTTCTGGAGGCAAGCCTTTTCATTTATTATTCTTATTCCCACTCAACACCTGCCTTTGTTGTTATCAATTAAAATAAAGCCATTGGATTGAAAACTATCTTCTATTGTACCACATACCAATTTAAATTATGGATCTCAAAACTATGCACTAGTACAGAGGTGTCAAACTCAAGGCCTGGGGCCCAGATCCGGCCCGCGTGGTGCTTAGATCTGGCCTGCGTGGCCACACTGGAAACAGCAAAGGACTGGCCCACAATGCCTCTGCCAGTGAAAATAGAGCTCGCGAGGGCCGCATGCAGCCCTCCTGAGCTCCATTTTCTCTGGCAGAGGTTGCAGGATGCAATCGCAGCCAAAAACGGAGCTTGGGAGTGGCGTTGAGCTGGCCACGCCCCCCACTTCCCGAGGTCAAACACAACCCTGATGTGGCCCTCAATGAAATTGAGTTTGACACCCTTGCGCTAGCATGTTGAATTTTTTTTATGTGTTCTGGTAATACAATACCAGATACGATGGCTTTGCGTGTGACATTAGATAACTATTCTTAAACTGAGACCATATAGGAAATTGGAATCAGTTCAAATGACAAAAGCATTTTCCCCGTTTTGGTTAATGTAAGAATCAGTCGAGGAAAATAATTCGACCCTCTCCAATTTGAGGGAAGGGATGCACATCAGATGCTGGGCTGAAGTAAAGAAACCCGGCATGTAAGGATTCTCTGGAGATTCTCAGCCATCCAGATCATGGTTTGAAAGAAGGGCCAAAGAGGCCATCTACATTAAGACTGAACAGCTCTCTCACCACAGAGGGGGGTGGATACAACATCCCCTGTCTCCTGTTTACAATACAGTCCTTTCAGCAGTTCCAAGAAAGTTCCACACCCATTTGCCCTATTCAGGTGACCCCCCGAGGGCACAGATAAATTACCAAGCGGCCTCAAAGACTCTCAGAAAGAGGGCTAACAACTAGATGATTGCAAGGAATATGGATCCTTCGATCTTCCATCATTTTGTTGGAACTGAAGAAGCTTCTAGGATGAGAAGCGAAACATATTCAGGGGAAAACAAAGTCCAGTTGCCTTTTGAAAAAGCCTTTGGACCAAATTCACTGGATGGTTTGGGACCAGTTGCATTCTTTCAGTACAATCTCTCAGGAAGAAGAAGAAAAAAACACCAGGAGACAGTGCTAGGAACTACCTCCCACTATATCCCACTTCCTAAATAAAATAGTGGGATTTAAATCTACTAAAAAATATAATAACTTCTAGTTGTGTTGAACTAAAAACCCCAAAATCCTCATTTAGTAAGCCCAAAACTTGATAATCTAAATGAAATCTAATTCCAGTGACATCCAGCATAGTTATAACTACATTTTACCAATATATACATTAAAATGGACCTAAGTCATCATATATTTTTGTTTGTATCATCATAACTAATTTTGTACATTTTGCCTCACTTGAAAAGACCAGGCCTTTACAATAGATTTCTATTGAAACTTGAAGATCAGTATCAGGAAAAATTCATGTATAAAATTAATTCTGACTTGCCCAGAAATTTTGAAAACATAATTTGCTAAGGCACATTTTGGAAGTAATTTTCTCTTTCAAATACCTGTTGTACAAATTCTGCCTTTTATGCATCCAAAGATATTTAAGAAGTATAGATGACATCTGAGCATGGCAGACATAAACATACTCCAAGTTCATGCATAATTTTAAATATTTAAATAAATAGAATAAGAATTACTAACCGTATGATTTCCTATCACACAAGGTTCTTTTGGAAGTATTTCCGTTGTTGTAGAAGTTGTGGTAGGAGTAGCCGTTGGAGTAGATGTTGGAGTGGTAGTAGATGGAGGGGTGGTAATTGTGGTAGTAGTGCTTTCAGAAGTGGAAGTGGTGGTAGGAGTAGGAGTTGGAGTGGTAGTAGATGGAGTGGGGGTAATTGTGGTAGTAGTGCTTTCAGAAGTGGAAGTGGTGGTAGGAGTAGGCGTTGGAGTGGTAGTAGATGGAGTGGGGGTAATTGTGGTAGTAGTGCTTTCAGAAGTGGAAGTGGTGGTAGGAGTAGGCGTTGGAGTGGTAGTAGATGGAGTGGGGGTAATTGTAGTAGTGCTTTCAGAAGTGGAAGTGGTGGTAGGAGTAGGCGTTGGAGTGGTAGTAGATGGAGTGGGGGTAATTGTGGTAGTAGTGCTTTCAGAAGTAGAAGTGGTGGTAGGAGTAGGCGTTGGAGTGGTAGTAGATGGAGGGGTGGTAATTGTGGTAGTAGTGCTTTCAGAAGTGGAAGTGGTAGTAGGAGTAGGTGTTGGAGTGGTAGTAGATGGAGGGGTGGTAATTGTAGTAGTGCTTTCAGAAGTGGAAGTGGTGGTAGGAGTAGGCGTTGGAGTGGTAGTAGATGGAGTGGGGGTAATTGTGGTAGTAGTGCTTTCAGAAGTGGAAGTGGTGGTAGGAGTAGGTGTTGGAGTAGTAGTAGATGGAGGGGTAGTAATTGTGGTAGTAGTGCTTTCAGAAGTGGAAGTGGTGGTAGGAGTAGGCGTTGGAGTGGTAGTAGATGGAGTGGTGGTAATTGTAGTAGTGCTTTCAGAAGTGGAAGTGGTGGTAGGAGTAGGCGTTGGAGTGGTAGTAGATGGAGTGGTGGTAATTGTAGTAGTGCTTACAGGAGTGGAAGTGGTGGTAGGAGTAGGCGTTGGAGTGGTGGTACATGGAGTGGGGGTAATTGTGGTAGTAGTGCTTTCAGAAGTGGAAGTGGTAGTAGGAGTAGGTGTTGGAGTGGTAGTAGATGGAGGGGTGGTAATTGTAGTAGTGCTTTCAGAAGTGGAAGTGGTGGTAGGAGTAGGCGGTGGAGTGGTAGTAGATGGAGTGGGGTGGTGTAGTAGTGCTTTCAGAGTGGAAGTGGTGGTAGGAGTAGGCGTTGGAGTGGTAGTAGATGGAGTGGGGGTAATTGTGGTAGTAGTGCTTTCAGAGTGGAAGTGGTAGTAGGAGTACGCGTTGGAGTGGTAGTAGATGGCGTGGGGGTAATTGTAGTAGTGCTTTCAGAAGTGGAAGTGGTGGTAGGAGTAGGCGTTGGAGTAGTAGTAGATGGAGGAGTGGTAATTGTGGTAGTAGTGCTTTCAGAAGTGGAAGTGGTGGTAGGAGTAGGCGTTGGAGTGGTAGTAGATGGAGGAGTGGTAATTGTGGTAGTAGTGCTTTCAGAAGTGGAAGTGGTGGTAGGAGTAGGCGTTGGAGTGGTAGTAGATGGAGTGGGGGTAATTGTAGTAGTGCTTTCAGAAGTGGAAGTGGTGGTAGGAGTAGGCGTTGGAGTGGTAGTAGATGGAGTGGGGGTAATTGTGGTAGTAGTGCTTTCAGAAGTGGAAGTGGTAGTAGGAGTAGGCGTTGGAGTGGTAGTAGATGGAGGGGTGGTAATTGTAGTAGTGCTTTCAGAAGTGGAAGTGGTGGTAGGAGTAGGCGTTGGAGTGGTAGTAGATGGAGGAGTGGTAATTGTGGTAGTAGTGCTTTCAGAAGTGGAAGTGGTGGTAGGAGTAGGCGTTGGAGTGGTAGTAGATGGAGTGGGGGTAATTGTGGTAGTAGTGCTTTCAGAAGTGGAAGTGGTGGTAGGAGTAGGTGTTGGAGTAGTAGTAGATGGAGTGGGGGTAATTGTAGTAGTGCTTTCAGAAGTGGAAGTGGTGGTAGGAGTAGGCGTTGGAGTGGTAGTAGATGGAGGGGTGGTAATTGTAGTAGTGCTTTCAGAAGTGGAAGTGGTGGTAGGAGTAGGCGTTGGAGTAGTAGTAGATGGAGGAGTGGTAATTGTGGTAGTAGTGCTTTCAGAAGTGGAAGTGGTGGTAGGAGTAGGCGTTGGAGTGGTAGTAGATGGAGTGGGGGTAATTGTAGTAGTGCTTTCAGAAGTGGAAGTGGTGGTAGGAGTAGGCGTTGGAGTGGTAGTAGATGGAGTGGGGGTAATTGTGGTAGTAGTGCTTTCAGAAGTGGAAGTGGTAGTAGGAGTAGGCGTTGGAGTGGTAGTAGATGGAGTGGTGGTAATTGTGGTAGTAGTGCTTTTGGGAGTGGTGGAAAAACACACCACCGGACAGCAGACGTTGATTTCGTAATCGAGACAGACTGGTGCAGGAATTACAGGTCCAGGAACCTGATCTTTGTTTTTACAAATAAGCCCAGTGGAAACATCACATGTCACTTTCTGTTGCAAGTCGTCAAAAGACCAGTCAGGAAACTTCTTTGCTCGGCATGATATGTTTTCTGGCTTCTCGCAGATCTTTATGTTGTGCAGTTTGATGTTTTCATAAGTTTCATTGTCTCCTTTTTCAAAACCAATTTCTGGTACACTCACAGAAATCCATCCAGACCACTTACATTCTTGTTCTATACAAGGTGCTGTAAAGAAAAAGTGACAGAAACAGGAAGAATTCTTATTGTGAGAACAATACTAGAACAATAGTTCAAACTATGATATGCTGTTATAAAATAACAAAAGTTAGAATTAACGGAGTGCTTGTATTTGGATCGGATTTCTTTCTTTGTTCTTTAACATATTTGCTTGTGAATATCCTTTAGGGCAGGGGTGGGGAACCAAGGTCAGGGGTGGGGAACCAAGGCCAACTGCCTCAGGAATTCTGGGAGTTGAAGTCCACAAGTCATAAAACAGTGATAGTTCCCCACCCCAGCTTTAGGACTACAACTCCTGACCTTTAAAAATTGACGCAATGCTTTGCTGCTCTTGATGATTGCCTGGTTTTCTGCAGCTCAAACCTAATTAGTCCTAGCATTATTAATTGTCTCCAATGTGGAACTGTATTATTCATACTTGTTTTTCTCTTCTGCTCCTCTAATCTATTTTGTTTTGTTTTTAATAGAAATCTACTGTATTCTCCTTCAGTGAGGATTACAACCCACAGAAAATACCTGAAAATCCAGAATTTTAGTAGGATATCAATCCAAGTGACAGGTAACATAATTGACAGGAATTTGTTTAGGTCTGTTTACATGTACCATTTCTCAAACCCTCACTCCGTAAAATAAATTATACTATACTAGTGCTCCAAATTCATAGCCATTGTTTTTTGTTTGTTGTTGTTTATTGGGAGGGTGACTGATTGGTTGCAGTGATGGGTTTCAAACATTTTTACACTGGTTCTGTGGGCGTGGCTTGGTGGGTGTGGCTTGGTGGGCGTGGCAGGGGAAGGATACCGTAAAATCTCCATTCCCTCCCCAATCCAGCGGAAGGTTATTGCAAAATCCCCATTTCCTCCCGATCAGCTGGGACTTGGGAGGCAGAGAATAGATGGGGGTGAGGCCAGTCAGAAATTTTACTACTGGTTCTCCGACCTACTCAAAATTTCCGCTACCAGTTCTCCAGAACTGGTCAGAACCTGCTGAAACCCACCTGTGGTTGGTTGGTTATTGTAATACTACAGAAAACCTTAATGTTATTGGGAGGTAGAAAGGAAAGAGTAGTGTATAATATTCATGGGGAGTAACAGTCTTATATTCTTTAGTGTAGATGTGTTGGCCATGATTTCAAAATGGAAAATAAATTGGAGTTTATTTCCTTTAATTCCTTTTGCTAACAGTCCCCACAAATTCTTAGCATGATTATCTGAGTATTTCCTGACCTGTTCCTTTAAAACAAAAAAAGATGAACTAAACATGTTTTGTACTTACTTGTTGTAGGAATGCCTGAAATGGAGGGAAAAAAGAATAGTACATAAGTCCCTTTTAATGAAAGGATTGTGCTTTATGCTGCTAAATTTTGGACCTTTCCCACATTCCTTTTATTACTTACTTGTAGTTGAAACTGTTGTAGAAGATCCTGAAATGGAGAAAAAAGAATAGTAAATCTTGGTTGGTTCATCTTAAGAGTTTTAGAGAAAATTGGCAAAGTGTCCACGGTAGCTCAACATGGCATTATCAACCAAATTTCTATACATGTTTATTTTCCTCCAGGGCAATAAAAAGAATTATTAACACTGGAAGCTTACTTGGGGTGGTAGTAGCAGTGGTAGTAGTAGTAGTAGTAGTGCTGGAAGTGGTGGTTGCAGTAGTAGAAGTTGAACTGCATCCATCATACTTAATTTCCATGGTGCCATTTAGTGTGCATATTAGGTACACACAATGTTCAGTTTTGTTAGCAACGATATCTCCCACTTCATATTCTTTGCCATCATAAACACAACACTCTGTGGAAAAATATAATAACAAAGTTTAGACAGAAGGAATTTCACAACAGCTGTTTCCTTGCAATGCTAGCTTCACTTCACTTCAGAAGGAGTGAGTTCAGAAAAGAAACTGTCACAGTTTTTTTTACAAGCCAGCCAGATTCTTAGGGGCTTTGATCCAAATTTTGGGTTTGGACAACCTAGAACTACACCGCCTAAGATTTGACCTAAGCGTAGTACACAAAATTATCCGCTACAATGTACTACCTGTCAATGTCTACTTCAGCTTCAACTGCAATAATACAAGAACACACAATAGATACAAACTCAAGGTAAACCACTCCAAACTTGATTGCAGAAAATACGATTTCAGCAACAGAATGGTCAATGCCTGCACTACCTGACTCTGTTGTTACAATCTGAAACCCCCATAACTTTAAGCTTAAACTGTCTACTGTTGACCTCACCCCATTCCTAAGAGGTCTGTAAGGGGCGTGCATAAGCGCACCAGAGTGCCTTCCGTCCCTGTCCTACTATCCCCATTTATTCGTACCCATTTCCTGTATTCATATCCATGTTTATACTTATTCCTGTTATCTCATACATGTTTGACAAACTAACTAAATAAATAAAATAAATAAATACCTTTAATTGCATCAAGAAGTGAACCGATAACCAGCCCAGCTCCAGTGCTATTTTATGGTTCAATCTTTTAGAGCCGGTTACAACCTGGGTTGCCATTTTTGACTGGCTATACTTTCGAAATAATCTTTAAGGGCAAGCCTCAGTGAAGAGTATTATAATAATTTAATCGATAAGTGACAAGATTTGGGTTACGTCAAAATGCTGCAGAACTGTTCATAATGATATACCAGCCAAATTTTGAGCATGTCTCTAAATTATATATCCATTCCTTCAGAGAAATGTAATCCCATAGGCTGGTGAGGGAGCCTTATTCTCCAGAAAGAATACTTCTTCTTATCCAGTTTTAATCCCAGTTTGTAGCATCAAATTCTACAGGTTTCAGACGTCATTTCAAGATATGAATAGCCACATTAGCTGGGGCTGAGAATTAGTTGCCCAACTGGATATCATCTATCTATAGACATCATATCCTGTAGCGCTGGATTACTTCTCCCAGCAATTTCAAATAAATGTTAACCAGTATAGAAATTTTGTAGATCTTTAGCAAACTACATAGAGCATCAATGACATTGAACAGACACTTTCACATCTACATTCTGGATCTTATATAGGATCTAAATAGTCACAAGTCAGTATCCATGATAGGCAACCCACAATGAATAACAGTGAAAACTCCTGAGAGTCAAGAAAACCAGTGGGTACACATTCTGCCTACCTAAGTTCTTGAACAAAAGTGTTAAAGTGGCCTAAGCAATTTGAGGGCCAAACTAAGCTCTGAATCTCATCTGAAATTGCCCCAGACAATGTTTCCTCCATAAACTTTAATTCTTGTGCTATGAATCATTATGTCACCTTGCCCAAAATGGGAATTTGAGACAGTTTGGTCATTCATAGAATTCAGAATCCTAAAGTTGAAAGTGGTCATAGAATCTAAATACACAGTGCTCGGTTCAGGAATTTAATTTCAAAGCATTCCCAAGTGATGCTGCCTAGGCTCTATATTTAAACATCCAGTAAACACGAGCTGACCATCTCCTTGAGTGACTGGTGTAGTGTTGAACTGTTGTAAATATTATCAACCTGTCAAGTTTTTGAAAAGGCTTTTTCATCAAGGGATGAACTATTGCTTGCTTCAGGCAGGTTGAAAATCCTCTGGCTGTTGTTACTTTTTTGGCTAAAATAGTTTGGTAAGGTTCAAACACACTGGTAGTTGGCTTTAGTTTTTCAAAAGTTCCATCCTCATTCTTTGGTATAATAAACTAAACAGGATCTTATAATAATGGTTGAGAGATAACTATTATCATCTCGTTTGATACTGGAAAGGCAGAATCCATATAACAAAAAACATGAGAGACATTATCTGGAAAACCTTGGCAAAATGCTCCCAAATCTGCTCTTCCCTTTTCTAAATAAGCCTCAAGAAATTGCATATATCTTCACAAGAGTCTAAACAATCAATTTACAAGTTGAAAAATGTAATTTATAGCTTCCAGCGTTATTCCAGAGTGGACCTAATAATAAGCTCTATTATGTGTCTTATTGGATTCAATTTGTATATCCAACTTTCAAACATCTCAGGTCATTATCAAAAGTTTTCCTGAAACTCAAGGAACCATTATGGCTGTGTAAATTGGCAGAGAACTATACTAAACATTGTACTCTGAAGGATTAGAACTGTAGGATTGCTGGTAATTAAAAATAAAACAAATAAATATCTGCATCTAAATGTATAGCTACTGGGACTTCATCTTTCTTTAAATATACCATGTGTAGAAAAAAGTTACAAAATAAAGCTGATATTCTTCATATTTGGAATTTTAAAATTTTAAAATAAACGCCTCAAATCATGACTTGCTCTTTCAAGAGAGATATATGGAAGCTGCTTGAGTTTTGTATAGAAAAAACATACCTTTTTCATGTTTACATATCACAGTTCCTGATGACTCGCAGTAACTGAAAGTTTAAAAAAAAAACCAGAAACAAAATATTGTAAGTTTTATTTATTTAGCAATATTAAACTTTAATATTAAATTTTTGTTAAGTTTTTATAGCCTGACTATATTCAATCTGCAATTGTGTTTTTGGTGCCCCGGATTCATAATGAAATTCTAATAATCAATGTAAGTTGTTCACATAATTTCACAGGACAAGAAATTAATCTTGGCAGGAATAGATATGAGAATAGAATGGAGTCAGGTCTTTGGTAGGTGAACGCCACATATCTATAACTTCTATGATACCGCAAATGGAAACACCAGACCTAACCTAATCAGAAATTAATGCCAAATTAATGCCAACCTTGGTCATTTGTGATCTTTCCTTTTCAGATATGTGAGCAACGTTTCCCAATCTTGGCTACTTTTAGGTGTGCAGAATTCAACTCTCAGCAATCTCAGCAATTGCTAAGCTGGCTAGGGAATTATGGTACTCAACGTCAGAACTGGGAAACATTGCCCCGCAGGACTTGTTTTTTATTTCCACGACCTAATTATTTTTTTACCTTGTGGCAAAAAACTTTGGCAAAAACTAGGTAGTACTTTTACAATTAAGCTCCTTTGCTTTGCCAGTATTTTGTGATTAAAAGGAAGGAAGAAAGAGAAGATTGCTTCCTGATGTTTTCATTTTGTACAGAAGAAAGCCTTGCATGTACATTGCTTTACATAGCATTTTTATCACAAACAATGGCATTTTGCTGGGGACTGTAAAGCTGAAGTCCCATAAAGTGAGGAAGAAATTAAGAAATTGCATGAAACTATTCTTTAACTTTTTTTTTTATTCTAAAACAGGAGTGTCAAACTCAAGTCCCGCAGGCCTGATCCGGCCCATGGGGTGCTAAGACCTGGCCCTCGGGGCCTCCTGGAAATAGTAAAGGACCGGCCCGCAGTGCCTCTGCCAACTGAAAATGGGACGCAGGGTGGCTGCACGAACATACACACCCCATGTCCCATTTTGGCCTGCAGGAGGTGTCTGTCCCATCTCCCCTGCCTCCCCCCACCCCCCGAGTTGGCCCATGGAGGACAACTACAATGCTGATCCAGCCCTCGAAGAAATCCAGTCTGACACCCCTGTTCTAAAGCAAGTTGAATAACTTCTGGAGATTAGTCAAAAACCGAAACTCTCAATTAGGACATCTCCGTCTTCTTGGATTCCTCAGATGCACATCTTTCCACATATAGAGGGAGATATGTGCCTTCCATGTCTGTGGAGGACAACTTCATGAATTGAATGACCCCAGTAGGGGAAACCTCTGGTCTCTCATTGTCTCTTCTTACTGCTATTCCCAAAGTTCCTAACAATCTCTTCTAAAAAAGATCAGGACCACTCAGAACAGCATACACAGTGGTTTTGCCAGTTGGGGGGGTGGGGTAGGGAAGCATAGGCACGACTTGCTACTATTCTTGTTCTTCTCCATGCAGTTGGTTCCAACTCACTGGACACCAGTTCACTTTGGTAGCCAAAACTTCTTTTCCCACTACTTGCTTTAGCCATAGAATGGTATTCTTGCCTAATTTATTGGGTCATCATAAGAAATAAATGATGTATATGAAGCATTATAAAAAAACACAAGGTGGTGTTTATCTGACATGCTCCTTTTCTTCTACCAAATAAGTTTACTGACTTCTGAAGGAAATAGCAATTGGAAGAGAGAGTATGCAATTTTGCATTCTCATCTCTTCTAACTTTTCACCCTTTTCAATATATTCTATCCTAAAAGTGCTTTTTAATTTAGAATGCTGTTCTCATCGCACACTCATGCACAAACCCAACCGTTTGAAACTGAATAGTTTCAATAAGGACATTTGTTCAAATGCTTTTTTTTTCAGTTCTTCCTCCATTCACTTTATCTTTTCACATACCAAGAGTGGCACAGTTCTCTATATTCATAGTTGGGGATAAGACTTCCAGGTGGGTAGTAAGTATCATTATAGTAACAGCCACATGTTTCCTTTGTTCCACATAAGTTGGTCTCCTCATTGTAGATTGGATATTCTGGAGGGCACTCTGGGTAGCAGCCTATTGTCCAAAAAGATGCATTTTGTAAATGGCAGCTATGCCATAGAAGCATTGCATGAAAAAGACATGCTCCAAAGATTTGATTAAAAAATAACACCTTCGATTTATATATCAGAAGAAAATGGAAATTATTCAGTCTGTGTGCCAGTTGACTGAATGTCATTTCTAAGGGACAAACGCAGTTCTGAACTTCTATGTATGTTTATCCTGATATTCACCTTGGAGTAATAACACTAAGAACATACTAGAAACGGGGCAAAAAAAATCCCCTTTTCATTAAAGACTAAGAGTCAAGACTTTGGTAACTAAAGAAACACTCATATCATGTTTTATCTCTGATGGAATTTAGGTTTACATCTTTGGAACTGTTTTTTAAAGAATCAGTCTAGTAGACTAAGCACAGAAGTAAAATGGCCAATTAGAAAGAAAAATCATGTCCTAGGCATTTAACAGTCTAATGAAGCTAAGATTCATTAATCAGAGACAAGGATGTTTCCTAAACTCCAACCCAAATGCCAGGAAGGGCCTCAGTGGCACCATCCTTTTTGGGTCCAAAATTAAACAAGCAGTATAGCAATAGCAGTAGCACTTAGACTTACCGTGCTTTCCTAAAAATAAGACCCTGTCTTATATTTTTTGAACCCCAAAATAAGTGCTTGGCCTTATTTTTTGGGAGGTCTTATTATTTTGGAATGCATAAAGCAAGTCAGAGCTCCTCTTGCCATCTTACCTGATTTCACGCTCTGTCTCCCTAACCCTAACCAGAGGAAATGGCAGGCACAGGCTGCCAATGAGTTTAAATATTTTCAGGGAGTTCTTATTTTTAAGGTTTACAAAGCAGGTTACAGAGTCAGAATAATGCCCCCAACAATCTGGGTGCTGATTTTACCGACCTCGGGAGGATGGGAGGCTGAGTCAACCTTGAGCCTGGTGAGATTTGAACTGCCAAATTGCAGGCAGCCAGCAGTCAGCGGAAGTAGCCTGCAGTACTGCACTCTAACCACTGCACCACCATGGCTCATAAATGGCTTTCCTACCAAAGTGGATCAGCTCACTGAATTACTTTTATTTTATATTAATTTATTGGCCACCCAGCTGAATGACCCAACCACAGTCCCCTAGCCCCATATTGGACTAACAAACAGTCTTTGAATCCACTACAAATTAATAAGTCTTTTACCTTCTAAAAATGACACCGAAAAGTTGGTGGTGACTTGATTGAGGATTTTGCAAGTTAAAATATCACGTCCGCAAGGCTCATAGTGCCACTCACATATAGTTTTATTAGGATTGTAGTATTCACAAAAGATTGCTATAAAAAGAAAGTTGCTCATTAGAAAAGAAGCAGAAAAAAATATTTTTTTCCAATTCCTATGTAAGATATCTCTATGTGACATCATAGGAACTAATGAATAACACTACAGGAGGGTATCCTATATATATATATAGATGATGTATCCTACACTACCTAACTTTGATGCTAACATTATCTATGTTTTGTGGGGAATCTATAATAAAAAGTACATGGGCATTTGTACATTCTGAAAAACAGAATGGTGGCTTTAAAGGCAATTATGTAGACTGTTGCAACATTTTTTATCTAAATTGACTTGTCTAACAGCAGAAAATGACTGAGTGGTCTATCAAGTTTGCCTTTTGCGGTTTTTATTTGTTTGTTTGTGAATCATCATCATCATCATCTTGGTTGATACCTAGGGTGCTGTCATAAACCCGTATCAATTATCAGCGCCAGTCAATGATATTTGTGATGCATTTTTAAATGTTCAGTTGACTGAGTTTCATGTTTAATGAATAAATAAGATGATGATGATGATGATGATGATGATGATGATGATGATGATGATGATGATTGTGTTATTCCTGCAGTAACATCAGCGGAACTGCAAAAAACTATGCTACTTGGAACATCGTACATCTTAATAAGGTACTTGGTTGATATCTAGGACACTGGCAGCAACCTATATCAACCATTTAGCACCAGTCAATCATATTTGTGGCACATTTTTAAATGTTCAGTTGACTGAGTTTCATGTTTCATGAATAAATGAGATAATAATCTTCAATTCGATTTACAATCTGGGAGTGGTAAAAACTTAACAGTTCAAGTCCTAACTAAAGACCTAAGAGCTGTTAGGGTAATGTCTGAGTATATAGGCAGTTCCAATATATTCAGGTCTAAAAGTTCAAAAATCCCATGTATCTAGGCAGCTGTTTGGGTATTGCTTCCAGGGCTCCTATTTCTTCCTCCTAGATACTCAACTTCAATGTGCAAATCACGATATTTTGTTATTTTTTCTAGCTGTTTCTCTTCAATTTGCGCATCACCTGGTATTGCAATATCAGTGAAACAGAGTTTTTTTCTTTTCCACAAAGTGTCTTGTAGGCCATCTAAAAATCCCACAAGATCTTGAGTGGCTGATTTTCAAGAACTTTGTCAATTTTGTGTTCCCAGTAATTTTTGCTGTATTCAAACCCAAACTTCTGGCAACACTTCCAATGTATGATTTTGGGAATAATAATAATTTGATAATAATTTTATTATTGTTATTATTATCATCATCATCAGCACCACTACCACCGCAACCATCATCTGGTGCTATCTGGCATCAGTGATTCCTTATTACAAAACTAAAGGGCTTTAGCATAAAATGTCTCAGAGAATAAGCCTTATCAAGATTAGGTTTAGATAAATTAAATAAACACATTTAGATTTGTGAAAGATTATAGTCTCCTGTTTCTAGAATATCAGCTTTTGGGATAACTGGATATTGTATGCTTATCCTGGAACTTCAATAGTTTATCTGGAATGCTTACGGCATATATCTGGAGTTCTCCAGGGGACACATGCTTCAGCTTTGATGCATTCATGCGCATAGGCAGCAACTGCAGTACAGAAGCATTCACAGTCCCCTCCAGTATCACAGGCACAGGAATCATGTACACAGGCTTCGTAGTATGGCTGTGGATCCACCTATTGAAAAATCACAGAATCACAGCATTTGGATATTTGCATCACTGCATTTTCCTTTGAACACAGAAGAACAAGGTGATCATCCAGTTATCCAAGAGAAGTCTACATGCTATGAATGAATGAGGTTCTATCCCATTCACGTTGGAAGCACCAAGATGCTTCAGGGCCTTAAAAGTTTAATTTTGTTCAACATTTCTCTCAATTCTTAGGGCAAGGAAACTATATTTTTACTTAAAGTTTGTTTTCCTCACATAGCTAAACATTGCATTCTGGATTCAATGTGTTTAAGCAAAGCAGTCTATGTAGAACCTAATATGGAATTATTTGATCAATAATTCCTGTCCTAATGGACTGGACGAAGTACCATAATTTTCCCTTCTCTGAATATCATAGTTCAATAACGGTTACCATAATGTAATTAAAAATCTGCCTTTAAAATGATAATATATTAGAAAATATATATCTGGAGTGTCATTGCATCTCTAAATCTGTATCTTGTGAAAAATGTTCAGAATACATATTTAAATATGCATTTAAATGACATGTAAAAAAAAATATTGCAAATTAATGTGGAAACAGGAAGGAAGAGATTCATAAATTAACATTTCCAAAATTGGTACAGGGCAGCTATTGTTCAGATGTATAGCAACACCAATGGACAGAGTCCAAGGCTCCCCTATGATAGTGGATTATTTTATTTTAAAGCACACTGCGTCAAAGCATTCCCTAATATGGTGTTTTTCAACCTTAGCAATCTTACGATGTGTGGACTTCAACACCCAGGATTCCTTGACCAGCATTTTGGGGATTCTGGGAGATGAAGTCCACATATCTTAAAGTTGCCAATGCCATAATAACTCAAAACCAAACCAAAACTACTAACCTTGTGATGACATATTTTAAAGGTATCACTTTTGATAAGGCTGCACTGTTTCTCTGCCCAAGCTTTCCGATGTGGCTTCAACTCACAGGGCTCAATGTCTACGTCTACATCAGGGCAAGCCGCATCCTTTTTCCATGAATTTCCAAATGTCAAGGCACTGACTGTGTCTTGAGCCATACTCCTTGTTGTAAAGTCATTGCTGGCTTTGTTATCAAAGTTACCACACAAACCACAGACTTTCCCCTGCAAGTAAGGAAAGTACTTCATCAAAGCTAAAAGGAATTTGAATAATTTACTGACCTAGTTCATATTTCTACCATGATCCATTGTGGAAATACAGGCAGTCCTCAACGTACAACTATTTGTTTAGTGACCGTTCGAAATTACAACAGCACTGGAAAAAAGTGACTTGTGACTGTTTTTCACATTTGCAACAGTTTACACATTTACAACGATGGCCGCATCCCCATGGTCATGTGATCAAAATTTGGATGCTTGGCAACTGGCATGTATTTATGATGGTTGCAGTGTTTCAGGGTCGTGTGATCACCTTTTGCGACCTTCTGACAAGCAAAGTCAATCTGGGGCAGCCAGGTTCACTTTGTCACCATGTTACCAATTTAACAATTCCAGTAATTCACTTAACAACTGTGGCAAGGAAGGTTGTAAAATGAAGCAAAACATTTAATAACTGTCTTGTTTAGCAATGGAAATTTGGGGCTCAATTGTGATCCTAAGTCGAGAATTACCTGTATTGCGTCTAGGGTTCCAGAGAAGAAGAAAAAAAAACCCCCAAAGTTAGTATTTAAGAAAAATGTGACAGACTCTGCTGCTTCTTTTTCAGGCACTATTCCAAATGATAGTTTTGTGTACATAACTTTCTATATATAAGAAGAAAGCAAACTTAAGTGTGTAAAGAGGGAAAGAATTGGTCTGTTTACTTTTGAAATTAAACCAGATTCAATTTCGAAAATTCACTGTATTCCACTGTTGTTATAGTTATTTAAAATAATCATTACCAAGTAAACAGCAATATCTTCACAGCACACACTAAAAGAATTACAAACAGGTATGCAGCAATAGCATGGAAAAAAAGTTTACTGTAAATAAATAAAGGAAAAGCATTAAGTAAATCTGCATTAAGCATTTTAGATGTTTGCCTTGGGCTGGATCCAGTAAAAGGTTTGTTCTGTTTTCCCAAGGCTTAGCTAAACTGGACAGGAAAGTATTTGTCGCTTCCTCCTATTTATTCTATATATTTAAATCGTATTTAAACATTATTCAGTGAGTCCTCCTGGGTGGGTTCAATAACTTCTTGTGCATATTGCATTAATCTACATTTATCAAGAAGTAAAATTGTAATATACATAGAGATATATAGTATGTATTAAGACATAAATACTGTAAGAAAATATTTTAATATTTTCTTTAATATGCATCCATTAGTAACATAAAAATGTTGCGTGGAAAGTGTTATAGAAGCACTGACTTTATGATAGGGCATCAGCTTGATGAAAATAGTTGTCTTCTTATCCCAGATGAGCATCACTCCATTGCTGGCTTCAATTACTGTATACAACCCAACTGATCCACGAATCCAATATGATATAGAGCTATGGTTACTCCACTCAATTTTTTCAATGTGTTTTTCTTGCAGCTTCAGCTCTGTGGTCTAAAAGGCAGAAATACAATGTGATGAAAACAGAAGTTGGAATTTTAAATAGTCCCTCCTAGTGGGTACACTCCAAGAACAGTGGATTGACACACTGGACTAACACATTTATTATGGTTTTAGTTTAGGTTTACGCTTTTTGGAATGCAACCCATTTCAGCCCGCTGGTGAGGTAGAACCAAAAAGAGACGACCATTCTCTATAAAGGGGTCATCAGAATAACCCTTCCTGTATCGGAACAAATGTGCTATAGTAGGCAAAAGCTTATCAATTATAAAAAATAATAAAGGCAGAATAAAATAAATAAATTTAAATTTGTTGTAATGCTTTGTTGTTTTTTAATTAATAACAAAACATGACCAATCCTCAACTTTCAACTGAATTATCAATCTAGCAATCTGCTAGATCAGGGGTCTCCAACCTTGGTCTCTTTAAGATTTGTGGACTTCAACTCCCAGAGTCCCTCAGCCAGCAAAGCAAAGCAAAGCTGGCTGAGGAACTCTGGGAGTTGAAGTCCACAAGTCTTAAAAGGACCAAGGTTGGAGACCCCTGATCTAGCAGATAGTATATTATTTAATGTCAGTCTTGAAAAAATAAAGTTGAGTCCAATTTGTTCAAGACTTCAAAGCATTCTCTGATTTCTTTGGTAGAGAAGATTTCTTTCAAACAACCCATCTCAGGCATATTCACTTCTGTGCTTGATACATACCCCTAGAAACAGTTTAATGGCCTTGGAGCAGGTAACTCCTGTCGTTCCACAGGGAACATTCTCTGTGATCACACTAAATGTTCCTTGCTGGTTTCCACAGTAATCCTAGTGGGCATAGACAAAAAAAAAAAAAAGAGGATCAAGATTAAGCAAAATCAAAAATAATGTTTCACATTTTACTCACAGAGTGACTCTGGGCACTGTGCAGTTAATCATTCCTTTAAGTTTATGAGAACATTCATGCTTCAAACCACTTGCTAACCAACTTCCCCCACCCACCCACCTCAAAAAAACATTTAATGAGATAGTTTTTAAAAATAGCATATTTTATTTGGCTGAAAATTATTGTATCGATACCATTGGGGTCATATAATGTCACAGTCATTATATTATGGTCACAGTCACATGCATGGTGAAGCAAAGTAATTGATCAAGCATTCAGATAAGATTAATTCAAAGCATTGTAACTCAGGAAACACTTTATTATTGGCATAATATTTGAAATGATCAAAATATAAAATCAATAAACATGAAGACTGTAAAATACAAACCCCAAAGAGTCATTGCAAAGGAATTCCCCCAGCTTTTAAAACACCAAGACTACAGCTCCAGATCTCCAAAATATTTTGTGATTTGGTTGAAACAACAGAATAGATTGAAAGATTGTAATAGATGGTGAGATTTGAGTCAGATTATTTTAGTTGCAATTTAGTTTCACTTAAATGTAAAGACCCCAATATCAGGAAGTCAGATGGACACTATCTTAAAGAAATTACTCTGTTAGGATCAAAATTTGGTAGGACATAGACAAACTAGGCCACCATATCTTACCCATTAGGAATTCCTGTTTTAAAAGGTAAGCTTGGCTAAGTCTTTTTTTTTTTTGAAAGTGCATTGAGTGAAGTTCCTGTTACTAATAAAGATATCATCAATACTGAATGAAATAAATTTCAGAAAGAATCCAAAGAGTTGTTAAGTTGTTAATATTTTAATTCAGTATCATGGGGTTCAATACAAGCCAGATTTTTTGAAGTTTGGTAAAATAATTATGTGCAAAAAATCATCTTAATGCAATTACTTAGCTGCCTGCTGGGTAAGAAGATTCCATGGAATGAAATTGTGATGGATATTAATGGAATAAAATTGACAGTCACTTCAAATACTGTATAATCTGGGTTACTGCAAAACTTGGTACTAGTAACTGAATATTACCTGAGAAGCCACATATTCACAGTGACCAACAAAGTCATAGAATTTTCCATCAAAGGTAATGAAATGGCCACTGCCATAAATGGTACATGTCCCGTAACACACTATGTTGGTACATTTCCAGCTTCCTTTTTGGCAGATACTAGAGAGTATTAAAGAGAGAGAGGGAGGGAGGCAGGGAGGGAGGAAGAGAGATAGTAAGACCAAAGTTATCTCTCCATAGAATGCTTTAAAGGTGCAGAGCAAAATATTAATCATGTGAAATAAGAAATGACTATCATCTTCTGTTTCTACTTTGTACATCCTACCATGTGTTGCAGCCAACGGTTATATTTTCTCCATTGGAATAAAACACCTGGTTATGAATACATGGACAATCCTCTTCTGCTACACATCCCCCACGGCCGTCATCAATCAAGCCCTCAGGGCAAACACATCCTGAGATACATCCAGTTTGGAACTATGGGAAACAAGGATAATACTCACATGACTATTTAACAGCAACCTTAATTTTTTTTTTTTTAAATTTTACATTTATATCCCGCCTTTCTCCGAAGACTCAGGGCGGCTTACAGTGTATGATCTAGCCAATTAAAATTCACATGCCTTACTTTTGTTCATATATTTTTGGAAAGATAAATCACACACAAATGCACTATTTAAAGTGCACCACCAATATGGAATCAGTATGGGCTAAAGTTAGATATGGAGTTTTGTCTCAATATCTTTCAAATAATTGAAATATGATTAGAAAGAAATTGCTTTCTCATTTCTACATGGGCATGTTTATCCCCTCCCCCCAAAATGGAAGAATTCTATATAAGTTTGGTAGGGCTCTTGCTTTTAAATATGAAAAGGCCAGTGACTTTACTTCTTGTATCAAAATGTTAACAAACAGAATGCTACTTTGAGCAGAAGCTTGGTTCATCTCAGTATTCTCTTAGTGAAATTCACTAAAGATAATAGCTTCACACTATACATCGCTATCAAAATTACATCACTTTTGGAATACGGGTGTAAAAAAAAGCCAGAACAGAAGAAAGACATACGTGAGCAGTACCCAGCGTTTGACAGCTAAGTCGTATTGGCGTTTGGGAAGACCAAGAGTCAAAGTTGTTGCAATCAAAATATGACTTATTGGATGAACATACTGAAAAGTAAATAAAGAACATTGGAAAAAAATTGTATTTAATTCCACAGTAATAGACAAACGGAAACTCAAAAAACCTAAGGAATCTGGAATGGTTTGTGCCTTTAAAAATATGTCACACTGCAAATTTAATACCATATATATAGAAAATGCTCTTGTCAAAATTCTTGTATCAGTTTAAGATGGAATTGCCCTGCAATGCCTGAATGAACTAGTCCATAAAATTGAACTGACATCATGGATTGCAGAGACATGGTGGCACAGTGATTAGAATGTGGTATTGCAGGCTAATTCTACCAACTGCCAGCAGTTTGTCCTGACCAGCTCAAGATTAACTCAGCCTTCCATCCTTCTGAGGTAAAATGAGGGCCTAGATTGTTGGGGGCAATATGCTGACTGTTTAAACTGCTTAGACAGGGCTGTAAGAGCATTGAGAAGCGGTATATAAGTCTAAATGCTGTTGCTTTTGCATGAGCCTGCTTGACTCTATTTGGGACATTAGAATAATGATGGCAGTGCAGAACTGGCAGGAAATTTGTTTTTTCTCCTTTATAGGGAAAGCTATAGTCTGGCTAGGGTTAGGGTTAATTCTGAGAGCAATTCATTTGGAAATGCTCTATGTCCCTGTAAAGAAATTAAGTTCCAGACTTACAGGTGGAAATCTTTATTATAATACTAATACAGATCAATGAAATCTTGGCTCATACCACATCAGGTATAACTGTGGTTGAAAAGAAGAAAGTGTGGATAATTGATGTGGCAATACCAGAGAATAGTAGAATAGAAGACAATATATTGGAGAAGATCACAAAATATTTAGATCTGGCATTTAAAACTGAAAGATTATGGCATAAATATTTCTTCAACCAAAACAATACACAAGCACACACAATAGATACAAACTTAAAGTGAACCGCTCCAAACTCAACTGAAGAAAATACGACTTCAGTAACAGTTGTTAATGCCTGGAATGCACTACCAGACTCTGTGGTCTCATCCCAAAACCCCCAAAACTTTAACCTAACAGTGTCTACTGTTGACCTCACCCCATTCCTAAGTGGTCTGTAAGGGGCGTGCATAAGAGCACCAGCATGCCTACCGTCCCTGTCCTAATGTTCCCTTTAATTGTATTCATTTTATGTATTCAATTCATGCTTATACTTATATATATTATCTAATATGTACTCAACAAAATAAATGAATAAAATAAATAAATAAAATAAATAAATAAATCAGTTGTTGTGTTTCTAGTGGTTATCAACACCCTGGTTGACATACCAAACTATCTTGGATGACACCTAAAAAAACTGCGTTGATAAATTTTCCTTGTCAATTACAAAAGGCCAGCTTGCTTGGATTTGTACATATATCACTCCAGTACATTACAGCATCCTAGGTTCTTGGGACGAACTCAACCTGCATGAAGGCCAAAATCAGCTAAAGAACTGGAGGCTGTGATTTCACATGGTTGTGAATAGATAATAATAACAATTATCAACAATAACAACAACCACCTTACTCGGAACTGCCTATATATTCAAACATTATCTTAACAGCTCTTAGGTTTTTGGCTAACTTGAACTGTTAAGTTTTTTCAAGTCCCAGACTGCAAATCAAATTACAAATATAATAATAATAATAATAATAATAATAATAATAATAATAATAATAATAATAATAATAATAATAATAACAACAACAACAACAACAACAACAACAACAACAACAGCAGCAGCAGCAGCAGCAACAGCAACAACAACAACAACAACAACAACAACAACAACAATGAAAAGCTAATAGGTTTAGGAGGAAGTGGCTTTATGATAAAGCCATGTCAAAAGGAAATTTTCATTCAACACATAGCTCAAATTGAGAAAATATATGTATTATTATAATATGAAGGTTGATACGTACTGTGAGGGCGTTTATCCACTGTTACACATTGAAATTTTCCATTTCTGCAAACACTAGAAATAGCAAAAAATAATAGGAAAATAAATAAAATTATAAAACAGTAGCCATAAGAATTTTGCAAATGAATTGCAATTTATATACTTTTAATGGAAGTATATTTTATTACAGTGATTTCTTGAATCCCTGAATGGTATACCACTGATACACAATACAAGCAGCCAAACTAGAAATGTCAGTGATTTGATAAGGACTGCCACATTGTTTCATATGTTTTACGATAATGTTTTAAATGTACAACCAACATTCCTTCCTTTTCACAGATCAACCGTTTAAAATAAATGGTGGATAAGAGCGTAATTAATACTGTACCTATGGTATTACTCTTTAAAGTTATCACAAGAATTCAAGCATTCTGAACCTTGAATTCTATCCCCTCTTCCCTAGGAGTATACTCCATTGAAAAACTATACAGGTAGTCCTCGATTTATAACTGTTCAATTAGTGACCATTCAAAGTTACAACAGCACTGAAAACAGTGACTAATGACTGTTGTTCATACTTATGACCATTGCAACATCCCCATGGTCATGTGATTTACATTCGGATGCTTGACAACTGATTCGTATTCACGACGGTTGCCGTATTCTGGAGTCATGTGATCTTCTTTTGTGACCTTCTGACAAGTAAAGTCAATGGGAAAACCAGATTCACTTAACTGTGTTACTAATTTAACAACTGCAGTGATTCACTTAACAAATGTAGCATGAAAAGTCGTAAAAGGAGGCAAAACTCATTTAACAAATTTCTCACCTAGCAACATAAATTTTGGGCTCAGTTGTGATCATAAGTAAAGGACATACTTTTAAATAGACACTTCATGGGTATAAGGTTGCACTTGCAATATATGTGTTTCATGACCACCCTTACTGAAGGATTTCTAAAGTACTGCAAAGTGTAGTGATTCTCAACATGTACTATATCAGGGGTATCCAGCCTTGGCCACTTTAAGCCTGGCGCACTTCAGCTCCCAAAATTCCACAGCCAGCAAAGCAAACTAAAGCTGACTGGGGAATTCTGGGAGTTGAAGTCCGCCAGGGCTGGAGACCCCTGTACTATATAATTAGTTCTATCTGTTGACGATTTGGAGAAAGAACCTCCTACTGAATTGTATCAAGTGATTAATTCAGTTCCCTGAAATGTGCTGCTGAATTCTCCATCCAGGTTTAATCTGCAAATGTAACTCAGCACTTAAAGTTCTCTTGTGCCGAATGCCCATCTTATCAAATTGGAACAGAGGAATCACTCGTCACAACATACCAGCGCTTGTCGTCCTTCATGACAGAATATCCAGCGTGCGCATATAAGCCTTTATAATGACAGGAGCATTCAGACATAGGCACACAGATGCCTTTCTCATTCACATAGGTATTGTCAGGGCAGCCACAGCCATCGACTGGAGAGAAACCTTTCAAGCAGTATTTATCTCCATCAGAAAGAGAACGGCAGGACTGTTGGCATGTAGTTATATTGTAGCGGAAAACCTGGTTGGCTGGGCAAGAAGTTACTTCTTTGTCTAAATTTAAGGGAGAAAATAATACATTCATAAATAAGTATCCAAGGTCCATTGGATATGGCTTCTGAGTTCTTTTATGCTACTTTCCCATCTACCAGTGTTTCTGAAGCAGTGTTTAAGACTTATGATATCGTTATTGTAAACCTCTCAGAATCACTTGGTAGAGTACGGCAGCTATAGAAATTAAATAGAAGTTAGATAGAAGGATGGATGGATGGATGGATGGGTGGGTTGGTGGGTGGATGATAGATAAAATTGACTGCTAATAAAAGCATCACACCAACATATAAAGGTAGGGAATGATTAAAAATAGAGTCTGTGATCTAAAGCTTTATGAAATTCTTCTGGATGTGTTAGGTATGATCCCATGAATTTCCCTGTTGCTATAAATAGTATATCTCAGATTCCCACCCCCCCATAAATGCAATTCATCTAGATATGCCATATTTCAGGACTGGATTAAGGTCAATTGAGGCCCTACACAGCCCCACAGTGGTGCCCCTTGCCCCTTCCATTGCTTAACCAACAAGTCATTAAGATTCAATAAGTGATGAAAATTAAAATTGAGTATGGCAAGGGAAGAGTTAAAGGTATGATAACTAGGGGAAGATATTCTGTGGGCTTCCCTTGGAGCCCTAAGCACATGCTTATTTTGCTTAATCGTTAACCCAGGGCTGCCCTGTTCTGGTTTTTTTAAAAAAAGATACTGATATCAAGTGACTAAGAGGGGAAAAAAATCCATGTAGATACTTACTGCAGATCACATTTCTCCAGCCCCACAACATGACTCCTTTGAAAGCACAGGCTTTTGCATAAGATGATAGGGCACCACACAAACATTGTTCACTGGAGTCACAATTGCAGGTATCATACTTGCAACGCTGAAACAATTAGTAATCAGGGAACAGTCAGTCCAGATTAATGAAGAGAAGTCAATGGATGAAGAACTGGCACTTGAGAATAGCTATTGGCAGAATGCAGCACTCTATTCCAGGGGTCTCCAACCTTGGTCCCTTTAAGACTTGTGGACTTCAACTCCCAGAGTTCCTCAGCCAGCTTTGCTTTGCTTTGCTTTGCTGGCTGAGGAACTCTGGGAGTTAAAGTCCACAAGTCTTAAAGGGACCAAGGTTGGAGACCCCTGCTGTATTCCACAATTGCAATGGAAGCATCTGACACAATAAGAGACCCACATTAGGAATGGTCCAAATTGTGATGGAAGAATAATGATATTAATGATATGAATAATATGAGTGAGAAACTCATATTAGGAATGGCCTGTTTTTCCACTCAATCTGTTGTCTTTCATATGAGCTCAGACTCCAGCTCCCAAAATGCCTCACTAAAGGCACATCTAGAACAATGTTTCTTAACCTTGGCTGCTTTAAGATTGGTAGAAGTCAACGCCCAGAATCCTAGAGGCTGAAGTACACCAATCGTAAAGGTGCTGAGACTGAGAAACACTGATCTAGAGCGTTTACATAAGGGAGGTCAGGTGTACATGAATTGTTCCTTTTCCCTTTTTTTCAAAACCTAAGCTGTACCAAAGTAGTTCCAATCATTTTTTTCCACATACTGGAATGTACTACTCTCATTTTTTTTTAAAAAAAATGTGTTTTTAAAAGCTGAAAATAGACTGTGTTGCCTCTCCCAGGGCAAACTACCTAAAGGAGAGCTACTGCCTTGGTTAAAGTTTAGAAATTGGCTGTAGTGCTGTATTGGAGCTCAAATAGATGCATAAACACTAAAAAGAAATTCATTGTCATTTGAGTATGCCTGAAGACAAGTTCGCAAGAAAAAAAAATGCTTGGTAAACCACCCAGAAAGCCTCTGGTTTTAGGTGATTTAAATTAACTCTAAAATATTGAATGATCAGCGAGATCTCAAAATTCATACCTTATAATAATCCGTTGGCTCAATCACTGAATGACATCTGGCAAAAGGACTTTTTGTACTTTTCAATAAGGAGCACCAGTATTCAGCATATTTTTCTATACCAGAGAGAGCAATGACATTTGTTTACCAGCTATTTAATGTTTTTCTGTTTCTCAAATGATGTGTATGGCAGTATTCTAGCGTTCAGGTTATTTTGATCACCAAACAGTAAAGCGAAACAAAATAGGCATCTTAAGCATTGCATACATAGCTCCTATATTGAAGCAACTGTGCAATTCTATGCAATGGAATGCATTCAACAATGGATAGTGTTGGCTACCACATCATTAGAGGACTATGCTGCCTCTGTAGGTTTAATCTCCCTAGTCTTTTCTTGTTTGGAAGTAGAAAGCATTAGCAGAAGAAAAGCATATTCTGTAGCAAGCATTAAGCCAAGCTGGCATCCATTTTCATAAGAGAAATTGGCCAATTGGAAATTTTCTCTATCTTCAGCATCTGGGGTTTTTTTCCCCCGAGTCTTCTAAAAAGAGAGATTGAAAGTTGTTGCTAATACTCAATTGAAAGCCTTTGGGTGAGCACAGATATATGCAATACATGCAAGACTACAGCTTGCAATTAGGGCCAGACTTGGAGATAGGCTATTAATTATCTCGACATTAGTGGATTTGGGAATGTATTGACAAAAGCCACTCATTCCTTACCATTCTCAAGACTCAGAGAGCAAGGGTGTTCCAATTTATCTTCCATATCACTACAGCTAGCTTGTGCTTTCCAGGAGTTGGCAAAGGATGCTCCTGTTGCTTCAACCACTCCACCTGATGTTTTTAAATCATCACTTTCTATACCATTGTAATCTCCACAAAGTCCTGTTGATAAAAACAACAATTGAATGTGTTTTACTTGATTGAAATTTGTTGTCATAGCAATAGCATTTAGATTTATAAACTACCCCATAGTCCTCTCTAATTGGTTTACAGACCACTCAGTGTATCACCTCCAACAGTCTGGGTCTTCATTTTACTGATCTTGAAAAGATGGAAGGCTAAATCAACCTTGAACCCCATCAGGATGTGAGCAGTGAGTCAGCCTGCAATACTGCATTCTAACCACTGCGCCACCATGGCTCTATAAATTTCCATCCTCCATAACAGTAATTTTAAACAAACATGAACATTACCAGATAATATTAAAGTTTTGTTTTACATCAGTTCTTACTTATATCAATGCTCCTCATTGTATTATTGCAAGAAAGTTAACTTCCGAGGTGATCGTTTTTAGTCAGAATGATAAATAAAGGAATAGGAGAGTCGGGATTGCAGAGAAAAATGTATCTAACGTTGAAATTTTTTTAGGCCTCTTCATGTTAGCGTTTTGAATCAGCACTATTAAACACGCCACAGTAGCTTTCTTTTATATGAGAATACATTATTGTGAGATTCTCTTACATATAGAGACATTAAATGGATAAACATCAAACTGAACAACATAATATAATATATAATATAACAACAGAGTTGGAAGGGACCTTGGAGGCCTTCTAGTCCAACCCCCTGCCCAGGCAGGAAACCCTACACCATCTCAGTCAGATGGTTATCCAACATTTTCTTAAAAATTTCCAGTGTTGGAGCATTCACAACTTCTGCAGGCAAGTCGTTCCACTTATTAATTGTTCTAACTGTCAGGAAATTTCTCCTTAGTTCTAAGTTGCTTCTTTCCTTGATCAGTTTCCACCCATTGCTTCTTGTTCTACCCTCAGGTGCTTTGGAGAACAGCCCGACTCCCTCTTCTTTGTGGCAACCCCTGAGATATTGGAACACTGCTATCATGTCTCCCCTAGTCCTTCTTTTTATTAAACTAGACATACCCAGTTCCTGCAACCGTTCTTCATATGTTTTAGCCTCCAGTCCCCTAATCATCTTTATTGCTCTTCTCTGCACTCTTTCTAAAGTCTCAACATCTTTTTTACATCGTGGCGACCAAAACTGGATGCAATATTCCAAGTGTGGCCTTACCAAGGCATTATAAAGTGGCACTAACACTTCACGTGATCTTGATTCTATCCCTCTGTTTATGCAGCCCAGAACTGTGTTGGCTTTTTTAGCAGCTGCTGCACACTGCTGGCTCATATCTAAATGGTTATTGACCATCAATTGTGTTGTAAATGTTGTACCTTGATGAAGGTATCTTTTCTTTTATGTACACTGAGAGCATATGCACCAAGACAAATTCCTTGTGTGTCCAATCACACTTGGCCAATAAAATTCTATTCTATTCTATTCTATTATCCACTAGGACTCCAAGATCTCTCTCACAGGTACTACTATTGAGCAAGGTACCACATATATGGTACCTGTGCATTTTGGGGTTTGTTTTGCCTAAATGTAGAATCTTACTTTTTTCACTGTTGAATTTCATTTTGTTAGATAGCGCCCAAGGTTCAAGTTTGTCAAGATCTTTCTGTAACTTGAGCCTATCTTCTGGAGTGTTGGCTATTCCTGCCAGCTTGGTGTCATCTGCAAATTTGATGAGTTCCCCATCTATCCCCTCGTCCAAGTCATTGATGAAGATGTTGAAGAGTACTGGGCCTAAAACAGAGCCTTGGGGTACTCCACTGCATACTTCCCTCCATGTGGATGTAGTTCCATTGAGGACTACACGTTGAGTGCGGTTGGTCAGCCAGTTACAAATCCATCTGGTGGTGGTGCTGTCTAACCCACATTTTTCTACTTTATCTAGTAGTAGGTTACTACATACTTAGTAACAAAAAATCCTAAAGATTGAGATATGTATTGTAAGGTGTAAGAGTCTCAACATATGTTAATAGCTTGGCTAGTATTCCATTCTACTAGTCAAAAGTTGGATAGAAGAAATTAATTCAAAATCTTTATATTTCTCTAATGGTAGACAAAGGTTTAACTTGCCTTGGAGAGTTCCCTTGGCAAAATCCTCCATAATGAGAAACAGTTGCATCACTGGGGACAGCTGGATCTGCATCTTCAGTCCAAAATTTGTGTCCACAACAGTGAAGGATGATGATGGCTGGAAAACTGAGAAACTACCTGGAAAAACAAAGATAAAGTTGAGTGATCTTCTGTGAAATGTAATCAATTTATCTTTAATGTGAAGGGGGAGGGAATAATTGATTTAAGTGTCTTTCTCCAGGAGAGTAAGAATCAGTGGTGGGTTGCTATCAGTTCACCCCGGATCAGGCAAACCGGTAGTGGCAGAGGGAAGCTCTGCCCCCCCAGCCAGATGCTTCTGAACATGTGCAGAACGGCACGTACAAGCACACCCACGCCCATAAGCGAACTGGTAGTGATGGGTTTTGAAACTCGTCCCTGGTAAGAATAGTTAACTAGTATGTTGATATTATTTCTTATGGGGAATAAGATGGGAAAAGACAATGAAACATGAAAGAGTCATGAATTATAAATCATTATTAAGCACATTACTCTCAGGGATAAGTACCTACTGAATTTATCAGGAAATACATCTCAACCTCCCTTTTCAATGTCTCTTTTATTGCATTATATTTGATGGTATCCCACTTCTCAGTGATCCTTTTGTTCTCAACTTTTTTAATATCTTAAAGCCCAAACAGAAAGCTGTCTAGACCAATCTAGGCAATGCTGAGATATGTAGAAACAATGCTTCCCTTCTTTACCTGTTCTGTATGGCAAATGAATCTCAATTTCATTCAGTAATATAGTGCCATCTGATTTGAAAACTACAACCTGTGTGAGAGAAAATACAGCCTATTATGTCAGTACAACTTTGTGGGGATCCTTAAAACAAAACATAATCTTAAATTAATATGAATAGTCTGTGAAGTGTTGAAGAGAAATCATTCTTCTGTATTTACAACCATAGAAATGAAACAATAGCATTCTTCAGACAGATTATAGATATCCAATCCAATGGATTAGGAGAAATTGAGAAATAGTTTAAGCAACATTGTAAGATGTGAGCAACAGAACACATGACCCCGAGCAAAAAATATTCTTTGATTGGAAGGCAATATCTGCAAGTTCAGTTTCTGAAGCAAAAATAGAATATTTTTAAAGTATATGAATGATATACAGTATGATATACATTTTAGAGATGATAGTTTTGATTGGTTATATGCCAATTTATATTCAAATTCTGGATTTATTATATTTAAATGAAATAAGGGACATGGTGGCTGAATGGTGAAGCAACTTGACTCCCACTTGGAAGGCTGGGAGTTCAATTCTAGATAGAGGCAGATGTTTCTCTCCTAAGGTGCAAAGAAAAAAATATCTGCTGTGAACTCCACATAGGGATCAGGAAGGGCATCCAAATAGTAAACATTCAGCTCCATCCAGTTGCCCCAACTCTACCCGAAATTAGGAATTACTTGTAAAAAGGAAGTTTTATTATATTAGAATGACAACAAAAGCTCTGTATTTTATAAACAACATCACATATTACTGTTTCAGTTTCTTTGTACCATATTCAATTAACTGGTGAAAGAAAACAGTTAAAACCTCACATTTAAATAAATTGATTTGGATCGCTATATTTCATTTTGACAACTGACAGCTATATTTGTGACTTCTTCTTCTCCTGTGTTTTCAGTGAAAGAATGATGAAACATGGTCTGTGCAATTTCTTTTCCTGGCTGGCCAGATTGTTTTGCATTCTTTACTCTCTTCCTCCAGGGAAATGTTTCCCAACCATAACAAATTCCTGAAGTGTCACCAGTGGTAGGTTGCCCCCAGTTTGGACTGGTTCTATAGAACCGGTAGTAAAACTGGCGGGAGACTCCGCCCACCGACCCTGATGTCATTAGGAAGCTTCTGTGCACATGCGTGCGGCCCTGTTGCGAACCAATAGTAAAGGTAAGTAGAACCCACCCCTGAATGTCACTACCCATATTTCCCCAGATAAAATATCCATTAATAAGAGTTCTGGGAGTTGAAATCTAAACCTCTGAAATCTACTGCTCTACATTACCTCTCACCAACATTTATGACAATGGTGAGATTCAATTTTTTTTACTACCAGGTTTGTGGGTGTGGCTTGGTGGGCATGGCTTGGTGGGCGTGGCAGGGGAAGGATACTGCAAAATCCCCATTCCCTTCCCACTCCTGGGGGAAGGATACTGCAAAATCTCCATTCCCACCCCACTTTGAGGTCAGCCAGAGGTGGTATTTGCCAATTCTCCGAACTGCTCAAAATTTCTGCTACCAGTTCTCCAGAACCTGTCAGAACCTGCTGGATTTCACCCCTGATTTATGACCTCCCAATAGTGGCTATCCACTGCACAGCCAATTGAAAAGTCCACTCTAGTCCAAACCCTGTGGAAGGAATTTGGTTGCCATCCCTCACTGAAGAGTTAACAGTATATATTATTTAGCCATCCTAGCTAAATCACCAAAATGTAATGGATGAAGAAGAAAATTATTTTTAATATTGTAAACTGCCCAGAATTACCCTGTGGTAAGATGAGTGGTTAATAAATTTAATAAAATAAAAATAGTTGTTGAAAATAATTCTCATTACTATTTAATATAAAATTTTGTTGGGCAAAAATAATGTTAATACATATTACGTACACATAGCATATTATCAATGTAAATAACAGCAAAATAAACATACGCCAAACACAATCATGATATAATCAGCAACAACAATCATAAATGTGAATACTTATTACAATTTCTTGAAGTAATAAAAGTATAACTGATTTTTTCAAGCTGACAAAGAGAAACAGATATCAAATGAAATAAAAGGCACTGTAGTATGGATGAACAAGTTGAGAATAACTATACCATCATCACTTTCATTAAACTTACATTCTTCCTTTGGTCTATTAATAGCACTACTGTCTTTAGGCATGTCTGCTTTTTTGAAGAAGTGCATGGACCCAATTCGCCCAAAACGACATGAGTGTCATTTTTAGTGGTCTGCGCATATGGAAGAACAAATATAATTAATATGGTCAATCATTGCCTCTGTATACCAAACTGTTTCCCAAGACAACTAAAATTATCTAATTAAAAAAAGTGCTATCATCTATTTATCATCTATCTATCTATCTATCTATCTATCATCTATCTAATCTCTCATCAATATCTATACAGATCTGGAGGGTATGCCCTACATTATACAGTTCAGTCAACAGACGTCAGACTGGCTGTGATGCCTAGTGCTGAATTGTCTAAGGCTGAGAATTGCCAGTCCAAAAAAAAAAAAGAAATTCCAGCTAGCATCATATGTGCAACAAGAAGGTGACAAATGGAACGAACTTGCCAATGCATAGAATATCCCTGTAATCATACTTCTGCAGACATTCTAGCAGGTAGAATTAATAATAATATTGAGTTGCCCAATACATAAGTCGACTGTCTGTATATGAATCCAAAAAAACAAAAACAAAAAAAAAAGGAAATAAATTCAGCTTTGGCTATCTATACCATAATCATCAGTTGGGCATAACACAACTTAGAAATGCTTGGGGAATTTTATCTTTTTGATCAACTGACCTGATCCACATTGCCTGGGCTTCTCTGGAAATTAGAATTACTGTATTTTTCAGAGTATAAGACCCACCATTCCACCCCCCTAAAAGAGGATTAAAATTTAGGTGTGTCTTATACACAAAATGTAGCCCCTCCCACCCACTGGTCTCCACCCTTTGGGCTCTGCCTCCCAGCGATTTACCTCCTTGCAGCAAGCAGCAAGAAGAAACAGCCAATTTCAGTTTCAGCACAGCCTAATTAGCACAAGTTGATTGTCCCTTGGATCGGCCTCCCGATGCTCAGCTGTTTTGCAGGGGCCTCTGCTGCTTGCTGCAAGGAGGTAAATTGTTGGGAGCAGATTTTTTTTTTGTGCTAATCAAGCTATTCTGAAAACAAAAATGAAACTAAAGCAGGCTATTTGCTGTTTGCTGCAACAAGGAAAAATTGCTGGGAGGCAGAGGCAGAGGCAGATTTCTATTTCTTGTTTTCTTCACCAAAAAAGATAGTGCGTCTTATAGTCCAGAGCATCTTATACTATGAAAAATATGGTAGTTGTCAATCAACTGTTACACTTCCTAAATATTTCAGTTCAGTTCTTGGTCCCAAATGTATAAAAATACAGACTATGGAAATGCATATTTTGAGAGAAAATACATACTGACATGCTATTTTTGAATATGTTTAAAATGTTTGTCTTTGAATACAATTAAAACCCTAATTTTCTTTTGATCAAAAAATATGAATGCAGGACTAGAGTAGATTGGGCATGGACTAGAACTCTTATCCGTTTGACCATTAAAAGGAGAAAACTGTCCCTAACTAAATGTGCTTTTTTTATAGCTATGGGCGAAGTGGATGAATTACTGTATTTTTCAGAATATAAGACACACCTTTTCCCCCCAAAAAAGAGGGTGAAAATCTGGGTGCATCTTATACTCCGAATGTAGCCCTGCCCAGCTTCTCAAACGGAGGTTTCAGAGCAGTGGTGGCTTACACCCAGTTCGGACTGGTTCTATAGAACCGGTAGTAAAACTGGCGGGAGGCTCCATCCACTGACCTTAATGTCCTCAAAACTCTTTTGCACATGTGCAGAAGAGCGTGTGTGTGCGGGCATAATGCAAACTGGTTGTAAAGATAAGTAGAACCCACTCCTGTTTCAGAGACTAAAAAAAGCATCAGAAAAGAAGCCCCCAAACAGAGCTTCAGAGGCTTTTTTTCTGAAGCTCTGTTTTGGAGGCTTTCAGAGGCAGGAAACATTTTTTTTTTCTGAAACAAGTTTCAGCAGAAAAAAAAGCAAAAAAAAAGGAAGGCACAAAGCTCACAACCAAGGAACCTGTTGCTAAAATTCACTTCTGGGAACAGCTGATTGGGGGTATTCCGGGAGGCCGATCCACCTGCCAATCAGCTTTTTTCTTATTTTCCTCCTCAAAAACTAAGATGTGTCTTATATTCCGGTGCATCTTATATTCCGAAAAATATAGTACATCATTTGTTATATACTGTACACCAAAGAACCCTATAATCATTAAACCCATTTAGATATCACTGAAAAAGTTATGTTAATTTTGAATGCTCATTGATTTATTCTATAGATTTCTTTAGTCGGCCTTTGGAGTTGTGCCAAATATCTTTTGCTGATTGCTTTATATTGTTTTATAGCAGTGATTTAATTTTTTAAATGTTTGTGTTTAATATGTATTTTATTCCAGTTATTCCAATTCAGTAAACCATTTGGTTATTTCTGCAGCAAAATATACTTGCAGCGACTGTTATGATGACAATAATAAGAGTACCAGCGTGCCTACCGTCCCTGTCCTAATGTTCCCTTTCATTGTATTCATTTTATGTATTCAATTCATGCTTATACATATATATATTATTTAATATATATTCAACAAAATAAATAAATAAATAAAATAAATAAAATATCAGAAATTTCTTTTCTAGCCAAAGAAAATGTGGCAAGTTTTTATTACAGATGTTCTATATTTTTGAGATAAAAGGCTGGGAATGTTGCCATTTCTAAAGAAGGAGCATTCAAATGTAACATAACTTTTTCAGTGGTATTTAATATAACATAATAACAGAGTTGGAAGGGACCTTGGAGGTCTTCTAGTTCAACCCCCTGTCCAGGCAGGAAACTCTACACCATTTCAGACGAATGGCTATCCAACATTTTCTTAAAAATTTCCGGTGTTGGAGCATTCACAACTTCTACAGGCAAGTTGTTCATTTATTGATTGTTCTGTCAGGAAATTTCTCCTTAGTTCTAAGTTGCTTCTCTCCTTGATTAGTTTCCACCCATTGCTTCTTGTTCTACTCTATTTAAATAGGTTTAATAATTATAGGGTCTTTTGGATGTACATAACACATGATGTAATTCATCCACTTCTCCCGTAGCTATGAAAACAAACCTATTTGTCAGCAGTTGAAAGAAAGGTTCAAATTGGATAAAAAGTGCTATGGATTTGACTTTATTAAAAATGAATTGGAAATTTCACTATGTAATAACGATGAACATATTATTGCTAAGATTTATAAAATGTTATTGAGATTGAATTTGGAAAATGAACATGTAAAATGAACGTGTGTGATTCAGTGGGCAAGGAAATTTGGATATAATGTGATGCTTGAACAATGGGAAAATATGTGGACGAAGGGTTTAAAATTTACATTAAATTATAACCTAAAAGAGAATTTCTATAAAATAATGTATCATTGGTATTTAACACCAGACAAGTTATCTAAGATGTCTAAAGGTCAAATGAATGTTGGAAGTGTAACCTCTGGTGGCTCAACAGACTAATGCAGTCTATTAACACAGCTGCTTGCAATTACTGCAAGTTCAAGTCTCACCAGGCCCAAGGTTTACTCAGCCTTCCATCCTTTATAAGGTAGGTAAAATGAGGACCCAGATTGTTGTGGGGGGGGGCAATACAAGTTGACTTTGTATATAATATACAAATGGATGAAGACTATTGCTTAACACAATGTAAGCCGCCCTGAGTCTTCGGAGAAGGGCGGGATATAAATTCAAATTTAAAAAAATGAAAAAGGGACTTTTTATCATCTATGTTGAACATGTGACAAAGCAAAAAAAAATTGGAGTATGATTCATATTTTAAAATATAAAATTATGAAAATGGAGATAAAAAGGAAACCAGAACTTTTCTTTTGGGTCTAATGGAAAAAGAACTGGAGAAAAAAATTGGAACTTTGTCACTATATATGTTGACAGCAGCAAGACTATTTGTATGCGCAGAAATGAAGGACACTTCAATTCCTGCTGTGGGCGAATGATTGCAGAAGTTGATGGAATGGCAAAATTGACTACTTTGATTAAAGAAAAGAACTTTGGTTTCCACATGGAAACCATTTCTGAACTTCATGCTTGATGTGGAAAAGAATGAAAAACTGACTTTAGGTTTTACAGATTAGACTGATAGATCTTTATAGAAATGACTTGTTCATACTATTATGGGAAAGCAAAAAGCAGTTGTTAATGCCTTATTCTACTGTTAACACAGAGATTTGGAAATCAATGCTTCTCTTTCTTTCTTTTTTTCCCTATCTTTCCTAACTTTTCCTCCCTTTGCCCTCCCCCATCAATGCTCTTCTATTTACTTTTTTATTTTGTATTTTATAATACTTTATAACTTAATTTAAAAAAGTGTAAACAAAAAACAAAAAAACCCCAAGCACATTTGTAATGTTCAAAACAACGGGTACACCTCCAAAGAGTAGTATTTCACACACAAACCTTGGTCAACACATAGTAACAGTCTCCATGGAAGGTATATTTCTTCCCATCAAAAGTGGTTATGTGGGATCCACCCTCCAAAGCACAGCTACCTGGACACGGTAACTCCTTGCATCTCCATCTCCCTGATTGACAAACGCTGCAAATAGAAAACAGGATATACAAATTAAGAATTTGTACTGGAAATACGTGTATTTAGAACATCTCACTGAATGGGGTTTTTTGGAATTATGTCTGTTTGTATTTTTCCTACAAAATAATCACAAATTTTTTTGTTTTGTTTTGTTTTTTTATAAACTGAAGAAGCCATTAAAGCACGGGTGTCAAACTCGTATCGTTACAGTGGTGTCACAAGTCGTACCATGACATTTCCCCCCTTCACAAAACTGGGCATAGGCATAGCCAGCGCATGATGGATTTGGTCCACAGGCCACAAGTTTGACAGCCATGCATTAAAGCCTAGATAATGACTTTGCAGTTACAGATGAAATTGGAGGCAATGCTGTCAACTGTAAGAAATCAGGAAGCAAGGTGGTTCAAATGAACACGGGTTATTGCATGCTAACACTCTACAAGAATCTGGATTACTAAAATCAAAGCAAATTGGCGGTAGATAAGAATCAATGGAATTTGAAGTGTGCAGGACTTAGATCTCTTATAGGCATGAAGGAACTCCTTACCCCTCCCTTGGGCTGAGCCTGGTCATCTTCTACAAATACATTCACTTTTTTTAGGGTTATTTGTTGATCCTAGGTATTTATCTTTATAGCACGTAAATGCAAACTTCCTTAATTTGACTTTGCATGTTTACTCAGTATAAAATAATATAAGGTATTGGGTTAAAAGCAAGGGGAGGGATTTCACTGGTAATGCAAGGAAGCTACAGTATTATTATTATTTGAACAAGCATATTTGAACTTACTCTCAGTGGCAGTTAAGAAGCAAAAAGAAAACTGCCTTCCAAAACCGGCTGTTTCTGTATGAGTAATGTAAAGTGTCTAAATAGGATCACTGTGTCATTATTGACATGATATAAACCAGGGGTAGTCAACCTTTTTATACCTACTGCCCACTTTTGTATCTCTGTTAGTAGTAAAATTTTCTAACCGCCCATCAGTTCCAGAGTAATGCACCGTGTATCATCGTCTGCTCATGCCTCTCGTGCAACGTGGATTGGGTTTGGTGGGGGGGGGCGGCGCTGGCTACTAGCTCTGCTTGTCTGTTACAGCTGGGTGGTGTGTGTGTGGGGGAGATGCATGAGCTATTCTGGGACGAGGCTCTTTTATTTGCAGTCGCACTATAGCGCCATTTAGTTTCATTTACATAATGTGAATTAAACTTATGCGCGGGCGATACAAATAGTATATTTTCAGAAATTTAAATTGTCACGGGGAATTTTATGAAAACCTAATGAAAATATTTTTAAATAATCCTATGAAAATTTTTTTAAAAATCAAATTAAAAAAAGGGAAAGTGCTTCAGTATCGGACAAAACGCCTACCTCCCACCATGAAAGCTGGAACGACCACTAGTGGGCGATAGGGACCAGGTTGACTACCACTGATATAAACCCTGTTCTCATTTTGACATAACAACAATTGGATTCCTCTAAAAAAGTGTTAATAGAGAAATGGTGAGCCATTGTCATTCTTACCACTCTTCACACTCATTGGCAATTTTCTGACCAGGGTAGAATGTTTTTCCATGAAGTTTACAGTGGCATTGACTTGTTAACACACAGCCATTCCCTGTGACATCATCATATATTGTGCCTGTAAAAGTGAAAGAAGAGATTATTAATAATGCATGACAACCAAAACAGCTATTAAAGGGCAAAAAAGGAAATTCCATTAAACTTCGTTGAACAACACATTACCAATATAAGAACAATTTCCTACATTTCATTGAAGCGTACAGAGTATAAGTAATAGATTCATGGCAGAAATGAACAAGCTTTGCAAGGTCTGGTAATATTCTTAGCCTAATTTCATGAGGTCCTAATTTGAGATGCTTTCTGAAAACATACAGTTCAGGTCATGTTCAAGAACAAATTGTCCCATCAGCCTGATAATGGGATTAAAGTGAAAAAGAAAAAAAAGAAAGATTCCAAAGAGAAAAGAGGGGTGGGTCAAAAGGCCCACTCATTTTTTACTCTAATCTGGTCCACTGCATTGGGCATCTGAATGATTATCCCCAAGAAAATGCGGCATTCAATTATTATAAAAAAGTTTGCTTGTTCCTTTTCTGAGCTGTGATAGATGGCGGTAATGATGCTTCTTTCAAAGGGAGAGCATCACTTCTGCTTAATGCTGACAATTTTTATTTATTTATTTCTAATATTGCTACCTCGACATTTCTTGAAAGAAAATTACCTTTTTTCATATATATATTTTCTCAGAGTTAAATCTCAGTAAATCAACTATATACTACCACTTACTGGTATGCTTGCTAGTGCAATGAGCACTAATAGTTCACTTACTATTGAAATAAACACAAATAATTATGGAAAGGGACTAGTCAACTTGGCCTCAACCATCCAACTGAGCAGGGATTTAAGCTTGAATTTCTGGCCCAACCCTTTATACATTGAAATGGTTACCTTTGGGGCAAAAACAGCCATCCATATAGTGCTCTTCACATATTTTGCTGATCTCTGGGTGCGAGCAGGAGTCCATACAGGGAGAACCACTTTCCAGGTAAATCATATTTTTGGGACATGACCTCGCTAAAAGAATAGGGCAATGATTAGGAAACATACTTTGTATTTAATGGACAAAAGTCTATTTACCTATGAGAAAAAAAAACACACAACAGAATTGCATTATGGGGAACTAAATTCTTTTAAACCATTGTGTGCTGATTATACCAGGTGGACTGTGAATCCAAATTTGCAGTAAATCTGCAGTGAGGAGAATGGATTTGAAAATGAAGATATGAACGATCAAGGTAATTGTTTTTCCCACAGAAATAGAGGAAACAACTAATTACATTATGCACAAAAATGGAAAGACACTTTGATTCCCACAATGGATGAATGGCTGCAAAAATTGTTGGAGTTAGCAGAGATGGCTAAATTGAAACACACTATTACTTTTGTTTCTGCTTGGAAACCACTTCTGGACTTTGTGCTTGGGTGGGAAAAAAATGAAACTTTGATTTTGGGTTTGACCAATTAGATAGGCTTGTTGTTGTAGAAATGGATAATTTATATTACTTTGTAAAAGTAAAAAGTTGAGGATTGATGTTATTATTTTATTCTACTGCACCAAACGAGTCGGAAGACAATGCCCTTTCTTTCTTTTTCCCCTTTGCCCTGCATTTTTTCCTTTCCTTCTCCCTCCCTTACTATTTTCTTTTGTATTTTATATTATAAACTAATAAAAATAAAAAAGAAATAGAGGAAGCAATTGTTAGTTATACACAAATAGCAAAAAGAAAACCACGGGCAAGGGGATGAATTTGTATATCTTGGCAAGCTTTTTTCTAAAGATGGGGAAAGTAGCAAAATAAAACATGCAAATTCTAGCAGAAAAGTTATGGGTAATATCTGGTCTGCTGTGAAGAATGACAGAAGCAAAATGGGCTATGTATAGGAGCCTGCTTCTTCCCATTTAGTTATAGGAAAGTCTGTAAGGTGAATAAGGAAAGATATAAAAGTAAATTGAATGAAGTGGGAATGAGACTTAAGCATGCCTGGTAAAACAAGAAGAGACAGGATCAAGAATGAAAGGATAGCAAATGAATGTGGGTTGAATACAAAGTAAGTGACCAGTAGGAAAGAAATCCATTAAGGTGGTTTGAGCATATAGAGAAAATGAATGAGGATCAAACCACAAAACAAAAGGATGGCAAAATAGTAAAAAGACCGAGAATTGAGAAATTTGTATTTAAAGTGGAAAAAGGGCAGAGCTGTATATAGCAAAATATAACTAATTTAATGTTTTATGGGTGTGATGGAAACAAGGCTAGTTTGCAAGAATTAAATTCTTGAGTGGTATAGCCAACATGCATTGCTATAAACTAGATACCTGTATGCCTTCCCTTCCCTTTCCTTTCTCATGCTATTACTTTCTTTGATTACTCTTTTGTTCCTTTTTTATGCTTTGAATAATTTGCCCAGAATTATCATGGTGGAGATGGATGGATGGATGGGTGGATGGATGGGTGGGTGGATAACCAACTCCAAACCCAGATAGATGAAATAATAGTCTATCAGTATCCTTCGTGAAAGTTTCCAAGTTTTTAAATGTTGTTAATATAAAACCACTGATGGGTGCCTTGTATTTTTTTTTTGTCTCTAGTCAGTTGACAATTTGCATTGGCTGAATTCTCCTGTGTTTCAAAGGATTTTAATTTTCCTTATTTTGTTTTAACATTTTTTGTGGGTCAGCTTAGTTCCCAAGACACTGATGCTTTATGGGAATGGACTGAAATAAATAATCAATGATAGAGGATATTAAGGAGAAACATATTCAGGATGAAAGATGGAGGATCTTTGGGGCCATTTCGACATAAAATAAAGGAGTTGCAGTATTCACACCTGCACCCTGTTATATATTTTTTTCAACTTCATTTTGTTCTTGGATGCTGCCCAGACTCAATACTGTTTGAGTTATGCAGCCTTATAAATCTAGTCAATCAATCAATCAATCAATATGATCTAAGCCAGTTTGCTACCTACGGCAGAACTGAGGGGTCCTCCAATTCTGAGGTCTGCCACCAGCATGGGAACACTGTCGTGAATATTCAGAAATGGTACTGCAGAGGCAGAAAGAATCCTTTTCATGCTGACAAGCACATCTGTCCTGCATACAAGCTTGAACATACAGTTCTAGATTCAGGCGATTCTGGCAATCTGCAAATGCTGGCGATGTTAGGAGAGTTTCACACTCTTCACGCTTGAAAGGGAAGAAAGCAGAGAAGAATAGGTGACTCCCTTACATTATCCTCCAATAATAAAAGAATTGATTAAAACCATAAACCAAAATTGTGCATTCAAGTTTTGGGGCTGTGAAACATGGGCCATTGGTCTCAATAAAAACTGCTGGAGCCAAAACAGTCAGGATTAGAGGCTGATCTCTTCATATTTCTGAGAATCCATGAGGGTTTGAGGACTTACATGCTGCTTGCACAGTTCAATAGGCTTTGTCTCATCAGGGTCTTCACAACTTTTTGTGGGGTTATTAACTTTTTGTAGGTTTCCAAATGTGATTGGATTGTAGCTTAATCCTATTAGAAACAATAAAGATGTGTTTCAACAATCTCATTTTTAGCTTATGATTCTTAGCATCCTGATAAGTGTAAAGATCCATATTATGATAAATCAGCTAGAGGAGTGCACGTTGTTGTGTTATGGATACCACACAATGTATTTTGGGAACAGGAAGGAAGACAGATGATCGATAGAAACGCTGAAAAAAATGTTATACTGTACATTAAGTAAACTAGGGTACAAAGCATCCTAGTTTTGTATCTGGTTTTGCTTGCAAACCACAATTTCTTATTCTATGATGCATTCAGCTGGAATAGACTGTTTAAATCTTTTACAATTTTATTCTAGTTGTTGGTGTTCGTATATGTAAAGATCTGTTTGAATGTGGGTTTTTTTCATTCCATTTTCATGGAAGAATGCATGAACCTCAGAATTTAACTTGGATTGAGTGGAAGTAATACATACAGTTGGTAAAGTGAATTCCGTTGCTCTAAATATACCGATCTTTAGATCCTCTGACTATATTAAAAAACAGATTTAATTACACAGTGGACAATATTATATTAAATAGTAAATCAAGTTCTGCTAACTTAGTTTAATGACCTCATAATTTAGTTAAAATTTAGAATATATAAGTCATTGTACATTCTCATTTAGAAACTAATTTGCTGGAAAAAAAGTAAGGTGTTGCATGTGTGATTTAAACCATTGTTTGACTGTAAATTCTGCATTTAAAGCATGTTCTCCAGTTTGTAGTAGAATGCTTTCTGTACTATTGCTCTACTTACCATCTGAGATAAATTCGTTGTAGATATTTTGTCCGTTATAATCACCACAAAGGCCACAAGTATAATTGTTGAATTTAGAGTCAAGCTCAATCTACATTGAAGAAATAAAACCAGGACATTTTGATTGATGGTGGTGATTCAGTATCTCAAGAATGTCTTTTTTTATATGCTGAGATCCTTTAACAAGATAACTTAAAAATAACTTATGATAATTTTCACAGTTATGACCATTGCTGCATCCCCATGGTCATGTGATTTACATTCAAATGCTTGACAACTGGTTCATTTTTATGACCGCTGCTGTGTCCCAAAGTCATATGATCATCTTCTGCGACATTTTGACAAGCAAAGTTAATGGGGAAGCCAGATTCATTTAACAACCATGTTACTAATTTAACAATTGCACTGATTCACTTAACAAATGTGGCAAGAAAAGTTGTAAAATGGGGATAAATCACTTAACAAATTTCTCACTTAGCAACATAAATTCTGGGCTCAATTGTGGTCATAAGTCAAGGACTACTTGTATAAATGCTGATTGCCTAAAGCAATTCTCTGATACAGAACAGGATATTTTGCAACAGGGTATGTTTCTAATGCTAGCACTTTACTTGAATAATCTGATGTATGAAAAAGTCCTTACAAGCTATGCTGACTCAAGTTGTATTCAGTCTAGCCTAAAGATAACCAATGGGATAGAATTATTCTAAAATCTATCATAGGTACGAGAAAAAAACAACCCACAAAGTATCCAAGTCTGAGCCATGGTGGCGCAGTGGTTAGAGTGCAGTACTACAGGCTACTTCTGCTGACTGCCAGCTGACTACAATTTGGCAGATCGAATCTCACCAAGCTCAAGGTTGACTCAGCCTTCTGAGGTCAATAAAATGAGGACCCAGATTGTTGGGGGCAATATGCTGACTCTGCAAACTGCTTAGAGAGGGCTATAAAAGCACTGTGAAGTAGTATATAAGTCTAAGTGCTATGGCTAAGTGCTATTCTTATCAGTTGCCTGTGTGATATATATCAGCCAGAGGTTGATATCATACCATCAAAGCATCTGCTTGGTTCCATATCAGATTCAGGCCCATTTTTGCATAGACTTTAGTATATATATTGTTCATCTCAATCAGGACGCCAGAGCCATAATATGGAGTCTTTACCCTGTAGAGAAGGATGACAGAAAAGTGCATGCATTGGTTTCCATTGCATTGGACAGCTCAAGCATTTGAAGTCAATCATATTTCTATAACTAGTGAGGAATTACATTGTACCCCTGGTCTATTTTGCATCCAAACAGCTAGGTTTTCAGAATTTTAATAAGTTTGAATTGTTGCCTGATTTGATCCCACCCACCACTCCAAATTGTACCCAAGTTTGGCTCCATATTTGTGCATTCTTAATAGCTCAGTAAAGCCAGCAAGTAAAAATACACTGTTTGTTAGAAGCAATTCCCTTTTTCAGTAAAACTTATACTTTTATGAGCTAGAAGAAATTTGGCCGGCATAGCCAGTGGGAAAAAGAACCTCAGTTTAAAGAAAAGCGGACTGTTTTTACTAGCCTCTTTCATAAGCCTCTGAAAATCTGGTAACAGGGAATAAAAATGATATTAACAGACAACAAATGTTAATTGGTTCCAGTCAAGCTAATTCCAATAATAACGTTCTGCAAGGTCACTATGTATGGTTACCGCTAGCAAATTTTAAGACACATTCCTTTGTTTACTGAAATAATTGTACTCTCTCTCTTTCAGTCTACCAACAGGTTAGTTGGAAACATCCCAGGGGTGAAATCCAGCAGGTTCTGACAGGTTCTGGAGTGGAAATTTTGAGTAGTTTGGAGAACCAGCAAAAACTACCTCTGGGGTGGGAATGGGGATTTTGCCGTATCCTTCCCTTGGAATGGGGTGGGAATGGAGATTTTGCAGTATCCTTCCCCTGCCATGCCCACTAAGTGCACCATGCACACCAAGCCACGCTCACAGAACCAGTAGTAAAAAAAATTGGATTTCACCACTGAAGCATCTTATACATATGGAGAGTCATTGAAAGGCATCCTAGAAGCAATGGGAAAAAGCAGGAGGAAAGTACTTGAATGCAAAGCTACAGAACATATTGGAATAAACAAGACTTCAGTGCAGTATGCAGTAATCATATTAGACTTTGATAGGCTTTGTGTGTGTTTAACCTTTTCTGAGATAAAAAGCAAAGAATTGTTTAGACTTGGTTTTTTTCCCTGTGCTACGCTCAGCAGGATCTTATATACAGGTTTTCTAATCATTTGTGAGATTTGCTGCAAAGTAAAATGTTAGTCAACCCTAGAATAATGGAACAGGTCGTATTACAGGAAAAGAGAAATATTAAGATTCATTAAGAGAATGAATATGTTTCTTAAGCCAATTACCCAACATTTACCATGGGTTTAAAATTCAATAATCTGATCAGGAATGTAAAATGCTAATTAAAGAAGAAAAGCTACCATCATTTATCTCAACTATGCTAAAGGAGAAAAACAACTAAAGCTTCTATACCAGTCTATAGAACCATAGGGATCTTTCCCCATAGAACTAGAATACTTTGAATCTGCTAGTATAGTCTTCTAATCCTTCTCATCTTCCTGCTTTATATTCTACATGAATTTGGATGGATCTCTAGTAATGACCATTCAATTTTAAGTCAAAATCCCTTAATAAGAAAAGAAAACGTTCTCAGTAGATATTGACAGATTGGAGTGTTTGTAGCATATAGAAAATCAAGGCCATTATGCTGTTGCTTGTAGGATACAGATGGAATTCTAGTGAAGTCCAGTGTTTAGATCTAAAGAGAACCTATGCAATGGATCAACAGGAACATAACTTCACTTGGCAGCTTTCAGTACAACCTCTCTCTCAGTCTCAGTTGTATTTTTGTAAGTTGACATCATAATGTTTAATTAACAATTGTTCTAAAAGTCAACAAGGTGAAGCTAGTATAAAACAAGGAGGGACTGAATATGGAAGGCAATTGGGTGAAATGTGACCAAATGAAAAGTTGAAAAATATTATTCTCCTCTGGATAGAGAATGAAATTGCTGACTATAATATTGAAGTATATTGAAGTTCAACAGTCCAGAATCTAGCTTCCTTATTAGGCTCTATACTAAGTGTTTAATAGTAACAGAGATGTGCAAGCCTTAGGAATAGTGACTAAAACTTGTGTTGCCTCAGATGTTTTTCCTGAATAATCATGCCCAAATTCAATCCAAATTTTGCTTTAGTTGAAAACTGGTGATGACCTGTGTATGTATAGACTCCCTGAAGTCATTTCACCTCTCTTATTCTAACTTATTTTGTACTTCTCTTGAAAGTTTTCTAAAGAATTCCAACATTACTTCAAATTTTGCTCAAAGCAACATTTCTTTTGAAAATGTAACTTGAGTTTCTACACAATGTAATTTCTGAATGTTTGGGGCTGTAGCTTCTGCAATATTTAAAGCTTCTACAGTGAATTTTTTGTGAAAGATTTTCAGAATTCAAAAGTTGCATGCTTGGAAACAAAACCACATCAGAGGAACTTACATTTGGTCATCTACCGCAACTATCTTGTGAGTGAGGTAAATAGCAACATCTTTGATTTTAACAAGAACATATTGGATATTAGGGTGACCTTGACCATTCTGCTCACGCTGGATATGAACAGCAAACTCTTTGTAAGTTTCTCGGCAGTCTGAGGCAAAGTTGTAATCACAGAACCCAGGAAATGTGTAAAAGTCTCCATCAAAGGTTTTGAAATGGTTGTTTCCCCAGGTACTGCAGACAAAGTGGCCGTGGTTAGATTTTCTTACTGAAAAGACAGAAATGTGATGACAAATAACCATTAACGACTATTATGAAGCAAAAAAACAAAACAAAAAACCACCAGATCAATGACACTTAAGTAATTAAGTGAAAATAAACAATTTAAACAGCCTTGGAATGGGGAAAGCTTGCCATTTCAGCTTGCTTGACTGAAATTTTAACATTTTATATTACCATTGTTGATTGCAACATCTCAAGAAATATGCACGCATAGAGCATGAAAAAGAGACACAAATATTGGCGCTTCTTTTTTTTGGTAGTATAACAAAGCAGAAGGAGAGTGTTACCTATTAATGTGAGTTATTAATGCATTTGGATGGTAGTGAGATACTGAAGCATTTAACCATATAAGATATGATTTTTAATTAAAAATAAAAAGGTTGCTGATTTGAATTATATTCATTAACAGTAGCGAAATTTAAATTTATATTGGTTTTAATGGGTTATTTTATATCGCTTTTACAATTTGGCCATGTAGAATAAGTTTTTTAACTGTTATTTTATTTTGTATTTATATGTATCTTTTTTATCTGCCTGTGAACCGCCCTGAGTCCCTAGGGAGATAGGGCGGTATATAAATGTGATAAATAAAATAAAATAAATAAATAAATTTAGATAAGTCTTGCTCTATTTGCAGGACCTTAGTATTTGAAGATTAATGAAGAATTCAGAATCCGTATCCCAGTGCTGAAATGGACATTATAGTACAACAAAGTGATACCCTCCCTTCTAGTACTGTTCATATTATGTTTATTATGATCACTGACGAGAATTCAATGAGATAACAGCAGATGGAACAAAATTAAACAAAATAATTTACATCACTAACGCAGTCAAAGTGCATCTGGTTTAACAAGTTCTGTAGCAAATATTGATCACATTCATAGAAACTGAATCCTACTGGCCAGATTAACAGTCACTCTGCATAGAATAAATGCTTAGATACTTTATTAAATAAGAAGTTATAAGATGCACTTTGCATCCTTTAAAAATGCAATATAGCAGGACTATAGATTCAATAAACTCTGTGACAAATACCGTAAGCCAAGATCTGCCATGCCTTAATATTGGCAATATTTTCATTCATATCATGTAGAATATTCTCTTGTTACAAGCACCCAATACCTTCCATATTTTCCAAGCCCTATGTAATCAGTGGAGAGCTTGAAAGCCTATCTGATATGCATTACAACAAGCCTTGAGTGCTCTTTAGGCTATCCATTGACCACTTCTGTAACATATTTGTTAAACAACTTACCTGTTTTAATTTCACTTGCATAGCAAAGTACCAGCCCTAGCAACAACAGGCTGGTCACCTCTGGCCCCATGGTAGCTACGAGTGCAAGGCAAGAGCCAGTCTACAGCTTTTCTTTATATAATGCCCATTGCCGCAATCCATCCCACCAGAAGGGAGGAGGAGGGATCAAATGTTTGTACAATGTTTGTTAACTTCAGAAAGTAAACAGACCTGAATTTTTCACTGTAATACCGGTAATCTAACATTCAGGAAATAGAATAATTTTTTTATTATTATTTATTGGTTCAGTTATCATGCAATTACCCTTTATATGGCCCATTTATATTTTATTTCTCAGAAGGATGCTGGACTTTCTTTCATCTCACCCAGGCTTAATTGAATGCATCTTTTAATTGTAGAAAGTAGATGCTCAATGTAAGAATAATTTATTTAAGAATAGCCTATGAACCTAGAAACACTTTTTTTTCTGAATAAGGACTAGTTAGAATTCCTCAAATCCTAAGATTTAGCCTTTGGAACAGGATTAATTGTTGTTATCAAAAAATTAAGACACCAACATGGTTTATTGATTAGCAATATTAATGCAATGGTAGATCCAAAGAACATATACTAGTTCCATTCATCTGAAAAGAAGTTAATTTATTATTTAAATGCCATGCTCATAGGACCATTATTCTCATTTTGAATCACTATTTTCTTCCACGTTAGGAAGTAGCCTTGCTTGAGAGCTTCGGAAACTTTGAAAGTGGCACTGCGGAATGTCCCTCAAAGAAATAAACTGCATTTGCACACCCAAGTCTTTTGGTTTGCTCCTACCTGGATGCTGGCACAGGGCTGAAGAAAAATAGGATTTAATTCTAAATAGGATATCATGCACTTTGTGCCAGCAGCTATGAAAAAAGAACATTCTCAACTTTCATACTGGCAAAATAACATCTTTTTTTTTCTTCTTTTGTTAAAGTTTACAAGAGATTCATCTCAAGTTCTCCCAGAAGTTTTGAACAATCCAAAAGCAAGGAGAGCCTCCACTAGTCCTGCATTTCCAGAATTACACTCTTAGATCTAACTTTACTGTACTAATTGATCTCTATCTGAATTGTATCACTTCAGATGGAAGAAGATGGGGTTCATGTGATTGAATGGCCTCTTTTAATTAAAAATAATATGTTTGGGACAGTGGTGAGATTCAAGTAATTTAACAACCGGTTCTCTGCCCTAATGATTTCTTCCAACAACCAGTTCACCAAACTGCTCAGAAAGTTAACAACCGGTTCTCCCGAAGTGAAGCGAACTGGCTGAATCCCACCACTGGTTTGGGAGCCTCTTCTACTCACAGAACTGTCTTGAACAATTAGGAATCTGGCAATATCAGGATTCATAGTGATAAAAGCCACCAAAAGGAGACTAATCTCTGTTTCAAAAGGTACCATTTTATAGAATGAAAATATGAAGGGGAGGGGACCCACAGAAAGGAGTCAGAATTTATGAGGGCATCCGACTTTCCTTTACAGTATTTGCTAGCGTATACTTACATAAGGCTATCTAAGGCAGAGGTCTCCAAGCTTGGTCCCTTTAAGACTTGTGGACTTCAACCCCCAGCAAAGCTGGCTGAGGGACTCTGGGAGTTGACGTCCACAAGTCTTAAAGGGACCAAGCTTGGAGACCCCTGATCTAAGGTATCTACATTGGCCTTTTAAAAAACCTAGGGGATTAGTGGTTCACCTGATGCATTTCCACAGTTCATAATTAAAAGTTTTCTTGTTCCTTTTCAAAGAGGCAGAATACCATCATTTTAGACTGAGCTTAGTAGCCTTTAGAGGAGGGGAAACAGCTTTCTTCATCAATGTTTAGTGGCAATTGAGAAGAAGCATGATTTTAACATTAAACAAAATTTCTCATGATGGATCAGCTGATCTCTAAACCCATTTGTTTAAAGAATTAAAAAGAAAGAAAGATGGTAGAGTGAGCCCATTAGCTTTACTGAATCTCAACATGTCCAGAAATTGAAGCTGGGTTGATTTTACTGCTCCCACACTTGATACTCTCACCTAAGCAGTTTCATCTACTCCTAACATCAAAGAAAAGTGAGATTAATAAATAAAACCCAGTGATTTATTTCAACACATGCATTTGGTTCTGGACAGGAGCTCAATAATGGATACAGAATTTTTTAAAAAATATTTATGGGATGGAAGTTTTTTTCCTATTAATTTAACAAATAATTTAATTTTTTATATTACTCCAAATCTGTTTGGAATACTCTGTAATTCTATGGTCTCAAAGCTGCTGAAATAAGACTGGTGCCAGAATTTCACACTCTTGATCAAATTTCCCTCTGATTCCAATTTGTAGGCAAACGTGCCCTTTCCAATTTTTCTATTTTTAAATAATAACATGTAACAGCCTTCTTGGTTCAAGTTAAAGACCATGTCAATCCATCATTTTATTTTTCACAAGCAATTATATATCTCTGGGGGAAATTCTCAGTAGAAGATATTCTTCTGCCACCATTGTTCTTCTGCAACTGGTATTTTGAATGCTACTTTTTCCAGCATGGTGACAACATTGTAATTTCAAGCCTCATATGCCGTAATAGTGTGGTCCTCCATGAATTCATCCAAACCCTTTGTGATTTCATTCAAGGTAATGATCATTGCCACATCTTGTGGGACTGAATTCTAGAGTTTAATTTTGCTCATTGGGCAGAGAGGAGAGGAGAGGAGAGGAGAGGAGAGGAGAGGAAAGGAAAGGAAAGGAAAGGAAAGGAAAGGAAAGGAAAGGAAAGGAAAGGAAAGGAAAGGAAAGGAAAGGAAAGGAAAGGAACCCAAACCCCACTTTTCCTGGCCCATTCCTTCCCATATACTCCCCCAATTTATTTTATTTTTATTTTATTTTATTTATTTATTTTGTCACACAGTATATATAAGCATAAGCATGAAATAACTATACGATATATAAGCATATATATAAGTATAATATGTAATATTAATTGGATATAACGAAAGTAAACAATAGGACAGGAATGGTAGGCATGCTTGTGCCTAATGCATGCCCCTTACAGACCTCTTAGAAATGGGGGTGAGGTCAATAGTGGACAGTTTTTGGTTGAAGCTTTGAGGATTTTGGGAAGAGACCACAGAGTCAGATAGTGTATTCCAAGCATTAACAACTCTGTTACTGAAGTCATATTTTCTGCAATCAAGATTGGAGTGGTTACCATTAAGCTTAAATCTATTGTGTGCTCATGTATTGTTGCAATTGAAGCTGAAGTAGTCTTCAACAGGAAGGACATTGTAATAGATGATTTTATGAGTTAAACTCAGGTCATGTCGAAGGCGACATAGTTCTAAATTTTCTAAACCCAGGATTTCAAGTCTGGTGGCATAAGGTATTACTGGTGGTTGATGGTTGGTTGAATGAAGGTTGGTTGAACAGTGGATGGTTGGTGGTTCTGTACGATGGGTGGTTGGAGGTTGGTTGGTTGAACGTTGGTTGGATGAGGGTTCTGTATGACGGATGTTTTGAAGTTTAGTGAGCTGGATGGTTGGATGCTTTGATTGACGGATGGTTGGATGCTTTGATTGAAGTGGGGTTGGGTGTTGGCTAATTGATTATAGGTTTTTCTTTTTATGTAGTCAGCACGGTAGTCAATGTATTCATGCTACCCCATTATATGCCATTCTCAACCTGAACTTCTTATATATCCCCATGCACTGTCAGCAACTCATTCTTTGTGTGTCTTCCCTGACCCATATGGCACCTGTTGCACACCCCATGCACTTTGCCCAACCCATATAATCCTACCCCCACAGAATGTCTTTGACCTGAACAGCATCTCTCATATACTTCCAAACACCACCAAACATTCCCTACACACACACACACACACACACACACACACACACACACCATACCTAATTCACAGGGCATCTCTCAAAGCTCCCAGAAATTCCCATGCACCCTTCATGATCCATGCCACTTCCTTCACATATACCCTACCTGACCCATGCGGCTTCTCTTGCACACATCATTACAAACCCTTCCTGACCTGTGCAGCTCCTCTTTCATACCCCATATACAATTTTTGACTTGCATCCAGCACACACCCTCACTTCCCTTCCCAGGAACAGTTATTTATTTGCCTACTGGCCTTCGACCTGCAACTTCCTGCTGGCTTGTACATTGACTTTCTCCTGGTAAGCTGACCACAAGCAAAGTAAATGGGGAAGAAGGGAGGGAGGGAGGGAGGTTTCTGATGGTGCCTACCAGTCTCCTACAAGAAAACTTAGTGGGGAAGCCATCAGGAAGCCAGAAGTTGCCCCTGCTTTCACTGCTTTTTTACCCATATGTAGTGTTTCTGTTTCTCTCTTTATGTAAGGAAATATCTCTGAAACAATGACCTAATGGGGCACAGGCTATCTAGTGGTTCACTAAAAGTGTGTGCTTGTGTATTTGATATCATATGCAGATTTAGCTAGCTCATTACTTATCCTTAAATCAAAATCATTAATAAATAAGTTATAAAGCCAACACAGATCCTTGGGAGATTTTGCTTCTTGCTTGTCCACATTGAGGAAAATGTCAGTTTATTCCTACACTTTCCTGTTCATAGCTTTCAGCATAAAGTCCCCTTACCCATAATCACAACCTTAATTTTGGAGTCTTTGATGAAGGACTTCCTCACAGCCTTTTTTAAAGTTCAAGCAAATGCATCAACGGGATCATTTCCTTCCACATACTTTTTCTCTAAACATCCACATTCTCTAAAAACATAAATAGGTTGATGAAGATATTTTTCCATCATTTTGCCCAAAACAGACACTAATTTATAAGAGAGTTTCTCACCTTGACAGCTTGAAGATATTTGAACTTCAGTCCCCAGAATTCCCCAGTCATTCTCCACACATTTTCAAGCTGCCAAAGTTGAGAAACACTGGCCTGTAATATGTCTTCCTCGAATCCCTGTTTAAAAACTGAATGAATCTCTGCACTATTTCCTGGCAGTAGTTACCAGCTTTTTAAGTGACTTTTGAGGAGAGGGTTCAATCATAAGTACTTTTGATGGGAGGCCACTCTTTGTTCTTATTCACATTTACATGTATATGGTTTCGTTTCTTATCAAACATGCATCAAAGCACAGATGAGTAACATCACTGAGAGATGTCAGAGATGGGTTTCAGCAGGTTCTGACCAGTTCTGGAGAACCAGTTGTGGAAATTTTGAGTACTTCGGAGAATCGGTAGTAAAAATTCTGACTGGCCCATCCCCATCTATTCTCTGCCTCCCGAGTCCAGCTAATTGGGAGGAAATAGGGACTTTGCAGTATCCTTCCCCTGGAGTGGGGTGGGAATAGAGATTTTACAATATCTTCCCCTGCCACACCCACCAAGCCACGCCCACCAAGCCATGCCACACCCACACAACCGGTAATAAAAAAATTTGAAACCCACCACTGGATATTGTGTGTGAGATAACATTTTAGGTAGCCAAAACAGTGTCACCCTATTCAAAGTCAGCTGCGAAAAATGAAGGATGTGAAAGAGAGGAAAATGAGTTAAAATAACTTCAGGCCATAGGGACCCTTACCCAATGATTTAGAGCAGGGCTTTGCTGGCTGAGGGACTCTGGGAGTTGAAGTCCACAAGTCTTAAAGGGACCAAGGTTGGAGACCCCTGATTTCGAGTGTGGGGAGCTAAAGAGGTGAAGAGAGAAGCAAAGATTGGAGAACTGCCCATTGCCCAGGAACATCTCACAGTGAGAGGATTGTGTTACAGTACCAAAGAGGGACATGTTACTGAGATCATTAGCTATATTCCTCACTACATCAAGGTAGATGTTTTGGTGCAACCACATTTAGGCAATCTGATATGAGATGGCTGATTCAGTGTCTCGTAGTATTTCCTCTTAAAGGCCACCTGTATAACTGTAAATTGAACTTTTTCTTTTAAGTGTCTTTCAAAAGAAAGCACTTCGCACAATTTGGGGACTTTTGATTTTCTTACCTTCCAGCAAATAAGAAAGTTTTACCAGTCATATTTTTTTTTCATTTAAATGATTCAGTGGTGATTGAGATTTAATACCACTGTATTTTATTTGTTGGGGAAAGAGTGACAACTAAATAAACACACTTTATTTAGTAAAGACCTTTACAAATACTTCCTCTCATTCTTAAGATACTGCTCATTATAGTTTTGTAATTACGGTGACTATTGTTACAGAACAAGAAGTCTGGAGCTAAGCAAATAACCTATTACGCTTATTAAGAGGAAAACCAGAAGGAAGCATCTTAGTTATTAGTAGTGATAATACAGACTTGCATAAGGAATCAACTAAAGAGCTGCCTCATTCAAGAAAGAATGAGGCTGTATTATTTTTCTCTTACGAATGCAGAATATTCAGTGGTTGAATTAAACCTCTTTTTACATGCACTCAAATTTCAGTTAGAGTCAATTATTACTACAGCCCTGGGAAATTCCCAGAGAATTGGTTTAAGTGCCCAAACATTAATTGAATCTAATGGGTTTATATGTTGAACTTTTGCCTTGGAATGTAGCGTTAGTGTCTTCATTTGTGTTATTATTTATTTGTATTAAAAACAATACAATGCCAATTCTCTTTTTTTCCCCATTCCCCACCAAAATGCTTATAGCTTTCTTCTTATTTTCAAGATGTTTTTTGTATTAGTTTGATAGAATTTCTGAGCTAATTTAATGGTGATGTTTTCCCGTACAAGATGCTGCTGAAATATGGAGTGGGTGCTGTTACATAGCACTCTTTGTTGCAGTGGTGAAATCCAATTTTTTTTACTACTGGTTCTGTGGGCGTGGCTTGGTGGGTGTGGCAGGGGAAGGATATTGCAAAATCTACATTCCCACCCCACTCCAGGGGAAAGATACTGCAAAATCTCCATTCCTTCCCCATTCCTGGGGGAAAGAAATTGCAAAATCCCCATTCCCACCCCACTCTGGGGCCAGCCAGAGGTGGTATTTGCCGGTTCTCCAAATTACTCAAATTTTCCACTACCGGTTCTCCAAACTACTCAAAATTTCTGCTACCGATTCTCCAGAACCTGTCAGAACCTGCTGGATATCACCCCTGCTTTGTGGGAATATTTATCCTCAATTTTGAGAAATCATAATCAGTACACATAAAATATAACATTAAAAGATCCAGATCAAAACATGTTAACTTCATAGCAGTCCTGTCCCATTTGTCCAAACACTTCTCTTTATAATCTTCTTGAGTCTATTCTTCAAATCTAAAGATCTTAGAAAATTGCTCCAAAGTTTCCACAAATTAAATTCACATCCTTTTACTTCATCTGTAGTTTAAAATTTTGTACGCCACATTCTAAAAGATGACCTTAGGGTCTTGTGTAAAAACAGGGTGGAACAAGAACCGATGACCTCCTTTTACTGGTCCACAATAGAAAGTGTCCTCATTTATTGCATCATGGTATGGCCTGCTGGTCTGACAGCCGTGGATAAAAAAAAACATTACAGAGGGTGGTGAGTACAGCACAAAACATTGTAGGCTGTCCCCTGATACCACTAGATGAGATCGCTAGGGCTCGTTGCCTTAGAAGAATGAGGAAAATTCTCAGGGATGGCTCTCACCCTGGTCATCACTTCTTTACCCTCCTACCATTGGGAAGAAGATATAGAAGTATAGCCAGCCACACAAACAGCTGAAGAACAGTTTTTATCCGTGGGCTGTAAGACTTCTGAATGAGAAATAACATCATAACTACGTAGTATGATGGACTGCAGGGCCAGAGCAATGTGTAACATGTTCACAGTGGTGCAATAGAACTGGGTGTTTTGTTAATATGATTTATTGGGTTAGGGATTTTCTGACTTCTGTGAGTTATATTGTGTTGCGGGGTGGGGGGCTGCACTGAGGGAGCTCAACCAATCTCATTGTACATGTGTTGTGCATTGACAATAAAGATTTGATTTGAATTGAATTGAAGGTTTTCCCAGAGCAGTTCATAATAAAATAAAATCACTAAATACAATCCTGAAACAAATAAGCAAACCCAATTAAAGTAAGTTAGACTTCATTGAATCAAGCTGAACTCCTGGCATCTTTAGGGGTATCACCACATAGGAGGTTTTTGGCAATAATACAAAAGTAGTTTTGCCATTTCCTTCTGAGTTCTAATGTAACCCGCAATCCTGGGATTTCCCAGTAGTTCTGTTGCATTTCTAACTGGATACCACCCTGCTTAGATTTTTCTGACAGTACTCAAGGTTGTGATAATAAAACAGCAAAAGCAACAGGCTGTGTAACGTTTTTTTTTTCCTAAATGGCAATGTTTAAAAGTTCAACACATGAATTCATTACAATACTTGGAACAATAAAAACATCTTTGTCTTGTGCCAGAAACAATCAAGACAATTGCAGCTCTGGGTTGGATCCAGCAGTTTGAATAAAGCTGCTGCATACCGTAGTTTAGCCAAGAATAAAAAGAAGCCTTCAGACACACTTTTCCTATGTAGGTGGACACATTTTTCTTTTTCTTTGTTGAAACCATAAAGTCACTTTATTTATACTATAATATAGTATAATAAGACTATACTATAAAAAAATATGAGGCCAGGTGATAATGTCTTCATCAAATTATAAAGTCAATGGTTTTATATTAGTCATTGACCAGATTGGTATAACATAACATAATAAGATTAATGAAATAAGGTTGATAGCGTAAAACATGGTTTAAAAGGAATATAGAGTCAAATTGAATGGAGTCAATTTGAACTGCTCCTAGCTAGATTCTGATGGATTTTGCCAGCTTTTAGACAAAATGAGGCCACATTGTAAGGCAGTACATCACTCTGATCAGCTAAAAGATAGTTGAGATAAAAGGGAAAAGTGTAAGAAGGACATAATAAAAGTTTGTGATGTGGTTTGTAGTAGGATTGACAGTAATGAACATTTGTTTCAGTAGCTCTAGTTTTACAATGACAAAGACGTTCATTGTATGGGATCTTCTAAAACAGGGCTGTTAAACTCGACTACATTGAGGGATGCATCAAGGTTGTGTTTGACCCTGGGGGGCCAGGTCGGCATGGCTGGGGTGGGTGTGGCCTGGGTGGGTTTGGCCAGCTTGACATTACTGATGTGGGGGGCACCTTCACTGTTTCCAGGGCAACCCCACGAGCCAGATCTAAGCACCCCGTGGGCTGGATCTGGCCCCTGGCCTTGAGTTTGACACCCTTGTTCTAAAATAACATTTTGCAAGACATTACAACATGTAAGAGTCAGCACAATCCCAGTTTTGGTATAGTAATTTGGTATAGTAATTTGACTGAGCACTCTGGCACGCTTATGCCTGATTATCTGACTACCTACATCGACAACAATCCTTAGTTTGTTCTTCCTCATCAAACACACTTTTTTTAAAAAAAACAACTGGCTGAATTGCATCCAATTGTGATCAGTGAATGAAGGGAAAAACTGCAGTAATGTACCTGCTCTCCAGCCCTTTTTCCTTTTCGTAATGAAGGCTCCTCTAACTCATATGGAGTTAAGCCCACAGAAAAATGCACAGGCTTTAGCCATAGTTCAACAATATTGACCCATGCACTGGCTTCAGCTTTAAGGAGTTCTGCTTATGTTGGCTGCTCTCTGTGCTGAAGCAAACTTTTTAAACTCAAAGCTGATATATTCCAGTTTGAGAAAGGGATTTTGGGGGATTTGGAGATGGAAAAGTGGGGTTCTGAGTATAATACGTTCACTGCATTAAGCCTAAACAAAGATTTATATGCTGATTTTGTTCTGAGGTGGGGGGGATTGTTTCTCAGCAGTTTGAAGTTGGAGGAAGCTGGTGAGGCAGTTCGTGGCAGCCCTAAAACAAGGGGAGATGTGCCAGACAGATTACCAACCGCTGCCAGAGGTCCTAGTGTAGCATTTCAAATATGCAGGAGAGGGAGAAAGCCACTTTTTTTGTTTGCCCTTATATGAAATTTGAGGTTATCATAATCCTGCTGGTGACACTGGTTTTTCCAGCTTCCTCTGTGGGCTTCCTCTGCAACTAAAAAAATCTAGTCTATGCACAAAAGGGGTAAAAGGAGAAGGGACGATTTGAAACAGGGAGAGGATCACTGAGCTCCAGCCAGAAACCAGCACTTTTACACGCCTTTTCGGGAGCATGAAACTGACTCGGGTTACTGTTCAGTTTGCAGGTGTCTTTTATTTCTGCGCTCCTGTGACAAACAGTATTGAAAAATCAGGTGAAAACTTTTCCTTCTTGGCCAGGTAAACTCAGCAATGTACATCGCTTGGACCGTCTGTTTTCAGACTGATTATGGTATGGATAGTTACATACTTTACACAAGGAAGAGGATCTTTTCAAAAGAGATTTCACTTTTTTTAAAAAAAAATGCATTATGTCATTCTCCTACCCGGCCCATTTTACGTAATAAACCCTTTTCAGAGAATTCTGAGGAGGACATGTGATTTTCATTAAAAGGGCAGATAAATGCCCCGTACATCTTTATTTGAATGGCCCAGTCATTTGACACCCATGGAATTTTCACTGCGTATGACGGATTGGATCATCTGCAACATTTATTATATACACTTTTACCGAAATGGAAGCTGGCTATATTACACAAAAAGCTGATACATATTATATAATTAAAAATGCACTGTGAGGGGCAAACAGAACCAAAGCATGAGAATATATGGTTCCTGCACTAAAAGTCCTAAGATTTGATATGGATTTACATTAGAAGATTAAAATCAAGTCTCAGAGCCTTCCACAAGCTGAAATTCCATTGAAGCCTCTCTTCCCTATTTCTCCAAATCCACCTCTGTATAGAGGGCAGAGATCATTTTACCAGGATTGTCTCTTGACTTCGACCAGCTGTTTCTTGGGAGACTTAGCATTTCCGGTTTCCTGCATAAATGGATATTTTATATTAGGACAATTATTGTCCTACCATCCTTGTCCTAATGTTCCCTTTTATTCGTATCCATTTTATGTATTCATAATTATGTTTATACTTATATCTGCTATCTAATACATGCTTGACAAAAATAAATAATTAAAAAATAAATAAAATAGCAATCAGAATCCAGCAGCATTGCCATTGGAAGTATCATGTCCCAAGCTTTCATACATTAAGATCTCATTCTTCATATTGCCTCGCTTTACCTCTGCTTCTTCTGGCCTAACTGAAATGTTGACAGATGGATTTTCAAATTTCACTTACTATTGCAAAAGAACATTTGAAATCCATACAGTATCCTTACTCCGACTGGAATCAAAACAAACCATTTTCATTCAGTTGATATCGTAGTGCTAATTTCTTTGCCACTCAGAATGATCTACATGGAGGCTTGTGGCTAGCATTTTGGTTTTTGTACTGTTGTCTCAATCAGTGAGTTTCCTCTATTATGTCCAACAACCCAGTATTTTAATATATTAAGCCCTCTCCAGAATTTTTTCAATCAATTTTTTTATTGAAATTATGCATTTTCTTAGCCTGAGAAAATAATCTAAACAGTAAATGTATCAGGGGTTTTTTTTACACAGACTTTGGGGAATATTATACTCAAGACTGTTTTGCTAGTTGTAATGTTGTTGCAGTCGCTACTGCTCAGCCACATGTTTTATGCAAGTCCATTCCTAGCTGAAGGCAGAATGAGACATCCATTTCAAGCATCAGATCTGAAAGAAATTTTTCTAGCTAGATTTTCCCAGAAGTTGCTTGACTGAAACTCCACTGAATCCATAAGGATCCTGCCCAAGAGAGCTCCCAGGTCAATATTTTAAAAACTTTAATTACCCTCTCCTAAAGTTCATTGGTATAATAAAAACGGCACTCTTATTTGAGATATCCTGGACATTAGTTATCTTGCGTATATTATTTTTCCAATTCCGTATTTTATTATTTGAATTTCCATTACAATGTATAAAGAAACTTGTTTATTACTTCAAGTATAGATAGTGTGCCTAAGTCATTTATAGTTTACAGGCACAGTCAAAGAGGATGTATGAGGAAAACGCCTAACAAACTGAGCTATTTTTAAGTTTTATATATGCTTTCCAGCTGTTATATGCATTTTTAGTATGACCTTTATTATTAATGTCTAAATCATAAGAAAATGTGTCATCAATAAACATTCTACTTGAATAGGGATGGTTAAGTAGAGGTGATTTCCTCATTTGAAGGATTATGAGCTGACAATGGTTACCAAACAAACAAATAGAAACTAGAGAGAAATATATGATGGGAACTTTAATATACATATGCAAGTATTTATCTGGGTGTAACAAAAAAAATGAAGAAAAGATTATATTTAGATTTACACATTCATTAATAGTGCAAAGTATCTAAAGCTGATGGCAGCATCTACCTATCTTTGGCTGATCTCAGAAGTTAATCAGAGTCACTCATAACTGGAATTCAGATGAAGGGCTGCCTCAAAATTTCAGGACTGTAACCTCAACTGGAAAGTGAAACAAACACTCTGGAAGAAGCCAGTGAGAACCACTTCTGTACAGCTGTCCAGAAATGTAACCATCAGCAATTGAACTCAGCTTGTGGGTATCTGATATTTTTTTAACGTACATGAACTGCATCCATAATTTGGAAGAAAGGAATGCTACCTATTTGTTCAAAATATTTTTACAATTTATATTGATCTTGATTGTTTCCTGATTGCTTATTTTTACCCTATGACTATCATTAAGTGTTGTAAGTGTTGTACCTTGATGAAAATATATTTTCTTTTATGTACACTGAAAGCATATCCACCAAGACAAATTCCTTGTGTGTCCAATCACACTTGGCCAATAAAAAATTCTATTCTATTCTATTCTATTCTATTCTATTCTATTCTAAAAAGTCACTTATTAAGAAATACCTAGTGTTAACATACTCTGAAAACTCACAGTGATAACAAAGTAAAAGTAAAATATCTTCTGATGGTATTGGCGGAAATGCAACATGCAATCAAGCCTTCTTGTTCTACAGAGGCATATCATGGAACTGGTTGATTTTGTATGCATTAGAGCTCTCTGCTACACTGACTACAGAAAGCGGATCAGAGGAGAAACATACCCAAACCAGGAGCTGATGTAAAAACTTTACAATCTTGTTGCACTGCCTATTTCTGCAAAATAGTGCACATACCATATTAATATATTAAAAGGAATTCCAAAAAATAGGACTCAGCAGAAAGTGCAACCTTTTGCACAATACGTGCCAATAAAATAATGCTTATGACTTTCCAATGCAGGTTACGGTCCAACATGGAAAAAGAGAACTTGGATATTCAAGCTGGCTTTAGAAAAGAAATATGAGATGTTTTTGTTGATGTATGCTGTATAATTAAACTAACCAACAAATATCAAGAAGTCACAATGTGCTTCATTGATTATAGAAAGGTCTTTGTGTTGTTCACATCAAGCTGTGGAAAGTATTCAGAAAAATGGGAATCCCAAAACATCTCATTGTCTTCATGATAAATTTATATACAGGGCAGGAAGTCACAATATGGGCAGAACCAATGATGGGATTCAGCTGGTTCAGGCCGGTTCGGGGTGAACCGGTAGTTAAATTGCTGGCTGGCTCCACCCCTTCCTGCCCTGCCCCTTCCAGGAGTCCCCACATGCCCCATTTAGAATCCCAGGTAAGTGCAGGGAGGCTTCAGGGAGGCCTCCTAGGCCCAAAACGGGCTGTGGGGGGGCATGCTCCCCCATAGCTCATTTTTGCTTCTGGGGGATTGCAGGAGGCTGAGTGCTACCTCACACCTCCTGGCCATGCCCACCATGGCCACGCCCACCCAGCCGGTCATTAGGGCAAAGAACCAATTGTTAAATTATTTGAATCCCACCACTGGGAAGAACATAGTAAAACAAGCAGGCTTCGGGTTGGCAAAGGAGTGGGACAAGGCTGTATACTTTCCTTTTCTTTATTCAAACTATGTACTGAATATATGTTAAAGGCAACTGAAATGAAAGAAGATGAGCATGGTTTTGAAACTGGAGTTTTTAAAACTTTAAAACAGGGGTGTCAAACTGGCGACCCCTGGGCCGGATGTGTCACATGCAGGACAAGCCCACCCCAGCTCTGCGAAGGGAGGAAAAATCATGAAATATCATGTCACGGCAACGAGATGCCACGAGTTTAACACCTGTGCTTTAAAACATCAGTAGTTTACGCTATGCTGATGACACTACCTGAAATACAAAGGATCTGCAAGGTTCAGTAAGTCAAAGTCAAACAGCATAGTGGAAAAAACTAAAATTAAATATAAAGAACATCAAACTAATGACAATAGATAGAATAACAAGCCTTAGAACTGACAATGAAGGTATCAAAGTGCTGGATAGCTTCTGCCAATTTTGACTGATTTTAAGTATTTTTTAAGTACATCCTTTCCAAGTTTGAGTAGAATGATTAAAGAGTATCTTAAATCTAAAGAACTGATGATGACATTTAAAGCAAATAGTGCTACATATTCATTGCTTTTAGGAGAATATTTTTCTTTTGAAAGGACACAAGACAAACTAAAAGTAGGTATACAGCAGTAAGATATTAAAATATATATGCAATCCTCTGGAACGAACTTCCCCCAGGACTTCGCCAACTTCCTGATTTTTGAACCTTTCGCCGCAAGCTTAAGACACATCTATTTATCTGCGCAGGACTGGACTAGAATTTTAAATTTTAAATCTGGTTTTAACGGGGTTTTATTATTTTATTGTAGTTTTAATATTCGGCCGTATTTAATAAGTTTTTTAAATTGGTGTTTTAATTTGTACTTATATGTATGATTTACTAGGCTGTAAACCTCCCTGAATCCCTTGGGAGATAGGGCAGTATAAAAATGTGATTAAATAAATAAATAAATAAATAAATATTAAAAAGTTTTGTGATCTTGTTTCTCCAATATAATAATAAATTCATAGATCTATACCTTTCTATGAAATAATAAAATATATGAATTGACAGATTTTTTAATCTATTTTACAGTAAAAACTTACCTCACGTTTTCTTCCTGGAAAAGATACTATAAATGAAGACTTTCACTTTAGTAGTCAAAGTTATCATTGAAGCTATGATTAAGTATATCATTTTGGAATAAACGTTACCTGTTTTTTTTTTTTGAGGTTGCTTTCATGGATTTAGGAAAAAAAATGGAGGTGAGGTTATGATCATAGAATGGAATGGAATAGAATAGAATAGAATAGAATAGAATAGAATTTTTTATTGGCCAAGTGTTATTGGACACACAATCCAACTTGGCCAATAAAAAATTCTATTCTATTCTATATTATAATTAATATTATTATGCTGATCTGGAACAAATTGATTGGTCTGATCTGTCTCATGTCTTGAATCTATTGAGCTTGCCACTGTGTTTTGGTATGGCTTGCTACAGCTGATGGTCTTATATACAGGTAGTCTTTACAACTGAGATCAGAATTTCTGTTGCTAAGCAAGGTGAGTTGTTAAGTCAATTGCCTGCAATTTTGCAACCTTTTTTTGCCATGGTTGTTAAGCAAACCACTGCAGTTAAGTGTATCATATACTTATTAAACTAATCCAATCCCCCCCCTTGACTTTGCTTGTTGGAAGCCAGCTGGGAAGGTGACAAATGGTGACCACATGAGCTCAGGATGCTGCGACCATTGTAAAAACCAGCCAGTTATCAAATGCCTGCATTTTGATTACATGACTCTGGGGATGCTGCAAAAGCCATAAGTGTGAGAACTGGTCATAAGTCACTTTTTTCAATGCTGTTGTAACTTTGAACGGTTAGTAAAGAAATGGTGGTAAGTTGAAGACTACCTATATGGAATTCAGATTAAGAATGACAGACAGGCACCATTCTACTTCCCTGAATAAGCTCCAATCCAAACAAATGGAGTCCAACTGTACCCAACGTTTTTCAAAACAGGCAAACAAAGGATTCTCCCCAGCAGCAGCCCCTGCCACTTTATTTGGTAAAATAGTAATGCACCACATGTCTAAATACAAAGAGAATGCCAGTAGTACAGTATAAATGCAGGGAGTGACACATTTGGAAGATACAAGGAAATATGGACTGAAAAACCCTTCAGTTTATGTTTCCCTTTCTTGTTATTTGCCTGTTTTCCTTGAAAGAGAGCAAGCAAAAGGATTTTATGACAATTAGTAAAGAAAGTAGTTTTATTGCAAGAATTTATGACAGTAGGTAAACAGGTGGAGTCAGATACACACTTCCATGTCAATTTCTAGTTTGCTTCTTAAAGGAACAAGCCATAAATGTTCAGGATTCCAATGAAATGTGTAACAGCTGCTGGTCATGAGCTGATAAAAAATGTTGGCGTGTTTGTGAGGTGGCCTGGGTGTGGACCACAGACCGACCTTTCTCAATTTATGAGAAGTTCCTGTTGATGATGAACAAAGCTCCGGTTGGAAGACCTTTACCTGAGCTGTCTGCGTTTTTACATAAAATGAAATGATAGGTTTGCTGACAATAATCTCTTTTCCTCAGAACTCTCTGCCTTCTTTTTCAGGAGAAAATTATCTGATTTTACAGATACAGAATTACATTTTATATATGAGTTTAAGATTCACTGTTTTCTCTTCAAATGTATGGCTCCCAGTTGGGGAATAGATAAAAAATCTAGATGAGAAATGTTACCTCAAGGACTAGTAACCCAGATTGCTATATTAAAAATATGTTTAATTTTAATTAGCATTTTACATCAGAACGGTCTATATTATATCAGGTTGTTGACTTAAATTCTACAAACTCATGGTTCATATATTGTATCTCGGTCTGCAATAAATGTGAAATCTTGAGGATGGGGTTTTTAAAAAAGTTAAAGTACTGACATTAAATATAAAAATTTTAAGATAGGTTGAATGTATTCAAAACAAGCATGACACAAAAAAATGTAACATTTTTATTAAAGAAAAAAACCTTGTGAGGGATTGAAGTAGAGACAAGACTGATAAGTGTGCATTTTCCATATTATAGCACTTCTATATTATCTTGTGGCACAGTGTACAATCATCTGCATGCCTAGAAGCTGGCTCCAAAGATTTTATTATACTTTCTCTTTCTGAAAACTGGAACCCTGGAACAAGATTATATAACTGAATGATTAGAGCTAAAAGAATTCTTTCACACAATTTTTAATTCTATCCCACTCAAGCCCTCACAAATTAAATTACAGAAATCTATGAGTATACCCAAGAGTCAGTTTGGTGCAGTGGTTAAGGCTAGAAACCAGGAGACTATGAATTCTAGTCCTACCTTTCACACAAAGTCAATTTTTTATTTTATTTTTTATTTTTATTTATTTATTTGTCAAGCATGTATAAGATAACAGAAATAAATATAAACAGGATTATGAATACAGGAAATGGATACAAATAAATGGGGACAGTAGGACGGGGCAGTAGGCACGTAGGTACGCTTATGCACGCCCCTTACAGACCTCTTAGGAATGAGGTAAGGTCAACAGTAGACAGTTTAAGCTTAAAGTTATAGGGGTTTGGGGAAGAATCTACAGTCAGGTAGTGCATTCCAGGCATTGACCACTCTGTTGCTGAAGTTGCATTTTCTGCAATTGAGTTTGGAGTGATTTACTTTAAATTTGTATCTATTGTTTGCTTGTGTATTATTGTGGTTGAAGCTGAAGTAGTCATTGACAGGTAGTACATTGTAGCAGATAATTTTGTGTACTGTGCTTAGGTCAGTTATTGAAACAATTATTAGAACAATTGGGTGTTCTTGGGCCAGACATTCTCTCTCAGCCCTAGGAAGAAGACAAAGACAAAACATTTCCCCACTCTTGCCAAGAAAACTTCAAAGATTAATCCAGCCAGTCAATAGGAATCAACACTGACTTGAAGGCACACATATACACATTCATCAACACAGAAAGAGAATACCCAGCAGTAGCATTATGGAAGAATGGTTGAACTAAGAACAGGGACAAGTAGGGAAGTACAACTTTGACCTCAAGGCAGCATCCCCAACCTCATCGTCACAGGTACTGCATTGCTTTGTTTAGTTTCCCAGTGGTTTAAGCCAGGGGTCTCCAACCTTGTCCCTTTAAGACTTGTGGACTTCAACTCCCAGAGTTGAAGTCCACAAGTCTTAAAGGGACTAAGGTTGGAGACCCTTGGTTTAAGCAAAACTCAGCCACCCTCTGTTAGGAGATGCTTGAACCTTGCCCCTTAGAACATTTTAAATGGGTGAAGACAAAGTGGCATGATGCTAATGTACCTGAGCTTCAGACAGGAGATAGAAAAAGTGAGGAGATGGAACATGGAATGAAGATAAGGATTCTACCAATGAGGAACCAATAATATTGAAATTCAGGCATTAATACCACAGGATTTTTCCCACAACTATAAGCATTTTCCTTGGCTGCCCACTGGGAGATAGTTGTCTTGTCTTCCAAACACCTCCTCACTTCATAAACATTGGAACTCTGTTGTTCAATTGTGGTATTGGTTTCTTAAGATACAAAATTATGAATAATCAGTCAAAGGTAGGAACACAAGTGACAGAGTTTTGAACATTACTATATGTTGACCACTGTGACATGTAACAACTGCAAACTATCGCTAATGTCTTTTTTATTATTATTTTCATAAAAGAGATCCATTTTGCTGCAGAAACTGAAAATGCTCTTTTTTATTTCCAGCTCTATTCTGTGGTTTTTTTATTTCCAGCTCCATAAGTGTATATTTTCATGATTTTTTGCATCATGTACTTCTGAAAATCTTTGCATTCTTTCAAATTGATTGGTATCTTTCTTTTCTGTATGAAAAATTCCACTGCGTCTATGTAAGGTTCCAAGTTCGTAATAAACTAATTGTTTGCTATTACTTGCAACTTCAATTTCTTCTCTGAAAATTAAATGATGTCATGGATTTTTTCTTTTTCATTCAAGGCCTTTGAATCTTAGTGATTTTTTTTAATCCATTACACTGCTGGCAAATGATTAGTATAATTAAAATAGAAGTTAAGAAAGATGAGACTTGATATTAACCAATGCCTGGTGAATTTGAATCTCAAAAATCTAGCATTATGCACCTCTAATTTTCATTTGTTTTTAATGGAATCTGAACCCTATGCCCTTTGATTGATCAACAAGCAAGGACTAGACCACATCTTCTGAAATTTCTGGTTTAAACCCCAGAACATTTGCATAGGTGGTGCCATGTTCACTCATACTATGAGCACCATATGGCTTGTTTATGTATACAACAACCCTTTAAGAAGACAGAGAATTGAGCATAAGACTGGCCAGAAGGAGGAAATACAGGTGGTGTTTATGTAACTATAGCAATATGGGTAAAGCATGCAGGCCGTACTTCTGGAGCTTTTTTCAAGGCTATTTACCAGCATAGGAGATGCTCATACTTTTGGTATATGCATGTAAAGAAATAGCATATTGTTTGTATGTTTCTGATCTCCCCTTGCACTGCATCTCTATGTGCATTTGTATATATGTGCACTGTTTTCTGGTCAAACAATCAGAGGGAGGGAGGCCTTGAATGGAACAGTCAGCAACATTTTGAGACACCTTCCAACTGTCTCTCTCAAAAGTAAGATTTTTTTTTTCTGGATGTCTTTTCTCTTCAGCAATCAACCAGATCTGCCCCATTTTCAAATGCAATATTTCTTCTGCTGGCTTCTCCTATCATTTCAAATCCAGTCTTATTCTGTTAAATGCTTAGAGAGTTATCCTGCTGACAGTTCAATAGAGTTTCAAGGCCCTTTGCATATATTTATTTATTTATTTATTTATTTCAATATTCTGTTGAGTTAGAAAGAACACAAAACTAAACCTTTTGGAAATAAATAAAATTTTCTATTGACGGAAAAATGAACAACTGAAATAATGTATGATATAAATAGACTAAAAACTTTGGGTATAATATACAAATTGAACAATGGGAGAATATGTGGAAAAAGGGATTAAAATTCACATTGTGTTATAATCTTAAAGAGAATTTTTATAAAATAATTGGTATTTGTTGTTAGAAAAATTGTTTAAAATGCATAAAAGTACTTTGACGGTACATTGGAAACGTGTGTCATAAGCGTGTAAAAAGCCATAATGTACCACTATGGCTCTGAAGGGTTCAAATTAATTCATTTGCCGGCCTACTTGTACCTCAATCCATTTCATATCAATAAATCTTGTTAAAAAGATCTCTGAGAGAATCATAGTTGGAAAAGTATCCTTTTCCATTCAGATATTCAGCTTGACAGGTATTTTTGTGTGGTCCAAATTGAGAGCACATTGGTCCTAAAAGGTAAAGGTAAAGGTTCCCCTCGCACATATGTGCTAGTCATTCCTGACTTTAGGGGGCAGTGGTAATCTCTGTTTCAAAGCCGAAGAACCAGCACTGTCTGAAGATGTCTCTGTGGTCATATGGCCGGCATGACTAAATGCCAAAGGTGCATGGAACACTGTTACCTTCTCACCAAAGGTGGTCCCTATTTTTCTACTTGCATTTTTTATGTGCTTTCAAACTGCTAGGTTGGCAGAAGCTAGGACAAGTAACAGGAGCTCACCCCCTTATGCAGCACTAGGGATTCAAACACTGGACTGCCAACCTTTCGATCAACAAGCTCAGTGTCTTAGCCACCGAGCCACTATGTGTCACCCACATTGGCTCTATAGATAGGTAAATACCTGGAAGCTATTAAACATAAACAAAAGGGGAAAACATTTAAATAAATACATACAGAACATTGTTACAATTTGTACAGTATATTATTTCATATTTGAATAATATGAAATAGCCCTTCAGTCCTCCACATCATGTTAATGTCACTCAGCTTAGGCATTCTTTTATAAAATCCCTCTCAAAGGGATAAATGAGAAATTTGCTTTTTATTATCAACTTCACTAAATTAGCCTGCCTACAATAAACAGATTAGAATCCAGAATAGAGCCATATGATGATATCTACAATTTTCCAATTTTATTATATGATGGACAACTCAAAAAAATAATAATTCAACAGCACCTATTAGAACATTGGAAATATATTATATTAGAAAAAAACAACTTCCAGGTATACATTTTTCTGCAGTATTCTTTTAAATGGATTGAACATTTGAAAAATGAGAAAGTGAGTGAAATTAACTTTGACCAATTCACCCATCTCTGCCTCTCACCACCCACTGGAGTTACTATCTTCTTCTTCTTTTTTTCCTCAAGCTGTAAACACTGCAGTCTCTTATCTAGGCAGGATTTGATGACTAATGGCTGTCCATGACAAATATCTGCAATTCCCTTTGAGGCTCTTGCATGAGTATCTGAATAGCTAATGCCTCAACCTGGGCTCAACCTTAGCCATCTATCTGATCGATTGGAATCAGAGCCAAGAATGCAAACAGAAGCATTCCACTTCCTGACTTCTTATAGCTAGTTTGGATTAAATACACTAAATTCAAGTTCGATGGACATTACCTTATAGATGACCCTCACCTCATTAAAGACCTTGGAGTTTTCATATCAAATTATCTAAGTGCCAAAGCTTACTGCAACTACATCACAAAAAAGGCTTTAAGAGTTGTAAACTTAATCTTGTGTAGCTTCTTCTCCAGAAACACTACACTACTAACCAGATATAAAAAAGATATATAAAACATTTGCTAGACCAATTCTTGAATACAGCTCGCCTGTCTGGAACCCATACCTCATTTCGGACATTAATACAATTGAGCGTGTCCAGAAATATTTTACAAGAAGAGTTCTCCACTCCTCTGAATACAACAAAATACTTTATGTCACCAGACTTGAAATCCTGGGTTTAGAAAATTTAGAACTCCGCCATCTTCGATATGACCTGAGTTTAACTCATAGAATCATCTGTTACGTCCTTCCTGTTGAAGACTACTTCAGCTTCAATCCCAACAATACACGAGCACACAATAGATTTAAGCTTAATTTGAACCGCTCCAATCTTGATTGCAGAAAATATGACTTCAGTAACAGAGTTGTTAATACCTGGAATGCACTACCAGACTCTATGGTCTCTTCCCAAAATCCCCAAAGCTTTAACCAAAAACTCTCTACTATTGACCTCACCCCATTCCTAAGAGGTCTGTAAGGGGCGTGCATAAGAGCACCAACGTGCCTACCGTTCCTGTCCTAATGTTCCCTTTGATTGTATCCAAATTTCATATAGTTATTACATACTCATGCTTATATATATGCTTATATATCTTATAGTTATTTAATGTTTATGCTTATATATACTGTTGTGACAAATAAATAAAATAAATAAATAAAATAAATAAATAGAACAGACGTACATGCCACTCAGGTGTGCATGGCATGGCAGAAAGATAAACGTTTAGAACTAGCAACATTTATTATCAGGTTGTATAAATAAGAGATTCCTTCAAATGTTTACATTTCTTTACTCATGTACAGGATTTTTGGTGCATGAGAAAGGAAAAAAAATTAAGACTGAATATAGGAAATTCATGGTTGTTGAGTGGCGTGGTGGCCTACCCGGAAGGTTGAGAGTTCAATCCTGGGTAGCAGCAGATGTTTCTCTCCTAGGGCACAAAGAAAAAGTATCCGCTGCAAATGTGGTATCAGGAAGGGCATCTGCCCAGTAAAAGCTCAGCTCCATCCAGTCGCCTCAACTCTACCAGAATTAGGAGATTACAGGGTCATAAAAAGGAAGATTTTATAGGAGATTCGTGGATCACAATGTTTGAATGATTAATTATATGCCATCAAGATAATATTGATTCTTAGCAACTGCATAGATTTTATCCCTGATGATCTGTTCCTAACCTGGTACTTCAAATCTTCTAATGGTGCCCCCATCACTACTGTACTGAGTCCATCTACCTAGCTGATGGGTTTCCTCTTCTTCTCTTTCCTTCTACCTTTCCCAACATTAAAGCCTTCTCTAGAGAATTAGGTATTTACATTGAGAGCATCTCAACTAAGTTAATTTGAATCTGATCATTTGAGCCTTGAGTGAGAATTCAAAGTTGATTTATTTGATGATTTGTTGGCTTGTTTTCATGATATTCTCAAGGATATTCCCCAAGGCCATATTCTATTCTGCTTCTTCAAAATTCAACTTCCACTTCTGTAGTGTGTCAGGTAAAATACTACTACCTGTACTTTTCCGATATTTGTAGGCCTATATAGTATACACCACAGCATCTAAATATCCTTTCTACCTTAGTTAGAACTTTTAGTGATACTTACTCTGATGCTTGCCATTTCTCTGTGGGTATTCCAATTTGTTTAATGACTAGACTGCTGATATACTTTTTCTTCTAGTGCTAAAGGTTCTTGTAAGAAAGGAATATTTTTAAGGAATCAAAGCCCACTGTTAAATATATTCAGTATTAAATTATAAAAAAATATTTTTGAAAAAAGTGGCTAATTTTTTTTAATTAAGTTTTGTAATACATCTGATTTAGTGAGTCACAGTTTACAAAAACTTAGAACTTTTAATGAAACATGCTTGTCTGAAAAGCTGCTACCAAATTCTTGATTTGGGGAAATAAATAGTTCTACAAATATATGGTAATTAGACTTTCTCTCTTTCTCTCAACCATTATGGTCAGAGTTGATTGTAATTACAGTTCAGCAACATGTGGAAAGGTAACCATTTGTGAGGATTCATGATGAATTAGACATCTCCAGAGGAACAAGGAACACACTGTGGCCAGATCAGTGGCTAGATAGTGAATTCTGATTGCTAAAAAAATCTCTCCAGAAAAAGGAGAGATTGCGAGATTGCCCACATATACTCTGGACCAGGGGTCACCAACTTTTCAGACCTCAGGGACCATCAAATTCATAATTTTAAATCCCATGGACCACTAATATGAATTTTTAAAAAAGATAAATAGTATTTAGTGCAATATAAAAAATGCAAATAATCTTTCTGTGGACCACCAAAATTTTCTTGCAGACTACCAGCGGTCCAAGGACCATCAGTTGGTGACCGCTGCTCTGGACAGCTATTTCTCATGAGTAAACTTCAGGAACCAAAGTTTTTGCAGTCAGCTTGTGGTTTGAGCAGCTGGGAGTTGAGAGATTCCAAGTAAGCACACAACCATAATATAATTCACATGGACATAAAGTTCTGCTTGGCAGCATTTCTTAATCACTTTTGGAAACTGCTTCTTAATTGTTTTTCAACTATTTAAGAACCTTCTGATCAACAATATTGTGTGTTGGATGAGTTCACTTTAATCTTTAGCAATAGAAGTTTTAAAGTTAAGATTAGGACATTAAACAATTTTTTTTAATAAACAGCAAAAGAGTGATTAGAATTTGTTTTTGGAAAGTTATAAATGAATTAAGGATCCGGATGGATTTGGCAAAAGATTCTGAAATTAATCATAAGAATTCTATCCATGAGAAAAAGCTGTTGTGCATATTCTTAAAAGAGAATATGATAGGTTGGCAATTTGAATATTGGACACTAGAGGGAACCAGGTGGAAATAACCAATTAAAGGGAAGAAATTTAAATTTGACTTGTTGATGCAAACTGGAGCAAAATATTTTAACATTGGATGTTTTGGAGGACATTTTTGGACAATGGACCCAGAAATTAATTTTAAGGGTATCTGCCATTGTAGATAGACTGTGTTCTACCCTTCAAAAAGACCTTGACTTTGTAGTTGAATGGTCTAAAACTTGGCAACTCCAAATCTCTACCAGAAAATGTTCAGTCTTACATATTGGAAAAAAGAACCTAAACACTAAGTACAAGCTAGATGGACATTACCTTACAGATGACCCCCACCCTGTTAAAGATTTTGGAGTTTTCATATCAAATGATCTAAGTGCCAAAGCCCACTGCAACTACATCGCAAAAAAGGCTTTAAGAGTTGTAAGCCTAATCTTACGTAGCTTCTTCTCCAAAAACATTACACTACTAACCAGAGCATATAAAACATTTGCTAGACCAATTCTTGAATACAGCTCAACTGTCTGGAACCCATACCACATTTCTGACATCAATACAATTGAACGTGTCCAGAAATATTTTACAAGATGAGTTCTCCACTCCTCTGAATACAACAAAATACCTTATGCCACCAGACTTGAAATCCTGGCTTTAGAAAATTTAGAACTCCACCATCTTCGACATGACCTGAGTTTAACTCATAGAATCTTCTATTACAATGTCCTTCCTGTTGAAGACTACTTCAGCTTCAATTGCAACAATACACGAGCACACAATAGATTTAAGCTTAATGTTAACCGCTCCAATCTTGATTGCAGAAAATATGACTTCAGTAACAGAGTTGTTAATGCTTGGAATACACTATCTGACTCTGTGGTCTCTTCCCAAAATCCCCAAAGCTTCAACCAAAAACTGTCTACTATTGACCTCACCCCATTCCTAAGAGGTCTGTAAGGGGCGTGCATAAGAGCACAAGTGTGCCTACCGTTCCTGTCCTTATTGTTTCCTTTCATTATATCCAATTAATATAGTTATTACATACTCATGCTTATATATGTGCTTATATATTGTATAGTCCTTTCATGCTTATGCTTATATATACTGTGTGACAAAATAAATAAATAAATAAATAAATAAAAATAAATAAATAAAGTTATGAAACAAGAGTAAATGTTACTGTTCAAGACTGAGACCAATCTGAAAGTGGTTATTAAAATGACAAGCTGTAAGAATGACATGGAAATAGATGCTACCCTAGATAGCATCCAATCCTACCCTAGATCGAAACAATTGATAGGCTTTTCTGAGAAGGAACAAAGAAGAAGGGAAAAGAAAACAAGGTGTGGGACATTATTTAAAGCAATTAAAAATCAAGATTGTTAAAAATACTATTTATAGTTCATTTGCTCAAAAGGAAAAAGCAGGTCCCATCGTTATTTCCCTCTGTAGCTTTCTTTTTAATAGTAAGTATTTTCAAATTTTATCTAACATCTGTGAATTAAGATACAACCTTTGGACAGATGTCGCCATCTCCTGGACACTAGGCAGGACTGTTATGCAGCCAGGATTTCTTAATAATGGACATGTCAAAAATCTTCATTTCTCAAAGGTCATTGCATGGCAGCATAGCATAGGAAAGGTTTGGTATTTATGTGAGCAATGACAGTATAATGCTGTGGTACACCAACAAGACAAAAAGAGTTATTTATTAATGGCAAGCAGCCTCTACCTCGGTCGAGATTAATGTAGATTAAGAAGCTGTTACATCAGGTGTATCAGGGATGAAAGTTGATCTAAATAGTTCGGCAGATATCTGGCTGGCTGATCTATATATACCATCATCATCCGATGTGGCGCAGAGACAGTGTGCAGTACTGCAGGCTACTTCAGCAGACTGCTAGCTGCAGTTTGGCAGTTCAAATCTCACTGGCTCAAGGTTGACTCAGGCTTCCATCCTTCCAAGGTTGGTAAAAGGCGGACCCAGATTGTTGGGTCCAATATGCTGACTCTGTAAACCGCTTAGAGAGGGCTGTAAAGCACTGTGAAGCAGTATATAAGTCTATGTGCTATTGCTATTGCTATCATCATCATTTTAGCCATTGTCTATCCACTGCAGGATGAAGGCCTTTTCCGCATGTTTCCAATTTATACTGTCCTGAGCTTTCTTTTGCCAATTGGGCCCACAATCCTTGCTGATGTCATCGATCCATCTTGTTTTAGGTCTCCTTTGTGAACGCTTTTTATCAAGTGGGATCCATTCTACAACTGCTTTGGCCCACCTGACATCAGATCTTCTTGCTATGTGACCAGGCCATTTCCATTGCAATACATATATTATTCATTAAAAAAATGTATATGGCTGCCCAACTAATGGTCATTCTGGGCAGCTTACAGAATTAACCCCTCCTAATACAAAAGCCAATAACCCTCCCACTCCCCACTCCTGGAAACAAAATTCAAAGCAATCTCTTGATGAGCTCCATATTACTCTAGGGTTCCCAGATCCACTGGTAAAACCATATCTTTAGGGCAGAGGTGAAATGTAAAATTTGTTACTACTGATTCTGTGGGCATGGCTTGGTGGAGGGGGAGGTAATGTGACTGGGTGGGCATGGCCAACTATTTTTTTTTAACTTTTAAAAGCATTTTTTCTACAACCTCTTCAGCAGAGGAAAAAATGCTTTTAAAAGGCTCCTCTGATGATCCCAGCTGAGTTGCCTTTTCTTTTCTTTTAAAAGCATTTTTTTTTGTCTTTAAAAGAAAAAAAACCCCTCTGATGATCAGGTAACTCAGCTGTCATCACCAGAGAAGCCTTTTAAAAGCATTTTTTACAATCTCTTGGATCAAAGAGGTTGTAGAAAAAATCTTTTAAAGGGTTCTGACAATCCCAGCTAAGCCGCGCGATCATCATAGGGTTTTTTTTTACTTTTAAAAGCATTTTTTGGCCGAAGAAAAAATGCTTTTAAAAGTAGGGAAAAAAACCACTGATGATCATGAAGCTCAGCTGGGCATGGGCAGGGGTGGGGTGGGGGGCAAGAATTTTTGCCACTAGTTCTCCGAACCACCCGCCGTCATCGCTACCGGATCGGACAATCCAGTCTGAACTGGGAGCATTTCACCCATGCTTCAGGGCTTTTTGAAAGAATGTCAGAGTGGGAGCCAATAAAATAACTCCGCTACCCCATTGTCTTATTGTAGCTATTGAAATAGTTGAGGTTTTTTTAGTTCTGCTCCTCTGAGCAAGTTGCTAGTCCCAAAAACTTATTTTGAAGTGTTTTCTGTCTAGAACTAATTGGAGGACAATAGGGTTAAAAACTGAATTGAAAGCATAATTTAGAGCAGTGGTAGTCAACCTGGTCCCTACCACCCACTAGTGGGCATTCCAGCTTTCATGGTGGGCAGTAGGGGTTTTGTCTGATACTGAAGCACTTTCCTTTTTTTAATTTAATTGACTTTTTATATTTCATAGCATTATTTTAAAACATTTTCATTAGGTTTTCATAAAATTCCCTGTGACAATTTAAATTTAAATTTCTGAAAATAAACTGTTTGTATCGCCCGCGCATAAGTTTAGTTCACGTTATGTAAGTGAAACTAAATAGTAAGTAATTATTATTATATACTTTAACTTGCTGTAACTCTGCTTTATAAATTTTATAAAGTAAAGTTACTTCCCTACTTTATAAATCACCATTACTGTGGAACCGGTAGGCAGTTAGAAAATTTTACTACTAACAGAGATACAAAAGTGGGCGGTAGGTATAAAAAAGTTGACTACCCTTGATTTAGAGTAAGAGGTTATTTTATTATATACTTGGATCTATACAGATGGTCCTCAACTTACAACCACAATTGAGCCCAAAATTCATGTTATTCAGTGAGAAGTTTGTTAAGTGAGTTTTGCCCCATTTTACCACCTTTCTTGCCACATGTGTTAAGTGAATCAATGCAGTTGTTAAATTGGTAACATGGTTGTTAAGTGAATCTGGTTTCCCCATTGACTTGCTTGTCAGAAAGTCGCAGAAGGAGATCACATGACTCTAGGACATTGCAACCATCTTATAAGTGAGTCAGTTGTCAGGTATTCAAATATAAATCACATGACCATGGGGATGCTGCAATGATCATATCATAAGTCACTTTTTTCAGTGCCGTTGTAACTTCAGTCACTGAACTGTTGTTAAGTTGAGGGCTACCGGTACTAAAGAAAGTCAGAAGTCATTCTTTTTGTATTTCTTTTCCTTTTTCTTTTTCTCATCACTTTATAACTTCCCGCCCTTTCACCCTCTCTTGTTTTTTACTCTTTTTGTTAATTTGTATTTTATTTTTATTTTTTAAAAAAACAATACAGTGCTTTTTTTAAAAAAAATTAAATTAGATCAGACCTACAAAGCTTAAATGTGACCTCACATGCCCTACAAAATTTCATTCACACACACACACACACACACACACACATATATATGTTTTTTTTCTGAGGTTTTCGCGGGTGTTTGTATGTAGGTCTTTGGTTATTCGGGTTTTCTCCCGCGTAAAATTAGAAGTGTATTGGCGACATTTTGACGAAGTCTCATTCGTCATCTTCAGGCTTCAGCTTCGTGCTTCTGGGAGCAATGTGTGATTACAGCTGCAATCACACATTGCGCCCAGAAGATATATATATATATATATATATATATATATATGTATATGTATATGTATATGTATATGTATATGTATATGTATATGTATATGTATATGTATATGTATATGTATATATATAGAATAGAATAGAATAGAATAGAATAGAATAGAATAGAATAGAATAGAATAGAATAGAATAGAATAGAATTTTATTGGCCAAGTGTGATTGGACACACAAGGAATTTGTCTTGGTGCATATGCTCTCAGTGTACATAAAACATATATATATGTCTTGGCATTTTTGGGTCTTTTCCCGTGTAAGGTTGAGAGTATCTTGGCAACGTTTTGACGAGGTTTCACTCATCATCTTCAGGCTGGTGTCTTCGGCTTCATGCTTCTCGAGCCGAAGACACCAGCCTGAAGATGATGAGTGAGACCTCGTCGAAACGTCGCCAAGATACTCTCAACCTTACACGGGAAAAGACCCGAAAATGCCAAGAACTACATACCTATACCCGTGAAAACCTATGAGAACAAACACACACACACATACACACACACACACGGAAAATCCAGTGCTTTTGTTTTCACTGGGGAAAAAGAATTGGAAGAGGAAACAAAATACTTGCAGGCAAAAAAAATATATTAGATATTTGAGTGTTTTCCTGGCACATTTTTCTTTCTAAAATTGCCCCTTAGTTCCTTTTGCTTTCCAATTTGAGGTTTAAATTAATGCTTGGTATAAATATGCATCCATCTCATCAGGAAGCCCATGGGGCAAGAAAGAGTTTCTGAAGGTAATTATGACCAAAGTATGGCTGCTAAAAGAAGAATTAATCCCTTTATCACTTGCCGTCATTCTTCCTTTCAAAATCTTTGCAAAGTAATTTTTTTTAAAAAAAAAAATAGTGCTTAGAACTTCCTTCCGTGTATTTACCTGCTCTGGATTGAGATCACCACTGAGGTCATCAATCCTGCTTACTTCCTTTATTGTCATAAGATCAATATTTGGCCAGGAATGCTTTAAAGCAGGGGAATCAAACTCACGTCACGATAGCATCACGTGACATATTGGGACTTTTTTCCCTTTGCTAAACCGGACGTGGGCGTGCTAGCGTGTGACTCACGGGCCATGACTTTGACAAACCTACTTTAAAGTAATGCAGCAGGAAGGATTTTCTTCCTGGCCTCGCCTCCACTGGAGTACCAGCTGCAAAGCGGCAAAGATAGGAGAAATTTCCATGTTAATTCTAGGTGATTTCTAAGAAAAGGATTCCTTGCCACCATTTCAACCAGAATTGGCCCCATATCTCTGAAAGCTTTCTGGAATACTTCATTTTACACGAATGTGTCTGTCACATATCAAGCTCACCCTTTTATTTACTGAAGCCAAATATTTGAAGTTAGGCTCAATCAAACTGATGGTAACAATGATAGCAAAAGAGACATGACCCACCCACCTCTGAGAAACATACTGCACAAGTCAAAAAGAGGGCTGTGAAAATATTTACAGACCCCTCACATCCTGGACATAAACTCTTTCAACTCCTACCCTCAAAACGACGCTACAGAGCACTCACTGCACACCAGAACAACTAGACACAAGAACAGTTTCTTTCCGAATGCCATCACTCTGTTAAACAAATAATTCCCTCAAACTGTCAAACTATTACTAAATCTGCGCTACTATTAATCTTCTCATCATTCCCATCACCCATCTCCTTCCACTTATGACTGTATGACTGTAACTTTGTTGCTTGTATCCTTATGATTTATATCGATATTGATTGGTTCCTGATTGTTTATTTGTACCCTTTGACTATCATTAAGTGTTGTACCTTAGAATTCTTGATGATCTTTTCTTTTATGTACACTGACAGCATATGCACCAAAACAATTTCCTTGTGTGTCCAAACATACTTGGCCAATAAAAAAATTCTATTCTATTCTATTCTATAAGGGCATACACACAACAATGATTTTGCTGTGACATAAAAAGAAGTTTCAGTCTGCCTGGTTATTCGGAACAAAATTATTTTGGCAGGCAGCTAATAGAAGAAATTTGTTTCTCTGCAGAGATCATGCAGGAGAGATGCAATACCCTGATTCCTTCTTCTTAGGCACTTGGGCCAGTAAATGCATCATTTCAATGTGACTCAATAAGCATGATTTGAGGTGGTGATTTTGTCATGGTGAGTCTTCAGATAGAGAGGACACTCCAAGCACTCTTCCTCATCCCTTCATAAGGGAACCAGGAAACCTTTATCTTCTTACCAATTTATTACTTTTGTATGCCGCCCCTCTCACCAATAAGGTGACTCAGAAATGTTGGTGCTGAGCAAAGCAGAATAGAAGAGCCGCCATCCTTTTCAACATCAGGGAAGTGAGATTTTTCATACTGTGGTGGAAGCCCCTCCACCAGGGTGGAAAAGAAAATGGAAACACTGGACCGATGTATGAAGAAAGAGGAATGGCTGTTTTTAGAAATGCCAATCCCATCTAGGCTACCTTAAATCAGATTGAAAGCATTGCTGTTTCTCTCATGAGGTGGGGCATGCCAGCTCAAGTTTTCTGTGATTTTTAAAACACTGGCATTGCTTTTCTTGATCTCCTGCCCAAGAGTTTCTGGCTGATGGCCTCTTAATGCATCCCAAAGTAGTTCAAAGAGAGTATTCAAAATAAAGACAGAACAAACCTCTACATTGTAAAGTGTGCACCTTGAACTGGGTCATGTACAATAAACTGTAATTTATTAACCAGTTTGGCATTGTTCAAATTTGTGGCCATGGCCAGCAAACCTGTCACACCCAGACCATTGTAGAGGGCAGACTTCTGAAAATTAGGCCTCAGGCTCACCTGAAGTGATTGCAATATGAGAGAAATGAACTGGAAACATCCCATTTCCATGATATATATGGTGTTAATAATCCAAGGATTTTTTTTCTTCTTTTCATTATGTTAGTATAATTCTTGATTCATTATGCTATTTCAACATGGCTATATTTTATACGTAAAATCCTAATGTTCAATTATTTAGGTACCTTAAGAATCTTGATCTTAGAGAAGAGGAAAGGAAAAAAAGAAAATTCTATCAATATTAGTTACACTTTAGTGTATTAATATTATGTATTTTATTTTTTCGTTTTTTAATTCAAAATTAAATATATCATTAGATATGAAGAGATAAAGGAAGAGCGTACAATAAGATGTTTGTTATATACTAAAGATTTCAGTCTTAAGCTTAATTACTTGATATTGAAATATCTCTGTGTCTTTCTGTCTCTCTGTGTGTATTTAGAATAGAATAGAATTTTTATTGGCCAAGTGTGATTGGACACACAAGGAATTTGTCTTGGTGCATATGCTCTCAGTGTACATAAAAGAAAAATGAATGTAAAAGGGGGAAAATGGATGAATAGAAAAAGCTCAACAAAATCAAGATACCCCAAAAATTAAAAAAAAGGTGAAAGAAAAGAAAAGAACTAAGAAGAAAAATTGTTGGGTCTCTGACTTTCCTCTTCTTTTACATCTGCAGGTCTGAAATATTTATAAACATGTAGGTCTCTTTAAAATCCAAACTCCAGATCATTTTGTTTGTTTGTTTGTTTGTTAGTTAGTTAATTTATTGGCCACTCATCTTACCAAAGGGTAACTCTGGGTGTAAAGTTTTCATATATGGAAATCTTCTTACTTAAATTTAAACTATTATGTAAACGTTTTGATTATAGTCCAGATTCTGGACTTTTTCCCATATATACTGTAGCCAAGCTAAATTGGAGTCTAGATTTTGCGTTTTGAGAGCCTCAGCTTTGTACAGCTTGACCAGGGTTTATTCTAACACCATGATGTTAACATGATGATAACAGCCTTTATGTATTTTGAGATTATTGATCAGATTTTTCAGTTCAAAATTTAAACATTAATGATGCTTTCTTCATGTCCATATTTCTTCATTTCCTTTCCTTTTTTCCTTTTCTTCTTTTTTGTTTTGCATTTGTTTTCTAGTCTATTAATTACTAGCAATTGTTTATTTTCAATATGTTCTCTTTGCAGTTCCCTATAACTACAAATCTTAATAACGGTAAAATACTATATATAATATAAAAGCATTTTCAGTTTCCTTCCTTCCTTCCTTCCTTCCTTCCTTCCTTCCTTCCTTCCTTCCTTCCTTCCTTCCTCTCTCCCACCCTCCCTCCCTTCCTTCCCCCCTTCTCCTCTCTCTGCTCTCTCTCCTGCTCCCCTTTATTTATTTATTTCTCTTTCCTCACATTCTTTGGGTATTTTCAGCCTACAATAGAATGCTGCCCTAATTCTGGTTGGGTAGGAATCCTGCTTACATGATGAATTCAGTGATAACTGTCAAGATATCTATAGCATATTCCCCTTGATGCAAAATTCTTTCTGAAGGAAGGTGATGAGGAGGAGAGTCACATTCAAACATGTACTCCTTTACCCACTTCCTTAAAAATATAAGAAAAAATGATAAATTGCTTTTGTTTGGTTCTACAAGCTACCTCTAAGATCCTAAAAATTCCAATTGCTGCCACATGGAGTCCTCTGCACAGAGCATTTCACATCTAGAAAGCTGTTCTCCAAGTGGATTGCATAAGCTCTCTGACAGTTTTGCACAATTTGACAGCCAGTGGATGGGAATTCCACACAGTTGAAGTACTCCTTGCCAATTTCAGATATATTATAACTGCGATTCCTACAATTACCAACCATGTGATTAATTTTATTATTGAAGAGACTCTACATGGGATAGCCCTATTACAATGAATGTTTTCACTGCATGTCCTATCAAGGATAATAACCTGCTGTCATCCAGATTTTTAAATTAACGGTCCCATCAAACCAATCATTTTGATATGTGGCAAGGATTTGTCACTGAAAATAAAAACTAGAAGAGGCCAGATTGTCTACCATTGCTGGATTATTATTATTATTGCACCAGATTCTGATCAAAAAATTCTACAATGAATTACCCTATTCAATAGAGGACATATAGAATAATTTGCTTAGCTACTGCAGGCTATAAAGTAAAAACATAGCCTCCATTACAATGACATAAATAGAATAAGGTGCCACATTTAACATATTTTTAAGCAGCAATATATTACATGCTAGGGGTGAAACGTTACCGATTCAGGGCGGTTTGCCCAAACCGGTAGTGAAAATGCTACTAGTTCACCCGAACTGGTAGTAAAAAATTTTTTTAAAAAGTAAAAAAAAAAGTTCCCATGATCACGCGCAGAGCTGATCGTCTGAACATTTTTTTTTACTTTCTAAAGCATTTTTTTACTAACAGTTCAAACAAATAGGTAGTAAAGGTTCCAACAATCAGCTGTGACAATCAGCTGTGCCGTGCAATCCTCGGAACTTTTTTTTTATTTTTCAAAGCATTTTTTTTTTACTACCTATTGCCCGAACCAGTATTTTTGTGTAAAGTGTGATAGTTTGTTTTTGAGCTGTCTATGACTCTGTGTGGTACCTGCTTGTTGCAGGGACCATTTTGTGTGAAATCCAGCTGCTTTTGCATTGAGTCAGTTGTGTAGCTTTTGTGTTATTTTTGTGTAAAGTGTGATAGTTAGTTTTCCCGGTCACATGACCATAAGGCCACACCCACCCAGTCACATGACCACCAAGCCACACTCACCCAGTCACATGACCACCAAGCTATGCCCACCAAGCCACGCCCACAGAAATAGGTAGGGAACATTTTTGAATTTCACCACTGCTACATGACCAAGTAATGTTCATTACAGCAGATGTAGTGGAAAATATCTTATTTATGACACATTGTGGAATAGCTGTGGGAGAACCAAATCACGGAATGGTAGCAGGTACTAGTAGGTAGTAAGTAATAGTGATGTCAATTGAAGAATACCTGGATATAATATCTTCCTCCTAAGGAAATGACATGAAAAACTGGTGATGCTACTTTTTCCCTTCACTCTTCTTTTCCTGACTTGACTGAGAACTTTTAATGATCCATTATGCTGCCTCAACCCTTCTAAAATTAATAAATGAAGATAAAATTTCATGAAGTTGCTCTTCTTTCAACAAGTTTGAAGAAAAGCTGATGAGGGACCTAGCAAGTTTCCTAATCATCCAAAGGGGAAACTGCAGAGATTCTTAGCAAAGTGTATTTTTTCAAAGTAACATTATTTATAGATCACTTTATAATTCTTATATTTAGATTTAGGGCATAAAAATCATGTAAACAGTTTCACAACCATAGAGGAATGTATTTTGGCATCCCAAATTCCTGGTTCCGAATCTAAGATTGAAGGGGGAAATAGTTAGAAACATACGGGGAGAAAAAGAAGAGAAAGACAAAAAGGGAGTCCATGAAATACTGTTCATTGCTATCCAATCAACCAGATTACATTTTTCAGAGCAATCAATGGAACAACCATGTATTGCTGTGTTGTGGAATCCTGGGCAAAGAGCCCTATGATGATTGGATCTTTCATCAGATTCTTGAAAAGATTAACCAGCTGTAGCTGGGCAGTGGTGCAGAGCTACGTGTTTCATTTCTCCTAATGCCCCAGAACCATGCAAGCCAGCAAGAACTGCTTAGCATCCTAGGTCAGAAAATAACATGGATGGATAGTCCAGGGTGGAAATCAATAATGGATCACATGAGAATTGTACAGTAAGTGTTAGTACTTACCCAAAGATGAGACCTGAGTACACTTTCTAGAAAGAATGGCTCATAATCTGATTTGAGTTAATAGGTGTGTGTGTGTGTGTGTGTGTGTGAGAGAGAGAGAGAGAGAGAGAGAGAGAGAGAGACAGAGACAGAGACAGAGACAGAGACAGAGACAGAGACAGAGACAGAGAAGGAGGGAAGAGGGGGCGGGACAAAGAGGATGCTTGTTGGAGACAATGAGATACCGATAGGATCTCCTACATGCGTAGGTCACTAATTTCAGCAATTTACTTGCAGATAATGAACTGTGATTCTAATCTATTACTTTTCACTTTTTTCTAACAGGAACAGTATTTCTACCATACCTGAGGCTACCAAAATCTAATGATAGTTTCTCAACTGATCTATTCAATTGACAGACGAACAATCAGGCAGGACTGCAAATATTGCCTTTACAACTCATCCCCCCCCCCATTTTACTTAACCTGTTGGCAAAAGTCAAATTGTTCTTTCTCTATATTGGGATTAAATTAATCTCTTACCTATATCTCCTTTTTGTTTGCTCACAAATAAGGAAAAAGCAAATATCATGGGAAGTCAGACCATGATTAGATAACATTCAATATAATGCATAAGTGTAGAATGTGGAGGCAAAAAGGTCTAATTGTGGTCAGATAATCCATTCTAAAGGTTGTTGCTCTTAAGGAGATCATGAAATGATGAAAAGGAATTACAAAAACAAAAGTAGTAGGCATATCCTTAATGTTAAATCTCCACAACGCAATTTGTTGACATTTCTTAATGCATTTTACAGTTTCTTTAATGAAGTTTTAACCTTCCCAATAAATGAAAACTGATAAAAGACAAGGAACTTTATTACATGGTTGTTAAAGGCAACAGAAAAGATATCTGAACTTTGCTCAAATTCCATGCCAGAAGTCTTACTAAAAGGTGCAATTGTTTTCAGAACTCCCTGGCATTTCTACATTCCAGGCTTTTATAATATAGTTTGATCCTCTAATGGCATAGGGCCGGGTTATCTACGGGACCGCCTACTGCGACCAGATACCTCTCACCGACCCGTGCGCTCTCACAGAGAGGGACTCCTCAGGGTGCCGTCAGCTAGGCAGTGTCGTCTGGCGACGCCCAGGGGAAGGGCCTTCTCTGTGGGGGCTCCCGCCCTCTGGAACGAACTCCCCCCAGGACTCCGTCAACTTCCGGACCTCCGAACCTTCCGTCGCGAGCTCAAGACACATTTATTCATCTGTGCAGGACTGGCTTAGATTTTAAATTTATAGGGGTTTTAAATTGGTTTTAATATTTATATTTCCATTTTAATAATTGGGGCATTAGAATAAGTTTTTTAATGACTATTTTAATTTGTATATTGATGTTTTTATATGCCTGTGAACCGCCCTGAGTCCTTTGGGAGATAGGGCGGTATATAAATTCGAATAATAAAATAAATAAAAATAAAATAAATAATGAAAACTTATTTTCTGGAATGCTACAAGCAGAGTAATGACAAAAAGTGTATTATTTTTGCTGGCAAATGACAATACAAGTGTGTTTGTTTGTGTGTTTGTTGGATTCAATATTTACCTATATTGTTTTTGACAAAGTCCAAATGAATTATTAAAATTTGAACTTGAAACATATACTGTAGGAAATTAATCACAAGTTATTGTGATTCTTTAACTAGTTTGTAAAAGTAGCCCCAGAAATATATAAAAGAAAACAGTTTTAAAGACCATTCTTACAGAATGTTATATTATATTATGGAAAATATGACTCCCAAGTAATTATGAGTAGATGCAGATAAAAAAAATTTGAAACCCAGTGCAATCAACAAGAAGGAAATGGAAAAATATATTGCACATCTATTTGTTAATGCCAAAAAGTCTGAAATACAACAAAGTCAGCAGGAAGATTAATTGATTGACTGATAGATTGTTGTTCAAAAGGTACTTACCTTAAGCAAATCCAAATCGGTGGAAATTATACTCTAGATCCGTGATGGTGAACCTATTGCATGTGTGCCACAGGTGGCATGTGGAACCATATCTTTAGGCAAGCAAGCGTTGCCCTAGCTCAGCTCCGGCATGCATGTGCGCACTGGCCAGCTGATTTTTGGGCCTTCTGGGCCCACCGGAAGACAGGAAATGGGCCATTTCTGGCCTCCGGAGGGCCTCTGGGGGCTGAGGGGTGGGGAAGGCTGTTTTTACCCTCCTCAGGCTCCAAGAAAGCCTCCGGAGCCTGGGGACAGTGAAAAATTGGCCCACCATGCCATCATGTGCCAAAAGCAAGGAGAGCACAGGGGGTTCACGCATACATGCACGGTGAAGAGGGACGCATTGAATTATGGGTGTGGGCCCATGAACACATGACCCCCCTGCACTCCCCCTGCTTTAGGCACGCAACGGCAAAAAGGTTAGCCATCACTTCTCTAGATGTCTATGGAGATTCTCAGTCATCCAGGTCTGAGCTTCTTGGATAAGAAGCGAAGCGTCTTCAAAGAAAACCCAGAAAGTTCAATTGCCTCTTGAAAAAGCATATTTGGGATTATACTTGACTAAAGTTTCTCAAAGGATATTATATTACCTATACCAGTGACATGGTGGAGCAGTAAACTGGAAGAGCAACATTTGGGAGGAACATGAAAGTCTGTCATGGAGATTAGGATGAAATGAAGGTTGAAAAATTAATTTATACTGATAAAATGGAGAAAGATTCTGTGGTCATATGCCCTAATAAGAGAAATAGGCTAGAACTTCAGTAAAAGAACAATAATAAATAATAAAACTGAATATTTTTTGATCAGACATATTGTCTCTTTCATAAGTATTAGAACTTTTTTTCCCTTCAGGGAGTTCATATTCAAGTGAATGGAAATACAACCAAGAATATGAAAAATGTCATCAACATACTCAAGCGTCTTAGCGTATCTTCTAGATTATCAGAAAGAGTCTGACCATCAGTAACTCTTTCTGATGGTTTCATTCTAAAAGATTTCCTTTTACAAAGACCTCAGGGGATTTCAATGAAAGACAAATCTTCAGCATTAGCATTTGGAGGAAGCTGCCATACAGATTCAGAAATTTCATCAAGGTAGCTCTATATGCCAGAGCAGATCTGAGCATTTTATATCCCTGACCATTTGGCTGTCCCTATCTGGTCCATGTGAGGTCAATCAGAAATTAGTAATCAAATGTAAATAAGTGTACATCATACACGGAATACAAGTGCTGTAATTTGGAAGGCGACTGCTACTTTTTTTCAATTTTCATATATGTGAATATGCATAGGCATGCATACCTATGTACCTTCATAGACCTATTAGTTCAGCTCTCCACAATAGTCCCAGTTTCCCCTGGAAAAATTAATTGCTCACCCCTGTGCTAGATCTACCAAGATGTTTATAAAACCACTATGCACTTAGTTTACATTAAAAGCTTAAAACTACTACAAAAAACAAATATTTTATGCATAAGCAATTATCCACAAATAATTGCTTTTTTTACCTACCGTATATTATTACATTAATATTACAATTAATATTACAAACTTTGTAAAAAAAAAAAGTAAAAAGTATTCTAGAACAATAGTTTCCTAGATTTCAATTTGATTGATACCATCTTCCACAACAATGTACTTCCGGTCATTTAGAAATTTGGAATGTGTTTATTCCCTTAACTATATAATTGATTTGTAATTGCGTAAAAGGATAATATGCTGCCAAGATAAAACTAGCAGTATGCACCATGTTGCTATACACCAGGGCAGCAAAATTACCATAAAATTCAGAATCCATTATGTGCCCCACCATAGCTCCAATCTAATTCAAGCAAAGCCATAGAAATGTCACCAACATCAATGGTGCTTTAATAAATTAAGTGGGATTAATCAATTATTAACATCCATATTGAAGCAAACAAGTTTCCTTGAGAATTACAATGGAAAGTTCTAGGTGGGCAATCATGTTTAAAGTCAAGATCTGCCAAGGCACACGGATTTTCACTGGAATGAAACGGATTTCCGGTCCCACACTGAGGAGGAGCTTCCTGAGAAATACTGCCCTTGGTGAGACAGAAGGTCACACTAACTACTGTTCGTAATTCCACCCTATCGGAATAAAAAATTGGAGATTTAAGTTCTGGATGCTATTTATGTGTTTTTGCATATCTGTAATGTCTGATTTGAGTAATGTCTCATTTAGATTATTGTTTCTCTTGTTTAGTGTTTGTAAGGTATCGGTAAAAACAACCAATAACTATGTTTCTGCATGTGCATAACTGTGCATAAATAGTCAGCACGTTGTCTAGGAGAGAAGATAGACCTGTAGGGTTCAACATTTTATTTATTCATTTATTTAATTATGGCTGTCCATTTTAAAAAGAAATTCTGAGTGGCTCACAACAGGAATAAAACTGCCAACCATAGAACCATAAAACAAAAGTAAAACCAAGAACTAAAATAACCCAATGTCTCAGTCATATTCTAGGATGCCCCAACAACCATCCATAGGCTCCCATCACTCTATCACAGTGCTTGGGTAGAGAGCCAGGTTTTGTTGGCCTTCCAGAATGCTAAAAGGGTGGGGCCTGCTGGATCATCAGTGGGAATGCTGTTCCACAAGGTAGGGCAGGTACAGAAAAGGCTCACTTCCTAGGTCCCACTAGATGGCAACATTTCAGGGAAGGGAACTGGAGTACCTTTAAATTCCACCTTGAATCAAAATAGAGCAAAGATGAAAAAGAAAAATGACACTTGCTAATTTTTATTCTAGGACAAAAAGCACGTAAACGTTTTAGCAGACAGTTTATGCTTCTGTTGTAATTCTGTTTGGATATATCTGGAGTTCAATGGCACTTATTTAGGTCTAGGAATAGAGAATAGAATAGAATTCTTTATTGGCCAAGTGTGATTGGACACACAAGGAATTTGTCTTAGGTGTGTATGCTCTCAGTGTACATAAGGAGAATAAAATACATTCATCAAGAATAAAAAGATACAAACACTTAGTAATAGTCAAGGTTACTAATAAGCTATCAAATCGTACTAGGATACAAATAAAAACAATATAACTGAAAGATACAAGAAACATGGATATAGTAATAAATGGAAAGAGATAGATACTAATAACAAAGAGAAGAATAATAGTAATACAGTCTTAGTAAATTATCTGACAGTGTTATGGGAATTAATTGTTAAGCAGAGTGATGGCATTTGGGAAAAAACTGTCCTTGTGTCTAGTTGTTCTGATGTGCAGTGCTCTATAGCATCATTTTGAGGGTAGAGGTTGAAACAATTTATGTCCAGGATGTGAGGGGTCTGTAGATATTTTCATAGCCCTTTGACTTGTGCCATATACAGATCCTCAATGGAAGACAGGTTGATAGCAATTGTTTTTTCTGCAGTTTTAATTATTCGTTGAAGTCTGTGTCTGTCTTGTTTGGTTGCAGAGCCAAACCAGCAGTTATGGAGGTCCAGATGACAGACAATAATTCCTCTGTAGAACTAAATCAACAGCTCTTTCGGCAGTTTGAGCTTTCTGAGTTTGCACAGAAAGAACATTCTTTGTTGAGCTTTTTTGATGATGTTTTTGATGTTAGGTTTTATTTTAGATCTTGAGATATGATAGACGTTCTGTTAAATAAATGGTTATTGTTAAATAAAATTCCTAATAATTTAAAATAATATATAATATTATTTTAATAATAATAATAATATATAATAATAATTCTTCAATAGAAATACTTATGTGGATCCTGTATACATTTTTTTCTTATCCATCATTGTAAACTCCACAGTCCCAAGCATCTTTTTTTAGACTAGTTAAAAGTTTATTTAGTTGTGCAAATTTAGGAAATGGCTTCAAATGAAATGACAAACCTTTTGGCCCAAAGCAGCAGTCTAGGTAAGAGAATCATTGCCCAAACATCAGCATATTATCACAATAATCAGGACATATATAATTTGGGGCTGCTCCAAGGTACATTTGGTATGTTGAAAGCCCATTGTGACTGCTCTCACAAAATGGTTGCTATGGATGGATTTGCATATTCACAAAATGATATCACAGTAGGCAAGGCTAGTCAACAGCTGCAGGCAAATTGAAAGTTGTTTTATATTAATCATCTCTCCCCAGGATTCCCTCTGCCACATCAGCATTGCCTTTCCTTCTTTCCATCTTTGTCTGTCTTCCTCTCTTTTGCACAACTTGGCACATTTTCAAAGGAAAAAGTATTTTGCAGTGGGTTGCTCCCAGTTCGGACCAGTTTTTGTGAACTGGTAGTAAAAACGGGGGTAGGCTCCGACATCATCAAGAAGCTTCTGCGCAGAAGCAAGCATGCGCATGAGTGAACTGGTATGATCCCACTGTGAACTGGTAGTAAAGGTAAGTAGAACCCACCCCTGGTTGCAGTCCCTCAACATTTTTCTCTACTTGGAATGACTATGGGAGCTTTATGGAGTTGAAAGACATTTCTGGTGTAGTGATTGGATAAACCCACTGTTGGATTGGGTGAATGAGGAGGCACGAGACCCAGCAAGTGACAACAGCTCTTTTTATTAGTGTGAGACTCTTACCTTCACACAGGCAAGGCGTGGCAAGCTTTTCCCTTTTTGACATTCATTCAGCCATTCACCCAAGACTGCGTTGCATGTAGATATCCTAATCCCGAGTTCTCAGCTGTCTGACTAGATAGAAAGAGACTTCATTTGGTTTATTTGAAAATTCCAAGCCACAAGCCAGAGAGAGAGGGTGGGGGGAAACAAATCTGGACCTATCCAACCAATTTTCTTCAAACTTGGACTTTGTGGCTGAATCATGGTGAACAAATCACAGTGACTAGGTTCATGCTGAGATAAACCACACAGTGATTAGTAAGCCCACCCTTAGTCCCAGAGAAGGGGGAATAGGATTGAGGTTGCAAAGTTACGTATTTCAGGACCACATTGTACGATCCTATTTGAATAGCTACAGACTTCTGAGCACCAGATATTTAAAATTTACTTTCATCTGTGAAAAGTACAGTTAGGCGATTAAGACATCCAAAGATTTCCCACCTTTCCTTCCCTCAAAAAGTGAGGTGAAGATGTAAATAATTAAACCAAGTGCTCTTCGTCACTAGGGACTTACAACATTACTGATCCATTATTCGGGTAATATAAAGTCTGAATTCATTATTTTTATATCAGCACATTGACATTAGAAGAATGGTAGAAGTAGTTTGTGATTAAATGACCCAAATAAGGGAGGAAAAATTGTTGAGTAATTTACAATTAAAAAAATTCCAGAGTGGCTGAAGTGTCCTCTAGAGAACTGAGTACAACAAATTTCCTTTGACAATCTATCAGCAATTAGCTATTGTACTAATCTGATCTCACAATCTGATACTGATACCAAAATTACTTATAATAAATAGAGGAGAGTTGTTTGCCAGAAGTACTTTTTAAAAAAAAGAAATCGTGAACTAACAAATGTAGTTCCTGGAAACTCAGTGTAAAAGTAAACAGCTTCATGTATTCCTGATTGTAAAGTCCCATTACTCAAAATTCTGGATGCCAGAGAGCTTAAAAATCAATGCTGGAGAGAACACTTAATTATATAAAACTGATAAAATAAGGCTGTTTAAACAAGGCTAGATAAAATATATGGTTTTTATATGTTTTCTTTGGGTATGTAATGTCCCAAATTGACTGGCTCATGTAGCATGCATCAGTTCAAATATGCTGTCCAGGAGCTAAGTGAGCTGAATGTAAGAAATGGTCATATTTCCATGTTCTCCAGAATACATGATTCCTTAGAGCAAGACATTATAAGGAGTCTGGTAACACCTTTTCCAGCTAACACTATTTCTTAAAAGACATAAGCATTCTATAGAGTTGCATCTCACAAAAGATGCTTTTTAATAAAATGTGTTAAGTTGGAATCGGTGCTATCGCATTCCTGGGTTTTTGACACCACACAGTAATATAGCTCTCCTCTTACAATGTTTCTTCAGAAGAAGGTATTGAATTAATACATAGCCTATCTTTTTCTTAGTGCCAAATGTAGCTTTTGAGAGAATCCCAAAGTCTGTGCAGGGAGCTGGCCAAAGACAGTGCAACCCTGGGAGCTGTATCATAAAGAGGGACCTCCATCTAACATCTTAACCCTAATATTCAGAGGTTGTCTGTGTTTCCTCAGATTCTTAATAATGTTTTCAAGATCTTCAACAGCTAAGAGGCATTTTAAGCCCACTAACAGGGATGCCAACCAAGGAGGTGGGGGGGAGGGGGAAATGATTTTGAGATAGTTAGCAGAAAAGCAAGAGAGGTGCATTTTTATATCCTAATTTTTTTTAATTTGCATTTATATCCCGCCCTTCTCCGAAGACTCAGGGCGGCTTACACTATGTCAAGCAATAGTCTTCATCCATTTGTATATTATATACAAAGTCAATTTATTGCCCCAACAATCTGGGTCCTCATTTTACCTATCTTATAAAGGATGGAAGGCTGAGTCAACCTTGGGCCTGGTGGGACTTGAACATGCAGTAATTGCAAGCAGCTGCTGTTAAAACAGACTGTCTTAGCAGTCTGAGCCACCAGAGGCCCTATTCTCTTTTAATTAAAAAAAAAATATTAGGTAACTTTTACATTCTAAAATAGATGCTGCCAGATTTCTTGATCCTCATTTTAGACTTTTCCTGAACTTCTAGCGCTAAGTTTTGAACCTATCAGAGGCTCCTGGTGAGATCCCAGAATTGTTTCTGTGTAGGCCCACCACATGGGCACAAAAATGGGTGAGTTTGTGTCCTTGTGCTTTCTTTAGACATCATACATAGACTAATGTTTTTCACATCATCAGAGATTATTTTTAGTTCACGGTAGGAAAAGTCGTGCATAAATTGGGAGTTGTTTCTTTTCTGTTCTTTTAATCCTGCAAATAAATGTATACCGTAGATAATTAATCAGTAGCTTTTCTTGATACAAGTATTATGTAAACATCCGTGTTATTTCCTTACACAGGAGTGCAGAATCTTAGTTTCTATTATTTATTGTGAATTCTGGTTAGTCTGCCTGGATTAGTGACACACCTTGAAAAGCAGATTGAATGGGCTCCTCTGAACAAGACTGATCTTATGTTTGATTGGACATTTGGCAAATTGCCCTTGAAGGTTCTCATTAAGGTTCACTTAATGCCCCAAAGTGAAGGGTTCTTACATTTTATATGGAAAACCAGTGGGCTCTTCTTCCCCTTCTGCTGGCCATGATTTAGTTTCCTTGCAATATGTTAAACCCAATACAGTTGGTGCTTTAAGAGAAAAATAAAATGGCAGCAGAATTGTGCTTACTGAGCAATATGGAAATAAAAGAACTATTAGTCTAGGGCAGAGATCCCCAAACCCTTCAGCTCATTGACTCCTTTTTGAAGTTTGAGATGGTCTATTGCAGTGGTAAAATGTAAAAATTGTTACTACTGGTTCTGTGGCCATGGCTTGGTGGGGGTAATGTGACTGGGTGGGCATGATCAACTTTTTTTTTAACTTTTAAAAGCATTTTTCTACAACTTCTTTGGCCGAAGAGGTTGTAAAAAATGCTTTTAAAAGACTCTGACGATCCCAGCTGAGCTGCGTGATCATCAGAGGCTTTTTTTTTACTTTTAAAAGCATTTTTTCGGCCAAAGAAAAAATGCTTTTAAAAGTAAAAAAAAAAATCACCTCTGATGATCGTGCGGCTCAGCTGGGCATTCGGGGGGGGCAGGGATTTTTGCTACCGGTTCTCCAAACCACCCACTGCCATCGCTACTGGATCGGATGATCCAGTCCAAACCAGGAGCATTTCACCCCTGGTCCATTGTCCTCCAAGCATTCATTATATGAAAATAATTAAATAAACACTCCTTTAGTAGTACCACAAATAAGAATATCAGTGATAATGGATAGTCCCATGGTCCTTCGGAGGACAATACTGATCACTTTGGAGAGCCCTGGTCTAGGTGGATTTAGCAAAGTGCAGTAGCTACAATAGCCTTCCTCCTGAGATACTGTAGTTCATCCCCTAAACATTCAAAATATAATACTGTATATTGTGTAGGTTCCATTAGATAGATAGATAGATAGATAGATAGATAGATAGATAGATAGATAGATAGATAGATAGATAGATGATGGATGGATGGATATAGATATTAAATGTATGACTGCAAGTATGTGTGTTAGGATACTTAATTTAGTAGCCGAAACAGTGAAGTGTACAATGGGCCAGAACACATAGTTGTAGTTGATTGGTTGGAGAGTGCTGGCTCTTGCATGAGACAATCTACACTGTGATTGGTATGCAGGGGTGGTACTGACTTACCTTTGCTACCCGTTCGCAAATGTGAGCCCACTCACACGCTCGCTTTGCTTACACATGACACTTCTGTGCATGCACAGGGCCTTCTGTGCATGCACAGAGCATCAAAAACGGGAAGTGATGACATCCAGGTGGGTGGGCGGAGCCTCCTGCAGCTGCCACTACCGGTTCGTCCAAACCGGAGACAACTGGCTGAATACCACCACAGTTGGTATGGTCTGTATGCTGTACTTTCATGTCATTACCTCATGATGTTCCTGTGTTCCTGACTATCTTGTCTGCTGTAATTATAAATGATGGATATAATTATTTATTTATATAAAACTATAAGTTCTTGTCAGTCTCTGACTTCATTTGCACACCTGCTGCACAATTCCCTGACAATGTGTAATGGTATGTTGGAATGACCTTGGAAGAAAGATACAAAAACAACAGACTAGACAGTCCCAAAGGTAGTTTTTCAAGAGGCAACCCGACTTTCTGTTTTTTCTTTGAAGACATTTTGGTTTTCATCCAAGATGCTTCTTCAGCTCTAAATGAATGGTGGAGGAATGGAAGGATTTATATTTCTTGCAGACAGTTGGTCATTTGCATTTTTTTAGTCAGTCGTTAAGGCCACCTGGAGGTTTATCTGTGTCATCAGGGTCATCTGAGTGGTACAAATGGATATGGAGCCTTCTTGGACTTGCTGAAAGGACTGTGTTGTAGACTGGAGATAGATGATGTCATATCCCTCCCCCTCTGTTGAAAGAGGGCTATTCAGTTTTGACATAGATGGCTTCTTTGACCCCTCTTTCAAACCAGTGGTCCTCTCTGTCTAAAATGTGGACTTTGCTGTCTTCAAAAGAGTGGCCTATGTCTTTTAATTGCAGATGGACACTGAATCTAGTCCTGATAGAATTGTTCTTCTATGTTGTGCCAAAGCAGACTAGACAACAGTCACACAAGCAGCAACTGAACCCAGAGAAAGAATATAAGTGTGGCAAATGTTTCACAAGGGACCTTCTCAGATGGTAGACTATAAAGGTGAAGTGGGCTGGGGAGAGAATGTATTTCAGATTTGCAAGAGTCTGTTAATGTATATTAACAATATTTACATTAATTTGCTATAATATAATTTACAATAAAGGTACAACAAGTACTTCTGGGTATGCTTTTTGTCTGGAGTACTTCGCAATATTGACATCAATTTTACCAGTCTGAAAGTATCTCTTCTCCCCCTCCCTTGCTTTTCAGTCCAAGAAACTAGGGAGGGTCCCTTCTGAGATGTTTGCCCCACCTTCCTTCTGCAGGCTCAGCTGCCTGTCTGATCATTATCTAATCTTCAGTTTTTCCATGTGTTCCCCAAGGCCATTCCCACATACCAATACACTGCCAATTAGACACATAGGATCATTCTGCCCAAGCCCAATTTCCACGATTTTGAGCTCTAAATAAGAACAATGTTGATTCCAGACACAAGGAAAGCAGGACCAGTACTTTTGTGAAGTTTCCAGCATGAGAGAATACAGGATATGTATTTTTTTTCTCTGTTCATCTTGAAGTTCCAAAAAGCCTTGGGTCACTCAACTATGGGTCTAGAAATAGATGGACAGATGTAGTTTTCAATAACCAGTGTCTGAATTTGGTTTAACATTTGGATTTCATTCACAAAGTTTTTCATTACAAATCAGTCAAAATAAAGCTATTTTAAAACAAACGAACATCAATACAAAAATACAAAACATATGGTAGGGCCCTAATTGTAACCAGACAGGGTGGATTGGCTCAGCGTGATGGCCATACAATATGATGTTCTTCCTTGTCAGAGAAACTACAGAACTCTCTCTTAAGGGACAACTAGCAGCTCCCATACTTCTAGATGAGTGATGATATACCGGTTTACTCAGGCATTTATAAAATGACAAGCCACTTCAGGATTAAATTTACTTTTAGATTGCCTTTCAGATTGCTTTTCTTTTTTATGGTAAACTTTCTTTTAAGTTTTATACTATATTGTTATTTTTAACTGTTCTTATTTCACTATTGATGGTTTTATATGTGGCTTTATTGTATTTTTACGAGCCACTCTTGGCACCTCCAGGAGGAAAAAAAGAAATATTGAATCAAAGCATTCATAAATGATGTTTTATTCACACCTGGTCTTAAATTTTTATAGAACTAATTTAGTACTCTAAGAGCCCGTTTGGGGTAACAGTGAAGGCACTGGGCTAGAAACCAGGAGATAGTGAGTGTTAGCCCTCCTTAGGCACAAGCCAGCTGGATGACCTTGGGCCTGTCACCCTCTCTCAGTTCTAGGAAGCAGAAAATGGCAAATCACTGTGACTGATTGCCATACTTATTTCTTCCAGCATCAAAAGTCAATAATATTAGATGACAAAAAGAAACATAAGATTTGATACTATAAAAACATTCTAAATGTTGAAAGGGGAGTTGGAAAAATTAAAATCGTAGAGATGAATCTAGTTTTTCTTATTTTAGTGTAAATCACTGAGTTAAATTCAGCATCTGCAGCAGTATTTCCCCTCATCTGCAATCTCTTAACCTTCTAGAACAGGGGTGTCAAACTCACATCATCATGGCAGCATCATGTGGCATATCAGGACTTTTTACCCCTTCGCTAAACCAGGTGTGGGCTTGGCCAATTCATGATGCATCTGGCCCAAGGGCCAGGAGTTTGACAGCCCTGTTCTAGAACTAATGATAGCAACATATTACAGATCATAAATGCTTTAGAAATGATACAGATGAGAAATGAGAGATGGAGCACCAGGCTAGAAACCAGGAGACTGTGAGTAGCATTTCCACTTTAGGTTTGAAAGCCAGCTGAGTGACTGTGGGCCACTCATTCCCTCTCTGCCCAGCTCACCTCACAGGATGGTGGTTGTGGGGAAAATAGGAGAAGAAATGAGTATCAAGTATGTTCACCACTTTGAGTTATTGATAAAAATGCAATGCAAGATTTTTTTAAAAAAAAATCAGCCTTCACCATATTTTACAGAAGGCATTGCAGCAACACAAGTTATTAATTGACTGTTATCTCATTAAATCCCACCACCACACATTTCTTTGTACTGTAAACCAATCCATTATTTTTATTTTCTCCAGTTGACAGTTATTGTAAAGGACCTTTCTTGCTTTAAACTTTTTCCCCTTCTACCGCCAATTGATAGAAGTTCAAAAAGCACAGATAAAATGCCTTACCACTTATAGCAGATAACAGAAGAACAGGGGTGGAATTGACCTTGGAGGTCTTCTAGTCCAACCCCCTGATCAAGCAGGAAACCCTATAACATTTCAGATAAATGGCTGTCCAATTTCTTCTTAAAATCCTCCAGTGATGGGACACCCACAGTATCTGGAAGCAAGTCATTCTACTGATTAATTGTTCTAACTGTCAGGAAATTTCTCCTTGATCCTAAGTTGCTTGTCTCCTTGATTAGCTTCCATCCATTGCTTCTTGTCCTGCCTTCAGGTGCTTTGAAGAATAGGTTGACCTCCACTTCTTTGTGGCAGCCCCTTAAATATTGGAACATTTCTATCATGTTCCAATAGTCCTGATCCTTTTTTTCATTATTTATTTATTCATATTTTTATACCGCCCTTCTCCGAAGACTCAGGGCGGTGTACAGCAAATAAAACGACAATAATCCAACAACAATTTAAAATACCGTAACAAAATTAAAAATCTAATTAAACCACTGTATACTTAAAAATATTAGATAAAAAATTACAAAAGATAAAAACCCCTGTTAAGAAACCCGCTAAAATTCCCAAATATTAAAATCAATCAATCAGGCCAGCCCCGCTTGCTGAAAAAAGAAAGTCTTGAGCTCGCGTTTAAAGGTCCGAAGATCAGGAAGAAGACGGAGTCCCACCGGCAGCTCGTTCCATAGAGCCGGGGCCCCCACAGAGAACGCTCTTCCCCTGGGGGTCGCCAGCCGACATTGGTTAGCCGACGGCACCCTAAGGAGGCCCTCCCTGTGAGAGCGCACTGGACGCACTGGATGATGGGAGGTAACTGACGGCAGCAGGCGGTCCCATAAATATCTTGGTCCAATGCCATGGAGCGCTTTAAAGGTGATAACCAACACCTTGAAGCGCACCCGGAAGACCACCGGCAACCAATGCAGCCTGCGCAGGAGAGGTGTTACATGGGAGCTATGAGGAGCTCCCTCAATCCCCCGCGCGGCCGCATTCTATACCAGTTGGAGCCTCCGGGTGCTCTTCAAGGGGAGCCCCATGTAGAGAGCATTGCAGTAATCCAGGTGGGAAGTGACGAGGGCATGAATGACTGTGCATAACGAGTCCCGATCCAGGAAAGGGCGCAATTGGCAAATCAGGCGGACCTGATAAAAAGCTCCCCTGGCGACGGCCGTCAAATGGTCTTCTAAAGACAGCCATGCATCCAGAAGCCTAAATTGCACACCGATTCCCTGGGGTCGCCAGCCGACATTGGTTGGCTGACGGCACCCTAAGGAGGCCCTCCTGTGAGAGCGCACTGGGCGCACTGGATGATGGGAGGTAACTGACGGCAGCAGGCGGTCCCATAAATATCTTGGTCCAATGCCATGGAGCGCTTTAAAGGTGATAACCAACACCTTGAAGCGCACCCGGAAGACCACCGGCAACCAATGCAGCCTGCGCAGGAGAGGTGTTACATGGGAGCTATGAGGAGCTCCCTCAATCCCCCGCGCGGCCGCATTCTATACCAGTTGGAGCCTCCGGGTGCTCTTCAAGGGGAGCCCCATGTAGAGAGCATTGCAGTAATCCAGGTGGGAAGTGACGAGGGCATGAATGACTGTGCATAACGAGTCCCGATCCAGGAAAGGGCGCAATTGGCAAATCAGGCGGACCTGATAAAAAGCTCCCCTGGCGACGGCCGTCAAATGGTCTTCTAAAGACAGCCATGCATCCAGAAGCCTAAATTGCACACCGATTCCCTGGGGGCCAACGATTCGCCCCCTCACAGTCAGCAATGGGGTAAGCTGACTGTGCCGGGACGCCGGCATCCACAGCCACTCCGTCTTGGATGGGTTGAGTCAGAGCCTGTTCGTCCCCATCCAGACCCGAACGGCCTCAAGACACCGAGTCATCACATCGACGGCTTTGTTGGGGTGGTTTGGGGTGGAAATGTACAGCTGAGTATCATTAGCGTACAGCTGACAACTCACCCCGAAACCACGAATGATCTCTCCCATCAGCTTCATATAAATGTTGAACAGGAGGGGTGAGAGAATCGACCCCTGCGGCACCCCACATGTGAGTTGCCCAGCGGTCGATCTCTGCCTCCCTGTCAACACTGACTGTGAACGGTCAGAGAGGTAGGAGGAGAACCACCGTAAAACGGTGCCTCCCACTCCCAAACCCCCCAACCGTTGAAGCAAGATACCATGGTCGATGGTATCGAACGCCACTGACAAATCTAACAGGACAAGAACAGAGGAACAACCTCTGTACCGTGCCCTCCAGAGATCATCAACCAACGCAACCAAAGCCGTCTCTGTGCTGTACCCGGGCCTGAAGCCGGACTGGCACGGGTCTAGATAAACAGTTTCCTCCAGGTACCGGAGGAGTTGCCAAGCCACCACACTCTCAACAACCTTCGCCAAAAAGCGGAGGTTGGAGACTGGACGATAATTAGCCAAAATAGTTGGGTCCAGGGAAGGCTTCTTAAAGAGGGGCCTCACCACTGCCTCTTTCAAGGCGGCTGGGGAGACTCCCTCCGTCAGAGAAGTGCTGGTAATTCCCTGGAGCCAGCCTCGTGTAACCTCCTGGGTGGCCAGTACCAGCCAGGAGGGACACGGGTCCAATAAACATGTGATGGCATTCAACCTCCCCAGTATCCTGTCCATGTCATCGGGAGTCACAGAGTCAAACTCAGCCCAAACAATGTTCTCAAGATGTGCCTGCGTCATCCCTCCTGGATCCACCCAATCAGTGTCCAGCCCGTCCCGGATCTGAGTGATTTTATTGTGCAGATAACTTCCAAATTCCTCAGCTCATCCCTGTAAGGGGTCCTCCCGAGCCCCCTGAAACAAAAGGGAGCGGGTCACCCCAAACAAGGCGGCTGGGCGATTATCTGCCGATGCTATAAGGGTGGAAAAGTATTCTTGCTTTGCCGTCCCTATTGCCACTAGATAGGCCTGAATATGTGACCGCACTAGTGTTCGGTCAGATTTGGAACAGTTGGCTCTCCAAGCGCTCTCTAGGCGTCTTTTCTGGCGCTTCATCTCTCTCAGCTCCTCAGTAAACCAAGGAGCCGGTCGAGAGCAGCGCCGGGTCAGAGGCTGCATAGGCACGACGCGGTCCAAAGCCCCCGCCACCACCCTTTCCCAGGCGGCAACGAGTTCTTCGGCCGAGCCGTGGGCCAGATCCTCAGGAATCGGCCCAAGCTCCGTCAGGAACCTACTCTGGTCCATCAGGCGCCTGGGATGGAACCACCGAACTGGCTCCATCTCCCTGTGGTGAGGGTTTGAGGTCTGAAAGTCCAGGCAAAGAAGAGAATGATCTGTCCATGGCAGGGGAGTAATGACTAAGTCCCCCACATCCAGATCATTCAGCCACTGTCTCGAGACAAAAATCAAATCCAGCGTATGTCCCCCAGTGTGTGTGGGCCCATTCACTAACTGGGTCAGGTCCAAGGCTGCCATAGAGGCCATGAACTCCCGAGCTGTCAACGATGTCTCGCCTACCGACAGCAGATTGAAATCCCCCATGACCATAAGCCTGGGGGTATCAACTGCCGACTCGGCTATCACATCAAGCAGCTCAGGCAGGGCTGCTGTCATGTGGCAGGGAGTCAGGTACATGATCAGTAAGCCCACCTGTACCCCTCAGCCCCACCGCACAAAGAGAGACTTACAGCTGTCTGTCTGTGGGACAGTGACCTCCCTCGGCTCCAAACTCTCATTAATAATAACCGCAACCCCCACATCCCTGCCTTGAACCCTCGGCTGATGAAATGCACGGAAACCCGATGGACACATTTCAACGAGGGGCACACCCCCTTCTGTGCCCAACCAGGTCTCCGTAATGCCCATCAGGTCCGCACCCCTCTCTTGTATCAGATCTGAAATGAGGGGGGCCTTATTAACGACGGACTTGGCATTGCATAACATCAGCCGAAGGTCGCGGCCCTGAGGAATCTGACCACTCAGGGAACGAGAAAAGGCAGCGGGACTGGAGCACGCAATCGCTTGCAAACAGTGCAGGCGCGCTCCCCAAACATGATATGGTCCCCTCCTTCCACCATATCTGCCCCTCCCATAAACCGTGCCGATAGAATATTGCTCTTGTCCATGGACATCAGTCACACACACCCCAAAATTCTCTGGACCTATCTTCATAACGTGAGCTCTAGCAAGGTCTGGCCCCCTCCCACATACACCCCCCTCCCACCCGCCCTAGCCCTCCCTCCCCTTAAAAGCCCTTTAAAAGATTTAGTTAAAAAGTTCCTCAAACCCCTTTTTTCTGCATGCCACCTCTCGGGATTCCAGAATCCGTCATTAAGATAGGCCCTTGATAGAATAAGGGGCCATATCTGCGAGAGAGGAGCATCTCGCAGACCCAAGAGTTGTGCGGGTGAATATATCATATATCAGACCAAATAGCGGTCAGGGATCGGAGAGTCGTGCCCCAATCAGTCAAGATAGTCTCTTCAGTTCGGGTAACAAGATAGAATCCCCCGAGGATGCTCTACCAGCTAAGGAAAGATGTTCCAACGCACCAGTCAAACCTAAAGAAATGTCCACCAGCTGGTCGCAAGATGCTCCACCCGTCAGCCCAATATGTTCCTGCTATCAGTCCCGAGTCCAAAGGCCCAAAGGTGTCAACGGACAATCCACAGGAAAAAACCAAAGAGTCGACAGGGAACACCCGTAATCCGGCCCAGTCCAGGAGGGGGGGCCCCACGACGGCCATTGCCGCCGCCCCGCTCCTCCCCTCTCACCGACGAAGCGGGCTGCCACCGTCTTCACCGCCGCCACCCCACCCACCCCAAGATGGGCACAAACGGGCACCATAAACTTTCCGACTGATGCTGACGATTTACAACTCCCTGGGGTCCTGGGTACCGGGTCCACTTCCCGACGTTGTTGCTCTCCCTAAAATAGACATATCCAATTCCTGCAATCCAATTCCAGTTCTTTGTATGTTTTAGCCTTCAGTCCTCTAATCATGTTTGTTGCTCTTCTCTGCACTCATTCTAGAGTCTCAACATCTTTTTTATATCATGACGACCAAAAGTGAATGCAATATTCCAAGTGTGGCCTTACCAAGGCATTATAAAGTGGCACTAACACTTCACGTGATCATGATTCTATCTCTATGTTAATGCAGCCTAGGACTGCATTGGTTTTTTTGGCACACATTGCTGGCTCATATTTAAGTAATTGTACACTAGGATTCCAAGATCCTCTCACAGTTACTACTATTGAGTCAGGTACCACCTATTCTATGTCTCTACATTTGTTTTTTCCTGCCTAAGTAGAACCTTATTTTTTCTCATCATTGAATTTCATTTTATTAGCTAAGACCCAGTGTTCATGTCTGTCAAATTGAATCAATGGTCCAAGAATTCAAGAGTATTTTTTTTAAAAAAAAACTATAACAAGAGCATTAGTAGAGATTGAAACTTATAGGAAATGGACAAAGTATACAAACTGATTATCAATGTTCTTCTTATGGCTGAAAGAAAAAATTCAGCAACTGTCTTCTAAAAGCATTTTGGTGTATAATGCCCTCTACTCCTGTTAACCTCATTTATTCTATCCATGGAATTTCATCTTCTACAAATATCCTTAACATAAGAGTGTGGGAGAACACAAGGTGTGGCTAATACATAAAGTTCCCACTTCAGCAATCTCACACCTATGAAAATTAAGACATTTACAGGCATAAAGCCAACATAGTCAGGCATGAGGTCATTGTCTCCAATAATTGTTTTTAAAATAATTATTATTCCAATTCCCATGCAGTTTAGGGCCAAAGAACCTGTACAATAAATTGCTGTAAACTAACTAAACTAAAGATTGGGTCTCTCAGCTATTGTATCAATTATTCTAGAGTCCTCAAACTAACAAGAGTATACCAGAGTTGTTATGCTTTGCTTTTGGAGTACTCAGGCATGAATGTTAACATTTATTTTTGTTCCAATGTTCTCACATTTGGTATTTCTCAGGGACTTTCGGGGTTCAGATGATACCCAACCATTTGTGTATCTTTGTTAGACACACCATCAAATACAACATCTAATTGATTCAGGAAGTAATCATTCATATTTGAGAAGTTCTTTAATACGTAGAATCATAATATGATAGACCTCAAATGTCAACAGAGGTCACCACTCTGAATGAACCATTCAACCACTGTTTGAAGATTTCCAGAAAAAGAAAAATACATCGTTTCATGTCAAACTGGCTAACCGCTTATACAGTCAGAACATTTTTCATTATGGTTAACCTGTACTTCCATCTTTATGGTTTTAACCAGTTACTGCTGCCACTGTAAGGGCCTCTGATGGCTCAGCAGACTAAGTCTGTCTGTTATTAACACAGCTGCTTGCAATTACTGCAAGTTCAAGTCCCACCAGGCCCAAGGTTGACTCAGCCTTCCATCCTTTATAAGGTAGGTAAAATGAGGACCCAGATTGTTGGGGGCAATAAAGTTGACTTTGTATATAATATACAAATGGATGAAGACTATTGCTTAACACAGTGTAAGCCGCCCTGAGTCTTCGGAGAATGGCGGGATATAAATTCAAATTTTTTAAAAAAACTGTCTTCTGCAGCAATATAAAATAAGTTTACTCCCTATTCTGTGAACCCTAACCTTCAAGTATTTGAAGACTGCTGTTATATCTTCCCTCAGTCACTTTTTGTATAGGGTAAACATACCTTATCCTTTAAGTTTTTGGCATGACACTTGGTTTCCAGACACTTCATTGTCCTAGTAGCCCTTGTCTGAACTTGTCACTGTCCTTGAATGGTAATTGTCAGAACTGGGCATAGTAATCCAACTGAAGTCTGACAAGGGTGATAGTAACTTCCCAAACTTGTTAATATGAAGAGAAATTTGGGAAGCTGTGACTAACCAACTATCAAAGCCCTTTCAGTTTGTATTGTAACTCTACTTGATCTCAGACTCCAACTCTGTACTGTTTGTCAGGATAACATCCCCAAAATCTTCCTTTCAGAAGGAAACTCTCCCCTTAATTCATAGGCCATATGAATCATTCTCCAAAGTTGCTATACAAATTTTCTCCCTAAAGAAAACACTTCAGTCTCTAACTGGGTAGAAATTCTGAAATTCCAGAATTTCTTGCCAGCAGTGCCATTGTTGAATAATCTGGGAAGGGATTCAGAAATGTCTAGGATTTCCAGGTTAGGAAAGGTGTTTATGAAGCAAGGAGATCCCTTTGAGTCAAGTTCAACTTGTAGAGATTTCATGAACATGTCTACGTAGTTTTCTCGGCAACAACTCAGATGATTTGCCATTATCTTCCTAAAGGAAAAGTATGGTCAGCTAGCTAATTCAGGCATGCACAGCAGTTAACAGAACTGAGCATGAAGATTATTTTAAATGAAATGAAATAATAAGTCCAAACTATTTGGAAAATGTATTTGAATGCAATACTTTGACATTATTGATAGCTGCTTTCAAAGCACGGATTATATTTGTGGCTCTCTTAATTCTCTTAAAGACTTTGACATTCTTCTTTACATCTTTGGTAGCTGCTACTGAATATTTAGACTCTGACTCAAGCCATCTAAACAATTAATTTGAATCATCTAAACAGAAGCTTGTAGCATTAAGGACTATTTTTGGTCCTTCGGTGAAGTACCAAAGAGTAGATTTGAGAAGCTGTAAGAACAAAGATTTAAACTACATGAAATGCAGTTCAATTTAATTCAGATCTTTAAAGGAATATCATTACTCTCATATGTTTAATAACTGTATAATTAATATTTAATAATTTCCCAATCCATTCACACTAAAAATTACTGCTTTATAGCTGCTGATGTTGAATGAACAAAAAGTCAACAATGCAATAGAAATTGTAGAGCACCTTCCTTTCCTTTATAGTAACCAGGTCTATGAACCCATTCAGGAGAATGCTTCAATTTTTTATGGAACAATTTTGGTTGACATAAAGAGGGCTGCATATTTTACATCAGGTCTATGTCAGTAATGCTGCTTTGAGTAGCTTATTCAAGTCATAGAATGTCACTGCAAAGTATATTAACGAATTATACTATAGATTTGCCCAGGGAAGATCTGGACATGCTATAGTATGCAGTATATTACACCAGTTCAGTATTATCAGTATTCTTATTCCAAATGAAAACCATTCCAAGTTATATTTTCAAACCAAAAGTGGCTAACATTTAGCACTTCTTTTCTTTGAAATTTAATTAACTGTTTAGCACTTCATTTATTTAACTGTTATCCAAAAGGCACAGCTGATATTATAGAATGAACTTGGCTATATTCATCCTAATTTGGAGTGTTTTGCTGAGTTCTGGGTGCACTTTTACAGGAAAGTGCCAAAGCATCTATTTCCATTACTATTTTAATAATTATCAAAACATCTCCTTCTTTGTCCAAAATCATATACCCACTGAATTCTGGAAGCAAGCATATATGCGAGAAGAGTTTTTTTAAAAATAGGATAACAAAATAACAGAATTGGAAGGGACCTGGTCTCCTAATCCAACCTTCTCTCAAGCAGGAAACCCTATACTATTTCAGGTAAATGGTAGTCCACTTTCTTCTTAAAAACCTCCAGTGGAGCATCCACAATTTCTGGAGACAAGTCTTTCTGCTGTTAATTGTTCTAACTGTCAAGAAATTTTTCCTTAGTTCTAGGCTGGTTCTGTCCTTGAGTAGCTTTCCATCCATTGCTTCATGTTTGGCCCTCATGGTGGCTGGTAGCTGCAACAACATGAGCAAAGCCCTTTTAATGTGCCCTTTTAATGTGTACCAGGGGCTTTTAACATGCAGCCACCATCTCAACTTTCTTCATCACCCCCCTGCAGACATAACATCTGACATTGTGATTATCACTGGCTTCAGGTCCCACAAAAATGGGCCTGGAAGATTGGCATGGAGCTATCTATCCATTTTTGACTACTAGCAAACAAAAAAAGAAAGCTTGAACACTCAAATTTTTTTTCTTTCATAAAGAAAGTCTCTACCCAGTTCTGCTTCATGAAGCTCACTGAAAAGAATAGGAGGTGCCCAAGAACACACCTCACATTCATTTGCATGGGATTTGGACAGAGCTATTTTATGGTGGTTTGTGTAATGGAATTGCATTTAATCAAACTGAGTTTTATTACACCATTATGAATTGAAGTATGTTCCCTGTAATTCTTCTTCAGCAGACCTCATCCTGTAAACAAATATCGTTTCTCAGAGCTGAAATATGTTCCTTCCCACTGAGTGGTGAAAGTATAAACCCTGAGAGAAAGAATGAGATTTTAAAGGAGATAAGGTCTAGTTCAATGGAAAGAAGGCACCTTGCTTTTTTTTTTCTTCCTTTCTCTCTCCCTGTCCTTATTTCCTGCTCATGCTATTGGTATTGCCAAAAAAAGCATTATTCCATTTTCAGCCAATAGCATGGATATTCAGGATTTTTTTTTTTTTTTTGATAGTGTGCATTCTTAAGTGAAATTATCTGCTTCACATTTCTTGGATTATGCAGCTGGTAATGCGATTATCCTTTGATTCTTGTTCTACTCCAAGCTCTACTACACAGTTCTCAGCTCACAGGTATGAAGGTATGAAACTGGAAATATAAATGAGTAATCAAGGGTAAATGAATACTTCGTGAAAACTTATCTTCTCCTGCAAATTCTTTTGCTGGTCTTCAAGGAAATATTCAGATTGACGTAGAAACGGGGGAAAAAATGGATGCATTAATGAATATATGGCAAGCTACTATGAAAAGGATATAGAATGCCCCAGCTTTATCAGCTGCTATCAGCTTCAATAACTAAATGGACCTATATTTCTTCGGGACTCAGATCTACACTTTTATGATAAATACAATTAAATGGGTTTGAGTAAAAGATTATAAGCCAGATCTGTCCACCCAGATTACAGGAAATAAGATAATAAAGTGAAAAAGATTATTTTTCCACCTCTTTTTCTAAATAGCATTTCAGTGTGCTGAGCCTGATAAAGAGAAGATCCTGTTTGGCGGCCACTCCACTTTGCTCAGCTGTGGCCCTCTCAGGAAGAGCATAGGAAGAAGGGAGGGACTTGCATTGCTACATATAAAACATCCAAACTTGAAGACCTGAAGCTAGAAAGTGGCAGCAGCAGAACTGTCCATTTTCAGCCAAGAGGGTTGGGGAGGGGGAAAGGACTCATCGCTATGATTTGGTTATTTCTGGTTCTCCTCTGCAACATCATGCACAGCTCAGGTAAGCCAAACAGCAGCAACTAACCCATAAAGAGATGCAAGTGGTTTATTTTCAGCTGTCCTGTTTTTAACATCAGAAGTCAAAATGTTCAAGTAGAGGAGACAATGTAACAGGGTTCCATTCAACTATTCTAATGGTAAGGTTATGGAATGGTCCAAAATTTTTTTTTCCTTGGAGACTTTCAGGTGGACTACCCAACTTTTAACCTCAAGTCAGTCAGTCAGTTTCTCTGTCTGTCAGTCAATGCTATGAAAAAAGTTAGCCTGTGTAAATCTATTGAGGCAATGTTGAATGATTGAACTGTAATGTCCCAGGCTTTTGCTCTTTGCCATTTTGGGAAACTATTTTTTGCTTTTCATGCCACTGAGAAACAGGCACTAACCTTCCTAAAATATAAAACCTGGGATAATATGCATGTTCTTGACTGAGGGCTAAGACAAATAGATAGGCACATCAGGAGATATAATGACACTATTCGGAAAAAAATTTGTGAGCAAATCACTGCCTTCCACAGTCAATCCAAAGGGCCACATTGTACATTCCGAGAGTGAGTGGGCATTCCTTTTGCAGTGAAAACCTTCTTTATTCCCAGAATTGCCGGTATATTGTCTTTGGAATTAATCTGCTTGGTTAATAGTTGCTGATATTTCATACAGATTTGTATCAATAGCTCTATTGACTATTATGAAAAGGCTTCATATTTTGTTTTCAGGGCTGTGTTATATGGGAACTGTTTCATAAACCTTTGTTTTCCTTATTTCTCAGATCAGAGCCATTTGGAACATTCAGACCATTTATTTGGTAAGTTTATGGAATATAAATTAGTCTTCTGAATTATCAAGCTATTGAGTTTCTCCATCTCTCTTCTATCTCTTGGAATTTCTTTTGGTATTGTTACGGGTCTATGGCACTTGAATTGTAAATGGCCTTGGTCATATTTTTGCAGCCCAGAGAGTTTTGGAGACTCATGGTTATCCTTAACCATGGTAAACCACTGATCGTACCTAATTTGGCAGCAGATATGGTTCTTGGGACAAGATTCCTGTTTGTGAATTCTTGATGTTTGCTCTTTTTTATCTCTTCCTCCTCATGCAGTTACAATTGGTTCTTAGGCCACAAAAACCACTTCAAACATATAGATTTGGTTGTTTAAATATTTTAGTCATTTCACTCTGAAAATTCTATCTTTATTTATTTTGCATGGTTTATAACATCTAATGATCCATTTGAAAATACCACATAATTATTGCAAAATGAACCAGTAAAAGCGCTCTATGAAGAAATGTGCAATAAAGCTTTGATTCAAACTCACAGTCTAATCTGTAATCATACCTGTGTTTATTTAGAATATATATTTATTTAGAAGTTTCATAGATTGTTAAATTCTGTATACCACACATAATATGGCTTTGGAAGATAATCAAAGAAATATATCTATCTGTCTGGGCATTAATTAAGCTAAAGTCTAAATGTGGGAAGTCTAAACATGGTCCATAATTCTGTGGTCAGGCATGAGTTCTATAACATAGCACATCTCCAGTAAATGGTGCCTTACCTGAAAGAAGTTCTTGATGGCTACAAGCTAATTTTAGTATTGTTCAGCTAGCAGCATCTGTCTGGCATGGTATGCAGAGGGGAAATTGCTATCAGGAAACTCAAGACAGGTTGGGGTAGCAAGGTTCCTAAACTGAAATCAGACACATTAGTCTGTATCCCAATAAGGGCAGGTAGGATTACAACGAATATAGGTGTGTTTCATTTGACCAAAGCTTTGTTTGGAGATTTGGAATTTGATTGAAAAGGTAAAGCCATAATAAACCCAATCAATGATATAGCTTCAAAATCAGGAATGAATTTATGGTAACAATTGGTGCAGTCTAAGAATTGGTGTATATTACAGAAACCCACACTTGCTCAATTAGTGAGAAGCTCTTTGGTCTCAAAGGAATACACAGTTCACTTTGACAGTGGAAGCCAGTAAATTTGCTTGAATACCTATTTAGCAAGGTACTTCTGCCTTTCTTTCCCTCAATCACTTCAAATTAAACATAACAATATTCTTTGGGATTTGCAGTCCCAGTTCTAGTTTCTTAGCCAGCTTACCCTGCTTGGGTATTTTTTGTATGTGAAAATTGCTACTTCTCTGTAATTAGTTGCATGTGCCTTATATGTTTTAGCAATAAAGGATCAGGGTATCTGACATAGTATCTATACCGTTATTAGTTCCAATAATCTATTCTGGTCAGCAAATCTGGCAAAATATACACATTCCATGATGGTTATTGTGTTTCAATTTGTAGGCAACTTCTGTTTTTGTTTTTGTTTTCATTTGAGGCATAAATTTCCTTCAAATCAACCTATAGTGGTTTGTTTCCATGATTAGGCTTCACATTAATTTATTATGAGTTGTACTGGATTATATAAAGGAGAATGAATGGGAATATTCTGTAATTTAAGAGAGCAAAGAATATCCTTAAAAGCCAGTTTTTCTGCTTTCTCTTTGGCTTGTAGATAGTGAGGTCAGATAGTAAGGTTAACCTTATCTGCAAAAAAGGAAAGAAAGAAGAAGAAGAATGTACTTCTTTCTCGAGAAAAATAGATATTTGGGGGGGTGAATCATGTATTCATAATAACAGATCAGATACATATAATGTAGCAATTTCAATAAATTTAGTAGCCCATTCTCATAATTATCATTTTTTCAGCTACAAAAATTGCTTTTTGCAGGGTGCAGTTGGCAGTGTTTAATGTTATTGTATCATTCACATCTATTACACATAGTTGACCTAAAATATATTTAGCCTTTCCAGCAAGCCTTTAGGAATGAGCATCACTATTACAAGAATCTGCAGGACAAAGAAAAGGGTGACATCAAGTAATAAAACATCTCTCGTGATGCTATAATGCATGATTTATAGGAAAGTCAGCTTTTGTTCTCTTCCAGACTCCCTGACATTAATATGACTAATTATTTTCTTTGAGGACAGATCTTCTAGCTAAAACCATAAACTGCTATAGATTAAATCTTTGACTCAGCATGGCAGCCATCTAATTCCAGGAAAGGATGTGGCTGCTTTAAAGAGTTGCAAACCACTGTTACATTCATGGTCCTGTACTTTGCAAGCACTTTATGGTACTACACAGCACATAGCATAATGTCCAGCAATACCTGTAATTCAGTGCAGTGTTGATTGCTTAAAATAGTTTCCATTTCCTTTAAATTTGGACTCACCTATAGTCTTTTATAGGGGACGCGGTGGCTCAGGGGCTAGGACACTGAGCTTGTTGATCGAAAGGTCAGCAGTTCAGCGGTTCAAATCCCTAGTGCTGCTGTGTAACGGGGTGAGCTCCCATTACTTGTCCCAGCTTCTGCCAATCTAGCAGTTTCGAACGCATGTAAAAAATGCAAGTAGAAAAAATAGGGACCACCTTTGGTGGGAAGGTAGCAGTGTTCCATGTGCCTTTGGCGTTGAGTCATGCTAGCCACATGACCATAGAGACGTCTTGGACAGCACTGGCTCTTCGGCTTTGAAACGGAGGTGAGCATCACCCCATAGAGTCAGCAACGACTAGCACATATGTGCGAAGGGAACCTTTACCTTTACCTATAGTCTTTTATTTGAACTCTTTCGACTTTAATGGTTTGCATTTGATTTTGCACAAGTTTTAGACCTTGTTGCTAGCCTTTGTATAGCTTTTAGCCACATTCAAACCTAAATCAGGAAAAAATTAAACACTTCCAAATATTGAAAAAATGCAGTTTCGTTTAAAACAGCTAGGTATAGAAATCCCAAAAGATACGCTTTAAAAAAGAAAAAAAATCTCATATGGTCTAATAAACCAAGTTTGGTGCAGTCTTGATCATATTACACGTATTCAAAACAACTGGCAGCATCAACCATTGGAAGTTGCAAAAGGCTATCATCTACTGAAAAGAATGAACATTTCATTTGTTCAGCTGTTTCAGGCTTCTCCAGGTACAACCTGTTCTATTTTTCTTGGCTACTGTCCTTTTGTTTCAATTACTGAAAGATTCTTTCTAACTGTGGATTTACATTTGGGACTGACAGAGTCCTTTAAGCCTTATATTTAGGGTTCCAATTTCTTTGTGAGATCCTGTACAAACTTTTTCCATGCAGTGGACTAAGTTCATTGTAATAGACATTTCTCTGCTATTCAATTGCTTGCCTGACTTTGACATATACATAACTCCTATTTTATTTTATTTTTTATTTTATTTATTTATTTTGTCACAACAGAATATATAAATATAGGCATGAAATAACTATATAATATATAAGCATATATATATATATATATATATATATATATATATATATATATATATATATATATATATATATATATATTTGTTTTCTGAGGTTTTCACAGGTGTGTGTATGTGTGTCTTTGGTTGGTCGAGTTTTCTCCGTGTAAAATTGGAAGTGTCTTGGCGGCGTTTCGTGAAGTCTCATTCGTCATCTTCAGGCTTCAACCGTGCTTCTGGGAGCTTCCCAGAAGCACGGCTGAAGCCTGAAGATGACGAATGAGACTGTCAATATATATATATATATATATATATATATATATATATATATATATATATATATATATATATATATATTTGTTTTCTGAGGTTTTCACGGGTGTTTGTATATAGGTCTTTGGTTGTTCGGGTTTTCTCCGTGTAAAATTGGAAGTGTCTTGGCGGCGTTTGACGAAGTCTCATTCGTCATCTTCAGGCTTCAACCGTGCTTCTGGGAGCAATGTGTGATCGCAGCTGTTTCTTCCTTTTAACTGCTAGTGGGGTTTGAACTGATTGGGTGGGAGCTTGGCTGTGCTCTGATTGGATGGGGGTTTTCTGTGCTCTGATTGGCTGGGGTGTGTCCTGTGTTGGTGGGGGCTTGGTTGCAGTCTAGCCTGCAGCACAGACTAGACTGAGCACAACCAAGCCCCCACCAACACAGGACACACCCCCAGCCAATCAGAGCACAGAAAACCCCCCATCCAATCAGAGCACAGCCAAGCTCCCACCCAATCAGTTCAAACCCCCACTAGCAGTTAAAAGGAAGAAACAGCTGCGATCACACATTGCTCCCAGAAGCACGAAGCTGAAGCCTGAAGATGACGAATGAGACTTCGTCGAAACGAGGAGACGACTTCCGGTATCCAACGGCAACGGACGTCTGGAAGGCTTCTCCTGCCTCCAGCGCCCGAATCCGGCCGCCGCCGAGGCCCCCAGGGGCCAGGTGTTCCGAAAAGGACACCTGCCGCACGGACGGCTCGCCAGGGGTCTCCCAGCCGACATACAGGACTGTGGGGACCGATGCTGGCGCGTCCTAGGCTCGGCGGGGTTCGGAGGCCACAGGCCGCGGCCATTATTTTGGTCGCCTGGGCGCTGTGCCCGGTGACACCGGGGCATTGGATTTATAACTGCAGCAGCCTGGTGGTGAACAGGAGCGGAGAAGAATTGAGGAGGAGAAGGAAGGAATATCGGTAAACGTGAGTGGACTGCTCCGGTGCGGGGGTTTTCTCCCCTGCGGTCGGAAGGAACACGAGTTATTCTGGAGAGAGGAGAACTTAAAATAAGAAGATTACGGTTTTGTGGAGCTCTGGAGAAGAGGTGATGGAGAAATTTAGGAGGGAAGGTTTGAGGCCCCCTCCTTCTGGGGAACAGTGGTGGCGTCCAGCTTCCGCCTTCACTATGAGAATTTTGATGACATCACTTCCCTTGACTTCCTGGTTGACTAACTGTACTCTGGACTCGTTGCTCCTGTGAGTGCCCCTGGTGGATCCGGAGGAAATTACAAGGATACTGTGCTTGCCTGAGGATTTTGATTCTTTTTTTTTCAAATGGCAAAGGTCAGAGACCAACTGCTGGAGAGATGGAGAATTCTGGAAAAGTTATCCAACATGGACAAGAAACTGGATGATTTGCAAAGAGGCCAAACGGAAATAAGAGCAGAAATTGTGACTATCCAAAAGGATTTAAAGGATACTCAACAAGTCTCAGCAGAAAACAAGCAGAAAGTGGAAGGTCTGGAGGGAGAGATGCGGGCAGTGCAGAAAGAGAGGAGGCGACAGGCAATGCTGTGCTTGGACTACAGATGGATAAAATGTCTTATTTCCTTCGGTTTCAAAATGTGGAAGAAGTGGACCAAGAAGACTTGAGAGATGTTGTGACTAATTTGTTGGGAGAATTTCTTGGGAGAGGTGTTGATTTCATGAATTGGGATGTGGATCGAGTTTATAGAGTTAATTTGCAATATGCACGCACGCATGCAGTTCCCAGAGAGGTTCATGTCAAATTTGTGAGAAGAGAGACGAGAGATGAAATTCTTAGAAAACATAGGAGTGGGGCACTGATTTACAGGGGCAGGGAGATAGCCATTCTGAGGCAGATTCCCAGACAGGTACGTGAAAAAGAAAGAAATATTATTTTTGTCAAGCAAATTGTACCAGAAGGAGTGGGCTTCAGATGGCTGATGCCAGAGGATTGATGATTTTCCGGGAGGGCATTACGAAAAAATCAGTACAATTGCGGAGGCTACGGCCTATGTGGAGGAACACAAAGCCTTCCTGGAATCAGATGACCCAGGAATTGAAGAAGGAGGTTATAGATCATGGGGCTGAGCGGCTGCCGCTGTTGCGGCCCTGGAGTTAGGTCAGGCTGAACCCAGAGTTCTGAGATCCAAAACTAGGAAGTGATAAAGATATTTGGGATTGTGTTGGTTTTCCTTATTCTCTTTTATACGATATTCTGTTTATTCTTGACTCTTCTTTATTACGTATTTAAAATTTGCAAACTTTGCTACTTGTGTCACCTGCTTGCCTTATGGCTGTTGTATGTGTTAAAAATTTGAGTAAAATTCTTATTTTAGATAAGAAAATGAAAATTTACCATACCTGATATGTATTTGTATAAACCTTTTTGACTAATAAAACTTTTTGAACAGAGACTTATAAACGTCGCCAAGTCACTTCCAATTTTACACGGGAGATAACCCGAACAACCAAACACCTATATATATATATATATATATATATATATATATATATATATATATATATATATATATATATATAATTTCAATTTTTATACCGACCTTCTCCCGAAGGACTCAGGGTGGTTTACAGCCAAGTAAAAAGTAATACAAAAATTAAGAACAATTTTAAGAAACTAATTTAAATTGGCCGAAATGCTAAAAATCTACTAAAACCCCATTAAAAACTAATTAAAACTGTTAAAAAACTATTAGGCCAGTCCTGCCTGGTGAAATAAAAGAGTCTTCAGCTCACACCAGAAGGCCCGGAGGTCAGGGAGTTGGCGCAACATTGGAGGTAGTTTGTTCCAGAGGGCTGGAGCCCCCACAGAGAAGGTCCTCCCCCTGGGGGTCGCCAGCCGACATTGTCTGGCCAACGGCACCCTGAGGAGACCCTCTCTATGGGAGCGCACTGGTTGATGGGAGGCCACCGGTGGCAGCAGGCGGTCCCGTAAGTAGCCCGGTCCTAAGCCATGGAGCGCTTTAAAAACGGTCACTAACACCTTGAATTGCACCCGGAAGGCAACCGGAAGCCAGTGCAGCCCGCGCAGGATAGATGTTATATGGGAGCCTCGAGCCACTCCCACTATCACCCGCGCGGCCGCATTATATGATTATAAGTATGTAATAACTATATTAATTGGATATAATGAAAGGAAACAATAGGACAGGAACGGTAGGCATGTTTGTGCTCTTCTGCACGCCCCTTACAGACCTCTCTGCTGGGATATTGACTGTTCAGCATCTTGGACAGCACTGAATATTTCTGCTAAAGCTTGGTCAATAGTCAATTGCAATAGTCAGTTGAAAACTAGCCAGATTCTGGAAATTTATGTAGATCAATTCTAAAAATCACATTTTATATCAGTTTCCAGATCAGCTGGGGCCGGGATAGCTCAGGCAGTAGAGAAGCCTGTTATTAGAACACAGAGCCTGCAATTACTGCAGGTTCGAGCCCGGCCCAAGGTTGACTCAGCCTTCCACCCTTTATAAGGTAGGTAAAATGAGGACCCAGATTGTTGGGGGGGCAATAAGTTGACTTTGTAAAAAAATATATATATACAAATAGAATGAGACTATTGCCTTATACATTGTAAGCCGCCCTGAGTCTTCGGAGAAGGGCGGGGTATAAATGTAAACAAACAAACAAACAAAAAAGCTTTAAAACACACCAAGTGATCTGCAAAGAGACTTTCTAAGATTTGGTAGCGTCATTGTGGCACACAATTGTCCCCAGAAAGAAATGTGATAGCTACCATTAGTCAAATACAGGAAATGGCTGCAGAATTATCTCTGGTTTTATATTTGAGTCATTCAGTTGTCTTAACAGGACAATTATATCAATAGCGCTTAGACTTATCTACCGCTTCACAGTGCTTTACAGCCCTCTCTAAGCAGTTTACAGAGTCAACATATTGCCCCCAACAATTTGGGTCCTCATTTTACCCACCTCGAAATGATGGAAGGCTGAGTCAACCTTGAGCCTGGTGACATTTGAACTGCCAAATTGCAGGCAGCTGGCAGTCAGCAAAAGTAGCCTGCAGTATATCACTCTAGCCACTGTACCACTGTGGCTCAATTATGCTGTCTGAAGTTATCTAACTATGCCTACATGCCTTCAGGAATACTGATGACTGCTATGAAGCTCTGTTTACTTCACTTTAACCTTGATTGGCTAGGTGATTTTAGAAACTTTCCATAGCAGGCCTACATAATAAACAGACCATGGTCAACACACATCCCTCTAAGCAGCCTTGTGCATCACCCCAGCATTTTTTAAAAGCTCAATAAAATCACCACCACCAAATGTCACCACCACCATGATAGCTCCGGCACAGCTGCCACACCAAAAAGGCACACTGCTCAGCATCTCCCATGACTGCAGACCTCACCTGACACTGCTAATTCTGTCTAGCCACTGAGCAGCTTATTGGCAAGGAGCTATAATTCTGTGATTATTTTTAATTTACCAGTTGTATAAGTTTTATTAAGATTCCTTCGTCCTATATTAGGACAGTTCTGAATGTCTTAACATCTGCTCAGCAACGTCTAAAGATAAAATTGTTCCCATTGTTGAAATAAAGCCTTTTGTGAAATGCCTACGATCAATCTGTCCCTAAAATTTCATTCTTTTGTCTTCCAATTGTCACTTGGTTTCTTAGGCAATTACTTAACACAGAATAGATTTCTTAGGTCCTGAGTCCTTTGGCAAAAGCAGGCCTGCTCATACACCAGACTGCTCTTGTTGAAAATCTTGTGAAAATATTCAACATTTATCAATATAAATCAATGTTTGTATTTATCTATCAGTATATTTTTCTCAATATAAAAATATTTATCCATATCTGGTGTGGAAACAGTAAAGGTTAAAGATTCAAACACGTGAACTGTCTATGGCCTGGTGGCCATTCATGGGGACATACACTGCAGTTTCTTCATCTGTGTTTAGTTTCATAACATTTATGTATTTGAAGCATCTCTGCTTCTAATTATGTTATACAGCAAACCTACTAAAATCAATGCCCTCTACTGAGAAAACCTTGCCTCTGCCTTCAAGTGGCAACAATAACAGCATTTATCTGCAATAACTAAATACAGTTCAACTGTTTCAGACCTATCCCAAACAAAATAGTTCAACCTGTTCTATTTTTCTTGGCTACTAGTCCCTTTGTTTCAATTACTCCGTACCGAAAAGTTCTAATTGTGTGTTTACATTTTGGACTGACTGACAATATATGGGGTTGTTGTCAATCTTAGTGGCTTTTTCTTGCTTCAGATCTTGAGCTGGGGAATGTTTTTATGATATACAGAATTGTCTCCTTCCACTAAATGGAGTCACATTTTGCTACAGCAGCCTCAGCTTAACTTTGCTTGTCAGAAGGTCACAAAATATGGCCACATGATACTGGAACGTTGCAATCATCATAAATGGGAGTCAAGTAGCCAAATGTAAATCATGTGACCATGGGGATGCTGAAATGGTTATAAGTGTGAAAAATGATCATAACTCACTTTTTTCAGTGCTGTTGTTGCTGATGGTGACTAAGCAAACTGTTCTAAGTTGAGGACTACCCAGTGGATATAGGGATGTATCAGCCCAGCTGCATTTAATGAATGTATTATTATTTATGTATGTATTAAATTTGTTTGCCACCCATCTCACCAAGAGTGGACTCTGGGCAGCTTATAACGTTAAAAAGAAGAAAGCAATACAGAAATAATGTATATAGATTCATTTAATGAAATGGATCCCCACATGTAAACAATGTAGCTGTTGGCAAATTTAAAAAAGAAAAACACCAAGAATGTAAATTTGCAGTTTACCTCCAAAAGAGGAAATAGTGACCTGGGAACATTGGCAATATCAAACCTCTAACAAGGCACCCATTTGAGAAATCTACCACAGAAGTCGATGAAGAAAATGCCACATAGCAACAGGAGCAGGGGTGAAATGCTCCCGGTTTGGACCGGCTTGGACAAGTAGGTAGTGTTCTGATAAATCAGACATATATCTACACTATCTACAACTAAAATTCCTGTTTATCTGTGTATAACCTTTAACTGGACAAAACAATGCATTGTAGGGCATACTTCAAATGGACTAATTTACAGAATGTGTCCAAAATCCAGAACCCGTGACTCCCATGGAATTGAAATCTGGCAAATTTTATAAAATATTTTTTGACATGAAAATTACCATAAAACATTTTATGACATGATACAAAATTTCATAAAACATTTTCTATAGTTAACTCCTGATGTTTGACTGCACTATGCACCATTCACTATGGACTACCCTTTTTTCCCTAAAATAAGACATCCCTGATAATAGGGCCAATTGGGCTTTTGATCACATGGCAATAAGGCCAAGCGCTTATTTCAGGGTTCAAAAAAAATATAAGACAGGGTCTTATTTTCGGGGAAATACTGTATTCTGAAGACAGGTAGATCTCTGAAAATCTCCCTTAATTTTTAAGAACTTTTCCAGTACATTAGAAAATGTGCCAAGTTGAAAATGTTGAGGAATCTGTTAAGGAAATATCTCTGAAACAATGATGGGAGTCATTGATTTTTCTAGTCATCTTATAAAAAATACGATATGGTTATAACCAGTGGTGGGATTCAGCCAGTTCGCACCACTTCGGGAGAACCGGTTGTTAACTTCCTGAACAATTTGGCAAACAGGTTGTTGGAAGAAATCGTTAGGGCAGAGAACCGGTTGTTAAATTACTTGAATCCCACCACTGGTTATAACATAATGTAAACTTCGATCCTCTCAGCTACATATTTTCCCATTGTTCCATCTATATACTATCAATTTTTGTCCTTTTTATCATAAGTCTTTCACTTCTTTTTCTTCTTTCATAATTCATAAAAAAATTGTACATTTTAGTCATTACATGTTGATCATTTGTACACAATTCTATTTCAAACTCAGTCTTATGATGATCAAAACCATAAATGATTTTGCCAACTTTAAATCTTTCTAACAATTTTAAACAAGAGAAATATTGACATTTATGTCCTTCTGATACCAGTTCTTTTCTTGGTTTTATTTTAAATTCCCCTTTAGGAAAATCCTAATATCTCATAATAAGTTAACCATTTGTGTTTGCTTATTATTTCCTGTCAGCAATATGCTTTTTGTGCTGATAGCCACAGAGGTGCTTTCAGGCTCAATGAGGATTTGTATCTATTTTATATTTTCAATATGGCTCATCTAACAATGGTTTTTAAAATCCATACTGACTTATCACCACAAATATCCATGCCACCAAATCTCAGCTCGTGTCCTTCTAATTCTATTTCATGGTCATACTGAAACCAAACAGCAAGCTGCAAAATAAAAATTCAAATCAGGTAGACCCAATACTCCTCATTCGTAGCATCTTATAATATCTTATATTTCATTGTGATTTTTCCCCTGCCACACAAATTTAGAGGCATCATTCTGCTACTGTTTAAATGGTGCATCAGTTGTCAAAACAAGTATTGTCTGAAACAAAAACTTCACTTTAGGTAAGGCATTCATTTTTATCACAAAATTCTCCCCAGCAATGACAGTTGTGATTGCTCTCTCAAGACATACATTTTTAACTCCACCCCGCATCTTAACACAATTATTTTGAAATAGTGTATAGTTCATAGTTGTCATAATGATACCCAAATGTTTTACCTTTTTCTCAAATTTAAAAGCTTTGACTCATCAGCTGGTTGATCTTCTATTTCCATATTTTTATTAACTTCTTCATCTTCTATTTATTAATCTTAAAACCTACTAATTCACCAAATTCTTTAAATTTGTCTATTAATATTGCAATTCCCTTTAAAGGGAACCAACACCATCATCTGCAAGAGCACATAACTTATACATTTATTATACATTTATTTTTTAATCATTAGCCCCATAATCCTCTCATATATCTATTCAATATTTCCAGAAGTAAAATAAACAAGAGAAGGGACCATGGGAATCCTGTTTTGTTTTATACAGTGTTTCTCAATTTCAACAACTTTAAATTGGATTTTAATTCCTAAAATTTCCCATCCAGATTTCAACTCCCAGAGTTCTTCATCCTAAAGTTGATGAGGCTAAGAAACACTGTTCAATAGGATAAGACTGTAGCTATGAGCCCATAATTTGCTAATCAAGACTTGAAAAGTTAAAAAAATAACATATAGAACTAGGCATTTTGAAAGGATCTCATTGTGGTGGTATCAGATGACCTTTATATCTAATAAGCTGTATTGCTTTCTAAGAGTTGAGATTCTTCAAAAACCAGACCAAACCAAGTCCCACTTGTTCTTGAAATTGAAACATGTTTCAAAGTCAATACAGTTCAAAATAAAACTAATAAAATATTAGATTTTAAATCACTTTCAGAAGAACTTCATGAATGAAAATCCCAGGACATAAATATAAAATGCTCATTATTTTCATTCTCAGGGAAGTTATACATGTAAAATATAAGCTATGTCACAATACCTATTGTGATTTAATACCTGACTTACCCATAGGGAAGTACTTGAGAATTGAAATCTTCCTCAAACACTTATATAGAAGTGGTAACTGGGACAAAGTATCAAGTTATGCCCTGTAGCACACGGAAACAACTGTTGTGTTCTAAATATATCCATGGCTAATCCACTTTAATGGGCAAATATTTTTGAAAATAAACAAATCCAGACCTTGGGTTGCAGGATCTTAATGCATTTATAAATTAATAAATAATGTGTCTTTCATAACATGGAAATCTTAGTAGATTCAGGTTTTTTCTTCTAGAACACCAAGATGAGGAAAATATGTGACATACTATTTCTTATTGTTCCATTCTTGTGTCTCTTAAAATATTTGAATGGGCCAACAGGGAAATTATATTTTCCTAGTCCTTGAATGTCAAGATGATGTAATTTTCCACTGCATCAGTCCATCCTGTACAGTAATATGCCTAAATGAATATAGTGTAGAATTTAGTTGTGCAGCAATTACTGTTTCCCACAGTATTATCTTGTGGTGGCTTTTTAATTCTGCATTTACCTTGGTGATGAAGAGCCACAAAGTGATATAATGATGTTCAGCAGACAGGGTAGGATGGAATCTTGGAAATTCTTTTCTTGAATTAAGCTCCATTTTATATTAGAATGATTGCTAACATCTATATTAGGCAGTCTTTCTTTTCTGCCAATTTTCTTTCTTAAATAACTTCTGAAACGTCAGTTTCGGGATATGTTGTGTTGTGTTGTGTTTGTTGTGTTACATTATTATTCTGTGTTATACTATTCATTGTTATTAGATTATACTGTATATTCAGGGATATTTCAGGGAATTAAACCAAGTCAAAACTAGTTGCAAATCATCATGAAAATTCAGTTGCTGTTGTGAGCCAAGTTTTCTCTAAACCAGCTCTGTTCCCAATGCCTTGCGATGACAAGTCCCAAAATTTCCTGATTCATCTGGACAGCATCAAATGGAAGAAAGCCTTTCCTTTCTTCTGACATGAAATGTAGGAAATTTCATACAGATATGTAAAAACACAACCCATATTTCTCTTTTTTCTGTTTTTGCAGAGACCTATTCAGAAGGGCAGAGAAGTCTAGATGGACATCACTCAGGTATTTCTGCTTCCATTTCTATAAGGCCAGTATTTCAAAAATCAGATCTATGTATAGGATTTTATTTTTTATTTTATTTTTGCTAAAATCCACAGACATTGCTTAGCAGTGTCTATTCCAGCTTTTGCATTATAGTCAGTGCACTGAAAGTCTAGAAGCAGCTAAAATAGGATTTGTCCAGCTTGCTTACCCAGTTGATTGGTCCAAGAGCTGGGAATTGAAAAAGAAAAACTCAGCTGTTTAACAAGTCTGTATTTTAGCTGCCGCTGCTGCTAATTCTGCCATCAGTTTTTCTTGAACTTCCATGAAGTCCCGTAATATACATCTGAATTCTTTATTGCTGCAAGTAATATATATCTCTCCTTAGTGTACACAAAATTATTTAAACATTCATTGCTTTTCAGTAACTGTTAAGATCAAGTACAACATATATAGTCTCCCCAATTCCAAGAAGCAATTCTTTATTTTTCATTATTTAGGAATTGGGTTTTGTTTTGTTTTTTGCATTTTGTTAAAATAGAATAGAATAACAGAGTTGGAAGGGACCTTGGAGGTCTTCTAGTCCAACCCCCTGCCCAGGCAGGAAACCCTACACCATTTCAGACAAATGGTTATCCAACATTTTCTTAAAAATTTCCAGTGTTGGAGCATTCACAACTTCTGGAGGCAAGTTGTTCCACTGATTAATTGTTTTAACTATCAGGAAATTTCTCCTTAATTCTAAGTTGCTTCTGTCCTTGATTAGTTTCCACCCACTGCTTCTTGTTCTACCCTCAGGTGCTTTGGAGAATAGTTTGACTCCTTCTTATTTGTGGCAACCCTGAGATATTGGAACACTGCTATCGTGTCTCCTCTAGTCCTTCTTTTCATTAAACAAGACATACCCAGTTCCTGCAACTGTTCTTCATATGTTTTAGCCTCCAGTCCCCAAAATTAATTTTGATTGTAAAAAAAAAAAGACTGCTGTTTTGTTCTTTAACCATTCCTTTTACCCAGCCTTCATCAACCCATTGCTCTGCTCATGCACTTAATCCTGTAGTAATCAACTACACTTTCCTCAGTTCCTACAATGTTGTCATCTCCCTGCCTTTATAGTTCAATAGATGGCATTTTGCCTGTCCCAGAAAGTTGCTCAGGCTTCCTGGGCCTTTCTGTTCTTGTTTTCCCTTACTATCATCCTTATCTATAATATTCAAGCTTAACTTGCTTGTTTCTACAAATGCCAAGCTATTCAACCCTCCAAATATTTGGAAGATTTCCATCCTTGAAAGGATTATTCTAAAAATAGTGGAAGGGTCTTTGTCGTTTATATGGAAAACCTCAGTAAAATTTCACGTGGACAAAATGCCTGGGCACTGTGCCTTTGCGTGTGGTGGATCATGGCCTTGAATCTGAGATGAGAAACAAACAAAAGAAACTTAAAAGACAGCTGTAAATGAGAGTGAAGAGAAAACAGTATCTAAACAACTAGTTGGATTTCTATAAAGCCCCATAGAATCTCATTACATTACTATTTTCTTTCTTTAAGCTCTGGACAAGGGTTCTTGTTCCACCTGGAGCACTGGCCACTTCTCAACCTTTGACAATTACCTGTACGATTTCTCGGGGACTTGTAATTATGTCTTTGCTACCGTCTGTGATGAGACCTCTCCGGACTTCAACATACAGTTCCGTCGTGGTCTGAACAAGACAATTGAAAGAATTATCATTCAAGCGGGCCCAAATACTATTATTGTTGACAAAAGTGGCATAACAATCAAGGATTATGGGTAAGCATCCAGTAAAAAAACGGTTTTGTTCTGCTGCAATCTAAAGCTTCTTCTATAAAGTTGAAGGAGTATGGCAACCATCTTATATGAAATTGTGCCCTTGGGCTTCAGCTCTAAAATAATGTGCTTGTCATGAATCATCATTAAAGTACTGGGAAGCTGCAACTGATGCTGAGAAGGGCATCCACACTGTGTACACTTTTAGTGGAAGGTGCATCCCAGTAGTGAAATCCAATTTTTTTACTACCGCTTCATGGCTGGGCATGGCTTGGTGGGCATGGCAGGGGAAGGATACTGCAAAATCTCCATTCCCATTCCACTCCAGGGGAAGGATATTGCAAAATCCCCATTCTCACCCCACTCTGGGGCCAGCCAGAGGTGGTGTTTGCCAGTTCTCCGAACTACTCAAAATTTCTGCTATTGGCTCTCCAGAACCTGTCAGAATCTGCTGGATTTCACCCCTGGTGCATCCCATTTCTCATAATGTATCAGTTTTGGCTAACTACCTATGAGTAACAAGAATGTTTTTGTACTTTTTGCCAATGGGTAATAAAATTGCCAACACAACACCATCAAATTGATATTTATATAGCTTCTATAATGTAATCCAAATAGATCTTGTCTTCTCTATAGAATTGATTTTCTGAATCTTTTTTGTAAAAGAAGTGTATGTGTGAGTGAGAGGGTGTTTGTGTGTGTGTGATCATTCATCATCATTTTAGTCATTGTCTATCCACTAAAAGGTCATAGAATGGATCCCACTTGATAAAAAGCATCCAGGATAGATAGATAGATAGATAGATAGATAGATAGATAGATAGATAGATAGATAGATAGATAGATAGATAGATAGATACAGACACAGACACAGACACAGACAGTATATATATAGCATCATGCCATCACATCACAAGCTCTGCATGTCTTGGACACATGTAAAATATCATCAGACTGATACATTTGACACCCAAGGAGACACCATTGCATCATAGCTAAATAACCTTTGAAAACATCACCATTTCTTTTTGGGCCTCCCAAAGACCACAAGGGCAGGAAATCATATTAGTTTTTCTTTATACACTTTATACTGTGCCATTCTGAGGCCTCTAGGTGGTTGTGAGCTGCAAGTGGCCTGAAAACCATAACTTTATCATTGTCCAATGGGATATCCCACACATAATAATAGATGTAGTACTCACTTAAACTAACAACAATCAGGACCAGCAATTTCACTATCAAGTGACACAGTTGTAAAATGAAAAAACTCATGTGACTGTACCCAATTTATGTCAGCATTTTGTCTGTTCCAGCTGCAGTCATTAAGTGCAATGTCAAGGAACAACAACTTGCAATTTCCTGCCAGATTTCATATTTCTACTTTAGGACCGGTGAATGTTTCAGATGTTTCTGAATTACAGCTCTCAGCATTCCTCACCCAGACTCTATTGGTTAGGGCTGCCAGGTTTTAGGTTCAGGCAAATAGGGAAGTCCACTGTTCATTTTATCTCATTAGAAAATGAAAATGCAGTGACATTTGAATATGAATGCCAATAAAGTTCACATCATTTGATTCTGAAGGTGAACCTTTACAATTCCGCCAAGTGTCTAAATGTGTATGTTTATCCCTAGTAAAATCCAATTGCCATATACTAGAAATGGAATTCAGATTGCACCATTTGGCCACAATATCCGTTTAATATTCAAGCAGAAGGAAGCAGAACTTGTTGTTTTCTGGAACAACGATGACTTTCTCATGGTGAGTAAAGTTTTTATTTTTCATAGTGACTATGATTTTGGAAGTCTAAAAATTCCAGGCACATGTTAAATAAATTATTCTTTGGCTTTGCTTGAAATACTGAAGATGGAACACGGTAAAGCCAAAGAGTAATGATTTTAACAATCATTATTTTAATTAGACGATTTAATGCACTTTACGTTTGTAGTTTAGGCCAGGGGTCTCCAACCTTGGTCCCTTTAAGACTTGTGGACTTCAGCTTCCAGAGCTCCTCAGCCAGCTTTGCTGGCTGAGGGACTCTGGGAGTTGAAGTCCACAGTCTTAAAGGGACCAAGGTTGGAGATCCGTGGTTTAGGCAGTGCAAGGTTGCCCCTCTTAACATGGCAGAGGGGAAAAATCTCTATTCGAGGTGCCAAAAAATAGCCTACAGTAAGGTAAGGAAGCAAGATATTCCAAGAAAAATGGCTCACATGTGTATTTAGTTTGTTTGCCTGACAAAAAATTTGCATTGAAAATTTCAGTGTAAACTTCCTGATAATTTCTGCAGCTATATTATTCAGTCATTTATTTTAATTCATATTTTTAAGGCAATCCAACTCCAAATTTTTTTTTTTTTTTTAAAAAGCGCATTGCCTGCAACCAAGCAAAAAAGAATAAACATATCTAGGAAAATAAGCTTATACTGTAACTAAAATAGACCATACACACCAGGTAGAGACATTGTTATTGATCCTGGAACTTGGCAGTATTGGGGTACTTTGTAATCCCCCAATATGGCATTCAATAGCACCATCCAGAGACCAGGATATTGAGGATTCAAAGACTTGGCATCATGGTTGATTTTTGAGTGCTAGGCAGCAGAATTGGTTTCAAATATTAATTCTGCCTTTTCCGTGTATAATCCAGTCCAATTTCCTGCCAAATCTCCCTCTACCCATCATCACTCAGATGCTACTACTTGCCTTATTTTCTATATCGATTACCTGTCTTCTCACAACCCTTCTCACAACCCTCCCAAATCTTGAGGACTAATATCTCCACAACAACCAATCTTCCATCTCCACAACAACCAGTCAACCAATCAGCTTCAGCTGATCACCTGTCTACAGAATCTCCAAAAACAGCTTCTGTCATAGTGCCCTCACGTGTTGTAAGGCATGTCAGACTATGTCAAAGGAAAAGTGGGCCAAACATGGAATTATCCTACAGGTCTCTGTTGATAGTCTGCTTTATATACTTCATCTATATGTGGCACTGGTTGGACAAAATGATATACAAAACATCCTCATTCAAAAGATTGCTACAGATAAAGTAAAATAATTAAACAAGCACAGTAACATCACTAACTCACCCACCATATCTCTCACCCATATCAACTCATTTAAATCTTCTATTCCCCTTTTCCCCATCTCTCTCATTTATGTAGCTTTCTTCTCTATTTTTTCTCCTCTGCCTTGCCATTTGAGAGAAAAGCATTTTGGGCAGAGATGGTTTCCAATGGAAAAGCAGAAGGGAAGAGATTCCTCTGCCTTTCACTCCTTTCTCAACAACCTTCCAGTTAACGAATGTGTGTGAGGACAAGAGCAGGGAAAGCCAAAAGAAAAGGGCCAGAGGCCAGGATAGTCCAATTCCAGGGGTGGGTTGCTGGGGGTTCGCAGGGGTTCAGGAGAACCTCTAGCCTAGATTCTGTGCAGTTTGGAGAACCCCCAAATCGCACTCCTGGCCGGTCCCGCCCACCCCAGCCCTCCCAGGAGTCCTCATGTGGCCTGTTTTGGATGCAGGGTGTATGCAGAGGCTCAGGAAGGGCGAAAAACAGTTCAGAAAAAGTTCAGAAAGAAGTTCAGAAAGAACCTCCAGAGGGCCTCTGGAGTCTGGGGAGGCTGTTTTCACCCTCCCGGAGGCTCAAACAAAGCCTCCGGAGCCCGGGAAGGGCAAAAATGCCATCTCCCCCGGCTGTGGTACAGGAGGCCGACTAGGCCACACCCACCATGGCCACGCCCACCCAGCAACTGGACAGAGAACCCCTTGCTAAAAATTTTGAAGCCCACCCCTGTCCATTATAATAACTACAAGCAAGCATGAACCACTTCTCACAGAATGAAATGGATGGCTCTTCATCCCTTACAATGTCAAGACAAGATGCAGAATTTGAGCCTTGGGATTTGCAACAGAAAGGGCTTAAAGAATAGATTTTGCATTAACTACTGGTCTATCATTATTAAAGACTTTCCTAATACTTATACTGAATAAATTTCATCAGAGCAATGTCCTTGGAATTTCTGGCTGTGAACCTTCCAGTCTGAATATCTGTCTGAATGAAGCTGGCCAGAAGTATTGCAAGTGAAAAATAGCAGAAAGTGGTGGGGGGACTAAAACATGTTTTTATTTCTGTACACACCTCCGTATAAACACACACACTCCTACAAAGTCTTCTATTCCAAATAGTCCAGTCTTTAAAGCAACAATTACTGGACCGCTGCTGTCAACATTTATATAAAGTACAACTTCACTCATTGTTTTAAAGGTATCATTTAAAAATCTCTGGGTACATCCAATAATAGTTGACAGTCATAATTAAAGAAAAACCCTGCATTCAACAGAAGCAGGAACACATTGAGACTGGCAATCTGAGAGGCACCACATAATGGATTTAATGGTCTGCTCTAAACCTTCTTCAGGAATAGTAAAATAGACCTTCTGAAAATACATTATTGGAAGTAAATTTTTTCTATATTGAAGTTTTCCACATATTCACCATTTGTAATTATTTTTGCTCTCTGGGTAGAATAAATTGCCCTAATCATTTCTATAAAGTTTTTCTCCCAATTCATTTCTATTAATTGGTTGATCATAAAGTCCCAGTTCAAGTTATTGAAAGCTTTCTGTGCGTCTAAGAATATCAGAGCTACTTGCTTATCTGGGTGGGCTTCATAATAATAATAATAATAATAATAATAATAATAATAATAATAATAATAATAATAATAATATTATTATTATTATTATTATTATTATTATTATTATTATTATTATTTAATTTGTATACCGCCCTTCTCTCGAAGGACTCAGGGCAGTGAACAGCCACATAAAACAACAATCAAATACACACAGTACAGATAAAACAACAGCTAAAAAACTTATTCAAATTTGCCCCAAATTTAAAATACATTTAAAAACCCAAAAAACTAATTAAAAATTAAAAACCCATAAAAACATCTAAAAATTCTATGCCAGTCCCGCACAGAAAAATAGGTACGTCTTAAGCTCGTGGCGAAAGGTCCGAAGGTCAGGAAGTTGTCGAAGTCCAGGGGGAAGTTCGTTCCATAGGGTAGGAGCCCCCACAGAGAAGGCCCTTCCCCTGGGGGCCGCCAGCCGACATTGCTTGGCTGACGGCACCCTAAGGAATCCCTCTCTGTGAGAGCACACGGGTCGGTGGGAGGCAAATGGTGGTAGTAGGCGGTCCCGTAAGTAACCCGGTCCTAAGCCATGGAGCGCTTTAAAGGTGGTAACCAACACCTTGAAGTGCACCCAGAAGACCACAGGCAACCAGTGCAGCTTGTGCAGGATTGGTGTTATATGGGAGCTCTGAACAGCTCCCTCTATCACCCGCGCAGCTGCATTCTGGACTAACTGGAGTCTCTGGGTGCTCTTCAAGGGGAGCCCCATGTAAAGAGCATTGCAGTAGTCCAGGTGAGAGGTAACAAGAGCATGATAATATTGTATATTCATAATATTCAATAATATAATATTGAATATTCATAATATTCAAGTACATTTATGATGGTTCTCATGTTATTTTTGATGTATCTGTTGGGCAAAAAAACATTTTGATCTGATTTAATAATTTCACTTAATATACTTTTAATCCTCTCTGCTACTATGGCCATAAATACCTTATAATCGGCATTTAACAGCAAGATTGGCCTATAGTTCTGAATCGTCTGTTTTTCAGTATTGCTTTTGGGGATAAGTGTTATTAAAGCTTCCGTCCAGGAAATAAAATTGATAACTATTATATAAAACATTGCTCTTTATTGTAAGCTAGTAATGAAAAAACATTAGGAGATGAAGAGAGAAGATTAGTTACTATTTAAAATATCCTGTCTGATTGTCCACTATGGACCATGTCTTGGATGATAACATCTAATTTGAATAGTGTTGCCAGATGGAATATGTTCAAGCAATAACGCAAGGCAATAATGACAAGGTAAGTGACCATCTGTTTCCTCTTGGGGAAAAAAAAAACAGTGGCTGGGAAAGAATATTTGAAGACAAATTCCAGAGGAGGAGCTGTACTAGGTTGTCAACACAAGAACAAACAGAAGTCATATGTGATGCCTTGTAGATCAGCAGGTTTACTGTGGCATAAATCTGTTAATCATTTAGGGTGTTACAGCAGGACAGCTTCTTAAATATTTTTTCTGCTAATAGTGGAGTGTCTCACTATTAATATTGCAGCATAGGTCAGGCTGACCTGGACTGCAGCCCATTATTGGGTTAACAAATATTGTAATAGGCATGTTGCTGTCTGAATTGGCTCAGAGGTGCATTCCACTGATCAAAATGGCATTACTGTATAAATTTCATAATTTATAGCTGAGAGGAGAACATGCAAAATGGGTATATTACCAACAGGTAATTGATTTTCTTTTCCCCCTTTTTAAAGGTTTTAATTGAACAGAAATATATGGCAAAGACATGCGGATTGTGTGGAAATTTTGATGGGCAAGAGTTGAATGAGTTTCTGAGTGACGGTATGATTATTATTATTATTTATTAAATATAAATGCCACCTGACTTCTAGTGACCCTATCAATTAAAGCATGAAGAACATGGCCAAAAACAAATTAACAAGAAGACAGCAAAGGCAAGATAACAAACCAGGTGGAAAAAAAAGAAAACAATCTAAATTGAAAGGAAGCTCCAGACTTTCCCACCAAAGGCCTGGTTGAAGAGTCAGGCCTTCAGGCCTTCAAAACACCAGCAGAGTAGAGCTATTTGGATCTTGGGGTGGACCTCATTCCAGAAGGCCCTGAGTCTTCGGAGAAGGGCGGGATATAAATGTAAATTTAAAAAAAAAAAGGCAGATTCACTTCTGGGGTTCCCTTCGATGGCATTGCTTTGTTGAAGGAACTTGGAGCATTCCAATCCTTCCAATCAGCTGGATTGATCGTGTTCATCTTGGACTGTAAAACTAATGAGTTAATAGTAACTGATTTGGATTTTACAGGTATTGAGCTTATGGGGGGAAATTAAAAAATGCAAAAAGTAGGATGGAAAAGACTGAAATGACCATTCTTTGCCCAAACCCCAAAATATTTCAAAATTTTCCTCTAGAGCAGTATTTTTTAACCTTTTCAACTTGAAGAGGCAAGAAATTCAGCTCCCAGAATTCTCCAGCCAGCCATACTGGCTGAAGAATTCTTTAAGACTCATTTCGATTAAGTTCAGTAACATGCATATCTCAATTAACAGGTATTCTTCTGGACCCATATAAATATGCAAGTTTACATAAAATTGATGATCCTGCAGAGATCTGTCCTTTTGAAGGGATGATGACTCCTACCATTCCTCAAAAGAAAGACGTAAGCACTATGTCATTATTCTGCTAAATTTAAATTCTCTTAGGAAAAGAATGTGATAAAGAAATATTATAGATCTGAAGAAGCAAGAACAGACGGCCCCATCTGTCTGAAAGGGATTGAGGGAAAGTGTGTATATTGTAAATTTACCATTTTTCTATTGAATAATGTTTCAATCATTTTTGCTTTCCATTCATTATGGAGTTGCCTCTTCTCTCAGTTAGTTCTTAGTTAGTTAGTTCCCCACCTTGTCCTGCTCTAGTTTAAGCAGGTTTCCCTTTTCCTCCCAGCACAGGGAATCAGAAAAATATTCTTACCAATAAAAAATAATATTTGTAACTCAGGATTGAACAGTGAGGTCTTTGGCCCTCTCTGAGCTTGGTGATTTTCTTGCAAACAACCTAGTTTGGTAATGAAACATCTGCAAGAAAACAGCAAGAGAGCAGCAAGGACCCCACAAATATTTTTGCTTTGAATTTTTGCGGTGAGTTTGACACTGATATGAAAAGGAAAACCTCACTTCCTATTTTCTGTGTCTAGAAGTCAGCAGGACAAGACCAGGAACAAGTTGTGATGCAAGGGTGACAATCTGTCTAGCTTGAACCATAGAGCCTATACTAATGAATATTTGTAGCTTGATGAGATATTCTTCAAAATTCGTAGCGGTAGTCTTCAAAATTGACAATGTGCCTCACTTGACTGAGACTATATGTTTGTTCATTTTCTTCTTAGGCCACACTTTGCTTCCAACTGTTACGCCTCGTGTCACCGTCTTGCAATATTTCCAAAAAAGGGTTTGTTATCCGTTGCCAACTGGATATGCAAGCCTGTAGCAATCCCGGACACACCAATTGTACTTGTGCTACTCTTTCAGAATACTCACGGCAGTGTTCCATGTCTCATCAAGAGGTGACCAATTGGAGGACCAAAGATTTCTGTTGTACGTTCAATCATATACATCTCTAATTATCCATGCTGGGTAATATGTTTTAGCATCAACACTTTGAAAGTGTGCTTTCTTTGCAAATAGCACTCCAATGATGATTTGTATTAAGAAAAGAAACACGAATGAAGAGAGGCGTCTCTGTTAATGGTTCTTCTTCTTCTGCTCCTTATAATTGCATACTCTCTCGGTAGTTATGTTTGGATGGTTTTGCTTTTGATTGCTTCTTACCTTTTGCTGTATTTCTTTTCATCACTGCCAAGTTCCATCAGTGTGTCTTGATAGCTGTATCAAACTCAACTAGTGGTTATTGCCTGGATTGATTACCAAAGTATAAATGTAAATCAAGCCAATTTTTATATTCTCTTCAAAATAGCCTAGAGTCCAGAAAGATATAGATACAATTATTCACAATGTAATAGAATAGAATAGAATAGAATAGAATAGAATAGAATAGAATAGAATAGAATAGAATAGAATAGAATAGAATAGAATAGAATTTTTTATTGGCCAAGTGTGATTGGACACACAAGGAATTTGTCTTGGTGCATATGCTCTCAGTGTATATTAAAGAAAAGATACGTTCATCAAGGTACAACATTTAAAACACAATTGATGGTCAATATATCAATATAAATCATAAGGATTGCCTGCAACAAAGTTACAGTCATAGTCATAAGTGGAAAGAGATTGGTGATGGGAACAATGAGAAGATTAATAGTAGTGCAGATTTAGTAAATAGTTTGACAGTGTTGAGGGAATTATTTGTTTAGCAGAGTGGTGGCCTTCGGGAAAAAACTGTTCTTGTGTCTAGTTGTTCTGGTGTGCAGTGTTCTATAGCGTCATTTTAAAAGGGTAGGAGTTGAAACAGTTTATGTCCTGGATGTGAGGGATCTGTGCATTATGAATTATAATGCATGCAACTCAGTGATAACTGTTCATACACAAAACAGTCTCATCAAGGCATAGTATTATATATTAGGGCTATGCAATCCTTTGAGTTTGATTTAGAAGAGCTGGAATGATCTTGTGTCATTCTGGAACTAACATAGCAACTGTATGAGTTGCAGACTGGCATTTTTGTGGATTTCAGAATACCTTTTCCAAGTTAATAAGTGAATACATTGCTTTCAAAAATGTAATACATTTCACACATTGATTATTATTATTAGATAACCCTTTAAACATATATACAAACTTATAAGTGTATATGTGGATTCATCAAACCTAGGATTATAGGAATTTTTCCCATAAATGTGGCACTCAGAGAGTAGAGTCTCCTGTTTCAGTATTTGGAAACTTTTCTCCTTATTGGTGAAACTGTGGCCAACTATTATATATAACACATTTAAATATTAACAAATCCATTATGCGTTAATTAGAATGATTCTAGTGCTGTATTGAGTATATGGTGGCTCAGTGGCTAAGACGCTGAGCTTGTTGATCGAAAGGTCGGCAGTTCAGCAGTTCGAATCCCTAGTGCCACGTAATGGGGTGAGCTCTCATCATTTGTCCCAGCTTCTACCAACCTAGCAGTTTGAAAGCACGTAAAAAATGCAAGTAGAAAAATAGGGACCACCTTTGGTGGGAAGGTAACAGCGTTCCGTGCGCCTTTGCCATTTAGTCATGCTGGCCACATAACCATGGAGACGTCTTCAGGCAGCGTTGGCTATTCGGCTTTGAAAGGGAGATGAGCACTGGACCCTAGAGTCAGGAATGACTAGCACATATATGCAAGGGGAACCTTTACCTTTTACCTAGTGCTGTATTAAGCCTGTGAATTGCAGGTTGGCCACTCATAATATAAGTAAAGAACAGAACAGGCCATTCCCCACCCACCCAATCCAATAGAATGTTGGGAAGAAATTACATAAGGAGAGTTGAGATTCTGCATGTCCACCAGGAAGATAATTTTCTGGAAAAGTGAACAGAATTGAACCAAATTTGATCAGAAGATAGAAGCCATCAAAAGAAAGATCAGAGTAAGAAATGGTGTCGAACCAATTCAGGGTTAAAGAGAAAAAAACCCTCCCTTCCCCATCCTCAAGCCCATTTCTATGGGACAGGCAATAAGGCAACAGCTCTGAATATAACTTGCCTCTGTCCTCCCTTTGTCACATAACCCAAAACAGAGCCCTCCCTGTGATTCCCAGTATACATATAAATGCAACATTAGAGGGCAATAAAATTATGCATGGACATCCTTCCATAGAAATGTTGAATTAGCTTGGAACACAGAAGAAAATCCAGATACTTTCTATGACTGTTACTGGTAAAGGGTTGGAGAGTATTCCAGCTGATGTGCTCTGTATGCTTTCCTTGCCTTGTTAAAGACAAACAACAAGACAACTAAGCAGATACAGTTACTGACTAGACAAAAGTTCTCTAAAAGCATCAAAGGAAAAAAATACTTTAAATCAGTTCCCTCAACTCTGAGGATAGAAAATAATTAATGCCAAAACATTTTTTATTGAATCTTAAATAATAGTAAATTCTAAATAAAACACCCAGTGAGCATTGTATTTATTTTAATGCCCATACTGGGAAGAAATAATGGGATATAATTCAGGATTATGAGATTTATAATCCAGTGGGTTAGAAGCATCTGCTTGGGGCAGGTGAATTAAAAGAACTGTTAACTTCAGGCCACAGTATTTTCCACTAGAAGGCAGAAACTAATATATTAGGATAATTTCATTGCTGACTTCTTTTTTAATAGAGCCTTTGTGTTTAATATACTTTAGTATCTCATTGCTGTCTCTTATAAATTCAAGTTGGTAGCTATCCACAAATGATGACACATAATTCCATCCATTGACTAGAATAATAGAAGTTCCACCACCAATAGGCAGAAGTTAAAAGGCAGTCATCTCACATCTTAGAAATTATTGATAAATAATGTTGCTTTCTTGAAACAAATAGCTTTGAGAAAATGAAAGAGTAAGAAGGAAACTGTTAAAAAATACCCTTGTGTGGTCCAGGATGCAGAAGGTTCCTTTGTCCTTAAAGAGGCAAATAATTCAAGGGACAGTGCTTCCCTCTATTTGAGAACAGCAGCACCCTGATGGGACTCTGTAAAGCTGTCATGATCTGACAAGAAATATCAGCAGACCTTAGGCAGATAATACATATGCATGTGATCACAATGAGTGGTCTTTTCCCTTCTGGCAGGCAATGTCATGGGAAGGTCATAATGGCTTATTTTCCTCTTACCAGCAGCCAGCCTCAACATGATATCACAATAGTGGCCTGTCTTTGTAAGTCCAATACTGTCAAAGTGTGGCCACAGAGCCCAGACTCTCCTCTGGATGCAGATGGCTTCACAGCAGTCCTTCTCTTCCTTAAATAGGTTATATCATATAGTTTCTCTTTCACTAACATGAGCATATGGAAGAACATATGGACACAGTTTCTTCTTTTATAAAGGTGGGTAAAATCATTGTGATTACCTAAGGTTCTTGCTTTAAAAGAAAGGCAAGTATAGGTAAAGAAATAGGAGAAAAGGAGATATCAATGCCATTCATCCGAATAGAGTTTTTTTTTCCTTACAGAAGAAATCCATACAATATCCTAGCATACAGCTAACAAGGTTTCTGAGGAGATATTAAGACTTTCTGCTTCAGTTTTTGACTAATGTAAAAGCACATAGTTAAGATAATGCATGTCTCATTGTCTTCTCTGATGCCATGCTAATATCAAGTAAAAATTCATTAGCATAAATTAAATAGATTTTTTCTATTCCTAAATATATTTGATTTGGATTTTATCTTGAAAGTACATGAATAGCAAAAAAAAAAAAAAAAAAACATGGGTAGACAGAAAAAAAATCTCCTCTTTAAGCATCACAATATAAGATAGGATCCAGGCTACAGAAAATTGAAGAATACCGTGCTTTTGGGAGTATAAAACGCACCTTTTTTCCCCAAAAAAGAGGGTGAAAATCTGGGTGCGTCTTATACTCCGAATGTAGCCCCACCAAGCTTCTCAAACGGAGGTTTCAGACACTGAAAAAAGCATCAGAAAGGAAGCTTCAGAAAAGAAGCCCCCAAACAGAGTTTCAGAAAAGAAGCCTCAAACAGAGCTTCAGAGGCTTTTTTTCTGAAGCTTCTTTCAGAGGCTTTCAGAGGCATTAAAAAAAGTTTTTTCTGAAACAGAGTTTCAGAAGCTTCAGAGGCAGAAAAAAAAAGCAAGGCACAGAGCTCACAACCAAGGAACCTGTTGCTAAAATTCACCTTGGAACAGCTGATTGGGATATTCCGGGAGACCAATCCACCTGCCAATCAGCTTTTTTCTTATTTTCCTCCCCAAAATTCAAGGTGCGTCTTATACTCTGGAAAGTATGGTACATAACCTATGATATAATCTTATAGGAGCCATAACCATGTTTTTTGTATCTTTCAATTTAGATTTTTTTTATTTGTTTCCTAATACGATTTGACAGTTTATTAGTAACCTTGACTATCGCTAAGTATTGTTTCTTTTTATTCTTGAAGAATGTATTTTATTCTCCTTATGTGCACTGAGAGCATATACGCCAAAGACAAATTCCTTGTGTGTCCAATCACACTTGGCCAGTAGAGAATTCTATATTCTATTCTATTCTATTCTATTCTATTCTATTCTATTCTATTCTATTCTATTCTATTCTATTCTAATCAAAATACTGTAATACTGTATCTTATCTATGAGCCATGATGCGCAGTGCTACTCTAGTTCAATTCTCACTGGATCAAGGTTGACTCAGCCTTCTGTCCTTCTGAGGATGGTAAAATGAGGAGCCAGATTTTGGGGGCCAATATGCTGATTCTGTAAACCACTTAGAGAAAGCTGTAAATATTATATAAGTCTAAGTGCTATTGCTACAGTATGTTTGCTATTATATAATCCCATTGGAAAATTTCTGCAGTGTTGTTTCTTCAGCATTCATAACCTCTGTATGACATAATTGACTTTTGTTTTCTGCATGTTTTAGCATCCCTTTTTTATCATAAATTCCATAGGCCAATGTTAAAGCCCATTATTTGGTTCTGCCTGAAACTCTTAAATCTGTTCCAGGTCTTTAATATTCTTCCAGTTTGCTCTATTCACAGATCTGAAGGCATTATCCCCTCAAAAGATAAAACATTTCATTTTTATATTACCAAGTCATATTACTTCTCACTTGTTTCTGAATGCCATTTCTTCAATTACTCAAGTTTTTTCCATGTTAGCTGTTCCTCTCTGTATAAGCGATTTGACTTTAGGTCTGTTTGTCTCTCTAAATTAGACCAGTTTTCACATAATGCAGTGTCATTTTTGAACTAATATTAGAATGCTGTAGCCGTTCCTTACTAATGTAATCATCTTGTGGACAAAATACTGGCATGTTACTAAATATTGCAAAAAGAAAAAATCATCAATATTAGAGATGATATGATACAGAATATGAGAATGACGTCCCATAATATATAATAATAATAATATTATTTCAATATAATTGAAATTTCACTAGGATTGAAATTTATAGATTTCATTTCCGTGAAGGCCTAAAAAGCAGCATGGTGACCTAATAATGAAGACGCTCACCTCCCACTCAGAAGGTTAAAAGTTCAATCCTAGCTAGTGGTGGATGTTCCCTTCCTACGATGGAAAGAAAAAACATCTGCTGCACCCTCCACATAGGCATAAGGAAGGGCATCTGTCCAGTAAATGCTCAGCTTCATCCAGTCACCCTAACTCTACCCCAAATAGAGACTATGGGGTCATAAAAAAAGAGTTTTATTTCTGTCAAGGCCTAAAAATCAAGCTTTCTTGGGAATATAGGAGTAGATTAACATAAGATCTCAGAAATGAACTGAGTGAGAAGTTCATCATTCATATAAAAACAATGTAATCAAATCAAAGTAGACATGTGTTGAAACTTGAACTCATTTACTATAAATTTAAATTTCATTATATTTTGACATGCCCCACTCCTCCTCCCCAAATTCACATTGGGACCAAAATTGTTCCTGGAATATCTATTTACAGCATCACAAAATTATGTCACTGACATACTAAAAATGAAAAATGGTATTACAGTCTCACAATTATACATAAAAGGCCTTTCTGAGCATTATTAGTCATTCCAACAATAACTAATAACAGATCAGTAGCTAGGTGGCAATACCAAACCAAACTTAGCTCAACAGATTGGTTATAGTTTATATTTACATGGGGGGCCACCAGGGCTATATAAAATACTATTATATTATAATGACACAATTTTAAGAACGTTAAAAGCTACCTGAATTCAGTGGAATTCATTTTAAAATTGAGATCAAAATTAGAAAAATTGCAGGAGAATTAATATATACAGCAGTATCTTATTAATGTTCTAAATACTAGGATTCTGCAAAGATTTCTTTTTAGAATAAGAAAGATTCTGCTCAAAAGTAAACAAAAATCTTGTTATTGCATGTATCATATAACTCATTACAGAAAAGAAGTCTAGAGAAGGAGAATTCTTAGTTATCAGTGAGTAGGGGAAAATATGTTTAATATTATTGGATGGAGTTGGTTAATATTTTAAGGGTGAGGTGGACTAACCTTAAAATTGCACTGTAAATCTAGTGTTTTATTTTGTTCAGGAAATCTTTCAAATTATTTTATTTTGTAGCTCTGGGAAGTTGCCCAGGTAATCAACAGTTTAAAGAATGTGGTTCTCCATGTCTCAAGACTTGTTCTAATCCTGAATACAGTTGTTCCAGCTACTGTACATATGGCTGCTTCTGTCCAGAAGGTACGTCAAATAAAAATAATATGTAGAATCATCTTGGCATGAATATATTTAAGTTGCTAATTGTTGAATACTACCATATTTTAGAGATTGTAGCAAGGGCTATATTTAATTCAGTGGTGGGATTCAAAAATTTTACTACTGGTTCTGTGGGCATGGTTTGGTGGGTGTGGCATGGCTTGGTGGGCGTGGCAGGGGAAGGTTACTGCAAAATCCCAATTTCCTCCTGATCAGCTGGGACTTAGGAGGCAGAGAATAGATGGGGGTGGGACCAGTCAAAGGTGGTATTTACTGGTTCTCTGAACTACTCAAAATTTCTGCTACCGGTTCCTCAGAACTGGTCAGAATCTGCCAAAACCCACCTCTGATTTATATCCAATGTTTCAGTATGCAGCATTTTAGCAATACTGTAGATCTGTCTCCCTTTCAAGATATAATGTTATGTTATTTACCTGAATTTGCTTGTAATAGATATTTTAATAATACAGGTAGTCTGTATTATTGACCATCACTGAGCTCAAAATTTCTGTTGCAGAACAGAAACAGTGGATAAAATGAAATGATCCCAGTATGTGTGAAGAATACAGTTAATCCTCAATTTACAACCAGAATTGAGCCCAAACTTTCTGTTGTTAAGTGAAACATTTGTTCAGTGATTTTTGCCCCATTTTACAACCTTTCTTTCCCCAGTTTTTAAGTGAATCACTGCAGTTGTTAAGTTAGGGGCACACAGTAGTTGTTAAGGGAATCTGGCTTCTCCATTGACTTTGCTTGTCAGAAGGTTGCAAAAGAACCGTCATAAATATGAACCAGCTGCCAAGTGTCTGAAGTTTGATCACATGACCTCAGGGGTGCTACAATGTTTGTAAGTGCAAAAAATGATCCTAAGTCACTTTTTTTCAGTGCCATTGTAACTTTGTACGGTCACTAAACAAACTGTTGTAAGTCAAGGACTACCTGTACTTCCCTTGAAGAAGAATTTGGATTTTGATTCTCAAAATTAGTATAGCTGGAAATAACAGCAGTAGCATTTGTCATTTTCCCTTAGAGAAAGCAGAGTTGGTTAAGTGATCCTTTCACTAAGCATACAGTAAAACCAGATGTTTTATGTACTTTGAGGCGGAAATGCTTTACTTCACAATTTCCTATGTAAAAGGCTTTCTTGATGCTCAAAGACAGAGATGCACATCTAGGCTGGCATTTTACCACGTCAGGATTCAGAATGAATAGAAAAACTGGAACTTGAGTACGATCTTGATAGTTCAGTGAATGGATCCAATTTATTCCAGAGCAATAATTTTATTGCCAAACCTCAAGCTTTGTGCGGTCAAGATTAATTAAACGGTTTCTTTTTGATATGTTCTTATGTTTTCCTTTCATATCAGGCACCATTTTGAATGACATTTCACAAAACCAAACATGCATTCCTATTGAAGAGTGTCCATGCGCATGGAAGGGGAAGATATTTGCTCCTGGTGATGTCATTAAAGCAACTTGTAGAACCTGGTGAGAACTCTTACAAGACCTATAATTGATACTTCAGTAATGGCATTTATGTTATGCCAAGTGAGGCTAGTGTTTTATTATAAGAAAAGAATTAATACATTTCAAGTACTATGAGCTCGATCTGTAAGTATGAATATTTTGTAAATGATATATCAGCATCCACGTGTAACTCACTTTTCACAGCTGATAAAACAACATCTTCCACAGTTTGTAACATTAACATTAATTATTAACACAATTAATATTGTTTATTGAACAATTTCACAGTTAAAAAATGATAATAGAGCCCAAGTTTTCTCCCACTGGTGTGATTGATTGATTGATCAATTGATTGATTGATTGATATGTGCCATCAAATTATTATAGACCCTCGGTGATCACACTGATTGATTTTCTCCATGAAGATCTGTCCCAATCTGGTCATTCAGCTCTTCTAACAGCACTCCATTAAGAACAAAATCCACCTTGCGGCCGGACATCCTATTTCCTTCCACATTTCCTATCATTAGACACTTCTCCAGAGACCTAGGCTGGCTGATGTAAATATCTCCTACATAAATGTTTAATATTGGGATATTTCATCAATAGAAAGGATTTCAGTGATTTTCTTTTTTCCTGTAATTGTTCATGACCTCTGAAAATCTTTTCTGAAGATACAGTACACTCAAAATAGAAATGCTTATAGTTTTGTTTATGAAGTGAAGTTATTCTGTTAGTGTAAGACTCCATAATGCCCAATAGGGACACAGTGGCTCAGGGGCTAGGACGTTGAGCTTGTTGATCGAAAGTTCGGCAGCTCAGCGGTTCAAATCCCTAGTGCTGCTGTGTAATGGGGTGAGCTCCCGTTACTTGTCCCAGCTTCTGCCAACCTAGCAGTTTTGAAAGCATGTAAAAATGCAAGTAGAAAAAATAGGGACCACCTTTGGTGGGGAGGTAACAGCGTTCCGTGAGCCTTTGGCGTTGAGTCATGCCAGCCACATGACCACGGAGACGTCTTCAGACAGCGCTGGCTCTTTGGCTTTGAAACGGAAATGAGCACCGTCCCCTAGAGTTAGCAACGACTAGCACATACGTGCAAGGGGAACCTTTACCTTTTTTACTTAATACCCATTGAGGCAATAATAACTATGTTTCAAAACTATATGAGAATTCTTGAGCTAATTCCATGCCATTTGGTGACAAAGGTGTTTCTGGGTACATCACAAGAGAAAAAAAGGATGATAATTTGGAAGAGAAAAATAATATAATCTCCAGTACGATCATAAAGTAAACTTAACTTTGCAAGTTGGGCCTTTCTGCCATTTCTGCCACTTGACAGCACCTCTTCATTTTTAAAATAATATTTTAATTAAAGTATCAGTTGACGTGGAGAATCTGGAGGGCTCAAAGTAAGGTATACAGTATAGGCACATTAATGATCACAGATAGTACTTTGGGAAATCTAGAAGGTAGGTTGGTAAACTTAACTCTGCACATTACAGTATTAAATTCTGTACATTATAAACTTTATCTAATTCACCCATCCCTAAATTTATAATGTTCTCTTCCAGGAATTTGTGCATAGACTGTAAACTTCTCTAAAGAGAACTTAGGCTAAGAGACAGTAATGCTGGGCAGGTAAAGTCGAGGATACTTTGATGTCACATGCATAATGACAAAGGGGCTACTCCATATTGCTTATATGTTTGTTTAAAAATGGTGAATAAGGCTAGATATAGATCAAAATATGACATCAATTATTCTAGTCTTTAGATGCTTATTTACTTTTTCATGATTCTTCCTTAAGACCTATTGATTTCAAAATATGGTTGCAGAAAGAAGGGATTTTGATACAATCAGACCTTCTTGGTTAGTAGCTGACCTGTATATTTCTTTCTACCAGTAAATGTACAATGGGCCAATGGACCTGTACAGAACAACCATGTCCTGGCACGTGTTCTTTGGAAGGCGGTTCCTTTGTCACCACTTTCGACTCTAAACCATACAGGTTTCATGGTGTCTGCACCTATATCCTTTTGAAGGTATTTTGCATATAAAAACTCTTGTTCAACTGCTACTCTTTAATTTCATCCATCACTTAACGGTTTCAGAAGTATCTTCTTGGTATGTGGTATTAAGATTATAGTCCTTTAATTTGAACATTCCTTTAAGATTCTCTTTTTAAGGATGTAGAGAGATATTTTCCAGTCCTTGGACCATGGTATTTTTTCTCATATTCTTGGCATGTTCTTTATTGTTTCCATGCCAGCCTCCTTTAACATCTCTATAGAGATTTCCCTGAAGTCTCATATTTACTGGTTATTTTAAAGCCTATTTGATGTCCTCCACAACCAGCATTGATTCCTCCCCTCCTTCTCCTTTTCTCTTTCTCTTTCTCAAAAGACAATGTAATCTGACCTGGCCTTTTTGTTCAAGCTTCTTTCCATATATTCTTTCCACACACACCCTACACCCATTCACTATCATAAGGCTTTTCCAAGCACTTTGTGATATAAGAGGTTGGAATCTTTCCATGGTTTCTCAGATATTCTTGAATCCCTTGTTCTTTTCCCTGTCAGTATGACTATAACTTGTTGCTGGCAATCCTTATAATAATAATAATAATAATAATATTTTAATTTGTATACCGCCCTTCTCCCGAAGGACTCAGGGCAGTGAACAGGCAGATAAAATATACATACACACAATAATTAAAAAACATCCCTTAAAAAACTAATTTAAATGCCCAAAATATTAAAAATATTAAAAAATTATGATTTATATTGATATATTGATCATCAATTGTGTTGTAAATGTTGTACCTTGATGAACGTATCTTTTCTTTTATGTACACTGAGAGCATATGCACCAAGACAAATTCCTTGTGTGTCCAATCACACTTGGCCAATAAAAAATTCTATTCTATTCTATTCTATTCTATTCTATTTTCTTCTATACTTTATGATTTCAGACAAACTATCATTTTTCACCTGTTATTGGAAGGTTAGTAGCTTTTTTATTTTTATTTATTTATTTATTTGTCAAGCATACATAAAATAACAGATAAAAGTATAAACATGATTTGAATACATGAAAAGGATACAAGTAAAACCGACATTAAGACAGGGACGGTAGACACAATGGTGCATTTATGCATGCCCCTTACAGACATTTTAGGAATGGGGTGAGAATAGAATAGAATAGAATTTTTTGGCCAAGTGTGGTTGGACACACAAGGAATTTGTCTTGGTGCATATGCTCTCAGTGTACATAAAAGAAAAGATACCTTCATCAAGGTACAACATTTTACATTTACAACACAAATGATGGTCATAGGGTATAATTTAATACTTAATGATAAGCAACAAAAGTTACAGTCATACAGCCATAAGTGGAAAGAGATTGGTGATGGGAATGATGAGAAGATTAATAGTAGTGTAGATTTAGTAAATAGTTTGACAGTGTTGAGGGAATTATTTGTTTAGCAGAGTGATGGCCTTCGGGGAAAAAACTGTTCTTGTGTCTAGTTGTTCTGGTGTGCAGTGCTCTATAGCGTCGTTTTGAGGGTAGGAGTTGAAACAATTTATGTCCAGGATGTGAGGATGTGTCAACAGTAGACAGTCTAAGGTTAAAGTTTTGAGAGTTTTGGGAAGAAACCACAGAGTCATGTAGTGCGTTCCAGGCATTGATCACTCTGTTGCTAAAGTCATATTTTCTGCAATCGAGTTTGGAGCAGTTTACCTTGAGTTTATATCTATTGTTTGCTCGTGTATTGTTGTAATTAAAGCTGAAGTAGACCGAAGATGGCGTAGTTTTAAATTGTCTAAGCCCAAAATTTCAAGTCTGGTGGCATAAGGTATCCTATTGCAGGTAGAGGAATGGAGGACTCTTCTCATGAAATATCTCTGGACTCTCTCTATTGCACAGTCTATTCTGGCTTTCCTTAGATGCTATTTCCTAGCTACTTTTACAGCCTCATTCTATAGCTTTGTTAGATAGCTAGTGTGTTCTTTGTTATCTTCCAGCCCTTGTTTTATGCCTTCTATAAACTATGAGTGATACTCTGTTCTTAACTATTCAAATATATGCTTACTGATGTTATTTGTTTATTTCAAGCTAAGTAGGTATAGGACTCATACTGAAAACTTAATCTGCTTTCAGTATTTACTCTTGCAGAATAAAACTGCCATAATAACTGGTTATGGGGCCATCAAACTCTGTGTGCACATATAATTACATATAAAGCTTTTAGTAAATATTGTTTTATTTATTTAACCACTGTGTAGTGAGATTTGCAAATCTCACTACACCGAAAGGCAAAAACTTCATAGGGGATTAGTTTTTTCTATTATATTTTCCCATTGTGCTTTTCTTTGTGTTTGTGTGCCTTCAAGTCAGTCTTGATTCTTGGTGACTACCTGGACAAGTCCCTGTAGTTTTTGGAAGAGGCTTGCTATTGGCTACTTCCTAAAGCTGAGAGAGACTTACTGGTCCAAGTTCACCCAGCTGGCTTTATGCCTAAGGCAAGACAAGAATTCACAGACTCCCAGTTTCTAGCTTGATGTCTTAACCACTAGAATAGAATAGAATAGAATAGAATTTTTTTATTGGCCAAGTGTGATTGGACACACAAGGAATTTGTCTTGGTGCATATGCTCTCAGTGTACATAAAAGAAAATATACACTTAATGATAAAACATGATAGTCATAGGCTACAATTAAGCAATCCCGAAACAATCAATTACAGTATAAATCATAAGGATACAAGCAACAAAGTACAGTCACAAGTGGAAGGAGATGGGTGATGAAAAAAAATGAGAAGATTAATAGTAGTGCAGATTTAGTAAATCGTTTGACAGTGTTGAGGGAATTATTTGTTTAGCAGAGTGATGGCCTTCGGGGAAAAAACTGTATAGTTTTTTAACTCTATAGCATCATTTTGAGGGTAGGAGTTGAAACAATTGTGTCCAGGATGTGAGGGATCTGTAAATATTTTCACAACCCTCTTTTTGATTTGTGCAGTATACAGGTCCTCAATAGAAGGCAGGTTGGTAGCAATTATTTTTTCTGCAGTTCTAATTATCTTCTGAAGTCTGTGTCTGTCTTGTTGGGTTGCAGAACCAAATCAGACAGTTATAGAGGTACAGATGACAGACTCAATAATTCCTCTGTATAACTGAATCAGCAGCTCCTTGGGCAGTTTGAGCTTTCTGAATTGGCGCAGAAAGAACATTCTTTGTTGTCCTTTTTTGATGATGTTTTTGATGTTAGTTGTCCATTTTAGATCTTGCGATATGGTAGAACCTAGAAATTTGAAGATCTCTACTGTTAATACTGTGTTGTCTAGTATTGTAAGAGGTGGAAGTATGGAAGGGTTTCTCCTAAAGTCTACCACCATTTCTACGGTTTTGAGTGTGTTTGTCAAGGTTCCAGAAAAACCTCCTCTGCATGAAAGAAACTCAGAAGCCATTGTCTTTCACAGTTCTTTACTAGCATAAGGACACTGGCACATGATGAGTGAAATTCCAAAACTGAAACTTCCGGATTATTTTCCCAGTTATACAAACCCCAAGAGTCCCACTCTCCTAACCCCTTTGCCGGTCACATGGTCCAATGTTCTTCCACTTTATTCGAAACCTCTTCTTGCCACTCCTTCTGCAGATATGAACACAATCCGACCTTGACAGCTTGAAGAATGTTAGCATACCCCTCAACCCCCCTTCTTCCCCTCAGGGGAGAAATGTGGCAGCGTCTGGAAACCTAAGGCCTAGTATGGTTTCCAGGCCTGACAGTGTTCAGTTCCAGATTGTTCCAGTTGCACCACGAGGCTAGTCGTTTAACCTCCCGTCTGTATGCGGATTCATCATTGTCTCGAATGAGACCGATCATTGTTGTGACATCTGTGAACTTCAGTAGTTTAACAGATGGATCGTTAGAGATGCAGTCATTGGTATACAGAGAGAAGAGAAGTGGGAAGAGCACACAGCCTTGGGGGGCCCCTGTGCTAATTGTACAGGTAACTGATGTAATTCTGCTTAGCTTCACCTGCTGCTTCCTGTTTGTTAGGAAGCTTGTGATCCACTTACAAGTCTGTTCAGGTACCTGTAGATGGTTTAGCTTAGTTAGAAGAGTGTCTGGAATGATGGTATTGAATGCTGAGCTAAAGTCTACAGAGAGGACCCTTGCATAGATCTTTGGAGACTCAAGATGTTGTAGGATGTAGTGTAGAGCCATATTAATAGCATCATCTGTTGATCTATTTGCTCAGTATGCAAATTGCAAGGGGTCTAACAGCGGATCCGAAATGGTTTTCAAGTGGGAAAGCACTAGACCAGATTGGCTCTCTATTCTCATTAAAGGACTAAATAACATTTTTATTAAGATCTGCCAATACAGCTTTCTTAAAAACTGAAGCTATCTCCCTAGCTATCAATTTCAGCCTGATTGGTCTGGACCTATATATCTTTTCTTCTTTTGAAGGCGGGGGCAACATTGATGACCAGTCAATGTTGCCTATTTTCTAGCCTTTCTAAAAAAAACAAAAAGTTAAATCAGATCATCAATGCCCCAGGATGTGCCCATCTCTTTGTGGAGATTTAAATACATTTATATTATACCTAAATTCTTTGACTATGTTTCCATCAAGTTGCAGTCTTGTCTTTCAATCAATCAATCAATCAATCAATCAATCAATCAATCAGAATAGAGCTGGAAGAGACTTTTGAGGTCTTCTAGTCCAATCCCCTGCTCAGTCAGGAGACCTTATAGCATTTCAGACAAGTGACTGTCCAGTCTCTTCTTAAAAACCTCTAATGAAGAAGCACCTACAACTTCTGAAGGCAAGCTTTTCCACTGGTTAATTGTTGTCACTGTTAGGAAGTTTCTCTTTAATTCCAGATTGCTTCTCTTCTTGATTAGTTTCCATCCATTGTTTCTTGTCCTGCCCTCTGGTGCTTTGAAAAATAAGTTGACCCTCTCCTCTTTGTGGCAACCTCTCAAATACTGCAATACTGCTGTCATGTCATCCCTAGTCCTTCTTTTCTTTAGACTAGCCAAACCAAATTCCTGCAATCTTCATTCTCTTCTTCACAATTGTCTGGTGGAACATGTACTGTCTTGTTAGAAGGTAAAGGTAAAGGTTCCCCTCGCACATATGTGCTAGTCATTGCTGACTCTAGGGGGCGATGCTCATCTCCGTTTCAAAGAGCCAGCGCTGTCTGAAGATGTCTCCGTGGTCATGTGGCCGGTATGACTCAACGCCAAAGGCGCACGGAACGCTGTTACCTTCCCACCAAAAGTGGTCCCTATTTTTTCTAGTTGCATTTTTACGTGCTTTTGAACCTGCTAAATTGGCAGAAGCTGGGACAAGTAACGGGAGCTCACCCCGTTACACGGCAGCACTAGGGATTCGAACCACTGAGCTGCCGACCTTTCGATCAACAAGCTCAACATTCTAGCCCCTGAGCCACTGCATCCCTTCTTGTTAGAAAAGACTGGTCCAAAATAGAAGCTAAAATAAGGCTTAGTTTAAACTATCCCTTTCTTCATTTGGATGTGAAAAAAGGAAATGTGAATGAAACAAATGTGTTCATAAATATAATTAGTCCAGTGAGCCAGAATCTCCTGCATAGTAGCTCCATCCTGAGCATGAACATATGGATTGTTTCTGCAAAATGATGCATGATTTTATAAAATCCAAACAATTAATACAATTTATAAAGCTGGTGGGGTTGTGGTGGCTCAGTGGGTAAGATGCTAAGCTTGTCAATCTAAAGGTCAGCAGTTTGTCGATCTAAAAATCAGCAATTCAGCGATTCAAATCCCTAATGCTGCATAATGGGGTGAGCTCCCGTTACTTGTCCCAGCTTCTGCCAACCTAGTAGTTCGAAAGCATGTAAAAAATGCAAGTAGAAAAATAGGGACCACCTTTGGTGGGAAGGTGACAGCATTCTGTGCACCTTTGGCATTTAATCATGCAGGCCACATGACCATGGAGACGTCTTCGGACAGCGCTGGCTCTTCGGCTTTGAGTCAGGAACGACTAGCACATATGTGTGAGCAGAACCTTTACCTTTACCTATAAAGCTGGTAAAGTAGTGATAGAAAAGAAGTGAAAGGAGGTGTGTTGTTTTTCCTTCTACAAACATTGCATTTCTTTCTCTTTTAGAGCTCCATGTTACCGCACAATGGAACTTTAATGGCTGTATATGAAAAGTCTGGCTTTTCCAATTCAGAGTCATCCTTGGCAGCTATCATTTATATCTCTGAAAAAGTAAGTATCCAACCCACTGATAATATTTCATCTGAGAATGTACAAATATAATCAAATGTAGCCATTATAACATAGGAACATTATCTGCCCCATTGACATTCAATCTACTTAGTGGTGGATGTTTTCAGATACAAATACACAGAGTGCAGAACAGAGTGAAAGGTGAGAGAAATATGTGTGCCTGGAAGCAAAAATAATGATATGAAAAATTATTCCAAAACATTGACCTGGTTTGCACATTATACAAAGCTATGTTTTGTTTAACAATGACCTTATTATGTAAATAACAATTGAATAGTTTTAGGTGCAAATACTAAAAATATGTGAAACTTGATGTTTAATGTTTGAAGAAGAAGAAGAGGTTTGAAGAAGGCTATTTTATTTACATATATTTTATAGTCTAAATCTAGTCATAGAAAAGTTCAATATTTTGCTGGTCTTAGAACTAAACCTGGCTTCTAATTAGGATTCTGTTTTATGCACAGGAGAAAATTGTGATTTCCAAGAATGAAGTGTTCAGTGATGAAAATGAACTTAAGTGGTTACCTTACACATCAGGTAAGAGAAAGGAGAATATAGAACAAGCATTCAATAATTGGATGGTTTTGTCAACAAGGTGTATATTACCTGTATATATTTTCTGTATGAAGATGTATTATATTCCAGCTAAGTGGGACGCATATACTGTATAAATAAACACAGCCTAAAAGCAAAGTTTGCAAAAAGTTTTATGTTCAATTTAAATCATGATTTAAATAGATAAACTGCAGTCAATATCATTTGGTTATCTAATCTATTTTATTTTAGGGGACATCACCATCTTCAGACAATCATCAACTCATATCCAGATGCACACTCCTTATGGGCTGGAGATACTAATTCAAACTGATACAGTATTTCAAACTTACATTAAAGTTGGTCGCCATTTCAGAGGCACAACCCGAGGTAAACAGTTTCCTTGATATGGTGACTTCTCTGTCTGAAAGCTGGAAGCCCTTGTCAAAGAATAATCATGATTGGGAAAGCATTTTCAGAGTTTTATTTTCTACTAATGCAAATAGATGAACCTTTCTACTGAGAATTTCCTTTGGGACTGGGACATAGATATCATTATTGTTAACCCCACTATCCTCTTTCAAATCAGTCCAAATCTGTGGAACAAGCTATTCATACAGGGATTTCTTTACTGAATCTGGAAGCCACACAATATTGAGGTGAATGTACGTGTGTGTGTGTGTGTGTGTGCGTGTGTGTGTGTGTGTGTGTGTGTGTGTAGGGAGGGAGGGAGAGGAACAAAGTACTTATGCATGTCATGGGAATCAATAAGATATTTTTCATTACTGATATATAGTTTTAAAAATCCTTCCTTTTTTTATCATTGTTACCTTCTCATTTCACCAGGGTTATGTGGTAACTACAATGGAGAAACCACAGATGATTTCATGACCAGTATGGATATTACTGAAGGAACTGCTCCTCTTTTTGTGGATTCTTGGAGATCAGGGAACTGTCCACCTGCTATTGAGCGAGATACAGATCCTTGTTCTATGAGTCAGCTGAACAGTATGTAAAGTCTTTGGTCCTTTATGGGCAAGGGCGGGGGAAGAAGATGTGAATTATGATAAATATACAGAAGGAAGGTAATAGAAATTTTCACTTGTGGGGAAGAGAAGAAATGCTTATGAATAAGACTTCTAGGAGTAACACCACCTGATGGTTATTTATTTGTTTGTTTCATTCTGGTTGCCTAATGGCTCCTTTTAAAAGATTTGAAAAATGGTGCGTGAGAAGCAGTGTAGTGCCTTTTCCTCTTTAATTTACTCTAATAATTGTTGTCATCTTTCAATAATTACTTCATATTTATTGTATCCTGAGATTAATTTTCTTTTCACAATAATAGCTGTGGCCTTTGCTATTATTATTTATTTATTTATTTATTTATTTATTTATTTATTTACACAAAATGACAGTATACACAGCAAACGAGATAACTATGCTGGATTTCACAGATCACTAGTCGAACACTTTAGGACTGCGTGATGTATCGGCGAATTATGCGAGCAGATCCCAGTAAGGTGGCCTTCTGCAGCTGACCAATGGTGATCTTGTCAGCGCCGATCGTTTTTAAGTGCTTGCCTAGGTCTTTAGGCACAGCTCCCAGTGTGCCGAGTACTACTGGAACCACCTGCACTGGTTTATGCCAGTCTCTGCAATTCGATTCTCAAATCTTGATATCTGGTGACTTTTTCAAGTTGTTTCTCATCGATTCTGCTGTCACCAGGTAGAGCAATGTCGACTATCCACACTTTTTTCTTTTCCATAATCGTATTGTGTTCCAAAACTTTATCAGTCTGTATTCGGAAATCCCACAGTAGTTTTGTATGCTCATTTTCAATCACTTTTTCAGGGTTATGATCCCACCAGTTCTTTGCTACAGTCAGATGGTAGTTGTGACACAAGTTCCAGTGGACCATCTGAGCAACTGTGTTGTGACGTTGTTTGTAGTCTGTCTGAGCTATTGTCTTACAACAGCTCAGTATGTGATCAATGATTTCATCCACTTCTTTGCAGAGTCTGCATTTGGGATCATCAGCAGATTTTTCTATTCTGGCTTTGATTACATTTCTTCTAATGGCTTGTTCTTGGGCCACAAAAATAGGCCCTCTGTTTCTTTTTTCAATGTTCCGTTGGTCAGCCATTACCAGGTCTTTTCCTTATCTACTTTTCCTTGGATCTTTTCAAGGAACTGTCCATTCAGTGCTTTGTTACACCAGCTGTCAGCTCAAGCTTGCATCGTTGTTTTCCTATATTGATACTTGGTTTGCTGTTCTTTTAGCAACTTCCTCTTGTTGACCTCCATCAAAGCTGGTTCAACACTGTCTTTCACATAATCTGCCAGAGCATGTTTTTCTTCTTTGACTGTCTGCTTCACTTGCAAAAGTCCTTTGCCGCCTACCTTTCTGGGCAAATATAGCCTGTCAGCGTCACTACGCAGGTGCAGTGCATAGTGTATGATTATCAGTTTTCTTGTTTTCCTATCCAGACTGTCCAGCTCTGCCTGTGTCCAGTTACAATTCCAGCAGTATATCTGATAATGGGTATGACCCAGCTTTTTATAGCCTTGATGGTGTTACCACCATTCAGTTTACTTTTTAGAAGTTTCCTGACCCTTTGCGTGTATTCTTTGCTGACCACATTTTTCATTTGCCCATGCTTGATATTGTCCAGCTGCAGTATGCCCAGATATTTGTAGGCTTCGGGTTGGTTGCACTTGATGGTTTGTCCATTGGGCATTTCAATTCTATCACTGTCTACGATCTTCCCTTTCTTCAGTGCCACTGTGGCCCATTTGTCCAGGCCAAACTCCATGCTGCTGCTCTGCTGCTGCTGCTGATGATGATGATGATGATTGTTATTATTATTTTGGTTGAAGAAGACCTTTTTATAATATCTTACTTCAGTATTGAATAGTTTCAGTAACTTGATCTCTGACTGGATTGCATTCTCAGAGCTCAGGTATTGGCTAGCACAGTCCAAGCAATTATTATCTGAAGCTGCTTTCTGTAAGTTCCCAACTCACAATGATACAATATAAATATAACCATGCTAAATGTATTTCCATTCTGCAGATGATGAGTTGTCATGGGAGAATTATACATTGGTTTTTAAAGTGTTAGGAGATTATTAGCCACTAGAACAGCGAATGATATGGCAGCAGTTATAATATATTATTTAAACATTGCTATTCTACTTAAAAAGCATAAACTTTTGAATTTCAGCAATAACCACACAAAAGGGTACATCATGCTTATAACTGAATAAAAATATTCATGCTATATAGATGGGGAAATTAACTAGGGAATGGATATTTTATATTCAAAATTAAAAATAGATTAAAACTGGCTAGACTTCTAGGATCTTTAAGAAAAACATAAAAATATAACTTTCATTGGCATATGTAGTGAGAAATTCACCCAGGGAAATAATTACAATTCTAGTTTGACTATGATCTCCAAAGTTGTATTAAATTTTCATTTTAAAATTAACAGCTCACACCTGTTTTTCTTCCCCTAGAAATATGCGCAGAGACCTATTGTTCTGTTTTAAAAATGAATACACTATTTCAGAAATGTCATTCTGTGGTGAATCCTGATCCATTTGTCAAGGTAGGGATTTTTGTGTTCTGAGGAAAAAAACTGCTGGACATTTGATTATGAAATGCATGACAGAATTCAGTAGCAACTGTTATTTGGGATTTGATATTTTTCAGATTTATTTTAAATAATCTTTACCAAATCCACACACATTTTTAAGAGTTTATGTGTTCTAAGGCAGGGGTCTCCAACCTTGGCAACTTTAAGATTTGTGGACTTCAGCTCCCAGAATTCCTCGGCCAGCTTTGCTGGGAATTCTGGGAGCTGAAGTCCACAAGTCTTAAAGTTGCCAAGGTTGGAGACCCCTGATCTAAGGAACCAAGGCCCCGGGCTACAAACCAAGAGACCATGACATCTAGTCCTATCATAGGCATGAAAGCCAGCTGGATAACTTTGATCCATTCATACTCTTTCAGACCCATAGGGCTGTTTTGTGGGGAAAATAGGAGGAGGAAGGAATATTATGTATGTTAGTTCATATTATGTATGTATGTTCGCTGCCTTGAGTTATTTATAATAATAATAAAGGTGGGATATATATAAATTAGACAAGATGGCAGAACAGAGGAATAGCAGGAATAATAACAGTTTTAAAGAGAAGCATACAAAGGCTATATCATTCCATCAAAGATGTCTCTGAAATAAATGGGAAGAAATGTAGTTGCATCAGGTCTATACAGACCTTCTTCTTCTACAATATGCTAGGATACAAACAATTTTCTGTGGCTTCTGATGTTACCCAGAGTCCCAAATATTAGGCAGAGACAGGCCTTGGAAAGAAAAAAACAACCACACTAGGTAGTCCAATCAATAATAACCTCAAGAGATGGAACAGAACCCCCTATTCTACTGGACGTCCACTATAAAGCATCTTTGAACTGATTTATGACTTCTGTAAAATTCAAAACCATTTTAGTGATAAATGGCCTCTTTTTCTCCAAAGGCCAAACTAGTTTTTTTAAGATCGTCAACTCAACCAAATAATATTTCTCATCTTTCTCTTTTCCTTCTTAAAAAAAGTATGTTCAGCCAGAAGAAGATCCCACTGACTACTAGCATGTTCCCAGATAAATAGGTTTGGGATTGAATCATTAAAGGCTTTTTCTTTGTAGTCTGGAATGTCATACAGTATTATGACATGTGGAATCAGGATAATAAGGCAAATTTGTAGTTCAGGCTAGAGAATTACCAAATTTGCTAGAGCACTTCAGGAAACAATGCATTTTTTCTTACTTCAATTTGCACCACAGGATGAGTTTATGCTAAAGGTAGATAATGTGAACTGATATACAATTTCTGTCTGAAACTGCTCAACATTTGTTATGCTTATATGACTTGTAGCAGTAAAATTCCAATAAAAATATAGTTCAAAGTGGGCAATTTATCTTACCTTCAGCATTTTGTCAGAGTTCTCACTGAATATTGCTATACCAGGCTCTTCAATTCTTCATTCTTTGTAGCTCAGACTACAAATTTCCCTTATTCTCCTGATAAATTATTCCACAAATAAACTCTCCAAATATATTTTATTGCTTTTATCAGTTCTATTTTTTTTAACTGTGGGCATACATTGCTGGGTGTTTAAAATTATGTGTTTCACCCTTTGGGAAACTATCAGAGAAATTTGGCAGAAAATAACATTTTAAACTTCTGAATATTTATGTATTTTCAGAATATGATTGTGAAAAACAATAGTCAGTTCGCATTACCCAAAATGCCAAAATGAACCTTCTAAATTATAAGGAAATCAATATTTTGCAGAACTTCAACTGATCTTCTATTTAGTGTGTCATTTGAACCCATAGACAGAGTTTTATTTTCATAATGAATACCATCTTCATTTTGGAATACAAAATACTATGACTGTATTCTTCTGTGAAATGAGGACTTGTGTAAGGACATAGAGCTGCTCCAAAACAGTTTTCATTATTCAACAACAAAACAAATTATACTAGCAAGTTTCAGTGATATACACATGTATCTGAACTAGTTCTAGTGCTCCAGCATTCAAGATTTCCGAAGTGTTACTGACTAAGTTCAACTTGTTTTCAGAGATGTCACTATCAAGCTTGTAACTATGAGGAAACCTTTCCATATATTTGTTCTGCTCTGGGTTCTTATGCCCGTGAATGTGCTTTAAAAGGAATATTTCTTTGGAACTGGCGTGATACAGTTGACAACTGCAGTAAGTAGCCTCCAGATTAGTTTAAGCTACAAAAATTCCCCACTTCACTAAATAGTTTTAATATAGAGTACTAAATATACAGGTAGTCCTCAACTTATGACCACAATTGAGCCCTGAATTTATGTTGCTAAGTGAGACATTTGTTAAAAGAGTTATGCCCCATTTTATGATCTTTTTTTGCCACATTTGTTAACTGAATCACTGCAGTTTTAAAATTAGTAGCACAGTTGTTAAATGGCTTCCTGATTGACTTTGCTTGTCAGAAAGTCGCAAAAGATGATCACATAACTCCCTAGGAAACTGCAACCATCATAAATATGAACCAGTTGTCAAGTATCCAAATGTAAATCATGTGACCATGGGGATATTGCAATGGTCATAAGTGTGAAAAATGGTCATAAGTCACCTTTTCCAGTGCCATTGTAACTTCAAATGGTCACTAAACAAACTGTTGCAACTTGAAGGCTACCTGTAGGTGATCTAGTCTTGATAACCTAAATAGTAATGGATCTTGCAATTCTTCTCATATAATGAAGACTCATATTTGTTGTTCTCATATTATCATGTCCACATTGAGCAGGTATTTGAGAAAACTACTGTCTGGATTCAAGGGTTCTCTGAGATGCTCCAACTTCTTTTCCAAAAGAAGTCTAGCTAGGTTCACACTGTGAATGAGCTTGTACACATGATGTGCTAACACATAATGTAACTCGTTTCACCGGTAGCACAAACCCAGAAAACTGGAGCTTTAGTAAGCTGTCATTAAATAACAAACTGAGCATGGTGTAAAGGGAAGATGTTGAGTCACTGAATTTCCAAATACATAACTACTGATTTCTTGTGCAAAGAGAAACAGGGTCATTGAAAGTTTCTGGCCATCCAGAGCTAATTATGCTGTTTGTGTCTGCAGCTGTATCTTGTACGGGAAATCAGACATTCAGCTACAATGCAGAAGCTTGCGACCGGACATGCCTGTCCCTCTCCAGCAGAGAAACTGAATGTCATCCCACTGACGTGCCTATTGATGGCTGCAATTGCCCAAAAGGAACCTACCTGAACCACAAAAATGAGTGTGTCCAGAAATCTCAGTGTCCCTGCTACCTGAAAGGCAGAAAGATCATTCTAGCAGATCAATACACCGTCATCGATGGAGCTACATGGTAAGTCTCTGTTGACATCTTTCTGTTAACATTTTTCCACATCAGTTGAAACATGGTTGTTGAACACTAAACTGGTTCAAAAGGAAAATTATAACTTCTCCTAAATGATTCAGGTTTAGACTTTGTGTAAAAATTATTGAATCCAAATATTTCTGTAAGAGTGTTTTAATATACTCTTTCGTTTTTAGCTACTGCATTAATGGAAATCTGACTTGTATCGGCAAACCAATGAATCTCTTAGGTATGGATCTCATTTTCTTTCCCAGTATATCCTTTTCCCCTAAGTGACAGAAATATCACATTATGCTTGTCTTATTTCCCTTTGCAGAAATCTGCAGCCCCCCCAAAAAGTACATTTCATGTTCAGCCTCCTCAGGAAGCAAATATGGGGCTGCTTGTGCACCAACATGTCAAATGCTGGCCACTGGGACGGATTGTGTGAGTCAATACATTTGTAATACTTAAGGGCTATCAAAAGCACATGAGAGATTGCTGTAGCTGTATGATGGGGAGACTAGTTGAGCTAATTCTATGATGAAATATCCTTCTGAAATGTTACCTCTTTACAAGTTAGACTAAAACTTGGCCCATGAAATGAAATGCTTGTTCTTGGAATATCGATAGCCTCATGCAAAAGAAAATGATCATAAATACAAAATAGCAGCAATATTTCCCAAGTATCTAAATAATCAAGGGAGAGGGCAGGATTGTCAGTTCTAGTCACCACTGCATTGGGACTGAAATAGAGCCCAGAGTTCAGTTAGTTCCTTATGGGTGATATGATTCTGATGTTGCACCAAATTAAAGAGACAAAAATCTTCCTGCAATGGGTTAATATGCGGTGGCAGAATGCGAGACCGCCTTCTGCCACCGATTGCCTCCCAACGACCTGTGCGCTCCCACAGAGCGGGCCTCCTCAGGGTGCTGTCGACCAAACAATGTAGGTTGGTGACCCCCAGGGGGAGGGCCTTCTCTGTGGCGGCACCAGCCCTATGGAACGAGCTACCTCCGGGGTTACGCCAACTCCCCGACCTCCGGGCCTTCAAACGTGAACTGAAGACCTTATTATTTCACCAAGCGGGACTAGCCTAAGAATGTATTTTAGTGAAATTTTAATGGGTTTTAATCGGTCTTTGACCGTTTTAGTGATTCAGCCACTAAATATTTGCTTTTAATTGTTTTTAGATAGTGTTTATTTATTATATTTATATTATAGTGGTATGTGTATTTTAATATTGGCTGTACACCACCCTGAGTCCTTCGGGAGATGGTGCGGTATAGAAATGTAATTATAAATAAATAAATAAATAAATAATAAATAAATAAATAAAATATCAAAGGGGTTGTGGGTGATGACAGCTGTTTCACCTCTGAAGATTATAACTCTGTGCTCACAAGCAAAGGAAATAAGAAATGGTCTGCCCATTTCCTATCCTATCAGCTTTACACTGCAGCAGAACAAGAATAAACCTACAGCAATTATAGTCACTACAGCCTGTATATATATTTCATGAATTTGGAGGTTGCAATTCTAGATCCCCTTTACTGGGAGCAAGGACCACTAAATTCAGTGGGTCACATACGTAGGGATGATCATATTGTAAATGCTATTTATTGTTGTCAATTAACAGCGTAAAACAATCATGGAGAAGTAGAATGTACTTTGTATTTTTTTAAAAAAAGACTCCAGTAGTTCAGTAAAGCTAGGTGCATCTGTGCTTTAGGTACCCTTCGTTTTCCATATGCTGTTCTTAGTACATGACAGAGTCTATATGCCTGATCTTTTCCAGATTCCTACCAAATGTGAATCCGGATGTGTTTGCACAACTGGACTGTATGAAAACCTAGATGGTACATGTGTGTCACCTGAGGAGTGTCCTTGTGAATATGGTGGCATTTCATATGAAAAAGGAGAAGAAATTAACACTGAGTGTAATACATGGTAAGGTTTCTCATTCCAATCCTTTGCATCCTTGGCTAAATATCGATTCAATTAATAATTCATATGCCTAGGAAATGTCACATCTCCATTTCTATACAGTTCATTACACTCCAGCTAGTAAAGCATCGCTAATTGAATATGTGAACTCAGAAAATAAAATTAGTGTCATATGAAAACACCAAAGGAATTGTTTTTACAAAGCAGCATGCAAACTTTTTATCCGTTTCAAATCTTTCTAACAAGTACTTTATGTCTTATCAGTACCTGCACAAGAGGAAAATGGAAGTGCATTCAGAATTCCATGTGCTCTTCAACATGTAGTCTCTACGGGGAAGGTCATATCACCTCCTTTGATGGACAGCACTTTGCATTTGATGGCAACTGTGAATACATATTAGCTATGGTATTATCTCTTTTATTGTACCTTGCACACCTGTGGATATTGTCCTTAAAACATGGCAATTAGGTATGCTCAAACTAATAAAATAATCCAAGCCCTGTAACCTAGATTAAGTTCAGGTAGTCCTTGAGTTACAGCCATTCATTTAGTGACCATTTAAAGTTCCAATAGCACTAAAAAAATGACTTACAACCAGCCTTTGCACTTAAAACTATTGTAGCAGCTCCATGATCACATGATCAAAATTCAGGTGCTTGGCAATGGGCATGCCTTTATGACAGTTGCAGCCTCCCAGAGTCATGTGATTGCATATTTGTGACCATCCCAGCCATCTTCTGACAAGCAAAGTCAAAGGAGGAAGTGTTGTGTCTCATCCAATCTCACCTCAGCCGGGGTCTTCTTATCTGCTTCCGAACACGGAGGAATGTTCTAGTATGCCTCCCGGCCCCAGCCCTGGCTCCATGCCCAGACAGGCTGAAGAAGAAGAAATACCTCCAGCCCCCAGCTCTGGCTCCATGCCCAGGCAAACGGAGCAACTAGACCCCTCCCCCTCCTCCACAGCATGTGAGCCTGAGGGAGGTCAATTACCAACAGCTGCCGACTGGAGTGACCCCCGCGTCAGAAGACTTGATAGGCGGAGGCAACAGAAGGAAGGGAGGGGCAGGCCTGGATAAGTGCTGAGTCATGGAGCCACACCCCATGGCCTATATAAAGGATCTGCTTTCTGGCATTCTCTGAGTCAGGCAAAGTCTAAACATATCTTGCTGAAGTCACTTTCTGGTCTCCTGCCTGCCCTGAGGACTTTGCTAGGACTCTGGCAGAGCTGCAGAGGCACGCCTGATTCGGATTTCCCTGACCCGGCCGTCAGTGAAGGAGTGGGACACGACAGGAAGTTGGATTCACTTAACTACACAATCCCTTAACTGCAGCAATTTGCTGCAGCAATTCAAAATCACGGCAAAAAAAGGTCAAAAAATCATGACTCACTTAACAACTGCCATGTTTAATAACAGAAATTTTGGTCCCTATTGCGTTCATAAGTCTAGGATTAACAGTATTGAGGGGGAAAAGACATTCTGAAATATTTATGCCCACTCTTTTAAATTAGGGTTAGAGCAGGGGTGTCAAACTCATGTCATCACGGCGATGTCACGTGACGTATCAGGACTTTTTCCCCCATCGCTAAAATGGGTGGGATGTGGCCAGTGCATGATGCATCCAGCCCATGGGCCAGGAGTTTGACAGCCCTGGATTAGAGGGAGTCTTTATGCCAGAATGCCATAGCCTGACCTGTGGTTCCAGGGCTAATATGACTCTTTGGATATGCCACAGAATTGAAACATGACTGACAAAAATCACCACAGAATTGTAACATGACTGACAGGAAAAAGTATTAAGTATGTGGTGAGGATCTAGTTATATTTAATTTATTCAAAATAAAGTATAATTTAATTAAATCATATTTGGTTTTTGGTCCTAAACCAACCTTTGTTCTAATCTTGACCATTTGTTTTTAATGCAGACCTTCACACTAAAGAAATGTTATGTACCTCAGCTTTATATTATTAGTTCCCTAATTTATACTTCTGGAGTTGGCAATAAGAGCTTTTTCTGACCAAAAAAAAAAAAGTAATATCAAAATAGATGCATTTTCACAGAAAAACTAGCCTATAGGAGCAACGCCTTCATCATCTAATGTTTTTGTATGGCTTTCTCTGCACAAGATGCACTGCATTTTTATTGTTAAATGTCATTCCTACATTTAAAAATGGTATAGACAGGAGTTCTAATGAATTCAAAGAACATCTGCTAATATCTCCTTTCTATTTTAATTCCCTTTCCACTAGTCCACACTCAGATCTTGATACTTTTTATGCACTTTACATATAGGGGGAAAAATGAGACTAAAATTATGTTAAGCATTAAGGAGGTGACCTTTGACATCACTAAAGAAAAACTGGAAATAACTTTACCAAAAAAGGAGAATGAATGTGGACTGAGATCTGTTTAGAGTGATAACTGATAGATATCCTTTTACTCTCGTTTAAATAGAAGTGGAATGTACTGTAATAGAAAACATTTTGCCCAGATGGGCTTTATAATAAGATAACTTCATTGTTCATTATTCCTCATAATTCATCATCCTTAAGATGGAATTGAGTGAATCAACCCTTCAAACAGAGAATGCCTTCAAAAACAGGAGCATCCTCTGACAGTCCTATCGGCAGAACCATATACTAGGAGATGTGGTTACCTAAACTGAACCTTACATCCCTAGTGCAAAGCTCGATCCATATCATGGTTAGATCAAATATCCTTCAATCTGCTTGGGTCTAGGATTCCAAAAGCCTAAGAGGCTTTGTATTTGTACCTTAATTCATTGCATGTATTTTTGCTATCCTGAGTAAACTAATTATTATTTGGCTGTGGACTCCCTCCTAGGATGGCTGTGACATGGCTAAATCCCCGCACACTTTTAAAATAGTGACTGAAAATGTCGTCTGTGGAAATACTGGGGTCACGTGTTCCAGAGCAATCAAGATCTATCTTGGGGTAAGAACATGCTATAGTTACTATTATGCATGAAGAAGAGTGTTGCCATGCTGAGGGAATGGACACAGACGAGAAAAGAGAGAAGTACCATTATTTGTTAGGAAAGGAAGCTGATAAAATACTAATCAGTGATGCATTTTCAATGACACTATACTTTACTTTTAAAAAATAGTCCACAAATCCCAGTGGCTTACACTACAATTATACCCAGAGGGTAGTTGTGATGAGAAGTATTTTTTCAGATGTTAGGTAGTGTGCATGGTGACCCTTTTTTCCCCTTGACAAATCGAATCTGTCCCAGTGTGATATATGGAAATGTAGAAACAGCTGCTTATAGCAACTCATATCTGTCTAGTCTAATACAGTCTACTCTATGGCAGCAGTCTACTCTATGGCAGCAACCTTTTCTTTCCACCTCCTATTTAATTGTCCCAAAGGTGCATATATCTTATAAATAAGATATAAATCCTTCCATTGTTAGAACTGAAGAAGCTTCTTGGATGAGAAGCGAAACATCTTCAAGGAAAAACAAAGGAAGTCCAGTTGTCTTTTGAAAAAATACCTTTGAGATAACCATGACCTGGATGATTGAAAATCTCCATGGACATTCTCCTATTTAATTCCCTTTTTTTTATTGAAAGTCCCTGAGATTTAATCTGATTTTTCTACTCTCTGCAATTGAGCTGTGATCCCTCTCCTCATGCCCAGGCATATCCGTCTTGGTTTGTTGCAACATATATTCTCTCTTAGGCAGGGAGTGTTGGGAAGGGTTTAAATGGAAATAGAAACAGATCTGAGACTATTTTTTCACTTCCATGTATTTTCTTGACAGAATCTGACAATCATCATGGAAGATAAAACATTTACTGTTTATGGTAGCAATCCTCTGATACATTTCTTCATAGAAGAGAATACACTTCACTTGATTATTCAGATCGCAATCCCTGGCAAATACAACATGACCTTGATCTGGAACAGGCACATGAATTTATTCATCAAGCTTTTCAGAGAAACTAAGGTAATGGGAAGTAGATTCCTGATATGTTTTTCAAACTTATTTTCCAAGGGAAGTATCACATGTATTCAGTAGTGAAATCCATTTTTTTTTACTACCGGTTCTGTGGGCGTGATGTGGTTTGGTGAGCGTGGCAGGGGAAGGATACTGCAAAATCTCCATTCCCACCCCACTCTGGGGCCAGCCAAAGGTGGTATTTGCTGGTTCTCCGAACTACTCAAAATTTCCGCTACCGGTTCTTCAGAACCTGTCAGAACCTGCTGAATTTCACCCCTGCATGTATTCCAACTTCATGCATTAAAACCATACCTTATCATTTTGGCATCTGAGGCACACATTCTCACCAGCTTAACCATAAAAAGCAACTGTTTGTTTGTTTGTTTGTTTGTTTGTTTGTTTTTCACATCTCAACCGCCCATCTCCCCCAGAGTAGCTATGGTGGTGTACAATTTAATCAATAAAAATGAAGCATCAATATTGTTATTAACAACAAGAGTTGAACGTCCTTTTATGATATAGTTAATCAATGCGTGAAGCTTTGTATTCTTTTTCAACTCTCAGAAAATGAATTTCTGTGACATACGTACAAAGTTGAATAAGTAATTCCAGCATCATGATACGTTCTCCTGGATATCATAAGATGAAAGCAGAAATCAGGCAGGCTCAATTGCTGAGTTCGCACACCATGCTAAAGCTTTTATTTTCCTTTGGTGGTGTTTTTGCTTTAGCCTAACATGGTGTGTGTGCGGATTTATCTAGTGATTTTCAAAATAGCATTTGGCAAAGTGTTATGATCAATGCTATTATGGCTTGGTTTGCACTCAACATAAATGATGGCCCCATGAAGACTTTTTCTCACTACTTTTTCTTGATATTTGCCACCAGATATAACGCCAGACACTTGTCCAAATATTTAGAGCAATTTTCTTAAATTCATTTTATGGCGCTGATTTCATGACTAGGCTCAGCTTGTCTCAGTTTTTGAACACTGAATTCATTGAACAACTGTAGTTGATGAGGCCTAAATAAAAAAAGAGATCTGAAGAATAGAATAGAATAGAATTTTATTGGCCAAGTGTGATTGGACACACAAGGAATTTGTCTTGGTGCATATGCTCTCAGTGTACATAAAAGAAAAGATACCTTCATCAAGGTACAACATTTACAACACAATTGATGGTCAATATATCAATATAAATCATAAGGATTGCCAGCAACAAGTTACAGTCATACAGTCATAAATGGAAAGAGATTGGTGATGGGAACTATGAGACGATTAATAGTAGTGCAGATTCAGTACATAGTTTGACAGTGTTGATGGAATTATTTGTTTAGCAGAGTGATGGCCTTCGGGCAAAAACTCTTCTTGTGTCTAGTTGTTCTGGTGTGCAGTGCTCTATAGTGTCGTTTTGAGGGTAGGAGTTGAAACAGTTTATGTCCAGGATGCGAGGGGTCTGTAAATATTTTCATATTTAATATTAAGAATTATAATGTGTAATTAATTAACAGATACAAGGACTAGCTAATTAGTAGAGTGTAGAGTGTTATTTGAAGACACAGCATAGTGCAGTTTGCAAGAGCTATCCAGCATTCATTTTCTAGGATTATATTTTTAAATGTCCATCGAACACATAGGCATGTTTTCTCTGTTCAGAACTACCCTCAGTTGCTTTTTTTTTGTAAAAGAGGAGAAAGACACAGCTTCCCATATATATTTTTTTCTCTAAAGAAAGGAAACAACAGGGGATTGTAATTTTAAACAAATAAACAGATGACTAAAAGGGAGGTTGGACAATTTTTCTGCTGCCGCCACTGGCTATTATCTGCACAACCTAAAATTACCAGTGTCTCTTTTTTTCATGTACAAAAAGATACGTATTTTATGGATCAATGCGTTTCCCACAAATGATATTTGTTTAAAATTTTATTTTAAACTAGAATCATCTTTGTGGCTTATGTGGTAACTACAATGGCAACGTAAAAGATGATTTTGAAACACGGAGTAAATACCTAGCATCCAACGAATTTGTGTTTGTGAATTCCTGGAAAGAAAATCCTCTCTGTGGAGATGTGTCCTTTGTAGCTGATCCCTGTACCAAGAACCCTTATCGCAAAGCTTGGGCAGAGAAACAATGCTCTATTATCAATGGTCCGATATTTGCCCCCTGTCACAATAAGGTAAATGCCTGAATGGGTACTTCTTTAATATAACCTTTACCTCCATACAATATTCATTTCATTAGCATCTAATTTTTCTTACTGTTATCACTGACTGGCCTTTGCTGAAGACCAGGATTAATTTTTCTAAAACAACCATTTTCAAACTAACTTTTTGTTCCCCGCTACAGGTGTACCGGATGTCTTACTATGAATCTTGTGTTCGGGACTCATGTGGATGTGACAGCGGAGGAGATTGTGAATGTATGTGCGATACCATTGCAGTCTACGCAAAAGCTTGCTTAGACGCTGGCGTCTGCATTGACTGGAGAACCCCTGACTTCTGCCGTAAGTTTCTCCTTCTGTCAGACTATTTACTGAATCTGCACTACTATTAATAGTTCCCATCACCAATCTCTTTCCACTTATGACTGTATGACTATAACTTGTTGCTGGCAATCCTTATGATTTATATTGATATATTGATCATCAATTGTGTTGTAAATGTTGTACCTTGATGAACGTATCTTTTCTTTTATGTACACTGAGAGCATATGCACCAAGACAAATTCCTTGTGTGCCCAATCACACTTGGCCAATAAAAATTCTAATCTAATCTAATCTAATCTAATCTAATCTAATCTTCTTCTTGAAAAAAGAAAGTTGAAATTCTTTCTAAGAATTTCCAAGAATTGCCAGGAGAGCAACTTCAAAGCATTTGCTCCCTTTTCAGATTGTTGTATAGTATGTCTGAATTGAAAAGGGAAGTTATTGAAATAGAGAAATATTTGGTGTAACTAGAGCGCAGGTTATCCAGCTCCCAGGCTAACTGGGGGCTTCCTAGTAAAGTCACTCGTCATAGAAAACTTCCAGCACAGACTATTAGTTCTTTGTATCAGCTTTACCAAGCTGCAAAAAGCCATTTATTTATTTATTTATTTATTTATTTGATTTCTATACCACCCTTCTCCCAAAGGACTCAGGGCAGTTTACAGCCAGATAAAAACAATTATACATATAATATAAAAATTTTAAAAATCTATTAAAAAACTAATTCAATTTGGCCGAATTAAAACTTAAAAAACAGTAATAAAACTATAATAAACCCCAATTAAAATTACTATTACTTCAAGCCAGCCCTGCGCGGTAGAACAAAAACGTCTTCAACTCGCGACGAAAGCTCCGGAGGTCAAGGAGTTGTCGTATCCCTGGAGGCAACTCATTCCAGAGGGCAGGTGCCCCCATAGAGAAGGCCCTCCCCCTGGGGGCCGCCAGTCGACATTGTTTGACTGACGGCACCTTGAGGAGACCCTCCCTATGGGAGCGCACAGGTCAATGGGAGGCTATTGGTGACAGCAGGCGGTCCCGTAAATAACCCGGTCCTATGCCATGGAGTGCTTTAAAGGTGGTAGCCAACACCTTAAATTGCACCCGGAAAACCACAGGAAGCCAGTGCAGCTTGTGCAGGAGAGGTGTTATATGGGAGCCTCAAGTTGCTCCCTCTATCACCCGCGCAGCCATTAATTATCTCCTGTGTGCAATTTCAGGCAAAGGAAACTAATCAGGATGCAAATATTCTTTAGCTCCAAGGAGCATGTTGATAGTGCTAAAAGGGTATACATTAAAACGTATCTCAGATTATGGAGCCATTTGCAAGGAATAGAATAGAATAGAATAGAATAGAATAGAATAGAATAGAATAGAATAGAATAGAATAAGAGAGTTGGAAGGGACCTTTGAGGTCTTCTAGTCCAACCCCCTGCTTAGGCAGGAAACCCTATACCACTTCAGACAAATGGTTATCCAACATCTTCTTAAAAACTTCCAGTGTTGCAGCATTCACTTCTGGAGGCAAGTTGTTCCACTGATTAATTGTTCTAATTGCCAGGAAATTTCTTCTTAGTTCTAGGTTGCTTCTCTCCTCGGAAACTGAATTATTTTCACCCATTGCTTCTTGTCCTGCTCTCAGGTGCTTTGGAGATTTCCTTGAGTTTTGGAATGAGTCATAAAATCCACTGGTGGTTCATTTCTTTTAAATTTAATTCTGTACCGATTTCTATGTATCAGAAATCAACATGTCAATTTGATAGTCAACTTGATTTTCTCATTCTAAGGGGGGAACAGAACATTGGCATCACTGTTATAATTTGTTATCTGTCTAGGTGAGCTTGTGGATAAGTGATTTCTGTGATCTACTGAACAATTATTTTCTTTTCTTTCTTTTAGCTGTATACTGTGACTACTTCAACACCCATAAGAAGATTGGCATGGATTATAGTTATGTCAATGAAGTAAATTGCACTTGGCATTATCGCCCCTGTAAATGTCAAAATATGTTACCAGTAACAGAAGTCAATGTTGAAGGTAAAATAACATTGTTTGCCTTTTTCAGAGTACAAACTATTAGCCAGGGGTGAAATTAAAATTTTTTGCCACTGATTCTGTGGGTATGGCTTGGTGGTCGTGGCTTGGTGGTCGTGTGACTGGGTGGGCATGGCCAACATGACATCACTCATGCCTTCCTTCCTTCCTTCCTTCCTTCCTTCCTTCCTTCCTTCCTTCCTTCTTTCTTTCTTTCTTTCTTTCTTTCTTTCTTCTCTCTCTTTCACACACACACATACACAAACACACACACCTGGTCTGAGCAGCGGCTGCTGCAGGAGAAGGAAGAAGGTGCTCTGGGAGGGTGGAAGGGCAGCCCAGCCCGGAAGCAGTGCGTCCCTCATCATAGGCTGGATGCAGGCAGCAGGACCCGAGGCAGAGGGGAAGGCAAGCAGGCATGGGGGACTGCTGGGAAGGCAGCGTGGATGGCAGTCAAGCATGGCAGGGCTTCGGGGAAGGCAGTAAGCTGCTAGCCCCAGCAGCCCTTCCATGCTTGCCTGCCTTCCACATGGGCTTCCGCTTGCCTGCTTTCACAAGCTGGCCACCAGAACACTGGGAAGGCAGCGTGGAAGGCAGGCAAGCATGGCAGAACTGCGGGCCGTGGACCAGTTGGGGGCATGGCCGGCCAGCCATTGCTCCCAGTTCAGCGAACCAGCCCCAATCTCTGCTACCTATTTGCCCTAGCCAGTCCGATCCGGTAGCACTTCACCCCTGGTATTAGCTAAAGGTGTAGTAACTGTATCCCATAAATTATGGCCCCATGAAGACTTTTTTGCACTACTTTTTCTTGATATTTGCCACCAGATATAACTCCAGACACTTGCCCAAATATTTAGAGCAATTTCTTTAAATTCATCTTAAGACACTGATTTCATGATTATGCTCAGCTTGTCTCAGTTTTGAACACTGAATTCATTGAACAACTGTAGTTGATGAGGCCTAAATAAAAAAAGAGATCTGAAGTTGTTAATATTAAGAATTATAATGTTTAATTAATTAACAGATACAAGGACTAGCTAATTAGTAGAGTGTAGAGTATTATTTGAGGACAAATAATTTGTCTTCAAAATCTATTGAAATAGAATAGAATAGAATAGAATAGAATAGAATAGAATAGAATAGAATAGAATAGAATTTTTATTGGCCACGTGTGATTGGACACACAAGGAATTTGTCTTGGTGCATAGATTCCAATCTTACATTAACGATCCCTCTCTTTTCCAGACTGTGGAAACATAACTATTCAACTTTACTTTTGATATCTTACCATCAGTGGTGGGATTCAGCCAGTTCGCACCACTTCGGGAGAACCGGTTGTTAACTGTCTGAGCAGTTTGGCAAACTGGTTGTTGGAAGAAATCATTAGGGCAGAGAATCGGCTTTTAAATTACTTGAATCCCACCACTGCTTGCCATCAATATTAGAAGATTAATTAATAGTTAAAACATTATTTAACTGCAATATTTAAAGGGAAACATTAATCTTGTAACAGTCAAATTGTCTAGGGTCTGATGCAACAAACTAAAGAAAGCTAGCAAAAACTAACAAAGATACAATTGTTTTAAAAAAATTGGTCAATATTTTACAGAATGTTGTATGGAAAGAAATAGGCCCAAGTGCTGAAATTTGGAAATATGCAATAATTAATTGTTCAAGACTCATTTACACATGTTAGTAATCTCTTAATTCTTATTTCAAAACCAGTGTTTAGCTAAAAGAATGCATAATGTTCAAGATGTATTTTACCCTTTCTTTCAGGCTGTTACAACTGTTCACATGAAGAGTACTACGATTCAAAACGGAAAGCCTGCATACCCTGTGGTAAGAAAAGAGGTGCTGTTTTAAATAGCAACCTCTATATTCAGAAATGTTCCTCAAGTCTATCCAGCTTTACTGATTTCATTATTATGAGCATGTTGTAAGGAATGGGCCGTATTTTGTAATCAGCTCTTAAACACTGACTTTTGTTGGTCTATCCTATCTGCTTATTATAACATGTGATAATTTAGGAAATATACTGTGTATATTATGGTGGCTGGAAAATCATTTTTAATTAAAAAAATATATTTTTCATGGATGTGATGTTAATGCTGAGCTTTTCTGCAACTATATGCATCCTTGAATGTAGCTTCACTATGGAAATGGACACAGTATGGAACAGGGGTCTCCAACCTTGGCAACTTTAAGCCTGGAGGACTTCAACTCCCAGAATTACCCATCCAGCTCTGCTCTGCTCTGCTGGCTGGGGAATTCTAAGAGTTGAAGTCCTCCAGGCTTAAAGTTGCCAAGGTTGTAGACTCCTGATATGGAAAGTATATCCCTGACAGTTATTTTATTCAACAATAGCTTGCCATCAGAATTGTGTCAACCAATTACAGTTGCTTCATGCTTAATAGTTGAGTTCAGATGAATGCATCCTAAATTCACATGGCAAAATCAGCTATACAAGCCCAGATCATTGTGGTACAGGTAATCCTCACTTAACAAAGGCAATTGGGACCTGAGACTCCATTGTTAAGTGGTCCATTTAATGAGTGTGACATCATGTGCCCATGCTGCTTTATGACTGGTTTTCTGGCACTTTTGGCTGCTATCGTTAAATGAGGACTTTACATGACTGTGACCTAAAACTTCCATGCAGTTTCCCCATTGGCTTTGCTTCTTGGAAGCCAGCAGGAAAGATTGCAAATTGCTATCACCTGTCCAAGAGATACTGTGATGGTTGGAAGTGTGGATTGGTACTGAGCCACCAAAATGTAATCATGGAACCGCAAAGATTACATGCAAGCAACTTGTAAGTACGAGGACCAGTTGTAAATACCATACATTTAGTGTCAACGTAATTTCAAAAGGTCTGTGAGTGAGTGCTAAAGTGAAGACTACCTATATTCACAAGATATGTGCATTTTCTGTACATTATGTAGTCATGTGATTGCTTGCCAGTAAAAACTATATGTTGACAGGACATCAAAATGAAGCAAATTAGTGCCCCGAGATCTCTGGATCCTTTTCATGATATAAAACATTTTATAGTTTATATTTCACTTATGCTTTCTTTTCACAGAACAGCCACCTATCCCCACTCCAACACCTGTAACAGGTAAATACAAAATTTAAAATATCTGTATTTTAAGTGTATGTTATTGCATTTTTTACATTTCTGTATTCCTATGATTTTCCTGTGATTTTGACAAAAATATGTGGGATCCGTAACTTAGGCAAAAGGACTGAAACATGCATCAGGGACATCCCAAAAAGCAACTAGACCATTTTTTCCTTGAAGATGTTTCACTTCTCATCCAAGAAGCTTCTTCAGTTCTGACTGAATGGTGGGGAATGGAAGGATTTATATTCCTTGCAGTCATCTGGTCTTTACAGAGTCACTGAGGCCATTTGGTGGTAGTATTGTCTCTTGCAATGGCATTGTCATTCTGAAGTTATAGGAAATCAAGAACTTTTGCCTTATAACTACTAGTAGAATCTGTACCATTTGAAAGACAAAGATCACTTTTTTGAACCAGCAAAGTCCACATTCTGGACAGAGAGGACCACTGGTTTGAAAGACGGTTCAAAAAGACCATCTATATCAAGGGTCTCCAATCTTGGCAACTTTAAGACTTGTGGACTTCAACTCCCAGAGTTGCTCAGCCACCTGATCAGCCCTATCTCAGCGGAGGGGGAGAACTATGACACCACCTATCTCCTCTTTATAACACAGTCCTTTCAGATTCCACACACATTTGCATTCTGATTTAGGTGATCCTAAGGGCACAGATAAGCCCCCATGTGGCCTTGAAGTGAAACATTTTCAAGGAAAAAAAAACCAAGAAAATCCAGTTGTGTTTTGAAAAGCACCTTTGGGACAACTATGGCCTGAATGACTGAGAATCTCCCCAGAGATGTTTCAGTGATATTCAGAAGTGGCTTAGGCAGAAACTTCCCTGATACACCCCCAATTCACAAACATTGAAAAATCCTGAATTTTTAGTGCTGAATTTCAGCTGGAAACTGTTAAAACAGGGTTCTGCAACCTTGGCAACTTTAAGACTTGTGGACTTCAACTCCCAGCTCTGCTGGCTGAGGAATTCTGGGAGTTGATACAGACCCCTAAAACAATAATATAAGATTTGGTTTGGTTTGTAAAACAAGTGGTACAATATATAGGAATGTTATGATTATCCCAAAGGTGCTTTATCTCACAATCTCAAGTTTTATTCCCAAAATGTATAATAAATACAGACTGTCCCCACATAAGGAGAGAGAGAGTACTAAAACTCTGGTCTCTTTATGACAACATCGTTATATTACTATCATTCCTCTTATACTCTCCCAGGGAAAGGAACCCTGATCCTGAACTATTCAAGGTGTTAATAGTTTTCCTTTTCTCCTTTTCATTTCAAACTTTATGTAAGCCTAACCCTATTTTTTTAATGTTTTACATTTTTGCAGCCACCACGATTCCACCGCACACCATAACTACACCGGAAACTACAGCAACTTCATCTGCTTCTACAGTATCAAAACCCACTGGCTTCCCAGAATCTTCAATATCAAGCACTTTGAAGATCACTTCCACTACCACGATTCCTCACACCAGCACCATAGTGTCTACACATTTTACTGGTATGTCATTCCCCAAAGCCATACAACAGTGGCCTCAACTGCACCTTTAAAGAACTAGCACGTATCTCCAAACATTCTCTACATTCCCAATTGTGTTTGTCAATTTTAAGTCAATGCCAATCTTGCAGGATCCAATCTGGGTTGGTTATCAAAACCAGAAAACCAGTCTTCTGAGCTTCTAGACATATTCTAGTGAGAGAGAAGTTCCCTGAGGATGGTGGGTTCCAGCACTAGTCTGAAAGCTTGGAAGATTAAACCTCTGGTCCCAGTAACTGAGACAGATTGGATCCTGGAACATTATCCCAGAACACATATATTTGCTGTGCTGTCTTACTAACTCATATGTACATATAATGGTGGGTTAGTGAGTTTATTAATATTCCCCAACAATTCCCTTCACTAAAAACCCTAAACTGTCCCAATTAAGTCTATTCCAAAGCAGATCAATGCTAGTCCACAAAGCAATGGCCAATGAGTCCATAAGGCACTTGAAAGTTTCCCAAACAAGAAAAATCTACTATCGTAGGCAATATTAAATCCACAATACAAGAAGGTTCACAAGGCAAGAAAAGTCAAGTTGACAAGCCACAATACAAAGTCAAGGCACACGGTCAATGCAAGACAAGGCTGGAATCACAAGGACCAGGAAACATACAGCTAAGAAATGTACACATTGTTCCCAGCATCGTCTCCATCTGTCTGCTGTGCTAAATCGCCAGCTTCTGGTGCAGTCCATCAAGCAGGACATCACTGCCTCCTTGCAATTAATCAGGCTGATCTTTGCTCTTCCTGCCTTTCATGTTCTTGGATCAGATGCAGAAGGCAGTTCTTCCTCCTCATCACTAACTGGTTGTAGTTATGTGCTTTCCCCACCTGAAGCCACAGGGCTCTCCTGCTGCAGCTGTACTTCAGCTAAATCACTCTCAGCCAGCTACTTGGAGCCATTGGTCAACTCCCCTCCTGAAGTGCTTGGGACTGGTTCATCCTCCTCTGAACTAACATCTGGAGAAGCATCACATTTGCCTTCATTCATTCATGAATATCAATCTTCTCTATATCAATTTTTGCAACCTTTATACATGTGATTACAATTATCTCCCTTCAAACATACCCGTTTCAAAGACATACAGAAAAATCACCCCAACTATATGTACTGTATATGACCAAAGCAATTCATGTGATCAATGTTATAACAATGAAATGGTAAGTTTCCCATTTTAATGACTTGTTTATTAAAAAATATTAAAACACACAAAAAGGCCCTGTACTTTGAATTAACATAAAAAGTTAGGGAAGTATAACATAACATAATAACAGAGTTGGAAGGGACCTTGGAGGTCTTCTAGTCCAACCCCCTGCCGAAGCAGGAAACCCTACACCATTTCAGGCAAATGGCTATCCAACATTTTCTTAAAAATTTCCAATGTTGTAGCATTCAAAACTTCTGATCTTACTGATCTTACTGCTGTCACAGCAGTCAAAAAGCAAAGATAATTTATTTTTAAAAAGTCTGAGAATCTTTCCATTTTTAATTAAATACAATGTTTAAAGATCATAACTTAGTGCACTGATTCTCAACCTTAGCAACTTAAATGTGTATGGACATCAACTCCCAGAATATTCCAACGAGCAGGCTTGCTAGAAAATTCTGGAAGATCATGCTTATTAAAATTGAAAAAACATTGCAAGTACACCTAGTGGTCATTTAATACTTTGGTACCTATTGTAAATATACTTTCTAACTGCTCAAAAGAACACATGTATATCTTTTTCCAATTCACTTTTTTTCAGAAAGCTCAGAAACAACTGTAACAGCTACAGCATCCACATCAACAGGTAAGAATCATACTACATGAAGAAATAATTACTATAAATTGTCAGATGACTAAACCTTAAGATTTATTAGATAAATTATTTTTTTCTTCCTACAACAGCTTCCACAATAAGGAGAAGTAGCACACCAAAAACAACAATAACAACTTCATTGTCAGTAACAACAAGAACTACTGAATCAGCAAAAACCATCTCACATGAACCAGAAATAAAACCAGTGACAATTCACCCTATCCCTATTCCAACAAAACCATCAATTCACAATCAAACAACTATTACCAGTACAACATCAAAACTTAAAAGTGAGTAGATAAGTATCTAAACAAAAAAAAAAGAAATTTCAGAATTCTGTCAGGGCAACCAACAAAATTAATTTTATTTTTTGGCTCCACTATAGCTTCCACATCTGTGACAAGTACCCCTACAAGAAGCACCCCAGAAACATCATCAGCTGCTACCTCAAAGACCACAGAATCAACTCAGACTGCAACCACTCCAATGCCAAAAACCACAACTGAAACCTCTCCTGTTACTCTGCCAACCTCTACCTCCACAAAATCGACACCAAGTAGTACACCCATCCCGACAACTATAACCTCCACACAAACCTCCACCACCCCCATCACATTGACCACCTCTCCCACCAGCACACCTCTCCCATCAACCTCAACGGTGACTCCCACAATAATTCCCGCTTCCACCAGTACCCACGCCTCCACACCTACAACTACCCCTCCCACCACTTCAATACCCAGAAGCACTATTAGTTTCACCTCCCCTACAACCTCCCTAACCACTAGTACACAGCCTCCTTCGACCACAAAGACGACACCAATAAAGAGCACCAGTGGTAAGTTGAGACTTTTCATTTAGCAACTCTGTCAACTATCCTGCTCCGATGTGGCCCTTCGGACATCTCACAAGTTGTCCCCTGGCCTCTCTTTTGAGGCATGATACAATTGTGCACATAAAGCAAGGCTACACCCACATTCCTGCTTCTTAATATCCTTCCCTTCATAGTGCACTTGCCAGACATTAAATATCACTCACCCATCTTCTCTTACCCTCTCATTTCTCACCCCTCCCTCCCTCCTTCCCTCCCTCCTTCCTTTCCTCCTGCCTGCCTGCCTGCCTGCCTGTCTGACTGACTGACTGGCTGGCTGGCTGGCTGACTGCCACAGCAACACTAGAAACTATATAGGCACTTTCCACACCACCAGCCTAAGTAAAACCTATTATACTACGGCCAGGAAAATTTGTTAAGGGGTATCCTTACAACTACATATTCCCATCCCACAATGCATGCCTACTACGTGTATTTACTCTCTCTTGCAGCTTCAACACATGAAATTCCATCAAGCCACAGGACCCCATCAGTTTCATCCTTGTCGACCTCTTTTACTTCGAGGACCACAAGATCAACTCAGACTGCAACCACTCCAGTGCCAAAAACCACAACTGAAACCTCTCCTGTTACTCTGCCAACCTCTACCTCCACAAAATCGACACCAAGTAGTACACCCATCCCGACAACTATAACCTCCACACAAACCTCCACCACCCCCATCACCCTGACCACCTCTACAACCAGCACACCTCTCCCATCAACCTCAACGGTGACTCCCACAATAATTCCCGCTTCCATCAGTACCCACGCCTCCACACCTACAACTACCCCTCCCACCACTTCAATACCCAGCAGCACTATTAGTTTCACCTCCCCTACAACCTCCCTAACCACTAGTACACAGCCTCCTTCGACCACAAAGACGACACCAATAAAGAGCACCAGTGGTAAGTTGAGACTTTTCATTTAGCAACTCTGTCAACTATCCTGCTCCGATGTGGCCCTTTGGACATCTAACAAGTTGTCCCCTGGCCTCTCTTTTGAGGCATGATACAATTGTGCACATAAAGCAAGGCTACACCCACATTCCTGGCTTGGTCAGCTGCTTCTTAATATCCTTCCCTTCATAGTGCACTTGCCGGACATTAAATTCCACTCACCCATCTTCTCTTACCCTATCATCTCTCCTCCCTCCCTCCCTCCCTCCTTCCTTCCTTCCTGCCTGCCTGACTGACTGACTGACTGCCACAGTAACACTAGAAATTATATTGGCACTTTCCACACTACCAGCCTAAGTAAAACCTATTATACTATGGCTTGGCAAATTTGTTTAGGGGTATCCTTACAACTACATATTCCCGTCCCACAATGCACGCCTACTACCTGTATTTACTCTCTCTTGCAGCTTCAACACATGAAATTCCATCAAGCCACAGGACCCCATCAGTTTCATCCGTGTCGCCCTCTTCTACTTCGAGGACCACAAGATCAACTCAGACTGCAACCACTCCAGTGCCAAAAACCACAACTGAAACCTCTCCTGTTACTCTGCCAACCTCTACCTCCACAAAATCGACACCAAGTAGTACACCCATCCCGACAACTATAACCTCCACACAAACCTCCACCACTCCCATCACATTGACCACCTCTACAACCAGCACACCTCTCCCATCAACCTCAACGGTGACTCCTACAATAATTCCCGCTTCCACCAGTACCCACGCCTCCACACCTACAACTACCCCTCCCACCACTTCAATACCAAGCAGCACTATTAGTTTCACCTCCCCTACAACCTCCCTAACCACTAGTACACAGCCTCCTTCGACCACAAAGACGACACCAATAAAGAGCACCAGTGGTAAGTTGAGACTTTTCATTTAGCAACTCTGTCAACTATCCTGCTCCGATGTGGCCCTTCGGACATCTCACAAGTTGTCCCCTGGCCTCTCTTTTATTCAAAAAGTTTTACAAAATTTTCCCCCCTTCCCCCCCTCCCCCTCCCTTCACAACCCCCCTCCCTCCCCCCCGACTTCCCGGAACGAACACAAGGTATAGTTAAAAATAAAACAAACATATGCTAAAAAAATTTCATCCCAACTTAATTATACCCCTACAATCATCAACTCCTAACTTCCCCCGAAAACAATCAAAAATAATACATCATAATCATTCAAAAACAGTCTGATAACTCTTAGTCTGATTTCTACGTTGAATATAGTCAATCCATTTTTTCCATTCCTTTAAGTATCTTTCTTGCGTATTGTCTTTCAAAAAGGCTGATATCTTCGCCATCTCAGCCAAATTGGCAACCTTCAATATCCATTCTTCTATTGTAGGTACTTCTTTTTTCTTCCAGTATTGTCCTAATAGTAATCTTGCTGCTGTTATTAGATTTAAAATCAATTTAGTCTCAATTACTGTACAATCCGTAATAATCCCTGGCCTCTCTTTTGAGGCATGATACAATTGTGCACATAAAGCAAGGCTACACCCACATTCCTGGCTTGGTCAGCTGCTTCTTAATATCCTTCCCTTCATAGTGCACTTGCCGGACATTAAATTCCACTCACCCATCTTCTCTTACCCTCTCATCTCTCCTCCCTCCCTCCCTCCCTCCTTCCTTCCTTCCTGCCTGCCTGCCTGACTGACTGCCACAGTAACACTAAAAATTATATTGGCACTTTCCACACTACCAGCCTAAGTAAAACCTATTATACTATGGCTTGGCAAATTTGTTTAGGGGTATCCTTACGACTACAGATTTCCATCCCACAATGCACGCCTACTACCTGTATTTACTCTCTCTTGCAGCTTCAACACATAAAATTCCATCAAGCCACAGGACCCCATCAGTTTCATCCGTGTCGCCCTCTTCTACTTCGAGGACCACAAGATCAACTCAGACTGCAACCACTCCAGTGCCCAAAACCACAACTGAAACCTCTCCTGTTACTCTGCCAACCTCTACCTCCACAAAATCGACACCAAGTAGTACACCCATCCCGACAACTATAACCTCCACACAAACCTCCACCACTCCCATCACATTGACCACCTCTACAACCAGCACACCTCTCCCATCAACCTCAACGGTGACTCCTACAATAATTCCCGCTTCCACCAGTACCCACGCCTCCACACCTACAACTACCCCTCCCACCACTTCAATACCCAGCAGCACTATTAGTTTCACCTCCCCTACAACCTCCCTAACCACTAGTACACAGCCTCCTTCGACCACAAAGACGACACCAATAAAGAGCACCAGTGGTAAGTTGAGACTTTTCATTTAGCAACTCTGTCAACTATCCTGCTCTGATGTGGCCCTTCGGACATCTCACAAGTTGTCCCCTGGCCTCTCTTTTATTCAAAAAGTTTTACAAAATTTTCCCCCCTTCCCCCCCTCCCCCTCCCTTCACAACCCCCCTCCCACCCGACTTCCCGGAACGAACACAAGGTATAGTTAAAAATAAAACAAACATATGCTAAAAAAATTTCATCCCAACTTAATTATACCCCTACAATCATCAACTCCTAACTTCCCCCGAAAACAATCAAAAATAATACATCATAATCATTCAAAAACATAACTCTTAGTCTGATATCTACGTTGAATATAGTCAATCCATTTTTTCCATTCCTTTAAGTATCTTTCTTGCGTATTGTCTTTCAAAAAGGCTGATATCTTCGCCATCTCAGCCAAATTGGCAACCTTCAATATCCATTCTTCTATTGTAGGTACTTCTTTTTTCTTCCCGTATTGTCCTATTAGTAATCTTGCTGCTGTTATTAGATTTAAAATCAATTTAGTCTCAATTACTGTACAATCCGTAATAATCCCTGGCCTCTCTTTTGAGGCATGATACAATTGTGCACATAAAGCAAGGCTACACCCACATTCCTGGCTTGGTCAGCTGCTTCTTAATATCCTTCCCTTCATAGTGCACTTGCCGGACATTAAATATCACTCACCCATCTTCTCTTACCCTCTCATTTCTCACCCCTCCCTCCCTCCCTCCTTCCCTCCCTCCTTCCTTTCCTCCTGCCTGCCTGCCTGCCTGCCTGCCTGCCTGCCTGCCTGCCTGTCTGACTGACTGGCTGACTGCCACAGCAACACTAGAAACTATATAGGCACTTTCCACACCACCAGCCTAAGTAAAACCTATTATACTCCGGCCAGGAAAATTTGTTAAGGGGTATCCTTACGACTACATATTCCCGTCCCACAATGCATGCCTACTACCTGTATTTACTCTCTCTTGCAGCTTCAACACATGAAATTCCATCAAGCCACAGGACCCCATCAGTTTCATCCGTGTCGCCCTCTTCTACTTCGAGGACCACAAGATCAACTCAGACTGCAACCACTCCAGTGCCAAAAACCACAACTGAAACCTCTCCTGTTACTCTGCCAACCTCTACCTCCACAAAATCGACACCAAGTAGTACACCCATCCCGACAACTATAACCTCCACACAAACCTCCACCACCCCCATCACGCTGACCACCTCTACAACCAGCACACCTCTCCCATCAACCTCAACGGTGACTCCCACAATAATTCCCGCTTCCATCAGTACCCACGCCTCCAAACCTACAACTACCCCTCCCACCACTTCAATACCCAGCAGCACTATTAGTTTCACCTCCCCTACAACCTCCCTAACCACTAGTACACAGCCTCCTTCGACCACAAAGACGACACCAATAAAGAGCACCAGTGGTAAGTTGAGACTTTTCATTTAGCAACTCTGTCAACTATCCTGCTCCGATGTGGCCCTTCGGACATCTCACAAGTTGTCCCCTGGCCTCTCTTTTGAGGCATGATACAATTGTGCACATAAAGCAAGGCTACACCCACATTCCTCCTTCTTAATATCCTTCCCTTCATAGTGCACTTGCCAGACATTAAATATCACTCACCCATCTTCTCTTACCCTCTCATTTCTCACCCCTCCCTCCCTCCTTCCCTCCCTCCTTCCTTTCCTCCTGCCTGCCTGCCTGCCTGCCTGTCTGACTGACTGACTGACTGACTGGCTGGCTGACTGCCACAGCAACACTAGAAACTATATAGGCACTTTCCACACCACCAGCCTAAGTAAAACCTATTATACTACGGCCAGGAAAATTTGTTAAGGGGTATCCTTACAACTACATATTCCCATCCCACAATGCATGCCTACTACCTGTATTTACTCTCTCTTGCAGCTTCAACACATGAAATTCCATCAAGCCACAGGACCCCATCAGTTTCATCCTTGTCGACCTCTTCTACTTCGAGGACCACAAGATCAACTCAGACTGCAACCACTCCAGTGCCAAAAACCACAACTGAAACCTCTCCTGTTACTCTGCCAACCTCTACCTCCACAAAATCGACACCAAGTAGTTCACCCATCCCGACAACTATAACCTCCACACAAACCTCCACCACCCCCATCACGCTGACCACCTCTACAACCAGCACACCTCTCCCATCAACCTCAACGGTGACTCCCACAATAATTCCCGCTTCCATCAGTACCCACGCCTCCACACCTACAACTACCCCTCCCACCACTTCAATACCCAGCAGCACTATTAGTTTCACCTCCCCTACAACCTCCCTAACCACTAGTACACAGCCTCCTTCGACCACAAAGACGACACCAATAAAGAGCACCAGTGGTAAGTTGAGACTTTTCATTTAGCAACTCTGTCAACTATCCTGCTCTGATGTGGCCCTTCGGACATCTCACAAGTTGTCCCCTGGCCTCTCTTTTGAGGCATGATACAATTGTGCACATAAAGCAAGGCTACACCCACATTCCTGGCTTGGTCAGCTGCTTCTTAATATCCTTCCCTTCATAGTGCACTTGCCGGACATTAAATTCCACTCACCCATCTTCTCTTACCCTATTATCTCTCCTCCCTCCCTCCCTCCCTCCTTCCTTCCTTCCTGCCTGCCTGACTGATTGACTGACTGCCACAGTAACACTAGAAATTATATTGGCACTTTCCACACTACCAGCCTAAGTAAAACCTATTATACTATGGCTTGGCAAATTTGTTTAGGGGTATCCTTACAACTACATATTCCCGTCCCACAATGCACGCCTACTACCTGTATTTACTCTCTCTTGCAGCTTCAACACATGAAATTCCATCAAGCCACAGGACCCCATCAGTTTCATCCGTGTCGCCCTCTTCTACTTCGAGGACCACAAGATCAACTCAGACTGGAACCACTCCAGTGCCAAAAACCACAACTGAAACCTCTCCTGTTACTCTGCCAACCTCTACCTCCACAAAATCGACACCAAGTAGTACACCCATCCCGACAACTATAACCTCCACACAAACCTCCACCACTCCCATCACATTGACCACCTCTACAACCAGCACACCTCTCCCATCAACCTCAACGGTGACTCCTACAATAATTCCCGCTTCCACCAGTACCCACGCCTCCACACCTACAACTACCCCTCCCACCACTTCAATACCAAGCAGCACTATTAGTTTCACCTCCCCTACAACCTCCTAACCACTAGTACACAGCCTCCTTCGACCACAAAGACGACACCAATAAAGAGCACCAGTGGTAAGTTGAGACTTTTCATTTAGCAACTCTGTCAACTATCCTGCTCCGATGTGGCCCTTCGGACATCTCACAAGTTGTCCCCTGGCCTCTCTTTTATTCAAAAAGTTTTACAAAATTTTTCCCCCCCCCCTTCCCCTCCCTCTCCCCCTCCCTTCACAACCCCCCTCCCCGCCCGACTTCCCGGAACGAACACAAGGTATAGTTAAAAATAAAACAAACATATGCTAAAAAAATTTCATCCCAACTTAATTATACCCCTACAATCATCAACTCCTAACTTCCCCCGAAAACAATCAAAAATAATACATCATAATCATTCAAAAACAGTCTGATAACTCTTAGTCTGATTTCTACGTTGAATATAGTCAATCCATTTTTTCCATTCCTTTAAGTATCTTTCTTGCGTATTGTCTTTCAAAAAGGCTGATATCTTCGCCATCTCAGCCAAATTGGCAACCTTCAATATCCATTCTTCTATTGTAGGTACTTCTTTTTTCTTCCAGTATTGTCCTAATAGTAATCTTGCTGCTGTTATTAGATTTAAAATCAATTTAGTCTCAATTACTGTACAATCCGTAATAATCCCTGGCCTCTCTTTTGAGGCATGATACAATTGTGCACATAAAGCAAGGCTACACCCACATTCCTGGCTTGGTCAGCTGCTTCTTAATATCCTTCCCTTCATAGTGCACTTGCCGGACATTAAATATCACTCACCCATCTTCTCTTACCCTCTCATTTCTCACCCCTCCCTCCCTCCCTCCTTCCCTCCCTCCTTCCTTCCTCCTGCCTGCCTGCCTGCCTGCCTGCCTGACTGACTGACTGCCACAGTAACACTAGAAACTATATAGGCACTTTCCACACCACCAGCCTAAGTAAAACCTATTATACTACGGCCAGGAAAATTTGTTAAGGGGTATCCTTACGACTACATATTCCCGTCCCACAATGCACGCCTACTACCTGTATTTACTCTCTTGCAGCTTCAACACATGAAATTCCATCAAGCCACAGGACCCCATCAGTTTCATCCGTGTCGCCTCTTCTACTCGAGGACCACAAGACCAACTCAGACTGCAACCACTCCAGTGCCAAAACCACAACTGAAACCTCTCCTGTTACTCTGCCAACCTCTACCTCCACAAAATCGACACCAAGTAGTTCACCCATCCCGACAACTATAACCTCCACACAAACCTCCACCACCCCCCTCACCCTGACCACCTCTACAACCCCCACACCTCTCCCATCAACCTCAACGGTGACTCCACAATAATTCCCGCCCACCAGTACCCACGCCCACACCTACAACTACCCCTCCCACCACTTCAATACCCAGCAGCACTATTAGTTTCACCTCCCCTACAACCTCCCTAACCACTAGTACACAGCCTCCTTCGACCACAAAGACGACACCAATAAAGAGCACCAGTGGTAAGTTGAGACTTTTCATTTAGCAACTCTGTCAACTATCCTGCTCTGATGTGGCCCTTCGGACATCTCACAAGTTGTCCCCTGGCCTCTCTTTTGAGGCATGATACAATTGTGCACATAAAGCAAGGCTACACCCAGATTCCTGGCTTGGTCAGCTGCTTCTTAATATCCTTCCCTTCATAGTGCACTTGCCGGACATTAAATATCACTCACCCATCTTCTCTTACCCTCTCATTTCTCACCCCTCCCTCCCTCCCTCCTTCCCTCCCTCCTTCCTTTCCTCCTGCCTGCCTGCCTGCCTGTCTGTCTGACTGACTGACTGGCTGGCTGGCTGGCTGACTGCCACAGCAACACTAGAAACTATATAGGCACTTTCCACACCACCAGCCTAAGTAAAACCTATTATACTACGGCCAGGAAAATTTGTTAAGGGGTATCCTTACGACTACATATTCCCGTCCCACAATGCACACCTACTACCTGTATTTACTCTCTCTTGCAGCTTCAACACATGAAATTCCATCAAGCCACAGGACCCCATCAGTTTCATCCGTGTCGCCCTCTTCTACTTCGAGGACCACAAGATCAACTCAGACTGCAACCACTCCAGTGCCAAAAACCACAACTGAAACCTCTCCTGTTACTCTGCCAACCTCTACCTCCACAAAATCGACACCAAGTAGTAAGCCCATCCCGACAACTATAACCTCCACACAAACCTCCACCACTCCCATCACGCTGACCACCTCTACAACCAGCACACCTCTCCCATCAACCTCAACGGTGACTCCCACAATAATTCCCGCTTCCACCAGTACCCACGCCTCCACACCTACAACTACCCCTCCCACCACTTCAATACCCAGCAGCACTATTAGTTTCACCTCCCCTACAACCTCCCTAACCACTAGTACACAGCCTCCTTCGACCACAAAGACGACACCAATAAAGAGCACCAGTGGTAAGTTGAGACTTTTCATTTAGCAACTCTGTCAACTATCCTGCTCCGATGTGGCCCTTCAGACATCTCACAAGTTGTCCCCTGGCCTCTCTTTTATTCAAAAAGTTTTACAAAATTTTCCCCCCTTCCCCCCCTCCCCCTCCCTTCACAACCCTCCTCCCCCCCCCCGACTTCCCGGAACGAACACAAGGTATAGTTAAAAATAAAACAAACATATGGTAAAAAATTTTCATCCCAACTTAATTATACCCCTACAATCATCAACTCCTAACTTCTCCCGAAAACAATCAAAAATAATACATCATAATCATTCAAAAACAGTGTGATAACTCTTAGTCTGATTTCTACGTTGAATATAGTCAATCCATTTTTTCCATTCCTTTAAGTATCTTTCTTGCGTATTGTCTTTCAAAAAGGCTGATATCTTCGCCATCTCAGCCAAATTGGCAACCTTCAATATCCATTCTTCTATTGTAGGTACTTCTTTTTACTTCCAGTATTGTCCTAATAGTAACCTTGCTGCTGTTATTAGATTTAAAATCAATTTAGTCTCAATTACTGTACAATCCGTAATAATCCCTGGCCTCTCTTTTGAGGCATGATACAATTGTGCACATAAAGCAAGGCTACACCCACATTCCTGGCTTGGTCAGCTGCTTCTTAATATCCTTCCCTTCATAGTGCACTTGCCGGACATTAAATATCACTCACCCATCTTCTCTTACCCTCTCATTTCTCACCCCTCCCTCCCTCCCTCCTTCCCTCCCTCCTTCCTTTCCTCCTGCCTGCCTGCCTGCCTGCCTGTCTGACTGACTGGCTGACTGCCACAGCAACACTAGAAACTATATAGGCACTTTCCACACCACCAGCCTAAGTAAAACCTATTATACTACGGCCAGGAAAATTTGTTAAGGGGTATCCTTACGACTACATATTCCCGTCCCACAATGCACGCCTACTACCTGTATTTACTCTCTCTTGCAGCTTCAACACATGAAATTCCATCAAGCCACAGGACCCCATCAGTTTCATCCGTGTCGCCCTCTTCTACTTCGAGGACCACAAGATCAACTCAGACTGCAACCACTCCAGTGCCAAAAACCACAACTGAAACCTCTCCTGTTACTCTGCCAACCTCTACCTCCACAAAATCGACACCAAGTAGTACGCCCATCCCGACAACTATAACCTCCACACAAACCTCCACCACTCCCATCACGCTGACCACCTCTACAACCAGCACACCTCTCCCATCAACCTCAACGGTGACTCCCACAATAATTCCCGCTTCCACCAGTACCCACGCCTCCACAACTACAACTACCCCTCCCACCACTTCAATACCCAGCAGTACTATTAGTTTCACCTCCCCTACAACCTCCCTAACCACTAGTACACAGCCTCCTTCGACCACAAAGACGACACCAATAAAGAGCACCAGTGGTAAGTTGAGACTTTTCATTTAGCAACTCTGTCAACTATCCTGCTCCGATGTGGCCCTTCGGTCATCTCACAAGTTGTCCCCTGGCCTCTCTTTTGAGGCATGATACAATTGTGCACATAAAGCAAGGCTACACCCACATTCCTGGCTTGGTCAGCTGCTTCTTAATATCCTTCCCTTCATAGTGCACTTGCCGGACATTAAATATCACTCACCCATCTTCTCTTACCCTCTCATTTCTCACCCCTCTCTCCCTCCCTCCTTCCCTCCCTCCTTCCTTTCCTCCTGCCTGCCTGCCTGCCTGCCTGCCTGACTGACTGACTGGCTTGCTGGCTGGCTGACTGCCACAGCAACACTAGAAACTATATAGGCACTTTCCACACCACCAGCCTAAGTAAAACCTATTATACTACGGCCAGAAAATTTGTTAAGGGGTATCCTTACGACTACATATTCCCGTCCCACAATGCACGCCTACTACCTGTATTTACTCTCTCTTGCAGCTTCAACACATGAAATTCCATCAAGCCACAGGACCCCATCAGTTTCATCCGTGTCGCCCTCTTCTACTTCGAGGACCACAAGATCAACTCAGACTGCAACCACTCCAGTGCCAAAAACCACAACTGAAACCTCTCCTGTTACTCTGCCAACCTCTACCTCCACAAAATCGACACCAAGTAGTACGCCCATCCCGACAACTATAACCTCCACACAAACCTCCACCACTCCCATCACGCTGACCACCTCTACAACCAGCACACCTCTCCCATCAACCTCAACGGTGACTCCCACAATAATTCCCGCTTCCACCAGTACCCACGCCTCCACACGTACAACTACCCCTGCCACCACTTCAATACCCAGCAGTACTATTAGTTTCACCTCCCCTACAACCTCCCTAACTACTAGTACACAGCCTCCTTTGACCACAAAGACGACACCAATAAAGAGCACCAGTGGTAAGTTGAGACTTTTCATTTAGCAACTCTGTCAACTATCCTGCTCCGATGTGGCCCTTTGGACATCTCACAAGTTGTCCCCTGGCCTCTCTTTTGAGGCATGATACAATTGTGCACATAAAGCAAGGCTACACCCAGATTCCTGGCTTGGTCAGCTGCTTCTTAATATCCTTCCCTTAATAGTGCACTTGCCGGACATTAAATATCACTCACCCATCTTCTCTTACCCTCTCATTTCTCACCCCTCTCTCCCTCCCTCCTTCCCTCCCTCCTTCCTTTCCTCCTGCCTGCCTGCCTGCCTGCCTGCCTGACTGACTGACTGGCTTGCTGGCTGGCTGACTGCCACAGCAACACTAGAAACTATATAGGCACTTTCCACACCACCAGCCTAAGTAAAACCTATTATACTACGGCCAGAAAATTTGTTAAGGGGTATCCTTACGACTACATATTCCCGTCCCACAATGCACGCCTACTACCTGTATTTACTCTCTTGCAGCTTCAACACATGAAATTCCATCAAGCCACAGGACCCCATCAGTTTCATCCGTGTCGCCCTCTTCTACTTCGAGGACCACAAGATCAACTCAGACTGCAACCACTCCAGTGCCAAAAACCACAACTGAAACCTCTCCTGTTACTCTGCCAACCTCTACCTCCACAAAATCGACACCAAGTAGTACGCCCATCCCGACAACTATAACCTCCACACAAACCTCCACCACCCCCATCACGCTGACCACCTCTACAACCAGCACACCTCTCCCATCAACCTCAACGGTGACTCCCACAATAATTCCCGCTTCCACCAGTACCCACGCCTCCACACCTACAACTACCCCGCCTACCACTTCAATACCCAGCAGCCTCACTACAACCTCGCCAACTACTAGTACACAGCCTCCTTCGACCTCAATGACGATACCAATAAGGAGCACTAGTGGTAAGTTGAGATGTTTGATTTTGGAACTCTGTCAACTATCCTGCTCCAATGTGGCCCTTCAGACATCTCACATGTTGTGTCCCCCTGGCCTCTTTTTTTTTTAGGCATGATACAATTTTGTACAAAAAGCAAGGATGCACCCACATTCCTCTATTCGTCAGCTGTTTCTTAATATCCTTTCCTTGACAGAGTACTTTACTGATATTTAATATTACTCACCTGTCCTCTCTTACCTTTTCCTCCCTTCCTCCCTTCCTCCCTTCCTTCCTGCTACAGTGGCACTTAAAACAACATCGGCACTTTCCAGACCACTAACCTCATTAAAACCATTTATACTAAAGCTATTTTGTGCCCTTAAAATATTGCCCAAAAAGCCATATTCCTGGGTTGGTCAGTTTTGTTCTTAATATCCTTCCCTTCATAGAACACTTCCCCGACATTTAATATCACTGACGTGTTCTCTTTTGCCCTCCACTCCCTCCCTCTCTCTCTTCCCTTCATGTTTCCAATATGTCCCATGGCCTTTCTCTTGAGGCATGTCCGGATAGTGAGGATACACCCAGATATATAGTTACTCAGCTGCTCCTTCCTTCCTTCCTTCCTTCCTTCCTTCCTTCCTTCCTTCCTTCCTTCCTTCCTTCCTTCCTTCCTCCCTCCCCCCTCCCTCCCCCCTCCCTCCCTCCCTCCCTCCCTCATTCCTGAACCTACGTAAACCCTTTTAAAACTAAGTCTAGACAAACATCTTTAGGGGTATATTTACTTCATCTGTCATGTCACCAAGGAATGCCACCCCAACATCATTTTATTCCATGTCTACCTTTTCTACTTTGATGATTCCACTGAATCTACCCAGACCATAGTAGTGGTAAGTTTGACTGTTTAATTTAGAAAAATCATCGTTTGCTCTGCTGTTACCCTTCAGATATCTTGGTTGTAAACCCTTTGGTCACCTCTTCAGGTGATGTTATATTTGCTCCCAATAAGCAAGCATAGGACTGCATTCCTGGGTTGTTCATTTCACTTCTTTGTTCCCATGCCTTCACCCAGTTTCCCCCTGATTCTTAATAGCTTTTTCCTCTCCTCCCCTGACTGCCCTGTTCTTTCCTGCCCTCTCCTTTCTCTCTCTCTCTCTCTTTCTCTCACTTCCTCCAACTATAAATGCCATTTTCTCCATGTTTTTGCCAAGCAACACTCCTCCAGTTACCCTCTGTATCTCCACCTCAACCACCAGTACTCTGGCCTGTTTGCCACCAACCATAACAGCTATAAATAGTACCAGTGGCAAGTTGTGCTGTCATGTTCAGTACCTCTTTACAGCATCTTTCTCTCATAAATGTCTTTGCACAGCATAGGCATAAGATCCCTTTCCTCCCTTTTCTGATATCTTCTTTCAACAGCCCTCTTACGAAACTCCTATCCACCATCCTAACCATTTGCACTCTGTCCCCTGGGTCCCCTTTGTGCATCTATATCAGACACACACATGCACACACACACCCAAGCAAGTGTAGACCCATCGTCTAGTCCAGGCTCCTCAGCCTTTTTTTTAATTACCTTACCTTCAGTTAATGCTTCTGACTTTTAATTCATTTTTCCTCTGCTTTCCTGTCTTCCTTCCTTCCTTCAACCAAATGTTCTTCTGTTTGACTATGAAATCGGAAAGTGATTCTGCATTGTCAACACTCACTCCTACAAGTAAGCAGAACCTGCCCACATCCAGTGCTCCTCTGACCCTTGGTTGCTTTCTTCTCTCCTTCCTTTATTTATTTCTTCTTTCCCTTTTCTAACAATTGAATTCATTTCCTTCAACATTGTCCACAACACCCCTCAAGAAGACCAGTGCTGAGTTTGGCTGCTGACTTCAGCAGCACTTCATCCATCATGGGGGCATTTTCATCAGCAATGATCCTACTTCTTTCAGCTTGCCTCATCCCCTAATAACATTGGACAACAAAGACTTTGCTTCCTGAACTGTTTTGGGTGTATTTTATAGATTTTTGGCTTCTAATCACAAAAATAATGTGTAATTTAACCTATCATGTACCATTTTATAGAAATATTCTGTTTTTACACAACTGCAGTGTACACTCTTCTGTTTCTATTGACTATGCTGTACACATGAATGAAACATAGAAAAAGATGGAATTGTTGTTGAAGCACATCCAGTATACCAAGTACAACTGTGTTATCTGTAGAGATCTAAAAGTAATAGCTCTGTTGCTTGGAAAGCTGCTTGGATATATCAAGCAATGTTGTTACTTAGGTAAATAGGACAGCTGTACAAAAGAGTTGCATTACGTTAAAAGAAAATGGCCAATTTGAGTCAGGACAAAAAAATGTGGCACATGAACCACTTGTTGACTGACAAAGATACTTAAACTTGTTTTAAGTTTCACTTAAAACTCAGACTTATGAAAAATTTTCTGAAGGTGATGAATAAGAAAGGAGAAGGTTTTTGTTATTTGAGAAATATTTCCAAGAATCACTGATACCAAAATTTAAAAAGGCATTTTTGTTGGCCCACCGGTAAAATACGTCATCAATGACAAGCAATTTGAAGATCTGTTAGTGGGGTTAGAGCAGTGGTTCTCAACCTTTATAGTGCTGCGACCCCTTTAATACAATTCCCCATAATGTGGCGACCCCTTTAATACAATTCCCCACGATGTGGTGACCCCCAACTGTAAAATTATTTTCGTTTTGAATTTATCGCGCCTGAAGCCATATTGGCTAGCAATCTGAACGGCTTGCGATTGCCTTGAGGACGGAGGTATTAAAGCGGAGACTCCTCCCCTATTAAGTTTATCGCGCCTGAAGCCAGATTAGGCTAGCAATTGGGAGTGATTGCAGCTGGCTTGAGAGGGAGACATCAGAGCAAAGATTTCTCTCTTTTTTAATTCATCGCGCCTGAAGCCGAATTCGGCTAGCGATTTGAAGAGCCTGCAGCTGGCTTGTGGAGTCAACCATTGGAGCGCGATTCTTCAACTCGCAAGTATACTTCCAATATTTCCAATGGTCTTAGGCGACCCCTGGCAAATCGTCATTCGACCCCCATTGGGGTCCCGACCCACAGGTTGAGAACCGCTGGGTTAGAGAAAATTGCCTGGGAAATATGAGAATTTCCTTAGCAACTACAGAGCATCAAAGTACATTCAGCTACAGTAGTTGACAAAGTTCTTATAGTATACAAACATGAAGTGTAAAATGTCACTAAAGAGTGGGTTTTTTTCATTCACACTTGGACTTCTTTCCCAAAAATCTAACTGCAGTCAGTGACGAAAGTGGTGAAAGATTTTCCCAGGACATTGCCACATTGGAAAAACGATATCAAGACAATTGGAATCCATCAATGCTGACTCACTATTGTTGGAGACTGCAATGAGATGCATCAGACACTGAATAAAAAAAAAATAAGCAGCAGAAATCTTTTGACCCCATTGAACTCATGCAATGTGTCAGAAACATTATGCTTGAGAAATTCCATATTTTTCAAGATTCCCACATGATACAGTCATTCTGAATTTATATTTCAGTTTGAAGAAGCCTATCATTATCAAATGTTTTTCAGGAAGCAAAGCATTTGAAAAAAAATTGTTGTCCAGTGTAATTTGTTATTTTTATGTGGCTCTTTCATCACATGTTTTCTTTTTCACTGTGAGTGACACAACAACTCTCAATTCCCACCTTTACTAGTAAGGCCATAAAGAAAATATGATTCTCTGTTATTATTTTGCAATATTTGGGATTCAAAAGGAACTTGTTTTTGTAGGATTTGTTGTATAATTTTGATTCCATTTGTTTTCAGTGAAGGAAGCTACTTTCCCCTTCTTTATTTCATTGTCCTTTTCATATTTTCTCCAGGTTTCCTACTTGATAATGTGTTTAAAATATGTTTGTTGCAAATCTCACAATGCTTTAATGCAAATTTTTGTCAGCTGTATTTTTAAAATGTTTTGCATGCTTTACAATGCCTCCTTTTTCCTTCCTGGAGTCTTGTTTTATTGATACCCTATTTGCAATAGTTAATTCTCCCATTCTGACAAGTATCTGTAACTTAAATATTTCCTGTCCATAGGATGGAAGACATCTCTCTCAACCAGCACTAAGGACAACTTTTTCAACTTCTCATCTCTCAAGTTCTGTCTTTTTTATCTCTTTTCCCACAGAGTCAACTTCAATTAGCATATCCTCACTTACCACTACAAGACCAGTTAATATCTCCAGTTCATCTTCTCCTAGCACTACTTGGAAAACAAGTCTAAGCACATCTTTTGTTCCCAGTGTGCCAACAAGTGCAACTTCTACTTTCTCCAGCACTCCAGTAACCATACCTACCAAGACCACTTGGACTACTGAGCCACCTACTGTCACTCTTACTTCTATTACTTTTTCTTCCACAAGTGCTCCTTACACTAGCAGTAAGTATTTCTTGGCTGATGGAAAAGTTGAAGGAGTTATTGATTTTGCACATTATAACGATTTTTGTGATTGCATAATCATATGCAAAATAATGTGCAGAATTTTGTCTGACACTTAAGGAATCAAGTTTTCTAATTTTCATAAAACGAACTGACTTCTGTGTTTTATTAGAAAAGTTTTTAGGTTGCAGCTTACAAAATAGTGTCGTGTTAAATGTAGGATAGTTTAATAGACAAATCATTAGGGTAATGACAACTTGGCACTGAACACCACAGTCAATGCTTCAATTATCAGCAGCTGTTGAGAGACATTAACTAAGCACTTAAATATAGAAATGAATTTATTATTTCCCATTCTAGCACAGATGATTCAGTCATGTAATTCAGCTGGCTCTGCATTTAATAAGCTACATGCTTAATCACCTTTTTTTAGGATCCAAAAAAACAGGGGACAACAAAAGCAGCTTGTCTTCTGTACCTTCTGTGTAAAGTCTACTTTTTTATTTATTTGGAAATTGTGAGTTTGCAAGTGTCTCTTGGGCTTGATTCTCCTTTCTTCTCCCTTCAGACATGGAACACTTGAGAATCAAATGGACAGATTCGGGTCTTAGGAATGCTGCTTTATTTTTATCTTTAAACTCCCTCAAAAAATACTAATAAAAATTTTGTGACAGTATATATTAATGATAGGAAAGGAAAATATAAGAATTAAAGGAATAGGTCTTTGGTTATTCGGGTTTTCTCCCGCGTAAAATTGGAAGTGTCTTAGCAACGTTTTGACAAAATCCATTTGTCATCATCAGGCTAGGTGTTTACAGCTTCGTGCTTCTAGCAGAAATGTGTGATCACAGCTGTTACTTCCTTTTAACTGCTAGTGGGGTTTTGAACTGATTGGTTGGGAGCTTGGCTGTGTTCTGATTGGGTGGGGGTTTGGCTGTGCTCTGATTGGATGGTGGGGTTGGCTGTGTTCTGATTGGATGGGGGTGTCTTCTGTTTGGGGGGGGTTTGGTTGTGCTCAGGTTGGTCTGAGATGCAGGGGGATTTGAGTTGGTGAGCTGCATTGCTGTTGTTGCTATTAAAATTGCTATTAAAGGAATAGCATATACATTTCTATGACTCACATTGCATTGTAATTTGGAAAGCATCTCCAGTGCTATTTGTTCTTTTTTTTTTTTAATCAAGAGATTCAGGCATACAGAAGCAAATGCAGTTTTACAACCTTTTCATAATTCACTTTTTTAATCAAAAGCTACCCCTAATTTACATACCACAAATGCTTTCCCATCTCAAAAACTATTTGTCCAGATTAGGTTTGAGTTCCAGAAGAATGTGGGTGGGTTGCTTTCATAAAACATCCTCTGAAATGGCTCCCAAAGGTTACCGTTCCCATACAGTTTGTTTGTATGTATATTGAATTTATTTGTCACCCATCTCATAGTGAACAACTTTGGGCTTCTGTACTATCCAAAGTTCTATACCGGCCAAAGAGACTTGAACTATCGAATGACTCCTTCCCTTTTGGAGGTGCAGAGTGGCAGGGAGGCAGCCTTGAAGCAAATATTCAGAAAATGTGTGATAAACAAAGATGACAGAAACATTCCTTAAATCCTGGAATAAAATAATATATTTCCTGACTTCCTGAAGTATAAGAAGGACGGAAAGAGAAGCATCAACAGATTTGCAAGATTCATTTACACATGGCAGTCAATCTCAGTAGAGTCCTGGTTTTCCTGTGGAGAGAGTTTTCTGATTGTCTTGAAGGACCAACCAGAAGTCTGTTAGGACCTGGCTATTTAAACAAGGCTTCGGAGTCTCAGTCCCCTCCCCCACACACACACTCGAGCTATTGAATGTTTTAGCCATGTTTTGTTGACTGTGTTTTATTCTCTGGTCTTATACAGGTAAATGTATTGATTATGATGTAAGGTATTACATTGTTTTATGTTATCTTTTTATCCCAACTTATGAAGGGGGTATCCATTGAGTTTTGATTCTGATTGGAGCAACCCATAAATCCTGCAAATGTAATTAATAAATAACTTGTATGTAAGTAAGTGAATGCAGATTTCCCCCTTTTGATGTATTTTATAGCAAATATTGCAATTTCACTAATTTATCTGAATTGCAAAGGTAATGATTTGTGATACCTTAACATAGGAAAGTGCTAAACAAAAAAAGATTAAGTAACAAATTAAACAAACAATCACTTTCATAGGAGGTATCTCATTACATCCATCCCTACATATATGTAGTCCTCACTTAATGACTGGTTGCCTGTGACTGTTCAAAGTTATGGCAGACTCCCCCAAGTTACAGTACTTATTACCTGATTCTGGAATTCTGATGACTGCACACATCCCTGTGGTCACCTGAACACATTTTGGGTGTTTGTCAACCAGCTCCCTTTATGGTCAGTTGCAGTGTTCCACAGTCATGTGATCACATTTTATAACTTTTTTTGCCAGTTGTTTTCAGCAGGTTTCTGGCAAGACATACCCATAGAAATACATGGATTTGCTTACGTATTGCAGTTTGTTTGTTTATTTATTTATTTATTTATTTATTTATTATTTATCAACAAGTATAAGGAAACAAGTAACAGTATAGACATAGACATGAATATATGAAAAAAATGGCACAAAAAAGGACATAAATAGGCAAAACATAGCCATAAATACATAGAATGATTACATATAAATGGGGACAGAGACAGTAGGCATGCTGGTGCACTAATGCACGCCCCTTTAGGGATTTCTTAAGAAACATGAAAGGTCCATGGTAGACAATTTAAGGTAAAAGGTATGGGGATTAGAGAGACTAACAACAGGATCAGGTAGAGTTCACTTAATCATTGCAAAAGAGGTATAAAATCAGGTCCAGTCACATGGGTGTCTCAACTTATGACTGTAATGATTTACAACAGAAATTCTGAGCTCCATTACTGCTGTCAGTCAAAGACTACTTGTAGAATTGACCCCACCCATCAGTACATCCTTCCACCTTAATTTGTACTGGTGGCTGAGGAACTTTCCAAACCAAATCTGTAGGCTACAATGGGAATGGGTGGGTAAATGTGGGAAGGAATATGTCCAATGTATAAATGGAGATCTCTTTACATTTCATAATTTGAAGACATTTCATACAGAATGATAATCTTCCATGAAATTGAGCCAGCATTCAATTGTGGGCCATTAAATAAATCAATACTTTTATTTTTATTTATTTATTTATTTATTTATTTATTTATTTATTTATTTATTTATTTTATTTTGTCATAACAATATACACAAGCATCACACAAAAAGATTATATAATATGTAAACATATATATGATGAGAAACAAGGAAGTATAAGCATATATATATATATATATATATAGGGAAAGAAACCATAGGACAGGAACAGTAGGCACATTTGTGCTCTTATGTACGCCCCTTAAAGTCCTCTTAGGGTGAGGTCAACAGTGAGGTCAACAGTGAGGTCAACAGTGGATAGATTTTGGTTAAAGCTTTTGGGGTTATGAGAAGAGACCACGGAGTCGGGTAATGCATTCCAAGCACAGACAATTCTGTTACAGAAATCATATTTTCTGCAATCCAAATTGGAGCGGTTGACATTAAGTTTAAATCTATTGGTAGCTCTTGTATTATTGCAGTTGAAACTGAAGTAGTCATTAACAGGAAGGACATTACAATGGATGATTCTATGAGCTAAACCCAGGTCCTGTCGAAGGTGACGGAGTTCCAAGTTTTTTAAACCCAGGATTTCAAGTCTGGTGGGATAAGGTATTTTGTTGGTTACAGAGGAGTGGAGAACTCTTCTCGTAAAATACCTCTGGACACGCTCAACTGTATTGATGTCAGAAATGTGGTATGGGTTCCAGACAGGCGAGCTGTAATCAAGAATTGGCCTAGCAAATGTTTTATATGCTCTGGTCAGTAGTGTGGTGTTTTTAGAAAAGAAGCTACGTAAGATTAGGTTAACAACTCTTAGAGCCTTTTTTGCTATGTAGCTGCAGTGACTGCAAACAAAAACTCCAAACAAGTTTTTTCTCACAATAACATAATGTTGTGTTTAGCAGAACTGGTCTTTCGAAAAAGCTGAGCAGATGAATGACCAGCAGTATATGATTTCGAGTTTGTCTAAAGATTTGTGATGTTGGTGACTCTGGATGCAATTTTAAAACTTGCATTTGTTTTTCTTTTTCAGCTTCTGCTCCAAATATTACAACCAGTGGTCCAACCCCAACAAGCCCAGGTTGGTTGAACTCAAGTGAATATCTGGGTTTAAATAATTATTCTCTGGGGCTTCAGGCAACTACATACTTGACTTTAGTCTACTGAAATAGTGCCTGCAAGGAAAATACAGTAAACATAGGCCTACATACTCAACTTTCAACTTTTTAAAAATTTCAATTTATTGAACAAGATGTAGAGTTGAACTGTTTCATACTATTTTATAATTCTTAGAATGACTAATTTATATGAATCTGAGATACATTACTGCCCTATACAATAATATGGGGGTGCCATGGGACAGGCTGAGCTTCTGCTCCTGCCCACCTAAAAGTTTGAAAGAATGCAAATGCAAGTAGATAAATAGATACCACTTCAATAGAAAGGTAACAGCCTTCCACTTGGCCTTGGCATAGAACCATGCTGGCCACATGACCGCAGAAGTGTCTTCGGACAATGCTAGCTCCCTCGCTTAAGAAACAGAGGTAAGCACTGTCTCCTAGGGTTGGACGTGACTGGCTAGTCAGGGAAACTTTTACCTTTATCTAAAATAATATAGTTTTGCAAAGAAAGCTATCATTCATATTTTATGACCAATTCTCTAAAGCCAAATAATTGTTTTTCAATATTGTGTTCAATATGTTACGTGATCTTTAGCAATAAGGACTGCATTTATTAATATGTTGTTTAAATCAAAGATTAATAGTTGCAAAATCTAGTGCTTACTATGTTCTGTGCGCTCTGTGGCAATAACTCTTTGTAGTAAGAATACATATAAACCTAAATCTTCATGAATGCCAAAAGGAAACAGAGTTCTTACACTTACATTAATTGCTGTTTTTAATGTTTTACAGAGACATGTAGTATTATTGAATATGAAGAACAAGTGTTTTATAGGGGTTGTGTTTCAAATGTTACTTTAACCCGCTGTGAAGGAGTATGTCCATCATCATCAAGGTAAATAAGATAATATTGCATATTTTCCAACAATCGTAAGACCTACTACTTGATTAGAAGTCATATTAGTAAAATACTTCAATTTATTTTTCCAGCTATAGCTTATATGTTGGTGGCAGATTATTTTTGCTCATCTATAACGAAAGATCAATACAAGAAAAGTTCTAATCCCTGCCTATAATCTGACCATACGTTTCTCAAAATTGCTGTAGTTTAGTAGTTTCGCATACATCTAATCCACACTTAACAATAATCTAGACTGGAATTTCCATTGCTAAGCAATGCTGTTGAAAAGCACGACATTGTGAGATCATCATCATACTGCTTAGATAGGAGTTCCGGCACTTCTAGTGGCCATCCTTACATGAATCACATAATGTTGTTAAGTGCAAGGTCACAGGATCACCATTTGTAACCACCTGCCCAGTAACTTTGCTTGTTGGAAGGCAGCATTGAAGGTTGCAAATGATGATCACATCACTGCAGGACACTGCAATGGCATGACTGCAAGCCAAGGGTTGATCTCCTGGATCATGATCACTCTCTAAGTACAAGAACTAGTCATAAGCACTACCCATTGATTGCATCATAAGTCCAAACAGTCACTGAATGAGTGCTTGTTAAATGAGGATCACCTCTAGTGCAATGGTCTCCAATCTTTGCAGTTCGGTGGCCCAGCTGTGGGGGGAGGGAAACTGGGTCACATGAACCGTGGTGGGTCGATGAGCCTGCACTTGGCATGCACAGCTAAACTTGCACAAGTTGACCTGTACATGTGTGTGCATGTGCACCGGCCCACCACTCATGCAGCCCAGTTCCAAGTAGGTCACAGCCTGGTAGTGGCCCACAGCCCTGGGGTTGGGGAACCCTTGTATAGTGTAATTTGGTATAGTATTGTTTAGCTATGTTTAAAAAACTGACTGGCTCACAGGAAGGAAATAGTATGAATGTAGTGTAATCATGTGTGATATTCAACCATAGTACTCAGAAAAATGTAAAAGTATGTTTCCCTTTCACAATGATTAAAACTTTTAGAAGCGTTTATTAGACATTTTCAAAGGGCTACCATCTCTCACATAGGGATACACACAAACACAAACACACCCACCCACACTCTACATATTTTACATAAAAATATGTAAAGAATGATGATGTGTTTCCTAAGTTTAGGGTATTTTTATGTACAGAAAGTGGTACAATATATCAAATTATTTGCCTGTTGAACTACTTGGAGCTGTGGTGATGCAGTGGTTAGAATACAGTATTGCAGGCTAACTCTGCATGCCATTGCCAGGAGTTTGATCCTGACTGGCTCAAGGTTGACTCAGCCTTCCATCCTTCTGAGGTTGGTAAAATCAGGATCCAGATTGTTGGGGGCAATATGCTGACTCTGTAAACCACTTAGAGAGGGCTGTAAAGCACTGTGAAGTGCTATATGTCTAAATGCAATTATTCAATAGTATTAGTGTTAATTATTAATCATTTCTTACATATCCAAGGAAACAATTTATGTATATCCAAGGAAACAATTTATGTATTTTTAAACTAATTAACTTGGTAAACACATGCATACCTCATCAAAAATAACACTTTTCTTATTCACAGGCAGAAGAATGCAAGGATAGAAAAACTATGCAAGTGCTGCGCGCCACAAACTTCCTATAAGAAGGAAATAGAGATGCCGTGCCCCAATCCAGATAACCCAAGTGAACGACTTTTTACACATATCCTTATATTTGGTGAATGTGTATGCCAAGTAGAGGCATGTATACACTAGCCAAATTCACCAGTATCAACCCTGAAGCAATATTGCTATTTACTTTATACCTAAAGTCTGGAGTTAAGAGTCCCTTTGTTTACATTAATTTGTCCAAACACTGAGAAGGCAGCTACTCTTTTAAGAGGAGTGCTGATAACAAATTATGTTAATTTATTCATTATTTGGGAGATAGGAAAATGAAATGAATTTTTGCCTTATTTATAAGGCTTTCATCAAATTAATGTCTACCTGTGTAAAATAATTGACTATTTTAATAAAGATATTAGCCGGCTTTTTAGTTTCTAATGGTGAATAACTGTGATATATTATACCTTCCTAATCTTATAATCTAATGGAAAATTCATTCTTCAAATGCCCATTTTTGTGTTGTCAAAATGGAGCCTTTCGTGATGCAGAGCTTCATATCAACAGAGAAGATTTACAGAAGTAATTGAACCTTTGCAATTGAACAAACACCTTCCTCCCTGCAAGAAAACACATATTAAAATAATCAAGGATATCCAGCTATTATAATTAAGTTTAGTACCATTTGTGGGAATCAAATATTTGGAGAAGAGGAACAAAAATAAATTGAAATGGAATAGAATGGAGTATTTTTGAAAAGTCTATATAGCAGGAATTTCTGAATGAAACTCTCAGAAACAGTTTGATTATGTAAGGTCATGTACTGTATGTGTACAAAAGCATTTCATGGGAATATACTGTGGAAAGCCAATTGGATAAGAACATATTAAAGCAACATCATTAATGAAATGGAAGATGAGTTGAGCACATAAGCCATGTTGTTTCTATAAAACCAATAATACAGCCAAATTATATTAAAATTAGTTGAAAATAATCAATTTCTTAGCATGTTCTATTAAACCACTATTAAACGAAACCTAAATTCCCACTTTATTTCTTTCAAGGTTAACCAAGATCTGTATTATATCAAGATAATGTGTAAAATAAAACAAAAATGCATCTTTCCCACTGGATGAGGCTGAAATTAATGACAAGTAAAACCAGAGAATAAAGATCGCATAATTTTCTTACTTCTCCCTACCTTGTAAGCTACTGAAGAGGACCATTTGGGCAGATTAAATATATGTTAAAACTTGAGATAGAAATTTTGGTCTGTATTTTTCTAAAACACGGGATCAAACTCACAGTATCACACTGCTGTCACATGATGTTTCCTGATATTTTTCCCATTTGCAGAGCATGACGCATCCAATCTGTGGGCCACCAGTTTAATACCCCTGCTCTACAAAATAAATTCCAAGTCAGGATCAGTTTCCAAGAAGAATTAACAGGTAGTCCTTGTTTAGCAATCATTCACAATTAAGACAGTGATGAAAAAAATGAGCTTATGACCAATCCTCTGTTATTCCTGCACAGCTCTGCAGGTCTGTGAAGTGAAGTAAAGTTGAAGTAGTATCATTAACCACAGTTATGGTTTCACTTAACAATCGCATTAACGACCAAGTGGCTGGTTCCAACTGTGATCACTGAGTGTGCATTCTTCCAAAACAGGAATATGTACTAAAGTTTGGTGACCTGTTCATCATTGCATACACATGAGCAAATGTTGAATGGCACAAGGCTGCCTCTGTAGGAAATCTGAGCCTCACACATCAACGGGGCATTTCTATCAGAAGTTAAAAGGTAAACAGGATGCTACTGGGTTCTGGATCTGACTGAGGAGCAGATTGAGTCTTGCAAGCTGCAACAGTTTTTCGTGCCCCACTAGCCTTTGAGCCAGCCTACAGCTCCCTTGGGTAGCTGAGTGGCTGGGTTTGGAGAAGGTCAAAAACCCACGAAGACCATGTATGGAGGGAGAAAGCAAACCCAAAGCTTGTGGGGACCCCAAAGTGGTGCCTCACTTAATGACTATGATAACTTACAACTATAATGGGCAGACTCCGTTATCATCATAACTTGAGGACTACCTGTAATAGTAGAAGGTAAAGTGCTTCAGAATTCAAACAAACAAGTACCTGTCACATGACATCCCAGACTTAACAACATTTGATAAGACAAAATAGTCTTATCAAGAAGACAGCAAAACAGGAAAGAAAGAACTGGAGAAAATTATAAAATATAAAGACCTCAAATAGAAGCAGTACAACTGTGGGAAAAGAAAGCAAAGATATTATCAATAGTAATAGCAACTTGAGCACAGTCCCAATGTCTGAAGCACTACCATTGGCATTGACAAAATCACCGTCAATTGCAAAAGGCAGCTGTTTTTACAACAGTTTACATCCTGCAACAATACTTTTAATACCATCAAATAATACCTGCCTTTCCCAAATCCTTGGGAAGGACTCAAGAGGTGGATAAAAATGTCAAATCCAGTCTAAACATCTGACTGTGTGACCAACCGTAATACTAATACACATACACTACACTGATCTATTACAACATCCTAGGTTCTTGGGGAGAACTCAGTGGGTATAAAGACCAACTCCAGCTAAACAACAGGCAGCTGTAATTTTGCACTGGTGTGAAAAGAGATTTCTTTTTTTAAAAAATAGACGCACTGAAAGTTCTTAAAATTGAGAACGAGGAAACATAATTTTAGTCTTCTAGCCATTTATTTTTTCTGCTAAAGGTAACATGATTAGAGTTATGTATTTTCAGATTCATACACTTATAATGAAAGTTGACCATACAAGCTGAAAATTCACTTTTCATATACTGCAATGGTTATACATAGATACCGGAGTGTAGACCTAAGTTTACAGCATTTCATCTTCCAGTTGAGGAATCTTTCACAAGTCAATAACAAATACTGCACTTGGATTACTAATACTGTTTTAGCCACAAAAAGTATTATTTCTGGTTGATAAAGAGGATATATAACTTTGGTAATCAAGTAAGTTATCCCAATAAAGATAAATTGTATATACCTGTAATTCAATTCTCTGTTCCCCATTAGGGAAACAAAAATCATATGAACAGCTGATTTGGAATCTTTATCTTTTTATGGATAAATCACATTTGTTCACAACTGCACAGGAAAGACCACCAGTGCTTTGCCATGGTATTAAATAAATGCAACCACAGTGCCTTCAGAACTGCCCTTTTAAAAGTTAAATGGCAGAGCTAATATGTTATATGACAAGCTTCTAATTATCCCTTGTTTTATAATGGCTTCCAGTTCCACGTGAAAAATGAGGACGCATTAACCTGTTTGTTGTGATCATCACTCTTAGAATTTCTCCAACGAGAGGAGAATATTGGAAGTTATCTTAGTTTTATTACATGACCAAATTAATGCCATTTCAGTGGAGCCCAACAAATCTACCTTAAGAAGTTTGCAAAAAAAAACAACAACAGTAATTCAGTACTCAAATTAGAGGAATCTGGATAATAGTTCTGTCTGTCTTAGACATGCAATTTTATCTTTAAAAAACAACAACTCCCAAGGACATTTACTGCAATATAGATACCATTGCTTATTTTTTCTTTCTTTACTGAGTGACTGTGATAACCATTTTAGAGTCATTTCAGAGAAGTGTGATTGAAACTTATTTCTACTTGCTGAAAAGGATGTCAGGCTGAATTTCTAGAATATATTACAAATGCGTATCTCACGCCAAATAGACCATATCATTGCTAGACTTTTTGAAAATAGTGCACCCAACTTTGTGATGTCAAAAAAAGCAATTATCAGACCACTATACTTTCAAAAGCTAACGATTTACTTAGGACCTGAATATACTAGACTTCTGTATCTGTGTGACCCACCCATATACTAACAAAAATATTACATCGAAATTGCCTATCAATAATAACAGCCAGGGCTAGAGAATATAGAAACATAGATTCTCTGGGAAATTTTTAGTGTTGCTTCATGTGATTTTTAAAAAAAAATTTACAATCCAAGTGAACAATGGATTAACTAGAGTTCTCTAGAAATAGCGAATCTAATAATTCTGATTCTTTATTCCAACGTTTGATGAGAATTTTACTCTTTGGTAATTCATTATTTGGAGGAAATGAAAGGGTGAATTAAAGCTGTTTAAAACAAATTGCTTGAGGTAGGGGGAAATAATATCCTAACGCCTCTGTGTACTGTACTCAAGGTCAATGCCCATAGCCTATTTTGAAAAAGCCAACACCTGTGAGATTCATTACAACAGTCCTGACTTCCCATCACATCACATTGATACATTTTGGACAGTCTCACCTGCCTAAGATTAACAAAGAGTATAGCAGCAAGATGGCTGCTGCACAGTCTCATCAAACAGAACTTTACTGATTACTCCTGGGGCAATGCAGGGATAGGAGAAGTGACCACAACATTACTAGCAATTTACATTGGACTTTCCAGGGGAAAAATTCAAACACCTTTCATTTAGATCATTGTTAATCAAAGTAAGTCATCATAAAACCCACTCCTGACAAAATGCCTAAAATAGTTGAGGTGACAAACACAATGCCTCCTGGCCTCCTTGTGCCAGAAATATTTTCACATTTAGGAAACTTTACATTACACACATCTTTTATTCACATAAGAGGGACAGGTCCTTTAAGGCAGGAATGTGAATGTGATGGCAGTTATTTATGCAGACACTGGTGCACAGGACATTCCTGGAGCAGGACAAGAAAAACAGGCAGAAATAAAAGAATCAAAGCTGGTCTTGAGTCAAGATTCAGAACTGTTCTGACAACAATTCACATAATCTTCGTGAGACTGTTTCTTTACTCGTTCGTAGTGTTAGTCGGTACATCTGAAAAAATAATAAAAAATAAGGTTTATGAAAAATGGCTTTAAAATTGCCCAAATTCCTACCCTTGTTTTCTGTAACAATTTTAGATGTTTTAGAATTTAGAAGATAGTTTGATGTTTACGATAAAAAAAAAAAAAAAGAATCGCAGTGGAGGCGAACCTACTTTGTCTGAACTTCTGAAGAACATTTTTTCGCTTAAGGGGAAAAGAGGCTATTTTTTTTAAATCAAAGAGTTCAATAGTAATCAGTGGGATTATCTGTATTTAGAATTAAAGAAAATGAACTGAGCTGCAGAATTAAGCATCATTGTGAAGCTTTACCTTTACTTACATTCTGAGAACTTTTAGGTGTTCTTAGAAAATAGAAGTGATTGGCAGTTGTATGTCCAGAAAATGGGTAGTATAGACCACTGATAGTGTGAAGTATCTTTGTCCTTCTGGTACATGGGCGTCACAACCACTTTTTGAAAATACAGTACCTATAAATTTCTTCCAAAATTCCAAATATGCTCACTGACTTAAAGATGTTACAGAACTCTGCTTTAGCAGAGAATCCCATATTAAGACTTCTTTCTCACTCAGCAATCTTTTCCTGCCTCTTCTGCTCCCACCCAAAAAAAAATTGGTTGTTACTCAAAATGTCTTACATCCTCCAAACTTAATATATCACAAGTGATAGCGCTACATGTTGTACGATCATGTATCACAATATTTACAAGTCCATACGTTTTGGCTAAAAAAATAAAGTTTATTCCCTGGTGCACACAAGAGAAATGGAATGGAAAGCAACTTCAGTTAAGCTGTCACAAAATTAAAAAGGCAAATAATCAGTCTGAAATAAGAAAATACAAGTTCAAGAAGTGTGAGTTTCACCTGGAGAATTTACAGTACAAAAAGGCAAACCAAAACCTGTATAGAATGCAATTGATCTTCCTGATTAATAAACAACACTCTGAATGTAATTTTGCAGAAACTCAATTGTCTATATAGGCTGTACAATGAATACAAGGCAAAGCTAGTATTGGGAAAGCTATCAAATGTATGCGTGCATTGTCTTAGTCAACACCACTCAGATAGCACGTATATTGTTAGAGCACAATCTTCAATGAAGCACTATGTCTGCATTTGGGGAACGAAAGGAGAAAGAATATTTATCACTAATGCAATAAAAAACACTAAAATTTCTATTTTATTTTAGAAGAAAAGATTTCTGTAAAAATATACATGGGAAAAATTAAGTGTCTTTCATACGATACATGCTCTTGGTTTCACAATAAAATAAACATGGATTACCTCTGCCTGAAGGTTGGGTTCAAGACGCATCAAACAACCAATTTGTATTGATTTTGTATGTATTATGCCAGCACCTACAAAGTTAGCAGGGTTAGGATCCACTTCTTCCAGTAGAGCTGTGCCAAAGCCAATGATCTGTAAAAGAGGATTTAATTTTACTTAATACATCTCCTTAAAAGATGAATTACTTAATTTTACTTAATTGAATTGAAAGCCATTGGACAACATGCAGATGGAGAAAGGAAGGAGGAGGACATATAAAATGTATATGATAGATTGAGCAGAATGCTAAACACACACTTGATTAAGACTCAGATGGTTTCCATATTAGGGAGAATGCAGAAGTTTGCACTAAGAAAGAAATATGGTGTTATGACAAAATCAAATACCCAAACCAAATAAACTAACAAATCAGCCATAAAACTTTTAGACATAAATAATGCTGACTTGGGCACTAAAAATAATTGATAATGAAAAGGAATAATTTGATAAAATCTAGTTTTTGTTTTTTTGGGGAAAACAGCTTCCATTTTTGAGAATCAGCTAATAAAATATAGACAAGGGAATGATGCATTTCAAAGACTGTCAGAATGTACATAGTGCGTAGTGCATTATTCTGAATAGTTGTTGATTAACAAAAGGCCACTAAGCTTATAAATTTCCTCTGTCTTTTTTAGATCTGATAATTGGTTAGCTTTGTTTTATTTTTTTAAAGCAACTTTTTATTTTGGTAAGCACAACAAACACACTAGCAAAACAAATCTTTGCTTCTTAATGAACAAAACAGGCAAACAAAAAAAGATACTAAAATTAAGAAAAACTGAAATGCCTATGTTGGTAGAACAAAACTTTGGCTGTTTGTGTATGTTTATGTAAGAAGCAAAGCAAATTTCCTACCATACAATTACCAACTAATGGAGTCCCATGCTGTTTTGTCTAATGACAAAAATTTATTTTAAAAAAAGTATAGATGTGTAAGCTGTTATGTCCATAGCTTTAACTTTACTATCATTATCAGGTGTTTTTTTAAAAACAAATTAAAGACAACAGCTTTATTTTCCATTATTATAAAGTTTTGAAATCACAGAAGCAACTGTGCTGGAAGGTGAAATATAACTGTCGAGGCAAGATAAATCATTATACTTACTTTTGCCTTTGTAATTTCAGCATCCATTGGATGGTTTGCTTTAAAGATATTCTGTACTTCTTGTTGAGGGCTATGATGAACATCAAGAGTTTGTATTAGCAGTTCATATTTATTATATTTCTGCAGCAAAATATTTATGACAGAATGTAAACACATTTTACACGGAAGTAGCAGTGTAATACATGCATGTTTATAGCACTCTTCTTCTAAACAATGAATCTTATAGGATTTGCATAGCAATGGTCTAACCAATGAACCAAAATCAGGTATTCTTAGGTAGACTGCTCTTTAGTTATATGGATAGAGAAATATATGGATAGAAGAGGTGTCAAATATTTTCCAGAATTCAGCCAACATCAAACTAAATGGACATGCGGAAAGACTAAATTTGTTTAGCTTCTGCTATATTAATGCTCGCAATTTATTAAACAATTCTATATTTAATTTTAGTCTCTTAGAAGATAGGACCTAAAGTAGTCCATGTTATACTAAACCTGGAACAATAAACTGCATCATTCTGTTTCTGACAATGTATGAAAGTTTCCTAACTATAGATGAATATGTGAGTTCTGATATTGACATTCTGAATTTCTGAAATAGCATGGCCAGTATAACATTTGTTTAAACATCTATTTAAATCTTTCACCCCTTTTCTTACACTGATTCCACACGAGTCACATAAGAGAACATTTATGATAGGCTGGAGTCATAGAAGCCAAAGAGATATTCACTGGGTTTACACATAATACTAAATCTTAATGTAGTTTAGTTGTTTTTAGTAAGTTACGTAAACTTGTTGTGAATCACTGTGACATACCCAATCAAATTAAAATAAACCACAGCCTTATAGACTGTGTTAGCCCAGCTGTAGCCTCTACCCTGAAATGCCTCACTCAAATGTAACAAGCTTTTTTCTGTTTGACTTATCTCTGTATCATAAATCAGTACCACAGTTTGGGACTCATCTTCCAGGAAGAATAATGAGATAGAAGGAAATTAGAGAGCAGTATGCCACCAGTGGCCTACTCCCGGAACTCTCCGTAAGAAAAGGCAAAATGTGTGGCTGCAAAATGGTAGCTGTTTTTAGAGATCCCATATCAAATCATTTCCCAAAATTAATGAGAACTTAGGGCAAGTAATCAAACATAGTCAAAAAACAGACTCAAAGGTAGGACTGAATTGCTTTGCAGGAAAAAAGGAAATGGAATTTCAAACCTGGCTTCTACAGAAACAAATCATGAATTTACAAGGCATCCTTGGTGCTCTCTGAGCTTGATTGTTTCCTTGCAGATGTTTCATTACCCAATCTATTATCATTATCAACAACAACATGGCATTACCTAGTTTAGGTAATAAAACATCTGCAAGAAAACAACTGAGCTCAGAGGGCACAAAAAATCCTTCATTTTAACCCTGAGTTACAAATATTCTCCTTCGCGAATTTATGTCTAAAGAGGTTCCTTATTCATTTGAGCTAGGTGTCGGTGTTCACTAAAATCCAAGTGACAACCTGGAAAAAGTAATATAGTAAATAATAATTAAGGACATGCAGGATTAAAATAATTTTACTTGCTCAGCTGTTTCCATCTCTGGAAGAAGTCATTAGCAGCCATTTCTGTAGGCTGGAAAAATTTGTTCAGTGTGATAGGTAGCTTCACGGAGATGTTTTGTAAAGTTCCTCCATATCTGGAAATGGCAATGACAAACTTTTAAAGAAAACCTTCTTTAAAACCATTTGACCCAATTACATCTTTTTAAATAATATCATTACCTCCCCCTCTCCCTATAAAAACCAGACTATTGTTTTAAACAACTATCTCAGTAGCAGCCATCCCAAACTGGATCCTCAACTCTCCATTTCCAAATAACAGGTACCCCATAACACAAACTTTAAAGTCCACACAGTAAGCAAATTACTTTTGCTGATCTCAATCATCTCAGTGAAGGCACATTGGAAGAGGATATTTTTCACTTGCTCACAAAAAGCAAGCAATGTAGGAGATTCATGTGTTTCCCATAAAGCAGGAGGCCACCACTGAGAATGATCGCCATCCTGCCCACACCCATGAACCTTGCAAGGCATGGGGACTGTTAGCAGGCCCTTCTAAATGACCAGGCCAAGCAATCAGATTTTATGCTTCCAAGGCAGAAGGATATGCTCCAACAGATGAAGGAAAATTCAAAGTGAATATTCCTACGGTAGAAGGGCATGGGTGACTCAATAAATTAAGGGGGGAATGAAAAGCAGCGATGTAGACAGTGATACCTACTTATTCTAAAAATGGCAGTGTGATATTAATACTCATGAGGGGGACGTGGAGAACACTTTGAAGGAGGTTTGGACCTGGCCTCAGGACTATTTTTGTACAAAATAATGTCAAGTCTATTTCCTCATGAAATAGTTCAACTAAAATTCACCAAAGTGTTTGATTTGCCCATGTTTGAAGCAGAAATAAATGATAACAATATTCCCTTCAAATAATTCCTGTGGCAGAACCATCACATGTTTTGTGAATAGCTGCTGCTAATAGTTAACTTACTCCTTTTTGTTCCTCTTTCATATCTTTTTTTCAACTGTTTGCTCAAAATCCCTCAAAAAACACCACCTTACCCACCAGTATTATGCTTTATATCTGAAGGCCACAAAAGTTTATGTCATTATCAATAAGGTCACAAGGGTGGGGGGGAGAGGAAAATTTGATAAAAGTTTAAAATTTAGGGTGAAGGGTAAGATTAGATTTATAAAGAGAAATAAAAGAAGGAAGATAAAAATGAGAGAAAATATATCAATGAAAGCATGTAAGATATGTTGGAGGAGAACTAAATTTGGTATGAACATGTAACTTGGCTGATATTTTGTTCAGAAAAAATGTATTGAATGTTGTGTGTGTGTAAAAAATAAAAAAAAGTACAAAAATAAATAAATCAATAAGGTCACAAAATAGCAATTTTTGTGTGTGCATGGAAATGGATTACTGCAGATATTCCTCTAGAAGTGCACTTAAATGAAAAACAATGTTCAAAGTTAAACAACTATACCTGAATTGAATGTTTAAGGCTGGTGCTTCCATGAAGTCTGATATACACTCGATATTTACAATCTGTTGCATTTGAGCGCCCCCTTCCACAGTGGGGTCAACAGGTTTAGTCTGCAGATTCAGACGTGATAAGTTAAGGAAACAGATTTGTTTTCTGTTCTTCTTCTTTTGCTGAACCTTGCAAAGACTGAATCTGGTCATAAAGGTTTAGCAAGGTTAAGATAGGTAGAAGGGAAATAAATAGATTTAAGTGTATGTATGGGATTAAATAGGTTGCTAGGATGTTGTTAGAAGACTTAACAATTATTGCTATATAGATAGGTCAAGTTAGGGGATATTTGTCCATGAAATCACTAGGAATGAATAAAAATTAATCTAAAAAGTATATGTTTGCATAGGATTAATTATGGAAGAGACAAGAGGTCTATCTACCTTCCAAGTACAATTATTGTTTGTCATCTCACTCTTACACTGTGGTCTTTAACTTGGAAACACAGGTCAGAATGCAACCACCAGCTTTCTGCTCGTAGACTATTGATCAATATGCGTAGAAGTGGTTGGGAAAGGGATCCTGCACTTATATCTGCTTTCCTTGTCTAAGAGACATATTTTGCATCTAAATAGTTCCGTTGATATTCTCAGCACTTCCATAATTTACTTTCTTTCTTTCTTTCCATTCATTCAGTTCAGCTCTCTTTCTCTTCTGACTGTGCAGTACAGATGCCCATCTTCACCATCTCTCTTTCCTTAATGGAGGAAAACACCACACATTCTACCTGTTGACAGATTTAAGCAGCTGAATCTCTCTTTGCATCATGTTTTCTGCTAAATAAAAATTGTATGGATTTTCTTTTACACAAGCACAATCTCAAGACTAGTTTATTGCAGTTTCTTATCATTATATTGCTAATTTGAAAGTTTTTCTTTTCGTGCATTTTTTCTGCTTTTTAAAGCCATATGCCAGGCAAACAAAGCAGCGGAGAGCATTGCACTAAACTAACAAAGAACGCATGAAAGTGTAACACATAATCGTATTCTTGTAGTCTAGAATATAATATAGCTCATTTATATAAGTGGCAAAGGATATTTGACTGAAGATCATCTGAACAGATTAACGTTGGAACAAAATTTAAAAATGGTGTGGAGGTTTTATTGCCATAAAATATGAACATACGACCTAGAAGAAAGAAGAAAATTTCTTAATCATATGATTCACATTACCAATGAAGTCCACTGAGAACTTTTAAAAGTACTCACAAAAATGGATTTATCATGTTTTCAAAATGCCGTTTGAAATTGTGAAGGGAGTTTTTGCGCAAAAAATGAAAGGCTATTTGTGTTTTCAAAAAAATGCTATGTGCTTGATGGATACTTGGGAAACATAGAAACCATTATAGATAGTTTTAAAATACATGTAATCCTCAGATTACATCCATTCATTCAGTGACTGTTTGAAATTAAAACTGGTGTTGAAGAACAGGGCCTTACCATCAGTCCTCAAAGTTATGGCTGGTGCAGCATCCCCATAGTCAAGTGATTACAATTTGGGCCCTTGGCAACTGACTTGCTATTAAGATGGTTGCAGCGTCTTGCAATCACATGATTACCATTTACCTCTTTCCCTGCTGGCTTCTTACAAGCAAAGTCAATGAGGAAGCTGGCAGAAGGTCACAAGTCACTCCTGAAAGTTGCTGCAGTTACTTTTTCTCCAGGGGATCTCAGACTCCATAGCACCTGCCCATACTCTGTAGCGCTGATCCACCCACCCTTATCTCTCGTTCATCAGTCTGCTTGACTGAGATGCAATTTCAACAGCATAAGAAAACACCTCTGGATTCCCACTTTTTCTTATGTTGCCATCCTGTGAGGTCCTTGCTTAACAATCTTCAATGACCTTGCTTAAGAACAGCAATGGGATTACTATTGCTAAGTTATGGGGTCATGCAACATTGTGCTTTATGACCACATTGCTTAGCGACAGAAATTACTGTTAACTGAGGACCTCCTGTATGAAGCTGTTAGTTACAGAAGCTTTCTACTCATCAAGTGATAGGATACAACTGGCATCTCTGAAAATCTTCATTTTCTGAGGGAAACCTTGTTTAGGGGCAACTCTTTAGGGATCAAAGAAATTATCTATAAACTGAAAACCATTATAACTTTTTAAAAACAGATCTAAGACAGCAATTATCACAATTTCAGCTCATTATAACCTATCAACTCACCCAGGTTCTGACGAAATTCAGATTTCAGACCAATCTGTAGTAATTGATTCTCATACAGGACCCCATTGTTTTTGCAAACAAACCTAGAAGTAAAGAAATAGCTGCATTAGTGAAATTATATTTAAACAATTATATACATTCTTCCAGTCTATCTTGGAAAGGAAATACATACAGAGATGTTCTCAAGAGTAATAGAAGACATAAAAATCTAGGTTGATTATAGATTAAATTTTTGCCCTAGAGGGGAAAATCTTTTCCAATTATAGAAAAATTATTCTGAGTATGGTAGGTAATCTGATTAAAATATTTAACCTTGGTAATAACATATATGGAAACATGTACATTCATTGTATGTAGGACTGAATGAACATTTGCCTTAATTAGGAGCTCTATACCAATAGAAACTGCCAAGTTTAGAGCTGGTCCTTTATAGCAATAATCCAGCCTATCATCTGGAGGATATAGAAATTAGCCAATCCTATTTTTGGAAAAACAAGTCAATGACACTTAAAGTGACAAACAGGTTTGTAACCTCATGGAAATAGAGAAGAACTACATTAGGTAAATCCTGGAAGGAATAAGAAGAAAAGAAATGGAAGCACTAATTTATCACATGCCTTGCAAAGTTGTCTTCTGAACCAGGAGCAAGTGATGCAGGATTTGCAGAATTGTCTGAAAACACATCCACTAACAAGCTACCACTTGATGTTGCAGGAACAGAATTTGTGACTGCAGCTGCACCAAGACCTAACAAGTCTGCTGAAGGAGATGGAGTAGACTGCAAGAAACAACAGGTGTTTTAAATGCTAAAAAAAATACAGAGCCAAGATACCTTCTTTTTTCCCCTCATTCTGTTTATGAAAGATCAGGTGCTACACCACAATCTTTTTCAAACTTGGCAACTTTAAGATATATGGCCTTCAACTAAGCAATTTCAACTTCCTGGCTGGACAGATGTGGGGATTGAGATCCACACATTTTAAACTTGCCAAATTTGAAAAGCACTGCTTTTCCATGTTGAGTTCAAAATAAATATGATACTAAAGATCCTTAACTTAATACACACACACTCACACAGAGGGGGTGGGGAGAGGGGGGAAGAGATTTAAGTAAACAGAAGAAACTAATCTGTCTCCAAAGTGAATGGTCATAATCAAACTGAAGATCTCTTTTCATGTTTCTCTGAAAATGTGCAGACTCCACGTGGAAAAGATATAGGCAGGATTCCCGATTTCTATTCCCACATGTTCCATTTTGGCCTCCCATTTTTAGACCCTGCGGATTTGACTGGAAAGATCCAAGGTGAGCTTTTCTTTGGAGGCATCTGAACACGAGTAGCTCTCCAGCTGCAGAATCTGATCAAGCAGGACTTTTGAGTTCTGTTGATGTTAAACTTGAGCAGCAGACTCAGAGCTCCTGATGGTGGGAATGTAAAGGAAAAAGCCTACGTGCACAGCCCATTACACACAAAATGAATGCAAACCCTAATATGGAGTTAAAACCATCAATTCAGGTGTCAGTCTGAGAATAGTAGCGGCTAAAAGTACAGGAAATATGGGAAAACTTTGTATCTCTGCATTCACTCATGAGACATTCTTTGGTTGCCTTTATGTATTCTTCTATTTGCGTGTCTAGTGATCAATATTAACTTATTATGTGTGACTTTGCATACGCAAACTAAGTCCTGCTCCAGAAATATTTAAATTTATTAAGCAAAACATGACTTATTTATGATAAAAACAAATCAAAGATGCTTTTTTTAATAAATTATCACTCAGAAAATAGTTATATAAACGTTAAAATAAGGTTGCAGTAATAAAACACGTAAAATTAAAAGCACGTAAAAGCCAGAACAAATAATAATCAAATTATTGGCAATGTGGCAGTAAAAGTCTGGAATTGCTTAAGTATTAATATCTATAAAGGTAAAGGTTCCCCTCGCACTTATGTGCTAGTCATTCCCGACTCTAGGGGGCAGTGCTCATCTCCATTTCAAAGCCGAAGAGCCAGCACTGTCCGAAGACGTCTCCCTGGTCATGTGGCCGGCAAGACTAAATGCCAAAGGTGCACGGAACGCTGTTACCTTCCCACCAAAGGTGGTCCCTATTTTTCTACTTGCATTTTTTACGTGCTTTCGAACTGCTAGATTGGCAGAAGCTGGAACAAGTAAGGGTGATATTCCTTCCCCCTCTGAAACAACAAAAGCATGCACTATAAACCTACCGCTGTGCTTGCATTTACAAGGGTGGCTTCAGTGCTACCATTGATATCCGAGCTTCTTTCCTTTTTGGTTTCTTCCAAATCAGTAACTGTATTGGGACCTTTTTTCTTTTTCAGCTTGGCTAGAATGGAGGATTCCCTCTCTGGAAACGGAGGCATTTCTTCTAGCACTGTTGCCTTAGAAAGAAACAGAGCCACATTTTGGATGCATATAATAACATATAACATATAATAACAGCTATAATAACATATAACTCTTAACATATAATAACAGCTTTGTCTTAAATCAGAAGTAGATCTCTCTCTCTCTCTTTCTAAAAAAGTCCTGAAGGCCACCTGAATGCTGACCATATTAACCATTTTTTGCCCTCTGGGTTGCCCTTGGGAGAGAATGAAGAAGTTCAACTAATTCTCCCCTGCTCCGTGATTTCCTGAAAAGCTCTTTTCACGCCAAGCACAGAGACCATGTCTGTCAAGTGTGGAAGCCAGAATGTCAGTCAATCTGGTTTCTCCACTTTGGAGTCCCTAATAAGGAGCTCTGCAAAAAAAAAAAATGGATGTGGGCAGATAGTTCAACAGCAGCAAGTAGAGACAAGGTAGAAACTGGCTGGAAATGTTGCTGAAAAGGGGCACCGCTATAAGTGGGAGCAATTATCTTGGAGTCCTAGTGGATAACCATTTAGATATGAGCCAGCAGTGTGCAGCAGCTGCTAAAAAAGCCAACACAGTTCTGGGCTGCATAAACAGAGGGATAGAATCAAGATCACGTGAAGTGTTAGTACCACTTTATAATGCCTTGGTAAGGCCACACTTGGAATATTGCATCCAGTTTTGGTTGCCACGATGTAAAAAAGATGTTGAGACTCTAGAAAGAGTGCAGAGAAGAGCAACAAAGATGATTAGGGGACTGGAGGATAAAACATATGAAGAACGGTTGCAGGGACTGGGTATGTCTAGTTTAACAAAAAGAAGGACTGGGGGAGACATGATAGCTGTGTTCCAATATCTCAGGGGCTGCCACAAAGAAGAGGGAGTCGGGCTGTTCTCCAAAGCACCTGAGGGTAGAACAAGAAGCAATGGGTGGAAACTGATCAAAGAAAGAAGCAACTTAGAACTAAGGAGAAATTTCCTGACAGTTAGAACAATTAATAAGTGGAACGACTTGCCTTCAGAAGTTGTGAATGCTCCAACACTGGAAATTTTTAAGAAAATGTTGGATAACCATCTGACTGAGATGGTGTAGGGTTTCCTGCCTGGGCAGGGGGTTGGACTAGAAGGCCTCCAAGGTCCCTTCCAACTCTGATGTTATGTTATGTTATGTAATTACTAATTGCCAGCCAGAAGGTGTGGAGATGTGTACCGTTGCAGTGGTCTCTCCCAAAACCATGAGGAACGAAAGAAGGTAGAGGTTGCCCTTACTTTGGCTAAATAAACAAATCACTATTCAGTGGTCCCATAACATTTTAAAGGAGTCCTGGGTTCAGTCCCTCAGACTTGGTTTTAAGCAGTGGGAATATCACCATCTGCAACTCGTCCTCTTCACTATCTCCACTTCCTCTACCATTACTGCTGTTTCCACCCCCTTCCTCTTCTGAACTAGTCAGCAGCCATGGAAGTGATGCCCCATTCTAAAGGGAAAAGGCGTAAGCAGCAGGTGACTGAAGGAATCAGACGCTGCCCTTAAGGGCACTAATTTCATAAAAGTAGTTGCTTTGTGTCAGCACTGTCTGAGCGCCTACAAAGAGCCAGTGTCTCATTGGCTTAGGAACAGTGGGCGGCTGCTGTAGCTTTTAACTAGCTGGCCAGTGCAGCACTACAGGCAGTCCTCGACTTACAACAGCTCGCTTAGTGACTATTACAACGGCACTGAAAAATGTGACATATGACCGTTTTTCACTTACGACCATTGCCGATCAGATCAAAATTCAGACGCTTGGCAACCGACTCCTATTTATCACGCTTGTGGTCATGTGATCCCCTTTTGCGACCTTCTGACACGCAGTCAATGGGGGAAGCCAGATTCACTTAATGACCGCATTACTAATTTAACCACTGCAGTGATTCATTCAACAACTATGGCAAGAAAGGTCGTAAAATGGGCCAAAACTCACTTATCAAATGTCTCCCTTAGCAACAGAAAGTTTGGGCTCAATTGTGGTCGTAAATTTATTTATTTATTTATTTTTATTTATTTATTATTCATACTTTTATACCGCCCTATCTCCCTAGGGACTCAGGGCGGTGTACAGCCATATAAAAACATACATATATACAAAGTAAAACATTAATTTAAAAAACTTATTACATAGGCCGAATATTTAAAATAGAAATATAAATAATAAAACCCAATTTAAAACCCAATTTAAAATCTAAACATTTAAAATTTAAAAAATCTAGTCCAGTCCTGCGCAGATAAATAGATGTATCTTGAGCTCGCGGTGGAAGGCTCGAAGGTCAGGAAGTTAACGAAGTCCTGGGGGAAGCTCATTCCAAAGGGTGGGAGCCCCTACAGAAAAGGCCCTTCCCCTGGGCGTCGCCAATCGGCACTGCCTGGCCGACGGCACCCTGAGGAGTCCTTCCCTGTGAGAGCGCACGGGTCGGTGGGAGGCATTCGGTGGCAGCAGACGGTCCCGTAAGGACTACCTGCACACCATTCATTGATTCCAAATCACTAAGGGCAAATGGATTTTTCTTGGATTATCAGGGCCTAAGATTTACACACCCACACCCAAGTTCAGCCCCTGTGACATCACTTCAAAGCTACCACGAAGTGTTGAATTGTTAAGAAATTTAAAAAAAACCTGAACTGTATCTATAACTATAAATAAACCACACATACATACCAAAATATCAGTACTAGCAATTGTACTGAGCCTCAGGTACTCAACAGCTCTCTGCTGTAGCTCAACGTCGGCATTCTTTAGTTGGCTGTCACTGCGTAATACGTCTTGAACGGTAGTTTTTATCTCAGGAAATAAATTTACAAACTTGATGTAAGTAGACAGAAGTAGCGCTCTAGTTGGGACACTGCACAGGTGGAACTTTGAATGCAACAGGTTGAACTGGATGAGAGGACTTGGTGAGAGAAAGAAAACAGAGTCAGAGCTAACAGTCCATTCAAAATGATTTGTTTGATGGGCAGAGCGGGAAGGAGTTCGGCATGAAAATCTTAGTATTGCGTTTTGAAATAAAGACATTTCTGCTGCTGGGCATTTTAAATTTCTAATTTATGCTATCCTACTTTTCAGTTCTAATGGCTTATATTGTTTTAATATTCAAACCAGGGGTAGGCAAACCTATATATAACTGTACCTGTGGACATTTCTCTTGATTCTCATACTTTTTTAAAAACTGTAAATTTATTTTTTAAATATTCTTTTCTTTTAAAAAATATAGGCTACTAGTATGCTCAAATCAAATCTCTAAAAAAAGATAGATGTGCCTACTATCCCAAACACAATGCTTACCTCTGCTTTAAAGAGAGAAATAATCTGAATAAAATCTGGTTACACGGGATCATGCTGGAGATAGTTATCCTACTTCTTAAAAAGCCGGTTATAGTATATTGGTTAGGGGATTGAACTAGAACTGGGATAACTAGAGCCAAATACACATGTAGTCATATGAAGCCTGAGCTGGCTCTCAGTGTGATTATGCTACAGATATTATAGTGTTTTTACCTGGATCTTGGATCCCCAGCAATCAAGTTTCCAAATTCTCCCAAAATGTAGCCACCCACTTTGACCAAGTTTTCATGGCATGCTGGTGCTTGGAGAGCCTGTAGAAAAAGGCATTTGGGAAGCTTAAAAAATATTACTGATTCAGAAAATGTGTACATAAACACCTAGTGCAGAGGGAAAACTGGGCCAATATGAAAAGAAAGATATATATATAGTATATGAAATCATCGCTCCCAGAAGCACGAAGCTGAAGCCTGAAGATGACGAATGAGACTTCGTCGAAACGTTGCCAAGATACTTCCAATTTTAAGCGGGAGAAAACCCGAATAACCAAAGACCTACATACATACATACATACATACATACATACATACATACATACATACATACATATATATATATATATATATATATATATATATATATATATATATATAGCATGTTAGGTGCATAACCTTCTCTTAGGGTTCAGATGTATAAGGAACACAAACATTATACAATCAGGAAAAAATATTTATTGGTAACCGTTAGGGTTTTTTTCCCCCAAAGCTGTGGAGGTGTTATTATTTATACTTAAATCCACATTCTGCCTTTGGAATAAACCCAAACACACACACAAAAAACCCGTAATAATTACAGTTAATCCATAGGGCAGGGGTGTCAAACTCATGTTGTCATGGCATTGTCATATGACGTATCGCAACTTTTTTCTTCCTTCGCTAAACCGGGGGTGGGCATGGGCAGCTCGTGACGCATCCAACCTGTGGGCCACGAGTTTGACACACTTGCCAGAGGGCCCAAGCTCCACCAGAGAAGTCTGTTCAAGGAAACAAACTGCAAAGTGAGGAAACACCCTCCACCCTCCCCAACTGATTATACACAGTTATAAAATGTTTATTAGCTATTCTACAATCAACACTTTTAAAATAATTTATCCCATAATTTACAAGATACTTCACAGGAAAGCAACTTCATTTGGAAAACTGCTTTATAATGCTCATTTATCTTTAGTAGAGATTAAGTTACTGGTATTTATTTTTAATAAATAAATTCCATTCTTAAATACATCTTTTCTCCACCTTTACAATTACACCAGAATCAAAAAAAACTTTGCAGGTGGTTAATTGAACTGCTTGAGGTTATGCCCTGTCCCTTCCCTAACTACGTAGTGAGTAGGGAGGAAAAAAGGGGGAAAAAATAAGATAGAAATAGAAATTTGAGTTTCCTGCCTGCTTTTGAGTCTGACTATTCCCTCCAATGACCTTAACCCCACACATTGCTAATAAAAAATGGTCCTTTGTATGTCATAGCTTTTGATAGCAAAATGGATCATTACTTAGGGGTTAGACATATGAAAGATGACTTGTTACCTGCAGTAAGATCACCTTCACTGTGTTAAGAATAGCATATAACTTCCATGAAAACTCTCTCCAAGCAAGGTTTTATCCTACATCTTCAGGTCAAGGCAGAGTTCCAAGTATATGACTCTTCATTACTAGCTGACCTTGACAAATGCCATTCAGCTTTTGATAGGGATAGAGAAGCTGAGATCTGTATGACCATTTATTTTTTTATTTTTTTATTTTTTTATTTTTTTATTTATTTATTTATTTATTTTATTTTATTTTATTTTATTTTATTTTATTTTATTTTATTTTATTTTATTTATTTTATTTTATTTTATTTTATTTTATTTTATTTTATTTTATTTTATTTATTTTATTTTATTTTATTTATTTATTTATTTATTTATTTATTTATTTATTTATTTATTTATTTATTTATTTATTTATTTATTTATTTATTTATTTTATTTATTTTATTTTATTTTAATTTATTTTATTTTATTTTATTTTATTTTATTTTATTTTATTTATTTATTTATTTATTTATTTATTTATTTATTTATTTATTTGTTCGTACTTTTATACCGCCCTATCTCCCAAGGGACTCAGGGCGGTTCACAGCCAAATAAAACATAAATATATACAGAATAAAACATTAATTTAAAAAACTTATTAAATAGGCCGAATATTTAAAAATAGAAATATAAATAATAAAACCCCATTAAAAACCAGATTTAAAATTTAAAAATTCTAGTCCAGTCCTGTGCAAATAAATAGATGTGTCTTAAGCTCGCGGCGGAAGGTTCGAAGGTCAGGAAGTTGGCGAAGTCCAGGGGGAAGCTCGTTCCAGAGGGTGGGAGCCCCCACAGAAAAGGCCCTTCCCCTGGGTGTCGCCAGTCGGCACTGCCTGGCCGACGGCACCCTGAGGAGTCCCTCTCTGTGAGAGCGCACGGGTCGGTGAGAGGCAATTGGTGGCAGCAGATGGTCCCGTAAGTAGCCCAGCCCTATGCCATGGAGCGCTTTGAAGATAATTACCAAAACCTTGAAGTGCACCCGGAAGGCCACAGGCAGCCAGTGCAGTCTGCGCAGGACAGGTGTTACGTGGGAGCCACGAGAGGCCCCCTCTATCACCCCTCTATCACCCGCGCAGCCGCATTCTGACCTACCTGGAGTCTCCGGGTGCTCCTCAAGGGGAGCCCCATGTAGAGAGCATTGCAGTAATCCAGACGAGATGTCACGAGAGCATGAGTGACCGTGCATAGGGCATCCCGGTCTAGAAAGGGGCGCAACTGGCGAACCAGGCGAACCTGGTAAAAAGCTCTCCTGGAGACGGCCGTCAAATGGTCTTCAAAAGACAGCCGTCCATCCAGGAGAATGCCCAAGTTGCGCACCCTTTCCATTGGGGCCAATGACTCGCCCCCAACAGTCAGCCAGTTGTCAAACCAGAAGAATTTTGTTCTTAATACTGGAGCCCAGGATAAATAAGTCCTAGAGCTTCTCTAAAATGTGGCTGGAGCCAAATTAGAGCTTTGAAATTATAATAGGCCAATATGGATGCCATGTCCTCAAATGATTGAAGTGTCTTGACGGGATGAATTTCTAATATCCCCCTGTCTCCCCTTTTATAAAGTTACACATTCATAAAAGCACAATGCATTTTCAAAAAAGTAATCATACTGCATATTTTTTAAACTAATAAACCATCAGATACCAAATCCATTTTTCCTTTTTCTAGAAAGCTTTTATCTTATACTAGAATTCTCAAGTGTATATATACTGTGTGCTTTTATTTGTTCAGGTCTAAGATTGTAATAATAAATTGTATTATTATTATTATTATTATTATTATTATTATTATTATTATTATTATTATTATTATTATTATTATTATTTTATTATTATTGTTCCATTTACCAAAAATATTACTTACAGGCTCCCTATTAATGTTTCATATTAACATTAGATATTAAAAATACTAAAATTATGAAGAAGTATTAGATATAGATATTTTTTTAAAAAAATCAACTGATAAAACAATGTAAGGAGGTAGAAATACAAGAAGTAAAAAAAGAAAAAGTCCCATTTAAAATAGCTTCCCATAACTTCCCATAAAATAGCTTCCCATAAGACAAGTCCATAACTACTTGTCTTCTATTCATGAATTGCACAACTAGTTTGTTTTTATTATACTATCCAATGGGTTTCAGGTAGAAAAGATTGCCAAACAATAGTCTTACCTCAAAAACTGTCTTTGCAGCATATCCTTGCACATCATCTCTGTTAATTACTATTTGAATTACTCTGTACCACACTTCTTCACTAACGTAATCCCCGGCAATTCGAATCAAATTCAGTATGGTATCCACATACCAGGTGTAGTCCACTGCATATTTCTCAGCCAGAATTGCAACTTTGAGTACCTGGAAAGAAAGAAAGAAAGAAAGAAAGAAAGAAAGAAAGAAAGAAAGAGAGAGAGAGAGAGAGAGAGAGAGGGAGGGAGGGAGGGAGGGAGGGAGGGAGGGAGGGAAGAAAAGAAATATGGGTTACCTTCTTATTTTAGCAGTTACAAAAACTAATAGTCATTTATTACAACACAAATTAACATTTATTTTTGAACTAACAACAAAGACCTGATATAGGATAGTTCTGCACATATTCTAATCAAATATAAAAAATTTTTTGACAATGAGCAGTTTGCATACACAGTTTAATGAACTGAGCAATGCTGGCACCAGGTTTTTTGTTCAGAAGAAAAATAATGCTGAATTTAATACGGAGGAATTCTTGCTCTAACACTAAACTCCATGTATGACCATTCTTTAACTAATGTGCCTATATGTTAGTTACTCCTCTGAACAGTGTAAGTGTTGTGACCCAGGTTCCTGGACCCAGACTCCTGGACTCGGATGATTCAGAAAATGAGGGAGAAGACCTGGCAAGCCCTGCTTCTCTTGAGCCCTCTCCCTCCCTGGCACCCACTCAAAGGGAGGGGCCGGCAAGGCCTGATTCTCCCGGGCCTTCTTCTGATTTGGCAACGCCCCAAGAACAGTTTTGGAGGGACGCAAGATTACGAAGGCTTGATCGGCGTGCGCAGCAGCGGAAGAGTTGGGACAAAGCCAAGTCATAATTGTCATGCAGTGACATCTGCAGAGACTATAAATAGGAGGCGGGACTTCCTGGTTTTTTGTCTCGGACAAAGCAATGAATTTGGCGCAAGCTAATTCATGGAGGGAAGAATATATTCGTGAGTAATTCTGGCCTTATCTATAATTTCCTCGTTATCTCCAGAAACTTGGCAGGCCCGTGGGTAGACGTGGCCAGGACATGTATCTATGTAAATAAAAGGAAAAAAGGAAGGCCTCTGACGTACTCTTTGCTGGGAGTATTGGGGAAGGAAACAGAACATTTTGTCCGAGACCTGACTAAACCATCTTCCACCAAAGATGGATCAGCAGCAGGTACAGCAGCAGTTAAACCAGCTACACGCGGCTAATCAACAGCTCCAGCAGCAAGTGGCTCACTTGGCAGGCCAACTTGCTGCCAGGAATGTGCCTGCAGCCCCCCATCCTCCCACCTCCTCCTCGCCGCAAGTGCCCGATAACCGTGCGGATAAGTTTTCTGGGCAGCCTGAGATGTTCCCGACCTTCTTGGGACAGTGCCAGCTCTACATGGCTATGAGGCCAGAGGATTTCCCAGACGACCGGGCTAAGGTGGCCGTGATTAACCTTCTTTCCGGCTCGGCTGCTCGATGGGCCACGCCTCTTGCTCCAGGACAGCCCCCTGCTGGCGGACCAACAGCGTTTTTGGCAGCACCTGCGCACCATGTATGAGGACCCCGTTCGAATGCTGACGGCAACCAGGCGCCTTAAGGAACTCCGTCAAGGGAAACGCCCCCTGCAGGAGTACATCGCCGAATTTCGTCTTTTGTGCCAGGACTCTGACTGGAATGGTGCAGCGCTGGGGGGCGCGGTCCAGGAGGGACTCTCAGAGGAATTGCAAGGCGAGCTGGCCCGCGTGGGCGCCGCGGACCCTCGACAACTTGGTGCCTTTGTCTCCGCCTCGATGCCCGTCTGCAACGGCGACCGTCCCGTCGCACCCCCCGGGACCCTCCGTCGACATCTGCACCCCCACTTCCTGCACCACCAGCACCCAGGGTCGCCCCACGTTTTGTAACCGCTGCGGAAGAGCCCATGGAGTTGGGAGCGGCCAGACCTCGCCTAACAGCCCAGGAGCGGAACCGGAGGCGCCAAGGGGGATTGTGCCTGTACTGTGGGGAGCCCGGCCACTTCGCCGCTTCTTGCCCCAGAAAGCGAAGTGGGGCACGCACGCCGGTCCCCGAATCACAGCGTGACCAATCGGGAAATGGAGCAGGCCCGACCTCGGGGAAACCCTAGGTCGGGCACGTACTAAGCCCCCACTGGACGTTGCGGAAGTAGACTCTGGGCCCCCTCGGCATCTGATTCTGGACACACGGATATGGTTGGGGAACCAGTCGGACGAGCTCCAGGCGCATGCGCTGGTGGACTCAGGGGCCACAACAAACTTTATGGACCAGGCCTTTGTGACCCAGTTTGCGGTCCCCGTGGTTCCGGTGGACCCTCCGATGCGGGTACAGACAATTGATGGACGAGAACTGGTGTCCGGCCCCATTAAATTCGCCACCCAGCCTTTGCGCCTGGCTATTGGGGACCATGAGGAGGCGATCCAGTTTTATGTCACGGCGGACCTTCATTTTCCCTTGGTCCTTGGGTTGGCCTGGCTTCGGACCCACGATCCTCAGGTGGCCTGGTCGCGGAACGCCATCTCTTTCCCGAGTCTGCAGTGCGTCGATCACATCCGCCACACCTGTGCCGGCCAGAACGTCCCCACCGCTGCCATCACCTTGCCTCCTGAGCTGACGGACTTCGCCCGGCGTGTTCAGCGAGAAGGAGGCGGACCGACTACCCCGCATCGGCCCTACGATTGCCCGTGGACCTTCTGCCCAACGCACCACTGCCTGTGGGACGCCTGTATTCCATGTCGGGCCGAGTTGGCGGCCCTCAGGGCCTCCCTGGACAAAACCCTGGCCCGAGGGTCCATCCGGCCTTCAAAGCCCCCTCTCTCGGCCCCGGTCCTCTTTGTGAAGAAGAAGACAGGGGACTTGCGCCTATGCTGTGATTACCGCCGGCTAAACGCCATTACGGTGCGGAATCGCTACCCCCTGCCGCTCATCCCGGAGCTACTGGAAAGGTTGCGGAGGCCACGATCTTCACCAAGCTCGATCTCCGGGGCCTACAACCTGGTGCGGATACGAGAAGGAGACGAATGGAAGACGGCATTCGCACCGATACGGACACTACGAATACACTGTCATGCCATTTGGGTTGACCAATGCTCCCGCCGTTTTCAGCACTTCATGAACGACGTGTTCCGAGACATGTTGGATCGGTTCGTGGTTATCTACCTCGGCGACATCCTGATTTACTCCCGGTCCAGGAAAGCCACCTTCGACACGTCAGTCTGGTTCTGCAACGCTTGGAGCAACAACTCAATGCGGCTGAGAAATGCGTCTTCTTCCGGACTTCCATAGAATTCCTCGGGCATATCATCTCGCCCGAGGGCATAGCCATGGACCCATGTAAAGTAGAAGCTTTGTGTAGCTGGGAAGCCCCTCGTCGGGTGAAGGATGTTCAGCGCCTACTGGGCTTCGCCAACTACTACCCGACCTTCATCCCGGCTTCGCCACACTGACAGCTCCACTTACCCAGCTCCTCAGGAAGAAGGTTGCATTCGGTGGGGTCCCCGCAGCAAGAAGCATTCACAGCCCCCAAGAAAGCCTTCACCACGGAACCCGTCCTGAGGCACGCCGACCCGCTCCGGCCTTTTGTGGTGGAAACGGACGCGTCCAATGTGGCTCTGGGAGCGGTGCTGCTACAGGCTCCGACGAATGGTGGCACACTTTTTCCCTGCGCTTACTACTCCGGAAACTCAACCTTCCGAGCGCAACTACACTATCTGGGAAAAGAGTTGCTGGCTATCAAGGCTGCATTCGAGGCTTGGCGACACCATCTGGAGGATGCCCGACATCAGGTGGAGGTCCGAACGCACCATCGGAATCTCGAGCACCTCACCACAGCTCGGAAGTTAAACCAGCGGCCGATCCGGTGGTCGTTGTTTTGCCGGTTCAACTTCCGTGACCTACATTCCCAGCGGTCACAACCGGAGGGCGGATGCCCTGTCCCACAAGCCAGAGTACCTCTGCGCCAAGGACCCCCTGAAGCCTTGGCCGCAGCACGGGAGCCAGTGGACTTGCGGGCCCAGGTGCGAGAGGCGCAGCGCCAGGACGCCTGGTCGCAGCAAAGGAGAGCGGAGGTGGGCCCCACGTCTCCTTGGACCTTGGAGGAGGACTTACTCAAGTTTCGGGGGCGATTATATGTACCCACAGGACCACTCCGAGCCCTCGCCATGACCCAGTGCCACGACAACCCTGCAGCAGGACATTTTGGGTTCTTCAAGACCCTCCACCTGGTGACACGGACCTTTTGGTGGCCCCGAGTGCGGCATGATATACATGCCTACGTGACATCCTGCGTACCGTGCCGGCAAGCCAAGACCGCCACGGGGGCCCCTCCCGGGCTCCTCCAACCCTTGCCGACACCCGACAGACCCTGGGGCGATCTCTATGGATTTCCTGACAGACCTGCCGCCGTCCTCTGGGTTCACCACGGTGCTGGTGGTGGTGGACATGCTCACCAAGATGGCACACTTCATCCCATGCCGCTGACTGCCCACAGCCGCAAAACGCCCGCCTCTTTCTGCAGCACATCTTCCGCCTCCATGGTCTACCGGACAGGGTGGTTTCGGACCGCTGGAGTTCAGTCCACAGCCCGCTTCTGGAAGAGCCTGATGGCCGCGTTGGAGGTGCAGGTATGTCTGTCGTCATCGCACCATCCGGAGACCGACGGGGGTACAGAGAAGGTCATCGGTATACTGGAACAGTATCTCCGTTGCTTCATCAACCAGCAACAGGACAACTGGGCCGACTACCTGTCTCTGGCGGAGTTTGCTTTTAACAACTCTCAGCACACCTCTACTCAGGTGACCCCGTTCTTTGCCAATGTGGGTACCATCCGCTCTTCCTCTGGCACCACCGGACTCTCCTGTTCCCGAACGCAGACCTTCCTGACGGAATTGCATGCGGTCCAACAGTTGGTACGCCAGCAGCTGAATCGGGCAAAGGAGGACTACAACGGTCCGCTGACCGCTCCCGACGGGCAACGCCCCGCTGGCAGTTGGAGACCGGTGTGGCTCTCCACCAAACACCTCCCGTCCGACCGCCGGTAAAGAAGTTGGACCACCGATTCATCGGCCCGTTCCTGTCGAGGCAGTCATCAACCCGGTAGCCTACCGACTGACCCTGCCACGATCCATGCGGATCCACCCCGTTTTTCACCGGTCCCTTCTAGTTCCTGAGGCCACACCGAGTCCCCTTCGGTGCCCAACAGCACCCGTCACTGTCGCCGAGGACGGGTCGGAGGAATACTGAAGTCCACAGCGACGAGACTCTCGCTGGCTAAAGGGTCGTTTCCAATATTTGATCGCGTGGAAGGGATACGGGACTGATTTCTCCTGGGTAGATGCCTCCGACGTTCATGCCCCTGACCTGGTGCAGGCCTTCCATGAGCAGAACCCAGCCCGACCGCATCCCGATCGTCAGCCCCGGGGGAAGGGCCCTGCGGTGAGGAGTAGTGTTGTGACCCAGGTTCCTGGACCCAGACTCCTGGACTCGGATGATTCAGAAAATGAGGGAGAAGACCTGGCAAGCCCTGCTTCTCTTGAGCCCTCTCCCTCCCTGGCACCCACTCAAAGGGAGGGGCCGGCAAGGCCTGATTCTCCCGGCCTTCTTCTGATTTGGCAACGCCCAAGAACAGTTTTGGAGGGACGCAAGATTACGAAGGCTTGATCGCGCGCAGCAGCGGAAGAGTTGGGACAAAGCCAAGTCATAATTGTCATGCAGTGACATCTGCAGAGACTATAAATAGGAGGCGGGACTTCCTGGTTTTTTGTCTCGGACAAAGCAATGAATTTGGCGCAAGCTAATTCATGGAGGGAAGAATATATTCGTGAGTAATTCTGGCCTTATCTATAATTTCCTCGTTATCTCCAGAAACTTGGCAGGCCCGTGGGTAGACGTGGCCAGGACATGTATCTATGTAAATAAAAGGAAAAAAAAAGGAAGGCCTCTGACGGACTCTTTGCTGGGAGTATTGGGGGAAGGGAAACAGAACAGTAAGCGTCAGAGCACCATATTTCAAACTCCAACTAGTAACAATAATTCCTGCCCCAAAACAATTTCTAATTTCATTGTTATATTTTTTTGAAATAAGTTTAGTTGCTATTGAAATTCTTAAGTATGATATGTAGATCGCCAAAACAAAATAAAATCCTGTCATGTTACATGTACACCATGCAATGAAAACTAAAATACATTTTAAAAAACTTACGATTTCTTCTCTAATAGAATAATCAGCTGTTTCCAGATAATTCAGCATTTCGGCTACAATTTGTTGGGCATTGCTTCGGTCACACATAGCATACAGGAGATCCACTGCTCTCTGTCGTACACTTACATCTCTCTCCGTCTAGAAGTAGCATCATAATTATAACATAAAAATTTAGGGGAAAGATATGAAAATAACTTTCAAACATGGTATGTATACCATGAGACTTTGAGAATATTGAGATACAGAGAATTGAACCAGAGTGAATAACAGGCAATTTTGTCATGACATCAAAAAGTCTAAATAGTACCTAGCATAAAATGCCTATTAATGTACAGTGTCTGAAAGAGCAGTTTTATTGCCAGGGGAATTAAAGTTCCATTCAGGTACTTTAAGATAAAGTAGAATATGATTCAATGAATTAAAAATATATGTATATTGCACAGAGTCCACAGAAACTCTTTAAAGTAGGGATGAAAGAAAAAATAAAGGCCAGTATCTTTCCTTATCCCAAAAAATATTTCTTGAACTGATTAGAAAGTATCGAGGATTAAATGAGATGCACCAACATAATAATAGGGCCAGGTCTATATAATGTACTTGTTTAGACAGTAGCAATAGCAAAGAAGAGAAAGCTATACGTCTTACTGCCTGTTCACTATCCTCCAAGCCAGGAGTGTCAAACTCAAGGTTCATGGGCCAGATCCAGGTTGTGGGGTGCTTAGATCTGGCCTGCGGGCTGCAGTGCCTCTGCCAGCAAAAACAGAGCTCAGGAGGGCTGTGTGCACACACACACCCCAGCTCCATTTTTGCTGGTAGAGGGTTGCAGGAGGCTGTCGAACACAGCTTGGGAGCCTGTTTTCTCGGGCAGAGCACTCGGGCCTCCACAGATGCCCCCACACGAATGACATTAAGCTAGCCACAGACACTTCAGTCCCCCCCACCCCGATATCAAACAAACCCTGATGTGGCCCTCAATGAAATCGAGTTTTGACACCCCTACTCCAAACTAACTGATATGTCCAGGTGCAGCAAAGGACAATATTCCATCTTCAGTTCTGAAGATAGATCCAAAGTGGGCCATCTGGCTATTTGTACAAAGTGTAGGAGGGAGCTTTTCATTTCTTTTTGCCTCAAATAACAGAATAGCAAGGGCTAGACCAGGCTAACACTATGGAGAGAAGGGACAAAGAAGGAAGAGGAATCGAGGCACAGCAGAAAAATGGAATATGAAAGAATGGAGCATACAAACTATTCCCAATTTCACTCCCTGTGGAATGAATGTCGTCTTCCTAAATTATTGTTTATCTGTGGTTAGGTTCAGTCCCTGCTTTAATCATGCAGGAGTCACACATTTTCTTAAAGCAGGGAACTCCCACACTATAAACTTTCACTTTTCTTCCTTCTCCAGAGTTTTATCTTTTCCCTTTCTTTTCTGCATCTTCATAGGTAGAGAGTGCTCTTGTTAGGACTACCAAAACAGCATTGTTCTACTTGCTAAATTTTGATACAGCAGTACAGAATGGGAGCTATAGTTCAAGCATGGCCTAACTGAAAAAAAACCTGAACCTTATTGTGGGTTATGAAATGTTTTAAAGAGGTTGCAAGGAAAAAAAACATTTTCATAGCCTGTAAATAGTTGAATAAAAACTTGGGAGATAACTAGCTAGAAAAACCAATAAAATACATATCAGAAGCTTGATTTGGTGCTAGATTTTTGTTTTTTTATGTGTTTAGTTTCATTGTTTTAATATGACTTTGATGCTGTTTTAACTTTTGATTGGGAGTCACCCAGAGCTGATAAGATAGGCAGCTCTATAAATGATTTAAACAAATAAAATAAAAATCAATTAAACAGAAGAATCAGGGTTGTAGGCAATACACAGAACCAAACGTTACCTTCAATGCATTGATCACTGTTTCTATGTGTGTTTTCACAGCCTCATGTGAAAATTCAGAGCTGGCAAGCGTGCACATGCTTTCCAATGCTAAGTAACGAAGATTAGTTTCCCGGTGTTGCAAGAACTGGCCTAGCTGATTACAGGCACGAACAAGCAGGTTTGGTTCACTAGGCAGAAGAGAGAATGTAAAAAGATAACTAACTGTAACAATCAGTAGCACAAGTAGCACATACTAGACAGCATTAGTGAGAGCATTATAAGGTACATTCACTACCATTAAAAGTGCGGCTAATATCTTCTGAACGTTAGTAATAATGGTAAGTACAATTCCATTTTAAAGCAGGAAGCTTTACCTGTATCATTTTCAAAGAGTATTTCATAATGGCTGGGAGTGTGCATTTTGGGGTAATACAGTCAATTAGGTATAATCCTGATGTTCTAGTGATGGCATATATACATATACACACACAGAGAGAGTATCAAGAATAAGAACTACTACAAATTGTAGTAGAACGAAGAACACGAAAAAGAAAGAATTAGAAAAAGCTAAAAGTGTAGTAAAAAAGGAAAAAAGAAAGTAGAAAAAACAAGAAAGATTTAAAGGCATAAAGAAGTATTTTCGGATATTCTTCACAACAGTTATTAAGTACAATTATATTTTAACTTCTCTCTCTCAAGTTACATCATGATTCTCTTCTTTCTATGCTCTTTATCGTGTCTAAAGATCAAAACCATAAATCAAATTCCTTGTGTGTCCAATCACACTTGGCCAATAAAAAATTCTATTCTATTCTATTCTATTCTATTCTATTCTATTCTATTCTATTCTATTCTATTCTATCACAAGTTTATTTTTTAAAATTTTTATGCAAAACATAAGAATTTTCCAGTCAGCAATAAATGTAGATGTTATCTTGTTTCTGTTGGCGTATTTACTTTCCATGCTGTTTCATCAAAATTAACAGTTTTGATGATATGGATGAGCTTATCAATATAGTTATTGGCATAGGAATCCTACATGTTATCCTACATCTAGATTGATCATTCTTGGGATCAGAAAGTAACATCTGACATTCCTATGTGATCATACAATACTACAAACACATGGCTATTATCCACAGGTGAGCAACATCACTTAGTTTAGGATTAGGACAAAATAATATTGCCAAGCAGGTATGTACAGATGGGCCTTGTTTTTCATAAAGATTCAGTTACAACCTACAACTACGGAAATTAAGACCTTGGATACAAGGATCTTTAAAAATGTACTTTACACATGCGCAAAAGCCCATCTGCCATTTTGCACGTTTATAGAGTAACAACAAAAAAAGTTAAACCTGTAGCTACACAAAAATATCAGCTTTTGTCTCTCCTTAGCAACCACAGAAACGCAAAACTTTGGACCATAAAATTATGACCAAGAGCTACTTCCGTTGTTTGTGTTGATCTTATCCAAGAAAAACAATTTAACAGATTTTTGTGATTTTTTTCATAAGAGTACGTTTTTTCTTATAATGCTATTCCAGCATCATCAAAGTATCCCCTATTTTGGCATTATTTTTAATCAATGAAAATGCATTGATAATAAATGATGTAAGCAAAAGAACAATGATTGGCCAAGTTCAAAAATATATGTCCTCTGGAGGGAAAGCATACCAATTCAAGATTGTCGTTATAGGGCACAGAGCAAAGCTAGGTTTGAGATGCTCTATGGTGCTGTCACTTGAGAAGATGTGTGACTGAGACTCATTTTCAAATCATTCTTTTAGGTTCTGAAATGGAATACAATTTCAATAGGAAAAATATCTGCTTCGAGTATCTTTCCTGTCTCCCCTCATTGGTTGCACCTGATTCACACAACATGGTAAACAAACTTGTGTTTCAGTTTAGGATTCATGGTAAACCAGGAAATAAATCCAGACTGAGGTTAAGGCAGGGAACCATATGAAACCATAATTTAAGTTAGCTGGCATGTGGCTCCATGATTAAGCAACCAGTAAGTCTTCCAGGAAAATAAAGTTTAGTTCAGGAACAAGCTGCAGGCAGAGCCACTCCTATATACTCCTTTTTTCCCCCTATGCTTCAGGCATGCAGAGAACTCATTTTAAAAGTAAAACAAAGGACTCAAGTAATCTCTCCACACCCTTCATGTTTGCTTCCTTTTTTGTTTTTTAAGAAAGACAAAATACAAATCCAGATACCGACAACAGAGTGGGAGAAAGACCAGATTGTTATGGCGTGTTGTGGAATGAACGATCCCTGTTGCCTTAACTTTAGAATTACTTACACTGTTGTTCGAACAGCTCCCAATTCTTCCAATTTGGTAAGGTTCGAGTTGGAAATTGCCACCGAACAGGTCTTTGAAGTGACATGCAATTACACAGTCCAGGGCAGTTTTAAAAGGGCACGCTGGGTTTTCACAGGAGAGTTTTCCTCCAAAGCTTACCTGTCATGGTGGATAATCAAACTAATCGCCTCAAACAATACAGCATTCTTTGCATTTGAATGCTGCACTTTCTTTGATTTAGGAGGTTCTTGAGCTTTGTTAAGAATAGTTTCCAGGCATTCTGTGAGACGTCCTCTAACGGAAGGGTCTTCTGGGAGAAAGAAACTCATTAGGCAAATTCGCTGAACAATGTAAAATTATACAATTACTATATGCCTTTTAAATGTCTCACTGAAAAACTCAGTGCTATCCCCAGATAACATATGGAATAACATATCCTGCAAGTAGAGTACCTAATGATTTCTGATCTAGGCAGCTGTTAGCTTCAATATAATACACAACATTAAATAATTCCAATCCTAAATATGTGAAAAAGGCAGAAAGTTACATTTTTAAGTGAAAAAAAACCAACAGCAGCTTCCATGCAATGCTCAAGTTTGTGGCAGTAGTGAACTCCCTGGTCACCACTTCTTTATCCTCCTACCTTCGGGAAGGATATATAGAACCATAGCCAGCCACACAAAAAGGCTGAAGTACAGTATTTATCCATGGACTGTCAGACTCCTGAACGCAAAATAACATCATAACTACCTAGTACGGTGGACTTGCAAGGCCGACGCAATGTGTAACATGTTCACACTAGTGCAATAGGACTGGGTGTTTTGTTAATATGATTTATTGGGTTAGGGATTTTCTGTCTTCACTCTAAGTTGTATTGTGTTTGGGGGTGTGTGTGCACTGAGGGAGCTCAACCAATCTCATTATACATATGTTGTGCACCAACAATAAAGGAATAAAGATTTGAATTGGGAAAAAAAAATTCCACAGTGTTCCTCAGAGCTAGGTAGGTTTGTCAAAATGGAAAAAGCAGAGAAAGATTCTCTCCAGTCTGCTTACTAGCATCAGGCAAATATGGAGTAAGTAAGGATTAGGAATATGGAGAAATCTATTTCTGTCTATATTACAACTAATTGGTGTTAGACTATTTGACAATATTGGAGACAAATAAAACAAACTGAATTTAAGTGCAGGGGAACAGTTCCCAGCCAATCATGTTTTGACACAATGGGAGGACATTCGTTTTCAAATTGTTGAAATAGTTATGCCCCACACAAGAACAAGATGCACATATGGGACTCAGGAATGTTATATTTGCAGGAGATGTTATTCCAGATGTTATCTGGAAGTGACTTCTAACACAAACAGCAAATATAGCACTTATGATATTTGATGTGTGTGCGCGTGTGTGTGTGTGTGTGTGTGTGTGTGTGTGTGTATGTTTTCTGAGGTTTTTGTGGGTGTTTGTATGTAGGTCTTTGGTTATTCGGCTGGTGTTTACAGCTTTGTGTTTCTAGGAGCAATGTTCCTAGAAGCACGAAGGTGTAAACAGCCTGAAGATGACGAATGAGACTTTGTCGAAACGTTGCCAAGACGCTTCCAATTTTACGCGGGAGAAAACCCAAATATTCAAGAAAGCTTATACTGGCTTAACAAGAATATATTTTTTTGCCTAAAGTTTAATTCAAATCTGTTTTCCTGCCATTTCTAACCTAACATTGTGCTTGTGTGCATTTGCTTTTTCCTCTGAATGGCAAACCTCAGTTATCTGAAAACTCTAATTGCATCTTTCATTCATCTTAAGATCTCCAAGATAAATATACCCAGAAGCTTCTCATTTGGGCACTTTAACAAATTCCTCTCTCTTTTTGCATTTCTCTCATTTCATATTGGCAGCTCATGCACGACTTGAGATTAACCAGGATGTCTTTTCCACATATACTGCTACCATGCCTGATCTCTTCCAATCTGTACTTCTTTGCTGAATATTTTCTGAATTTATGGAGACTGAATTGCCTCTTGAAGGTTTGGCTCAGAAATTGCCTTTAATTTTTGTTCTGCTTTTTATGAGGCCAGGGATCTCTCTGGGCTTTCTGTTTCCTATAAATCTGTAAGAATTTCATACATGCCTTCATTTAAATCACTTGTTTAAAATAGCCAAATGGCAGTAGACCAAGGAAAGAACCAAACAGTATTTGTTAAAGGAGTTGGATCCAGGTAATGTTGTTTCAGCCAAATTGTATTTGTTCCAAAATACTGAGTACCAGGTATGCTTGTTTAGCCATTTGTATTTATTTGAAACAACAACAACAACTTCCCTCACTCTGCAGTAGTTTGGATTCAAAGGGGAAAAGGTGATTTTTGAGCATATGTGAGCATGCACATAGCTATTCTAATTTCTGATACACTGCAATCTCCATGATCACCGACATACATTTCAAATGCTATTAGCTGTTCTTTGCTAATTAAAGGAAGCGTGAAACTATGACAGTTTTTCATTACTTCACCTGGCGGAGGATAGCACTGCAACAATCTCAAAAGCTTCACAGACAACCATGGAGCAGGGACAAAGTAGTAAGTATAATCCTGGAGATCAGTAGATGCTGACGTCACAATCTGAAAGTAGAAATTTTCTGTTACTTTCTGGTGACATTTTGTAAGCCTAGGGAATGCACAATGCAGATTCTGAATTTTAATGAAGTCCAAGAAAACAGGAATTAAAATGAAAGAAAATAAAACACAGAAGCTTGAGCACTGATGAAGTGGAAGGTGTGCCAGAAATTAATTAATTAATTTAATTAATTAATTTATTAGATTTTTATACCGCCCTTCTCCCGAAGGACTCAGGGCGGTGTACAGCCAATTATAAAAAACAATAACAATATACAATTAAAACAAAAATTAAAAAACTTATTCAATAGTCGGCCGAAATTTAAAATAATTAAATTTAAAAACCCTTAAAATTCATAAAAAAATATAACCCCAATTAAAAATATTTAAAAAATTTAGGCCAATCCCGCTTGAATAAATAAATGCGTTTTCAGCTCATGCACGACTTGAGATTAACCAGGATGTCTTTTCCACATATACTGCTACCATGCCTGATCTCTTCCAATCTGTACTTCTTTGCTGAATATTTTCTGAATTTATGGAGACTGAATTGCCTCTTGAAGGTTTGGCTCAGAAATTGCCTTTAATTTTTGTTCTGCTTTTTATGAGGCCAGGGATCTCTCTGGGCTTTCTGTTTCCTATAAATCTGTAAGAATTTCATACATGCCTTCATTTAAATCACTTGTTTAAAATAGCCAAATGGCAGTAGACCAAGGAAAGAACCAAACAGTATTTGTTAAAGGAGTTGGATCCAGGTAATGTTGTTTCAGCCAAATTGTATTTGTTCCAAAATACTGAGTACCAGGTATGCTTGTTTAGCCATTTGTATTTATTTGAAACAACAACAACTCCCTCACTCTGCAGTAGTTTGGATTCAAAGGGGAAAAGGTGATTTTTGAGCATATGTGAGCATGCACATAGCTATTCTAATTTCTGATACACTGCAATCTCCATGATCACCGACATACATTTCAAATGCTATTAGCTGTTCTTTGCTAATTAAAGGAAGCGTGAAACTATGACAGTTTTTCATTACTTCACCTGGCGGAGGATAGCACTGCAACAATCTCAAAAGCTTCACAGACAACCATGGAGCAGGGACAAAGTAGTAAGTATAATCCTGGAGATCAGTAGATGCTGACGTCACAATCTGAAAGTAGAAATTTTCTGTTACTTTCTGGTGACATTTTGTAAGCCTAGGGAATGCACAATGCAGATTCTGAATTTTAATGAAGTCCAAGAAAACAGGAATTAAAATGAAAGAAAATAAAACACAGAAGCTTGAGCACTGATGAAGTGGAAGGTGTGCCAGAAATTAATTAATTAATTTAATTAATTAATTTATTAGATTTTTATACCGCCCTTCTCCCGAAGGACTCAGGGCGGTGTACAGCCAATTATAAAAAACAATAACAATATACAATTAAAACAAAAATTAAAAAACTTATTCAATAGTCGGCCGAAATTTAAAATAATTAAATTTAAAAACCCTTAAAATTCATAAAAAAATATAACCCCAATTAAAAATATTTAAAAAATTTAGGCCAATCCCGCTTGAATAAATAAATGCGTTTTCAGCTCGCGGCGGAAGGTCCGAAGGTCAGGCAATTGACGCAAGCCAGGGGGGAGTTCATTCCAAAGGGTAGGAGCCCCCACAGAGAAGGATCTTCCCCTGGGGGCCGCCAGCCGACATTGCTTGGCGGACGGCACCCCGAGAACTCCCTCTCTGTGCGAGCGTACGGGTCGGTGGGAGGCATGAGGTAACAGCAGGCAGTCCCGTAAGTACCTAGGCCCTAAGCCATGGAGCGCTTTAAAGGTAGTGACCAAAACCTTAAAGCACACCGAAAGACCACAGGTAGCCAGTGCAGTCTGCGCAGGAGCGGTGTTACATGGGAGACACGTGTGGCTCCCTCAATCACCCGCGCAGCTGCATTCTGAACTAACTGAAGCCTCCGAGTGCACTTCAAGGGGAGCCCCATGTAGAGAGCATTGCAATAATCTAAGCGAGAGGTGACAAGAGCATGAGTGACCGTGCATAAGGCATCCCGGTCAAGGAAGGGGCGCAACTGGCGAACCAAGCGCACCTGGTAAAAAGCTCTCCTGGAGACGGCCGCCAAATGATCTTCAAACGACAGCCATCCATCCAGGAGAACACCCAAGTTGCGCACCCTTTCCATTGGGGCCAATGACTCACCCCCAACAGTCAGCTGTGGTTGCAGCTGGCTGTACCAGGGTGCCGGCATCCACAGCCATTCCATCTTGGAGGGATTGAGCTTGAGCCTGTTTCTCCCCATCCAGACCCGTACGGCTTCCAAGCACCGGGACAGCACTTCGACAGCTTCGTTGGGGTCGCCCGGGGTGGAGAAGTACAGCTGCGTGTCGTCAGCGTACAGTTGGTATCTCACCTCAAAGCCACTGATGACCTCGCCCAGCGGCTTCATATAGATGTTGAACAGGAGAGGCGAGAGAATCGACCCCTGTGGCACCCCACAAGTGAGGCACCTCGCGGTCGATCTCTGCCCCCCTGTCAACACCATCTGCGACCGGTCAGAGAGATAGGAGGAGAACCACCGATAAACGGTGCCTCCCACTCCCAAACTCTCCAACCGGTGCAGCAGGATACCATGGTTGATGGTATCAAAAGCCGCTGAGAGATCTAATAGGACCAGGGCAGAGGAACAACCCCTATCCCTGGCCCTCCAGAGATCATCCACCAACGCCTCTTTCAAGGCGGCGGGGAAAACCCCTTCCAACAAAGAAGCATTTATAATTTCCTGGAGCCAGCTTCGTGCCACCTCCTGAGTGGCCAGCACCAACCAGGAGGGACACGGGTCCAGTAAACATGTGGTGGCATGTAACCTCCCCAATAACCTGCCCACGTCCTCGAGAGCCACAGGATCAAACTCATCCCAAACAATCTCAACAAGACGCGTCTCTGTCCTCTCACTCGAATTATCGCAATTTTGGTCCAAACTATCCCAAAGCTGAACGATTTTATCGTATAGATAACCACTAAACTCCTCAGCACGTCCCTGCAAGGGGTCATCCCGCCCCTCCTGATGAAGGAGAGAGTGGGTCACCCGAAACAGGGCAGCCGGGCGGTTATCTGCCGACACAATGAGGGTGGAAACGTAAGAATGTTTTGCCTCCCTCAATGCCACTAGGTAGGTCTTAGAATAAGATCTAACTAGTGTCCGGTCAGCTTCGGAACGGCTGGACCTCCAGGTACTCTCTAGGCATCTTCTCTGGCGTTTCATCTCTCTCAGCCCCTCAGAGAACCAAGGGGCCAGTTGAGATCTACGCTGGGTCAGAGGCCGCAAAGGCACGACACCGTCCAAAGCCCCAGTCGCGGCCTGTTCCCAGGCCGCAACTAGTTCTTCAGCCGTGCCGTGGGCCAGATCCTCAGATCCTCAGGAAACGACCCAAGCTCCGTCAGGAACCTCTCAGGGTCCATCAGGCGCCTGGGACGGAACCAACGTCCAAGCACTTATCAGAGCAAACAAAAGGCAAAAAACTACAGGGTACAGTAGTAAATATTTTAACATAAGTTGCTACTAGTTTACACAATTCTTGGAAACAACAGACTGGAAAATGCAAACAAATGCATGATTGTTTCTTGATATATCCTTATTCTTTCTGTTGCTATTGTTAAATGCTGCCTTTATTTTGTATAACTCAGGTTTGTATAGTTCAAGGTAGTGTGAGTTGGCTTGGGTTGTGAGGGAGTGACTGACCCAAAGTCATCCAGCCAAATTTCATGCCCAAAGGGGGACTAGATCTCACCATCACTTGGTTTTTAGGCCACTTTTGCTCTCCAATAATTTTTCAGCTAATGGAAGAGAGATACACAGCAACTGCTTGTGTCAAAACTGAAGCTGGACTAATGACTCAAAGCAGGAAGGGAAAGACTCATCACTACCCAAAAACACCTAAAATGGCTTCTGGGAGAAGATAGGTTGGCTGGAGGGGTTTTTTTCCCTTATGAATATGAAAAGGTATTAGTCTGAGTGTGAACATTGTCAAAGGATACAGGAAATCTGATAGTAGCAGACAGAGTTGTGTCCAATTTTGAAGAGTTGAGAAAAATAATATAGAATGGAAAAAGACAAAATAAGAAACCTACATGTATTTTGCTGTATCAAACCAGTATCTGAACATGTTTTTAATACTTACTGCTTATTAAATTCACAATTATATCATTTTTTAACAGATAGGTGGGAGAAAACATTGTCCTTGAGATTTGTCAGGGAAAATAGAACAGAATAACCATGGATACAAAATGCTCATTTTGAACCAAGTGTAATGAAGAAAAGGAAAAGCAAGCTGAAATGTCGAAGAGACTTTGGTTCTTTTTGTTTTTTGTCTGTTATCAATGTGCTGAACCATGATCAAACATTTTGCTGTCATGTCTGAACAGGGTATAGAAGTATCGTATGTAACAGGTGTGGAGCTGGATGGGCTGGTCTTGCATTTAACATCTTAGCACACAAATATGCATATGCACACATGCTTCAGCATTTTGTATATTTATTTATACCAATAATTAGCAGACGTCTCTTCTATGTGATATGTGAGAACAATTAAATAGCATATTCCAACAAATACAGGAAGTCCACACAGATCACATATCATAAAAAAACTGATAATGGGATTTGGCTACAACTCTTTGTTCCTTATAAAAACTATTTCTGTTCTGTTTTAGGCTTAAAAATGGGTCCGAAAAGGATTTAGGGACAAGGAACAGGAAGTTATTCCATTTATCTAAAAAAATAATCCAAAAAAGAAAATCCAGATTTCTGAAGTAAAATCAGGAGAATAAATTGCTGAAGAGAGGACAATTGTTAACACATTTGTTAACACAATTGTTAACACATTAATAAAATTAAGAATAGTCTTGGCCAAATGAACTATTCACACAAGATAAAAATATAACAACGCAATACAATAGAATCTACAGATGCTATTCAACTTGTATTACTTGTTCTTTGTCCAATTACAAAAATAGATGAACTTCCTACTCTATAATTAAAAAGCTAATGGCTTTGCTTTAAATACCTCAGTTGGTAAGCCCATACAAATGGTGAATAATCTGAATAAAAGGTATGTACAATTGATGCTTAAATATACTTTTATCCTTTTGATTCAGTATTGATTCTTGGCAACTGCCTGGATAGTTTCTTGTCATTTTCTTGGAAAATTTCAGAAACGGCTTGCTGTTGTCTCTTTCTTAGAGCTGAGCGAAACTTTCTGGCTAGTGTCCCAGTTTATGGTAGGACTAGCATTTATAGTCAGCCAGTTTGTAGCCTGATATCTTAACCACTACATTAAAGTGACTCTCCATAAGTATACCTATATTTAAGACGTACATTTTATTTTATAGGGGAGAAAATAGGAAGCAGCAATATTATGTAGATATAGAGCCAAGGTGGCAGAGTGGTTAGAGTGCAGTACTGCAGACTACTTCAGCTGACTGCTAGCTGCAGTTCAGTAGATTGAATCTCACTGGCTCAAGGTTGACTCAGCCTTCCATCCTTCTAGGGTGGGTAAAATTAGGACCCAGATTGTTGGGGGTAATATGCTGACTCTGTAAACCGCTTAGAGAGGACTGTAAAAGCACTATAAAGCAGTATACAAATCTAGTGCTATTGCTACTTGCCATCTTGAGTTGAACAAAATAAATAAAAGCCAACATAAAAATCTAATAACAACAATGGGTGGGCTGAAAATATATTCTCACCCCAAATTTGAGACTCACAGATAAGTTCCCAAAATCCACTAAAATGGGTTAAGAGGGTTACTGTAAATAAGCCAACAACGAAGTTTGTATAACTTACACAGTCAGATTGGCCTCAGCATCAACTGAACTTTCATTTTGCAGGCAAGAACTTGAAATTATTAACCTAATTAATTATCCTTTTTTTTACATTCCAGTTTTATTTTGTTCCACCACTATGTCTAGCCAACAATCTACTTACCCTACTAAGCCTGGAAACAGCCAGAGATATTGATGTTTTAAATTCATCTGGATTCTTTTGTGCCAGAGTAGTGATCAAACTGGTAGCAGCTGTAACCACACCCTGAAAAAAAAAAACCAATTTTATAAGTTCCCTTAAAATTACCAGGCTTAAATCCATCATACGTACACTATGTTATTATTACACACAAAGAATACAATCAAGTTTCATATTCCATTTTATAAGCTTGGTGAAGAGAATTTTATTTTGTGATGGTACTTAGATTTCACAGTCAAGTTATGTTCAAAATACAGTCTGGGGCAAGTGCAAATAGATAAGGGTGTTACAGGATTGTAAGCCAGTAACACAAGATCCTCAGCTTCACAGCTGCCCATGAAGACCATTGTGTCCTTTAACTTGACACATATGTCTCACATGGGACTTCAGGTGGTGAATCTCTGAATTCTATTAAACAACAGGGCCACCTAAAAGTAGCTCTCTTTCTCTACTTCAAGTTATTATTTTTTTATTCTTAACTGTAAGAAATATAAACAAGTAAGAACTTTTCATAGCATAACCCAACGTTCATTGATCAGATATTTTCCAAAGGTATTTGAGGCTCATTAAAGATTTAACATGGCTTTTTAAAATTAGCTTATCAAGAACAAGGGATACTGAAAAGTAAAATTTATGTAGTTGCCAGCAATATTTGATCCTGTCCCTCCCCCAAGTTATTCTTCCTGGCCAACTGTGGATTGGCATCAGGAGCACCTGTTTTAAGTTATTCCAGACCTTCTCATGCCATGTCCAGAAGGTGGTGCTGAGGGACCATTGTTTACCTTCTAGCTTGCCTTTTATATCTTATGTTGTCAAATATCTAAGTCATCTGGAATTTTGAAGTGGGGTATCATCAGTCAACTAATAACAAACCACTCTATTGTGTTTTATCATCCACTTCCAAATAAGCAAAATTGCTTATTAAGCAATAAGCAAAAGTATCAATTTTGATACTTTGAACCTTGCCTAAGTTCAATAATGGACTGAATGAGGAAGAGCAAGCTGAAATGAAATCCAGACAAGACAGAGGTACTATTGTTAATTATAAAACTGGAAGCTGGGACAGAACTTCTGCCTAGTTTGAATTGGCCTGCATTCTCCATGAATGAGCAGTTTGTAATCTGAGAGTATTCCTTAATTCCCAGTTAATGAGTAGATTCGTAGGATTTAAATAAAATTTTTCTGCTCCACAATTCTGGCAGAACTAATAGAGCTGCAGTTTTTGTGGGGCAAAAATGCAAAAATAAAAACTTTTTCAAAGTATGGGCAGGACGTGGACAATCCATGTTGTTTCCTTGCAACATCTTATACTTTGGAAATGATTTGGAGAAAACGTCTAACTAGGCAATGTATTCAGCTGTTTACCAAGTGTTGGTCATTGAGAAGGTGCACAACTCTTGATGTCCAGTCTCCCATTGGCACTAGATCAGGAGACGTTCTGTATAATCGTAGCAAGCACAAGGCTGCACTTTGCTTTACACTATCCATGGTGTCTCTGGAAGAACAAACAAAATCCTGTCAATAATTGAAAGGATCTCCCCAAACTCCCCGAGACGCATTTTGTTCAACCCAGTTATATACTGGAAAGAAAAATTTCCCTCATACATTAAGTAACTGGGAAGTAATCATCTTGTTAAGCAATTGATTCTATAAAGTGGAATCTTTTGTACCATTGTGAGAAAAAGAGATGGAAAATAATTTTAGGTTTCCTATCAATTTGTTACTGAAGTAGCATATAACTTTTCCAGTTACATCAAATTTTTAGAGGCATTTTTTAGAAGACTGTGGGATAGGGTCATAGATGAACGGTTAAACTTCTGGCATATCCATCTAAATTTGAATGAAAAGGAACAGTAGGTCAGGGATGGTAGGCACGCGGGTGCAATTATGCACGCCCCTTACAGACCTCTTAGGAATGGGGTGAAATCAACAGTAGCCAGTCTAAGGTTAAAGTTTTGGGGGTTTTGGGATGAAACCACAGAGTCAGAGTCAGAACAAAGCATGTTCAGCACCAGAAAAATATATTACCTGCAAAATTCCTAAATGTACTATCAATTGGGAAATGAATGTTGCCAATACACACATCACTTTACAATTCACACCCTATTTCAACTTATCAGCTTTCTGGTATAAGATAAAGTTACTTGCCTCAGAGAAATTTTCTTTACCCTACAAGGCTATGTTATATTAGCTTGGTAAAATAAAAGATGTACCAGTACTTATTTTTACTGTAATTAAACAGCTAGTTCTAATAAAACATTTCAAACCTTAGAATTTCTTTACAAGGCTGCCTCTTACTGTCATAGATAACATAGGTTCACTATAACATGCAAACACATTACAAGAGATTTTTCAAGATTTGCCCTTGGTGAGATAAGTGAGCATATAAATTTGATTAATAAATATATCAAATAAAAAATAAACATCTGAAAAACATGACATACAAATGAACATTCATATAAATTTGGTGCTGCATTTAAACTAACGCTTAAGCAAGTTTGCATTGATCAGAGTTGCAAACTTTAACTATCTAATAAAGCGAATACTAAGACAACCCTTAAAAATATAATCACTCTCAAACACTGGAAGAAGCCCTTATTCATAATAAAGCAGACATGGAGGGTTCACAAATACAACCTTTGGGAGCAAATAGGTGTTCTCTCTATCCAATGTCAGTATCAAATAGATGATTTTCTAAGCAAAAGCACCATCAATGGGAAGAGAAAGAGTGTTTAAATGAATAAGATACTTGTTACATCTAACAGAATAAACTCAATTGCCTACTAATGCTCAGCTTGTGCATATTACTTACCCAGCTACCAGTATTTTTGGAATTTCACCAGCAAATGCTTCGGCCATCTCTCTGCTACCCACATTGGCAATGCAGTGCAAAGCCAGTCCCATAAAAGTGGGGTTCCGGCTAGCTAAATCATTCTTGATTGCATTGTTTATCAGGCGTATCAACTCACTGTTTGAATTCACAAGTACGGAGATGAACAAATAACCCTGGAATTAAGAGAATAATTAGTGGTGAGTCAACTGGGAAATGTTTAACATGTTACGTGGGGTTTTTTGAAAAATGGTTCCTGCATGTGTATTGTACAAATTGCTGAAGAATCATTTTTTTTAGTCCTGGTCTTGAAGCAAGGTGTTACCCTGCAGCAATTTTTCACTGTAGTTAAACATCAATGCAAATTTCTGATGAACTAGACAGTGGGGGATACTAAACTAGACTGAATTAGTACAGTTTTGTTCCTTTTAAAGAATCACGCTGGCAAACAGCTATATACCAGAAAGAACATCTGGATTATTGTCAGTTTGGTCCCTGACATTCCTAAAAAAGATCACTCAGAACAGCTTTTCAGATGCATTTTGAAAAACGCTTCAGAATGTCATAAGGAGAAAAGGACCCCATGTGTACAGGCATATAATTAAGCACATAAACCTTTGTACAGGAGCCTTAAGTTATACAATTTGAGGGACATGTCCAAGACTCTTGATCATAATGCCCTTTCATGCAAGAATCAGATTGATAAAATGTTATTATGAGAAAGTTAGATAAATTACTGTGATGAAATTACAGGTAGTTCTTGACTTACGACTGGTTGCTTAGCAACCATTTAAAGTTACAATGGCTCTACGTGGGGGGGTATTTATGAACCAGATTCAAAGTTATGACAATTCATGTGACCGCACTTCAAACATTTGGCAAATGGCTTGCATATAGTCATTTGCAGTCCTATGATCATGTGATCATACTTTTATTTGTAGTTTTTGGCCAAACTACATTAATAGCAAATAATTGTTTGGCTTAATGACTGTGGATTTGCTTAATGAACATGGTGTTTCCCTTAATGACCATTACAAAAGAGATGGGTCAATCATGTGATCGACCCATTTTATAACTGTTATGAATTACAATCGTGATGGGCAGTTTCCATTATTGTCGTAACTCAATCATGCCACTGTATCACAAATGCAAAGAAAATTTTAAAAAATTTAAGGTTTGGCCAATTTACAGGTTTGCTTTGTGAATGTGTTTAATTACAGGCAGGAAAAACATGAAGTAACTGTTCAAATGATGACGGGATGACTACCATTGGTAGCCTTCATTTAACTGATAACTTACTGACTTTTCATAAGAATTGCCATGAACTATTTTTAACTTAAAAAAAGAAAACCAGAGAGTGAGATAAACAATGTTTACCAAATGTTTGGGCTTCAGTTGAAAAGAAGATAGAACCTACACCTGTATTTCTCTCAGCAAGATGATTGCATGTTCCAGAAACTATGTAGCAAGCATTTTGTATGTGTGAAACTGCTCTATAATCATTTGCTTCTTGGTATTTTATAAATGCAGAACAGTTTATATATGTCTTTTCTGTTTCGATGCCAAGGGCATACTTTTCTAGGAAATCAAACAAGATCTAAATCCTCTGCATCTATCTACTTTAAAATCCTCAATTATATTACATGTCACTCACTGATTACTCCACAGCAGCTAAGGAGAAAATCTAGTCATTATGCTGTTATAATTGTCTAGTCAATTACCGTATTTTTCAGAGTATAAGATGCACCGGACTATAAGACGCACCTACCTTTTTTGGTGAGGAAAACAAGAAAAAGAAATCTGCCTCTGCCTCCCAGCAATTTTGCCTCCTTGCAGCAAACAGCCTGCTTTACTTTCATTTTCGTTTTCAGCATAACTTGACTAGCACAAGAAAAAAAAATCTGCTCCCAGCAATTTACCTCCTTGCGGCAAGTAGCAGAGGCCAGTGCAGCAATAGACAGTGGCAATCCCTGCAGCCTGAAACAGCTGAGAGTTGGGAGACAATCAACTTGTGCTATTTGGGCCGTGCTGAAGCTGAAATGGACTGCTTCTTCTTGATCCTTGCTGCAAGGAGGTAAATTGCTGGGAGGCAGAAGCCAAAGGGTGGGGGCAGTGGGTGAGAGGGGCTACATTCGGTGTATAAGACGCACGGTGTATAAGACGCACCCCCTTTTAGGTGGGAAAAAAGTCTTATACTCCAAAAAATATGGTATAATATCATAAGTGGCTTGAATTAGGATGGTATAACAGAAGGTGATGACCACTTAACATCCCATTTCAATCTAGGCTTTTCTGCAACAGCAGATCAAATGTGAACAACCTATAACCCACAGCCATAGGAAATTCTTGATGCAATTTCAGAATTCCATATAAATTTCAATTTATATCTCTGATAAATGCTGTCTCTTACTCCGAATCAGTTGCTTAAAAAGAAGAAAAAGGTATAGAGAAGGGAGAACAATTGGTGTCGGAGAATAAGTACCCCTCCAAGTTCAGCTAGATATAGGTAGTCCTCGACTTGCGATCACAGTTGAAACCAAAATTTCTGTTAAGTGAGACATTTGGTAAGTAAATTCTGCCCCCATTTTACAACCTTTCTTGCTTGTTAAGTGAATCACTGCAGTTGTTAAGTGAATCACTGCAGTTGTTAAGTGAATCTGACTTCCGTGCTGACTCTGCTTGTCAAAAGAACGCAAAAGGTGATCGTAGGACCTCAGGACACCGGAACTGTCATAAATATGAAGCAGTTGCCACGTGTCCAAATTTTAATCACATAACCTCAGGGATGCTACAACGGTTGTAAGTGTGAAAATTACTTGATTTAGTTACTTTTTTCAGATGAAAAGTTATTGCACTTAAAATGGTTCAAAGGTTATATAGCAAATGAGTGAGGAAATGTTTAGAAGAGAATGGCAACCAATTCAAACTTTTCATGTAATTTATATTTTTTTTAATAGTATCAATGAGGCCTAACTTTTGGTATAATTCATTAACAGCTAAACGCCTTCGGTTTTATTCTTTTGCCAGTATCTATTGCCAGAAAAGCAGGATGTTACCGCATTAAATATTTCTAAGTAGTGTTATATGGCCTACAGAATATATAATGACTGCTTAGAATAAACTTAACTGAATAAACCAATACGTATCTAGCAATTTTACCATTTCTTTCTTTGTATACTTTGGGTCTTTGATCACAATAATGAACTTGAAACCCATCTAGCCTTTAGTTCTGATTTCATTCCCTGTTTGCTTCAACCCCACCAAGCATGCGGCCCTCTGCAGATTATGCCTGAAGGATTATGAATATTATTTTTAAAAAATGTACGCTTCAGTACAGATTTTAGACAGCAGGATGACTCAATGTGCTCAGTCAGTAATGACTCTACAGAGCTCTAATATGGAAAAAAACAAACACATATGTGTATGAAAGATCAGTATCTGCTTATTTTTCTAAGACGTTTGCATGTTACAAGCAACGATTATGATTTTTTTTAAAAAAAACTATTTTTGTTCAAAATTCAGTCTAAACAGATTTTTAGAAGAAAGCTTGCATTAAATTAATTAGTTTATGATCCTAAACTGTTAAGTCAACAGTGAAATTACTGCTGCAGGCAAACATAAGCCTTTGTATTCTGTATTCTTACAGTGATTGTATTCTTACATTGTTGACAGCTATTTATTAAGTAGTTCCGTTACCAATATACCTATTAGTAAAGTACTTCTAAACCTTCTTATAACAGCACTGGATCTAATGCACAGAAAATTGAATTAATACAGATTGCTCATTTTTATTTTCTTACTTGCTGCTTCATTAGCTACTCATATAACATCAATCCGTCTTCCAGCTTTCTCATTCTCTTTATCTTTGCAAGTATATTTTTTAACCACAGTTTCATTATGAAAACTTTCATATGAACCACATTTGATAGAACAATAATTTATTATCACAGCATGTTGTAATGTGGATCATTTCAGAAATACAGACAAATCCCAGAATTAGCCAACTAAATTGAAGGTTAGATGCTATATCAGTTTATTTAATAATTAATTACATTTATATAGTCACACATCTCATGAGGAAAGACTCTGTTAGTGTATAATAAAAGTCAATTTAAAACAATACATATATAAAAAGAGGGTTTTAAATGTATAAAAATCAACATTAAAAATAGAGGTTAATTAAAAGTAAAATATATATACAGTTTGGATTGGGAAATTCTGGGGCTCCAGCCTTTAAAATAAAATAACATTTAAAAAGTCTGAGCATGCCAGACTGGAAAATACTGTCTCCCATGGAAGCCCAGCAGTTAAGCAAGGTAACTATAATTTTGTTATGCAGGTATGAGACATTACTTACAATTTGTTTCTCTGTATATTTGTTTGAACTCAGGAGATTCACAGCCTCCATGTGGCCGAAATCAATATCATGTCCCAGGAGAAAAATGAAAAGCAGCTTGCAGACATATTTTTTCTTGCTGTAACCATCCAGGGCTTTATCACCTAATGAGTAATTAAATAGAAGCCATAAACACTTAAACCAAACACAAATGCTGTATGCCTTTTTAAATATATTGATTATACATTCCATCATGTCTTCTCATGGTATTGAACCAGCTCCACAATGTGAAAATTGCAGCTACATCCTAATAAGCCTGCTGAATTCTTGTTACAGAGTGAAATATAATTTCAATAATGACAACAGATCATAATTTATAGATTACTATGTAACAACTCTGTAGGGGGAGAAAACTTTTTAAGACGGTTTATTTATATTTACTTGAAATTAACCAGTTAAGAAATAAACTTAAACAGCAGGGAACCAAAGCTAATTTAAAACAAAGTCTTCCTTAAAACAAAGTCTTCCATAAAACTGATTGAAATTTTAATTTGGTTAAAAATTAAGTTGTACTTAGATATACATAAATACAATACTTTCTTTAACTGTAAATCAAACTCAAAAGTCATTCTGTACATTACGTAAGTAACAGGCTTTCATGGAACCACTATTAAAACAAATACTGAATTTGTATGTATTACAGGACTTGCCATCCTTACAGAAAAGCATATTTGTGAAATGCATTTGATATAATTTTTTCTTGTATTACTTATGAACGCATCATTTCAATTTATATCCTGGATCAATCAGCTGTCAATGTTACAATTCTATGTTACCCAGAACCACATCAATATACTGTATACAATATATTGTATATATTGTATACAATATATTGCAATGTCCTTCCTGTTAAAGACTACTTCAGCTTTAATTGCAATAATACAAGAGCAACCAATAGATTTAAACTTAATGTTAACCACTTTAATCTAGATTGCAGAAAATATGAGTTCTGTAACAGAATCATCAGTGCTTGGAACACTTTACCTGACTCTGTGGTCTCTTCCCATAATCCCAAAAGCTTTAACCAAAAACTTTCTACTATTGACCTCACCCCATTCCTAAGAGGACCATAAGGGGCGTGCATAAGCACACAAACGTGCCTACCGTTCCTGTCCTATTGTTTGTTTGTTTTTTCTTCTTCTTATATATATATATATATATATATGCTTATACCTCCTAATATTTCCTCATATATATGTTTATATACTATATAATCTTTTTGGTGATGCTTATATATATTGTTGTGCAAAATAAATAAAATAAAAAATAAATAAAAATACTGTTAACATCACGAACTAAGGTTGTAAAAGTGAAGAGCACTTAACAAGGAAGCTTGGCAATATCCATGGATGTCATTCGGACTAGAGAACTATCGCTGGAGAGTAGTAAAGAGAGGGAAGGCGGTTAAGTGGAATTCCCAGCACTAATCATAGCAGCAAACAAAATAAGGCATAAAAAATAGGGCCTAGAACCATGATCGCGAACCTATGGCACGCATGCCCTAAGTGGCACATGGAGCCATGCCGCCTGGCACGTGCAGTGTTGCCTGTTCCTCTTACGGGTTTCTGCCGTGCATGCACATACGACAATCAGCCGGCCTTTTTGCATGCGGCAGTGCTGGAAACTAAAAGAGCTAGTCTTCCATTTTCCTGTGTGAGCATGCGTACTGGTCAGCTGATCGTTGCGTGCGCATACGCACCAGAAAACCAGAACAGTAGCTGGCTGAAACCGGAAGTTCAGTAGCTGAAACCAGAAGTTCAATTTTGGGTGGGCACATTCACCCTGGGCAGCTCCTCTTCCGGGTTGCAGCCCAGATGCGTGTATGTGCATGAGTTCCCTTTTTGGCATTTGGTGCCAAAAAAGTTCATCATCACATGCCTAGGATAACTCTTAATGCCCAACTCGGTGGAGCCAATTCACCACGGACAACTTGCCATGGCCAATTTGCCACAGCCAACTCGCTGTAGGGCAGGGGTGTCAAACTCACGTCATCAGTGTCGTCACATGACGTATTGGGACTTTTTCCCCATTCGCTAAACCGGGTGTGGGCATGGGTATGACCAGCTCATGATGCATCCAGCCCACGGGCTGGGAGTTTGACAACCCTGCTGAGGGATAACTCATCACAGGACAAGTCAGTGTTGTTGTAATCGTTTCAATTACTTTCATCATCGGCGACCACATTTTCACCAAAACTACTGGAACTCTTTTACTTCTGGATTGACTTTTTTATTTTTCATATTTCTGTATTTGTTGAACTGTCCAATGGTGAGTTGTCCCACAGTAAGTTTGCCATGGTGAGTTGGCCGATTCCATGAACAATAAAGATATTCATTGCTTAACAATAACCATCATTGAGACCAGAAACTTTTTCACTAAGTGAGATGATCATTAAGAGGTAAATCATCTGACCACCCCAGACTGATGTTGCTTCTGCTATAGTTGTTAAGCAAATCTCTTGTGGTCATTAAACAAGACATCATGTTACTGAGACTTGCATTTATTCTTGACTGTCTGCTTATTGGAAACTGGCTATGAAGTGTGCAAATGGCAATCATGCAGTCACAGTATGCTATGACAGTTATAAACACACCCTGGTTGCAAAATCCCCAAATGTTAATTATGTGGCAATGGGAATGCTAAAATTACTATTTTGGCATCGTTGTTAACTACAAATGGTTGCTAAGCAGGACAGTCAGTAAGTGAGGTCTTCCTGTGGTTGTTAAAGAGCATCATATAAAGATCAGAAGAGGCTAACCTAAAGGTGCTTTAATCTATTCATCTAGAAAAAAATGCATTGATCTTTTAATCTGGACAAAAAAGTATGATTCAGTCTAATGAATGGAGATCGACAGCCCAAGTAGCCATCTTAGTTTTCTTCACATCTTACATAGAGCTTCAAAAATGGCTGTTCTATTTATACAAAAATGGCACTGTTAGTAATTCAGTTACCTACAAATGGGAACAAGTTTGCCTCTTGGCATTATTTTCCTTGAAGAGACATAATGGATTCTAAATCACATTTGGCGGTTTGCATGAACAAGCATCTGGCGATGTGGAAAGCAACTGGTAAGACAGTATAGTCGAGGCCTAAAAATATTCATTCTCCTTGGCAACTGCCAGTCTCTAGGCTACAACATGGCTGATATCAAGCCAAAAAATCACAAGCTGGCCTGTATCTATAGGAAAAAAAAGTGATCTCTAAAATAAGATATTCATTGTTCAAGCTACCTTCGTAATTATTTTTTTAGCTTCCCTTCTGTCAGGGGATATTGTCAAGGTGGCTGAACTGTATTTATAAAAAACTCTGGATAAAACAGATTATCGGGACCTTTTCAGTCAAGATTTAGGACTGGATGGGATAACAAAATAACATTTTGTTGACATTTAGTATGGAATAGGTGGAGTGCAAATATCCTGGTCAGGCACCTCTCAGCAATCTTTGATACCAATGAGCATCATATTCTCCTGGAGCTGTTGTGAAGTTTGGGAGCAGGGAGCAGGGAGCAGTATTCTTCAATGACTTTCCTCCTTTCTCAGTGATGATTACACTAGACATTGATGGGTGGAGATGGAGAAGCCCTCTTGAGGATAAAACATGCTAGAAATGTATGGTTCTAACACTTGCTTTAACAGGGAAGATTTGAGTGGTTGCAATGGACCTCAGCTAAAAACCTAGACTAACAGTAGTATGTGATCTTTCTTTTCTTTTATAATCTTGTTTATTACAAGAACTCTGGTCTAAACCCACAAAATATTAGGAGCTAGGGCTAAAATCTATGTAGGGGGATCAGGGAATGGCCATGAAGGACCGGAAGAAAAAGTGCTATTGAAAATGGTCAGATAAGAGGCCAAGAAAGTAACTTGAAAAAAACCTCTCAGCAAACCTTTTTCATAGTTGGGCGGAAGCACACTCGCATTTGCAAGATTCTGTTACAATAGCTGTTATAATCAAAGTAGTACTGATCTACATGGTATTGGTTTCTTAACCTGGTCTACCATGTAGGACTGATATTGTATTATGATTAATAAGTATATCTACATCTTTCATCTTGTAAGTAAGTTAATTGTTACATCATGGTCTTTCATTTGAAACATCAGAATTGAGATCCTGAAGTAGCTAAGTATAATATAATAATTAATTATTATTAATAATGATGCTCTTCAAGCAGACAAGTGAACTGAGAGGCAGGGTAACTTTGGACTTTCTGAGTGTGTCAGCATACCACATGAACCCGCTAATTGATGGGATACAGGCTACGATAAATTGGCTCGCAAGAACTCTTCAAATTAGACACCCTAGTTTTTTTAGAGTAATGTGAACATATTTAGGTAAAACTGGCCTTTGACTATAACTGTGGTACATAGACAAAATGTGCCACAACTAACCAGCCTATCCTACACTTTCTCCATCTCATTAAAAAGCATTCTGTGCAAATCTTGATTGACCAAAGCCAGAATGAGAGGTAGAAGTCAGGATTTATGGCTCCATCTGGTGAAAACAAAGAACAGTATTTGGTTTGACAGGTTTATATGCTACTTTTGTACAGAAGCTCAACAGAGCAGAGATGTAATCACTCCTATTATTTTCCCTAATCAAGAACCCTGCGGTAAGTTGTGGTGAGAAAGAGTAATGTCACCCGATGAGCTTCCATGAATAAGAACAGAGCAGGGCTAAAGTCTTCCCAAGACAAGTCTAAATCTTCCTCTCTACTGCACACTAGTCTTCATGTATATATTCAATATCTTGTAGAATATTGTGATTTAGAATGTACAATATGAAAGAAAGAAAGAAAGAAAGAAAGAAAGAAAGAAAGAAAGAAAGAAAGAAAGAAAAAGAAAAGTACTGTATATGTTGTGTGCCTATAAAATTAAGGTAAGGGAGAGGATGTTACAGATCTGAATGCAGGTAGCATGATCCTATGGAATAGAAAAGTTAAGTATATGTAGTGATGTCAAGATATAAATTTAATGATGTATTAAAAGACTAAAATATATATCAGAAAATATTAATTAATGTCAACTAGATTGTTGTAGGTGTATAGGAAAATAGGAATTCATAGATTGGTGATATTATATTCCAAGGGCTGGTAATTTTTGCTTCTTTCTCATAGGAGATAATATTTTGCAAAACATTACTAGCTTGAACCATTCTTTAGAATTTGGAATTTTAATACATTCTTTCATTATCAGGAAAATTATAAACAACCTCCCTTGTTCATCAAACAATTGATAGTAAGAAAATTAGTTCTCACCCCATCAAGTTTGTTTCTGAATGGAAAATAACCAGTTGCCAATATCTGATTAAAATATCTGATTAAAAAAAAGGTGAGGATCTTGTTTTCTTTTGCCAGGGGTGAAATTTGGGAAACACCGTGTAATGTTCTGAATAAATGCAACTGAGGGAGGAAATTATTATGTTATCTGACACGAATAGATGAATGAAAATAAGATGAGAGAGTACATAAAAAGTGATTGGGACACACGGAAATTTGAAAAAAATGCTTTCTGGAATTATGAAGTGAGAAAGGCTCTAAATGAGAGAAAATTGTTGTAGGAGACAGAGAATTAAAAGAGAGAACATGAGAGATTGAATATCATGTACATAAAGAGAAAATGTTAATCGCTGCATCAATAGATGGTGTGACTGGAGAAAGGTTGAAACAGTATGTAATTTTCTTATACTATTACTTGCAGGGTATGAAAACAGAAATTGTTCCTAAATAGTAGAAGAATAATCTTATTATTCTGCTATATAAAGGGAAAGGCAATAAGAATGAAGGCAAAGTCAGCTGGAGTATTATTACACTTGCTCAACACCTGAAAAAGGTATTAATAGAATTTTGATCAGCATTTGGGAAGTTGCAGTGCAGTGCAGCTATTCAATAGGCAGGGAGTGTGCAGACCAGAGTTGCTCTTCTACATGAAATATATGTGAGTGGCAGAAAATAGGGTTATGGCATGATACATTTATTGACTTAGAGTAAATGCCTAATAAAATGAATAGGCTTGAATATGGAATGTTTTGCATGAATGTGGAGTTGAAGGCTTGTTGCTAAATGTGATTAAGAGTAAAGCATATGTAAGAATGAATGGAATGGTTAATGAAGACCCATCAGGGTGGTGTAAGAATCGAAAGATATGGAGAAGAATATACTGAATAATGTTGGTATATTTTTAACTTTGCTTCGTTCTCTCATGCTATTATTGTTGTTATTATTTATTATTATTATTTAGTTATATATTCCTTTTCACAACCCCCCAAGCCACGCCCACAAAACCCAGTAGGGGAAAAAAAATAATTTCTATTCTGGCTTTTCTCTTTCCCTCGCCACCTGTTCTCCCTTCACCTAGGCCCCAGAGCCGCCACCTGCCTCAATGGGGTCGGGGAATGTATCATTCCCCAACTCCGGCCTTTCTCCGGAGCTGCCGCCCCCTCGCCGCCCCCTCGCCCTTCGCCTTTAGTCAGGGGCCGGGGCCCAGGGACGCCCCATTCCCTGAGGCCCCGGAGTCGCCCCCTGCTCGCCGCTTCCTCAACCGGCTCGGGGAATGCACAATTCCCCGACACTAGCCTTGTCCTGGAGCTGCCACCCGCTCTTCCTTCATCACGCGGCATATACTTACTTACCTCCAGCGGCTGGCTGCCAGGAAAGGCAAGCGTCCAAAAGTTACCGGAGTTGCTCTCCTGGATTGCGGGCCATGGACTGGTTCGTGGGCGTGGCCAGCCAGCGATTGCTACCGGTTCGGCGAACCAGAACCAATCTCCGCTACCTACTCGCCCGATCCGGTCCGATCCAGTAGCATTTCACCCCTGATACACACACATATTATATATGAAGAGACGCTGGACTGAGGTAGAGTCCTCTCTTTTTATGACCCTGTAATCCCTATTTGGGGTAGAATCAGGGTGACTGGATAGAGCTGACAGTTTATTGGCCAGATGCCCTTCCTAATGCCTACGTGGAGTTCACAGCAGATTTTTCTTTATGCCCTAAGACACAGAAATCTGCCATTACCTAGAATTGAACTCTCAACCTTTCAAGTGGGAGGTGAGCATCTTCACCACTAGGCCATCATGCTGCTCTGGATTGAGGCATAGTGCTTTTAAGAATTTATTATTTATCCTGAAAACAAATTTATTAGTTAAATAATCTGGTTGAATAGGCTGCTTAATGTCTTTGTTGTACCAATTATATATATTTCAAGTATCCAGATGTAAAACTGCAGTTTATATATGGGAAATTATGACTATCAACTCTTCCTTCTCTATTCCTAGAGTTCTGACCCTCTGCCCATTAAAATCAGTGTGGAAGAAACAGGAAGTCAGAATATAAATCAGCATTTTCAGCACAATGAGTGCGTCAAAAAGGAGATTTCCTTTCCTTGGGCTTTCATTTAGCTGATCTGATAGTATTGTTTTCGAATCCTTAAAAGACAAAAACCTAGATATGTTTCTTTCAATAATGATTTGTTTAAAGCCATACAATAAAATACACTCAAATATTTTCCATTAATGATACAGAGGAAGAACATGCATCTTATAAAATTAAAGATACTGTATGTATATTGATCTATAGTGGAATTCAAGAATTAACAAGCAAGGTACTTTGAAGACTGAAATAAAAATATACATAACTACAACTCAGTTATATATATCATGAAGCCAACCAAATTAGCATAAAAGAAATTATATTTACTCTATCAGTTAGATAGATGGTATGTTAAAGACAAATTCTTTAGTATTAACTAAGTTCACCATTTTACTGTTTAAGATGCTGCTTTTTTAAAAAAAGAATACAATGGAAAATGTAAATATGATAAACCACAATATACATTTATATTGATATATGTATTCCATGAAGAGTACTTTGTGGTAAAGTAAGGGTAGTTGAGTTTAATATATAAAGCAAACCAACAGTAAGTAGCCTATTAATGAATCTGATATCAGTGGTAAGGCAGAATGGAAACTTCATTGCAAAGATCAGTACGTAATAACAAAAAAAAAAAGTTTAAAGGGCCAGCAAAAATATCTTTCCTTAGATAGCCAGTTATCTATCTGAGCTCAGTTCCAAATGCTATTTTTTAATGTTAAAAATCTTGTCAGAAACCCCATTATCTCTAGGAAATTTTCCTATTGAAGAACTGTATCTCTAGCTCTGTTGAAATTAATAGCTCCTGGATTTTTTAGAATGAATTAATTATAATTTGTTCTGACAGCCCAACTCCTATTAATCTCCAAGAGATGCAGGGTCTTTCATGTTGAAACTCTGGAATGCCTTCTCGGCAAACAGCAAAAAGAGTCAGTTGCATATCCAAAAATTACTCTTTTACATCGGGCCACCAGGATTAAACTGGGATGATCTAATATTTTCTACCATATGGATAACCTGATAACCATGATGGGGTGGCCACTGACCTTGAGCCAGACATCCTAGAATGTGAAGTCAAATGGGCCTTAGGAAATCTGAGCAACAACAAAGCTGGTGGAGGTGACAGTATTCCAGCTGAGCTATTCAAAATCTTAAAAGACGATGCAGTAAAAGTGCTACACTCAATTTGCCAGCAAATTTGGAAAACTCAACAGTGGTTACAGGATTGGAAAAGGTCAGCTGACATTCCAATTCCAAAGAAAGGCAATGCCAAAGAATGTTCAAAATATCGCACCATTGCACTCATTTCACATGCTAGTAAAGTTATGCTTAAAATCCTACAAGCTAGGCTCCAGCAGTATGTGGATCGACAATTACCAGAAGTACAGGCAGGATTTTGAAGAGGCAGAGGAACTAGAGATCAAATTGACAACATATGCTGGATCATGGAGAAAGTTAGGGAGTTCCAGAAAAACATGCTTCATTGACTATGCTAAAGCCTTTGATTGTGTGGATCACAACAAATTGTGGCAAGTTCTTAAAGAGATGGGAGTACCAGACCATCTTATTTGTCTCTTGAGAAACCTGTATATGGGTCAAGAAGCCACAGTGAGAACTGGAGACGGAACCACTGATTGGTTCAAAATTCGGAAAGGAGTCCTTCATGGCTGTATACTATTGCCCTGCCTATTTAACTTATATGCAGAGCACATCATGAGAAAGGCAGGGCTAGATGAATCAAAAGTTGGAATTAAGATTGCTGGGGGAAAATATCAACCACCTCAGATATGCAGATGATACCACTCTAATGGCAGAAAGCGAAGAGGAACTAAAGAGCCTCTTGATGCTGGTGAAGAAGGAGTGCAAAAGTTGGCTTGAAACTCAATATTAAGAAAACTAAGATCATGGCATCCAGCCCTCTCAATTCCTGGCAGATAGATGGGGAAGAAATGGAGGTAGTGACAGATTTTATTTTTCTGGGCTGCAAGATCACCGCAGATGGGGATTGTAGCCAAGAAATCAAAAGACGCTTGCTCCTGGGAAGGAAAGCTATGGCAAAGCTAGATAGCATACTAAAAAGCAGAGACATGCCAAAAAAAGTGCATATAGTCAAGGCTATGGTTTTCCCAGTTGCAATGTATGGCTGTGGAAGTTGGACCATAAGAAAAGCTGAGCGCCAAAGAATTGAGGCCTTTGAACTACAGTGTTGGAGAAGACTCCTGTGAGTCCCTTGGACTGCAAGGCGATCAAACCGGTCAGTCCTAGAGGAGATCAACTCTGACTGCTCTTTAAAAGGCCAGATCCTGAAGATGAAACTGAAATACTTTGGCCACCTAATGAGAAGGAAGGACTCACTGGAGAAGAGCCCAATTCTGGGAAAGATCGAGGGCAAAAGAAGAAGGGGACAACAGAGAATGAAGTGGCTGGATGGAGTCACTGAAGCAGTAGGTGTGAGCTTAAATGGACTCCAGAGGATGGTAGAGGACAGGAAGGTCTGGAGGAACATTGTCCATGGGGCTGCGATGGGGTCAGACACGACTTTGCAACTAACAACAACAAATGGATATGAAAACACCTACCCGCCTTGGAAAGAACTGGGAAATGAAGTAACTTTTTGAATCTGGAATTTCTATAATCCTTTATGTTCAATCAGTAAGTTGACAAATAAGATGAAAAGGATGTCTGCCACCACCTAAGCAAATAAGGAAGTTTTTCTCTCTCCCTTCTAGGATGATTTTAGGGGCCAAATTAGGAATATTTAAGGAACTATTTATATCTTCAGGGTGGTATCTTGACATCTAGCACTTCATTCTACTTATATGCAGGACCTTGTGGGATATTATATATTAAGAAGTAAGTATAAACTAAGCAACACAACAAAAGAAATTCAATTAACCACATTAAAGTCATGGTAGTTCCAATATCTGTTTCTTTTACTCTGCTGATGATAATCCCAAAGAATACAAGTTTTCAGGGCCACTGACTAATACAACTGGCAATAATTCACTTCAGTGGCTTCAGGCTGATTTTGGAAGATAGGGGAGGAGACCTATATTCATATAGATAAGAAGCAAACACATACACATATCTTTGTGTGTTTTGTTCCTTAGGAGGATTGTTTTGCTTTTGTTGAGATTATTAAAAAGGACAAAAGAAAGGACAAAACCTAAAAGATATCACATATTTGTATACTGCACTCCTTTTTTCTTGTGTAATATTTAAAGAAAAAAAGGAACTGGTTTCATGGTTTCATGATCAAAAATCTCAAAGCTCAGACTTCAATGTTTTTAAATACTGTCTTATTGCTTCACTCAGGCATGCATTGTTTTTTCTAAAGTGTAACGTTATGGATCTATGAAAATTCTCAGTTTTCTGGAAAGGGAGTCACGGCAACCGGACTTTTCTTCTTTGATCTAAAAGGTTTAGCTGTAGCTTCTTCAGATTTTCCTTAAAAGTAGACTTTAGCTAATGATTTCTATTATCAACGTAGTACTCTTTATTACATCTTCTATGGAAAAGGGTTAGTTTGGTGTAGTGATTAAGGTACCAGGTTAGAAGCTGGGAGATCTCTAACTCTAGTCTTGCCTTAGGGCATGCTGGGTGACCTTAGTTTAGTCACTCTCTCTCAGCCAGAGGAAGCAGGCAGTAGTAAACTACTTCTAAACTCTTGCCAACAAAAATGCCAGGACTTGTCCACGCAGTCACCAAGAGTAAATACTGACTTGAAGGTGCAGACACACACACACACACACACACACACACACACACACACACACACACACATGGAACCCTCAACAAAAAACTTCCATCCCACCTTGAACTATCTGACATGCAAACAAGAGAATTCTTTCATCATTCAAGGTGCTGGTTACCATCTTTAAAGCGCTCCATGGCTTAGGACCGGGCTATTTACAGGACCGCCTACTGCCACCAACAGCCTCCCATCAACCTGTGCGCTCTCACAGGGAGGGCCTCCTCGGGGTGCCGTTGGCTAGACAATGTCAACTGGCGGTTCCCAGGGGGAGGGCCTTCTCTGTGGGGCTCCTGCCCTCTGGAATGGGCTGCTTCTGGGGCTTAGCCAACTCTCCGACCTCCGGACCTTCCGCCGCAAGCTGAAGACTCTTTTATTCCATCGAGCAGGACTAGCCTAAAAATGCTGTTTTAATGGGGGTTTAGATTGTTATTGTTTAGTTTTTTAGGAAATTTGGCCATAAGTTATATTAATTTTATTCTGTTTTTAACTTGTATATAATGTGCTTTTTAAATTGGCTGTTAACCGCCCTGAGTCCTTTGGGAGAAGGGCGGGATATAAATACAATTAATAAATAAATAAAATAAATAAATCATTGATACCATACAAAATTAAGAGAAGTTTGTTCAATAGCTCTAGACAGCCGGGAAGTATTCACATAATTCAGCTCCTTTTACCTGTATAAATCATCATATTCTAAGTCACATAATGTCTGTGTATATGTATTTCTGAACTAAGATAACAAATAACATGTTCCATTAATAGGGTTAATAATACCAAATATGAAATATGACAGTGTCCTCTAAATTATTGAGGCTGGCTGCACCAATCTCATTAAGCCACTGTTTGCTTAAACATGTTTTTTTTCTGAATAAATCAGTAGCATTCATATGATAGGCAAACTCATTAACCATCATGACATCAGCTTATTTTTTGTTTAATCTCAGTTCAGTGTAATTTCTTGCTAAGATAATTGAAGGCTCAACTGCTGATCTGCCTTGATCAAGGAATTTCTTTGTTCTTTGAATTATTTTTATGAACGTGTAATTAAAGTCTGTGTAGCTTGCTATATAGGAGGAAGGAGCACAAGTCTACAGATTCAGTGAAGAGCCAAGGATATCTGAGACTCACAAATGTTCTTGTGTAACCCAGGCTGCCTTGAAGCAGCTTGTTCATCACAAAACAGCTTGTTCAGCCTTCTTTTCTAAGAAGGGCCATGTCACATTCAGTTGATCATACTGTCTGCAACAAGAGACAACCCACTATCTTTCTAGGCAGTGTTTCTGGAGAACGTCTTCTTATCTCAGCCAATATGATGCACCATCTTCAGTTCCCTATATTTTACAAAAAGCAGAAAACAATACTAGGTTGCATAACTGCTGTGCTGTTAAACTAATTTTTTTTTTTAAAAAAACTGATGACTGTTATGATCCAATTTAGGCAGTTTTTATCCATAAAATGACACAATCAAAATAAAAATTCACCTCCAAGCCCTGGTGACTAAAAGAAAGATAAAAACTTTTTTAAAAAAAAAAAACAAAACTCTTGGTTCTATATAGGCAGACACTTACAGGTAGTCCTCGACTTACGACCACAATTGAGCTCAAAATTTCTGTTGCTAAGTGAAACATTTGTTAAGTGAGTCTGCTCCATTTTACAAACTTTCTTGCCACAGTTGTTAAGTGAATCTCTGCAGTTGCTGAGTTAGTAACAAGGCTGTTAAGTGTATCTGGTTTCCCCACTGATGTTGCTTGTCAGAAGATCGCAAAAAAGTGATCATATGAGTCCGGGACACTGCAACTGTCATAAATATGAGTCAGTTGCCAAGCATCTGAAATTTGATCATGTGACCATGGGGATGGTGCTGCAACGGTCGTGTGAAAACGGTCGTAAGATGCTTTTTTCAGTGCTGTTGTAACTTTGAACAGTCATTAAATGAACTGCTGTAAGTCAAGGACTACCGGTATTTTTGTTTTACCTTAGCCATCTAGTTATGACAAATTGATTTTGTAGGAATTAGCAGTTAAAGAGGGAGTTAATATTTATTTTTCTTCCTTACTGCTAAGATTTTAAAATGTGTCTTAGTTTCAGAGAAGGAAACACATGAGTTGCTTAAACAGAAACCAAACTAGGATCTCAGCAGAAATTAGCAATAATTTTCTACTTTACAAAACAAATTATAAAATAAACCTCCTGTATTTAATGAAGATACTAGAGCATTTTAAACCACTGAACCATTCCAATAAAGCTCATTAACAACTAAAAGAGAAATTACAGTGTCCACCAAAATAGATATTTGGAAGCTCAGGGCGGTTGCAGGATTTGTGCGAGTAGACGGAGGCAGGGAGCAGAGAAACTTGTGACCTTCTCTGCTAGCTTCCCCATTGATTTTGGTTGTGGGAAGCAAGCAGAGAAAGTCTTAAAAGGCAACCATATGACCATGAGATGCTGCAATGGCCAGAAATTCAAGGACCAGTTGTTATTACCCCTCAGCATCATTACAACTTCAAAGGATTGGTGAAGAAGACTACTGTATACATAGACCATGTCTGCATGTCCTACTACTAAGCCAAGTATGACAGCGAGCATGGGGTAGGATGTTGTGGCATGCTAGATAATATCCATTTGCTAAACATCAGATGACACATCAAATTAGAGCCAGCTCTTCTTCATCTTACATTTTGTTTTGTAACCCAGTTACTTTTGTGGTGATGGTTGCTTAACATGTCCTGGTTTTTATTTTATTTAGCATTCAAAGATGGTGGGGGGACAGAGACTATCTTCCCTCGTTCATAGTGAGAATTATGGAAAGCCAAGTATTCTGCCAGCCCCATTAGAATATGAAACGGGGTCCTTAATAGAAATCCAAAATGGCAACAGCTGTTAATGCCGTATTATTCATACAAAAGGATTCCACAATAAAATCTGCAAAACAATGCATTACTTTCTTACCTTTAAATTTGGATCGAATATTTGCCAGTTCTTTGTTGATTCTTTTAATCTCAGCTTCTTTGCTTTTACCTGAAAACACAGAGGGGAAAAAAACCCTCTCAGTTCAGAGTACAAGTTGAGAGTACAGAATGAACAGTCTTTAACAACACAATAATTTGGAGGGTTTAAATCAGCATTTTTCAAACTTACAATTTTAAGTAAATAATACCCCAAAATCAAGAAACTGCCAAAAAGCCAACACTAAACAGCCCAGACAAAGAATCCCTAAGACCAACCCCACCAACACTGACAGGGCAAGCCACTAGAATATAAACTGACAGCAAACTGCACTCCTTAGTAGCACTGATGATCAGGGGTGGGGGTCTACTTACCTTTACTACTGGTTTGCAACTGGTGTGTGCGCGCTTGCACGCTCTGTGCATGCGCTGACGCTTCTGTGCATGCACAGTTTGTCAATTATGACATCAGGGCGGGTGGTCGGAGCCTCCCGCTGCTTTTACTATTGGTTCTAAAGAACCGGACAGAAGCGGGAGCAACCCACTACTGCTGATGATGTTATCTAGTTTTGGTAATGAAACATCTGCAAGAAAACAAGCAAGCTCAGACAACACCAAGGATCCCTCTTGGCAAATTTAAGATGTATGTACTTTAACCCCCAGAATTCCCTAGTCTTAATGCAGGCTAGGGAATTTAGGGAGTTACAATCCACGAATCTTAATGTTCTCAAGTTTGAAAAACACTGGTTTAAATCCTTTAAATTTCTTTCTCTCATCCTTTTGTAATAGACTGGTTGCAAATCTCTTGATGTTCCTGCTGTGCTACCTTCTCTGGCCTTTTTTCACAAAACAGTCCTGTCTTGAATCTAGGATCTGTCAACAGTAGCTCTAGATTAAAATTTGGAAACCAATGAAACAGAAGGTGGTGAAGGAAAAAAATTCCAAGAGACAGGGAATGATGCATATCGTTTTCCTCAGGATCTTTTATAAATAAGACAGTGACAGCCTGCAACAAAATATAAAACTGATGGGAGTCAATGTATTTATGATGGATAAAAAGTGTGACTGGTAAACATCCCACCAGCCAGATGACATTTACAGAGATTAATTCCAGCTTCTTGCTGGATGTAACACAAGTTATGCTAACTGATGTTAAAAAAAAACACCCCTTTGGCCAATAGTATTTTAAGGTACAAACACTAAAATCACATCATCTTCCTTTCCATAGGGAATTGATAAAGCCATATCAAACACAATTATTTCACTTCATTGAACAACTGTAAGTACCCATGCTTGAATAACATTGTAGATATACAATAGGAGAGGAGGAGGGAGGGAGGGAAGGGGGGGTAAATGTGTGTGTGTTCCCTTAGGTGGGATTTTTTTTTAATTGAAAGATGTTCTTGGTACTGTATGTGTTGACTATGTTATAATCTGGCTCCAAACAAATTTCAAAGTGCTGTTGCTTACCAGATGGCTTAGCAGTATGCCAAACTCTCTTGAATATATGGAAATTCACTTCCAGAAGACATCCACTCAATACCATTTGGTGTGTGTGTGTGTGTGTGTGTGTGTCTTCCTTCAAGTTAATCTTGACTCCTGGCAACTGCCTAGACTAGGCCTGAAGTTTTCTTTGCAAGGTTCTTCAGAAATTATTTGCCATTGCCTGTTTCCTAGCGCTGAGAGAAACTGACTGGCTCAGGGTCACCAAGTTGGCTTTTTGACTAAAGCGGGACTAGAATCTCCTGCATTCTAGCCCGATGCCTTAGCCACTGCACCAAATACGGTCTCTAAGTCATCATTATTGCCCTTTTATTTTATGCCTCTAAAGTTTTTTTAATGCATTTTTCTTTCAACATTTTCTTTTGTTTTTATAAGGTACCTAGACATTCTGCTGGAAGGCAATTACACTAAAAATAATTGATAACATTTTCCTCAATAGATTTAGTCATTTTGTCCAGATTTCTTTACCTTACCAGGAAAAGGGAATCAACACACTGAACTTCTTTCAAAAACAGTTCTTTGCCACTCCAGGCTGAACACTGACCTTCAAACCTTGAATAGTTCTGATTAACAGAAGGCTTATGAACTTCCTTTGAAAGGTCATTTAAACAGATAGGAATGTTCAGTGACGTTCTTTCTACAATGTTACACCAACTAGTGAAACTAAGTTTATTGTAAAAAAGACAACAATGCCTCTCATTTTCATACAGTGTGTGAACAAAAAAGAAAAGCAATAATTCCTTGCATTCTGTTGGAAGAAATATCCACTTAGCATATTTCTCTCAGAACAGTTCCTGCTTATAAAGCACCCAAATATGAAAGTAAAGCTGAAATCTCTAGCCATACATTTACAAACTGGGGAACTCCAGAGTACAAAATCGGAACAAGTTCCAAGTTATCTGTACCCCCGGCAAGAAACAGTTTGTCTTTCCTACCTGTATACCTAGTAGGGTACACACTGAAATGGCATAAAGAACTGTATGTGCCTGGACACTGATTTTAAAAACTCTTAAGGCAAATTTTTCAGTCATATTTTTAGCACCCTGGCTGGAGACTTTAAAAGGTAGTTCAAAATGTGAATGCCATAACTGGGTAGCAAAGCAGGTCATCTTCTTATTACTTGCCAGAAGTCTAAGACTTTGTCATTCAATGTTGCAAAAGACATGATACAGGCCTATTAAAAATGTTCAATATACAGTTGCATTAAATAAGAACTTACATCCTAATTTTATGATATGTTTATGAGATATGATCAGTGTGTAAAAAAAACCCTCTTGCCATGAATTCAATTCCATTTTAACTTTTAACTCATTAATATGTTGTTGGGTTATTAGTCTTTTCCAATATTACTTCATTACTGGACAACGTAACAGGAAACAAAATGTCTGCAAGAAACAAGCAAGCTCAGAGAACACAAAGAACACAATTCAATTCTGAGCCACATTCTTGCAAATTGCCTCTATACATATAGCATCATAATTTAATCATTGCAAATCACCTAACACAGACATGGCTGGTTACAGCTGTTAATTACACCAGCTTGCTTTAAAACCATTTTTTAAGTTTACAAATGCATAATGACTGTTATTCAGTTTTCATTTATTAGTTCTAGAAGCTACAGGCCTTAGAAGTCAGAAAAACAACCCATTCCCTTGTGCCTTTGTGCTTTATTTTGCATGATTTGCTCACAGCAACAGAGAACAAATTTTGCCGATGGGCTCCCTATAGATTGAGAATCAGAGGAAGCTCTATGATGCAGTAAAGATGACCAATCCTTTGTTAACAGCAGACTACCAAGTGCTAAGAAATCCATGACTGCTTATTTCAGCTGAAAAATCAGTTTTCAAGCTGACATGAAAGCTAGGAAATTCATACCAATGGCCTGCCTATCTCACTTTCTGGTACAGGGAGAGAAAGCAATTTTTAAATACAGTGCTTTTCTAGGCAAAAAAACAACAACCACAACTTCAACAGTATCCAGTTGAACTTCAGATTAAGCAACAGCAATAGAGGTTCAGAAGTTCAGTGTATCCGTTTAATCTGGTTCTACAAAGAAGCTGCTTCTACCCTCATTTGTAATGTTCTATCACTGTAAAGAATTTCAACTAAATATTTTAATTGGTGTAGATCAACCTAGGCAAAAAAAGCAAGAGCTGACAGCAAAGCAGAACAAGCTCTTTAGCACCATTCAACTCAAAATCTGAATTGCAGCAAAATGATTGAAGCTAGGAAAAGTCTAAAATGAGAGGACTTTATAGCCACTTCAGCAGATATGGCAAGTCAGCCCACTAGAAGAGAAAAGCAATGGATTGTTTCCAAGAAGCAATGTTTGCCTTTGCTGTCTGTCCTCTCCATCAGGTCAAGGATAAGCCCTAATCAACTACGATCAAAGAAAAGCTACAATGCAGGTTCAGTTAGAATCAACTTCCTGTTGTGCAATATTTTGTTCAAATGAATTTCAAATCGAAAGCAGGGCTTTGTAATTCCCATCCCCACCAAACTTCATTAACCATTACTGGATAATAACATTCAGGTTTTTACAAATTACATTGGTTATGTGTATTTCATGTGAGCAAAATCATATTTGTTTACTATGCTTTTGAACCCTTTCCTTAAACTGTGTGAATCTTTTTTATTTTACTTCCCTGTTTTCCCCAAAATAAGACATCCCTTAATAATAAGCCCAATTGGACTTTTGAGCACATGGCGATAAGGCCAATCACTTATTTCAGGGTTCAAAAAAATATAAGACAAGGTCTTATTTTTGGGAAAACATGGTATGTTTTATTTCATATCTATTTCAATCATATCTCCTTTAAGGAACCCATTGCAGTGTACTGTATATGCATGACCTACGCATTCATTTGAAAGAAAATTTATCCTTTATAAGGAATGACTCTTGTATTGTTTACAATTCTTTAATTTGAATGTGACATTTCTCCCAAATGTATCTGTGAGAGAGAGCTAGCTCACCAACATCATACTTAAGGGAGTCTATGGGACAACACATGTCATTTCATAGATATTTTTCCCAGCATATAAAACATATCAATTATGTTTTAACAGACCAGAGAAGTATTGGGTGATTCATTAAAACAATCAGCACTTTGGGTAGCTCCTTCTGTAACTAATACTCAACCAATACCTCAAAATTCACTAAATCCTCAATACAACTTCCAAAAAGTAAAACTAACTATAAACAATTTTCTTCCAGTACAAACTATATTTTCTTCAGATGATAGCAGCTTTAACAGATAAGACCGTCCCTTATAAGACCATCATTATATGGGCCACAAACTAGCAATGTTAAAATATTCTACTTTCTTCCAGACATAAGCCTGAGAACTACAGTGAGCAAAGTATGACCCATCAAGAGCCATTGTATACTTTGTTTTATACAATGGGTAACTCAAGTGTTACTAATGATTTTGTAGTTTTTCTTGAATATCTATTCTAGTGCAGCAGAAATTGCTGAAAACAAAACTACAACCACACCTTGCATTTCAACAACTGTTAAGAAAAAAGGCAGCACAAAACATAATTCACTATTTCTATCTGACTAGCTATCTCAGTGCTTCCAAAGCTAATTAACAGAATCTTTTCAGGACATCTCCTGTTAATTACAAGATATGTACCTAGGAAAAAGAATATGGAACGAAGTTCTTTTGAATTCATAATTCTACTCAAGCAGTTCCCCTACTAATCAACACATTCTGGGAACTTTAAATAGCAGCCATCAGAAAAACACAACAAAAATGGAGATACAAATAATCTGAATGTAGTTAATTCTTTGGAAGAAATTAGCATTCAATTGGCAGCATTCGTTTAGAATCCTGGCTATAGTTTATGCAGCAACAGTCTTAATGTAAAATCAAGGAAGCTTCCTGAAGTTTGGACAGCCAGTTTATGTAATTTCTATGAATATTTACAGCCCACAGGCAGAAAAACAATGACATAATAATTATTTCCCTAGGGTTTTGTACCAGTCAAAGTAGGAAATACCAGTGCTGAGAAGCCCATAAGTCAAATTTATTTAACTTTGATCCTAGACTAGAGTAAGATAACATTCAAAACCAGGAGAATTAATAATAATCCATGTGTACTATAAGCAAGAGAATTAAAACATTGAATTCTAAAATCTAAATAGGAGAAAAATCTACTATAAAAACTATAAAGTAAATTATGATTAAGATGTGAATGTTCAAATTATATGTAGTAAATTAAGATTAAAATATAGAATAATACACTATAAAAGGAGTACTATAAATTATTCTAAGCTATCTATAAAAGGAATATATAAGTGAAAGTAATAAAATATTATTCTACGGCTAGATAGAGTAAGAGTTCAATTAAGTGATCAGATGAGAAGATAATAGAAACAGAACTGTGTGATTATGTAAACAAGGCTTTTGTCAAATCTCTTACAGGTGATCAATTTCAAATGAATTCCACAAGCTGCTCTTCAAAGCTTTGCCTTGTTGTATGGTAAAATGGATCAGAAACTGAAATAACAAAGAGGTAAACTGCTCAGGATAACAAGAAGCCTTGAAAATGTTCAGAAGTGATATTTCAGTAATTTTCAGAAGAAGAAATATTTGTTTTATCAAATGAACAATGCAGGTCATGTTCAATAGTCTCAGTGTGCCTCGACCTATAGGGAATATAAGTACTCCTTTGAAGGAATACCCCTATATCTTCCATCAACGACATCAATGAAAGAACATTACATTGTGTCAAAATGAAGGCCTTGGTGCATCTAGATGTCTAAGATAAGCTATATGCATCTATGACTATCAATAAAAAAAGAGACTGGAAGCCTTACTTAAGTCAGTATGTTCTCTGCATCCTTTATTTGCTACTTTAGAACTTATCTAGACTGCTTTTAACTCACTAAAACGAGCCAGGAAGGAGAGAACTGAAATAATCTTAATTTTTGCTGAGAATGATCACCTCTATGAGCACTGGAATTAAATTCATTAAAAAAATTGATTCATTAAAAGAATCAAACTAGGTACGGGAAAAGTGGGTTGTTGTTGTTTTTTGCCAGAACTAAAGCAGAAATCAATTCTAGCATTTAGTTTTCTCTAAATATGGGGGGTGGGGTAGTGAAACATAACTGGGGACCTGACACGTTCCTCTTAAAACTTTAGACAAGATAACCTTGTGAAGGTTGTCTTCAAAATTTGGAAAATTGTCCAGTTGAGTATCATGTTGCCACTAACATACTTGCTTTGACAGTCTGAAGATTGCTGGTTTACAACCAACCCCTTTTGACTGTAAAAAAATAAAAATAAAGGATTGCCTCTGAGAATTTTGAACAAAACAAGAGCCATGTGGTTTCCCACATCCAAAGCTATGAGAAACCATTCCCAAACCAATGAAGGAGACCAATTGGAAGCCCATTTTTGTGCCAGGAATGAATGAATGAATGCATGAATGAATCTCTCTGCAGGACTCCTATGATTCTTCTCAGACTTGTGAAGAGGTTGAATAGAGAGACTGCATTATCTGCATATAATATAATGGTATAAATTTCTTCATCAGCTTGGGAGAATGAAAAGTCAAGTTTAATTAACTAAGCAACCATTTATTCAGAAGTTCAACAAAAGCAGAACTATTATTAAAGACAAAAATGTAAAATCACAGCTGCCAGTTTTTTAGCTGGTGTCAGCCTTCATATGCATCAAGTTCTTCCTTAGAAACTGGAATGTTTTAATGTTGCAGCACAGTCTATGTTCGGATCCAAGTAGTGTGGCCTTTTGTAATTGACAGATGGAAATTCTTTCAATGTGCAAATTTTCCAAGTGCTGTCCCAGATATTTTGGCATCATTATTGCATTATATCGTGCTTTTCAATCATTTTGATTCTTGGAGACTACCTGAACTAGTTAATCCCTGAGGTTTTCATGCCCACTGCCTGCTTCCTAGGGCCGAGACAGAGTAACTTATGCCTAAAGTGGGATTAGAACTCATAGTCTCCTGGTTTCTTAGCCTGTTGCTTTACCCACTACACCAACTGTCCTAAACTAATACACAACCTTATTTGTTTTGGAGATAACACTGTATGGCCTTGGGGAATATAATACTAACTTTCCACTGTGGGTATAAACAAGAAGCCCCAGACTACACTGTCCACGCAATCCTGTAACCTCACTACATCAGGAAGGCAACAGAGAGTGTGTGTGTGTGTATGTTGGGGGGAAGGTTGCTATCAAGAGGTTAATTGTCTCAGCCATGGATCTAACCTTTCTGACAACTGCCACAATGAATCTGCTATGTCTAGTACAAGATTCCAAAGTTCATTCCCTACACAGAAAGCCTTCCCAGAACACAAATAAGCATTCCTTGAACCTAATTCGTTTAAACATAGGTATATTTACCAGAAAAATAAGGAACCAAAAGATTTTCGGGGCTCTTGGGGTTTCTGAGTTGGTTTATTTTTGGACCTCAACTGTTGATAAATTACTATTTGTTGTAGCTCTCCAGGGAGTAGTGATACTATACCATATTCTTGCCAAATAGTATAGATTATGTATTGCAATTATTTTTTAAAAAATTACACAGGTCCAAGAATCTCCCTTTTGATAAAAATTTAAGGTGCATCCCCAAACAAGGATTCATTTAAAATAAACACTATTTCCCAAATATTTCAAGAAATTGAATTGTAAATGAGATACAGCTCACTATCGTTATATAACAAGCTGGGCAAAGCAGTTTTTAAAGGTTTTTAACAGACTTAAAAATGTTTTTACATTATTTTGTACTGGAATATTAGTTATCTCATATGTTCTATATATTGAGAATATAACCATAGTGCTTAATGACAGTAAAGTCAATTGTCAATAGCTGTTTTGCAGAGAGGAGGGAGAAAGATTTCAGTATATAGAATAACCACAGACCAAATTAACAGCTAAACCAATCTTCATTCAAAGGCAGCCAACTAAGTGTAACTTGTCAACAGAATGATATATTTAGGATAACATTTAACCAGTCAGGCTTCTATAATAAAAAGATTCCACTTCTGAGGTACTTCCTATTTTTCTTGCAGAACAGGGACATATGTTAAAGGAGAAGCTGCTGCTCTTGGAAACATATCAAGCAAATGATTACTCAACCAGTTTACTTATAGTCAGTTCTAGGACGATCTTCCATTCACACTTAGGACTCTCCAAATACATGGAAATATATTTTTGCATAAATTGTCTCCAGATTACACATTGGAAGGTATCAAATCACAGAAGGCTTTTCCAAGGCACCTAAAGCTATATTTGCAATTTAGTCATTATTAGAAGTACCAAAGATCCATGTGTTCTGGCACAACCATAAATACAGCCATTAGTATTCCTTAAACAATTCTTAAAATGAATATTGGCTGGTTCACTGAGGTCTTTTCGGCTAACTTGTCCAGTTTTGATTTTCAAAGGTCTTCTGAAGGATAGCCCTGCTGCCAAAAGAAGATCAGGAGTATTCTTTCAGCTACTCGGCATAGAATTCCTTAAACCTTGGTCTGTGGGCTGATTTAGCTTTTGAAGCCATATCATTGTACCAGCAGACATCTAAATATATACAATTACACAGGCCCAGTTCCTATTATTGTTGCTCTTGAATGACTGTTGTTTAGAAAACAAATATGCTGGGAAATGGATAAAAACAGCTACTTTTGTCTGCTGTGGGGACACAGACAAACAGCTAGACCATTCTTCCAAACCGGAATCAATTTTAGTAGTGAATGCAGGAGAAGATTTTCAACATATTTATTTTTGTCAAGAGTGATTTATGCTGGTGCAGTTAGACTTTTTCTTTTCCCAAAAAGGATGAGAAATCGTACTAAGGAAGCCAGAACACTCTTGTCCTACTTATTTTTGCTGCAGCTTGGTTCCTTTACAGCCCTAGGTACTCCTCAAACACTGGAGTAAAATGCTTGGCTGTTTTATTTCATTGCGTTTCTACAACCAGGGAAGAGGAATTTATGGAATTTTCTGTCTGGGGGCTAACCAACAAACCCTGATTTAAGATGGGGCCTCCTTCACCGCCTTGCCTCGGGCAGTGAAGAGTTTTGAGGCCCGGCTGTCAGCCTTCCCAGCAAAGACCCTCTCCTCATTTTTCTTTCCTGAGGCTACACATATTGCAATCTTTTCCTCTATGTGCCAAGCTTCCGTTTCCCCCCCGCATCCAAAAAGATAAGAGGTAATCTTCGTTTCACTAAGGCCCATTTTCCGGGTTGGCGGAAGCACATTCCGTATCTTTAAAGCCACCCCAGCCAAGAAGGGGCTGCGTTTTGCGCAGGCTAATAAGGACTTCTCCGGCCCCATCTACAGCTCAGCTCGCGGGGCTTCGCATCACTACAGTCAGCTTTGGCAAAGCAATTTCACCCCCACCCCCACCCCCTCCGCAACCCTCGGCCAACACGAAAGAAACGCCGGCAGCCGAAGGTGGCTCGTTGCCAGCCCAAAACGCCGTCGGTGGCGAGATAGGATAGCTGCGTTCTCATTACGCTTTGAAGCCACCCCAGCCCGGCGTTCCCCGCGGAGGTCCCTTTCCCAAGGCAATCCGGGGCCGCCTCCGCGGAAAAGGATCGGGCGACGCTGAGCCCGACGCGCAGCAGAAACAAGCAAACGAGCGGGTCCCCAGGGAAGGGAAGGAACCCCACCCGAAAAAGCCCGCCAGCCCCGACGCCCCCCGCCGGAGCCCTCCTAGCCGGAGGCAAGTTTTCCTCGCCGCCCCTGCCACGCTTACAGTTCCTGATGTCCGAGATGAAGACGGCCAGGCCCCGCATCCCATCCCCCTTCGACACGGCCGGCATCTTTACGCCGAAGCAGAGACTCCCACTGCCGAGACTGCTGCTGCGATCCGCGCGAAGGACCTTTAGCCTTCCCGAAGCCGCCTTTGCCGCCCCGCCTGAGCGCAAGCGCGACGCCTTTCCGCCTTCGCCTTCCGATCTCGGAGCCGCTAGGCAGAGCCTCGGGGCGCCACCTCGTGTGCGGAGGAGGCGATGTGGCGGCGGGGATTGGGCCGAGCGAGGCTGGTTTAGAGCGACGCTCCCCGGCCCCACCGGCTCCTCGTCACTAGCTACAGCTGCAGGGCCCTCAGCCCCAAGGAACAGGCTCCACTTGAGCGCCCGGGGCTAACTCCCGAGACAGCGCGCATCCTGCTGCGGGAGCGGGAACAGGTGTTGATCCTTCCTAGGCTAGGCGGAGGAAATCGAGCGCAAAACGCCGCCTCCGCCATGCCCCCTAATGAGAAATAAATCCGCTTGAGCGTTAAAATGGGATTTGGTTTGCCATCTTCTGTGCTCCTGGTGAGTTTAGCCGATTGGACGCAATGAAAGAGTTCTCAATAGGCATCCAAACGTTTGCCCTATTACTGCTTTGTCGGTATAAAATATATATAAAAGTCGTATTTTGCAGAGCTTTTACTCTTATAAGCCCTGCCAGATTTTTCAAACGGCACACAATGCTGATCCATTATTTTTAAAAAAATAAAAGCGATGGCGTTCCATTATCTTAAAAAAATAAAAGCCTAAATTTGACTTGGTTATAGCAAATGGGACAGATGAGAAGTCAGATAGGATATAGGAACATTGGTTACAACTTTTGAAATTCAGCTGCGTTCCAGTCAGTATGTTAAATCATTTTTTTATTCAAACATTATATTATGTATGTGGTTCACAGCAATCAAATTAAAATAGACTATACAATTTTTTGTTGTTTACATTTATATCCCGCCCTTCTCCGAAGACTCAGGGCGGCTTACAGTGTATAAGGCAATAGTCTCATTCTATTTGTATATTTACAAAGTCAACTTATTGCCCCCCCCAACAATCTGGGTCCTCATTTTACCTACCTTATAAAGGATGGAAGGCTGAGTCAACCTTGGGCCGGGCTTGAACCTGCAGTAATTGCAGGCTACTGTGTTCTAATAACAGGCTCCTTACAGCCTGAGCTATTCCGGCCTATTAGTTTATTGCCTATTCCGGCAATAAACTAATAGCAACAGTAACGTAGCTTTACATTCTGCTCTTCCAAAGGTATTTTTACAGTGTGAATCTGGGCCTGCAAGCTTGCTTAATTTTATAAAGGAGAATATTTGTATCTTAGAGTTGAAACAAGGGGTCCTTGGTGTTCTCTGAGCGTGTTTTCTTGAAGATGTTTCATTACCCAAACTAGATAATATCATCAGTATTTTGATTTTGGGTAATGAAATATCTGTAAGAAAATAACCAAGTTCAAAGAGTGCCAAGGACCCCTCATTCCTTAATCCTGTGTCTCCATACAGCTGCACTTTTGGAACAATACAACAGGGTTTTCCGTAAGTATCAATATTCAAAAATTCCATAAACAGCATTCTACCCTCTCCACAATGTTTGTTACATTTATTGCATGAAGAACTTTCTATGCCCATTCCAATTTTCAGGATAAGTTCCTCTTAAGGATCTTGTTTTAACAAGCATATTAGTTAATATAGATATTTATTATAATGCGGTGCTGGTTTACAGCTAATAATGTCAGCTTCCCCACTATGCTGTAGTCAGATGGCTGTTTGTGGGAGAGATTGGGTCTAAATCATAGATTGGTCTGTAGATGCAGAGAGTCTATACAAGTGAAGCTAGTGTGCAATTTCATATTGCGAGTGTCTAAGTAGAAAAGACCTTGACAAACTCTAGGTTATTATTAATTTTTTATCCTGTCTTTATTACTTTATAAGTAACTGAAGACAGCGAACATACATAATAATCCTTCCTTCCTCCTATTTTCTCCACAACAGTCCTGTGAGGTGGGCTGGGCTGAGAGAGAGTCACTAAGCCAAAGTCACCCAGTTGACATTCATGCCTAAAGTGGGATTAGAACTCTAATTCTACTGTATAGTGTACAGTTTTAATGCAGTATCAGGGGTTTCAATTCAATTGAATTCAAATGTGAAGGATGTGTGTTTTTGTTTTATTTTTTATAGTTTTTTATGTATGAATTACAATGAAGATGGCATTTAATTTTGTTGTACGAAGTGCAATGACAATAAAGTAAACTAAACTATTTTTTTAAAAGAAAAAAAACTCAGTCTCCTGGTTTATAGCCTGGGGCCTTAACCACTACACTAAACTGGTTCTCTAATTTGCATACATTTTCTACTTCAGCACTAGTATGGATCATTCTTAATCCCTTACATAGTCAAGTTTGTATTGAGTCTACCATTCAAAGATTAATATAGTCATTAAGTAGGAAAAAGTTGCATATCCCTGGAGTAGGACTTTCACTTATATGAGTCAGCATGAGGTCACACTGGCTACTCCTTTCACCATCCCTCTCATTATTAGACTTTCCATCAGATCACAATAGCCTGTCCTCCTTCAGGCAGGCAGTATCCACAGAAAGTCACTCTGGCCATCTCTCTCCTTTGGGCAGGCAGTACCAGAGTAAATCAAAAATATAGCTTGTGAAAAAATCTGAAAAGACAGCAGAATCTACACATGGTTTCTCTCTGCTTTGGACATCAGTCTCAGCACAAGCTCAGAAAGGTCAGTCTGTCTTACAAGCAATCAGCAGTGGCTGGGCTTAGAAACTGAAGCCAAGCAGGATCAGGCCACAGAAGCAATAGCAAACCCACTTCTCTTTCTCTTTCCAAGAAAAAAAAATACTGCCACAAGATGGAATGGAACTGCAGATCCTCCCCACCATCCCATAAGTGGAATGGAAGTTTTGTCCTTGAGCTTTTTTAAAACAAAACTACAGTACTAAAACTCAGCAAGTCAACTTAAAAATCTATTAAAGCCACAGGTTTATAGCCAATGGTTGAACTGGTCATAAGAAACTTCCAAAATAATTCCTAATAGTACTCATATTTTTCTATGAGAAGGGGGAAAAAGTGTGGTAACAGCCTGATTTTTAAAGGAAGCATCAGAGTGCTGTCTCCTCATTTTATTCACAGAAACATGATACTAAGTAGGTCAGTCTGAGAAATAGTAGATTAGCAACTGGTGCAAAAATAACTCACAAATTCTAGTCTAGGGGGTTACACAGACCCAGACACTCAGTGTAACATTGCATTGGTTTTACTCCTCTCAAATGTTACCTTGTTTCAACTCAGAGGTAAAAGATACTGAATTCCATGAATTTCTAGGCAAGAATGGGTAGGGTTTCAGCTTTACTGCAATCAATTTCATACAGCTTTGCAGAAAGTTCAAAATTAGCCTCTCAGATTGTTGCATTTGCACATCCTTCCAAGGTTAGAGAGAAATTGTGACTTAAATGCAGCCTTGCAATCTTTAGCAGAATAATGTAGAGAATTGGATAACAAAGATTTATAGTAAGAGTTGCCTGTATTTGAAAAGAAAATTCAACACGACTTCTAATACAGACAACTCTTCCGGTAACTCCTTGTTGCCAAATAGTTCTTATCCAACTTTTTGCAAATCAGATCAGATAGCCCAAGCTTTAATTAAATTGAACTAACGGAGTAAATGAATTCAGCTAATGGAATTAATTTCAGTTTTGCACTACCAGTTTCTTTCAGCACTTTTTATGAACGGTTTGTGTCAGTTAGGGATTGTTATAGTCTGTTTTTGTTATTGTTTATATTTTTATTGACACACACACTCTAATGTAGCTATTTTTAGGTTGCTGTTGTTTTGCCATTGCATTACGGTACCCTGCTATATTTAGCCTGCTTTAAGCCTATTTAGAAGGCTGAGGTATTTCTCCTTTGTAAGTCTCTGGCAGTCTCCAGTAAGAATTAAGAATCTTAGCAGGTGACCCGGGGCATCTGGCTAGAGCTCCCTCGTTATCAGCCACTTTATTATGAAGTCACACATATCACGAAAAGACAGCGAAACGGCTCCTTTAAAAGGCGTGCGCTGCTTGCCTCTGAAGTTTTTGCTTCACTTCCGAGTCGAGGCAGATCCGGTTTACAGAAGGAAATCAAGGGCGCGAATGCGAGTGCTTGAAAAGGTGGGAGGGGATTTGAAAAGACAGGCAGGCAGGCAAGCAAGCTTGGGTTGAGTCGAGCTGCTCGTGACGGGTCAGCCTCTGCTCGTAGCTCTTCAAAAAGTCCTCTTCCTTTTCCCCGGGTGGGGTTCCCACGCGCTAGCTGGATTCATGGACTCCCAGGTCTATGCTTCCAGTGTTGTAATAAGCAGGGCCGGGATACGCCACCATTTCTAGAGGAAACAGGTTGAGGACTCTGCCCTTAAAGTGGCCAATCTCCTAGGCGCGTCATTATGCAGAGCAGTAGGATTCAGTGGCGCATCCCTAGGATTGCCTTGCGATCCCTTCTTAATCGGGTTTGCTTGTTTGTGGCTTCGTATGTTACCGCCAGGGACTGCAGTAATGGTATTTTTTAGACTAATCGCATAATGACTGAGTAAACTCTGTTGAGTTGGGGGGGGGGGATTTGTGAATTGAAAGTAATGCTTTGAGGAAGGCAACATTGAAATGTTACTTAAAAAGAATTGTGCCAGTGTAACAAATCCAGATTCTGTGGAATTTGTATACAGGAATTGAAATGGATACCTCTCTTACAGATGTCAAATAAATCCTTATAAAATGTCAAATAAATGTCAAATAAATCCTTATAAAAATTCTGCAAAATCCTCTTGGATCATTGTACTTTGTATTTTCAGGGCTTTTCCTTTCAGGTTTTGACTTTTACATATTGGATTACTAAGTATCAGTTTGAAGAATGTTGCAAAAATATAATTTACCCATTTGGTATTATAATGAATGAAATAATGTAAACCATTTTATTAGAACTGTTGGCCAGTAAATTGGGTGAGAGATGAAAGAGTGGGCTGTGCCCATTGTTGCACACTACATTCACATTAATATAATTTGCTGTGAACCATCAGATTTTGCATTGAAAATAGTTCCACTGTTTTTAAAGTGTATCAGTGCATATTTCAGAAGAGGGAAGGCCCCAATGAAGACAATGCTTGAAAACTCATTGTTTTGATAGCACCTTTTAAATTAAAGTGTTTTCTAAAACCTTATCCAATTAATTAAAGTTTGAAGCCCTTTATTGGGTGCTATCTGACTTCCACAACAGTCTATAATTTCCAGACAATTGACTTGAGTAAATCTGTCAGAGCGGAAACATTAGTTGTAATGGATTTTAAAAGATAACAGATTGATTTAACTATACAGCCTTTGTTGATTTAGAGCTATAAAAGTTTATGCCACAGTAATTACTCTACTGAGGCTTGCAAAAAAAATTTCAGAAGGTATGTATATTCTTTTTTTAAAATGCTTAAAACTTCCTTCTTGATGTCATTGAAGCAAAGTCTGTTAGTCTATGGCTGAAGACACTAAACTATAGAGAATGAAACCTCTACCACACTCTTAGTAGCTGGGTAGACACAAGAGATTTTTAATTTGTTATTCTATTTGCAGACAGATAGATCTTTATAACTCTTCTGCAAAATCCTCTTGGATCATTTTGAGTTTGTTTTTGTTTTTTTGCTTGCTTGCTTTTAAATTCTGGGTGACAATCTATGATAGCTATAGAGCTAAAATAGCTTTACTGTTTATTTGTCTACATATCCAGGAACTGAAAGAATATAGATCAGTAGGATGATCCACAGCTCTAAGCATCCCTCCTTTTAAACGATGTTATAGAAGGAGGGGTTTCAAAGTTGATAAACACTGAATGGAAAGGATAGAATGGATCTTGAGTTGTGTCCTCTGTCTATCCATGGAAGATGAGACAAGAAGAATTGTATACCTTCTGGGCCATCTTTCTACTCTATCTATCTATCTATCTATCTATCTATCTATCTATCTATCTATCTATCTATCTATCTATCTATCTATCTAAGTGAGGATATATAGCACATTTTAAAATTCCTAATGTCATGCATTACCAAAATTGGGCAAACTCCTAATCTGTGTCATTTCTGACTTGCTGTAATCAACAGTAAGACTAAGGTATACAATGTCTGCAGTTAAAGGGATCCATGACAGTGGCTATTCTGAGAGTATTAACGGCAAGTCCGAAAACTTGGACAGGATGTGGGTCCATATAAAGTTTCCAGAAATATTAAAGCAGAGGGAGAGAAAAACTGAAGTAGCAAAAAGGGAAGCACAAATAATATTACTTTGGGGATACCCTACAGAAGTCATTTTATATCAAACATATTTTGTTCAAATGATTACGTGCCTGTTTATTGATTTTAAATTTCATTCAGTGTTACAAATGTACAAATAAGCTGCCAAGTTTCTTTAGAAGAAAGTATTTGAATTTAGGAGAAACAGGCACCTAAAAGGGCAATCCTGAAAACTCTTGACGATACTGTAGTAAACCAAGGAAATGTTTAACCAATGCTTAAAGCGCCAATTTAAAAAAGTTTAATGCATGCTTTTTCAGATAAAGTATGTACTCTTTCTTTGTAATCTGAACTATTGCCGGAGGAAAGGCTAGATCAGGGGTCTGCAAACTTGGCTCTTTTAAGACTTGTGGACTTCAACTCCCAGAGTTCCTCAGCCAGCAAAGCTAGAAAATTGGAGGAACACTGCTAATCCTGCTAGAATTGTATTCTTGAAGGGACTGATTCTGGCTCTGTTTTTGTTTTAATTTTCCCCTTACCTTTATCAATAGTTTCTAAAAATGATCTAAATTAGATTGTTCTTCAGTGTATAAGACTTCTGTTTCTATTTTCTTCATCCATAGACGTTAGACTCGAATAACTAAAGTTGCCATGAAATGTATCTGCATTGGTCTTGTTTTTATCCTGGCTTCTCAGTTCGTTGATGCTACATTGTCAAAGACAGATTTGAAAAAAGCTTCCTCAAAAACACTGGAGGAAAAGGTAGGAGAACATAATTTTCTGGCATTAATCTCTGATTAGCAAATATACTTCTCAAATACTGTGCAAATGTTGTACTTTGACCTAGCAGTATTTTCCTTGAATGTAAACTGAGAGTGCTTGACAGAAATCTATTAATTTCACAATGATCTTCTTGATTTCCAGTTAGGTAGTTCTGTAGTGCAGCTCTCTCCTAGGTAATAAAAAAATTATATTTATTTGCAAAATAATGTGTTCTATTTGGTAACAGTATCTAGTTTGTATGCATGGTTGTGGAGGAAATACATGATACAAATGAGTAACACAATGATTTTAAAATATTCCTTTTTTCTGGTAATCTATTCTTTAAATACCATGCATTTACTATTATTTTACTAGTATTCTTTTATATACTCATGTATAACTGTAATTCTTTTTATATATTCAGTGGCCTTATTCATGCAACACATCTAATTCAATGTACTAACATACATCCTGATCTGTAGCATAGACATTTCTGAATTTGAATCAAGATAGACTGCCCCTTTCTTAGTACCCTTGATTTAGGTGATTCAGCTGAACTCATGACTTCCCATCTATATAGAATAGAATAGAATAGAATTTATTCTATTAGAATAAATTTATTAAATAAATAGAATTTATTCTAATAGAATCTATATAATGCAAAAACTCTTGCTATGACTTTTAATTGGGCAAAATGATGCATCATAGGGCAACAATTTTTGAACTGAGGTACCTTGAATGAGCTATATAGAGTGAGTTAAAAATCCAGAATCAAATTTGGTAAAGTTATGGCTGCTTCAAGCTGCTGCTGTGGTTTTGTGGTGCTCATTCTGAACATTCAGTGACAGTTTCCCTGCCACTCTCACAATCCCTCACTTCTTCCCCCTCCCAGCAGGAACGAATTGACTTATTTGGCTTTTAAAGAAGCAACAACAAAGGGACTCTGGGCAGTGTACAAATAAAATACTAAAACATAAAAAACTGCGCATAGCATTTAAAAAGAGGCCAGGGTGATTAAAATTCAATGTTAAAAGTTAATTAAAATGCAGGGGGATATGTAATGGAACAGTATCAAGATGCCATGATGTATATGGCAAAGCTTCGTTTTTCATTACAATGACATGCAATTCAAACTGGCCAATAATATGAGCAGCATCTCTTTTTGAATCAGCAGCCAAATGATTGGCCAGGTTTAATCACAAGAAAATTAAACTTGAAGAGACAGTTGTTCCTCAAGTATTTTACTAAAACCCATGGTCTCTTTGGTAGGTGATAGGATTGATAGACTATTGCAAGCTAAAGATCACTGGCAGCAAACTACAGAAGATGCTGAAAGAGAAGAATCCCTAGAGCAATGAGAAATTTTATTTTATTTTTTATTTTTATTTATTTTGTCACACGGTATATATGAGTGTAAGCATGAAATAACTATATAATATATAAGTATATATATGAAACGCCGGAGAAGACGCCTAGAGAGTTCTTGGAGGTCCAGCCACTCAGAGGCTGATCGGACACTAGTTAGATCCTATACTAGGACCTACCTAGTGGCACTGAGGGAAGCGAGGCGTTGCTACGCCTCCTCCCTCATTGCGTCGGCAGATAACCGTCCAGCTGCCCTGTTTCGGGTGACCCGCTCCCTCCTTCACCAGGGGGAGCGGGGTGACCCGTTGCAGGGACGTGCTGAGGAGTTTAACGGTTATCTATACGATAAAATCGTTCAGCTTCGGGATGGTCTGGACCAAAATTGTGGCGATTCGGACGGGGCGTCTGAGGGCGGTCTTGGTGATATTGTCTGGGATGAGTTTGACCCTGTGGCTCCCGAGGACATGGACAGGTTGCTGGGTAGATTGAATGCCACCACGTGTTTACTGGACCCGTGCCCCTCCTGGCTGGTGCTGGCCACTCAGGAGGTGACACGAGGCTGGCTCCAGGCGATTCTGGCGCTTCCTTGTTGGAGGAGTCTTTCCTGCCGCCTTGAAAGAGGCGGTGGTGAGGCCCTCCTCAAGAAGCCTTCCTGGACCCGGCTGTTTTACGTAATTATCGTCGGTCTCCAACCCGCCGCGGCGAAGGTTGTAGAGAGTATGGTGGCATATCAGTTTCCCTGCACCTGGAGGAAACTGTCTATCTAGACCCGTTCAGTCCGGCTTCCGGCCCGGTTACAGCACTGAGACGGCTTTGGTCGTGTTGGTGGATGATCTCTGGAGGGCCAGGGATGAGGTTGTTCCTCTGCCCTGGTCCTATTAGACCTCTCAGCGGCTTTTGATACCATCGACCATGGTATCCTGCTGCGCCGGTTGGAGGATTGCGAGTGGGAGGCACCGTTTATCGGTGGTTCTCCTCCTATCTCTCCGACCGGTCGCAGACGGTGTTGACGGGCAGAGGTCACCCGCGCGCCTCACTTGTGGGGTGCCGCAGGGGTCGATTCTCTCGCCCCTTCTGTTCAACATCTATATGAAGCCGCTGGGTGAGATCATCAGTGGCTTCGGTGTGAGGTACCAGCTGTACGCTGATGACACCCAGCTGTACTTTTCCACACCGGGCCACCCCAATGAAGCTATCGAAGTGCTGTCCCGGTGTTTGGAAGCCGTACGGGTCTGGATGGGGAGAAACAGGCTCAAGCTCAATCCCTCCAAGACGGAGTGGCTGTGGATGCCGGCATCCCGGTACAGTCAGCTGAGTCCACGGCTGACTGTTGGGAGCGAGTCATTGGCCCCGTGTCAAGGTTCCAGAAATACCTCTTCTGCGTAAAAAAAGACTCGGAGGCATCCGTTCCTTTTCTCAAAGTCCTTTACTAGCATGAGGAGACTGGCACACGATGAGTGCAATTCCCAAAACTGAAGTTCCGGATTCGTTTCCCCAGTTATACAAACCCCAGTAGTCCCACCCCCCTGACCCCTCTGATGATCACACGGTCCCACGTCCTTCCAGTTCATTCGAGTAACTTCTTGCCACTCCTCGTGCAGACGTGAACGCCATCCGACCTTGACCACCGGAAGAATGTTACCCTGCCCCTCAACCCCCCCCTTCTCCCCTTAAGATAAAAATGTGGCAGCGTCTGGAAACCGAAAGTTCAATATGGTTTCCAGGCCTGACAGGCGTCCCCCCTTGGAAAAAAAGCTATATCCTAGGAAAGAAAACAAAAGTCGATAAAGAAGAGTGTCAGTGGTTCACACTTCCTTCTACCCCCCTCCAAGAGGTTTCTTAGGTTTGTCAGGAAAGTGTCGTGAAAATGTTTAATCAAAGTGTCCGCATGTACTTTCCAACTTTTGACCCAAGTAGATTCAGATAATGGATATCCTTCCAGTGGACTAAATATTGTAACTGACCTCTATATAGTCTAGAGTCAAGGATTTTGTTGATTTCATAGTGGGTTTCACCTTGGATTATCAAGGGTGGTGGGGGAGCAGCAGGTTGAGGTCTCAGACCAGACTGTCTAGCAGGTTTTAATAAGCTGGTATGGAATACCGGTGTATTTTCCCAATATTCGAGGGAGCTTAAGTTGGACGGTAACGGGATTAATAATTTTTACAATGGGGAAAGGACCCAAAAATTTTGGACCGAATTTCCTGCTGGGTATTCTTAATCTTAGATATTTAGTAGACAAAAAGACTTTATCTCCAATGCGAAAAGGGGGTTGAAGGGAACGGTGTTTGTCAGCTTGGGCTTTGTAATTCCGAGCTGTGACAGCTAAGGCCTTTTTTGTGTTTTCCCAACCTTTCTTCAAGGAATTCATCCAGTCCATTAGGGAAACCGAAGTGGGGGGTTGCACGGGGAGTTCAGGCATTGGAACGAAGTCCATGCCGCTGGTTATTTGAAAAGGGGTTAATCCCGTGCTGCTGTGTACGGCATTATTATATGCAACCTCTGCAAATGGTAACAAGTCGGACCAGTTTTCTTGTTGGTAATTTACGTAACACCGTATGTATTGTTCCACCATCAAATTTAATTTCTCAGCCGCTCCGTTAGTCTCCGGATGGAATCCAGAACTAAGTCCTTGAGACGACCCAATGGACCGTAGGAACTCTCTCCAGAACTTGGCTGTGAATTGAACACCCTGTCGGATATTATCCTTTTAGGGACTCCATGCAGTCTGTAGATGTGTTTGAGGAAGAGCTTTGCTAATTTTCTAGCCGATGGTAATCCGCTGCACGCAGTGAAGTGGGCCTGTTTAGAGAACAAGTCCACTACGGTCCATATCACTGTATTTCCTCCACTAGGTGGGAGTTCAACAATAAAATCCATGGCAATCTCTTCCCAGGGTCTGGTCGGTTCGGCTACGGGTTGCAGGAGTCCAGGGGGTTTCCCTGGTCTGGACTTCATGGTGGCACAGGTAGCACAGCTCCTGACATAGTCTTCGACATCTGTTTTCATTTTGGCCACCAGAATTGTCTTCTAGCCAAGTGGAGAGTTTTAAAATCCAAAGTGGCCTCCTAGGCGAGAGTCGTGGCTTCTCTGTAGTATTGGCAACCGACAGCGACGGGTACATAAATTTTGGTCCCCTTCCAGGGTATCCCATCCCTTAAGGTGAGGTCTTGCAAGTTTTCTTTAAACCAAGCATCATTAGTGAGTGCTGATTTTAAGTCCGCTAGTAGTTTATTTGGTGGGCTGTTGGTACTGCGGTGTGATCGCGGTCGAGTGAGTGCTTGGTTGACCGGTTCGCTATCGGGGATCATTGCATGTATCACCTCTTCGCGTTTGCTGTCAAATTGTGGTTTCCTAGATAGGGCGTCAGCCAGCAGGTTTTGGTCGCCTGGGATGTATTTGAGGGTGAAATGGAAGCGCTTGAAAAACTGAGCCCATCGAACTTGTTTGGGAGAAAGCTTTCGGGGGTTTTTCAAGTATTCGAGGTTTTTGTGGTCCGTCCATACCTCGAAAGGTTCTTTTGCCCCTTCAAGGAAGTGTCTCCTGGAGAGGAGGGCCCAACGCACTGCAAAGGCTTTTTTCCCAAACTGCCCATCTGCGTTCAGCGTCGGTCAGTTTTTAGATATGTATGCGCAGGGCATAAGGTTGTTTTCGGTATTCCGTTGTAATAAGACAGCGGCTATTGCTACATCACTTGCATCAGCTTGGACCACAAAAGGTTTATTTGGATCCGGGTGTTGAAGAATCGGTTCCATTGAGAAGAGGCGTTTCAGGTGTTCAAAGGAACGTTGGCAGTCCATTGTCCAAGGTAGGGGTTGGTTAGGTTTGGGTTTGGTGGGTGATGGGCCAGTTTTTAGTAAGTCCGTTAATGGTAGAGCTACTTCTGCGAAAGAAGGAATGAATTTGCGGTAAAATTTGCGAAACCCAAGAAACTTTGAAGTTGCTTACGTGTGCGTGGCGGTTGCCAATCCAATACTGCTTTGACTTTACCTGGGTCCATTTCGATACCTTTGTTTGATATCCGTAACCTAGGTAGTCGAGGATTCCTTATGGAATTCGCATTTGGAAAGTTTGACATATAGCTTGGCTAGGAGTTTTTTAAGAACTTGTCTGACCAATTTGATGTGTTGTTGCATATTGTCTGAGTAGATAAGAATATCATCTAAGTAGACAAGAACCCCATTGTAGAGATGGGGGTGCAGGGTTTCATTAATCAGTTGCATAAAGACAGCTGGGGCCCCTTGGAGACCAAAGGGCATGACACGGTATTGGAAACTACCCAAGGGGCAATTGAAAGCTGTCTTCCATTCATCACCCTCCTTGATACGGACACGGTAATAGGCTTCCCTTAAATCCAATCTGGTGAAAATTTTTCCTTTTGATAGGTGGTTCAACAGGTCGTGCATAAGTGGTAACGGGTAAGTGTTTTGTATGCAAATCGCATTGATATTTTTGAAGTCAATACATAATCTGAGTGAACCATCTTTTTTTTGTTTAAATAGCACAGGCGCAGCTACAGGTGATTTTGCTGGTTCAATGAACCCTCTGGCTAGGTTAGTGTCAATGTATTTCCTTAGTTCAGACATTTCTGCTGGAGTCATTGAGTACATTTTGGGTTTTGGTAATTTTGCCCCTGGGTGCAATTCAATTGCGCAATCAGTTGGGCGGTGGGGTGGTAAGAGGTTACATTCATCTTCGCTAAAAACATCTGATAAATCTATGTATGCTCTAGGGATGTTGGGTTCTTTAGGAGATGGCTTGGATATGGTGGTTGAAGGTTCCATCTGGTGGTCATTTTGGGTAAGGTTTTCTTTTGTTGTTTTGGGGGGGGAGGGGATTTGGTCTAAGGGTCCGAAGGTCCATATAATTTTTCTGAATCCATCCTCCCATTTAATTGTGGGTTCCCATTTGTCCAACCAAGCTAAACCTAGGATGATGGATTCTGACATTTTAGGAATTACTATGAATCTTATAAGTTCATGATGGGCCCCAATTTCTAAGCGAAGTAGTTGCGTGACTCGGGTTGCTGGAACACCACCAATTAAGGTTCCATCTACTTGGTGGAATTTAATTGGGTGTTTTAAGGGAAAAGTTTTTATATGGAGTTGGGCGATTGTGGAGGTTGAAATTAGGCATCTGGTGCATCCTGTGTCCACAATAGCGTCTAAAAGTTTTTTGGTTCCTCCTCCTGGAATTATTAAGTTCACTTTAATGGCAAAAGGAGGAATAGGTGCACTTACCATTGGGTCGTTTTCTGCTTGGGTTGAGTCGTTGGGAGGCGAGTCAGGTGATGGGAGGTCAGTAGCGAGGTCTATGGCTTGCCTTGCAAAGCGAGTGGTATTAGGATGTTTTCGAGGGGGGTTGCGCGGTTGAGTAGCCGTTGGTGGTCGATATTGTTGGAGGGGTGTTGGGGCTAGGCAAACTGACGCTCGATGACCTAGTTTCCCACAACGGTAGCATTTGATCATTGTTGAGGGGTAAAAGGTGGAGGGTGTGGTTGGTTTGGAGGGGGAGGATCTTGTAGGTGGTCTTTGAGGAGGTATAGTTGGTGATCGGCTTTGGAGGGGGTTGAATTCTCTGTCCAGAGCAATGGACACGTTGTACCAGGTATTCAGTTGTTCTGGGATTCCTCTGGTGGAGCAGGCTTTTCTGATGTTTTGATCAATCGCTTCTTTAAAGTAATGAAGAAGAATTGCTTCTGGCCAATGTCTAAGGTTGCCGGCCACTCTTCTGAAATCCCATACAAATTGTTTGAGTGGCTTGTTGCCTTGTTTCATTGTTTTTAAGGTGGTCTCACATTCTGCAATTAGGTCATCATCTTGAAACCGGTTGAAGCAGTGTTATAAATTGTGAATATTATTCAGTTCTGGTGCTTGTGCATTGTATAGCTGTGCTATCCACTCTGAAGCTAGTCCCACATTCATTCCATCTGAGATGGTGTTGATTAGGCTTCTTTCTGATGGGTAGAGATGTCTATATTGTTCAGCGTAAGCCTCAATTCTGCTGAGAAAGTAAGCCAGGTGTTGTGGATTCCCATCAAAGGGTGGTTTGAAAGGGGAGGGTTGGGTGGGGGTGTAGTTGGCCTGCTTGTGGTTGCATAGGGATTTGCGGGGGTGGGGCTGCTGCTGTTGCCGCTGGTTGTTGGGCTGCAAAGGGGGGTGGAATTCTTCTTTGTTGTTGAGAAGAAAGTCCTTGAATCGCTGCAGCAGATGAATCAACCATTGGTGTGAGGCCCACTGGAAAAGGAGGGGCTGAACTAGTTGGTTGCCATTGATACTGAATCCACCCTTGTCCCGGATAGAACGCCCATCCAGGCGGGATAGACGCTGCTGGAGGCAGCGTAAGCCTCTGCTGGCGGGAAAGGTCATTTGGGTGGGGGAGTTGCGATCCCCCCCACGCTTCTGGTGTTATTTGAGGTCCTTGCCATTTGAAAGAGGGAGGGGGCTTCTTGCGTTCTTCAGAACGGTTTCGAGTTTCAGCAGTCTCTCTCTCCCTGGGGAGAGGGAAAGTGAATCTAGGCTGAGCTAAAGGCTCTCGAGGTCTCACCTCCAGCCGCTCAAAAGTTTCAGGGAGGTCTAATAGAGACTGGGATTTCAGAGGGTCTCTCCGGTCCCAATCCAGGGACTCTCCTGATTCTCCAGGTTTTATTGCCCTCCAATGAGGTTGAGAAGAGGGAGGGGGCTCTCCACTTCGTCCCGGGGAAAAGTTTCCTCCGGACTGGCAGCTTACCCATGAATCAGAGTCCCTGGGGCGTGCTCCAAGCGGACAAGCAAGCTCTTCCTTTTCGGGGCTTCGGGTCCGGTTGTTAGATGGGTAATAGGTGACTTCAATTAAGTCGTTAAGATCCTGCTTCGCGGCTCCTTCTACGCTCTCAAGTTGTTGCTCTTCCATCTTCACTGGGTCTTTGCACCGCAGTGGAGGTTGCGGAGACTGGGGCCCAGCACCCCTCTAACAGGCCCCCTCTGAGAGGAGGAGAGGGTACTGTTAGCAAAAGAAAGTTTGTGTGAGTTTTGGGAATAATGTCAAGGTTCCAGAAATACCTCTTCTGCGTAAAAAAAAAACTCGGAGGCATCCGTTCCTTTTCTCAAAGTCCTTTACTAGCATGAGGAGACTGGCACACGATGAATGCAATTCCCAAAACTGAAGTTCCGGATTCGTTTCCCCAGTTATACAAACCCCAGTAGTCCCACCCCCCTGACCCCTCTGATGATCACACGGTCCCACGTCCTTCCAGTTCATTCGAGTAACTTCTTGCCACTCCTCGTGCAGACGTGAACGCCATCCGACCTTGACCACCGGAAGAATGTTACCCTGCCCCTCAACCCCCTTCTCCCCTTAAGATAAAAATGTGGCAGCGTCTGGAAACCGAAAGTTCAATATGGTTTCCAGGCCTGACAGGCGTCCCCCCTTGGAAAAAAAGCTATATCCTAGGAAAGAAAACAAAAAGTCGATAAAGAAGAGTGTCAGTGGTTCACACTTCCCTTCTACCCCCCCCTCCCCCCTCCAAGAGGTTTCTTAGGTTTGTCAGGGAAAGTGTCGTGAAAATGTTTAATCAAAGTGTCCGCATGTACTTTCCAACTTTTGACCCAAGTAGATTCAGATATTGGATATCCCTTCCAGTGGACTAAATATTGTAACTGACCTCTATATAGTCTAGAGTCAAGGATTTTGTTGATTTCATAGTGTGTTTCACCTTGGATTATCAAGGGTGGTGGGGGAGCAGCAGGTTGAGGTCTCAGACCAGACTGTCTAGCAGGTTTTAATAAGCTGGTATGGAATACCGGGTGTATTTTTCCCAATATTCGAGGGAGCTTAAGTTGGACGGTAACGGGATTAATAATTTTTACAATGGGGAAAGGACCTAAAAATTTTGGACCGAATTTCCTGCTGGGTATTCTTAATCTTAGATATTTAGTAGACAAAAAGACTTTATCTCCAATGCGAAAGGGGGGTTGAAGGGAACGGTGTTTGTCAGCTTGGGCTTTGTAATTCCGAGCTGTGACAGCTAAGGCCTTTTTTGTGTTTTCCCAACCTTTCTTCAAGGAATTCATCCAGTCCATTAGGGAAACCGAAGTGGGGGGTTGCACGGGGAGTTCAGGCATTGGAACGAAGTCCATGCCGCTGGTTATTTGAAAAGGGGTTAATCCCGTGCTGCTGTGTACGGCATTATTATATGCAACCTCTGCAAATGGTAACAAGTCGGACCAGTTTTCTTGTTGGTAATTTACGTAACACCGTATGTATTGTTCCACCATCAAATTTAATTTCTCAGCCGCTCCGTTAGTCTCCGGATGGAATCCAGAACTAAGTCCTTGAGACGACCCAATGGACCGTAGGAACTCTCTCCAGAACTTGGCTGTGAATTGAACACCCCTGTCGGATATTATCCTTTTAGGGACTCCATGCAGTCTGTAGATGTGTTTGAGGAAGAGCTTTGCTAATTTTCTAGCCGATGGTAATCCGCTGCACGCAGTGAAGTGGGCTTGTTTAGAGAACAAGTCCACTACGGTCCATATCACTGTATTTCCTCCACTAGGTGGGAGTTCAACAATAAAATCCATGGCAATCTCTTCCCAGGGTCTGGTCGGTTCGGCTACGGGTTGCAGGAGTCCAGGGGGTTTCCCTGGTCTGGACTTCATGGTGGCACAGGTAGCACAGCTCCTGACATAGTCTTCGACATCTGATTTCATTTTTGGCCACCAGAATTGTCTTCTAGCCAAGTGGAGAGTTTTTAAAAATCCAAAGTGGCCTCCTAGGCGAGAGTCGTGGCTTCTCTGTAGTATTGGCAACCGCATAGCGACGGGTACATAAATTTTGGTCCCCTTCCAGGGTATCCCATCCCTTAAGGTGAGGTCTTGCGAGTTTTCTTTAAACCAAGCATCATTAGTGAGTGCTGATTTTAAGTCCGCTAGTAGTTTATTTGGTGGGATGTTGGTACTGCGGTGTGATCGCGGTCGAGTGAGTGCTTGGTTGACCGGTTCGCTATCGGGGATCATTGCATGTATCACCTCTTCGCGTTTGCTGTCAAATTGTGGTTTCCTAGATAGGGCGTCAGCCAGCAGGTTTTGGTCGCCTGGGATGTATTTGAGGGTGAAATGGAAGCGCTTGAAAAACTGAGCCCATCGAACTTGTTTGGGAGAAAGCTTTCGGGGGTTTTTCAAGTATTCGAGGTTTTTGTGGTCCGTCCATACCTCGAAAGGTTCTTTTGCCCTCTCCAGGAAGTGTCTCCAGGAGAGGAGTGCCCAACGACTGCAAAGGCTTCTTTTTCCCAAACTGCCCATCTGCGTTCAGCGTCGGTCAGTTTTTTAGATATGTACGCGCAGGGCATAAGGTTGTTTTCGGTATTCCGTTGTAATAAGACAGCGGCTATTGCTACATCACTTGCATCAGCTTGGACCACAAAAGGTTTATTTGGATCCGGGTGTTGAAGAATCGGTTCCATTGAGAAGAGGCGTTTCAGGTGTTCAAAGGAACGTTGGCAGTCCATTGTCCAAGGTAGGGGTTGGTTAGGTTTGGGTTTGGTGGGTGATGGGCCAGTTTTTAGTAAGTCCGTTAATGGTAGAGCTACTTCTGCGAAAGAAGGAATGAATTTGCGGTAAAAATTTGCGAAACCCAAGAAACTTTGAAGTTGCTTACGTGTGCGTGGCGGTTGCCAATCCAATACTGCTTTCACTTTACCTGGGTCCATTTCGATACCTTTGTTTGATATCCGGTAACCTAGGTAGTCGAGGGATTCCTTATGGAATTCGCATTTGGAAAGTTTGACATATAGCTTGGCGGCTAGGAGTTTTTTAAGAACTTGTCTGACCAATTTGATGTGTTGTTGCATATTGTCTGAGTAGATAAGAATATCATCTAAGTAGACAAGAACCCCATTGTAGAGATGGGGGTGCAGGGTTTCATTAATCAGTTGCATAAAGACAGCTGGGGCCCCTTGGAGACCAAAGGGCATGACACGGTATTGGAAACTACCCAAGGGGCAATTGAAAGCTGTCTTCCATTCATCACCCTCCTTGATACGGACACGGTAATAGGCTTCCCTTAAATCCAATCTGGTGAAAATTTTTCCCTTTTGATAGGTGGTTCAACAGGTCGTGCATAAGTGGTAACGGGTAAGTGTTTTGTATGCAAATCGCATTGATATTTTTGAAGTCAATACATAATCTGAGTGAACCATCTTTTTTTTGTTTAAATAGCACAGGCGCAGCTACAGGTGATTTTGCTGGTTCAATGAACCCTCTGGCTAGGTTAGTGTCAATGTATTTCCTTAGTTCAGACATTTCTGCTGGAGTCATTGAGTACATTTTGGGTTTTGGTAATTTTGCCCCTGGGTGCAATTCAATTGCGCAATCAGTTGGGCGGTGGGGTGGTAAGAGGTTACATTCATCTTCGCTAAAACATCTGATAAATCTATGTATGCTCTAGGGATGTTGGGTTCTTTAGGAGATGGCTTGGATATGGTGGTTGAAGGTTCCATCTGGTGGTCATTTTGGGTAAGGTTTTTTTGTGGTTTTGGGGGGGGAGAGGATTTGGTCTAAGGGTCCGAAGGTCCATATAATTTTTCTGAATCCATCCTCCCATTTAATTGTGGGTTCCCATTTGTCCAACCAAGCTAAACCTAGGATGATGGATTCTGACATTTTAGGAATTACTATGAATCTTATAAGTTCATGATGGGCCCCAATTTCTAAGCGAAGTAGTTGCGTGACTGGTTGTTGGAACACCACCAATTAAGGTTGCATCTACTTGGTGGAATTTAATTGGGTGTTTTAAGGGAAAAGTTTTTATATGGAGTTGGGCGATTGTGGAGGTTGAAATTAGGCATCTGGTGCATCCTGTGTCCACAATAGCGTCTAAAAGTTTTTTGGTTCCTCCTCCTGGAATTATTAAGTTCACTTTAATGGCAAAAGGAGGAATAGGTGCACTTACCATTGGGTCGTTTTCTGCTTGGGTTGAGTCGTTGGGAGGCGAGTCAGGTGATGGGAGGTCAGTAGCGAGGTCTATGGCTTGCCTTGCAAAGCGAGTGGTATTAGGATGTTTTCGAGGGGGGTTGCGCGGTTGAGTAGCCGTTGGTGGTCGATATTGTTGGAGGGGTGTTGGGGCTAGGCAAACTGACGCCGATGACCTAGTTTCCACAACGGTAGCATTTGATCATTGTTGAGGGTAAAGGTGGAGGTGTGGTTGGTCTGGAGGAGGACCTTGTAGGTGGTTTTTGGGGAGGTATAGTTGGTGATCGGCTTGGGAGGGGGTTGAATTCTCTGTCCAGAGCAATGGACACGTTGTACCAGGTATTCAGTTGTTCTGGGATTCCTCTGGTGGAGCAGGCTTTTCTGATGTTTTGATCAATCGCTTCTTTAAAGTAATGAAGAAGAATTGCTTCTGGCCAATGTCTAAGGTTGCCGGCCACTCTTCTGAAATCCCATACAAATTGTTTGAGTGGCTTGTTGCCTTGTTTCATTGTTTTTAAGGTGGTCTCACATTCTGCAATTAGGTCATCATCTTGAAACCGGTTGCGAAGCAGTGTTATAAATTCGTGAATATTATTCAGTTCTGGTGCTTGTGCATTGTATAGCTGTGCTATCCACTCTGAAGCTAGTCCCACATTCATTCCATCTGAGATGGTGTTGATTAGGCTTCTTTCTGATGGGTAGAGATGTCTATATTGTTCAGCGTAAGCCTCAATTCTGCTGAGAAAGTAAGCCAGGTGTTGTGGATTCCCATCAAAGGTTGGTTTGAAAGGGGGAGGGGTTGGGTGGGGGTGTAGTTGGCCTGCTTGTGGTTGCATAGGGATTTGCGGGGGTGGGGCTGCTGCTGTTGCCGCTGGTTGTTGGGCTGCAAAGGGGGGTGGAATTCTTCTTTGTTGTTGAGAAGAAAGTCCTTGAATCGCTGCAGCAGATGAATCAACCATTGGTGTGAGGCCCACTGGAAAAGGAGGGGCTGAACTAGCTGGTTGCCATTGATACTGAATCCACCCTTGTCCCGGATAGAACGCCCATCCAGGCGGGATAGACGCTGCTGGAGGCAGCGTAAGCCTCTGCTGGCGGGAAAGGTCATTTGGGTGGGGGAGTTGCGATCCCCCCCACGCTTCTGGTGTTATTTGAGGTCCTTGCCATTTGAAAGAGGGAGGGGGCTTCTTGCGTTCTTCAGAACGGTTTCGAGTTTCAGCAGTCTCTCTCTCTCTGGTGAGAGGGATAGTGAATCTAGGCTGAGCTAAAGGCTCTCGAGGTCTCACCTCCAGCCGCTCAAAAGTTTCAGGGAGGTCTAATAGAGACTGGGATTTCAGAGGGTCTCTCCGGTCCCAATCCAGGGACTCTCCTGATTCTCCAGGTTTTATTGCTCTCCAATGAGGTTGAGAAGAGGAGGGGCTCTCCATTCCGGGAAAAGTTTCCTCCGGACTGGCAGCTTACCCATGAATCAGAGTCCCTGGGCGTGCTCCAAGCGGACAAGCAAGCTCTTCCTTTCCGGGCTTGGGTCCGGTTGTTAGATGGGTAATAGGTGACTTCAATTAAGTCGTTAAGATCCTGCTTCATGCTCCTTCTACGCTCTCAAGTTGTTGCTCTTCCATCTTCACTGGGTCTTTGCACCGCAGTGGAGGTTGCGGAGACTGGGGCCCAGCACCCTCTAACAGGCCCCTCTGAGAGGAGGAGAGGTACTGTTAGCAAAAGAAAGTTTGTGTGAGTTTTGGGAATAATGTCAAGGTTCCAGAAATACCTCTTCTGCGTAAAAAAAGACTCGGAGGCATCCGTTCCTTTTCTCAAAGTCCTTTACTAGCATGAGGAGACTGGCACACGATGAGTGCAATTCCCAAAACTGAAGTTCCGGATTCGTTTCCCCAGTTATACAAACCCCAGTAGTCCCACCCCCCTGACCCCTCTGATGATCACACGGTCCCACGTCCTTCCAGTTCATTCGAGTAACTTCTTGCCACTCCTCGTGCAGACGTGAACGCCATCCGACCTTGACCACCGGAAGAATGTTACCCTGCCCCTCAACCCCCCCCTTCTCCCCTTAAGATAAAAATGTGGCAGCGTCTGGAAACCGAAAGTTCAATATGGTTTCCAGGCCTGACACCCCGATGGAGAGGGTGTGCAACTTGGGCGTTCTCCTGGATGAACGGCTGTCTTTTGAAGACCACCTGACGGCCGTCTCCAGGAGAGCTTTCCACCAGGTTCGCCTGGTGCGCCAGTTGCGCCCCTTTCTAGACCGGGATGCCTTGTGCACAGTCACTCACGCCCTCGTGACGTCTCGTCTGGATTACTGCAATGCTCTCTACATGGGGCTCCCCTTGAGGGGCATCCGGAGGTTTCAGTTAGTCCAGAATGCAGCTGCACGGGTGATAGAGGGAGCCCCTCGTGGCTCCCGCGTGACACCTATCCTGCGCAGACTGCACTGGCTACCTGTGGCCTTCCGGGTGCGCTTCAAGGTTTTGGTGAACATCTTCAAAGCGCTCCATGGCATAGGGCCGGGCTATTTACGAGACCGCCTACTGCTACCGAATACCTCTCACCGACCTGTGCGCTCTCACAGAGAGGGACTCCTCAGGGTGCCGTCGGCGCGACAGTGTCGTCTGGCGACGCCCAGGGGAAGGACCTTCTCTGTGGGGGCTCCCGCCCTCTGGAACGAACTCCCCCCAGGACTCCGTCAACTTCCGGACCTCCGAACCTTTTGTCGCGAGCTTAAAACTCATTTATTCATCTGCGCAGGACTGGGTTAGTTTTTAAATTTATGGGTTTTTAATGGGTTTTTTATTATTTATCCTAAATTTTTAATCTCGGCCAATTGAATAAGTTTTTTAATTGTATTTTAATTGTACTTATATTGTAATATTATTGTGTATTTTTATCTGGCTGTGAACCGCCCTGAGTCCTTCGGGAGAAGGGCGGTATAGAAATTTAAATAATAAATAAATAAATAAATAAATAAGTATGAGTATGTAATAACTAAATTAATTGAGTATAAAGAAAGGAAACAATAGGACAGGAACGGTAGGCACTCTTGTGCTCTTATGCACGCCCCTTATAGACCTCTTAGGAATGGGGTGAGGTCAATAGACAGTTTTTGGTTGAAGATTTGGGGATTTTGGGAAGAGACCACAGAGTCAGGTAGTGTATTCCAGGCATTAGCAACTCTGCTACTGAAGTCATATTTTTTTCAATCAAGATTGGAGCGGTTAACATTAAGCTTAAATCTATTGTGTGCTCATGTATTGTTGCAATTGAAGCTGAAGTAGTCTTTGACAGGAAGGACTATGTAATAGCTGATTCTATGAGTTAAACTCAAGTCATGTCAAAGACGGCCTAGTTCTAAATTTTCTAAACCCAGGATTTCAAGTCTGGTGGCATAAGGTATTTTGTTTATTCAGAGGAGTGGAGAACTCTTCTTGTAAAATATTTCTGGACACGTTCAATTGTATTGATGTCAGAAATGTGGTATGGGTTCCAGACAGTCGAGCTGTATTCAAGAATTAGCAAATGTTTTATATACTCTGGTTAGTAGAGTAGTGTTTTTGGAGAAGAAGCTACGCAAGATTAGGTTTACAACTCTTAAAGCTTTTTTTGCAATGTAGTTGCAGTGGGCTTTGGCACTTAGATCATTTGATATGAAAACTCCAAGGTCTTTAACAGGGTGTTGTGTCATCTGTAAGGTAATGTCCATCAAGCTTGTACTTAGTGTTTGGGTTCTTTTTTACGATATGTAAGACTGAAAATTTGCTGGTAGAGATTTGGAGTTGCCAAGTTTTAGACCACTCAGATACAAAGTCAAGGTCTTTTTGAAGGGTAGCTGTATTATTGGTGGTGTTAAATAGTTTGACATCGTCAGCAAAGAGGACACAATTATTTGTTATTTGGTCACAGAGATCATTAATGTATAATATGAAGAGTGTTGGTCCAAGAACGCTGCCTTGGGGAACGCCACTTTTGACAGGAACAGGATTTGATATAGCATTGCCAATTTTGACCACTTCTTGTCAAAATTGTCATATTAACAGTCCGCAACTGAGGAACCAGTTCAAGAATGCCTTGAATGTCTTAAGATTTCCTCTAAATTGAGAGAAGACCTGATCCTAATATCATGATAAATAAAAGTCTTCAGAAACAAGCTTTTCTGTAATTTAAAAAAACAAAAAAACAAAAACCCAAACCTTTGAGAAATTCAGAAAAACATTTGAAGAATATAACTTGCTAAAATCAACAAGTGGTATGGTACAATCAGAATAATGGACATCAGGAATTACTGCATGAATTGCAATACAACAGGGACAAACAGCAAAAACAGCAATACAACAGGGACAAAAAATTATACTTCACAATGAACAATTAAATATTAAATAATGAACAAATATGTATATGACCATGTGCTTGCAAAGCAATCTTATTTTCATTGATACACAAGGAATAGGAAATATATTAGTTAACAACTTGATCCTTGCTAAAATAAAGGGAGATGAGGAATTGCTATTGCTATAGTATCATCTGGAATTGCGGCAACATTAATGCATGGTGGTAGGACAATACATTCAAGATAATTCTCAAAGTGAATGAAAATGCTCCCTGTAACATTGAAGAAACCTGCAATATTGTAAATTTGCTTTGACATACAAGGCTTATTGTCTAGATGACAGTTTCATGATTGGAAAGGAAGGTTTTGAAACCATAGACCTGACACTTGACAATGTGTGTGGCAAGAATGAGGCCTTTGTGGGAATTTTAACCATTTGTTGTGGTGATTTCTGTCAGCTTCCAGCAGTTGTGAAAAGAGGAAATGATGCTCATGTGGAGAATCATGCATTAAAAAACACGCTTATGGAAAACTTTGTCAAGTCTCAATTGAAGAGAAGCATGAGATTGAATGAGAAAGAAGATATTCTAAGTTCTTATTGGATGCTGTAGAACACAAAATTCAGAAAAATCAAAATGATGAGATAAAATTACTTGAAGATGTGGTTCTCCAGCAAGAACTATGGAAAATATATATACATCTATCCAACATTTGACAATTCTGCAGAACTTTTCTCAAAGAACTCTATTTTGGTTCCCCTCAATGAAATGATGAGAAAAAACAATGTCACGTGCATTCAACACTTCCCTGGAATGGTGAAAGAACGTTGTTCCTTCACTGCTATCAGTGAAGGAGCTAACTCTTCTTCCTTTCCAACAGAATTACTTAAGTCAGTTGAATTCTGTAGATTGACACCACTTAAACCAGGATTGAAGGGAAGATCTCCCATAATTTTAATAAGGAACTTTGATCTTCCAAGACTTTGCAATGGAACATGGATGATCATGGAAGAATTCCACAAGAATCTCATTCTAGCAGAGATAAACATTGGTACGTTCAAAAATGGTGTCATGATTCCAAGAATATGCTCAATTTATCAGAAGGTGAAGACGTCCCTCTTCAGCATACACAGTTCCCAATAAAGTCATGCTTTGCTCTCATTATTCATAAAGTGCAAGGGCAAACCATGGAGAATGTGCTGATTTATCTGGAGAAATTTGTATTCCAGCGTAAGGTAAAAGTAAAGGTTCCCTTTGCAAATCCGTGCTAGTCGTTCCCGACTCTACGGGGCGGTGCTCATCTCTGTTTCTAAACCGAAAAGCTAGCAGTGTCTGATGACAATCCCGTGGTCATATGGTTGGCATGACTAAACACCAAAGGCACACGGAACGCTGTTACCTTCCCCCCAAGGTGGTCCCTATTTATCTACTTGCATTTTTACATGCTTTCGAACTGCTAGGTTGGCAGAAGCTGGGGCAAGTAACGGAAACTCACTCTGTTATGCGGCGCTAGGGATTTAAACCACCAAACTGCCGACCTTTCTGATCGACAAGCTCAGCATCTTAGCCACTGAGCCACTGCATCCCCTGTATTCCAACATAGTCCACTGTATTTCACTTTAAGCTGCGGAAAAAAGTGAAAACATTATAGAATATTATTAAGGAATGACAGATCAATCACAAATGTTATCAAAAGCATTATTTGGTAAAGCATCCACATTTGTTTTGCCATTTTCTTGCTTCTTTAATAAAATGATGTTTTCTTCTTTAATTTTAAAACCAAACAATAGCAATCCACCTGGGGTCATTCTGTTTTTCTGTTTAGGTAAGGATATATCTCTGCAATAATGAACCAATGGGGCACAGGTTGTCTGGTATCATCTAAACCCAGAAAGTAAACAAAAATCGGATTTTTCTATCTACTGTTTTTCCGTTCTTTGAGCTTTTCCTACTTTTATTCTAACCCTAACTAAGCTACTACAAATATTTCTTCTCAGTTTCACCATTTCATCATATCAGATAAACCAGACTTGAGCAGAGTTATGTGAATCAATATTAATAATAACAACAACAACGATAATAATAATAATAATAAAAACCAATAGTGCTACAGACTGAATTCTCTTTATGAGGCAGCAATCACTACCACTTTCAGCTTCCAGTTGTGTGGTCCTGCAGCAATATGAGCAAATTTTCACCAAATATAATTATTTAGGAATAGATGTGCTACATACAACTTTGTATTTGAAATTTGCTTTTATATAAATTTTATATAAATATATAAATTTATATTATATAAATTTAAAAATATTTATATATTTTTATATAAATATAAACAATAAATAAATAAATATAAGAGACCTCAGATTTTCTGACATGGTGCCAAATATTAGTTTTACTTGTAGTTATACAATCATCAAAGCATCTGATGTGTTTTTTTTTCAAAATGGGAACTTTAAAGACATAGAAAATACTTGTAGCTTGGGTTTTAGATTTTGGCAGTGGTTTGCTCTCCAAGCTTGTTTCAATTTAGTTTCTGAACGTTTTGTTACCAGACTAGGTAACATCATCAGGAGAATTTTCTTCTCCTATTCACCTTAGCTTATAAAATGTCTTGTGATGATGTTACCTAGTCTGGTAATGAAACGTTCAGAAACCAAACTGAAACAAGCCTGGAGAGCAAACCGACTGTCAAAAACTATAAAGCCATATTTGTGCATGCCTTATGATTGTTTAGTAAGTCCTCAGAATAATGGTCAATTATTGTAAATAATGATCAAAGGATTTTTAGTAGATAACGTTAGATCCATTGTTTATACTGGGAAAGTTCAAATTGGTAGAAAGAGATAGCTGAGGGAGGAAAGAGAGATCTTCACTACTCTTCCTTGTACTTTCAGATAGTTATGATCTATCCAGGGCAGCATTACTGCAGGGACCATGAGAAACGGGAGAGTCAACTAAATCACTATCCACCCTACGCTGGATCTCTCTTCCTCTGTGTAATTGGGATGTGGTCTAGTGTTGCCAAGGATATGCTGAATTTAAATGTGGTCATATATTTGGTCATCAATACTTTTCTTTCATTTCCGGAGAATGTATACACGTTCCCTTTTCTTGGTTATGATTATTAACATAGCAGCTAATCCCACCTGTTTCCAGTAGCAACCAACTTGGGCTTCTAAGTAGGGTGTGAAGTACTTTCCCTGTGTTTTTCCCCATTTTATATTTCTAAGCGCACTACTTCACTATTACGTTTTGGTCCTGTAATTTTGAAGGACCCTAAAACTACTAGCTTTCCTTGAATTGTGTGCTAGCAAACTCTTTAAATTAATTCTGCAATAACTTTGTTTTGACAGACTCGTCATTCGAATCGAACAGTACAGGAACGTGGTCTAGTAGTTACTGATCTAACAGCAAAGGATATTGTCCTCGAACACAAAAGCTATTGCGCTACAAAAGGACGTGAACACTCCTTCAAGGGAGAAACTTTGGGCTACATTACACCTGTAAGTATGGAGTGAAGTTGAGGTGCAACAGCTGGGTGACTCACTCTCTTTCAGCCCAGCCCACCTCACAGAGTTGTTGTTGTGGGGAAAAATGGGAGGAGGAAAATGTCTTGGATATCTTTGCCACCTTGACTTATTGGTAGAAAAAATAATGGAATATTAATTAATTAAACAGGGTAAAAATACAGGTTTCCTTTGTGAAGGGGTACCCTTCTTTTTGCAAATCAAGAAATAAAACTTAAACTAGAATTGAGGATCTTAATCTAATTCTTTTGGTATAATTCAGCAATGGCGAACCTTTTCGGCACTGAGTGTCGAAAAGGGAGCACACGCACGCGTGTGTTGCAACCTGAAAGAGGAGCTGCCCAGGGCACATGCGCGCCTCCGAAAATGAATTTCTGGTTTTAGCTACTGAACTTCTGGTTTCAGTCAGCTATCTTCTGGGTTTCTGGCGCGCATGCACACGTGACAATAGGCTCGCCGGTGGGCATGTTCACTCAGGAAAATGAAAGATCAGCTCTTCTAGCTTCCGGCACTGCTGCATACAAAAAAGCCAGCCATGCACACCAGAAACACAGAAGAGGAACGGAAGAGAACCTGGAAGAAGAACGGAAGAGGAACGGGCAAGCGTGCCATAGGTTCCCATTAGGGCTATAATTTATATTTAAAGATAGTAAATAATGTAGCAAATCTTTTTTCCATAGTATGTTCCTTTTCTTTTTTTATAGTGGAATAGCCATGGCTATGATATTGCTAAAACATTTGGAAACAAATTTACAACAATTTCGCCAGTCTGGCTGCAGGTGAAGAGAAGAGGAAAGGAGAAGTTCCAGGTCACAGGGCTCCATGATGTTGACCAAGGTCTGTGCTTTCTATTTTCTACCTGAGATCTCTTATCTAATGCTGCTTCTGCCAGGGTTTCCAGTGTTAACCTTGCATTGTGAAAACATGCTGGGTTGGGTAGAAATATGCCTTTCTCATGGCTGCTAGGAAGGAAATGTAGCCAATTTATAATAACAAGGTATGTTCTATGCAATACAAAATACATTTAATCCATGTAATGCCCCACATTATTACTTCAACTAAGAACTTTATAAAATCCATACCAAAGTCATCTAAAAAAGAGAGACTGGCACATCTATGTCAACTTTCTAGCCACATTCTCATTTATCAGGTACTTAAAGAGAGAAGCTGATGTGTGCCTGTGTTTTCAAACTGTGGAGGTTTTGACCCTGTGTTCAAGACACAAATAGAATTGGCATCTATAATGAATATTGCTATGTATTTTGATTCCCTATTGAGAGTGCTTTTGCTCAGGGTGGTAGCCGATTAAGTCTTACCCCATTATATTGTACATGTGAGATGCTTAAGTAGACCCATTAATTCTGCCTTACTGCCATTTATCCATTTTGTTTTGCCCTGAAATTTAACATTCAGTTGAATGGTTTCATTTAGCCAATTTGGGATGCTTTCCCAAATTTCCTCGCTTCTGATACGGTGTATTTTGTTACTCCCATTCATTTTCAAAGCATTTTATATAATTTTTGTTGCTTGTTCACATTCTTCCAAAACCTGCAGTACTGTTTTTACACTGACCTCTTAGGGTGCAACCATTGCTAGTATGGGTACAGTGAAACAAGATATATTCTCTCACTATCAGCGTTCCAAATAATGCACCCAAAGAAAACAGAACTCCAAGGCAGGCAGGTTCCTCAAAGAACAGTTTATTGGATACCTCATATTGGCACAACTGGTGAAAGCCGACTCTGAAATTTCCTGCGGCTTTTACCTGATTAAAAGTAAGAGTTTCCCTTTCCCCCCCAAATCACTGGTCACACTGTCCAATCCAGGTGCTAGCCGTTTGCTTGATGACTTGCTCCTCTTCTGTCCAGCCACCCGTGAGAATGTCCTTGGTTCCCACAGGAAAACTTTGTTTTGGTTACAAAATCCCATCTAGCTATTTCGCCCCTCTCACTGTTGTGTGGCAACCCTGAAGCCTCCAAGATGGCTTCAGCCAGGTTCACTTCAGGGTTGATACTCACTTACTCAACTTACAGTGTCCTGAATATATAATGAGGGAGGCTGAATTGGAAGAGCATGAAATTGAAGGAAGAAGCATCATGAAACTACGGTATGCATATGTGGCCACTCAGGTGGCCAGGAAGACTCCATTTCCTTAGGGTCTTGGGTAAAAACAGGATGGAACAACAACAACTGGTGACCTTCTTTTACTGGTCCACAATAGAAAGTGTTCTCACTTATTGCATCATGGTATGGCATGCTGCAGATAGAAAAACATTACAGAGGGTGGTGAGCACAGCACAATGTTTTATTAGATGAAATTGTTAGAGCTCGCTGCCTTAGAAGAGTGAGGAAAATCCTCAGGGATGACTCACACCCTGGTCACCTCTTCTTTATCCTCCTACCATCAGGAAGGAGATATAGAAGCATAGCGAGCCGCACAAACAGGCTGAAGAACAGTTTTTATCCGTGGGCTGTCAGACCCATAAATACAAAATAACATCATAACTACGTAGTATGATAGACTTGCAAGGCCGACACAACGTGTAACATGTTCACACTGGTACAGTAGGATGGGGGGGTTGTTAATATGATTTATTGGGTTAGGGTTTTTCTGTCTTCTGTCTGTGAATTGTATTGTGATGGGCTGTGTGCACTGAGGGTGCTCAATCTCATTGTACGTATGTTGTGCACTGACAACAAAGATTTGAAATTTGAAATTGAAAACTGATAGCTGAAAATGTAAATGGACTAAGCTCTCGTAATAAAAATCAAGAATTTACACAAAAAACCTACAAGACAAAAAAAAAAATCAAAAACTTGCAAAAAAGTTTGGACCTCTCACAGAGGTGACCAAATCAACTCTCTATTATAATGCCTCCATAAAAATCAAAGACCTTAAAATAGAATATGAAGTTAAGTCAATTTCACAGCATTCTTCATATCCATAGATCTAGAACTAGAAAAAGAAACCATGGCAGCAGTATTAAACAACACATCTGACCGAGCAAAATGCACTAAGATTGAAATCTCATCAATCTCTGCCTCCCTACCTGCTTTCAGTTTGAATACCAATAAATCAGAAAAGCACCATGGGATCACCACTTTTAGGACTCATAGGAGAAACCATAATGCATCATTTATAAATTATAGCACTCCCACATATACAACCAAATGTATGGATACGCTATGTAGGCAATGCCTTTATCATAATAAAAAAGGAATAACTAGAGAACAAAAATGTTCAAAGAAATAAAATTCACACAAGAAGAATAACAGTACCTTTCCTTTCTTGGATAATCTCATCAGCAGGAGAAATTACAGTGAATTAGAAATGCAAATCTATCAAAAAACAACCCACATAAACAAAGTGCTCTGTTACCAACATAACCCAACCTGCCACAAGAGGAGCTGTATATGAACATTATTCAAATGATTATGAACGCACTGCAGTAATCCAAACATCAAAAAAGGAAACAAAATCTACACAACATCTTTTAACAACAAAATGGATGCCCATGCAATTTCTCAAAAAAATTAATGCACACACGTTCAGTGATCATTCATACTTGCAACCGTGCTAAACAAGTGGTCCTTGAAGTTCTGTCTGTCACAGTATCCTATGATCACATAATTACAATTTACAACCCTCCCTATCGGCTTCCTACAAAGTCAGTGGGCAAGCCAGCAGGAAGTTGCAAGTTGTAATGGCCGTGAAAATTAGACTTTGAAGAAGCCTCATATGTTTCTACTAATATGTGTTGAAAAAGACTGTTGAGAATACAATGGCTACTCAGGAAAAGAAACAAATGGATCATAGAATAAATCAATCCAAACTTCTTGTTTGAGGCACAAATGACCAGGCTCTAATTATCCTATTTTGGATACATTTGAAGACTAACTTTCTGCAGAAGTCAATAAAGAAGGAGAAAAGAGGACAAACAACCAAAAACGATGGAGTTGACCAGTGATGATGGTCATTCTGTTTGGTTGCTAAGAGTTAACACTTACTTTTTGGCATTATCTCTCTCTCTCTCTCTCTCCCCTGTTTCAGTAAGGCCAAGCACTTATTTCAGGGTTCAAAAAAAATATAAGACAGGGTCTTATTTTCGGAGAAACATGGTATCTATCTACCTACTTACCATCTACTATAGCGCTATCTATCTATCTATCTATCTATCTATCTATCTATCTATCTATCTATCTATCTATCTATCTATCTATCTATCTATCTATCTGGCTAGGACAGACACCCCTGCCCAAATTCCTTGGAGCCTTACGTAATTCTTCTAAAGAATAGGCTGCCAGATTCCTCTATTATAGGCAGAAAAAAATAAAGTAGCTAGCTCGAACTCTGTATATATGGGTCTCGTTCTCACCCAACATATATTGTATCAGTGTATTGTAGAAAGCCACCTTGATATAGTAGTTAAAGGTATGAGGCTAGAAACAAGGAGACTATGAGTTCCAGTCTTACAAGGCATGATGGATGACTGGATGACTTTGAGCCAGTCACTCAACCTTAGGAAGAAGACAGTGACAAACTACTTTCAAAAATATTGCCAGAAGAACTTCATGGACCTGTCCAGACACTTGCCAGGAGTCAAGGCTGATTTGAAGGCACAAGGAAAAAATTAGTATCTAATTGAAACATGTTGTTTTGCAGATATAACTTGCCTTAATTATACCTATATATACATAACTGTTTACTCTGAATAGTTTTGAAGCTGCAATATGCCAGCTGAAAGCAAAAGAACTGGGGTACAGAAAATGAATTTTATCTTTCTATGTATTACCCTATTCCTAATAATTTGTACTGTTTTATACTGGGTGGGGGTCATAGGGAGAAAAGTTATAAATGCCTTCCATTTATGTAATCTTACTAGCAGACGCACTTCTAATCTGGTACCTTACAGATGTGTTAAATTATGACTATGGTTATTCTTATTGATCACAGCCAATAAAAGTTTGGGTGGTGCTTATAAAGGTTATATTTGACCATAGAAGCAAGGTTAGTCTGTTTCTTTTATAAGCCCAACGCATATAAAGTCCTTTAAAAGTCTTACATAATTGCATTTGAGGTATTCTTTTGTGATAAGCCACATTCAATATGAATCTTTGTATGTTATCTTTTACAGGTTGGATGAAAGAAGTTAAGAGAAATGCCAAGAACATCAAAATAGGTAAAATTTTAATTAATTTTTCACATTCAAATTCTAGAAGGCTTGCAGTATAATGGATACTCTCTCCCAAACTTAATTGCTGTTATATTTTCAATATATTTCAATATTTTCACTCTCTTTGGTTGACCTCTAGAGAAAGTAGTATGTTGAATTAGATTAGTCTGTAGTACAGTCTGCCTTCGTATCCTTCTTATTGAGAATTGAAGGCTTACCTATACATTAAAATTATATAAATCTTTCTGGAACAAATCTGAGAAAGTGTAATATACGTAGACTAAACTATGTTAATTAAAGAGCTATTACAACAATTCTATGTTCCTATAATCACTTGTTTAGCAAAATTTATGATAGCTAACAGTTCAATCCCCAATACCGAATTCCATAGAATCTCATGGATCTTTGATTATTGCAAAATGCAAGTTAAATTCATCTAGTCTCACAACTAGGTGAATGACATAAGTTATATATGAGGCTCAACTTTAAGATGGTGTTGAAGCAACTGGTTCATAATGCATCTGTAGAGCCAAACCATTTTGATAACCATGGTGAGTGCATGGTGGCGCAGCGGTTAGAATTCAGTGCTACAGGCTACTTCTGCTGACTGCCGGCTGACTGCAATTTGGCAGTTCAAATCTCACCAGGCTCACGGTTGACTCAGCCTTCCACCATTCCATGGTGGGTAAAATGAGGACCCAGATTGTTGGGGACAATTTGCTAAGCAGAGAGAGCTGTAAAGCACTGTACAGTGATATACAAGTCTAACAAAACAGATAACCTGTCCGTAAGTCCCTCAGTGGTTGCTCAGTGAGACTAGGCTCAATTAAAGAGACTGACAATAGTTTTTAACCAGCTATTTGAAAGTATATCTGCTCCAGTAAAAGCCAAATCAACTATGTTGAGTTCTACCTATGGGTTTTTAGGAGATGAAGTGGTTTCAGAGGCAGTGTAATTTCTGCTTGTTCATTATCTGTCATTAACCAGATAACCCCTTTCCCCAATGCATATGTTAATTGTATATTTTACTTTTGATAGTACTAGTTGTTTACAATTACTTACTGAATAGTTATTGTTCTTTCAGTTTTGTCTTATTTTCCATGGTTTATATGATTTCTTGTCATCTTGGGCTTCCCCAAGATGAACAGTAATATACAAATACATTAAATGTAAATAGGCAGGTTTCACCATACTTATAAAAACTAAAAATTTTATGGAGAAAAATTATGGTTATGTTTTGTCCCTTTTTTATGTTTAGCCCCACGGATTTTATTTGAAGACTGGTCTTATCACGATTTTGAAACCGTATTTGGCAGTGAGGATGAGATAGAAGAGCTTTCTAATACTATGATTCAAATAGCCAAGGTAAAATTATATCTATTAGAACAAAAAAAACCAAACCCTAATGTAATTGTTTAAGTGATAGTAATAGTAAAAAAAATTGCATTCGAATGGCACATTGTTCAGGGTAACTTATTTTGAAAATCATATTCAGTATTGAACAAATGAAAATTGATCTCTAGATGTTGAAATACAGGTAGCAAAAGCATTAAAATCCCAAAGCAAGTTGAACATTTTTTGCAGGATGCTTAAAACCTTATTAACAGTAAATAATGGGCTTCATAATATTTGTTGGTGTGGAAATTTTTTTTTCTTACTCAAATTTTTCCATTCTTTTAGAGTGAAAACTTCGATGGTTTTGTCCTTGAAATATGGAATCAGCTAGGAAATCAAAAACAAATGTAAGCCCAGTTATTAAGTTGCATACCATTTTGGGGGGAAAAAGTATTTGAACTATTAAAGGCTGTGATGAAAATCATATTTAAAGCAAATCTAATTGAAATCATTGTGATCATACCAGAGTTTTAAAAAGCCTGAAAGCACAGTGTAAGGAAAACATTGTCAAGAATTTCCTTTAAAGAACAAGTCTTCTGATGCTATGGTTAAGTGTGGGAATTTCTTTAGTGTATGCAACTCTGGTAGTTTAGGGTAATCTGGACAACACTGTAGGAACACTATAAAAAGTTATAAGAAGGGAGGTAATGCGACTCCTATAATTTGAAGCAAGATGCTTTCCTGTGAATTGAACAGATTTAGGGATGTCTGAGTTGAAGTGTCAAATCAAATAGTGTGGGGTTTTGGGTTGTTGTTTTTAAATTATTTTAACAAATACACCCAGTTCCTGTCATCTACCATGGTGAGATCTTGCAGAACTTGTTTTCTTTGTGTTGAATCTGACTCCAAAAGTTCCTGCCTTTTAATGACAGTTATCAACAAAGAAACTGTTGTTACTGCTGTCAAATCTCCAAGATTAGAATTGATCCGCAGGTTGTTGTTGTTCATGAATTCCATGTCTCAACATGTCTCTTGCTGGCTTTCAAATGTAATGTTTTCCTGTTATTACTTGAACAAAAGGATCCTTAAATATTACAGATTTCAAGTAAATATTTTATTACCTGAATGAGGTTCTTAAATCTGCAGAATTTTTAAAAAAGCTGTTACACTTTCAATAGCTGATTTTGGTGAAGCTGAACAATGCATTAGGGTTTTTTTTAATTGTATTTAAGAAAGTACCATGTGCAAATTATTTGGAAGAAGGTTGAGTATTACCAATTGAAGACAAACATGTAGATAGCATGCTTATTTTTTCCACATTTTTTTAACTGAACCAGTTTGATTGTAAAATGCATAGTGTCCAAAATATTTTGTGGGCACCTGGCATACCTCTTCCTGAAGAGATCATTCTAAGTAGGGTACCATAACTGAGAAAGCCCCTCTTCCTTATAGCCATTTAATGTAATTGATGACAAATTTAGAAGAATGTTCAAAGATTCACCCCTGTTTTCAAGGCTTGACATATTATTGTGTTCCATTTTTTTATATTGTGGGATGCCTGCTAGAGAGCTTAGAAAACCATACATCAATCTCTGCTAGGCAGCATCCTTTCCCAAGAATTTAAGTCAATGTGTGAGGCATCTTTCTGAGTAAACCAGATCTCAACCTTTTATGTGCTGCAGTGTTATTGATGTTGATGTGGTGAGACATCAGGGATCCCTGCATCCATGCAGGTGTGAAAAAGCTGTGTGTTTACTCTCTATTAACATTTCTTGATAAGGATCTGAGTATAGCATCTGTTTTAGATTTTCACAGTGTATAGTGGTTATAGGAGAAAAGAAGACGACTAGATTCAGAATTGGCCAAAGGAAAGGAGGAACCTTAAAACATCTGGATGCATTGGTTTGCATGTAGCAATAGCTTTTGAAGGTATCCTTCTTGGTCCCTCAAGCTTCATAAAAAAACCTGTTCCTATAACACAATTGTTAAAAGAATTCACTTTTTAAAGTCATGGTCAAAGCATTTTTTTTGAAAGAGAAAAATCATAACTTCTATCTTATAGTCCTTTAATTGTTCCTGCAACTACTGTCTGAATGTTAGCTGTTGTGGCTATGAATTGTGCTTGTATCGGATGAGGTTGTCTGATTAGAGGTGTAAATGTGCTGTAATAAATGTAGCACTTTAGATCATCATAAGCCTCATTGTTTTTACTGTAATGAACATATTCTTTCTGTAACTTTGGTGAATGCTGCCTGGCAGATTTCTCTGGCAGTGTTTCTTCCGAATCCTAGCAATGAGGGTTCGTGATATAATTAAGACCAGTGGAAAGTTATGTACTTATTTTCCATACCAACAAAAGCTTCAGGATATTTCTTTTGCTCATCAAAACTTGACAGGTTGTTCAGACTTTATCCACACAGTGGCAGTAAAGTTCTTGTGGTCCTCTAATCTTTAGAATATCATATTTTTAAGCTGAAAACCTCACTAATTCTATGCTGCTGCTTTGTTTCTCAGTACCAATATCTGATTTTAATGTGGTGTTTAAGAATGCCAGACTGAAATTACTTGACTTTAATTAGGTTTGATTATTTGTGTAGCTAAAACATGATTATTTGCTGATTTCTAGACACCTGTACTAGGAATACATTAAAAAGCCATTTGGTATAGTGGGTAAGGCACAAGGGTAGAAAATGGAAGACTCCGAGTTCTAGTCCAACCTTAAGCATAAAGCCAACTGAGTGATCTTTGGCCAATCAATCTCTTAGCCCTAGAAAGGAGGCAATGGCAAACCATACCTGAAACCTTGCCAAGAAAATGGCAGGAATTTGTTCAGTCTGTTACCAAGAGTCAAGATTGTCTTGAAAGCACACCAAAGGGAATACTTAAAATTGTATTTTATACGTGATAGAGAGTTGGAATTCACAGGAAGTAAAATTCCTTTATTTTAAAGTATACAATTAATGGCAGCATGAGTTCCCTTGATGATAGCTATAAAGGCTGGCTGTACAATTGCACAATACCCTGTTTTCCCGAAAATAAGACTTCCCCAGACAATAAGCACAGTCGGACTTTTGAGCACATACACTAAAATAAGCCCTTCCCAAAAATAAGCCCTCTCCAAAAATATTTAAGTGCATGCGCAGCCGGTCCCCTCCATTTCCTCGGGTTAGGGTTGGGGAGGCAGAGGTGGAAATCAGGTAAGACGGCAAAAGGAGCCCTGTCTTGCTCTGTGCACCTCAAAATAGTAAGACCTCCCCGGAAATAAGGCCAAGCGCTTATTTCAGGGTTCAAAAAAAATATATAAGACAGGGTCTTATTTTTGGGGAAACACAGTACTTATTCCAGAAGAGATTGGAGCCATTTTATTTTTGTTACTTCATTTTTAATTTTTATAGTCATTTATCATTTTTTATTTGAAGGATTATAGTAGCAATTTTGTTGCAGTTTTCTTCCACCAATTGATTTTTTTCAGTGCTTATTGATTAAATAGCTACTAGATATTTTTTTTTGGTAGGGGGGAAATGGAACAAACTTGATTTTTCCATTTATTGCAAAGGAAAAAGAATGAAGCTTTTTCATTAGAGGGTATTTTAACATTGAAAAGGGAGCGTCAATTTTCCTAAAAGCAGAGTTACCTGCTTGGATTTGGAAGACTGAAATTGCTACTCATTCATTTTATCAATCCAAACTAGCTTACCAGATGGTGGTTGTGTATGGGGAAAGACTTCTACCACCTCACTCTCTCAACAGAACTGGCAGACAAATACCTCACTCTGTTCACAACTCCTGTAAATTGTGAGCAGAAAACAGGCCCCGGTTTCATTGAGTAGCATGAAAATGTCAGGATATTTAAAAAACAACAACCACAACCTGAAAATGAACAGGATGCTGATTGAGTGATGCTTTTTATGTTCTCATTGATCAGCTGGAGAATCACTGATTGACTCATGAAGTTCTCAAAGTTTCAAGGTTGGCTTCATTGAGGGACAATTACAGCTTAATTTGAAAGGTTTTTTTTAAGCTTAGTGGACTGAAAACTGTGATGATATGGAAGAGGTCTATGAATACTAAGAAGCCATCATTGCTGAGACAGGCATAAGTTTGATTCCATGCATTTAAAAAAATACTAATTTTATTTGGCCAGTAGATGGTGCCACTGCACAGCTGAATAGAAAAGCACTGTTTTCACTTCAGGGATATTTGCATCTCTCCTTCAACCACACATCATTACTTCAATCTGAGCCTTGGAAATTTAACCTATTAATCAAAGTTGCTTCCTTCCATGATACTGCATTAGGCAGTGAGTAGACAACATGCATTATTAACACATTCTTGAAGTATTAAAGTTTCTTAAAATGTGGGTCTTAACTTTTATTACCTAGGAAGACAATTTTAATTTAACTTTTTTGTTTTTAAATTACTCCAGTAAAATACCTGGTGATGTGGTAGAAGAGTAACTATTTTGTTTGTAATTGACTTAAGAGATTCAGAATTTGCAACAAATAGATTGGTAAACTTTCTGTCAGGATGAGCAGCATTAAGTGCATTGGCTAAGACCAAGTAATTATCGGATGACAGAAGTGTCTTGAGTGTACTTTATTGAGTGAATTATTCAATTTCACCCATCTCAGGTAAGTGACTCTGAGTGGCTTATAAGATTGAAAACAAACAATTCCACCAAGCAATCTCCAGCACCCAGTGTGAAGCTCGTGAGGAGCCAAAGGCATGTTATGACAGCAGTATGTATTCAGAAAACTATCATCACCTAAGAAACCTGTAACTTTTTTTTAGAAAAAGCTTAATTGCTTCAAGATAGATTTTCAGTCTGGCATATGGCATAGAGGAACTTCTGAAGTTACATTTGACAATGGCAAAGTACACAATCAATATTTAACTATGTTTTGACATTTAGATAGCCTGCTCCCACCTCATTCTTCTAAAAATGCAATACGGTGTGTTTAACTCTCCTCCTTTCAGGGAAGAATAGTAAAGTGGGAACATATGGTCCTAAAACAGTAAAGTTACCTTAAGAGCACCAGAAACATAACCTATAAACAGCTTTCACATGGGCAAGCAATGGCAGTTGCTTGGGGTAGAAAATACACATTTCTGGTTCAGGGGTCTCCAACCTTGGTCCCTTTAAGACTTGTGGACTTCAACTCCCAGAGTTCCTCAGCCAGCTTAGCTAGCTGAGGGACTCTGGGACTTGAAGTCCACAAGTCTTAAAGGGACCAAGGTTGGAGACCCCTGTTCTGGTTTATGTAATTTCTTTTGAGTGACAAATGAAAGTAACTAAAATTAGATCTCAGCATTATCCCATGGGCAATTGACAACCTGAATAATTGAGAATCTCCATAGACATCTCAGCATTATCCTTTAATTCCTTGATGGTCATGAAATACCCCTAGTACAAAGAGGTGATTTGACAAGTTAGTCAACCAGTATCTAAGTCTTCCCGGCTATTTTTCTTAAAAAAAACAAAAAAACCTGTCACCCTATCATTTTTTCCCCATTAATCAAGGAAAATGCCCAGTAGATCCTTCTATTTGTATGTTTTCCAAAAAAGCAATTTGCATTTTCTAAAACAGATCTTTTATATTGATGCATAATTATTAATACTGTATAGGATCATATGTGTATAGGCTAGATCTTTGCCCCTGTATTGGTTTAGAAAACAAGCAATGCAGAATGTTGAAACAATTCTACAAAACTATGTGAATTTCAAATAGCTAACCCTACACCTACCTTTTTTTTTTATTTGATTATTGGTCTGATGTTTAGCTTGGAGTTAACCTATGCTCATCTCAGTGATCACCCAGATGAGCATAGATTAACTCCCAATATTAAGATCAGGCCAACAATCAAGTAAACAATATCCCAATCAAGGAACTGCCAAACAAGGCAACAGTAAACAGCCCAAGAATCTCTAAGACCCCCCACCCCCCACAGCCAACACTGACAGGGCAAGCCACTAGAATACAAAGTGCACTTCTTAGTAGCAATGATGATTTGGGCAATGAACCGTCTGCAAGAAAACAAGCAAGCTCAGAGAGCACGAAGACTCATTTCGACCCTGAGCTACAGATACTCTCCTTTATTGTCTCTGGAGATTCTCAATCATCCAAGTCCCGATTGTCCCAAAGGTAATTTTTTTTTTTTGGCAACTTGATTTTCTTTGTTTTTGCTTGAAGACATTTTGCCTCTCATCCAGGAAACTTCTACAGTTATTCACTTCCTCGGAACATCTTCAAGCAAAAACAAAAAAAAGTCCAGTTGCCTTTTGCAAAAGCACCTTTGGGATTCTCCTTTATTAGTGTCTTCTTTTGAGTCAGCTTGTAAAGGAATAAGGATGTTGCAAGGCCAAACATTTAGTTTTGGAAAATAATGTTTTCTGACTCAAATGCAGATTTAAAACTGAGATATTGAAAAATCAGTGGATGTTTTCTTTTTTTCCTTGACTCACAGAGCTAATGTTTTATCTGTTTTACAGGGATCTGATTCACTTGCTCACTCACTTCTCTGAAGCTTTCCATGAGGCACAACTTAAACTAATGCTTGTCATTCCTCCTGGTGTTATGCCAGGGTAAGTATCGTACTTTCAAGGAAATCCCAGATGTATTTGTCTTTTGTTTCATTCAAGGCATCAGAGTATATTGCTTCTGAAAGCCCAATTTTCTATGTAGTGAAACAAATGTTCTCACTACATTCCAGGATGAAAATGCTTGACTCAGCATCTTTGCAGGGGAAAAATACTAGTCTTGAGTCTGAGGTACAAATGAAATAAGATTGTGCTAAGATGAAATCCCCTCAGGTAACCAATCAGTGAAAAATATTTTAAAATTACAGGTATATTGAAAAATAATAAAAGACAACACCAGTGATAATTTTAAATGGAAAGTAGACTATGAGCTTTTAGAATAGAAAGACATTCATCATGGGGATGATGATGCATTCAGCATCCATTACAACTGCATTAAATATTATTAAATTTCTATACTGCCCATCTCATTTAAGTGACTCTGAGCAGAACATAATGAAACAATATAAACACATGACTTAAAGCTCTGTTAAAAGCAGAATTAAGGACATGTTAAAATGTATAGGGTAAAAATGAAAACCAAAGTTTAAAAAATTCAGAAAATTAACAAATCAACAAGGTGGGGGGAGTGCTCTCAAGTCACCAGCCATCCCCAGAGTTGCACACTCTTAGGCCCTCATACTAATTGGCAAAACGAGATCCAGAACACTCTTCTGGAAAACCAGATGAATGAGGGTTCACTTTGCCTTTGAAGATAAGGTGTTCCAAAGGGCAGGAGCAACAACAGAGAAGGCCCTCCTCCTTGATCCCACCAGTCGAAACTCTTTATCCAATGGGATTTTCAACATGAACCCCCGTTTGACCAGCGGGGATGAGTCAATGTAAGTGGGATGAGGCAACTCCTCAGGTCCCTGGTCCCATGCCACAAAGGGCTTTAAAGATGATAACAAGAGCTTCCTTGGAACCAGAAACAAACTGGCGCAGCTCATATAATAGCAGAAGTGCTAGTTGCAGCATCTCAAGGGTACCTAGAACTGTTTATGCCACTACATAAACTGCACCAGTTCAGCTATCAGATACTCTTCAAGGGCAACTCCATGTAACGAACTTCCCCCTGGCTTGCGCCAATTGCCCGACCTTCGGACCTTTCGCCGCGAGCTGAAGACGTATTTATTTACTCGCGCGGGGTTGGCTTAAATTTTAAATTCTAAATTTTAAATTTTTTGGATGTATTTTAATGGGTTTTAAATTTTAATATGTTTTAAATTTTGGCCAATTTTATAATAAGTTTTTTAATTGTTTATTTTAATTGTATTTGTTACTGTTTTTATTTTTGGCTGTACACCGCCCTGAGTCCTTCAGGAGAAGGGCGGTATAAAAATCTAATAAATAATAATAATAATAATAATGTAGAGTGCACTGTAAGAGTCCGTCCAGAAAATAACCAGGGCATGAGTGACTGAAAGGAGGGATAAGTATTATAGTTAATTTATAATTATTAATACAATTAAAATAAATAATAAATATAACTACATATTCAGACTAATATTTAATTAAAGTTTCTTTGGCCTATGTCAATGTATTTTGTAACTGTTGAGAAAGGAAGCTGCGCTTGCTAATATTTTAATGATTTTGAAGACAGCCTTTGATCGGAAGTAAACCAAATATTTCAGTCTGTCAATTGTACCACATACCTTTATGTTATATACATGTATTCTCCCTCTGTATAGTTTGGATATTTTAAGTGCAGCCGAGATTTCATAATTCATAATTTCATGACTGGTGCTCAATTGCACTCCATTACAAAGAGAACCGTGTCATATGTGCAAAACATCTGTTTTAGATTTCTAGTGTTGATACCTGATTTTCAGTTGTCAGTTGCCATTTAAAATAACAAAAGCTCTATTTGGATCTACCACCCAATTTTATGCGTGCCAACGTGACAACCCATTCAACCTGTTCAGCACCTGCCCTTTTCATTACCTACATCCTATAATTTGCTGTGACCTTGAATTAGCTCATAGGATTTCCGCAGGTGTAATGGGCACATGTATCTAGGTAGCCCTTGACCTAGGATCCCAGTTAAGCCAAAAATTGCTAAACAAGACAGTTGTTGAGTGAGTTTTGCCCCGTTTTGTGACTTTTCTCGCCACAGTTGTTAAGTGAATCACTACAGTTGTTAAGTTAGTAACACGGTTGTTAAACAAACCTGGCTTCCCCATTGACTTTGCTTGTCAGAAAGTCACAAAAGCTGATCAGATGATCCAGGATCCTGCCACCATCATAAATACATGCCAGTGGCTAAGCATCCAAATTTTGATCATGTGACCATGGGGATGCTACAACAGTCATAAGTGTGAAAAATGATCATAAGTCTCTTTTTTCAATGCTCCTGTAATTTTGAGCAGTCACTAAATCAATGGTTGTAATCCAAAAACTACCTATATAAGAGGCTGGGATTTGGATCATAATAAATGCTAAATTTTTGGTTTTTGAAGGTTGTTTCCCAGGTCTGTCGGTAAACTTTGTACAGTGCAGCTGTGTTCACTATTGTTCTTGTGGATGAATAACCATTTGGCAGCACTACCTGAATAACTTCACCATATAAGCCTTTGGACGCCTTTTGATGTTTTACAATGCATTATAAATTAGGAGCTTATTTATTATTACTTGTACTATTTCAAGAACTTGTTCTTGGAATTGTTTTGTATAAACTTGCATGTCATCTTGATGTGCTCTTCTATATTATGATTTATACCCTTTTAAATACTTGTTTATTGTTTTAAGCTTATTTATTTTTGTGCTGCCACATAATCTCTGGGGAAATATAGTATCCCAACATGAGAAAACCAAGCAGAAATATTGATCTGTTTATTTTAGTTTTAAAGCAGATTGTCCCTGCTTGTTAATTGTAGCCTACTTCAGAAGGCAAATGAGTCCTCTGAAATAATTTGCCGCTTCTACGACATTAGTCATTATTACAATAAAACTTCTCATAAAGTTAATGCATTCTGTTCAAGATCTAGGATAATTGCATAAAATAATAGATGTTTTAAAGTGCTTTCATATATTTTGAATGTTAAATAGAAAATGGGCAAACTGATTATTCTTTCAAACTGATTATTTTCTTTTCCTTCTCCTCTTACATTTCCCCAACTCTTTATAGAATCTGAGTTGCTTCAATGTGCATGGTAGTCCCTTCTGGAATTTCATATGCATCTTTTTGATCTCAAATACATGTGTGTAAAACTAAATCCTTTGAGTGTGTTGGGAGGAAACTGCTAAATCCTTAGTATTGAAACCAATATAGCCATTAATAAATTGTAACTTAATCCCACTCCATAGGGCCTATCACTGCTATTGTATTACTGCAATGTATTATATGTAGGAATGCCTCTGAAAATTACCTCAGACTTTAGTTAGCTAAAAATAGGACCAATACAGTAAGTCTGTCACAGTTAGCTATCATTGTATGCTTCACATTCTAAATTGGCTGTTCATTTCTAGGCCCAATTCAAAGTGCTTCTTTTAAACTTTATTTTCTTGCAATTTTATGAAAATTTTTTATGAAAAATCATGGAGGCTGAAGCCAAACACCCTGATTCACTGGCCATTGTTTTGTGAGATCTAAGCAAGGCAAACTTAAGGAAAGAGCTACCAAAATACTTTCAGCATGTCAATTGTCCCACCAGAGGCAAGAATACTCTAGACCATTGCTACACAACACTAAAAGATGCTTATCGGTCTTTACCACGTGCAGCTGTAGGACACTCTGATCATTGCATGATTCACCTTGTACCTGCTTACAGGCAAAGACTTAAAGCCACAAAACCAATAATTAAATCAGTAAAGACCTGGACTGAGGAATCAAAATTAAAGCTACAGGTATGTTTTGATTGCACTGATTGGAATATTTTTAAAGATACCTCTGCAGACCTGGATGAACTCACAGATACTGTAACATCATATGTCAGCTTCTGTGAAGACCTATGTGTACCTACAAGGAACTTGTGAATATACAGTAACAACAAACCTTGGTTTACACCTAAACTTAAGCAGCTACGCTATTCCAAAGAGGAAGCCTACAGAAAAGGTGATAAAATGCTGTACAATCAGGCCAGAAATGCACTAACAAGGGAGATCAGAGCAGCAAAAAGAAGCTACTCTGAAAAGCTAAAGAATCAGTTTTCAGCAAATGAACCAGCAAACATGTGGAAAACTCTTAAAAATATCACCGGCTATGGCAAACCTCCTTCCCAGGCTGAAGGTAATCAACAACTGGCAGATGACCTGAATGAGTTTTACTGCAGGTTTGAAAGGAAACTACAGCCACCTACCTCCACAACCCCCATCTCAGACACACCAACAACAGCCAAGCCTCCTACAACTGACCCCATTTCATTGGGTTCACAACCCCTAGTGATCACAGAAAAGGAAGTGCAGGACCTATTTCACAGACAAAAGCCAGGAAAAGCTCCAGGCCCAGACAAGATAACTCCTTCTTGCTTAAAAGTCTGTGCTGACCAATTGGCCCCCATCTTCACCCATATTTTCAATAAATCACTAGAGATGTGTTATGTTCCTTCTTGCTTCAAACGCTCTACCATCATCCCAGTGCCGAAGAAGCCCACCATCAAGGAACTGAATGACTACAGACCAGTTGCTTTAACATCTGTAGTCATGAAAACCTTTGAAAGGCTAATGCTTTCCTACCTGAAAACCATCATGGATCCGTTGTTAGACCCCTTGCAATTTGCATACCGAGCAAATAGATCAACAGATGATGCTGTTAATATGGCTCTGCACTACATCCTACAACATCTTGAGTCTCCAAAGACCTATGCAAGGGTCCTTTTTGTAGACTTTAGTTCAGCATTCAATACCATCATTCCAGACATTCTTCTAACTAAGCTAAACCAGCTACAGGTACCGGAACAGACTTGTAAATGGATCACAAGCTTCCTAACAAACGGGAAGCAGCAGGTGAAACTAAGCAAGATCACATCAAATACTTGTACAATTAGCACAGGGGCCCCCCACGGCTGTGTGCTCTCCCCACTTCTCTTCTCTCTGTATACCAATGATCTCCAATGATCCATCTGTTAAGCTACTGAAGTTCGCAGATGACACAACAGTGATTGGTCTCATTCGAGACAATGACGAATCCGCATATAGACGAGAGGTCGAACGACTAGCCTTGTGGTGCAACCAAAACAATCTGGAACTGAACACACTCAAAACCGTAGAAATGGTGGTAGACTTTAGGAGAAACCCTTCCATACTTCCACCTCTCACAATACTTGACAACACAGTATCAACAGTAGAAACCTTCAAATTTCTAGATTCTATCATATCGCAAGATTGGACAGCTAAAATGGACAGCTAACATCAAAAACATCATTAAAAAAGGACAACAAAGAATGTTCTTTCTGTGCCAACTCAGTAAGCTCAAACTGCCCAAGGAGCTGCTGATTCAGTTCTACAGAGGAATTATTGAGTCTGTCATTTGCACCTCTATAACTGTCTGGTTCGGTTCTGCAACCCAACAAGAAAAACACAGACTTCAGAGGATAATTAGAACTGCAGAAAAAATAATTGCTACCAACCTGCCTTCCATTAAGGACCTGTATACTGCACGAATCAAGAAGAGGGCGGTGAAAATATTTACAGACCCCTCGCATCCTGGACATAAACTGTTTCAACTCCTACCCTCAAAATGACGCTATAGAGCACTGCACACCAGAACAACTTGACACAAGAACAGTTTTTTTCCCGAAGGCCATCACTCTGCTAAACAAATAATTCCATCAACACTGTCAGACTATTTACTGAATCTGCACTACTATTAATCGTCTCATAGTTCCCATCACCAATCTCTTTCCACTTATTACTGTATGACTATAACTTGTTGCTGGCAATCCTTATGATTTATATTGATATATTGACCATCAATTGTGTTGTAAATGTTGTACCTTGAGGAACGTATCTTTTCTTTTATGTACATTGAGAGCATATGCACCAAGACAAATTCCTTGTGTGTCCAATCACACTTGGCCAATAAAAAATTCTATTCTATTCTATTCTATAAAAGACTTGTATTGCCAGTTTTATCTCAATTATACTGGTGGTTTTATTATTTTAGATTGGTTCTTTTAAGAGTATACATTTTAGTGCAGTTTTACCCTGCCTAAAGTCATAATAAGAAATTGCAAGTCCTAATAATATAGAATTGAAGTCTTTTTTGTGGAAAAGAGAATCTAAATGCACAAACTTCTTTCTCTCCATGCATCATTGCTTAATAAGTATTTCGGGTTCTGGACTAATAGTGAGCTCTGGGGCTAAATCTTTTAGCACTGTTGAGAAAGATTTTAGAAGAATGCTCAGTTTAGTATAATCACCATCTTTCTGTCACTTAGATAAGTTTGCATTATTGCTTTGCGATGATACGCTAATGGGAAAAAATACATCAGTGTGCTAGCTTCAGGCAGCTAGAGCAGAAAAAGGAGTTTGTGGCCTTTGCACTTGAAAGAAAAAAAATGAGTGGCCAGGTAACCCAATACTGTGCCAAGTAAAGCAGAATAACAAATACAAGCCCACAAGGAAGTAGGCTGAAATTTATAACTGTCTATATCTCCTTGGAGTGAAGCTTGAATCTGAGCAATTTCATAGTCATAACCATATACTTTTCTGACTTTTCTCACATGGAAGTGGTTTGTCACTGTCTTTTAGCTTCCCAATTTAGTCTACAGCAGGGGTGTCAAACTTGTGTCATCACGTTGTCGTCATGTGATGTATCACAACTTTTTTCCCCTTTACTAAATCGGGGGTGGGGTGACCAGCACATGACACATCCAAGCGAATGGGCCATGAGTTTGACAAATGAAGGCTGACTCTGCCTAACTTCTCAACCTAAACAAGATATGCCCCTCTACCTCAAGTATAAGCTCATTGGAACCAAATCCTGTGATTTTTGCTCATGTTTGTCTACCACTCTGACACTGGTACTTTATACTGGTGCCAAATCAAGGTATTTGCTGCTCACCCAAGAAAAAAACTCTGCATCAAGTGTCTTGAACCTGGTTTTGGTTGGCTAGCATGAAAATGCAATGTACAGCTTGCATTGTACAGCTATACAAATGAAATCCATATATTATCTTGATTTTTTTAAGTTCCAGTCTGACAGTACATAATACAGTACATTAAATTCATAGCATTAATACCGTATATACTCGAATATAAGCCGATCCGAGTATAAGCCGAGGTCCCCAATTTTACCCCAAAAACTGGGGTAAACTGGGGACTCGAGTATAAGCCGAGGGTGGGAAATGAGGCACCTACCGGTTGGGGAAAGCCTCCCTCCCTCAGCTGAGAAGGCTGGCGGCTCCCCCGCCCCGCCCTCTCACTGCACCGGCAGGGCTTCCGTCCGGTAAAATGTGAAAAAAAGAAAAAAAAAAACTCGAGTATAAGCCGTATATACTCGAGTATAAGACGAGGGGCTTAAAAAAAACTCGAGTATAAGCCGTATAGACCCGAGTATAAGCCGAGGGGACGTTTTTCAGCACAAAAAACGTGCTGAAAAACTCGGCTTATACTCGAGTATATACGGTAAGTCCTGTTGAAAACTGCTTTTCATTGGCATATTTAATGTTACATCATCCTTATCCATTATCACTTAAGAGTCAAATTAGATCAAACCTTTACAAATGATGGAAGATAATGTACGTAGGAATAGATTTAATCAACCATTTAGCAAAAGACACAAAATATTAGTACAAAGAGCAAAATAATATTAGTTAAGTTCTTTGGTGGAAAAACTGAAGATACATCTAAACCAATGTGTGAAACGCTGCTGTTATGATCTAATCCCAGTGGCTAAAAAGTGGTTCCTTTGTTTTCTATTTTGATTTAAGTCTGAAGAAAGAGCGATTGTAATATGTTAGCAATAACAAGATTCAAGATCAAATTGTTGGAACGCTATCTTAAAAGAAAAACAAGTGCTGGAGATATTGAACAATATATTTGCTAACTAAGTAATGCAAAATGTTTTATTAGTTTATACATACATGTGGAATCATGCAATTTCCCACAGATTGCTGAGAGTTTAGTAAGCACAAATTATAAGCACCAGCAAAGAATAGACTAGATCAGGGGTCTGTAAACTTGGCTCTTTTAAGACTTGTGGACTTCAACTCCCAGAGTTGAAGTCCACAAGTCTTAAAAGAGCCAAGTTTGCAGACCCCTGGACTAGATGCAGTACTAAGTCCAGGTACAAGAGATTCATTTTAAAGAAAGGACTTTGTCGAATAGTCTTGAGCAACTTGCTGCCCTCTAGCTTCTCAATCTAGAGAAAATCAAGAGAAAATCAGCACATTGTATTCTGTACCCAAATGCAGCCATATTGCCTGGAGATTATGGAATTGTATACAGACCTATCTAACATACAGTATGCCAGTTAGCGAAACAGTTATGCATGCCAAAAGTCATTGTCTCCTTTATAACATAATTTCATCTTTCTAAAGGTGTATATGTATTTACTAGTTGCCATAGAGGAAGCTTGGGGAACTATTGTCTGAAATATTTTTGAACTGACTCCGAGAAGAAAAGATTTTCTTCGGAAAAAATAATATATTATTCCTTGTATGGAGGATCTCCATAATTAGGTAGACTGGTTAAAAAGTCTGGTCCAGATCCTATTCCTAATCTTATGACTGCTTTCATAGATTATCAAAGAAGGTGGGATTATACTTTGATTATGCTGCCACAGTAGTGTAGGGGTTTTTCCTCCTACAGGTAGTTTTCAAGACTCCCAGCTGAGTTTGCTACAAGTGTTCTGAAAATGAAAAATGATGTGATGAAAGAGGCATAGGCATTTTACTAGTTATGGCTAAGAAGACCTGTGAATGTCAACATCTCAGTTGACTTTCATCTGTCAAGTGTCGCTTTTAATAGCTTCTCAGTTTAGCTCATAGATCATTCCTCTGAAGTTGAACAATAGATATGAAATATGAAAAGCTAGACCTGAGTGCAACTGATGATATAGTTCATCACTTTTGGATAGGAGATAGGGTTACTCTAGAGAGCTGTAAATTGCCCTGTAAGAAACATATATTGCATCAGTGCAATGGTCAAAGCGATTTGTTTATTTGTAGTATTTCTTCGCTTGTGCTATTTCTCTGCTCCAAAATGGCCCAGAGCAGTGTATCATAGCAATAAAGGATGAAAACATAAAAATGATAATTGAAATATGCTACAATAACACTAGTCAGTAGAGATGGATCATCAGTAATAAGCCTACATCCCCAAATGTTTTCTTCCATTTATTGATTTAGATTATGGGGAAATTTTCAGTAAATGTAAGCATGAAAAAAGATTCTGTGATCTAGAACAGAACCTCATTGATAGACATTAGCTGTGTTGTTATTTTGGCTAAACAGAATAGAATAGACCAGTAGTAGTCAACCTGGTCCCTACCGCCCACTAGTGGGCATTCCAGCTTTCATGGTGGGCAGTAGGGGTTTTGTCTGATACTGAAGCACTTTCCTTTTTTTTAATTTAATTGACTTTTTAAAAAAAATTCATAGCATTATTTAAAAACATTTTCATTAGGTTTTCATAAAATTCCCCGTGAAAATTTAAATTTCTGAAAATATACTATTTGTATCTCCTATGCATAAGTTTAGTTCACGTTACGTAAGTGAAACTAAATGGCGCTGTAGTGCGACCGCAAACAAAAGACACTCATCCCAGAATAGTTCGTGCATCTCCCTCCACACCACCCAGCTGTAATAGACAAGCAGAGCTGGTAGCCAGCGCCTCCCCCAAAACCCAATCCACAATGCGCGAGAGGCATGCACAGACAATGATAAACGGCGCATTACTGTGGTACCGGTGGACAGTTTTTTACTACTAACAGATACAAAAGTGGGTGGTAGGTATAAAAAGGTTGACTACCCCTGGAATAGACATTTAAACTCAACATTGTCAATGGATTTTTCTGGATAGAAATTCATAAGAGAGATCTAGTGCTAGTGGTAATTTGGTATCTAGCATAATGAAAAGTCCATCTATATACATTACTTTACATTACATTTACATTACTTTAAATATTTATATAACCAGCCATTTTAGGTAATATAATCCTGGGTGGCTATCAGACAGTAATAAATCATTAAAAACAGTTAAAATAAAAACTAATAAAGTAGAACCTTCCTAGGGCACCTACCCACATATTCAAACAAACCGGGAATCCAACCTTTACCCCATCATCACCCCATGGTTTGTGGGAAAGCAAGATCTTTGTAGCTTTTACAGATTTTAGAAATCCTACCTTCTCCACCTGTGCTGCTCTTTTATGCAAGTCCAATAAAAATGGATAACATTTTGAGCACAAAAAAAGAGAGCATAAAAATAAAGCATTTTTAAAAGATAGTGGTTTTTATTTTAAAACAAAACAAAACAGTAGCAATATCTGACCTCAAATATAGGGAGAGAAACTAATTCAGATTTTCTTTTCTGCTCGCTATCAAAGTAGAAAATCAAACATAAAAAAGCAATAGGAACACAAATTGATTTTTGCACTAGGATAGATTGCAAATAACAGTGTAGGATTTAGTCTGTTTTGTCAACTACAGGCCGCCAGTTTTCTTAAAACAACTTGGGAGATGTGTCTATTGATATTCTCTTCTGGCTGTAATAAAAGTTTGATTTGATTTGATTCTCTTGCAACATTCTTTGTTATAGAAGGTTTCTTCCTATAAAAGTCCTTAGTCCTTAAATTATTTTCCAACAGTTTGGATCACTGTGGAACGACATGAAAGCCACTGTGTCAGATAGCTGTAATCAAAATTTAAGCTTCCTACTGCCTCAGATTTAATGTTTCTACTGGAATATGGAATTTAGATCTTTATACCATGCCTCAGTGACATTGTGCAGAAAATTGGTGTTATGCTCAGGTTTTGCTTGGTCCTGTAGGTATCAAAATGCCATTGTGGGGAAAAAATCTGACAAGATAGACTTTTGATATGGTCCAGCAGTCTGTTCTTAAAATTTTACATTGCATAGATTTGTATTTTTAAAAAAAGAATGATTATTTTCTTTTACTGGGTTTTCTGAAATTTGACTTTCTAAATATAGTAGTTGGATTATATTTTTATACTACCCTCTAACTCCCTTGTCGTCTTCTTAAAGTATAAAACTTTTAAGGAATGAAATCTCAATATTCTGTTCAAATAGGCTAATGGAATAAGGATATTTTATTTCCTTTTTAAGTGAAATTTTGCAATTTGTGTAATTGTGAGAGCAGCAGCGTTCACCTTAAAGCATTTTTTATCATACGTTTATATAGTAAACCCTGTATAATTCAGTTAACAAACTTCAATTAAATGAACTGAGGACGTACCAGATAAAGTTTAAGTCTAGGCATCTCCCTGAAATAAGAACAAGTCACTTAAGTTTACTCTTTCTGGGAAGGTTAAAGAAGACTAGGGGAGATTTGTGAGCTGATGGAAGATACGGGGATGCTTGTGAGAGATAGGCAATAACGAGGTGAAGGTACTGGAAAGATAGTAGAAGTATCTGCAGTATTGAAGGATAGAAGGTGGTAGGAAATTGGGGGAAATGCAGATGCGAGCAGGAAGGCACTGGGAAGATCAGACAGTATGTGGCAGCAGCAGGAAGGCACTGCAAAGAGTGGGGTTGGGATGAAACCACTAGGAATGTCAGACATGTGTAACAGTGGCAGGAAGGCCCCCGGAAAATGGAGGGGAGCATACTTTTATGAATGCAAATGGGCTTCTTTTTGGATGCTAAAAAGTACCTACAGAATTAAATAGATACCACCACTACAATCCTGGACCGTGAAATTGAGGATGCATAATTAGAAAATGAATGCTCTGTGACACAGGTTAGTTTCATATTGATCTGCACAAACTCCCAGCTCAACAAGGAGGTAACTAGACTATCTTGTCTTTAATCTACCTTGGGTTTAATTAGCTGTTCTTAATTGCTTTACTTTTGCTTCTTATCTATTCCGAGATACCACTGTAGATTAATTTCTTCCATTCCACTCCAGGTATTGAGCTGCATTTATTAATAAAGCAATAGCCTATCCTCTTTTCATATCATCTTGTCAAAGATATCTGAAAACCTTGATTTGAACAAGAGTGTTTAATTTGGGTAATCTTTAATTATACTCTATTGTTGGAGTTGTTTACTTTATACTTTTAAAACATAGGTTTCCTGGGCAGGAAAACATCAGCATCTAGAGGCCAAACTATAATTTCATACATTGCTTGAAGGCTACAAAGAGTCTGGGTAGTGACATGATACCACTCTAGTGATAAGATGAATTATTTTGTGTGTTTTAGGGAGATTTGTTAAGTAGCAAAATTGTTGTCTTAAAGCAGGGGTGTCAAACTCAAGGCCCGGGGGCCAGATCCGGCCAGTGATATATTTAGATCTGGCTTACGGAGCCACCCTGGAAACAGTGAAGGACCAGCCTGAGGTGCTTCTGCCAGTGAAAATGGAGCTTGGGGGGTGCATGCACCCCCTCCAAGCTCCGTTTTCACTGTCAGAGGGTTGCAGGAGGCCGTTGCAGCCGAAAACTCGCTTGGGAGTCCATTTTCGCTGGCAGAGCACTCAGGCCACCACAGGCACCCCCAAAATGAGTGATGTTGAGCTGGCCATGCCCACCCTGGCCACGCCTACCCCAAACACAACCCTGATGCGGCCCTCAATAAAATTGAGTTTGACACCCTGTCTTAAAGTTTAAGACATCTATATTATAGATGCCTTAAATACATCTTTAGTTTAAGACATCTATATTATAGATTTTAAAATACCATGCAATGCTTTTCACCAAATGCAAACTAAAATATCAGAATATTTGGATCAAGGATGGCTATCGGATTACTTATAATAAACTGGAGAATACATTCTGTATATTTATTTGAAAACTGCAAAATGGTTTGTGGATAAAAGCTGTTCCAAGTAAAAGCATTTTGAATGTTACAATCTGTTTAATTGTCACAGTTGTCTCATCTCTTGCAACTGGGTTGTTAACATTTCTAGTAGGAGGGACTTGTTACACATCTCCACTGCTACTAGTTTAGGGTGATAAGAGTTTTTGTGATAAATAGCATGTATCGAAGGACAACAACTTAGAGCAGGGCTCTCCAACCTTGGCCACTTTAAGTTTTGCTGGCTGGGGGATTCTGGGTGTTGAAGTCCGCCAGGCTTAAAGTGGCCAAGGTTGGGGACCCCTGGCTCTAGATCTACTGTTGTGAAAAAGGCTGACTAAACCAGCTGCTGCAAAAAAAGGAATTGTTACAAGGAACACCTGGGCTATTGGCTATACTGGAGTGGTGGATACTGGTGGGAAATATTCATGAGACAATCTTCATTGCCCCACCTCCAGTTTATTTTAGTTTAATAATAATAATAATAATAATAATAATAATAATAATAATAATAATAATAATAATAATAATAATAATAATAATAATAATAATAATAATAGAGTTGGAAGGGACCTTGGAGGTCGTCTAGTCCAACCCCCTGCCCAGGCAGGAAACCCTACACCATTTCAGACAAATGGTTATCCAACATTTTCTTAAAAATTTCCAGTGTTGGAGCATATACAACTTCTGCAGGCAAGTTGTTCCACTTATTAATTGTTCTAACTGTCAGGAAATTTCTCCTTAGTTCTAGGTTGCTTCTCTCCTTGATTAGTTTCCACCCATTGCTTCTTGTTCTTCCCTCAGGTGCTTTGGAGAATAGTTTGACTCCCTCTTCTTTGTGGCAACCCCTGAGATATTGGAACACTGCTATCATGTCTCCCCTAGTCCTTCTTTTTATTAAACTAGGCATACCGAGTTCCTGCAACCGTTCTTCATATGTTTTAGCCTCCAGTCCCCTAATCATCTTCGTTGCTCTTCTCTGCACTCTTTCTAGAGTCTCAACATCCTTTTTACATCGTGGCGACCAAAACTGAATGCAATATTCCAAGTGTGGCCTTACCAAGGCATTATAAAGTGGTATTAACACTTCACGTGATCTTGATTCTATCCCTCTGTTTAAGCAGCCCAGAATTGTGTTGGCTTTTTTGGCAGCTGCTGCACACTGCTGGCTCATATCGAAATGGTTGTCCACTAGGACTCCAAGATCCCTCTCACAGTTACTACTATTGAGCAAGGTACCACATATCCGGTACCTGTGCATTTTGTTTTTTTGGCCTAAATGTAGAACCCTACTTTTTTCACTGTTGAATTTCATTTTGTTAGATAGTGCCCAAAGATTGTTGTTTTGAGTTTTGGTTTGAATCAGTTTGGTGGGTGGGCAGTGGGATTTTAGTTAGATTCCTATTCAATTGAACTTTGAATTTGAAAAAGCAATGCCCACACTAAAAGAAACCCCTCTTCGCAAATAAAGCTGGTTTACTTGAGTTTTTTGTGTGCAAGAATTGATTTCAAGAAGGGAATGGCTAAGACACTGACCTTGTCGATAGAAAGGTCGGCAGTTCAGCGGTTCGAATCCCTAGTGCCGCATAACAGGGTGAACTTCTGTTACTTGTCCCAGCTTCTGCCAACCTAGCAGTTTGAAAGCACGTAAAAAATGCAAGTAGAAAAATAAAAACCACCTTTGGTGGGAAGGTAACAGCGTTCTGTGTGCCTTTGGTATTTAGTCATGCTGGCCACATGACCATGGAGACGTCTTCAGACAGCGCTAGCTCTTCAGCTTTGAAACAGAGATGAGCACCACCCCCTAAAGTCGGGAACACAGATGTGAGAAAAACTTAAACCTTTACCTTTACCTTTACCTTATTGATTTCAAGGCTTGCTGCATACATGCATGCACCGTAAACCCCATTTTCTACTTTAAAAAGAGGCATTTTCAGTTTCTCTTCCTTCTCTTCTACCAGCCAGTTTAAGGCTAACTATAGTGTAAATCATATTCCTTTTTCTGAATATTGTCAAAACTAAATTGACAAACTGACATGGAACTGAGCTTGAATAAACTCAATACAAAATAAGAATGAAACTGATTGCACTTTATTTCATTGTTTTTTAAAAACACATGTTCCTCTTAGTACAGAGTTGCTTCATTACCCAAGATCGTCCTTCAATATTATGGGAGAAACAAATTTGTCTCCTCTTGAGGGCTGTCAGACCCTTTCAACCCTTGACCTGTTTTCAACAGGATTCTGTCTGCATTTTCAAGGATACATAATTCTAAGAGCAGATTTATCTTCTAACTGTGAGGTAGACATCCACAGAATATGTGTTGGAAACTAAATTACAGTTGAGCTTTGAATATATTCTTTTCAGTCAAAACACACTTTACCGTTTGGTTAAGATAAAGTGAAGTCATAGATACTTCTGAGTTTACTGAGTAATGACATCTGTAAAATTCCTTCCCTGAACTGGAGGTGGTGGTGGGGGGTTTGTTCAGAGGATTTCATTCCAAAGCATCACACCTTTACTGCACATTTTGATAGATGGTTGATGGATGCCAGCACATCTCATGATGATTTAATACTTGACACCTTTTTGCTGAATGTGTGAGCTTTCTCTGGGTAAAAAGTTTGCATTTTGGCAGTGTTCTGACTTAGAAATCAATCATCCAATAAAGAACCTTTTTATTGAACCTGCTCAAAATGTCTTCTGATTCAGTTTCTAGTTAAAAGTAATCAAAAAGTATGTTTCTCTGTAAACTGCGTTTCTGTACAGAGTATATTTTCTGAATGGTTTCGTGAACTATATACCCTTAATTTGTTGGTTCTTGGTTAAATAGTCTTTGTAACACAATAAATCATTTTGTGCATACATAGCAATCCCATTTGCTATTTTATACTTGTGTAACATATAGATAAGATGGCACTATCCATGTGTAAAATCCCATTTGATTTTAAAAGGCATTGCTTTCCTTATTTTAGTCTATTAAATCAAGAGTTCTCTTGATTTAAATACACACATATATATTTAAATAGTAGGTAAGTAAATATATCCTGGAGGAAATGCTGAGCATTTAACACAGCAGTACTTTATCCAGAGAAAGACCTGGAGGAGTGAAACAGATCTTTCTCTGATGGTTTACAACTAATCCCAGCAATTTTAGGAAACATGAATACAGATGCTCAAACAGGGTTTACTTGTTTTTTAAGAAGTAAGGACATTACCAGGCCTCAACTGAATGTATGTCGCAGGTATTATCTCAATTGAAGAGGGGTTTCCGGTTTTCCTTTTATAGATATTTTTTATCAAAGAGAATTTACATACAGCTAAACAGAAATCCACAAATATTTGCTGGATTATTAAAAGTGATGTCATAACCTGCTGTTATTCCTTGCCTACCAGAAAATACATGAGATAAAAATTTTCTTTGGTTTGTTGATATTATGGGAAAAGCTTGCAAATACAGGTAATCCTCTACTTATAACAGTTCGTTTAGTGATCGTCCAAGTTACAACAGCACTGAAAAATGTGACTTATGACCGTTTTTCACAGTTAACAACCGTTAAAGCATTTCCATGATCATATAATCAAAGTTCAGGTGCTTTGTTCATATTTATGACCGTTGCTGTGTCCCAAGGTCATGTGATCCTCTTTTGTGACCTTCTGACAAGCAAAGTCAATGGGGAAGCCATATTCACTTAACAACAGAGTTATTAATTTATCAACTTCAGTGATTCAATTAACAAGGGCGGCAAGAAAAGTTGTATAATGGGGCAAAACTCACTTAACAAATGTCTTGCTTAACAACAGAAATGTTGGGCTCAATTGTGGTCTTAAGTCGAGGACTGCCTGTAAAGCAAGGATCCTAAAGAACAAGTTTGACTTAGTGATTGAGGTATGAAGCTAGAAACCAGCAAACTGAATTCTATTCCTGCCATAGGGATAAAAGCTGGCTGGGAGACTTTGAGCCAGTCAATCTCTTTTAGCCCAAGCGCCTCACAGGATTGTTGTTTTTGAAGTAAAATAGAAGGAGGAAAAAATATTAGGCATATCTGCTGCCTTGAGTCATTTATAAAAACAATAAAGGTGAAATTTAAAAAATCTTAAAAAAAAAAATCCAGCCCAAAGCCTGTAGGTAAAATCTACTGCCAGCAATTTCTTTGGAGACTTCCTTAGAAGTCAGTGTTGTTTTTCATGAAGATTTATAATTTATGCCTCATTTCATTCTCTCCTTTTAGTTACATGCAACATACTGTTCCTAACTGTACTGCATTTGAACAGTATAGAGATGGTAACCTTTCCATTTTTCCTGCCTTAATTAGTCTGAGCACCTGATATCATAAGAGCTTTGCTAAAGTTAGAGAAGGCTTATTGAGCCCAACGTTCTACTGTCAGAAAAGCTTACATACAAACAAAGATGTCATGAAGAGCCTTTTAATATGGTTTGTCCAAAGAATCTTGAGCTCAGTTTTGTCGCTGTCATTGTAGATTGCTTGGAAACTGATTCCAAGGCTATTATTGAGTCAGTTTGAAATCATGAAAGTGTACTTGTGGACCTGACATCACAATTTACCCTTAAAGGTATTTTAGAGGGATTATTGATTGACAAAATCTGTCCTCTTTCTTCCTTCCTTCCTTCCTTCCTTCCTTCCTTCCTTCCTTCCTTCCTTCCTTCCTTCCTTTCTTTCTTTCTAAAAATAAGTGTGACATATGTGCTTATCTGTATTGTTGTTCTCTTTGGGGAGAAGCAACAGTATGCAAAGCGCAGAAGTAGGGTGATGTATAGTAAGCCCTTTAAGGATGTGAAAGACACAATGATAAAAAATATATAACAGTCTAAGATAGTATCGTTATAACTTAAAAGTACATCTGTCTGTACACCCCAACTTTGAAGAAAGCACATTGAAACTGCAGTTTCAACAAATAATCCTGATCAGATTGTTCTGGTTTCTTAGCTTAATGAGATGTTGCAGCCTCGTCTGTTGATGGCTTTGGAAGGCAAATGAACAAAAATCCTTTCAGTCTTGAGTTGTGCTTCCTCCCTCCCTCTCCTCTTTCAATTAAATCATTGGCTTAGCTAGCGCAGTATTGTCATAGATAACTAGTGTCATCGTTCAGGTGGCTTACTGTACCTAGGCTTCCTAATTATGTTTGTAATTAAAATGGTATACATGCAATCCTCGACTTACAACCATTAGTTTAGTAACTCTTCGAAGTTACAATGGCACGGTGTCAAACTCAGAATAAAAAAGTTTGGAGGTACCTTGTAGGTCATCTAGTTCAACCCCGCCCCGATTGTTTTCCACACTTATGATTGTTCAAGCATCCTGGTAGTCACCTGGTCATAATTTGGATCTTGGCAGATAGCATGTATTTCAGCCGGTTGCGGTGTACCAACGTTGTTTGATCACATTTTGCAGCCTTCTGACTAGCAAAGGCAATGGGGAAGCCAGATTCACTTAACACTCGTGTTACTAACACAATAACTGAGGTGATTCATTTAACAACTGTGGCACAAAAGATTGTAAAATGGGGGCAAAATTCACTTGACAACTGTCTTGCTTTGCAAACAGAAATGTTGGGGTCAGTTGCAGTGGTAAATTAAGGACTACCTGCATGTCTGCAGCCCAAAGGGGCCGGATAGCTCAGGCTGGTAAGGCCTGTTATTAAGAACACAAAGCCTGCAATTACTGCAGGTTCAAGCCCCACCAGGCCCAAGGTTGACTCAGCCTTCCATCCTTTATAAGGTAGGTAAAATGAGGACCCAGATTGTTGGGGGGGCAATAAGTTGACTTTGTAAAAATATACAAATAGAATGAGACTATTGCCTTATACATTGTAAGCCGCCCTGAGTCTTCGGAGAAGGGCGGGGTATAAATGTAAACAAACAAACAAAAAAAAGCTTTCTTTGCAAACATATCTACGTTGCTTTCTGGTAAATGAGTGTTTTGTTACTGGTTGCTCTTGGCATGACAGCTAATTACTTAAATAAGCAAGCCTTCCCATGATACCCATTTTGTGCAAGTGTCTTCAATGTGCTGAATATTTCAACTGTGGTTACTGGCCCCAAAAATGTGCTGAATATTTCAGCTGAGCTTACTGGCCCACTTCTGATGTACAGCAACTTCTCCCTAACTAAGCTACAATTGAGCCGCAGCTGCTGATGTCCTGCAACTCTTGAGGAGATCTTTATCCAGACATTCATATGAATGAGTAGTTTAAAATAAGCAATTTTGAAAAGAAAAAAGCTCGTTTGTCAAAATCTGTAAGGGTCATTAGAGTTAAATTTTTACAGGATTATTCCCATTTGGAATTAAACAATGAAAAAGTTAGGCAATCCAATCAGGACTTGAGAATTTCACAATGGCTTTAAGGATCAATGGTTTTATGCTAGAAACTCAGTATGCCTATATGCTGCAGAGGTGGAGTGGGCACTGGCCATTTTTAGCACAAGCTTAGAAATAAAAATTGAAGGTTAGGAGACTATTTTAACGTGCTCCTAGTCTCCAAAGTCAGTCATAGAACGAGACTGATCCGATCTGAATATTTCTGGGGTGATGAGTATTGGTAGTATTGCTTTCAGACTTTGCTACAGTAACTATGTAAGGTGGATACGTGTGGATTGAGCTTATTTCTGCTTGCAGTACACTTGAACATACACAGTTGTGGAATCAGACTGGATTGTAGTTTTTAAGAATGCCATACAGCATTCACCAACCTTTTGGGCATCAAGGACCAGTTCCATGAAGAGAGGTTTTTCCGCGAACCGGAGGGGGTGTGATTTCGCATGCTGCCTGCATCCCATGGATGGGGCTTTGCTTGTTTGCTCGGCCCAATTTCTGGCATGCCACAACCTGGTGCCAGTCCATGGCAATGCATACCCTGTTTCCCCCCAAAATAAAACATCCCCTGATAATAAGCCCAATTGGGCTTTTGAGCACATGGCAATAAGACCAAGTGCTTATTTCAGGGTTCAAAAAAATATAAGACGGGGTCTTATTTTTGGGGAAACCAAGTATTTCTTTTTTGTTTTTTGCTACATCAGAAAATTGTAATGTTTTCACGTCTGATTTTGAGTATTTTAAGAATTTTCCCTTCATGTATAACCTGCGCACTATCATTTGGCTATACTCAAGTGTCTTGTGTTGTTCCTTCTATCCTGAATGATGGTCCTGCTGTCATAGAACATGAAGCAAGCTATTTTGAGATTACATTTATGCTACATACTGTATATACTACACAAGCAGTTTCCTTGGGCTGTAACAAGAGAAATATACTCATATGAAAGCACATGTAGGATTGTAATGTCCTGCAACTCTTTGTCAGTTGGAGTCTATTTGAGGTTTTTTTGTTTCCTTAAGAAATGTTATCTGGTGGGTCTGTGCAATGCATAAGCCTTGAAAGGACAAGGATGGTTCAAAGTGTGTGTGGCTGCTGGTGCAGCACCAGTTAATAACTCCTGAAAGCAGCCACATCTTTTTCTGGGGCTGTGTTTTGGTTACAGTGCTTATCTTCCTTTCTCTAGGGCTGGCTTCAGTCAGTGTTGGTTGGTAGAGAGGGAGAATTCCCCAAGCCCCTCAATCATTCATGGGATGTCTCAGAGTTCTGTACTGTCCACCCCCATCAACCACTTTTCAACATCTTGGTGACGTCATCTACTGCTTTGGGGTTTGCTATATCAGTACCCTGCTGATACCCAATTATATCTTTCAACCCCAAGTGAGGCTGACAAGATTTTGCCCTAATGTCTGGAGGCTGTGTGGGTTTGGATGAAGAGGAACTGCTTCTGATTTACTCCTACCAAGACCAAGTGACTATGGGTTTTTAGACTGCCAGATCTGGGATATTCCAATTTTGACCTTGGTTGGGGTTGCACTTCCCCGTTCAAGGGTGGTGCACAATTTTGGGGGGGGGAGTCTTCTTGGATTCACAGTTCCCGCTCAATAAGCAGGTGGCAGCTGTGGTCAGGAATGCTTTTTCCCAGCTTCTGCCCAACCCGTTCATTCAGGGTTGGTGTGATGACACGATGGCACGAAAGCAACACAGCCAGAGAACAGATCTAACTCCCCTTTATTGATCCAACTGTGCCCCCAAACTTTCCCACATTCACTACAAGTCCTGGAGCAAAGCTCTCACACGCACCTTCAGAAGCCTCTGGCTACAAGTAGTCCAGTAAGCCAAGTTAACCAAAGAGCAATCAGGGCCAGCACTCCAATAAGCTAGGTTAGCTAAACAGTAACCAGAGCAAAAAGTTCAGTGAAGCAGGCAAACGGCAAGCCCCACAAGACAGAGTACAGCAATCTCCAGGCTTTGGCAAGTGCACAGGAGGCTCCACAGATTCAACGCTTGTTCCTGACAAATACCCCTCCCACTGGCACTTCCTTACATCTCAGTCCCCAAGTGTGCCTTGTGAAAGGGGTCAGGGCACTGTCCCCCCTTCATAGTTGGCTCAATCTGTGTTGATCTCACTGTCTCTCTTCCCTTCTTGCTCTCGGATCGGGGGGGGGAGGGTAGACCTTGCTCTTCTCCTGAGCAATCCCTTGTCTGCAGGCCTTACTAATTCAGAAAAGCCTTGCCTGGATTGACTCTGCCCTTCCCCAGTTTCTTCCAAGCCGGCCTCTTCATCTCTGTCAGTTCCTTTTCCGGCTCATCTTCTCTCTCAGATTCAGACTCCCACAGGGGGCATGACAGTTTGTGTGCTTCGGGTTCCAATGACTAAATAAAGCCATCTGTACTCTGTAAGCCAAGTACAGCCGTGCCAATCCTCTGGAATGAGGTTCCCCCCCCCAAAATTCAAAGAACTCCCACCTTATTGGTATTTTGAAGGCCACTTTCCCCCAAAGACGTGGATCTTCACCCAGGCCTTTGGTGAAGACAACCAATACCTGTTTCTTCCTTATTGTTCCTCTCTGGGTTTGCTTTCTGCACCATCATTGTTCTTTTATCTTGCTCTATTTTTATGTTTTTTGTCTTGTTCTTTGTCTTTAAATGTTTTTGACAATTGTTGATCACCCAGAGATGCTGGGAGTCAGGCTGCTTATAAATTTGAGAAATAATAGCAGTAGTAACTGCCTATATTGTTAGATGTTATCTAAAAAATCCTTAGGTCCTTAGTTAGGACTTGAATTATTAAAGTGCCATCAGTCTTAGATTGCAAATCTAAATGTAGATTACCCACACATAATAAATAATAACTGTAATAATATAGCTGCTGTTGATGTGTAGAAAGCCATGGTTGCTTTAAGGACTAGGAGGTATATAGTGTATGAGTGCTTATGTGTATGCCCGAAATGCCCCTTTTCCTTCAAATTCAAAGCAAAGTCCTATTAAATTGATGCGGAAAATTATAAAGGGGGAGTGGCTCAAGAGAGATATACTGCATACTTAAAAGGTAGCAGTTGCTAATTGATTTAGTCAAGTATAGGAAGGGGACTAGATGATTAATACAAACTCTTAAAAGTGCTGACCTAATGAAGAATGAACTTCTCCATTATTCACAGAAAGCCTTCTTTAAAATGTTGGCATGTAAAACCTCAGATAGTGCTTCCTATTGATAATATTATTTTAATAGAGCCATTATAAGAAGGGTCAAAAGTTGTTTGTTTAGATTTTCTTATGCATGCCATTCTGGAGTGTAGCTTCCTTTTTGCTGTCAGATTCATTTTGGTAGTCGACTGTCTGGAACCCATACCACATTTCTGACATCAATACAATTGAACGTGTCCAGAAATATTTTACAAGAAGAGTTCTCCACTTCACTGAATACAACAAAATACCTTATGCCACCAGACTTGAAATCCTGGGTTTAGAAAATTTAGAACTACGCTGTCTTCGACATGACTTGAATTTAACTCATAGAATCATCTATTACAATGTCCTTCCTGTCAAAGACTACTTCAGCTTCAATTGCAACAATACACGAGTACACAATAGATTTAAGCTTAATGTTAACCGCTCCAATCTTGATTGCAGAAAATAAGACTTCAGTAGCAGAGTTGTTAATGCCTGGAATATACTACCTGACTCTGTGGTCTCTTCCCAAAATCCCAAAATCTTCAACCAAAAACTGTCTACTATTGACCTCACCCCATTTCTAAGAGGTCTGTAAGGGGTGTGCATAAGAGCACAAGAGTGCCTACCGTTCCTGTCCTATTGTTTCCTTTCATTATATCCAATTAATATAGTTATTACATATATATATATATATATATATATTTGTTTTCTGAGGTTTTCACGGGTGTTTGTATATAGGTCTTTGGTTGTTCGGGTTTTCTCCCGTGTAAAATTGGAAGTGTCTTGGCGACGGTTCGACGAAGTCTCATTTGTCATCTTCAGGCTTCAGCTTCATGCTTCTGGGAGCAATGTGTGATTGCAGCTGTTTCTTCCTTTTAACTGCTAGTGGGGGTTTGAAATGATTGGGTGGGAGCTTGGCTGTGCTCTGATTGGATGGGGGTTTTTTGGTGCTCTGATTGGCTGGGGGTGTGTCCTGTTTGGGTGGGGGCTTGGTTGTGCTCAGATTAGTCTGAGTTGCAGGGGGATTTGAGCTGGTGAGCTGCACTGCTGGAAACAGAAGTTAACAACCAACTTCCCTTCCTGGATGTCTTAGTCTACAGAAAACCCAATGGCTCCCTAGGACACACCATCTACCAGAAGAAAACACACACAAACCGCTATCTGCACGCACTCTCACACCACCACCCAGCACAGATCAACTCCGTAGCCAAGACACTCATCTCCAGAACAAAATGCTTAGCTGACGAACAACACCTAAAAACCGAACTAGACACTCTCACTAACGTACTAACATCCAATGGATTCCAAAGAAATAAGATTACCAAACTAATCCAAAAAGAACTCCCCACTAAAACCCAAGACAGAGAACAAGAAAATGGCACAGCCCTCCTCCCATATATAAAAGGCACCACAGACAGAATCAGCAAGATCCTCCACAAACACAACATCAAGACAGCATTCTGCACAAACCGAAAAATATCCACCATCCTAAGAAACCCCAAAGACAAAATTGAGTTAGAAAATCAAGGAGTATATGAAATCCCATGCACCGCCTGCCCCACCACATACATCGGACAAACCAACAGAAGAATAAGTGCACGCATTGAAGAACACAAGAACTCAGTCAAAAAAGAGGAACCAACTTCTTCCCTGGTCCAACACCTTAAAGCCACAGGACACGATGTTGACTTTAAAAAGACCAGAACTATCGCCAAAACTGAACACTTTAACAACAGAATAATCAGAGAAGCCATCGAGATAGAAAAACGCCCACACAGCATGAACAAACGAGATGATACCTCCCGCCTACCAGCCATTTGGAAACCCACCCTTATTGACAAACGAGTCCCTAACACGAGGAATGACACCAGACCCACACTCACGAGGTCCACACAGGATGTCACCACCACACATCCACCCAGAAAGCAGACCCAAACCCACACTGATCATGAAGCATGACCAAGGACCAGAAGCTGCAGCTGCAACATTAGCTATTTCAAACCCCTCCAATCCATACATACAGCAGACAGACACCCACTACGAAGATGTAGCACGACCACAAACACGAAGCCAAACAGCAGCAGTGCAGCTCACCAGCTCAAATCCCCCTGCAACTCAGACTAATCTGAGCACAACCAAGCCCCCACCCAAACAGGACACACCTCCAGCCAATCAGAGCACAAAAAAACCCCCATCCAATCAGAGCACAGCCAAGCTCCCACCCAATCAGTTCAAACCCCCACTAGCAGTTAAAAAGGAAGAAACAGCTGCAATTACACATTGCTCCCAGAAGCACAAAGCTGAAGCCTGAAGATGACGAATGAGACTTCATCGAAATGTCGCCAAGACACTTCCAATTTTACGCGGAGGAGATCAACCCTGACTGCTCTTTAGAAGGCTAGATCCTGAAGATGAAACTCAAATACTTTGGCCACCTAATGAGAAAGAAGGACTCACTGGAGAAGAGCCTAATGCTGGGAAAATTGAGGGCAAAAGAAGAACGGGACGACAGAGAACGAGATGGCTGAATGAACTCACTGAAGCAGTAGGCATGAGTTTAAATGGACTCCAGAGGATGGTAGAGGACAGGAAGGCCTGGAGGAACATTGTCTATAGGGTCGCGATGGGTCGGACATGACTTCGCAACTAACAACAACAAAAATACTTATACAATATATATATTGTATAGTTATTTAATGCTTATGTTTATATATACTGTGTGACAAAATAAATAAATAAAATTTAAAAAAATAAATAGTCAAGGTGAATAATATAGTTCATGAATTGTACCTCAGTGTTTGCATCATGCAGCTATTGTTCTTAAGATCTAAAAGATAAAATGAATTACATTTTGGAGTTTTCAATTAACTGAGGTGTGGAAAAACAGCGGAACAAGATTTTTTTAGTATCTGTTTGTTCCAGGATTCATTTAATATCAGTTGGGTTGTAGCCTGATATTGATATAAAATAGATAAAAACTGAGTCAAAACAGCCTGATGGCCCATAATAGTCAAATCAATTGGAGGATTGCTTTGAATATCTGTTCTCTGCCCACATTTGGATTTTATGATTTTACTTTTTTATTACTGGTAGGTACTGTGAATTGACCTCTGCCCTGCATAGACCATAGTTCTGCCCTTTTGTAGGTTTCTGTGTGGGTGTGCAGGGAGTCCCAATTCCAGCCCTAGTACCCAATATGTTAGTTTCTATGTTGTGCTTATTATGCTTCTTTGAGGAATATTGCTATCAACAGGAATATTGTCATCACTATTGCCGCTTTTTGGTGCTAGGTATGTTTGTTATATGTATATCTGTGTATGCTGGAACATTGAACACAATATTTCATTTTCTATAATGCATAATGATAAAAGTATAGATGTACTCCTCAGGCTTACCATGTTTAGTGACTACAGCTTTCCCTGTTTGTATGTGAAAAGAAGTCTGTTTTCAAAGAAAGTGTGCTACAACACTCTAAGGATGTAGCTTTTGGGTTTTTTCTTTCACATTTATCACAGCAAAGGTGTGGTGCACCAACCCATTTTTGTATTCCAGCAATGTTTTCTGCAGTAACCATTGCTTGCGTCCCAAGGGCTTTCAGATGTTCATCTGTCCTTGGCAATTTACTCTTCTGCTGCAGGGAGCACCAATGAAAGTGACCAATTTAACTTGGCCACGGCATGAAGAATAGCTGCATATTCTTTCCCAGAAGTGTGCTAATGGTTCATATGTATTTGTATAACAAAATGATGTCAGAATCCTCATATTCATCCATGAGCCATATCCAGTTCTACCTGCCATGAATACTAAACAGTTGGCTGCTTTTAATATTTCCTTTCAGGTCATCACAGTTTTAGGGAGCTGCTGTGCCTTGCCATCTCTTATGAGCCACCATAAAGCAATTAGTTTTATTAGTGCAGCTAAATGCCAGCTGGCTGCAAATCATCAAGTTGTTTTCCAGGGACAAGAATCTCTGCACCTCTGTCTAGTTCAGGAAATAAACTGTCTTATCAAAACACGACTGCCCACAGTTTTTAAAATGAGATCATTGTAGCTGATCTTTTAGCTATTATTGAAAAGGAAAAAGTTTTTTAAAAAAAAAACATGATGATGTTCAGATTAAATTTAATATAGAAAGTATGGTTGTCTTCTTCTTCCGCCGAGCCGTGAGCTAGGTCCTCAGGAAGTGGCCCAAGCTCCGTCAGAAACCTCTCCGGGTCCATCAGGCACCTGGGATGGGACCAATGAGTCGGTTCCGTCTCCCTGCAGTGTGGGTTGGCGGTTCTGAAGTCGAGTCAAAGGAGGAAATGATCTGACCATGACAAGGGATTAATAACTAGGTCCCCTAATTCTAGATCATTCTGCCACTGTCCCGAGACAAAAATCAGATCCAGGATGTTTCCCCATTGTGAGTGGGATCATTAACTAATTGGGTCAGGTCCAAGGCCATCATGGAAGCCATGAACTCCCAAGCCGCCGCCAATGACTCGCCAACCGATGGCAGATTGAAATCCCCCATAACCATAAGTCTGGGGGTATCAACTGCCGTCCCGGCTATCACCTCCAGCAGCTCGGGCAGGGCTGCTGCCACACAGCAGGGAGCCAGGTACATGACCAGCAAGCCCACCTGCATCCCCTGACCCCACTTCACAAGGAGAGACACACATTCGGCTATCTGCGGGACAGTGACCTCCCTCGGTTCCAAATCTTTGATAATAACCGCCACCCCCCCACCCCTGCCTGATGAAATGCACAGAAACCCGGTGGGCACATTTCAACAAGGGGACCCCCCCCCGTGCCCAACAAATTTTTAGAAATCCTATTAAAGACTGCCTTGTCAATCCCTTTGCCGATCACATTCCTTAACTTGACTAGACAACTCTTTATTGTTGTTGACTTAAAGGGATTCTAGACATTTAAGGTCAGAGAAAGAGCACATGAAGCAATTTGCTGTTTAAATGATCACCTGGAGCAAGATTGAGCCAAACTGAATCATACACAGAGTACAACTCCAAAGTTTCCTCATTTTTGTGATTCATGTATTGAACATTACTGAAAATAGCTTGTCTCTTCAATCTACAGACAATAGAATGTGACAGAGTTATGTTTACGGTATATTTTAGTTAGCATAATTTATAATAGAACAGGTAAGGAAGAATTACTTAGTTTCCAGATATTTTGCTTGGCTGAGGAGAGTTGCACTACATTATAAGAATGCCATTATTCTTTAATTTGTGTAAAATAATATAATACACAACAACATGATTAATAGAAAGTATATTCTTTTCATCCTCATCCAAAGTAATGACAATATATTTATAGTGGGTACATGTTGTTAAGGTTGGAGATATAAATCTGATTTTATTGTAGGAATTTAGGTGCATGTAATGTAACTGTCACTCTTCATTTGATACAGTTTTTGCAATTTAAATTGTGACAAGTACCAAAGAACAATTGTGAGGACTGATGGGTGCAAGTGAAACTCTCAGTGAAAAATTGCTCTTAATTTATGGCTGAAGTATAGTAGAAAAGAGTTGTCTCTTAATACTACACCATAAATGACTGGCTCTTGGAACAAATGTTGGAATATTAAACTTGATCAGAAATAAAATTATTTTTTGTTGGCATCTTATTCTTCATGGATAGAACATATTGACCTAACTGAAAAATATCATTTAGGCATATTTATAGTTCAGTAAGCATCATTGTGCATACTTTTTTAGCCCTAAGAATTGACATAGCAAAATTGTATTTGAGTAATCCATTACACAGATGGAATGATTTTTTGCTTCCATGAGTCAATTGTTCTCATTTTTGTAACATCCATTTGCTTTATATTTTTATAGATTTGCTTTTATTTTCCTCCCCACTTCCATGCGACCATTATGAGAACTAGCAACAAAAGTAGTTTCTATAGAGACACTCTGAGGTAAGATGAATGGAAAAGGGAGATAGGCCAGATTCTGGAGAGTCTAAAAATCTATATTCTATCCAGTTTCTTTCAGGAAATGGGCAGAGCCTAAGGTGATAAGAAAATGGCTGCTGAGGTGCATTAGCTGCCTGTTACAATAGTCAGATTTTCAACTTTGCTTTTCAATGCATTTTGTTGGTTATCAGAAGGACCGTTACAGGAAGAAATCCCCAAGTTTGCAAGAACTGTGGCTTGCTTTTACTTATACAAAATGTCCAATGCCTTCGCTTGCTTTGACTCTCCATTAGGCAAAGTATTAGGTGTTGGAGGATATGTGAGTAGGCAGAAGTTTTTTTGGGGGAAAACACTAGATATTAAGATATTTGAACAAGTAAATAGAGCCTTCAATTTAAAAATCTCTTTAGTATTTTTGCATGGAAAAAAAGTGATACTGTTATTCAGTTTAAATCACGTTCAAAAGCTAAATAATCAACCTGGATAAGACAATGAGACAAACAATATATGGAGGAAATGGGCCTTGTAGTCAAATTGAATTAGATTGTAGTTTGGTTTTGGGTAATTAAAGAACACTAGCTTATTTGTGATTAGTTGTGGGTGCCAAAGGGGAAGAAAACAGTGTAATCCGCAAGAGACAGGTCAGGGCTCTGTAATAAATCTTTAAGGTTTTTCCCTTTTGTTGTTTAAAGACTGCTTTCTCAAAGTGGTGTGGCTAATCAAATGCACTACAGATTTCATGTCTCTCCCTCTTAAATCAATCTTTGAACTCTGGATCAGGCCATGACCTTTATGACTGATGGTTGGCCTTCTGGCATCCTTATTCTCAGAATTGTGCTTATATTTTTCAGGCTCACGGTCTCTGTCAAGAATATTTGTTATTTTCTTCAGGTTTCTTTTTCCCTCTGGGTTGAGATATTCAGAATTCTTAATATTTTTTTTTGGTTCTTTTTAGTATTTAGAGGTTCCTATGAGTTTGTTTATGAGTTTTCCTTTGTCCTGTCCTTTTTTGATTTTTCAGCTTTCTTACTATTCATTACATACTTAATAGTGTAATTAATAATTATGTTTGACTCCTGGCAGTTGCCTGGACATGTCCCTGTAGTTTTCTTGGCAACATTTCAGAAGTGGCTTGTCATTGTTTGCTTTCTAGGTCTTAGACAAAATGTCTGTCCAAGGTCACCCAATTGGTTTTATGTATAAGATGGGATGAGATCTCACAGTCTCCCGCTTTCCAACCTCATGCTTTAACCACTGCACCAAAGTGGGCCTTTCAGTTCATAGTAAGGTTGGGGTAATTCCCTTCAGCTGCGATCCTTGCTCCACTTTTGCCTATCGTGCCAATGAATTCAGCATTTTTGTAGACATTTTTAGCTATAGTTGTTACCAAGCATTCTATCCCAAAGGACTTTAACACTGAGTTTTCTAGTTTTTTTTCTAGTTTTCTCTTTTTTGCCATACTGAATAGTTTTGTTGACATTTACCTGTTGGCTCCCTACATATGAAAGGTCAGCAAGAGGCATATTTGTGTGTGTGTGTTGTTCATCAGAATGAGGAGCAGTATCAGATTCTGAAGTCTTGTTCTCTTGCTACTTCACCTTGCATCTGGGGAGTAATTTAAAGTGGCTAGCTAGATAACTACCTTTTTTAGGTTGTGTAATCTCATAAGTCATATTGTTTACTGTTTTGTTGCCTCCTGGAGTAAGGCAAAATAGTCATATCATTTGGGTTGATTCTAAGGTAGTGTTTCTCAACCTTGGTAACCTGAAGATGTCTGGACTTCAATTCCCAGATTGCCCAACAAGCATGTCTGGCTTGAGAATTCAGGGAGTTAAGTCCAGACATCTTAAAATTACCAAGTTTGAGAAACACTGGTCTAACCAATTTACCCTTAATATCATGTACCCCAGAAGTAGGGAAGATGCCTGTAATACTTAGTTGATTTATCCTGCAATTTTGATTGATTGATTGATTGATTGATTGAAGCATCCCTTTGTTCAGTGCCTACAAGGACTGACCAAACTTAATCTATCACAGTCTCCTGTAGTAATGACCTCTCTGTAGGCTCTTCAGGGAGAGACATAAAAAACTAAGAGGTCCTTAGTGATCTCTAGGCTTGGTTGTTTTCTTGCAGATGTTTCATTACCCAAACTAGGCAACAGCATCAATGTTAGCTTACCAAGGATTTACAAGCACTGATGATATCTAGTTTGGGTAATGAAATGTCTTCAAGAAAACAACGAACTCAGAGAGCACCAAGGGATCCTTCATTTCAATCCTGAACTAAAAATATTCTCCTTTATTGATACATAACGGAAAAGCAACAAATAGAAGCAGCAAGGACTGTACGTAGAGGAAGATATTTCATTCAAAACCATTCAAAGTTGCAACGAGACACTCTTTACTCATCTTTAAGGGTGGAATCAGGAGGAACAAAGGTTTTGGTTTTTTTTTTGCTAGCTTATTGCTACTTCTCCTCCTAATTTATCATTTGTGGGGATTACATAATGATACTGCTTCTAAAGGCTTCACTGCAGATTGGCTTTTGGCAACTTTCTCTAGCACTATTAAAACAGCTTTATGCTGCATAGCTCCCACTTGCCTCATTTGAAGTGGCTGTGATGGAAAAGAAAATGCAAATCGGTAGGAACAACAGGAAGAGGGATGTTTCGAAAGCATAAGCAAAGCAAAGCTGCAGGCTGAACTGTACTTAAAATCTAGGATAAAAATGAAAAGCAAGCAAGGCAGTTTTATCTATCTCATAAAAAATGCAGCCTCCCTTATCACCATCTTACCAGAAGTTTGCATAGCTAGATTATTTTGAAGAAACCTTGAAAAGTTCACATAACAAAATACAATATTGATGTGGAAGTCGGTTTTTTTCTCCTTGCCCTTCCTATACCCTTCCTAATCAAGGTAACTAAGAGCCAAGTATTTGAGGAATTACATGTAGGTCAAATGTTTCCTGGGTCGGTATCTCGGGAAAAGGCTTGTTCTTGTAAACAAACCCATATGAAGAATTAATGGGAAAAACTATGTAATGGAATGATCTGACCCTGGGATTGAAAATAAGACTTTTCCAAACAATTGTGGTACAAGGTGTATAGTTTTGTAGTACAGATAGTCTTCGACTTATGACTAGTTGCTTAATGACAGAATGAATTATATAATTATCATATAATTATCATAAAATAATTATCATATAATTATTTATAATTATATGATTATAAATGAAGACTACTGGTGTTAAATAGCCATCCTTTTGATTAAACCTGTAAGAAAATCTGTTAGAAAAAAAAGTCAAAAACTATAGGGAGGTCCCCACCTTAACATTGTCAGTGAAGAATGACAAATATAATATTCAGAACCAAGATTCTGTAATCTAACCCTTTGCTCATTACAAAAATTAATCTGAGTCCTGTTTTGAAATCTGTGATATAGTCAGTTTCTTGTCTGTGAGCTACCATAATGGGCTTAACAAACATTTTCAAATCCTTTCTGAAAATCCACCTTTAGCATCATTTCCTACACATAATTTAATGCAACTGAAGAAACTCCATCTTATTCCCCTTTATTAATCCCGTCTCTATTTCATTCTTACCTCTCTTGTTTTCACTTAACTTCTATTTAGACTTTAGCTTTTTAGGACAGAGCCTTATACCTGATTTTTGTAGAATGTTAATCCTAGAATGGAGTGGAGTGGAATGGTTGGAAGGGACCAACCCCCTGCTCAGGCAGGAAACCCTACATCATTTCAGACAAATGGTTGTCCAATCTCTTCTTTAAAACTTCCAGTACTGGAGCATTCACAACTTCTGGAGGTTGAATGAATGATATCCCTTCCCATTTTTCTTCTCTTTTTTTCTTTGACAGAACTAACGAGTTGGGAATGTTTACCAAGAAAGAATTTGATCAGCTGGCCCCAGTGGTGGACAGTTTCAGCCTCATGACATATGATTATTCATCCCAATTGGGGTAAGGCAAAATGCACAGGTACAACAGCACTAAGAACTGAGCTGGTGTTCAGCCGGAGGTCACATTCATCCTGTTTCTCAATAGTAAGAAGATAACTGATTGAGTATAACTCTAATGACATTCTCCTAAAATGTTTGTATAGCAAAAATCTTAGGTCTCTTAGAGGCAGCCCTTTATACTAGTGCCAATATGGGAGCACGGGCGGGCGGAGGAGCACGGAAAATGAACTTCTGGTTTCCGGGGTGCGCATGTGCGCCGGTCACTTGGTCTTTCAGTTTCAGAAATGCATTCGCCCATGAAGACCAGCTGGCCGGCATGTGCACTCCGCCAAGGAGCTGCTCTTCTGGTTTCCGGCGCACTCACACATGCGAAGATCAACTAGCGCGTCGGAGCCCAGAAGAGGAACAGTGGAGAGAAGAGCCGGAGAGATAGCTCTGTGTGCCACTTCTGGCACGCATGCCATAGGTCCGTGATGGTGAACCCATGGCACACATGCCACAGTAAGCATGCAGCACCCTTTCTGTGGGCATGTGAGCCGTTGCCCCAGTTCAGCTCCGCCACACATGTGTGCGCACCTCCCGCCAGCCAGTTGGTCATCGGGTCTCTGCCACGCATGCGTGGGTGACAGGGCGTGTGCGGGGCCCATGGGCAGGGCGCATGCAGGGGGCCGCATGTGCATGCACATGGGGCGGGGCGCATGCAGGGGGCTGCATTAGGGTGGGGCGCATGTACAGGGGCTATGTGCACATTGCATTTTGGGAGTTCAGGTGCATGCACACGCATTCTTACACATGCTTTTGGCACTCAGTCCAGAAAAGGTTAGCCATCACTGCCATAGGTTCACCATCACAGTACTAGTGTATTGCATACATATCACACCTGCTCCTAAATATATTTACATTTGCATACTTTTTAATTCTTTCCCTCCAACCAAGGAAGGAGATGCAACCAAAAAGCTTAATCAATATGAACTGAATTTATCATTGACAATGAAAATTAGTTGTCGTTTGTAAAATTATTTGATCCTATACTTGAGTGTAACTATACACTTTTTCTTCTCACAAACTATATTCTTGCGTGTTTACTTTGTTGTCAGTTAGGTTATACACTTATACACCAAATACACTTAGGACTTTAGCCCAATTAAGCATCTTTAGTGGAGAACCTGCCTGCCTAGATTGAGCAGCCTCAAAGATTGGCAGAAGGAAGACAGGATAGAGATAATTACTCAATAATAATATAGATAATATACTGTAAATATTCAAATATATATCACTCGTTAGCTCAGTTGAAGCTGTGAGAAAATTGATTAGAAAATGCGTAATAAATATAAAATGTATTATAATTCCCTTCGGCTTGTATATATCTAACTTTTTATTATTGATTTTATTTTGGTAAGGAGATTCCTAAAAATACATGTTTGTGTACTGCTTGTGGAAAGTGAAAGAAGAAAGCAATTCTTTTACATTTTCTTTCATCTCTGCTTTGAAGCATTTCTGATAGATACATCTTTCTATTTTATCAAACCATGTCTTAAAACATTTAGCTTCTTATTTTAACGGTCAGCTAAGTATACACATAGGATAAAAGAAATCATTCTGCAACTGGTCCAGGGAAATACAAATAGAATTCCATGTAAAAGTCCATATACTTTTAATATAACTGCTCTCTCTAGCCAGTCGTGGACACATCAAGAGAAGCAAAAATGTAATACAGAAGCAGATTGTAAAACATGAAGCAACAGCCATTTCAAAAAGAATTTTATCCAAAACGCCTGAAGGATCTATACAGGAAAAATCCAGTGCACAGATGAATATTTCAAAAACCCTTTACAGATGAAGATTGTTATAGCCACATTTACATATATGTGAATCTAATATTTTAGAATTGTAGAGGGAGAGATTGTGAATGGTACATTTTAAGAATTTTACCATAAAATTACTGTCTTTTTTTTAGAGCAGTTTTCTTTATAGTAAAATATATATCTTCCCTTTCTTGGGAAAAATGCCCCAAATGGCATATAATACTGTAAAATAGAGTAAAGTAAAAACAATAACAAAAAGACAGTTACAGAAATGGCAGAAACTAGGACAAAAATGGATGGATGGAAGGATACATACTATGGTACGATTTTTTAAAAAGCTGTATTTTTCTATTTCTAACAGGCCTTTTTTTTACTCTGGAAAATACTGATTTTAGACTAGAATCTTATTAAACATGGTTCTACTTTTTGGGGGAATCTTACAATTTGAACCTTAATTTCTTTCTTCCTCTTTCTACAGGTCTGGCCCCAATGCCCCACTGCCTTGGGTGCAAGCTTGTATTGAGATGCTGGATCCAGAATCCAAATGGAGAAAAAAAATTCTTCTGGGGCTGAATTTTTATGGCATGGATTATTCAAGTAATATAAGAGACCCCATAGTTGGCAACAGGCAAGTTTTCAAAGTCGAGTTTTCTGAAAGCACTGTATGTATATATAAAGTGGAATTGATATATACAGTATATATATTGTATGCATGTATATCTCTCTTAGAAATCTGGGTATAGTTAACCATAGTATCCAAAGAGCGCGGTTGCTCACGTGGTTAGGATGCTGAGTTGACAATAGCAAGCCCATGTTTGAGACCCAAGTCTGCTGTGAGATGGGGTGAGCTCCCATCATTCATTCCATCTCCTGCCAACCTAGCAGTTTGAAAGCATGCAAACATGAGTAGATAAATAGGTACCACTTCGGTGGCACATTAACACAGACATGAAAGGGGCATCTCCTGGGCAACAGTGATGACACCAGCTAATCCTTTCAATCCAAGTAACTGGATTGAAAGCACCAAGGCACTTCTAATAGAAAGATGAATGTGACCAAGATATCCAAAGCAAAGGAAAAGAGGGATAATTTTTTTCTTTCTGCATCCTCATTTCTGTCCTGTCTTCATTTTTAACTTCTTGGCTCTAATACCAGAAATGACCCAAGAACGTAAAAAAGTGACTATAGCAACAGTTGGCCAGCATCAGTCTAGATTCAGCAAGCATTGGGGTTCAATACAATATTCCTTTTCTCCCATCTGTTCCCTTAATTGTGTATGTATGACCACATATTCTATTTCTTAAGAATGTAGAAAGAACAATGTTTCTACTGCCATATTGTTTAGTTGAGTATAGATTTTGCTGATTATGCGTAAATGTCTGTTCCTCTTTTTCCCCCAACCATCCAACATTCTATTCCAGTTACTGTGGGTTTGTCTACCTCTTTTCTACATTAATTCATAGTTTCTTAGTTTCCAGATAATCCTTAGTTCTTATGTCAGTTAGTAATAGAGTGGAACTGGTTGGAAAAGGCAAATTTCCTCTTCCACAGAAGGTAGGAAAGAAAAGAAAAAGGAAGCCAGATCCTCACAGTCTGTTGGCTCCATCTTTCACTGAAGTGCAAGATTGAACTGAAACTTCTTATGGGCATTTTTCCTTGTTGTAAAGCTGAATACTTTGTCTTTTGTTAAATTATAGTGAGGAGGAATTTAACATACTTCCTCTTCCCTGTTTCTATATATTGTTCTTCTCTCTACTATACCCATGAAACACACATAAGAACAAGCTCTTGTTCAATTTTGCACTGAAAGGGCTTTGCATTAAAATGCTGTGAAGCAGATCAAGGTGACATGTTTAATAATATGGAAATTTTACTTCTGCAGTGAAACTTTACAAAACCAAGTCCTTTTGCATTTCTGAATATCACTAGCAATTTCTAAATACCACTTCTGCTGACTAATCTAAGGCACATTTAATTTGTAAGATACAGTTGAGCGCAAATGATTTTTGAAGAATTTGGTCCTTTTAGTAGTCACCTGTATTGTCAGTACGTACAGATTCTGTGTTACTTTGAATTCTGCTAAATGTAGGAATTAACATATTTTGGAAAAATAAGATTGCATCCAGCCTTCTGTGGCATGCATTGCTATCTTTCCATTTCAGTGTTGTTGTTGTTTTTCTTTAATACCAGAATTTAAAAATTTGAGTTTCCACAAGTCTGAAATAATCCCCTTGTACTAAAAGCAAAGAAATCACCTGTGCTAAAAGCCAACAACGTCAAACATCTTATAGACTATCTTCAAAACAGCTACCAATTTACTGGTGGCTTTTGTTCCAATAAGAGCATCTGAAGATGCATATGCAGCATTATTAAATAAGGGTTGTTTGCAAGAGTAAATCATTGAAGAAAAAATGATAAGTATCTTATACAATAACACAGAATGTGCCTCAAATATCAGATTTAATAATCTGTTAACTATGCTTTTTAAAAAATGTTGAACAGATTACAGTTGGGTTGTAATTCCATATTCAGAGTTTTTTGGCAGTGAATTCAAGTGTGTGTGTAAAGCCTTTAAACATATATGAATAAGATTAGGTTGTTAGAAGTAATCTAGCAGTGTAGCTGAGTAAGCAGAGTGGCAATCTCTTGCTTTGCATTGCAGCTTTATTTTCTGACATATGAAGAAAATTATGCATCCCCAGAGTTGCTGTTATAGAGATTCTGGGGAATTACCATTGATTCAAAGATAATTTTGATACACGTTAGAAATGGGGGGGAAATCTGCAGTATAGATTATTTTATTCACAGTAGCTCACAGTGTCATCATTAAAGAGAAAATTATAAGGAGAAAAATGATTGTATACTTCCAGCACACATTAACACATACAGAATTATTCATGGTTCTTCAGCTAAGCAGGCCCATTATGTGATGAGAAGATTTGCCTCTCTTTTTGTCCCACCGTCATGTCGACCAGTGATGTTTTTTTGTTGTTGTTTTGTTACGATATAGCAAAATAGGTTTGAGACTTGTTTTGGTGGTATTTACTACTGTTACAGCAAACCTATGAATGGATGTAAGATCACTTGATTGACAAGGCCCCCTCAGAGTGAAGCATGAAGCAGATGCTCCGAGGAAATATGTTTGCCCCATCCAACATTCTCTGGGTGATAGGAGGGTAACAGGTAGAACTAGTTGAAGTGATGATGTAATAATGGCAGCGGGTGGCTCTCTAGATCCATGTTCTCAACCTTAGCATGCCGCCTCAAAGTTGAAGTCAACACACAGTTGCCAAGGTTGAGAAACATTGCTTTAGGCCGTGGATAGTAGCAGGGAAATTGTACCATCCACCCCCACCTCATCTGCTACTTAAGCCATCCTGAACAGGAAAGAATGGTAAAATAAAATAAAGCATGTTTTATTTTACACAGTTACTTTTAGAGCAGGGGTGTCAAACTCGTGTCGTCATGGCAGCATCACATGACATATCAGGACTTTTCCCCCTTTCACTAAACTGGGTGTGGATGTGGCTAGTGCGTGACACATCTGGTCCGCTGTCCATGAGTTTGACTTCCCTGTCTTAGAGGGTATGAGGGTATATGATTTGGTTTTTTTTTCCTTTTCTTAAATGGATATTTCCTAAGTGGGATGCTGGGAAGTTTATTCAGGTATCCATATGACTCATTGTTTTGCAGTAGTTGTTTCTGTAAATTGCCTCATTAATTTATTGCGCTAGTTGTTGGAAAAGAACAGGGGCATTAGACAAAAGTATATTTTACCTAGCAAAGAAAGGAGACAGATAGAAAGTAAGAGGAATATGTAGCTAAAGGTCTCAGTCTGATATTGGAAGCTCATATTTGTGTTTTTTTTTTGCACTAGAGCCCTTCTGGTTTGCAATTTTTGCTTCTTTTTCATGCACAAGATTAGATATAAACGATGGGCCCTTGAGTCTTTGTTTAGAAAACAGAAATAAATTAAAATTAGAAGTCCCTATTGTCAATATATATATTTGTTTTACTTTGTACTTGACAATGAGAACTATCAGCAAAAATGTAATTTTTCTATCTCTTTTTGCCTGTATATACATCACTGGACTTCATAGATAGATGGATGGATGGATGGATGGATGATGGGAGGGGACAGAGATCAGGAAGGAAGGAAGGAAGGAAGGAAGGAAGGAAATAAAACTGATATGAAGTTCTTTCTGCGCATGACAAAGATGGAGGTCTGACCGATTCTCGGAGTGGCAGGCGGAGTTGTTTCCGGGCCGGGGATGCAGCCAGCGGGCGATTTGGGCTGCCTGAGCTTCCTGGCTGGGTGGATGATCTTGGCAGCCGCGAGAGGGGTTTTTCGCCCCTGAAGGTTTCGCGGCTACCGAGTGCCGAGCCAGGGTTGAATGGCAGCGAAATGGCGGCGGCCATCTTGCTGCGGAGCGGGGCGGCGTCCGGCCTACTCCCGGCGGTGTTTGGTGGCGTCCGGCCTATTCCCCTGCAGCATTGTCGAACTTGTGCTGCAGGGAGGGCGACGGCAGGGGTGAGAGCCCCGAAAATCTTTTCCCCCTGACGGGAGGGCCCCGACGAGGTCCCCCATGGAATCGGGGGTTGCTGAGGGGGGAGCATGTCCGAGGCTGCGGTGTGGACGGCGAGGACGTCTGTCTCGGTTAAGGGCGGCGTTTGGAACCTTCCTAGCAGCGGCGGCGGCAGCATGCTCTCTCCCTCTTCTCCCTCCTTTCCCTTGGATTTTTTCTTCTGGACCTGATAAGATCTGAGGAGGCTGTGTAAGGGCTGGTCGGACCTAGTCATGGAGGTCTCCTTTTCTTCCCCTGGACTTCGGAGTTGTAATGGGGAGTTTAGACTCTGGAGCTTAGACTTCCCTCCCCCCCCGGACTCTGGAGCGTTGGATGGGGGCCAGCTGGGACTACCTATCAGGAACGCTTTACGATCACGCGTGGGCTTGGGTTAGCGTCTGTATGCTGCTCGGGATTGGCCTTTTGGCTAACCAGGTTAAGATCAGCCCATCCTGGATTCTTTTTACCCTTCCCCTCTTCCCACTTATCCTGTTTGGGAGTGAGGTGTCTACAGGGGGAGGAGGTTGGCAGCGGCTATTTTTAACATCTTTATATCTGTTATTACTTTTACCATCTTGAACGGGATTCCCTTGCGAGAATTTTATTTTATTTATTTATTATTTAAACTTATATACCGCCCTATCTCCCAAAGGACTCAGGGCGGTTTACAGGCATATAAAAAACATCAATATACAAATTAAAATAATCATTAAAAGACTTATTCTAATGCCAATAGTTAATAATACCAATTGTTAAAAATAGAAATATAAATATTAAAATCGATTTAAAAACCCTCTAAATTTAAAAAATCTAAGCCAGTCCTGCGCAGATGAATAAATGAGTCTTGAGCTCGCGACGGAAGGTCCGAAGATCTGGAAGTTGACTGTCCATCGTCTTTTATCATCTGTGGGACCTATGTCACCGGTTCTGAATATGACTGCTTTATCATCATCTACGGTTACGGACAAACTCATTTTTGCGCCAATTATGCCTGATACGAGATATGATTTATTCTTCGTTAGAACTTCATCGTCTGCAAGGGTCCTCCGCCTCGCAGAAATGGCCCTCTACGTTATCGAGGGCCTATCTCAATGACGGGTTTTGGGACCCAGAGAGATGGCATGTGTGAAGAAAGAATCTTTGGGGTTTTTTAGAGAAACAATTTTTAAGGGGTGGGAGGGTAAAGACGGGTATCGGGGGAAACCCGTCGGGGAGGGAGCCAGTCCTTGCGATCGCTCGCGGCGATACCTTACTGGGTTCGGAGGTGAAGGGGAAGCCTTATTCTCTAATTCCAGAGGGTCGTTCCATCAGTACGGTAAGTGGGAGAGGCAGATATGGCGGAAGTGGGGGGCCGTATCATGTTCAGGGGGTGCGCGCTCGCTGTTTGAGAGCGATTGCGCGCTCCGGCCCTTCAGACTTTTCCCGTTCCCCGAGTGGCCAGTACCCCCAGGGCTTGGACCTTTGGCTGATGTTATGCAATGCTAGGTCCGTAGTGAATAAAGCCTCCCTGATTCATGATCTTATACGGGGGGGGGCCTGCGGACCTTATGGGCATTTCGGAGACTTGGTTGGGCATTGAAGGGGGGGTTCCCCTTGTGGAGATGTGCCCACCGGGTTTCCGGGCATTTCATCAGCCGAGGGCCCAAGGTAGGGGTGGAGGGATGGCGGTGGTTATTAGAGAGAGTCTGGAGCCGATGGAGGCCACTGTTCCTCAGATAGCCGGCTGTGAATCCCTTTACGTGAAGTGGGGGCGTAGGATGCAGGTGGGCTTGTTGATCACGTACCTGGCTCCTTGCTGCGTGACAACAGCCCTGCCCGAGTTGTTGGAGTTGATAGCCGGGATGGCAGTTGATACCCCTAGGATTATGGTCATGGGGGATTTCAACTTGCCATCAGCCGGTGTGTCATCGACGGCGGCTCGGGAGTTCATGGCCTCCATGACGGCCATGGACCTGACCCAACTAATTGACGGCCCCACCCACGTCGGGGGAAGCACACTGGATCTGATTTTTGTCTCTGGACAGTGGTTGAGTGATCTGGAAGTACGAGAATTAGTCATTGAACTGTTGTCATGGTCAGACCACTCTCTCCTTCGTCTGGACTTTCGGACCGCCGCTCCACACCGCAGGGAGACGGGACCAATACGTTGGTTCCGTCCCAGGCGACTGATGGACCCGGAGAAGTTCCCGATGGAGCTTGGGCCGCTCCCTGGCAATCTGGCCCACGGCTCGGCCGAGGAGCTTGTTGCGGCCTGGGAACAGGCTGCGGTGGGCGCTTTGGACCGTGTCGTGCCTTTGCGGTTTCTGACCCGGCGTAGGTCTCAACCAGCTCCTTGGTTTTCCGAGGAGCTGAGGGAGATGAAACGCCGGAGAAGACGCCTAGAGAGCGCGTGGAGGTCCAGCCGTTCTGAAGCTGACCGAACACTAGTTAGGTCTTTTACTCAGACCTATCTAGTGGCATTAGGGAGGCCAAGCGGGCCTATGTTTCTGCCCTCATTGCGTCAGCAGAGAACTGCCCAGCCTCCCTGTTTAGGGTGACTCGCTCCCTCCTTCATCAGGAGGGTTGCGATGACCCCTTACAGGGTTGTGCTGAGGATTTCAGCAGGTATCTGTTTGACAAAATCGCTCAGCTTCGGGACGGTTTGGACCAAAATTGGGTAGTTTCGGGCGAGGTGATGGAGGCTAGTCTTGTTGAGACCATCTGGGAGGAGTTTGACCCTGTGGCTCCTGAGGACATGGACAGGTTGCTGGGGCGGCTGAATGCCACCACATGTTTATTGGACCCATGTCCCTCCTGGTTGGTGCTGGCCACCCGGGAGGTTACACGAGGCTGGCTCCAGGGGATTGTCAACGCTTCTTTGAGGGAGGGTGTTGTTCCCACCGCCTTGAAAGAGACGGTGGTGAGGCCCCTCCTCAAGAAGCCTTCCCTGGACCCAGCTGTTTTGAGTAACTATCGTCCAGTCTCCAACCTTCGCTTTGTGGCGAAGGTTGTTGAGAGTGTGGTGGCACGTCAGTTACCCCAGTACCTGGATGAATCTGTCTATCTAGACCCGTTCCAGTCCGGTTTCCGACCCGGATACAGCACGAGACAGCTTTGGTCGCTTTGGTGGATGACCTCTGGAGGGCCCAGGATAGGGGTTATTCCTCTGCTCTGGTTCTCCTTGATCTCTCAGCGGCTTTTGATATCATCGACCATGGTATCCTGCTGCGGCGGTTGGGGGGATTGGGTGTGGGAGGCACCGTGTTTCAGTGGTTCTCATCCTATCTCTCCGACCGATCGCAGACGGTGTTGGCAGGGGGGCAGAGGTCGACCTCGAGGTGCCTCCTTTGTGGGGTGCCGCAGGGGTCGGTTCTCTCGCCCCTTCTGTTCAACATCTATATGAAGCCGCTGGGTGAGATCATCAGTGGCTTCGGTGTGAGGTACCAGCTGTACACTGATGACACCCAGCTGTACTTTTCCACACCGGGCCACCCCAATGAAGCTATCGAAGTGCTGTCCCGGTGTTTGGAAGCCGTACGGGTCTGGATGGGGAGAGACAGGCTCAAGCTCAACCCCTCCAAGACTGAGTGGCTGTGGGTGCCGGCATCCCGGTACAGTCAGCTGCAACCGCGGCTGACTGTTGGAGGCGAATCATTGGCCCCAATGGAGAGGGTGCGCAATCTGGGGGTTCTCCTGGATGGACGGTTGTCTTTTGAAGATCACTTGGCGACCGTCTCCAGGAGAGCTTTTTACCAGGTCCGCCTGGTCCGCCAGTTGCGCCCCTTTCTAGACCGGGATGCCTTATGCACGGTCACTCACGCCCTCGTCACTTCTCGCCTGGACTACTGTAACGCTCTCTACATGGGGCTCCCCTTGAGGTGCACCCGGAGACTTCAGTTAGTTCAGAATGCAGCCGCGCGGGTGATAGAGGGAGCCCCTCGTGGCTCCCGTGTGACACCTATCCTGCGCAGGCTGCACTGGCTACCTGTGGTTTTCCGAGTGCACTTCAAGGTGTTGGTTACCACCTTTAAAGCGCTCCATGGCATAGGACCGGGATATCTTCGGGACCGCCTTCTGTTACCACATGCCTCCCACCGGCCGGTACGCTCCCATAGAGAGGGTCTCCTCAGGGTGCCGTCAGCCAAACAGTGTAGGCTGGCGACCCCCAGGGGGAGAGCCTTCTCTGTGGGGACACCTACCCTCTGGAATGAGCTTCCCCCAGGACTTCGACAACTTCCTGACCTCCGGACCTTTCGCCGCGAGCTTAAAACATATCTATTCTTTCGAGCAGGACTGGCTTAATAGGGTTTTTAAATATGGATTTTATTGGGGTTTATTTTATATTTTGTATTGTATTTTAAATTTAGGCTTTATTGAATAAGTTTTTTAAATAGTGTTTTTATTGTAATGTATTGTATTATTTTTATCTGCCTGTTCACCGCCCTGAGTCCTTCGGGAGAAGGGCGGTATAAAAATTAAATTATTATTATTATTATTATTATTATTATTATTATTATTATTATTATTATTATTATTATTATTATTATTATTATTATTATTATTACGGTAGGATATATAAAAGTGTATGATAATAGCTTATTCCCATATGTAAGCTAAATAGTGTGATAGATTTCCTATTTTTCATTGCAACAATGAAGACTGTATATTGTTTTCAATAGAATTCTGTAATGCAGCCCAGCATGTGCCAACAAACTATATTCTGGGGTTACTTCTGAGATTATATTATCATTTAAATAAGATCCACAAAAGGATTTTGTTAATAGCCTTGTCTTCTTCTCTTTTCTGTTTTTTGGCAGCATATACTTATGAAAGAGCACTAACTATAAACTAAGGAATCCAAATTGTGTTTCATTTAATATTCAATTAATAAATTTATCCTAACTGGATATATGTTAGGAGAAAACTTTGGAAAATCCTTATGTTGTTATTTCCTCATATGGTGATTAAACATCTGCCTAGACAGTTATCTTGAAACATTTTTTAAGTTTCAGCCAAATTGATTATTTCTGCATCTTCGAATTATTCTTCTTTTCTGAGGTCTGTCCATTCAATATATGGGATCTTTCCTCCCACCTTTAGAAGAAAATAAAATGTTCAACATGAACTGCACGGCATTTATCCTTAGTTGCTGCTGCTTCTGCATGTGTGGTTGCTCTGAATTTGATTACACCATTTTCTTGTTGTGTTTTAATTTCTATCATTTTTAATGATAGACAATGCCTCAATCTAAGATGTTTAATTGCCACATCAATAGGTATAATTGTAATTTTAAAAATACATGAGCCTTTATGATTAAGCACATTCACAATCTGATATAATTGGAATTTATTCAGAAGGATTCATTATACTAATTGTCTTTGCCCTGTAATGTTTATTCATTTGGGCCCAGCTGATCTTCAGTTATAGTGGCTAGAAACAAGCAAAACTCCTTTAGGTTACAGATATGCCCTCAAGGACTATTTCCTCTGACAAAAGGAACTCCTTTCTCTTTGATTTGCTACAAACCTGTCCATGGTAAAATCAAAATAAGTGTTCTTTTTTGATTAATTTAATTTATTAATTAATTCTTATAGGCACTATACTTTTGAGGGGACAAAATAAAACTAAATTCACGTGTACCAATAACTCATTATGTTTCTTACTTTTATCTTTGTTAGTAGTATATGTTTACCAAAACCTTTGTCTGAAAAATTCAAAACCCGAAAATTTGACTTGGTATTAATCCTGTCTTTCTGAAACTTTAAAATCTAATAGGATGTGAAGGCAATGATGTGAATGCCACTGAGTTGCAAATATGTGTATTTCGAACTTAATCCTTTTTTATTACCTATGCTTCTTCCACATGGTAATAAGTTTACGGATTCAATTTCTTTTGGAGGAGGTCGTCTTAAGAGCTGTACCTTCTGTGTTACTAAGGTTATTTTTTTCATATGTGTTAGCTGAGAATGGGATAAATGTCCACATAATTGACATCGTAATAGATTTCTGTTTTCTTACCTGTTGCAGTGGATAAGCTTCTAGAGCCCATTTTCTTTATGATTTATTTGAACATTTCAGCTTTTGTTTTGATGGTGCAATTCTTGAAATTCAAGACTGAATTCCAGAAATCTAATAAACTCCCTAACTAGCCATAGGGTAGGAATTTTCAAGGGTGCTTAAAGGAACTGCTGACATTAAATCATGTTGATATCATACTGAAATATGTGATCTTTGGTTTTGTAAGCGATTTTGCTTGGAACTGTTCAGTCAGGATTTCTGAAACCTTTCAGAGTAATGGGAACACTTGGAATTCTGTGAGAACTCACACACAGTGGTTGACATGATAGGAGGCGACCAATCACAAAACGTATCTATACCAGCAAGCAAAGAATATAAAATTAAAAATAGAATTATATAGGATACAGATATTCCTAGGTGCTAAAGAGTTCATCATAGGCACATTGTTTTTCTCAGGTGTTACAATGGGGAAACAGGATATCTTTTGGCATATTATTGTAACTATCTTGGTATTACAGATATCCTGTTTCATATCTTTTTCTATTTTCAAGGAAAAACATTCATAATTGCTGGTTACAAGTCAGCAGAGATACCAAGCAGTGAACATGAAGGTTTAATGATTTTCTTTCTTCTTCAATATTTTCTGCAATCTTTATTTCTAATCAATAGATCCAGTAATTAGCCAGGTAGTATCAGTAAAAGCAAAAAACACTTTCACTTGCTGCAAGAAGATCAAAACAATGAGGTCAGAATTTTTGTAGTAGAGAAATAACAAAAGTAAATTGGAAATTTGCCATACTTGTGGATGTAATGGTATTTCTCTCTTTTTTTATGCATCTCAGTATGTGTTAACCAGGAGCTGTAATTTAAAATAAATTTAGTTGCTATACAAATTTAATTTCAAACTCTGATTTCTGTGTAGCAAGGAATTTTTTTTAATTTCATTCATTTTACATTAAAATTCAAGCTAGAAATCCATTAATTACTGATTGAAATTGCATTTTTACCTCCACCTGGCAATGTGGTAAAAGAAGGAGGAATAAATTAATCAATACTTATATTTGCAAATCTCAATCTATGTATAGCTTAATAGATAGTACTACTATGAAATAAAATATTTTAAAGAATACAATAGATGGGTGCCTTATTGTTTCTAGATTACCAGTTTATGGGATAGAATAAACAGGTATATTTCTAATATGTCTAATATACTAATACGTTAAGAGAACAAAGCAGTTTATATCTTAGCATGTTCTCTTTTTCCTGGAATAAATTTTCATGTCTGGTTGATCTACTTTTTCTAAAAAAATAATAATCAATAACACAAAATTCAAATAAGACTTTAAATCTTCACACTTCTATGATCTGTGTTTTGATGGGAAAAACAGAACCATTTTCCTAATGTACATCTTTCTATTTTAATTGTGCTTCTAAAGTTGCAACTGGCAAAATAGGCAACATACAAATTTAATAAAAATAATTTTTAGTTGTGTACGGTAGATGTTAAAACAGCATTTCAAAACTCAAACTAATGATTAATAAATACCATTCCAAGTCCTGAAATAAAACTATCTTCTTTCATTTATCTACCAGTTTTTTTGATGACTCAATCACAAGAATAACTCTATTTGGCTTATGTTACTTAAAAATTATAGAAGGACATATTATGCAGAAGGAGCTAAACTGAAAAAAAGCAGCAAAAATACTTTTCCTATTAATGTTCCAACTGATTTTTTCCTGCTAGTATCTCTGTACTTCTGTCTTCCTAAATCTTCTACTACTTCAGTGGTTTTAAAATTCTCTCTTCTGTTCTCTCTTCCAATACTCAAAGTGAAGTTCTGACTCTATGGACCTTGGAATATCTTGATGCAGCAATTGAATATAGACTTCAGCTGCTTTCTCCTTGCCCAATATAGCCATTTCTGTCTGTTAAATTCCTTGCTTCCCTATTCAGAAACCTCAAGGACAGTAATGTCTATGTATCGTATGAAGAGAACAAGAGACTTAGTACAAAACAGCAGTAGATTTTCCAGTAATCCTTGTTCTGTCTTCTCACACTTCTTCCATGAGATACCAAAATTAATTCCATCTTTATTTTTAACCCCTGAGCCATGATGACCCAATGGTTAGAATGCAGTATTGCAGCTTAATTCTGCCGACTGCCAGGACTTCGTTCCTGACTGGCTCAAGGTTGACTCAACCTTCCATCCTCCTGAGGTCATGGAAATGAGGACTCAGATTGTTGGGGGCAATATACTGAATCTTTAAACTGCTTATAGAAGGTGGCAAAGCACTGTGAAGCAGTATATATGTCTAAATGCTATTGCTATTGCTATTTTGATTTTTACCAATCACATTTTAACTCGTGTGGCCAATGTGAAAAAGATCAAGAAGGATTTATTTCTTTTCCCCCTAACTACTCTATTAAACTCTTTTTTACGATAAACTACATTATTACGAACTCTTGAAATAACAAATTCCATTAACTCCTGTGCTTGGAGTTGGGCTGATAGAAAGTGGAGAAACAATTCAGTATCTCTTTGCCAGGGCCAATTTCCTAAGAAAGTTAAAGCATCCTTATTCATTATTCATTGCAAAAGAGTTTTTTCATCTCTTAATTGGCCTATCAATAAAGTCTTAACTCTTGATTATTTAATCGATATGTTTTAGAAAAAGGAGCAATGTCACAAATTTAGTCATTTCCTGCAGAAGTTTTAACTGACATGTGAATTAGTATAAAATGGATGAGATTAGGCAGCTGATTTCTTCTTGTGTATATATTAGTTAAAAATAATTGATCTGGATTAAGAGGCGTCTCTATTGTTTCCAGAGTTATTCTGATTATATTCTTATTACGTGTAGTATTTTTCAGTTGTTTTTAATTATAAGAACAGTTCTATTTGCAGTAGGGGAGTGACTGGAGGAATGGTCTGTACCATGTAAACAAAGAAGTTTGCTGTAGCTCAGCTGAATTTCAAAACTAATGCATTTCATATTGATATTTTTTCAAAAGAAACCATAATTCTCAAGCTCAGCTAAGTGGCAGTTTCTAGCCTAAAGGAAATACCATTCTAGACAGATTTTGAGGGAGAAAGAGAACGAACTAGGCATGGTTTCTGAAAACAACTTTATAATTGCCAAGAAAACTACAAGGATGCATCCATTAAACAACCAGGAAATGAGCTCAATTTGAAGGAAAGTTTACATTACTTTGAAGTTTACCTGGAAAACAAAACAAAACTAAAAGTCATTTAAGATGATTCAAAATTGATTGGCATTCTTATACTTTAATGGAACATTGGTTGCTTCTTTCTATGGACTACAAAGGTTGATGGAGTTAGCAGAGATGGCTAAATTGACTGCTTTGATAAAAGAAAAAAAAACAATTACTTTTGTTTCTACTTGGAAACCGCTTCTGGACTTTGTGCTTGAGGTGGGAAAAAATGAAACTTTGATTTTGGGTTTTACCGATTAGATACATTTGTTGTTATAGGAATGGCTAATTTATATTACTATTATGTAAAAGTAAAAAGTTGAGGTTTGATGTTATTATTCTATTGCACCAAAGGGAGACGGAAGTCAATGCCTTTTCTTTCTTTTTTCCTTCTTTTCTACACTTTTCCCTTCCCTTTTCTCTCTCCTGTTTTTCCTGTTATTTGTTTTTGTATATTTATGTATTTTGTATTCTAAACTAATAAAAAGGAATAGATTAATGTTAGTTTTACAACAAAGAATTCATACTGATCAATCTGGATTTATAAAAGGGAGACCGATGAGGAATAATGTTAGACAGATTATTAATATATTGGAATACTTGGAAAAGAAGAATAGTTCAGCAGCAATTATTTTTTTGGATGCGGAGAAGGCCTTTGATCGATTGCATTGGGATTTTTTATTCAAACTAATAGAGAAAATGCAATTTGGAGACTGCTTTGTTAGAATAATTAAAGTGATTTATGGAGAGCAAACAGCTCAGATTATAATAAATGGTAGTTTGACAGAAGTTATTAAGATTGCAAAAGGAACAAGACAGGGATGTCCTTTATCACCACTACTGTTTGTTTTAACTTTGGAACCATTATTGAATAAAATACGAGAGTTAAAGAAGATAGAGGGAATTAAAATTAAACAATATGAATATAAAGATAGAGCTTTTGCAGACGACTTAGTGGTTACTTTAACAAATCCTATAAATTCAAGTATATCTCTGTTGGAAACAATTGATAAGTACGGAAAGGTATCAGGATTTAAAATAAATCAGAATAAAACAAAAGTGATAACTAAAAACATGTCTAAACAACAGAAACAAAAACTAGAGGAAATAACAGGATTTGAGGTGGTAAAAAGGTTAAATACATAGGGGTTTATATTAGCTCATTGAATATGAAACTGTATAAGAATAATTATGAATTGTTATGGCAAAAAGTTCAGAAAGAGATGAATGCTTGGGAAAAATTGCAGCTATTGTTATTGGGGAGGATTAAAATGAATGTGTTACTTAGATTTTTATTTTTGTTCCAGATGATACCAATAATCAAGAAAGATAAAAACTTGGAGGATGGCAGATTGGGATAAATAAATTTATATGGCAAGGCCTTTCCCTCATATGCATTTCCACAAATATAATCTATAGTTAGGTCATAAAAGGTCTTATAGAATTTGAGAGTCAATGTTAGAAGTCAGCTGTTCCTAACACTTCTCATTTTTTCAATAGTATAGAAGGTAGTCCTTGACTTATGACCTCAAATGAGCCCATTTCCGTTGCTAAGCAAGACATTTGTTACCTGACCTTTATCCCATTTTGCAACCTTTCTTGCTACGGTTGCTAAGTGAAGCGCTGTAATTATTAAGTTATTGCCTTGCTTGTTAAGGGAATCTGGCTTCCCTGTTGACTTTACTTGCTTGTCAGAAGGTCACAAAAGGTGATCACATGATCCCAGGACAGTACAACTGTCATAAATATGAGCCAATTGCCAAGTGTCCGAATTTTGAAGCTTTTCCCTGCAACCATGGAGGTGTTGCAATGGTCGTAAGTGTGACAAAATGGTCATAAGACACTTTTTCAGTGGTAACTTCGAACGGTCATTAAACGAATGTTTGTAAGCTGAGAGCTTCCTGTAATAGGGAAGTGTTCAAACATCCTATTGTATAAATTATAAATTATTATGTAATTCCTCCTTACCTAAGATTGTGCAAGAAATGAATTCAGTGCATCAGAGCAATTGCAGAAGCATTTATAATTTGCTCTCTCCACATATATGGACCACAGCTGTCAGAGGTGCAAAGAATATTCTTCTGATGCCACACGATTGTTGCTAAGAATCAAGTTATACATCATTCAAATTTCAAATTACTGCTTTTTTTAAAAAAGTAACTTAATTAAAAGCAAATCTGTGGGAGCCTGGTAGAGATCACAACATAGAAGTGAGAAATAGCTAAGAAGAATAGAATAGAATAGAATAGAATAGAATAGAATAGAATAGAATAGAATAGAATAGAATAGAATAGAATAGAATTCCTTATTGGCCAAGTGCGATTGGACACACAAGGAATTTGTCTTTGGTGCATATGCTCTCAGTGTACATAAAAAGACAAGATACATTCGTCAAGAATCATTAAGGTACAACACTTAATGATAGTCATAGGGTACAAATAAGCAATCAAATCATACTAAGAAACAATATAAATCGTAAGGATACAAGCAACAAAGTTACAGTCATAAGTCATAAGTGGAAGGAGATGGGTGATAGGAATGATGAGAAGATTAATAGTAATGCAGACTTAGTGAATAGTTTGACAGTGTTGAAGGAATTATTTGTTTGGCGTTCGGGGAAAAACTGTTCTTGTGTTTAGTTGTTCTGGTGTGCAGTGCTTTATAGTGTCGTTTTGAGAGTAGGACTTGAAACAATTTATATTCAGGATGTGAGAGGTCTGTAAATGTTTTCACAGCCCTCTTTTTGGCTTGTGCAGTATACAGGTCCTCAATGGAAGGCAGGTTGGTAGCCATTGTTTTTTCTGCAGTTCTAATTATTCTCTGAAGTCTGTTTTTTGTCTTGTTGGGTTACAGAACCAAACCAGACAGTTATAGAGGTGCAGAATACTGACTCAAAGATGTACAGTTTTTGAACATACTTGGGAGGAAGGAGTTTCTTATACTATAGTTTGAAGTGAACAAATGAAATTCAAGAAATGGCAAGGTTAACAATGGTATCTTAATTTTCATGTTAACATTAACAAAATTAACATAACGTTGTTTGAACTTCAGAATAACTCCAAATAACGCCAGGTAGTTTGTGTGTGAGCAGTCCTTTTTTTAAATTCAGGTGACTTCCCAAGTACCATTTTTCCCCTTAGATCAAACCTCAGATGAGTTGGTATGGCTGGGAGAAATTTATGCAGTGTAATGGCAAAGTCAAATAGCACACTTATTCTATTTCGCAGAATATAAATTTCTGTTTGAAGTTGCACTGAATCTGAAAGCCTCTCTAGTTCATTCTTAAGACAGGGAATTGTTTGAAGGAAGATCATGGATCCTTATAGATTCCCAACAACACTAAGCCCCTGAACCTTACCTTGATTCGACCCATGGGTAACTTGTTTATTTTTCCTTATTGTGTGAAATGTATTGCATTTCTCTTTCAAGACAAATAATTCTGCCTGTATTTCCTTCCATCCATAAATAAGCAAATGCAAATCTGTTTCTCAAGTTTGCCGTTTAGATTAAAGGTTTTCTCTTTTTAATAATGTATGTATGGCTATCGTGGCAAACCAAAGAGCTGCTCAATAAAATAAGGAATTATTCAAGACAATGGAACAGAATTTCTTATATGTGCTCAAACCACTCTCCACTTTGCTTGAGGCCTTTAAAACTAGGCGAAAATCAGTGCTGCTATGTTAGACGTATCCGTTCATAATCAACATTCAGAGTCTGTTCCAGATTTATAAGGGCTCTCAGCAACTTAGAATTGGCTGGCTCAGTTTGCAAGTATATGCACAGATGTGAGTCAGTCAATCATTTTTTTTTCTGTTAGTGATTAGCATTTCAGAACAGAACTTTCCAGACAGTTAAAATATTTCAAAACGGTTAGAAATGCAACTTGGAATACAGCATTATCCATAAAAGCACCATTTTATTGTTCCTTGACCAAACACATTACCAGTACGTTGTGTATTGAGGCAGTCAAGATATGACTGTAATGGAACCTGCCCATCAAAGTCGTAAGTCGTGACGGGTGTAAAGTAGGTCACCTACATGACCAAACTAATTTTATGACCTTTTTCGCGGCAATTGTTAAGTGAATGCCACAGTTCATTTAATGAACCAATTGTTTGCTATGGGCCAGTTTTGCTGAAAAACAGAAATTTTTCATCAGAAATATAAAACACAATTGTGTGATCACAGTATGCTGCAAATGGCCATAAATGTGGGCCAGTTGCCAAGCACCCAACATGCAGTCACATGGCTTTGGGGGGGGGGCAGCCGTCAGAACGTTGGAATGGTGTGCTAAGTGCCCCTGGGGAAATTCATTCTAAATTTGAACGGTCACCAGGAGATTAGTTGTAAATCAAGAACAATCTGTACTACAAGAGTGACAGAAAAGAATTCACAGGCTTCTTGATAATCTTGGCATGCTGGTCGGAGAGTAGAAAAATTCTGCTTTGGTCCTATTTTTTCCCATCCTCACCAAAAATTGACTTCGGCTTCCTTCTGTTAAGCTAAGATATAATCAGAGCAAATGAAAGTCCAACGGTGAGAAAGAGTTAGATATTGTCTGCCTATCTGAGCCTGTACAGAACCATTTCTGGTTCTAGGCTCAGTGATATAAAATGTTTTTAGGGACAGGGAATATGCTCTCAGAAGTCTACTTTTCTATCTTGAGTGACTTACGCACATATGCCTGAGACTCATCATTCACAATTTTTGCTTTAAAAAAATTAAGATTGGTATACGTTTGTCATCTCTACTTTAAAGGAATGTTCTAATACTTTTGCGTACCTTTTTCTCCATCGATACAATTGGTTTCTTCCAGGATTCTGAGATATATAAATAAATGTGGTATTTCTGTATTCCAGTCTGCATGGAATATTGTTAGAAAGAAATTTGGTTTGTTCTGAGCCGGAGCAAGAAAAAGAATGCAGAACATCAGCAGTTTCTCGAAGCAGAGGTGAAGTTTATTTCTGAGAATTCAGTGCAGGAAAGTACCAGGTAGTGCCACCCCCATCCAAAACTAAAGATGTTAAAGTCCCGGATCTTGGGGCTCCATGCCTGTAGTCCCTCATCCAGGCCCCCACAATGAGCTGCTGCCTTTAGCCAATTTCAACCTCTGTGTCAAGTTTTTTTTTTTGGTTTTTTTTAGTGTAAGTTCTCACCTTTTGCTCTGGAAATGTGAAATTGGGACATGAACAAGGGAAGATTAAATGGCAGGGAAGGTTTGATTCCTTTCCCACTGTATATACAAAGAATTATATATTAGTATCTGATTCTTTTTTCTATTCATAGGGTACGGAGGGCTGTTGAATACAGCTTCTATTTCTAACGTGTCTTGGCATGTCCGATTTCTTTGCACAAGTACAAGCTGTTGAATAGTAGTGTTGCAATTACGTATTCCATGATTTCTATTGTCCCCATACCTTAAGAAGATGTATTTAAACACCTTAAAATAGTTGTTCATTGTAAAAGCAGGTATATTCATTTCTGTCGCTTTTATGCAAGGATATGTTTCTATCATAATAATAATTAATAAATAGCAAAGTAAAAATAACCTAGATTTTCCACAGTAGCTGGTATGATTCTATAACCTAGGGTCTAGAATATTCTTTTTTTTTAACTGTTATATTTGATAGTTAACTAGAGTTAATGGATTTCAAAGCTGAAGCCAAGAAAACTTAGCATTCAGCATTAATCAGTTGCTTGTAATGGATCCAGAGACTGAATCCAGCAGATGTATAATTTTTTTTAAAGAAAATATGCAAATAGTATTGCATTTTGATAATTAAAATGTCATCACAGTTTTCATGTTTCTCTCCTTAATTAACAGCAATAAAGCCCATGCTAAATTGGAATGAATCTGTAATTTTCAGCACTAATCACACAAATGCCAGTGTCAGCATTATAATAAGATCCACAAATCTGAAGATGTGACTATTGGGGAAATAAAAATAAGAGTTGGCAACACATTACGCGACAAAGTCTATTCCAGGAGTATTAATTGTATTTGAAAGTAAAGCATTTCCACTGATTACAATTTGATCTATGGCGATCTTATCATTAGATGATAAAGTCATTGTCTAGGGGAAAATATATCTTTAGCCTGAAGAAATGTATGTCCCTATCTGTGGTCCAATCACCAAATCAGTGAAGCTGGTAGGTATTAAGAAAGGTCTCTCCTTTATAGTTGTCCTCATCGTTGGCAGCTTTTCAGGAATATGGGAATTAAAATATGCTTCCTGGCTTTTAGTGGAAAATTTGAACAGTATCTTTTTGTCAATGTGTACTTTCAAGTGGTATTTTATTGGAACTGATTTTATTTTAAGTTGTTTATCTTTAATATATTCTTCTTTTGGTATTGCTTTTTTTGTTAAGTCATTGTGGGAAGAGAGTGGTCTAAAAAGGTGGCCAAGAAACAGTTTAAGTGAAAATAGGTTTTTTTATTATTATTCATTAGTATGTGTAAACACACACACACACTAATATATAATAATAATAAAACTGTTTTCATTTACACTGTTTCTCGACCACCTTTTAAGATGTGTGTGTGTGTTTCTGCCGGGGACATTGTACACTTTCTTTTAAAATGTCTGATTTGTGCATTCTTATTTGCTTAGTATGTTTGATCTCAGCAGATGTCAAGATGAGTAACTGGAGACTCCCTTCAGTCAGTGACTGTAATTGTTTTGTGTTTAATATATTCTCAGCTCATGCAGCAACCACAATGGGTTCGATGCATTTGCCAAACTGATTGAAACTAACAAGTCACATATGAAAGCCCATCAAGGATTTGATAAGCTGGGTGCTCTATTATCTGACCAGAGGTGTAAAATGAGGATGTTCTCGAATATTTAGCAGTCACCACATGGATGGCTGATACTGTTGTATTCAAGTTGGTGAGTCACAAGTTGTGCACATCTAATTTAAGTTCTGAGGAATGATCAAATTTTGTTCCTATTTCATCTCAGGAAAGTAAAAATGTAATTAGAGCCTTCTGCTCTGTAAGGTGGAGAAAAAAGAAAACAGGTCAGGCACAGGACAATGTGTACCTACTGTAATGGTGATCATGTGACTGAGGGATGCTGCCAAAGTCATAGAGGGTCTTAAATTGGCTGTAAAACTTTTTTTTCAACACTATCATAAATTTGCACGGCTACTGAATGAGTGAGGACTATTTGTATTGTGGAATTGTTTTGTTTTTAAACATTACATTCTGTGTCCATGACATATGTAAAGATGAATGTGGAATGCCATGGTTAATGGGCATTTCAGTGAGTTGGTTGGATTGTATTCCAGTACAACTGTTCGAACATTTGTCCTATAGATTTTATTGGCATGAACTGATTTTGCTATTTTAGCTTTTCCCTCTATTGTCTCTCATGGCCATATATAGGTCTTGATAGTATATCAGTATCTTTTCTCTGTGATTTATATTCAGAATTACTCAGGCAAGTAATTTGAAGCTGTCTTCTATTGCAATTTAACCATTCAGTCATGCTTGTGCATGTTGCAAACAGAAATTATAGGATAAATTAATTGGGCAAGCCATACAGGGGCATTTTTCTCTTCTCTTCTTTGCAGCCCTTTCCTTCTTCCACTGTCCACTTGCATGCCTCTGCAATTATTAAAAGAAATGGAGTTAGAAACACTTTGGCATATAAATGTTTGTGTCAAGTGCCAGGAGAATAAGGAGATCCAAGCAATTCAAATGGATATAAAGATTTATTGCATGCTTAAACTCTCTATAAGAATATGAACTATTAACGACCTAAGCAGATTGGCAATAGATAAGAGTCACAGGAATTCAAGGTGGACTGGACTTAGATATCTTGTGGAATCCAGACTGATGATGCATTTGACCCCTCCCTTAGGCTCAGCCTGGTGATCTCTTACTTTACCGCCTTGAGTTATTTATAAAAATATTAAAGGTGGGATAAAAACATTTCTTTTAAAAAATTGATACTGAAGAAGCCAGCTTGTGTGTACAGTATTTGTAATTTTATCTCTTTTATTGTAATACTCTATTCTATATTTAAAAAAATAGGTTAATTTGCCAGTCCCCATCACATCTTTTTAATGTGTTTGAAATGCTTTGTAGATATTTAGAAAAAAAAGCTACATATTGGTACCGTGCATAGTGCTTGGTTATGCAAATTTTGCCATTGTGCTACAGAGAAATTTCTCAAAGAAATGTGGAAACCTCTCAGCGTTTGAAAAGGAGGTCGTCTAGGTTTTTTTCCTCAAATAATTATTTGTGGGCATGTGCTGCTTGATTTCATCTTTGCCCCGATTCATTATGAAAATTATGTTTATCAGTCTGCGAAGCTTGATCACCAGGAATTATTCAGATGAAACTCTACAAGCTAAATTGTCATGAATACAGATCAGGAATAAATTTCCCCACAAGTACTTTAATGGTAATTGTGATTGCAAGTTTATTCTCTGTTCCTACTTTTTTTTTCTTATTCCCTTATTGTCCTTCCCTTCCCCTATTGGCTTATTCTCCCTTTTCTACCCCATTTCCATTCTTTATCTTTTTCTGTATCTGCTTACATTACACTTTAACAATGGAAAGAACACCCTGTGATATTACAGATCAATCCTGAGTCCTTCAAGTCTTGCCTTACAGCCAGAGAGGGAAGGCTATCATATCATAATGTGAATCGTATCTATTCACACATATTCATATGCATACACATATGTGGATTGGTGGGTAGAGATATGTACTTGGGTAAATTTGGTTTCTATTTAAGGGAGATTGCTGAAGAATTAGCAAGTAGCAGATTCTGGCTGACTTTTTTTGGGCTTGAAAGCTAAAACAGGCTGGCCAGGTAAACATTTGAATGAGCTAACCTTAGGAAATATCAGAGCTATACGATAATCTAGGAAAACATTCTGGAAGTACACAGACATGGGAGTTAATGTAAATGAACTGTGACTTTAATAGAAGTCAAGCCTAGCTTTTCATTTTATTGGAGTATTATGAGTTAGAGAGACAAAGACAATAGATGGATAGATAAATAGACATTGGCCTTTTGGTTCATTAGAAAGCTGCAATAGCATAGTTCCATAGTAATGACGTTTTTGCTTTGCATCATTGTTTTCCTCAATGGTTTCCTTTCCAGTTGTTATTAAAGTACAAATATACACATTTCAAATTCCCGAAACTTCCAAGATATACAAAACTCACTAAACTTCAGAACATCCCAAACCTAGTAAACAGTGATTCGTGACTGATGAAAAAAGGGCAATATAAATTGTTTTGGCTGTCCCTCTGGCAGGCAACCTGACATCCATTTGCGTTTGTTTAAAAAATGTCAGAGTAATCTCAGCTGCACTGTTTTGCGGACATAAAATGTAAAGAGTGAAGCATCAACATGGCTCCTGTAAATCTCACCTTGAAGGGTGTTTTTGTGATATGTTCTGCTGCCTCCTTATTGGTTCCCTAGCTAACTGGTTCCCAATCCCAAAACCATCTCTTAAAAGTAGAGAGTCCCACAGCCGGTGCCTGTTCTTCTAGTCATAAAGGAGCAAAACAGGCAGGAGCTGGATTGAGAGGACACATGTAAGAGAATATCTACTGTAGTTGCTCTGCTTCCCAGCAGTGGCCATTTCTGTTGTCTGACCATCTCCATAGCTTCATGCATTTGGTCTACATCTGCAAATTCACCTCGACATAGTGTGGTCCCCACCTGAATATTTCACTCATGCTTATCCTCTATTAGTTCCCTGACTTTCTTGCTAAATCTGGCTCATTTTGGCTCCTAACAGAAGCAATCATTGTGTATAGTTGGCCACTTTTCTCTGTCATTGCTGCTGCTTCATTGAACCCAGTGCTGTGTTAGGTACAATTTTATGAGAACATTTCTATAAAATGATTGGGGAAGCTGCACCTCTTATAGGTCTGCCTAGACACATTCCTTCTCTTCCCAAGGTGGATCTGAAAAATGGCTACAAACTGAGTGTCTGGGCTGTTTTGTAATCCTATGATAGTATACAAGTCTCAAAAAATCCTTATTTATAGTTTACATGGCACACAAAATTAGCAATGAGTGCCCCCCCCCCCAAAAAAAGCATGAGTGCAAATTGGAACAATCTTATTCTCTCACTGAAAACAGTAGGGGGTTTGGTGAGAAATATAAATGAGGCCAAACAGCAGAAAATATTTGCAGACAGCAAAGCTGCTGCTCCATATGGTATCTTCAGAGAGACTGACCTATACTTCTCTGTGTCCTTTAAAAGTTCAAGCCTTTTTATTGCTCTGACTCAGAAGAGCTCTGATACACAACACAAAGAGTGTATGCCAACTGAAGTTATCTAAATTCTGATAGGTTTCTTCCATTCAGAACACCCTAGAGAGACTGTTGTTTTTTAACTATAGAAAGAACAGCCATTGGGTAGTTTGGGGCTATACAAAGCATGGGTCAGAATGAGGCCTGAGAAAATATCTACAGACTTCTCATCTCCTGGATCTAAATTGTTTCAACTTCTCCCCTTAGGATGCCGCTATAGCAGAGGTCACCAACCTTTCAGACCTCAGGGGCCACTAAAGTCATAATTTTAAATCCTGCAGACCACTAATATGATCTGCCTAATGACTGGCTGGGTGGGCGTGGCTAGGTGGTCATGTGACTGGGTGGGTGTGGTCAGCTTGATGTCACTCACATCGAGGAGTGCCTCGCTGGCCTCTACTCGCCCCTCCCCTCCCAGCTACTCCTTGCCTCCCCGACTGGGATCCTTAGGGCCCCAACAAGAAGCAGTTGTTGGAGCTAAGCAGCCACCACGAGAAAGAGTTGGGAAAACAAAGAGAATAGGCTTTGCAAGCAGAGGGAAGACCTGCGGGAGTGCAAAGCCAGGTACCAACGCCTGGAGGCTCAGAGGGCTGAGATGGTCAGCCAGTTCCAGGCCATGATGCAGTCCCACTGGAACAAGGCCCTGCGGCTCTTCGCCACCAGTAGTGCTTACCTCCAGCCTTTGTCCAAAGCCCTGACACCAGGAGGCTGAAGCAGACCTCAAGTTGGAATTACTGCCCCCCTCTGACCCACACAAAAAGATCCCAAAGGGGGAGACTCTGCAGCAACACAAACGTTCATTGCATGTATCCGGCCCAGGAGTCGTAGTTTGAGGATTCCTGATATAGTGCCATATAAAAAATGCAAATAATTTTTCTGTGGACCACCAAAATTTTCTCGTGGATCACCAGTGGTCCACGGACTGCCAGTTGGTGACCGCTGCGCTATAGAGCATTGCATGCCAAAACAACTAGACAAAAAGACAGGTCTTTCCCTCGTGCCATCACTCTGCTGGATACCTAATTACTACAGTACTATCTTACGTCTAAGGATATTTAACCATGTAGTATGGCTGTATTGCTATTATCCTTCTCATCTTTTCTACTACCTTCTCCTGTTGGTATCTTATGAATTTATGTGAGTCGGTCACTGGGACCAGAGGTTTTGTCTTCTGAGCTTTCAAACTTGTGCTGGAGGCCATCTTCAGGGAACTTCTCTCTAGCTAGATTGGATCCCAAATTGGCTCTTGGTATCTTATCTTATTACTTTGTTGTTTGTATGTACACTGATTTCTTATGCACCAGAGAACAAATTATTTGTGTGTCTAATCATACTTGGCCCATAAAGTATTCTATTCTATTCTATTCTTTGATAGGGATGTGACCAGCTATGCAGGTTTAGTCAGCATTCATAATTTCAGACAATTGAGCAGTGTTTACTGATAAATGATACATAATAAATGTTAACTAATTATAGAAGACATTATGGATTAATGTAAAAGTGAGATTAGCAGTAAGCATAAGTAAGTATGCATAGATTTCACTGAAATTGTTGACTATCAAAGGAGGATAGTAAACATTTCTTGGTAGAGAAAACATTTTCAGATGAAACAGTACATTCTTTTAGGAACCCTAGAGAATATTAATGTTTGAGAAAATGTAAGACTTGAGAAAACAGGTTCAATGAAAGACATGTCATCTTTCCTGCTGTACCAGCAGCTATGATTCAGCAAAGAACAAAATGTGCATTTTTAATTGCAAACACCATAACTCCTCCGTGCTAGTTGATAAGGATAACAGGAAACAATAGAAACATTTCTAGAAAACGGTGTGCAGCAAGATTAAAATTAGAATCTGATTCTAGACCAAATTCAACCAGCTACACACACACACACACACACACACACACACACACACACACACACACACAAAGTCTCTGCTAGTCTAGTCATGTTCAGCAATGAAGTCACATCCTTCCTGGCTAAATTATTGATATGCTCCATTTTCAAGTATTATATGTGTTGATTTTTATTCCATTATCGATATGCTCCTTTTTCAAGTATTATATTTGCTGATTTTTATTCCAGCCTCATTTTATTCAGGTTGAGAAGAAAAATACTTTGAACTGTCAGGGACTGACACAGTGATAGGGTTGTCCTGCTGCCTCCTGATTACTGTATAAAATAGGAAGTAACCAGAAGAATAACTTAGGGGCATCATTTGCCATGAGGGACTAAATACCATAGTATTGGCTAGGCTTCTTCCAAGCAACAGAGTATTTCATTGACTAAAGACTGGTTAAAATGGCAAAAACTTTCTTGGTCTTATTGCTTTAAAATGCAAATGGCAGAGATCAGTCATTTCAAATCACAAAGACTGATTTAAGTTACAGAATATAGGAGCTGAGACAGGATTCAATTATTCTGAAGCGAGTCAGGATCATGGTGTAATCATGCCAGAAAAGAATTGCCAAAAATCTGTTGACTTGAAAAAGTGGGAGGAAAAATCTGTAGCTAGAACTGACACGCATACGTGTGCAAAGGTACACACACCAGAGAGAAAAAGAGATCTTCCTGGATGCAGAAATAAACTCCTCCACACGTGTATGTGTTTGTATGTGTCTGCACACATGCGGTTTGATTTCTGTATTCAGCACCAGATAGATCTTTGCTTGATGGTGATATGGTGCCATTTATGTATTTAATAAATAAAAATGCATAGGATCTTTGTTTTCTGCAGTAAAACAACTTCTTTTGTTACTAAATACAAGAACAGCTTCTACAGCTTCAGTAGAAGCTGCTGTTCTACAGCCTTGAATAAGGAAGCCTTATATAGTGGTTTATACCACAACACTTGCTCAGTTCATGGGCTGGGATTTCATAGAATGTTGATTTAAAAGGCAGGTAGCTTGTCATTTTTATATCAGAGATGTTGGTTTATAAGTGGCAAAAACTTTTGTTTCTGGTGCCAAATAGGAATTGCAAAGTCACTTTAGGTCTGAAGATGAAATTCCCTCATTTTTTAAAATGTCAAAAAGAAGCCAATTGTTACTGTATAGAGCTGGAATAAATGTCTTTGTGACAGAAATTGTGCTATTGATTTACAGTCTCATGTAGAGACTGAAAGAGAGAGAACTCATAAAGAACATTATTATATTATATTTACAAAAGTAGACAATAAATCAAAAGATGCTGTTGCTACAGTAGTGGATGTTTTTACATTTCATATGATTAAGCATCACGCAGTAATAATTTCAGATAATGGATTCCCCATCTATCTTGTTAAAGAAGATATCTTTGATTTTTAGATTTTTTAAAACATGTTCAATGCTCAGACCAAAAATGAAGCGATTCTTATTTCTATATTTCAGAGGTGGGTTTCAGTAGGTTCTGGCCAGTTCTGGAGAACCGGTAGTGGAAATTTTGAGTAGTTTGAAAAACCGGTAGTAAAAATTCTGACTGGCGCCACCCCCATCTATTCTCTGCCTCCCAAGTCCCAGATGATCAGGAAGAAATGGGGATTTTGCAGTATCCTTCCCCTGGAGTGGGGAGGGAATGGAGATTTTACAGTATCCTTCCCCGGAGTGGGGAGGGAATGGAGATTTTGCAGTATCCTTCCACTGCCACGTCCACCAAGCCATGCCCACCAAGCCATGCCATACCCACTAAGCCACACCCACAAAACCGGTAGTAAAAAAATGTAGAACCCACCACTGCTACACTTGTACTGTAAATTAGTGATGCTGCCCTAAAATACAAATTTTTGACAAAGAATTGCATAAATTATTGGATACTGAGAGAAGTAATCAGGTCCAGTGAAGTGATTTCTGGTGACCATTCTCTATTTTGACTGAGAAAACAGTGATCTGCAGTCAAAATTAATTGAGTTCCAGAATATATGTAGTGAGCTGTTGATATGATTACTTAGTAACAGACATTCTTCGAAAGAAGGACATGTTTTATAACTGTGTTATGTTTGTGGGTGCAATACATGCATGCGATATAGTGTTGGATAAGCTCAGCACAATGAAGAAAAAATGGAAAGTGTTTGCAAATTTAGGAAATGTGTTCAGAATGGGACATTAATAAATGTGAGTTATCTTCATATTGAACAACATCATGCAACTGAGACAATGAATGTCAATATTAAGAGCATTCTTTTTAAGGTTTATTTATCCTTTCAGTTTGCATTGTCTACAATGAGCAATTGAAGGAGAATTGTGAATTTGTGGCTATCAGATACAGAAATCTACCCAGCAGGACTTGATGGCATTGCTTATTTCCAAGCATTGCAAAACTGTTTCTGCCCATGAACTCATTTTTTCATCATGGAGCAAACTGCCCACTGTGATTAAGGCTCCCTCCATCTCCCCCAAATATGAGTTCCCTAAGAAGTACCTCTAGTCTATGCTATTCATTCATGCATATATTTCAATCCGCTTTTCTGAAACTGAAAGGCAAAAACAACTGTGCTACAGAAGTTCTGAAGAGCCTGAACTTAATTCACATTTTTATTGAGAGCATGACTCATAACATCAAGTCCCTGGAACCAACTGGTTAAAAAAAGTGCAGAAGGACCTGGTGGTGTGAGAGAAATTCAGTGCTAAAGTAAATTGTATGAATAGTACATAATTAGAATACTGGGGAAAGTTCCTAAGAAAGTTCCAAGATTTCTTTTACTTCCTGTGAATTGACTTGAGACAGATGCTGAAAGTAAAGTGACATGGAATCTTGTGTCAAATACTTGATGGCTGAAGGGGTATCATTTCACAATGTTTTGATATATGCAGTAGTCTAAGGAAATTCATAGTAGGTTAGAGTGGTTATGATCAATAATTGATTAGCCTACTAATGGAGGACTCTGTATTTTAAGAGTTCCAGAAACATTGAATGTAATTTGAAACCATTAAAGTGTGCAGGGTTCATTCTATTCTAGTGTGAATGTAGACACAGTTTTGCCAGTGAACAATGAGCAGGTATAATTTAATTTTGACTAAAAGATACTATTCTTATATATTATAATTTGAGTCACGCAATGGATGAACAATGAGGCTTTGCTGAGAAAAATGCAATTAATAGTAAAGTAGGAAGTAGTCAGAAAAATTAAGATGTTGGCCACAATGATGCAGTCAAAACTGTACTGTATTTTTTTAAGTGTGTCACAACATTAAAAAACAGGTGGAGCTTCAGTGGCACAACCATGGTTGCCATCTTGAATTTTTTAACCACATTACAGATAATCATGCATTCTCAGGATCAAAGCCCTGTTTTATGTATGCTTATCCCCCAAAGAACCTATGATACCTTCCTTATTATCCTTCCCTTAAAGTGTATTCTGGAAAGGTGATTTTTCTCTAAATAAGAAATACCAAAACTTCATATGCCTGAAGTGAAAAGTTGCAGAGGGAAACTAATGTGATCGCAAAGCCATCACTCCTGTTTCAGACTCAGACCGTTTTATGGTTTCTAGAAATTGAATTTGAAAAGACTTTTGGAAATTAAGTCCCATACACTATGTTTATCACAGTTTAGATCGTTTTAAAATCTGCACCTTCAAAAAGTGTTTACATTTTAAATTATGTACAGTTTCTAACTGAAGAAGTGGAATAATGTTTTCAATTTCACCACCTAGCTGATGAGAAATAGTGTTACTTCAAACACGGATATTTTGAAACAAGAATAAAAAAGATGAAAGTTGACACTGAAACTATAAAAGCATAATGACTAGTCACTCTGGAGGGGCAGTTTGGTATGGTAGCTAAAATGTCAGGCTAGAATTTGATTAAGTTCTAGTTCTCAGTTGCAATTGTAATGCAATAAAAGCCACAAATTCTAATAATATAAAAAGTGGAGAAAAGTTTCTTTCAGTTCTTTGGTGACTTTCAAGTATTTTAAGAAATATCAATAATACATAGCAATAATAAGCTTGGGAATCAATCCTGAGCAGAAAATAAAGTATAATTACGCTTCCACTGGAACATAAGTTTGGAATACAGAAAGTTTACGATATTGATTATAAAGTTTGGTACTGTATATTAATTTTAGGCATTGAGTGATCTATTTGAGAGAGACTTAAGAGTACAAGCATATTAAATATATATATAAAGGGTGGGAGGTTAGTTATATTTCTGTCTTCAAACATGTTCTTTTTAAAATTAATTAATCTCTATAACCTATCATTCAGCCCACACAAAATATGCAAAATATTGCAAAATATGATACGCTTGACATCTAAGGAAGCAGGTTTCATCAAACTGCTTTATATAACTTTCCAAACATTTCTCTCTCTTCTGCTATTGGTTTTAGATGTACACTTTGATTGCAGATGTTTGAAAAATTAAAAAATAATAATAATAATTTCAGGTCCAATACATATTTTAGTTTCTGCTGCTTTTTCTCAATTTTTCCCTTCCAGGTATGGTTGCCAGAACAATGCATAGGTTAACCTAATTTGTTAAGATTTTAAAAGCATGCAACATTTCTCAATTGATGCATTAGAATTAAAGGTTAAAGCAGTTTCTGAGTTTGCAAACCTACAATGCGAAAGAGGGGGAAATAAAAGTATGGTGAGTAGAGAAAAACAGCAGCTCTTTCTCTGACTATTGGGTGGTGCCAGATTTGTCTCTTTAGTTGGCATTTATTTTTCCAGAGTTGGACTGAAATTCTCTAGAGGTCTTTGGTTTCATCTCTGATGGATAATATGAAAATGTGATGCCTTTCAGTTCTGTAGCTTCAAGGCAAATCTGTGGAAACTGATAGCTCTTTCTGGCAAAAAGAGGCAGTGTAAGATCCCTGCCAACTACTGTTCTGCTATCTCAAAAGGGCCAAGCTAATTCCCCTTTGCTATGATGTTCGCATTTTATTTAATATCCTAGACCATAATTCTAGTTAAAACATCAAACGACAAAATTTAAAATAGCTAAAATATTAAAAGATAAAACGCATGGAGAGATTCCTTCTAACACTGAAAACAATCTATCGGATCATTTTTACATCCCAGGTTTCCTTTCGGCAATCAGGACAAAACAATACTTTTCTACCTGTTGTGAGAATTCTAACAATTTGAGTTGATGGTACTTAATCAGTGAAAGTTCACAGGGGAACTTCTTTATAACTCACAAGGGAGTGCTATTCCATAGAATAGCTAGAGCAATCTACAAGGAGAGTCAATATTAATTCACAGCACTGTGTATGATATAATGGACATCTCAACAGAACATGGGATGTTGATTCAGTGACATCATACAGGGAGAAATTCGGTCCTACAAAGAAAATTTATTCTACATCACTTCCAGAAACCTTGATGGCAAATCAGGGTTAAAGAGTAGAGAAAAAAATTGCCTGTTCCAAAGCAAATGTTTCAATAATTGATAAGTCTAGATCCAGCATACTGTGCATTCAGAAAGTATTCAGACCCCCTTCATTTTGTCAATTTTGTTTTGCTGCATTTGTTGAAATTCATTTTTTTCTCTCTTTAATCTACATTCAGTACCCCATAATGACAAAGTGAAAACAGAATTTTAGAAATGTCGTAAAGTTATTAATTTATTATCTTTGTTCCCTATGCCATCCGTCTGGTAAACTCACAAGATTTGTTTTTCTTGCCGTGTACATTTATACATCCGGACTCGACTGTGTTGTTTCTCTGTTTCATATAATATACGCATAATATTTTTATTTATTTTTATTTTTGTCATATTTATATAGTTTACATGTAGTGAATAGGAGGTGGAGAGCTGAATGCAACAAAATTTCATTTTAAAGTATGCTGATTAGTGTACATTTAAAATGGCAATAAAGTTATTCTGAATCTAAAACAAAAAAATTGAAATATCACATTGGCATAAGTATTCAGACCCTTTATAACAACATGTGAAACTTAGCTCTAGTGGCTGCCATTTCTCTTGATCATTGCTGACGTTTCTACACCTTGAATGGAGTGGTAAATTACCTGTGGTAAATTAAATTGATTGGACATGATTTGGAAAGGCACACATCTCTCTATAGAAGGTGTCACAACTGACAATGAATACTGTAGCATTTCTAAAATTCTGTTTTCACTTTGTAATTGGGGGTTACTGAATGTCGATTAATGAGAAAAAAATGAATTTCAACAGTTGTAGAATCAGGCTGCAGCATAACAAAATTTTCAAAAGGGAAGGAAGTCTGAAGGTCTGAATACTTTCTGAATGTATTGTATGTTGTTTGTTCTTTTATAGCAACAGCACTTAGACTTATTTACTGCTTCACAGTGCTTTACAGCCCTCTCTAAGTGGTTTACAGAATCAGCATATTGCCCCCAACAATCTGGGTCCTCATTTTACTGACCTCAGAAGGATGGAAGACTGAGTCAACCTTGAGCCGGTGGGAATCAAACTGCTGAATTGCTGGCAGCCGGTAGTCAGTAGAAGTACCTACAGTACTGCATTCTAACCACTCCTCCACCATGTCTTTTGTAAAATTCTTGGAGTCAAACTGCTCTGCTCAGAGAAGCAGGAGGCAGCTGTAACCCAGGAAGCCTTTGGGTAGATGCTCATTCTGCTCATTCATGAATTGAGAGGCCCTCCTCACTGTCATTCATACCTTTGTCTCTTTGTGATTGAACTTTTCCAATAAAATCTATGTGGGGATGACCTTGAAAACCAAATGGTGCAGAATGCAGTGATATAAGCAGTGATGGTCAAGCCTCACTAACTCATGTAAGACCCCTGCTAGTTGGCTCCCAGTTGGTTGATTGCCAGTTGGCTTCCAGATACAATTCAAGGTGATGGTTATCACCTGTAAAGCCTACATGGCATAGGTTCTAGCTATTTGAGGCACCACTTATCTTCTATAGCATCTGCTCATCTATCACTCCAACAGGGTTAGCCTGCTCCAAGTCCTCTCAAGGGAACCAGGGAATAGACCCTGCCCTTTGGAACAGCACCTTCTGGAGATGTATGGTTCCTACCTTGTCTGACTTTGAGCTATCTTTTAAAAATCTGGTTGCTTTCCCAGGCTTGAGGCTAGATGATTTAGATGAGTTCTTTTATGGCGATTTAATGGTGGTATGCTGTGGTTTTTGTGGCCTTCCTCCATTTGTCAGCTGTATCTTATGCCATGCTGAGGGCTTTTTTTAAATTGCATTTTTAGTTAGTGAAACTATCCAGCTCCTTTGGAAGTTAGGCAGCCTAAACATTTGACTAGTGTCATTTAAAAATAAGTTGATTTATAATTAGCGTGGTGTTCATCAATATAATTTCTTCCTTTTAAAAAAGTCCAATTGTTATATTCATATTATGAAATCAAAACTGTATGAGAGAATTAATTCAAGATCAGAAGGCACAAGACTTACAAAACTCCTGTTGTTTGAATAAAACAATGAAAATCCTGGGAGAGATCCATTGCACGTGTTTATTGGCAGCTCTTAGTAACCTTGAGCAAGTAATTAAACCCCTTGGCCTATTTTCTCATCAAAAAAATGGGTGTTTAGAGAGCATTAATTAAACAGTGCTTATGAAATGGTTTTTAGGATGTTAAATGATTAAAAGCCTGCATAGATTCATAATAAGTTACATGCTCATTTTGTATTAAGCTTAATTTTCCTGAATCTTACATAAATGAAAAAAACATAAATTCTTGGTGACATGCAATTTGCTACATTTTTATCACCAATAATACCTTTGTGCTGCGTTGCATTCATTAAGCAATAATCAATTCCTAGTGGCTAAGTTTTGGATTTAACCCATATGATATAAATCAACAGCAAGGTTCATTAGCCTCCGCAATTTCTCTGGGACACATAAGTCATAAGAGTTATTAGTGCTTATCACACGTGATTGCATAATTTTATTAAAATGTATTTGGTGGTAGAGCAACTTGAGCAACCAATTAGTTAAGTTCAAGAGGTACCACAGTTAAATTATTTTGAGTAAGCCTCTGCGGATGAAAGATGTCCTGTCTATTTCTTATGGAAATGTATATATTGCTACTGCACTCTATTTTCTCTATGAGTAGCTGGTAAATATATCTCTTCTGTTCCTTGTTGCATCTCTAAATGAATTGTGCAGCCATAAACTTGAGATCAGAAGAGTTTCTCCCTTTAAATTGGGAAATATTTTCTTACATGACCATTCTCTGTCTGTCTTGCTTTCTTGTGATTTCATTTTTCTTTAAAAAGGCACTAAATTGGTGAAAATTGGTGCTCTCAAAGAAATAGAAATACTGCAAGTAGCTATGATTAAGAATGTCTTTATAAATTTGAACACAGCCTCCTAATCCATGGTTCATAAATCTCTCTTTTTCTCTCTCTCACTGTATACGTTTGTTTTTTCATGTGTGTGTGTCTGTGTGTGTGTCTGTGTGTGCGCATGCATGTGTGGTCTTCCTTTGCTCAGCTCTTTCCATATCCCAGCCATGCTGGATTTTGTTTGGGGATCTTGATTTATGTTGCCAGAGAGATCTGTTAGGTGCAGATGGATCAGAACATGAAGCACTTTGGATTATTAACCAATGTAAAGCCAGTTGTCTATATTGAACAGCATAGGACAAATCTGAATCCATTTTTAGTGACTTTAGGCAGTACACAAATAAAAAACCCACAGCAATTAAAAAAACTAATTAAAAAAATAATTAAAAACAAAGGTAAAAGCAGAATTTAAAACATTGTTAAAATTGTTCCAAATGTGCGTTTTCAAAAGGCAACTGGAATTTCTGGTTTTTTTTCTTGGAAAATATTCGCTTCTCATCCAAGAAGCTTCTTCAGCTCTGACTGGCTGATGGGGAATGGAAGAATTTCCAGAAAATGTAAAATGCGAGTGGTTCCTGTGGTTTGCAAGTTGCCTCTTGAAAAAACACCTTAGGGACAACCATGACCTAGGTGACTGAGAATCTCCATAGACATTATTCAAATTAAAATATAAAAGTTAAAAAGGTGGAAAGAGCATTCTCAAGTCACTAAGCATCCCCAGGAGTGCCTATCACTGTTAGACCCCATATCAATTAGCAGAGCCAGTTCTTTTCTCTAAGGCCAGAAGAGTGGAGACCTGCTCACCTCTGGGGGCAAGATATTCCATAGGGCAGGGGCAACGACAGAGAAGGCTCTCTTTCTAGATCCTGCAGTCAGAATTCTTTAGCAAGATCTGCAACCCTGCCTGACCGGGTGGGATAGATTATTGGAATAAGACATACTGAGATATGAGACATACAAGACATGCTCCAGGAAAATATATAGCCATATTATTTGTTCATATCTTCCTAATGAAGCTATAGGGATGCACACAACTTGATCCAAATTTCATTGGAAGAGAATGGGTCATTTTAGTTACAACAACTTGATACACGTATTTGAGTGGATGTAATCATGGCAAGATATATATCTTGATGAAGCAGAATAGCAAGTTATTGAATGCAATCCTGTTTAGTTTGCAAACATGAATTAAATGATTGATAGACCGAGCAATTGATTATATGCAATCAAGTTGGGGAAAACTCTTAGCAACTACTTAGATAAATTTGTTAGAAGAAGATCTCTTCTCACCTCGGCTCTTTGGACTTTCTCAAAATTCACGAAGCGAATAGTATGGTTTGTAGTTGATAATTAATGTCTCTAAGTTTTTGTCACAGAATTTGTAAATTACAGTTAAATCCTGACACCAGCTATTGTTAATATATAAGCATAAGCCTCCTCCCTTCTTTTTATCAGATGTTTCTGTAATTCTGTCTGAGCATTCAATCTGAAACCCTGAGATATGCAGACGGCTATCTTCGATTGATTCATTTAACCAGGTTTCAGAGAAGCATAGGATTGCTGAATTGTGAAAATCAGAATTGTATTTGTTTAAGAGGAGTATTTCATCCATCTTATTAGCAAGTGAACATACATTGGTTAGGAAAATTGAAAGCAGAGGAGTTTTATTTCTCTTATTTCTTAGCTTGATTAGAATCCCTGTCCATTTACCTCTCCTTCTTCGCTTTCTCCGTTTGTTTTGGTGTTTTTTTGTTTTTGTTTTTGGTAATCCATGGCTCCAGGGAAATTGCTTCTTCCTGTGTTAGAATCTCCTCCACATTTGTAAAGACAGGTGGGGGGTTGAGATCACAGAAAGCTGCTCCTTAAAGAAATGTAGGTTGACCTCTTTCAACCATTTGGCCACTGTGGTGTTCTCCAGATTTTATTTTACTCATCTTTCATCTTTTACTTGTCATTTCTATATATATTCTTTGAATTCCTGTAGCCCTCCAATTTAGTTATGACCAGAGTAGTGATCTAATTTAATGTTCTAATATTAGAACATATAAAATAATATTCTAATATTCTAATATTAAAACATGTAAAAAAACGATGCAAAAAGGATGTTGAGACTCTCGAAAGAGTACAGAGAAGAGCAACAAAGATGATTAGGGGACTGGAGGCTAAAACATATGAAGAATGGTTGCAGAAACTCGGTATGCCTAGTTTAATGAAAAGAAGGACTAGGGGAGACATAATAGCAGTGTTCCAATATCTCAGGGGTTGCCATAAAGAAGAGGGAGTCAAGCTGTTCCCCAAAGCACCTGAGGGTAGAACAAGAAGCAATGGGTGGAAACTAATCAAGGAGAGAAGCAACCTAGAACGAAGGAGAAATTTCCTGACAGTTAAACAATTAATCATTGGAACAACTTGCCTGCAGAAGTTGTAAATGCTCCAACACTGGGAAAAAAAAAATTTTTTAGAGGTTCTTCTAAGTAGGGAATATCTTCTAAAGCAGGGGTCACGGCGGCGTCATGTGATGTATCAGGACTTTTTTCCCCCTTCGCTAAACCAGGCATGGGCATGGCCAGCGCATGATGTATCCGGCCCGTGGGCTGGTATTTGATAGCCCTGTTCTCATGTATCTTGCATGTTGATATATCTACTTTACAGGGGTATGCTTTTTGGCTCTTCTAGGTTTTGGCAAACAATGTTTATAGCAACAATGAGTTGCACTTGCAACAACGTGGTAACTTAACAACAGCCTTATAAAATATTGTAAAATTGAGTCAGCCACATGTTTTATTATTGTTGCAACTTAGGACCATAATAGGCAGGCTCCAGCACCATTGTAATTTGAGGACTACCTATACAGCCTGAAATGGTTTTTAAAGAAAAAAAAAATCTCATGATTAATTAATTAGAGTGTGTGAAGTCTTTTCCATACTTGCTTTTTTTTAATTTCATTTTGTCACAACAGTATACACAAACATCAACATAAAAAAAACAACACATCATAAAAGACATATATATATATATATAAGTAAAAGTGTGCAACAGCTATGTTAATTTGATATAATGAAGGGAACAATAGGACAGGAACGGTAGGCACTTTTGTGCTCTTATGCACGCCTCTTATAGTCCTCTTAGGAATGGGGTGAGGTCAATAGTAGACAGTTTTTGGTTGAAGACTTGAGAATATGGAGTCCGGTAATGAGTTCCAAGCGTTAACAACTCTGTTACAGAAGTCATGTTTTCTGCAATCAAGTTTGAAGCTGTTGACATTAAGTTTGAATCTATTGTTTGCTCTTGTATCATTGTGATTGGAGCTGAAGTAGTCTTTTACAGGAAGGATATTGCAATAGATAATTTTGTGTGTTAAACACAGGTCGTGTCGAAGTCAGCGGAGTTCTAAGTTTTCTAATCCCAGGATTTCAAGCCTGGTGGTATAAGGTATTTTGTTGTTTTCGGAGGAGCGAAGAACTCTTCTAGTAAAATATTTCTGGACGCGTTCGATTGTATTAATGTCAGAGATGTGGTATGGGTTCCAGACGGATGAGCTGTATTCAAGAATAGGTCTGGCAAATGTTTTGTATGCTCTAGTTAGTAGTGTAGAGTTTTTGGAAAAGAAGCTGCGTAAAATTAGGTTTACAACTCTTAGAGCCTTTTTTGCTATGTAGTTGCAGTGGGCTTTGGCATTTAGGTCATTTGATATGAAAACTCCAAGATCTTTGACAGGGTGGGGGTTGTCAGTAAGGTAATGACCATCAAGCTTGTGACTTTTGATAGGGTTCTTTTTTCCAATATGTAAGACTGAGCATTTGCTGTTTGAGATTTGGAGTTGCCAAGTTTTAGACCAATCGGAAACAAAGTCAAGGTCTTTTTGAGGGGTAGAAGTATTGTTAGTGGTATTAAATAGTTTAACTTAACTTTCTCAGTTAAGAAGTTCTGATGATCGCAACATACAAAATTCACTTGTCAAAATGTGTTTAATTACCATGATTAAAGATATAGCTGGCAGGATATTTAATACTTGGAGCTAATTCCTATTATGATATTGCAGTGATATGTAAGATTCTACTAAATGTACTAACTGGAGCCAACTTCCATTGTGATGAGAGATTGATTTGTAGTATATTACTTAATTATAGTTAATTTGAAAATAAGAGAATTGCACTGTATTTTGGTTGCTGGCAGACTAAAAATAAAACCTATGTCACCGTTATCAAAAATGCTCATTTAAAAAATAGACATTTGTTAGTCTAAAAAAAATTAAATATAGATTTGATCCTGACTAAAGCCAAATATACTAGCAGTCTTTTTTTTTAAAAAAAAAATTAAAATGCCAAGGACAGTAAAATGGATTCAGGAACTAGGAATACATCATACTTAATTCAAAACAAAACTATAATGGCTTTAGCACCCAACATGATGAACAAATGTCAAAAGCAGAACCTAAAGCACTCACCAAACTTCACACTTTCCTTCCTTAAAAAATAAAAATAAAATTTTTTTGGATCTGGCTTTGTAGGGATAGCATTTAAGTAATTACAACATCTTCATTTTCTTACAGTAGAATGTTTTTGGATCCCAGAAGTATTCAGGACTCAGAAAAATCATTTTGCCTTTGATACCCACTTCACTTGAGACGTCTCTGCTTTATTGAGCACAACTGCAACTAGCTGGCTTTGCCATTGCACAATATGTTTTGAGTGACATAGATTAATTTGAATTGATCAACACACAAAGAACATTGGATTGCAAAGTTAGCTGAAAATGAAATAGCCTGCATGTTAGTCCATAAACCACATACGTCTCCTGTGGGGGGATGTAGAAATGGCAAAGTAGAAACAGTTACATCACAGTACAGCCAATATGGCTTTCTGCTGTATTTTGTGTATGGGTGTGTATGTGCTTCCTTTGTAATTATGATGCCAATAATTTGCAATGGACTGCATTATTAGCATTTTATCTTTTGATATAAATAGCTAGATGCATTTCAGAAATGTACAGTACAGGTTGACAAAGTTTGTGCTTTGAAAGAATAACACACATTCGCAGTTGCTCAATAACTCTAACCAAAGAATGTAGCTCTTAACTGAGCCTACACATCTGGGACCTGATTAGTTTATGGAAATGCCAACAGGATCTTGCTGACACAACCATAGCCTTGCTTATTGATTCACTTTTCATGATTATCTGGTAAATTACTTTACCCCGTTCTCAAAAGAATGGATCCTGGCTTTCTTTCATTCTCAGATTATTATATTGCTTGATTTCATGGATATTTTAAAAAATCAATCTGTTATAAATCTGTTTGTGCTACTGTGTATAAAATGCAGTTACAGTTTTGGTTGACAAAGGCAACCTCGACTAGCTGCACTGTGGTAGGAAAGTACTGGTTGTTTCTAAATTAATTTTAAGACCAGAAAGCATGTCCTATGAACTGAACCCATCCATTCTTTCCATCAAAACAGCCAGAAGCTTCTCTTTAACTACAGAAAAGTGAGCCAACCATTCAAATCTCTCGGAAGAACTGGCAAACTATTTGGAGAAGAGTAGGCACCTTGTATTTGCAATGTTCAGACTTCAGAAGCTTTCCAAAGCATCATGAGAATAGGGTGCACAATTTGGAGAATGGTGCGAGCGGGCTCAGGAAGGGCTGGTGTGGCCAAAGCTAGATCCCATAGAATAGGGTCAGGCTGGGCACACCTTGTCAACAATGAGAGGAAAACAGTAAAGGTGGGCACAGCAGGGCTCTAGCAAGCAGGGTGGTGGGGGAAACTAGATGGGGGAGGGGTGGCTCCAGTATAGCTTAAGGCAGCATTTCTCAGTGGCAACAGAAGTGCTGGAGCTGAATTAGAAGCCTGGATGCAGGAGAAGCTGGCTGAAACTGCTGAAGGTCCCTGGCTTCTGCTTCAGCCTTCACTCCAGTGTTGCCAACTAGTACCACGTTTCCCCGAAAATAAGACCCTGTCTTATATTATTTTGAACCCCGAAATAAGCGCTTGGCATTATTTTCAGGGAGGCCTTATTATTTTGGGGTGTGTGGAGCAAGATGGGGCTCCTCTTGCCATCTTACCTGATTTCCAGCTCCGCGTTTAAATATTTTCGGAGAGAGCTTATTTTCGGGGGGGAGGCTTATTTTAGCGCATGTGCTCAAAAGCTCAATTGGACTTATTATCAGAGGATGTCTTATTTTTGGGGAAACGGTACTACTGCTGTGGAGAGCAGCCAGAAGGGCATAGATGGGGTGGGGGGGGAGGATAGGGATGTGAGGGGAGTTGCAGCACCCCACGGTTATAAGTGTGGGTTAGCTGCAAGTTTTGACCACATGACCCAAGGGGGCATTGCAATAGCTATAACTTCAGGCATGGGTTGTACATCCCTTTAGTGTTATCGTAAATCCAAGTGGTTGCTGAATGAATGGCCGTAACCTGGACAACAGTTTATAACATCATTCAGTTTATAAACTGAATTTTATCCTGTTGAGCCGCTGCCCCCTGAAACTGCTCTTCCTTCATTCAGCAAATGATGCAAGCCAAGGTAGGTTACATGGGAGATGAATTATAAAAGTGTGTTTCCTAGTGAACTTTTTTTATCTATGAGGAAATTTAGCACTTTGTAAATTTCTCAAAATTACTTGCAGCAATTATGCACTAGAGGGAGCTGTATTTCCACCGCCGAAGGAATTAAAATTTAAATTAAGAATCTACAACACTACAACACAATTTTTCAGGCCTGAATAATCAGCTAATCAGGGGGCTAGGGCCTTTTTTTTTTTTACAGATAAAAAAATCTGCATGAATACATAAGAATATTGCTTTTTTAAATAAAAACAGGCCCGGTCCTACTATTATGTTTGTTTTGAACTGTCCCTGGATTCTTTAAATTAGAGGCTGGCAACATGGACAACATTTCTGATTTAAAGCCAATAACCTTACAATGGTTCTCTCCCAGTCCCTACATGAAATATTTTTAATGGATGGACTCTTTAATATTATCCAATCTTTTGAGTTTTCAGTATGCTTGAGTGAGAGCTTGAGGGTGAAATTGTCAAAACTTCATCACATATAGTAATATCAAAACATTTCAATTGTTCTAATGATTTTAAATTTTCCATTACTTGACCCTGATGCCATTATGATTGCATACTGAGACAATTAACAACCTTTAAAGGGGCATCTTGCTGCTACCCTGATGTTTTAGACCAGGGATGTCAAACTTAATTTCACTGAGGGCCGCATCAGGGTTGTATCTGACCTTGGGTGGGCTTGGCCAGGGTGAGTGTGTCACTTCAGTTTGATGTCACTTGTGTTGGGGGCACCTGAGTGCTCTGCCAGCAGAAATGGGCTCCCGAGCTCCCTTTTTGGCTGCAACGGCTTCCTGCAACCCTCTGCCAGCGAAAAGAGTTTTCACTGGCAGAGCCATCATGGGCCCGTCCTTTGCTGTTTCCAAGGCAGCCCTGCGGGCCAGATCTAAGAACCCCACCGGCCAGGTCCAGCCCCTTTTTTAGACTCTGGTAGCAACAATCCCTTGCCGTTAGCCAAGGTGACTGCAATGACTGTTAGCTGGTCCAGAGCATTTGGAGAGCATCAGTTTTGCTTGTCCCTGCTTTAAACTGTGGATGGAGATTAAGTCTATCTTTGCTGCATTGCCTCCCTGAGCTGTTTGAAGAAATACTGGATATAACTTTAGCAAATGGGCAGCTGTCAAATGTAGTATCTGTCAAAACAAACCGCACTACGCACAGACAGCAACGCAGATGGAGCTCACCATTGTTTGTCTTTCTTCAGCTAAAAAAAAATGTTTGCATAAAAACGTTTATGAAAAATAGTTTACTCCTGAAAATTAGATAAAAATGAGGGGGGGCAGTGAAATGCGCGTAAAGGGTAATTTAATAGCAGTCCTACGGGAAATTTAGCTTTCTGAAATATGAATTGGAGAAATTTACATGAAAAAGGAAGACTGCAAGGATGCGTGGATGAAAAAGATGTGCTATGAATCCATGCACATTAGTAATGTCAGGTGAATCTCTATATGATATATAAACAGTTATAATTAACATGCATATGCATACATGTATATATAAAACGTTTCTTTGAAAAACCCAAACATAGTCCAAAATATTATATTACTTGTATGGACAGTTAAACTAATTAAATTTGTACCTCACTATAGATGCTCAGTTAAAATTTCTGGTTTTTGGAAAGTCGTCGCTTCCTAAGAGCACTTCCAAGAGAAACTCTGTATGTGTATACAGTATAACAACATGTGGGTACAAGGTCAGTTTTTCTTGATGCTTTTTCTATGCCCAACCACGCTGTTCCTTTAAATAAGTAAAATTAAAAGCTAGAGACAGAATAGACAGCAGCACATTGCTGACCTTAACTGATCTCAAACACTAAGCAGACTCAGATCTGATCAGTATTTGCCTCAAAGACCACCAGGTGACCCATGGTCACTGTAACTCTGAATTTTGGATAAGGGGGAAAAAATAGCCCCCAGATCATTTCCACACAAAGAATTTCTGCCAGTTCAAAATAGTTCTGCTTGAGCAGATGAAGTTGGTTCATTTCAAGGGCTGAATTAGCTCTTCTCTGCACTGATTTATTGCAAACGAGAAAATCCGCAATGCTCTTAGAACTTTTGGGCCATCTATTTCCCTATTGGTAGACGCCTTCATCTCTCCTGGGTTCCAGCTCCTGACCTCGGATGAGTCCTGGTGCAAAGTAGTTACTTGAAACCTCCCAAGCAATATAGCTTGTTTGTAAGTCAGCTGACAGCCTCGGCAAAGGGGAAAACAGATAGAATTTCTGTCCTCTCTTTGCCTAGCCTGAGGAGAAAAGTTGCAAGAATCTGCAAATATTTTATAAAAATAGTTTTTATTTTTATTTTATTTATTTATTTATTTTATTTCATCAAGCATGTATTTTATGACAGATACAGGTGTAAACATAATTATAAATACATGTAAAGGATATGAATAAAAGAAAACATTAGGATAGGGATAGTAGGCATGCTGGTGCGCTTATGCATGCCTCTTACAGACCTCTTAGGAACTGGGTGAGGTCTACAGTAGACAGTCTAAGGTTAAAGTTTTGGGGATTTGGGGAAGAAACCACAGTCAGGTAGTGCATTCCAGGTGTTGACAACTGTTACTGAAGTCGTATTTTCTGCAGTCTAGTTTGGATCGGTTTACCATGAGTTTGTATCTATTGTGTGCTCTTGTATTGTTTTGGCTGAAGCTGAAGTATTCATTGGCAGGTAGGAGGATATTGTAGCAGATGATTTTATGTATTATGCGTAGGTCGGACCGAAGACGGCGAAGTTCTAAGTTGTTCAAAATTTTAAGTCTGGTGGCATAAGGTATTTTGTTGCAAGCAGAGGAGTGGAGGACTCTTCTTGTGAAATATCTGTGGACTCATTCAGTTGTATTAATGTCCGATATGCAGTGCGGGTTCCAGACAGATGAGCTGTATTCAAGAATTGATCTGGCAAAAGTTTTGTATGCCCTAGTTTGCAGTTCAATATTACCAGAGAAGAAGCTATGCAAGATTAGGTTAACAACTCTTAATGCTTTTTTAAGTAATGCTGTTACAGTGAGATCTGGCACTTAGATCATTTGAGATGAGTACTCCAAGGTCTTTGACAGAGTGAGGGTGTCTAGTTGTTCTGTTGTGCAAAGCACAAAGGTTGTATCCGTCCAGCTTGTATTTTATGTTCTGATTTTTTTTTTTTGCCAGTGTGTAAGATAGAGCATTTGTTGGTTGAGATTTGGAGTTGCCAATTGTTTGACCATTCTGACACATAGTCAAGATCTTTTTGTAGGGTAGAGGCATTGTCAGTGATGTTGAATAGTTTTACATCATCTGCAAAGAGAACATAGTTGCTTATGATATGATCGCAAAGGTCATTTATATAAAGTATAAAGAGTGTGGGTCCTAAAACGCTGGGGGACACTGCTGTTAACAGGTGCAGGGTTAGATAAGACGTTCCCTAGATTGACTACTTGCTGCCTGTTTGATAGGGACGCAGCTATCCACTTATGCGGGAATCTGGAAATGCCATATGAATCGAAGGCTTTACAGAAGTCTATATAAATTGCATCTATTGATTTACCCTGGTCAAGTTTTGAAGTCCATATGTTTTTGCAGTGTAATAGTTGCAGATTGCAGTACAATTTTTTTCTAAAGCCAAATTGCTTGTTAGAGAGTAGGTTAAGTCTCTAAGTAGAGGGTAATGGATTAGTTTATGATTGATTCCAGGACTTTGCAGATGACACAACATAATGAGATTGGTCTGTAATTATCAACTGGGCTGGGCTCACCCTTTTTGAAGTTAGGGATGACCGTGGCTAGTGACCATGTTTGCTAATGAGCTGGTTCTAGAAGTTGTTTCAGCTTCTACCCTCAAAACAACGCTATAGTGCTTTGCACAACAGAACAACTAGACACAAGTTTTTTCCCTTATGCCATCATTCTTCCAAACAACTAATTCCCATAACACTGTCAAACTATTTAGTAATGCTGTATTACTATTCTTCTTCTCATCTTTCCTATTACCTATCTCCTTTTCTACTTATGACTAAAATTTTGTTGCTTGTTACGATTTATATTGTTTTATTTAGTTCCCTAGTATGATTTATGTTGATTGCTTATTTAGTATCCCATGATTATCACTAAGTTTTGTATCTTATGTTTTATGAATGTCTTTTTATGATGACTGTGATCATGATTTATCACTTATAGTTTTTATGTACACTGAGAGCTTATCCATTCAAAGACAAATTTCTTGAATGTCCAATCACACTTGTCCAATAAAGAATAAAGAAATAGTCAAACTAGCCTGGAGAAAGTCAGTTATATTTCAAAATGGAATTCCTAGAGCTTCTGAGTATAATTGATTAGAAAGACTGGGAAAACCAATTGGTTGCCAGGCTTGGTAAGTGTTTGTGTTTTTATATGGTGGCTCTTTCTTTCTTTCTTTCTTTCTTTCTTTCTTTCTTTCTTTCTTTCTTTCTTTCTTTCTTTCTTTCTTTCTTTCTTTCTTTCTTTCTTTCTTTTTCTCATTTTCTCTCTCTCTTTCTTTTCTTTTCTGTCCCTTACTTTTCAAACTGCCATCTCTCATAGTTGTCCAGACTAACAACACAGATGTAAAGGAAAAGTACTAATTTATTTCTTTCCTTTTCTTTCCTTTCTTCCTTAGGAGATTTTTCTCTAAACGCTAAACTGTGAGGATGGGGCACTGAATAACATTTTTGCACAGCTTGGAAGAGAATTGATCACAGGCAGTCCTTATTTAGTGACTGCCTCATTTAATAATGTTTCAATATTATTTTACAATCAATTTTCCCATTTACGACTTTCAAAGGTCTGCAAAACAAAAGAAAGCTAAAGCAAGACCGTATGCACTATTGGAGTTTCACTTAGCAACGACTTAATTTTAGCAATTGAGTTGTGAGTCCTAGTTGTGGTTGCTAAATGAGGACTATCATAATTTATAGCAAAGGCAATAGAACTTAGACTTATTCATAGTGTTTTACAGCCTTATTTAAGTGGTTTACAGAGTCAGCATATTGCCCCCAACAATCTGGGTCCTCATTTTACTGACTCGGAATGATGGAAGGCTAAGTCAACCTTGAGCCAGTCAAGATACAACTCCAAGCTGTGGGCAGAATTTGCCTGCAATACAGTATTGCATTCTAACCACTGTGTGACAACAGGGCTCCTTCCTTGCATTTTCAGATGGGTAGCACTGAGGAGCGTAGGCTGGTTTCAAACTGCTTTGCAAGGATCAGACGGTGAAAATGGTGGATGTGTGGAAATATCTTAAGAAATCCAGGTGTGGATATTAATAAGACACAAGCGCTGTATATGTACTTTAGATTTTTTGGTTATAAAGATCAATAATTATATGGTCATTGATTAGGTTAAAAAAAATTGTTCAGTATTTAGATAAAAATGGTACTTTTGTAAGATTGGTGTTGAATTCCTGTTCTTTGGTAGAACTTCTGAATCATTAAGTTAGTTTGTTGAAAGGGCAACTGATCTTATTTTCATGCTGTTTACTCAATAAGTTAAATGTCATATACTGTATCATTTATTATGGTGTCCCTGTACAGTGGGGAACGAATGAAGATCTCTTAACAAAAAAAAGTTTCACAATTGTCCACCCAGACTGTGTGCTTTTAGGAATACTTTGCAGTAAAGAATACATATAAAATGAAAGAAACAAATGTTAATCCTCTGCGAAGGGTAGTACAGGTAGTCCTTGACTTACAATAGTTCGTGAACATTCAAAGTGACAACAGCAGTGAAAAAAAGTGATTTATGACCATTTTTCACACTTGCGACCATTACAGCATTCCCCAGGATCACGTGATCAAAATTCAGACACTTGGCAACTGACTCACATTTATGATGATTGCAGTGTCGCAGGGGGTCATGTGATCAGCTTTTGCGACCTTCTGACAAGCAAAGTCAATGAGGAAGCCAGATTCACTTAACAACCATGTTAGTTATTACTTACAATTGCCAGTGATTCAGTTATTGCAAGAAAGATCTTAAAATGGGGCAAAACTCATTTAACAACTGTCTTGCTTAGCAGTAGAAATTTTGAAGCTCAATTGTGTTTGTAAATTGAGGACTACCTATAATATGTGGACTTCAACTTGCTGAATCCCCCAGGCAGCCAATATTTTGGGAGTTTAATTCTACACATCTTCAACATGCCAAGATTGAGAAACACTGATGTATTGCATGCAGGTCAAGTGCTTTAGTATTGAAATAGGTATTTAAGAAGTAAATACACCCTGTTTCCTGAAAAATAAGACATCTCCTTATAATAAGCCCAATCAGGCTTTTGAGCGCATACGCTAAAATAACCCCCTCCCCCCCCCTGAAAATAAGTCCTCCTCAAAAATATTTAAACGCATGCGCAGCTGGTCTCCGCCATTTCCTCTGGTTAGGGTTAGGGAGACAGAGCTGGAAATCAAGTAAAATGGCAAGAGGAGCCCTGTCGTGTTTTACGCACCGCAAAATAATAAGACCGCCCCAAAAATAATACCAAGCGCTTATTTCGGGGTTCAAAAAAATATAAAACAGGGTTTTATTTTGGGGAAAAATAAGTAGTAGGGTGTGTTGCTTTCCAGTTGTGAATCTACAAATTAGGCAGGGGCTTGCATGGGAGATCTCAAAAAAAGCCACAATCATAGCATGACTACGTGGTTGAAACTTTACCCCTTGTTATGTGGGATGCCATATAACACCCCTTTTTCCCATTGTGGCTCCATGTTGTGTTTTATTTTTATTCCTTATGGACAGCCCTGAAGAGAGCTGTAAATTAACCCTGAGAATTCTAAGGAAACTTGTTAAAGAATAATCCCGGGATTATTTGAGGAAACAAAAAACATTGATGACAACGCTTTATCAACAATGTGGAATCAGTTTCTTTTTTTATATGATTATTTTTTCCCCATTACTGGGCCATAAAATAGTTGGGAAGAAGATATAAAAGTTTCTAGAAAAAGAAGAAGAAGAAAATGGGTGAGAGCTGAAAATATAGGCCTGTATGTTTCACCTTTGGTTGCCATAAAAATTATATTGAAATATTTTCCATTGCTGAGAATTGAAGCCATGCATAGTTATTAAATTACTGTGTCCTTTGTCAATTACTGACTTCCCAGAATGTTATAGAACTTGAGCATTTTTCATACCCATCTTGTATAAATCGTGCATCCAACAATAATAAATCCTTTATCTTATGGGCCCTGCCTTTCATTCTAAATGCATTACAGTGTGTGCTGTTTTATGGATCTGGCTGGATTAGTAATTTTCTTTGGGTCAAATATTTAAAGAGGAGTGTTCCTTTTTTGCTAACCTTGTGTCTTCATCTCTAATCAATATAAATGAATCAGAGTAACTATGTGAAATCAAAACTGAGGCAAGATAAGACTTGTAAAGAGGAGGAGGAAGCGTTTCTGAAATCCATTGTAAAGATTAGTGCCTCTGCAATATAAGAAAAACATAAAATAGTAACAAAGCACGTATGTATAGAAGTGCATGTGCATATATTTTTTTGTTTAAAGCAGCCTTCTCCCACTTGTAAATTATACAGCTATTTCCTCTCAAACATTTTTTCTCTATCTATACATAGAGACTATCTGCCACTTTAATCTTTCAATAGAAAAAGGAAATTCCCAGAAGCTCCAACCATCTCTGATTCAGTAACACATATCAACTTGTGCTGGAGAGGTTTCTTTAATGATTTGATATTCAGCAGCATCAGATCCAGAGTGAAGGGCTAAAAGATGCTTATAAAATACACTCTGGGAATCAGGTATGTCTATAAAAAGGAACAGCCTCTTACCTACTTAGATTGTTTTTCTTTTACCCACATCTGCCACCATATTTCCTGTCTCTATGGAGAACTAGTGGCAACTCCAAAGCTACCTTCCTCCCTCAGCAGGTGCATCTTACCTGTTCTGTTACATACTTGGTGAAGTATTGCACATGCAATAAGTTTATGTTATAAATAAAATAAAATGTTATGTTATGTATAATAATAGCTCACTTCTGTAATGACAATAAAACAAATGTCTGTTCCCAAGCTAATCTGGGTCTGGTCTTTTATCCCGGGAATTTGAATTTACAGGCGAAGCGGTAATAGACCTACTTAGGCAAGACAAGATAAAGTATTAGTTTTATCACTGAGTCATCTCAAGTTCATATTCTGAAAAATCTAGGATAACTGGCCCAGATTCAGAAAACTTTTGTCAACATCATAGTAAGCTGTCAATGAGCTTTGCTATTAGCTCTTTTTCATTGCCCGCAATGCCTTAATGTATGAGTGAAGATGGGAAACATGTTTTTTTTTTTGCTTCAGTTTATTCTCCCTCCCTAAAGACATTGATCTGTGCCCTGGAGTCTGTTAAGTAGATGGCATACCAATTGCAATACTAAAAAGTTAACAAAAAAGGGCATTTGTTCAATTTGCTTTGACTAGATATAGAAGATGAAGATGCTACAAGATACCCATTTTCAGAGTTTAAGGAAGCTGGAAGAATATGTCCTTGGTCTGAGGTGGTAGAGGCTAAATAAGGCATATATAAACAGCAGAAGGAAGTGGTTTCAAGAGTAATGTCGGAAACAGGAACATAGCTTACTTCCAAGTAAAAGATGGCTTCCCTTCTGTAATCTCAATCCCATGTATGATGGTAGATTTCTTTAATTATGGAGCAAAGGCAGTCAATTCAAGATTTACAGTATTCTAATTGATGAGCATGGTATAAATTTGTTACATCTTCTCTTGAATGGAGAAGGTAAAGTACAAAACTCTACTTTATTTGTATTCTACGGAAACCTGGGCCCTTATGGATTCCTTATGGAATTCCAGTAATTAATATTCTCTTTTTTTGTTTTATTTTGTTTGTTTTCTTTACTTGTACTCTACTGACTCACCAAACAGTTCTAGGCATCTTAAAACAAAGTGAACACCTTAAAGGAGAGCACAAATGCATAACATGAAGTAATAATATTCTTGATCACTCACTCATTCATTCTTTAATTGCCAGCAGTCTTATCGTATCCTTTTGGAAAGCTCTTCACTCTTACACAAACCACGAACGTGTCAGACTGCCCTCCCCATCGCTTGTGCTGCAGCCTGCCACAATCCTGAAATGGAAGGGGTGGGATGGGAGGAAAGGGGCCTGTTGTAAAAGAGGGATGGAGTGGAGGAGTCTAGCCTGGTCAGGAAGCAGAGGTGTGAACCAGTTTCATCTGGCCCACCTTCAAGGATTTTTGGGTGTCCAGGACCTGCAAATGAAATCTTAACTGCTTCTCAAAGTGTCCTGTTCTCAAAACATGCCACCATCCTATTGGGAACAGACAAACTGGTCAAAGAGGGGAGGGCTAAGGGTTTGGAACAATGTAGCAATTTGTGTGGGTTTTCTTCAGATCTGGCCTTGCTTTTGCTGCATCCAGTTGTCTCTAGTAAAAGAGCCTTGTAACCTTCTGATGGAGTCAAGTGTCTTTCTTTCCTAAAGAGCCAGCTGGGGCTCTTTATACCTGACAGCCAGTACCTTGAATTGCACAAAAAGCCTACCGTTAGCGAATGCAATTCGTGCAAATGTATGTTACTTTGCTCTACCAATTTTAGTTCTGAATCATCTTGAGGATCAGTTGCTTATATGATTAGCTGCAGTAATCCCAGTGCAAGGGATAAACCTAAGGGTTATTGATGCAAAAATGTTGTGGTCCAGGAAAAGTCAGAACTGAGGTGCCAGACGCTTTGCAGAATAGCTCTACTGTTAATGGCTTTTACTTGTTTCAGTTAAGTGCCGCAAATCCAGAGGATTCCCCTCACTTCCCAGATCGTGTACTTGCTCTTTCGATGCCACCCTATTTAAAGCCAAATGTGGAGCTGTTTTTGAATCTTAATCAATGTTACTGAATGCCACAGATCCATCAAGGGGGCTACTTTTCCCCCCGCCCCCCAATCAAGGTCCTGATGCAGGTTATCCAGAAGAAGTGATCACAGCCTAAGGCATGGAACCACACTGCAAGGAGCTCATATAATCTGCTTCCAGAGGGAGTCTCTGTAATGACTTCACCATCACCATCAATTTTCAAGAATATACAGAGCTGTGGTGGTGCAGTGCAGAATGCAATATTGCAGGTTAACTCTGCCCATAGCCAGGAGTTTGATCCTGACCGGCACAAGGTTGACTCAGCCTTCCATCCTTCCAAGGTCGGTAAAATGAGGACCCAGATAGTTGGGGGCAATATGCTGATTCTGTAAACCGCTTAGAGCTCTAAAGCACTATGGAGTATATATAAGCCTAAGTGCTATTACTATTGCTATCCGGGCTGAACAATAGCCTCTTGTTGAAATTGCATCATAAAACCCCCCCACACACACACATCTGAAGAGACATTCATTACAGTATAATTCTATCTCCTCTCTGGCAATCAAAGTAAGTAGTTGGGCTAGAGATCAACGTACAGAAGCTAGAAATGATCTCCTAGAGAACCCTGTCCACTTTGCCAAAGTTCATAGGTTTGAATGAATTTCAAACAACAATAATCCTTTTCCTTGGTGGATAATACAAAGACATTTGTACAGGTTTGGGAGAAAGAGCAATGTTGTATAGGAAGAATACCATCAATATTACTGAACTGGTACTTGTTTTTCTGCCTTTACTTTTGCTTTCAACAGTGATGTTGGTCATGCAGAGGACCTTAATTATATTATCTTTACATTGTTGTATCAATAGATAGCATAGTAGGTTCATGTAAATATGGCTTCAAACATCAATTATAAAAACTTTGGTTCTTCTTAGAATTATGTTTTTGGAAAATAAGCCTGCGGTTTTTAAAAAAACCCTGCAGTTTTCCATTTCTGCAAAGATATTCATAGTATCAGTTGAAATTTTGGATGAGCTAAGCTGATTATTATTTGATGGAAATCAGTTTACTTTCTTTAGACTGGAAAGAGAAGTTTAGTAAAATATATGGTTAAGGTTGATTGCTCTGTATATAATTACAAGTAGAAAATTTCTACTGTGCATATCTTACGTTGATTGTAGGGATGATTTAGAGTGAAGTGAAAAATAAGTAGTTCGTGTAGAAACGAGGAGAGATCTGCAGATTTGCTCAGCCTGAATAACCAGAGCTTTTGGTTCCCAATAACAAAACTATTTCTCTGAAATTTGTTCAAGGCAAGGCCTTGAAATAGTACATGAAAACAAAATCTGATCTTGAAAGTTCAAAGATGAGAAAAAATAACAACAAAAAAAGACTAGGTGGAAGATTGTCCTCTATTTGCCCAGTACCAGTGCCAATCCTCTGGAGCAGGGATCTCCAACCTTGGCAACTTTATAACTTGTGGACTTCAACTCCACAAGTTGAAGTCCACAAGTCGTAAAGTTGCCAAGGTTGGAGATCCCTGCTCTGGAAAGAAGGGTTGAGTTTGCAATGCAACAGCAATTTGGAACAAGAAGCAGCGTTAGCTGTGTTCTTCTGGAATTCTTCTAGCATTTTGAATGTGGACAGCTTAATGACGAATCTCAGCCTGAGCTCAAGAGAGGAAAGCCCACAGCTTAATGTCTGTGAAGATTCTCAGTCATCCAGGTCATAGTTGTCTCAAAAGTGTTTTTTTATTCAAAAGGCAACACATTTTTTCTACAAGAAGCAATAGCACCTAGACTTATAGCACCTAGTGCTTTACAGCCCTCTGTAAGTGGTTTACAGAATCAGCATATTGCCCCCAACAATCTGGGTCCTCCTTTTACTGATCTCAGAACGATGGAAGGCTGTGTCAACCTTGAGCCTGGTGAGAGTCGAACTGCTGGCAAATCAGCAGAAGTAGCCTACAGTACTGCACTCTAACCACTGTGCCACCACGGCTCATAAAGCAAAACATTTTCTTCCTCCTCTTCAAGGAAAAAGAAATCAAGTTGCCTTTTGAAGAAAAAAAATCACCTTTGACACAAAGTCACACCTTGTGTCAGAGATTTGGACAACCAGCTCAACCTTTCCTCCCAATTTTGGGATTTGAAGGATTGAAATGGGATCACCTCCAGAGTTGTATTTCACTGTCAAGAAATGCTCTGACAATTAAATAGCCCCAGATATTAATGCTGCACTATATTTTCTTGGTACTTCCTGGCTTTCCTAGAACCTCTTAAGAGATATACCTGTATTGTTAGAGTAAGGTTTTTCATTCATTCATTAAACTCCACAATTTCTCGAAACACTGCTTCTTGAACCAAGCGTATTGTGTATCTTCAGCTTCCCAGAGAGAGGATAGAGAAAGGAAAGCGGTAACAGTTTAAACAAAGGCGAATGTGAAAGTTAATAATGATGAATTTTGTCATAAGCAAATGCTATTGACCTTCAGAGAATATTTGCTGACATTTTAATACTATAGAGGGCAGAGTATAAAGGCCATCCACTCTGAAGAACATCTTGGAATTAAAGAGAAAGAAGAGGTCATCCATTAGATTTTATTATAGCTGGATAGAGTGTGAGCATAAGATAGCAATTTGTAAAGATCTTAGATAAACATATTACCCAGTGTTGAAGTAAAACCACAGGATTATGGAAATAGCTTAAACACTGCAATGCTTTTTCATTTAACAATAAAAGAGCTAAAATGGGACTATGAAAAGAAGAAATAACTAAATACTTGCAGAAATAGAGGATATTTAATGAAAGGAGGAATAAATAGCAAAATGTTTCCCATGCTACAGGGCTATGTTTTTTTGTTTTGTTTTTTACAATGGGAGTAATATTTTTTTAAAAAACATAATGAGCAAATTATTCCTGAGTTGATTGGAATGTGCAGCCATGTGGTGATAGAGCTAATGCAATGGAACAGCATGCATTATATATTGCGTGCTGGAAGATTTTATCTGGTGTTAAATAACTATATACAAAGGAAAATCTTTGAATTCCAAAATGTTCATACTTTTTTTTTACAAAATCTTTTTTAGATATATTGAAATATTAAAAGAGCACAAGCCTAAATTAGTCTGGACTGAAAAAATTGCTGAACACTACTTGGAATATAAAAAGTGAGTTGTTATTATTTATTGTTCATTAAATTCAATAAATGCAAAACTGCTGTTGAACAATCTATTTTTTTTTATTTTTTTATTTATTTTATTTATTTTGTCACAACAATATATGTATCATACAAAAAGATTATATAGTATATAAACATATATATAAGTAAATATTAGGAGGTATAAGCATATATATATATATATATATATATATAATTTTATTTTGTCACAACAATATATGTATCATACAAAAAGATTATATAGTATATAAACATATATATAAGTAAATATTAGGAGGTATAAGCATATATATATATATATGTTTTCTGAGGTTTTCACGGGTGTTTGTATATAGGTCTTTGGTTGTTCGGGTTTTCTCCCGTGTAAAATTGGAAGTGTCTTGGCGACGTTTTGACGAAGTCTAAGGAAGAAACAGCTGCGATCACACATTGCTCCCAGAAGCACGAAGCTGAAGCCTGAAGATGACGAATGAGACTTCGTCGAAACGTCGCCAAGACACTTCCAATTTTACACGGGAGAAAACCCGAACAACCAAAGACATATATATATATATATATATATGTATATGAAGAAGAAAAGAAAAACAATAGGACAGGAACGGTAGGCACATTTGTTCGTTTATGCACGCCCCTTATGGTCCTCTTAGGAATGGGGTGAGGTCAATAGTAGAAAGTTTTTGGCTAAAGCTTTTAGGATTATGGGAAGAGACCACAGAGTCAGGTAAAGTATTCCAAGCACTGATGATTCTGTTACAGAAGTCATATTTTCTGCAATATAGATTAAAGCGGTTGATATTAAGTTTAAATCTGTTGGTTGCTCTTGTATTATTGCAATTAAAGCTGAAGTAGTCTTTAACAGGAAGGACATTACAATAGATGATTCTATGAGTTAAACTTAGGTCTTGTCGAAGGCGACGGACGAACAATCTAAATTCATGGCGGAATGACCTTTTGACTGAAGGTAGAGAAATAAAACATCTTGTTTACTTTAAAAGTTTCAAACAATACAAAAAGATTTGTGTTTAAGAAATTGGATAAATAGTAGAACCTTTACCAATAAGATGTTAAGTACGTGTTGATCATGTAAAAAAACAATAAGATGATTTTATTGGAGATGAAGGTACTAACACTTGTTCATATTAATCCCATTATTATATGAGAGCTGGATGTTAACACATTTAATAATTCTTTTTGTTGACAACTGGATTTAAAATTTCCTTTAAACTCAAAAGATATATTACTTTATTCTCAAGGTTTTATTTTATGAGAAAACAGAACTAAACTCACACCTATTTTTCAAGGAAATAAACTCAGTCCAGAATGGTTTCCTGATCCAGATCTGAAACGGTTGTAAGTCCATCGCAAGCAAAAACTCCAAGGCAGGTTGATTCCTCAAAGAATAGTTTTACTGGAAATATCATATTGGCACATATCTGGTGAAAATCAACTCTGAGGGGCCCCTTGGTTTAAATTAAAACTAAAAGTTTTCCCCTCAACCCCAAACAATGAGTCACATGGCCCAATCAAGGCAACGTCCGCTGGTCTGGTGATATCACTCCTCCTTCCTCGGTCCAGGTGTGAGAACGTCCTTGGTTCCCAAGAGAAAGTATTTTATTTTGACTACACAACCCCAGCTATCTCTAATCCCCCCTCCTATCCCTTGTTCCAGTGTGGCAGCACTGAAGCCTCAAGATGGCTTCGGCCAGATCAGCTTCAGGGTTGACAGTAGGACATTGTAAAGGGATAAGCAGGCACCAGGTTTTTGTTTTATGATGTTATGCTTTTGTGGTTTCTCATGTTACTGGATTGTATTGTTGTTGTGAGTCAACCAGAGTTGTGCTTAAGAGGGGTGATCAAATAAATAAATCTGGGTAGCGTTTCCCTGCTGGAATACATTGTTTTCTTCATTGCAATTTGGCCCCAACGTGGGATTTTGGGAACAAATTGTAGGCCCCTATGTTAAAGGCTTAAGAGCCAAGAAGTCAAATGTTCAGCAGTGCTCTGGGATATTAGGAATGACTTTTTCAGAAAACTTTGCATTCCATACCCATCCTTCTTGGATGGTTGTAAGTGGTGATTTCCTCTCATTTCCCATTCTATATTAAAAGAAATAGAATGATTTAGACAAAGGTTGACTTGTTTTAAAAGCACAGTGAATTCTTTCCCTTTTGATATTTTGCTTGAGGAAGTTTTGACTACCTTCAATCCTTTTCCCATCAGAAAGGCTGAAGCACTTTATTTGAGAAACATCTCAGCTGGAAAAATGTATCTGTCTCCGCTTTGCAAGAAATCCAGGCTAAGTAAAGAAAAACTAAGAAAACCACTACCATATGCATTGTTTAAAATAATATCTTATACATTAAATGCATAATTCCAAATTGTAGAATGCCGTTAATTACTTTGCTTATTATAAGTTGTACTCAAGTCACACACATTGTCCTATATTCTTTTTCTCTCTCTCAGTTGCGTGCTCAGTCTCCTACCTCAATCCTATCCTCTGGTTTTGTGGAAGGAAATACATTGCAGGGGGAAAATAGCAGATGTATTTGTCACTGGAGTATCAATCTATGTAATGATATATTAACTACACTATTTCTTTCTCTCTTTTTTTTCCTTGTGCCTCCTGCAGAAGTAAAGGAAACAAGCATATAGTCTTCTACCCAACTTTGAAGGTATACTAATCTAATTTTAATGGAATGGATGCACCATAACTAGGAACTGGAGAGAATTTAGTTTGCATTTTGATAACATTTTATCCAGTGCACTTCTAAATTCTCATTATTTTGTGATGCAGCTCTCTGAGCATAAAATGCATATGACAGGGAAACATATACACAGAAATATGTATGGTTGGAAACTTTTTAAAAAGTATAATTAGTGCAGTGGAATTGGAACAGAAGAAACTTAAGAGGAAAAAAAAATAAACAGAAAGATGGCAAAACTGATCGATGCATGCATCTCTATTCAAAACACGAAGCTATTTTACTCATGTACATTTATTAGTAAAATAGAGTAGCTACATTTCCTCTGTCAAGGAATAAATTGTCAGATTATTAACTGGCAATTTATAGAAGTTGTAGCTCATTTAACGGTTTGTACTGATAATAAATGAAAGCTGTTTATGATATGTGATTTTTTTTTTGTTTCTGTGAACCTCTCCCCCCAAACCATCAATCAATCCCTAAAGAGTATATTCAGCAAAATTAATAATCCATAATGTTTCTCTTGTGTTTTGCAGTCCATTCAACTGCGGTTAGAACTTGCAAAGCAACTGGGCACAGGAATCGCTATCTGGGAATTGGGCCAAGGCTTGGATTATTTTTATGATTTGCTTTAAAAAAGTGTTCTTTTCTTCACTGACCATTCATCTTCAGTCAAATGAAGGGGGTCGATGTGGGGAGGACATTTATTTTGGGGCGGTGGCTATGTAATTTATATGAAACCTGCTTCAGACTTTCCAATAAAGAATATCTTTTGAGGTATTGCCTTTCTTGTAGTGCATGTAGATGAGTAATTTTAAAGCAGAAGAGACACCAATACTGGTGGGCGGGAAACCCAGCTACAATGAAAGTAGGTAAGACATGTCTATTTTTTCCATTTTTTATGCTTAAAGCCCTGGAGAAAATCTATCTGTGTGGTCGATAGGAGTCAAAAATGACTTGATGGTGCATACCCATAATCATTATCATGCTTAAAGGTAATTCAAAGTGCAGTGTTTTGTGCTCCAATCTGATAGATTCTTAAGAAGTCAGTAGAATTGACCTCCAAGTACACATCAGGTTGTAACAATAAATTATTAGGTGCCCTGAAGTAAACTGATTCTCGGGCAGTTTAAATATATTTGAGCCTAAAATAAATTAAACAATTTTGGGTTTATTTAGGCTGCTCATTAATTACAATCAGTATCAAATAAGAATTTAAGCCAAATCTTGGGAATGCAGGTTCTATCTATACTGCAAAGTAAATGTTGTTTTTTATACTATTTTAACGGTCTGGATTTCCCCCACCATAATCCTAGAATGATAATTTAGTGAAGGGCTGAGGGTTCTTCTTTTAAAGATTCATGTTGCATGCTGATCCACACAACTATAATATCCTGGGAAATGTGAACAGTTGCTGATCTATGAAACCTGCAGGGTAGCCAACTGCTCTGGAGGCTGCCAGGTTGTGTAAGTTACTGTAAACTGCTTAAGTGCTGCTCCTGGAACTTCTTGCTCTGTGATTGTATAAATGTCTCTGGTGGCACACAACTTTCTTCTTTTTGTGAAGAGGAAGCCGGGAGAAGTTCCAGAGGTAGCATTTCCTTGGATTTGGATGGATCATCAGAGTACCACTTGAATTTATTTACAGACATGCATTTGTACCAGCTTATTCATTGCCCTACATATTGAGGGCAATATGTAGGGCAAAATTTCTCAATTTTGAGAAATCTCATGTTCGTCTCTTGCCTAGTTCCTGCATAGCCATTTTCCCTTTGTGGGACTTTCTGTGCAGCATCTTACTCAACTTCTGATAGGCCAAGCATCTTATTTCTCTACTACTGCTAAATACAAATTATTACCATTCATGTCTGTGTAGCTAATTCCAGATCTTGACATCAAGAGTGCTTCTGAACTATGCCTGATTCCATAGAATGGTTGAACAAGCAAAGGGCTTATCCAAAAAGTGTTTTTTTAAGAGGCAACTGGATTTTTTTTGGTTTTTCTTTGAAGACGTTTCGCATCTCATCCAAGCTTCTTCAGCTTCTTGAAAAGCTTTTCAAGAAGCTGAAGAAGCTTTTTGGATGAGAAGCAAAACATCTTCAAACAAAAAACAACAAAGTCCAGTTGCCTCTTGAAAAAGCACCTTTGGGACAACCATGAACTGGATGACTGAGAATCTCCATAGACATTAAACAAAGGGTTTACCTTTTGGTAGTGAATACCCTTGTATCAGCTGAATTTGGGAAATCTGCAGATTGCTGAAGCTCATCTTACAGTTCTTACTAAGTTATTGAGGCCTCTGTTTGTTCTTAGCTTTGCTGTTGTCATTTGGCCTTCATTCTTACTGCAAGTTGCTGGAGCATCAAATCCATTTAGGTTAGGGTGGTTTCTATATTTTGGCTCTGTGCTTCCAGCTTGCAGTTTATCTCTAAGCAAGCACAATTACAATGTTCATACTGGAAATGTGCCCTATTTTCTTGAGCAATGAGAAGTTTCAAGCAGAGCACTTACTTAGGTTTGGCTTCTTTGAAGAAAGAGATCGCTGGAGACTTAGGACATTCATGTAATTACCTGGGTTAAGATAGGAGGGCACACATCCATCGTGTCAAAGTGAAAGTATTTTCTTCTAGTTGCTAGCCAGACTTGAATAACATAACAGGTACGTTTAATAAAATAAGATTGATAAAATAAAACAGGAAAGTAAGATAAATATAAAAATGCATAGGTAGGCCTTGAACTTACAACCACAATTGAGCCAAATTTTCTGCTGCTAAGCAAGGAAGTTGTTAACTAAGCTTTGCCCCATTATGCAACATTTTTTGCCACATTTGTTAAGCAAATTGCTGCAGTTGTGATGTGAATCATGTGATTGTTAAGTGAAACTGGCTTCCCCCGTTAACTTTGCTTGTCGGAGGCTGGTTGGGAAGGTTACGCCCAAAAATGGAAGGACATTTTGATTCCCACCATGGACAAACCACCACAACAGCTATAGAAGCTGATGGAGTGGCAGAAATGACTAAATTGACCATTTTGATTAAAGAAAAGAATATCTGTACCTTTGTTGCCAGATGGAGACCGTTTCTGAACTTTGTGCTTGAGGTGGGAAAAAAATGAAACTTTAATTTCGGGTTTTACCGATTAGACCAGGTATATCAAACTAAGCACCCAGGGGTTAGGGTTAGCAAAGGACCAGGAAACACGGTGCCTCTGCCAGCAAAAACAGCTTGGGAGTGCTGAGGGCTCCTTTTTCACTGGCAGAAGCTGTCACAGCCAAAAACATAGCTCAGAAGCCCATTTTTGCTGGTAGTGCACTTGGGCCACTACAGGCACCCCTGACATGAGTGACAATGAACTGGCCACATCCCCCCTGGCCATCACCACCACCACCCTGCCACTCCCCTAAGTGAAACAAAACCCTGATGCGGCCCTCAATGAAATTGAGTTTGACACCCCTAGATTAGACTGAAACGTGTTTATAGAAATGGCTACTTTATATTACTATGGAAAAGCAAAAAGTTGTGGTTTGGTATTAATGCTTTATTTTATGCTTTTTTTTTTTCCTTTTCCCCAGCCCTTCCTCACTTTTCTTTCCCCCACTTCCCTTCACTGTCTTTGTCAGGCCTGGAAACCATACTAGACTTTAGGGTTCCAGACGCTGCCACATTTTTCCCCTGAGGGGAGGAAGGGGGGCTGAGGGGTATGGTAACATTCTTCAAGCGGTCAAGGTCGGATGGTGTTCACATCTGCAGGAGGAGTGGCGGGAAGATATTCAAATGAACTGGGAGAATGTGGGACCATGTGACCAGCAAAGGGGTCAGGGGGGGTGGGACTCTTGGGGTTTGTATAACTGGGAAAAGAATCCGGAAGTTCAGTTTTGGAATTTCACTCAGTCTTCCTGTTTTCTTTTGTATTTTGTATCTTATTTTATAACCTAATGAAAATATCTGCCCCCCCCCCAAAAAAAGGGAAATGATGAACACATGACTCTGGATAGTGCAGCTGTCATAAATACATGCCAGTTGCCAAGTATCCAAATTTTGATCACATGACAATGGGGATGCTGCAATGGTGGCAAGTATGAGAAGCAGTCATAAATCACTTTTTTTCCCCACGCCATTGTAACTTTGAATAGTCACTAAATGGCCTAAATGAATGGTTGTATGTAGAGAACTATCTGTAGTCAAATCAAACTGTTCTCAGTCCTGACGGATTTCGCCAGTTAGCATCCAAAATCTGGTGACATTATATGAGAATACATAAATCTGATCAGCTAAAAGGAATCAGTGTAACCTAAATATTGAGATAATAATCTTATCACGGGACATAATATTGAGTGTAATAATTACCAGTTTGTAGTAAGTTTGATAGTAAAGAAATGAATGAACTTTTGGTTTTGTTAGCTCCCAATTTTCCCTGTCAAAGACATTATTGTTGTGGTCCGCCAGCAGCCTGCAAAGCTGGCAGCAGAGTTGGACAGCGAGGAGGTCGGGGAGGAACATGGACCAGTCCTGGAGTCTGGGGAAGGCTCGGACGAGGGCTCTGCATCGGAGAGATGGGGCCAGGGCCATCTGCGACTTATGTGCGGACTCCAGTGCCTCCAGAGTTGGACATCAGTGAGGCAGAGGAACAGGGGGAGCCTGTTCCCAGTGTGCACATGCACAGAGCTGCCAGAAGGCAAGAACAGTTGAAACAAAAGGGATGACTCAGGAGTAGGGCTTGGAGATGGTTGGCCCCTCCCATAAAACATAGAGGAGAAGCAAGGGCACATGAGCCCTTTGCAGGAAGCAACTGTTGTTCGTGCTGGCCGGTTTCAAGACTGCAGCTCTGTGTTGACTCTGTGTTCCATGTGGCTTTGCAAAGTTAATTGCCAATTAGGTCTTGGCAGCGTGTCAAGGGAGATAAAGGTGGGTGTTTATTACCATTATCCCGAAGAACTGTGGCAGATTTCTGTCGGACTCTTTACAATTATTTGGCATTCCTCTGAATGAACAGATTGGGAATGAACAGGCTCTGAATGAGCAGAATTCACAGCCGTGGAAATAAAAAGAGGGTTTTTGGGACTCATTGTGTGCTTTTATTGTATCAGGAAGCTTAGGTCAGAACAATTATAGAATTTTCTGGAATCTCCCTTCTAAAGCTGCACCTTGCAAGTTATTATAGCATGCAAGCATCAGAGCTCTTCAGAATTTCAGCACAATAGTTCGACTGAGATATCTGGCAGGATTCTAGCTGGTGACTAGAATAATGTGGGAATTAGGCTATCCTCAGTTTATTCTTCCATATCAAGCACTCCTTGTCTGATGTTCTTCCTAGATGAGTCGTACCTCATTATGTTCAGTGCACGAAGGGAGAATCTGTATAAAAGTGGCTACTCGTCCAGCTCCTTTGTGACGAAGAGGTTGTCTCATATATGGGATTAAGACTAAAATAATGAATTTTAGCCAAATTTAGAGGCTATTGATATATGCACTCACTTCAAATTTAAGGAATCCTGCTTCTATACAAAGAAGAGTGTTGGGCACGCACCAGCGCATTTGAAGAATATTTCTTAGGAAGCTGGACTCAGTGTGGGTTATTTGATTAAGATATATTGTTAATTCTGGCTACCCTTTATGGATTTTCTGCTGACACCCAGCCTGAAAAGATGAAGTTTTATGGATTTGTTTACAGATAAGAGACATAGGATGAAGAGATAAATGTAACTTTAGAGAGGGTGAAGAATTATTAATTTTGTTATACTTATTGGGATGAAGGTTGGAAGTCACTTTATATATAGCTTTTCTCTTTATTATATTCTTACTTTTCTCTCTATTTTAATTTCTTTTCCCTTGCACTTTTTCCTCTTTTCTGTTTTCTTTAAGTTTAGTTTGTATTAGATGTTACTATTAATACCAAAATTTAGTTAGAGAAAGAGAGAGAGGTGATGGATAGAGTATATGCCAAGTTACACCCCAATAAAGGGCCACTGGCCATTGCAAGAACACTAGAAAGTCTGGATGGCCAGTGCCAGTTTGGATGCATTCTATGTCGCACAGTTTTTATGGGTGCATCCATTATCTTTACGAAATGGCATGCAGACATCCTAAGAAGAGGTGGAAGGATATGAAATTATTAGATGTTCAGCATAAAAGGTACAGTTCTGTTCAATAAATGAATCTGATGGACTGGGAAGGTAAGTGAGGATGGGTAGCCTGGGAGAGAAGGACAAGGCACTGTGCATATTGGAAGTTGTGAGGTACAAAGGTCTTGTGTGGCTGCAGCCTGATAGGATGGAAGGAGGGAAGCTGATGTGGCCATTGGTAGCTGTGCAAAAAAGAATTTAAGTCTGGATGGGGCACAGGAAAGGAAAGGTTTTTATTTCTGCTATGTTTCTATTGAAATAAATTCTTTTCCCCCCCATTTCCTCAACATTTGTGCTTATTTTTAATTAGTGTATAACATTTAATCAATGTAGGTCACATTTTGTGCTTATTTTTAATCATCAGTTGATTTTTATTTTATTTTTTTGTTAAAATGGGGTTTGCCTTAAAGTATAGAAGGAAGGGGCAGCATGAAGGTTTCTAAAAATGGGTGGTGGGAAAAGAGGCCTGATTCAAAGGTTTATGAAGCCCTATTTTATCTGCATTTAAATCCAGCTTCAGGTCTATTCTAAACTAAGAAAACAGTCTTGGAGTAGCAGGGAAGTATCTGAAGAAGGAGCAGGTTAAAGGATGTTGGATAAAAACATAAACAACTTTTAGAATATTTAAGTGCTTACAAGCTCTCCTCCAGATTTATTTTGTTCAGGTCATGGCTACTCTAGTAAGAAAATCCACAATATCACATTGATACAATTGTCAAACAAGCTTTCATTAGTATTAAGTAAGGTAAAGATAAAGGTTACCCTCGCACATATGTGCTAGTCGTTCCCGACTCTAGGAGGCGGTGCTCATCTCTGTTTCAAAGCTGAAGAGCCAGCGCTGTCCGAAGACGTCTCAGTGGACATGTGGCCGGCATGACTAAATGCCAAAGACACACAGAACGCTGTTACTTTCCCACCAAAGGTGGTCCCTATTTTTCTACTTGCATTTTTTACGTGCTTTCGAACTGCTAGGTTGGCAGAAGCTAGGACACATAACAGGAGCTCACCCCGTTATGCGGCACTAGGGATTCGAACCGCTGAACTGCCGACCTTTCGATCAACAAGCTCAGCGTCTTAGCCACTAAGCCATCGCATCCCTTTTGTATTAAGTAGTATATTTTATTTTTATTAAAATAAAATTTTTAGTTTATTTTGTATTAAGTAGTAATATTAAGTAGTGACTCTTTAATAGCTGCATACATGATGACCTTCTTTCAAAAGCCATCCTGAACAACCTAGGGTTACTTGTTTCCAGAAGACCTCACAATCAGGGCTCCAGTGATGTCTGAGGGGAGATTGGTCCGGAAAGGTGAAACCCTAAAAAACTCCCCTTCGTGGTTTCTGTCCCTTCATGAAAATACAAGGTAATTAAGAGCTCTAAAAATGATAATCACAATTGAGGAATACATTCAGGCAGAGGAAGTACCTGGGTGCCAAACCATACACCATTGGATGTACATTATGACTGAATGTAAGTGCATATACACATATATCCCTCTGTGTGCGTTGTGTTTACAGCCAACAACAGGAGCACCGCATTTTGTACCAAGTGTAACTTCTGAATGGTCTTCAAAGATAGCTCCATTTGGAGTGCATTGGAGCACTTTGGTTTGCTGTTACAAGAACCTCAAATTCAGAAAAGACCAGACTTGGCCCAAGCTGGGCAAAGGACTGCCTAGGCACAGTTTCCACTTGTCCATTCAATGGTAGGAGAGCACTTATAGTAGTTTATGGAAGTGCCCCCAAAGGGTAATCTCTTCCCCTTGAGATTCAACACCAGAGTTATCTGGCAACCTCAATAGATAAATGTTAACTCTTCATTGGGTTCAACTTCAGCCTGGTTTGCCCCATTTAGATCCTAACAGCACCTACAAGGTTTCTACAGCCTCACTAACTCAGCTCAGGGTAGCAGAGTAAAATTAGGTATCAAACTCTGAACTGAAAGATGGCCTCCCCCAGTGGCTTCATGTGTGAATTAAAAAAATAAATAAAACCAGGAGAGGATTGACCTCCCCCTGCACCATCACACAAGGGAGCAGCGCTTGAAATTAAGCAAGGAGCAGAGCCACTGCAAAACAGTGCTTCCAGTTCCAGCTCTTACAGGCAGCTAAGGAAGACAAGCACATCCAGGCCTATATTCTGACTAATCCATGAGAGATCCAGAAGAATTAGAAGGGAAATGCTATCCCCATTTAGGGCATAATGGAGCCATATATGAGAGTCACCAATGCTGTTTCCATCCCATGTCCGAGCCTGCATCCTGATTGAAAATGATGCAGGTAATCCATTATTATTTTTTTATTTGCATTTATATCCCGCCGTTCTCCGAAGACTCAGGGCGGCTTACACTATGTCAAGCAATAGTCTTCATCCATTTGTATATTATATACAAAGTCAACTTATTGCCCCCAACAATCTGGGTCCTCATTTTACCAACCTTATAAAGGATGGAAGGCTGAGTCAACCTTGGGCCTGGTGGGGCTTGAACCTGCAATAACTGCAAGCAGCTGCTGTTAATAACAGACTGTCTTAGCAGTCTGAGCCACTCAAGGACCCTTTCTAGAGTCCCTGTGTCTGAATCACTCCTTGCCTCATCCACGTGTCTGCCTCTGAGTGTCTGCCTCTGGCATGGGAAAGGGTTGGGTGGAGGATGAAGCAGAAAAAAAGCATCTCTGAAGCTTTTCATTAATGCTTCCCTGTAGTTGTGACTTGTCCATTTGCCTGTTTCTGCATAGGAGCCTGCATTGTTGTTCGTTTATGCGATCTACTAACTCGGTTTTGATAGACCAGGGGTCTCCAACCTTGGCAACTTTAAGATTTGTGGACTTCAAATCTTTAAAGTAAAATCAACAAAAGACAAAAATAATAACTAAAAATGTGTCTATACAGCAAAAAGTAGAATTAGAGAAAATAACGGGATTTCAAATAGTAAAAAAAGTCAAATATTTGGGAGTGTATATTGCAGCCTTGAATGTGAAATTATATAAAAATAATTATGAAATTTTATGGCAAAAGGTGCAGAAGGAAATGGAGAATTGGAAGAAGCTGCAGTTATCTTTACTGGGAAGAATAGCGGTTTTAAAAATGAATGTTTTACCCAGGTTTTTATTTTTGTTTCAAATGGTACCAATACTTAAAAAAGATGCAAATTTGAAAGAATGGCAAAATGGAATTAATAAATTTATATGGGCTGGTAAAAGACCCAGAATAAAATTGAAAATAATACAAGATACACGTGAAAGAGGGGGTCTTAAAATGCCTAATTTAAGACTATACTATGAAGCAGCTGCCCTATCTCTAATTAGTGATTGGTTTAATTTAACAGAAGATAGAATATTGAATATAGAGGGTTATGATTTGTTATATGGTTGGCATGCTTACTTACTGTATGATAAAAAAGTGGATAAAGTTTTTAAAGCTCATATATTAAGAAATGCTTTGTTACGGGTTTGGGAAAAGTATCAATATAAGTTAAACTACAAGATACCTATATGGGCATGTCCTAGACATGCGATATAGAATATAAGTACAGAACAAAAACAAGAGGTAATTACCTATACAGAACTTCTTTTTATGGAAAAGGGTAAGCAGCAATTGAAATCTTTAAATATATTGAAAGAGGAAAAGATAATTCATACTTGGTTTCAATATGGACAGTTGCAAGCCAGATGGAAAGAGGATCAGAAAATTGGTATCATGCAAAATGAAGAAAATTTGGTAAAACAAATTAGAGATCACAGCCAATCGCATATTAAAAGATTGTATAATGCATTGTTAGAAATAGACTCAGAAACGGAATTAGTTTAAGGATTGCATGATAAAATGGGCACAAAATATACAAGAACCTATAATGATGGAAACTTGGGAGAAAATTTGGGTTAGAAATGTTAAATTTACACAAGCAAAATTTAAGAGAAAATTTTTATAAAATGTTTTACAGATGGCATTTAGATCCTAAAAAACTAGCGTGTATGTACCCGAACTTGCAAGCTAAATGTTGGAGATGTGATGGGGATGATGCTACTTACTTTCATATATGGTGGACTTGTAAAAAAATTAAGCCATTTTGGATAAGAATTTGGTGGTTTAAACAAAATATTTTGAAAAAGAAGATAAAATTTACTCCACAATTGTTTTTATTGGGTATAATTATGGATTGTACGAAAATAGAGACTAAATTGATTTTAAACTTAATATCAGCAGCCAGACTATTGGTTGCGCAATACTGGAAGAAGGAACATTTGCCTATGATTGAAGAATGGATATTAAAAGTTGCAAACTTAGCAGAGATGGCAAAAATCTCAGCATTCCTGAAAGACTGCTCACAAGAAAGATGCATATTGGAATGGAGAAGATGGATTGACTATATTCAAAACAGATGCCAGATTAAGAAATACCAAATAGCTTTTGAATGAACAGTTTACAAGAATTATGTTTATGTTTTTTCTTTGTAAAAGGAGAGTTAAGGTTCTAGGGGAGGATGGGAGTTTACAGATAGCATAATTTGGCTTATGATTGTTAGATTTAATACCCTGTATTTTGTTCCGGGAAGTCCGGGGGGGAGGGGGTTTGGGAGAGGGAGGGAGGGGGGAAGAGGGGAGGCTGGGGAGGGAGGAGGGGGAAGGAGGGGTAAATCTTTGTAAAACTTCTTTAATAAAAAAAAAAGATTTGTGGACTTCAACTCCCAGAATGAGGAATTCTGGGAAGTCCACAAGTCTTAAAGTTGCCAAGGTTGGAGACCCCTGCTATAGACAATGTACACCAGCAATGGTAAATTCAATACTGCAATTATAATAAACAAGGCAAGTCAGACAACTAATATCGGCACTGCTGGTTTCAGAATCAATTCACCAAGACCTTCCAGAAGAGGCAGGTTTTTTTATCAGCTTTCACAAGGCCTTGGCCTTTGGAATCATCCTTTCTTCTAGTGTTTTGTTTTTTTTAAGTAGAGATCTAGTCTGGGATCTCTCAAAGATACTGGAAGTTAGATATGTGGCCTATAGTGAAAGATGAAAATTGCACAAAGGAATAGTAAAGACCCCACAGATGCCCATTGTAGCTATTGCTAAGATAAAGGATGTCCTTTGTCTCTTCCCTCTAAATTAATCTCAGCAGGCAGCTTTCCACATCTGATCTTAAACCGTATAGATTCTCTGCAAACCATTGCTGATTAAAGAACCGGTGATTTTCACTCTGCTCTAATCTGGAGCTTCTCCGCTTTTTTACCTAGTAGCTTTCCTAATCAGAACCTGTTATTTTCTTGCTGAACCAATATAGGTGTAATTTGTGGTGTGCATGTTTCTCTATAGTTAAATTATTTTTCCCCCCTGGTTTAGTAATAAAGAAGCTGATTCAGGAAGCATTCTTTCCAGGGAGCTTATGGCTTTTGGTTTGATGCCATTTGGTGTTTGGGGAATTACATGTAGATTCTATTTGTTTCCTTGGTTGTTGTTTTTTTTAATGTTAGAGATGGCTCTTACTGCTAATGGGGGGGGGTGTCTTTATGGGTGAAAGATCTGCTTGCTCAATGAGAATCACTGTATTTGTTGGGAGTGGGGCACTTAAGAAAGGCCAGGTGACAAGGAATAAGAAATGGATTTTGAAAAAAAAACATATAGTTAATACAGTAAGACCAAAACATAATTAATTGCATCAAAAGTACAAAACTGCATACCAAGGAAGTTATATAAAGAGTATAAAGAGAAGATATACTTTAAGGCATATGCAGTAATTATTTTTGAACTGGAAATATTTACCTATTCATTGATAAATTCATTCAATCATTTAAAGAATGTATATGCTTAATGTAAACATTGAGACTCTGATATAAACTCTTTCAATTACAATGTTACCAGATATAAATGGGTGACCAAAAGCTCTCATTCATGTTCCTTTCCAAATGGAAGCTTTAATAAGCCTGACCTGAAAGTCAAGGAAAAAACCTCACATTTTTTACTGCTTTTCTTGAACACCTGCAGGGTTGAAGTTAGGGGTGAAATCCAGCAGGTTCTGCAGAACCCATAGCGGAAATTTTTAGCAGTTCAGAGAACTAGTAGCAGAAATTTTGAGTAGTTAGGAGAACCAGCAAATTCCACCTCTGGCTGGTCCCAGAGTGGGATGGGAATGGAGATTTTGCAGTATTCTTCCCCTGTCACACCCACCAAGCCATACCACGCCCACCAAGCCACGCCCACAGAATCAGTAGTAAAAAAATTTGGATTTCACCACTGGTTGAAGCCAACCATTACTAGCATTAATGATGTTAGCTAGATGGGTGATGAAAGGTCTACAAGCAAACAGTTAGGCTCGGAGAGCACCAAGGACTCCACAGTTCAATCCTGAAATACAGATATTCTCTTCTGTTGGCAATCAAACCATTCCAGAGGTTAAGTGACACAATGGAAAAGGCACACCTTTGTAGTCCTGTCAAATGACATTGTTTCAGAGAAGTACTCGTGGGACAGCCAAATATCATTAGGGGGAGGTAGTTCTACAGACCATCTGGTCCTGCACCATGTAGGATTGTATAGAACAGGGGTCTCCAACCTTGATCCCTTTAAGACTTATGGACTTCAACTCCCAGTGTTCCTCAGCCAGCTTTACTGGGAGGCTCCATTTTCACTGGCAGAGGCACTGTGGGCCAGTCGTTCGCTGTTTCCAGGATGGTTCCACAGGCCAGAACTAAGCACCCCGTGGGCTGGATCTGGCCCATGGGCCTTGAGTTTGATACCCCTGCTCTAAAGCATTTGATGGTAACTGGGATCATTTTTACTCCTGCTGCCCTTGGAATACTGGAAGCATGCAGGGAACACCCTGAGCCAACTAGGCCCGTTATGTAGAGATTCTGAAATAATAAAAATCTCATGCTACAAAAATGCTGGTTCCTCCTCACCACCACCACCACTCCCACAGACACATTTTCCAGTGCAAGTAGGGTGTGTTTGGCTATATATATACACGAAGCCAAACAGCAGCAGTGCAGCTCACCAGCTCAAATCCCCCTGCAACTCAGACTAATCTGAGCACAACCAAGCCCCCACCCAAACAGGACACACCCCCAGCCAATCAGAGCACAAAAAAACCCCCATCCAATCAGAGCACAGCCAAGCTCCCACCCAATCAGTTCAAACCCCCACTAGCAATTAAAAAGGAAGAAACAGCTGCAATCACACATTGCTCCCAGAAGCACGAAGCTGAAGCCTGAAGATGACGGATGAGACTTTGTCGAAACGTCGCCAAGACACTTCCAATTTTACGCGGGAGAAAACCCGAATAACCAAAGATCTACATACAAACACCCGCGAAAACCTCAGAATATATATATATATATATATATGTTTTCTGAGGTTTTCACGGGTGTTTGTATATAGGTCTTTGGTTGTTCGGGTTTCTCCCGTAAAATTGAAGTGTCTTGGCGACGCTTCGACGAAGTCTCATTCGTCATCTTCAGGCTTCAGCTTCGTGCTTCTGGGAGCAATGTGTGATCGCAGCTGTTTCTTCCTTTAACTGCTAGTGGGGTTTGAACTGATTGGGTGGGAGCTTGGCTGTGCTCTGATTGGATGGGGTTTTTCTGTGCTCTGATTGATGGGGTGTGTCCTGTGTTGGTGGGGGCTTGGTTGTGCTCAGTCTAATCTGTGCTGCAGGGGGATTTGAGCTGGTGAGCTGCACTGCTGCTGTTTGGCTTCGTGTTCGTGGTCGTGCTACATCTTCGTAGTGGGTGTCAGTCTGCTGCATGTATGGATTGGAGGGGTTTGAAGTGGCTAATGTTGCAGCTGCGGTCTGGCTTCTGGTCCTTGGTCGTGCTTCCTGATCAGTGTGGGTTTGGGTGTGCTTTCTGGGTGGATGTGTGGTGGTGACATCCTGTGTGGACCTCGTGAGTGTGGGTCTGGTGTCATTCCTCGTGTTAGGGACACGTTTGTCAATAAGGGCAGGTTTCAAATGGCTGGTAGGCGGGAGGTATCATCTCGTTTGTTCATGCTGTGTGGGCGTTTATCTCGATGGCTTCTCTGATTATTCTGTTGTTAAAGTGTTCAGTTTTGGCGATAGTTCTGGTCTTTTAAAGTCAATATCGTGTCCTGTGACTTTAAAGTGTTGGACCAGGAAGAAGTTGGTTCCTCTTTTGAATGAGTTCTTGTGTTCTTCAATGCGTGCACTTATTCTTCTGTTGGTTTGTCCAATGTATGTGGTGGGGCAGGCGGTGCAGGGGATTTCATATACTCCTTGATTTTCTAACTCAATTTTGTCTTTGGGGTTTCTTAGGATGGTGGATATTTTTGGTTTGTGCAGAATGCTGTCTTGATGTTATGTTTGTGGAGGATCTTGCTGATTCTGTCTGTGGTGCCTTTTATATATGGGAGGAGGGCTGTGCCATTTTCTTGCTCTCTGTCTTGGGTTTTAGTGGGGGTTCTTTTGGATTAGTTTGGTAATCTTATTTCTCTGGAATCCATTGGATGTTAGTACGTTTGTGAGAGTGTGTAGTTCAGTTTTAGGTGTTGTTCGTCAGCTAAGCATTTTGTTCTAGAGATGAGTGTCTTGGCTACGGAGTTGATCTGTGCTGGGTGGTGGTGTGAGAGTGCATGCAGATAGCGGTTTGTGTGTGTTTTCTTCTGGTAGATGGTGTGTCCTAGGGAGCCATTGGGTTTCTTGTAGACTAAGACATCTAGGAAGGGAAGTTGGTTGTTAACTTCTGTTTCCATGGTGAACTGTATTTTGGGGTGTAGGCTATTGAGGTGTGTGAGGAAGTTTTCAAGTTTTTCTTTCCCGTGTGGCCAGATTATGAAGGTGTCGTCTACGTATCTGAGCCAGAGTTTGGGTTTGTGATCAGATTTTTCTAGTGCTTGGGTTTCAAAGTGTTCCATGTAGAGGTTGGCAATGACAGGTGAGAGGGGTGATCCCATGGGTGCGCCTTCTATTTGTTTGTATTTTTGTCCGTTATAGATGAAGTATGTGTTGGATAGGCAGTGGTTGGTCAGATCTAGGATGTGCTTGGGGGGGTTATATTTGTTTTGGATAGCTGTCAAGGCTTCTTTGATTGGCAAAGAAGCTGTCAAGGCTTCTTTGTCACCACCACACATCCACCCAGAAAGCACACCCAAACCCACACTGATCAGGAAGCACGACCAAGGACCAGAAGCCAGACCGCAGCTGCAACATTAGCCACTTCAAACCCCTCCAATCCATACATGCAGCAGACTGACACCCACTACGAAGATGTAGCACGACCACGAACACGAAGCCAAACAGCAGCAGTGCAGCTCACCAGCTCAAATCCCCCTGCAGCACAGATTAGACTGAGCACAACCAAGCCCCCACCAACACAGGACACACCCCCAGCCAATCAGAGCACAGAAAAACCCCCATCCAATCAGAGCACAGCCAAGCTCCCACCCAATCAGTTCAAAACCCCCACTAGCAGTTAAAAGGAAGAAACAGCTGCGATCACACATTGCTCCCAGAAGCACGAAGCTGAAGCCTGAAGATGACGAATGAGACTTCGTCGAAACGTCGCCAAGACACTTCCAATTTTACACGGGAGAAAACCCGAACAACCAAAGACCTATATATATATATATATATATATATATATATATATATATATATATATATATATGTATGTATGTATGTATGTATGTATGTATGTATGTATGTATGTATGTATGTATATGTATATATCTGAACTGTTCTACACATTCCCACTGAAAACTACAATTGTGTAACATTGTAGTTTTGCAGCCAGATGCTTTCTACCACACTGCAACTACAATTGTAGACCATAGACTTACTTGAACTCAGAGTCTTTGAATTTTGATGACACATGAGGTCACCGAACAGAGCTCATATAAGCAGGAGAAATCAGGCTGGTACATAGCCTACAAAAACTTAAGATGGGATACAGGAAGAATCTAGGAAGCTACAAGATGAGGCGAGGCTTAAACAGGGATAGAATTGGGATTACATGAAGTGTTAAGGAGAAATTTCCTGACAGTTAGAACAATTAATCAGTGGAACAACTTGCCTCCAGAAGTTGTAAATGCTCCAACACTGGAAGTTGTTTTTTTTTAGTAAAAAAGTTTTATTTTTACAATCATGTCAAACAATTCATTCAATGTACAGTTATATACATTTAGTCGGGCCTGCCCAGTCACCACCCCCCTTTTTAACACTCCCCTCTTCTACCTTCTTTTACTATCCAAACCTTCCTCTCCTTCTCTTATCTACATCCTCTCCTCCACCCTACACCTTCCTTCTCCTCTTCTACCCCTCTTCCTTCCTCTTCTCCTCTTCCTACCTCCTACTCTCTCTTTTCTCCTCCCCACCGTTCTAAAATGGTAACTGGGCAGACCCCTCCCTACATTAATTATATTTATACATCTTCAATAATCCCTGTACATTCACCATCACTCCATCTCTAGCCTCAACCCCCCAATTCCCCTCCCCCATACCCCCCACCCCGACTTCCCAGAACAAAATGCAGGGTATCAAAACTAACAATCATAATCTAAAATAATTCCTAAATTATAATCTCTAGTCTCTCCACACTTAATCACACTCTCAATTCCCCTCTCCTTCAGAAATATATCTAATACAAAATATTTCCTAAATTTACTCATATGCTATTCGATATTTTTTTATCTGATACTTATTCTGAATATAATCAATCCACATTTTCCATTCTAAAATATATTTTTCTTGTGTATAGTCTTTCAAATAAGCAGAGATTTTTGCCATTTCTGCCAGATTTGATACTTTAAGTGTCCATTCTTCAATTGTAGGTAATTCTTCTTTCTTCCAATATTGAGCAATCAAAAGTCTTGCGGCTGTTATTAAGTTCAAAATCAATTTAGTCTCTATAACTGTACAGTTATAATTATTCCTAGTAAAAAGAACTGCGGAGTAACTACTCCGCAACACTGGAATTTTTAAAGAAGAGATTAGATAACCATTTGTCTGAAGTGGTGTAGGGTTTCCTGCCTAAGCAGGGTTGGACTAGAGGATCTCTAAGGCCCCTTTCAACTCTGCTATTCTATTCTATTCTATTCTATTCTATTCTATTCTATTCTATTCTATTCTATTCTATTCTATTCTATTCTATTCTATTAACTAAGAATTCCTGTGAATAGGAAGATGACCTAAGGCTAAAGAATTCAAATGTTAAAAATTATAAATGGATATTTTGCACATTGAAATGCACCAGGAAAAATGATTGGGTTGCTCCCGGGAAGACAATGTTATGGGAACACAGTGGTGCAGTAAGACCCCCGAAGGGCTTTTCAGGGCAGCTGTGGCAAGGTTGTTTCATTCTCCATCTGAAAACTGGGCATCTTTTGCAATAATATTAATTTTGCATTTTTATAGATTCCACTTCACAGAATTCATTTTATGACAATGACTGCATATTTTATCATAACTTGCACCTGTTCTGAGAAAGAACCCTGATATTTGCCTCTGACAGCTCAATTTAATCTCGGCAAATCTCCTTTTCCTGATAACCTTATTAAAAGGATAGTTAATGAGAAACAGAGCCATAAATGGTAAAACCAAGACCCATCCCAACCCGAAAGCCATCGTGCCTGGATGAACAAGCGAAGAAATGATAAGGTCAATCTAGTAAATGAAGAAAAATTGAAGGAGGAAGAATCACCTGTGTTGCCCTGAGTTCCTGGATGAAAAGCAATTTAATGAACAATAAATGAAAAAGGTCCCATCCTTATGATGTTTAAAGATGCACTCTGCACCACAAGCTTTTAGTGTGTTCCTTTAGTGTGAATGGTGACCTTCAGTCAGGCAGGGTACTACAAGGCCATAAATCAGAGGTCTTCAAACTTGGCAGCTTTAAGACTTGTGGACTTCAACTCCCAGAATTCTCCAACCAGCTATGCTATGCTGGCTGGAGAATTCTGGGAGTTGAAGTCCACAAGTCTTAAAGCTGCCAAGTTTGAAGACCTCTGCCATAGATGGATGGCCTTGCTTACTTTACATACCAATGGGCACTAAGCCTTCCTAAGTTCACACTTTTCTCCGTGTGTGTGTGTGTGTGTGTGTCTTCAAGTCAATGTTGACCCCTGGTCTAGTTTCTACATTTTTCTTTTCCAGGTTTTATTAATGATTTACCTTTGCCTTCTTTCCGGGGCTGAGAAAAGTGACTGGCTTTGTACCTAAGGCAAGACTAGAACTCACAATGTCACAGTTTCTATCCTAGTGCCTTAAGTAGTGGCTCTCGAGCTCAAACTAAGGACTGATAAATAACAGGGAACGGGAAAGTGGCAGTCTCTTCCATTATCTTGCCTGCATTTAAAGGTGAACTATTATTGGCACAGCAGAATATAGCATCCTTGCTGTTTGTAAAATGTTTCTAACCATAGTAAGCCTCAGATTATAAACAATTTTGTCGAATTAAAGATAAATTCGGTAAGCATTTGTCTGTAGCTTTGTTCGGGGCTATTAACCAGGATGTTTCAAATTGTATTAGTGGTTAAGCATTTAAGGAAGACAAACATGCTGTACAGTCCAAATAAACCTTTGGTAGGTGGAGATGGTTAATTGAACAGGGGGAAATAAAGGACGGAGGTGGCAAAGTTAATAAAGCTTATGAAACTGCTGAAGAACAAATCAGTTCCAGTCATTGATTATTGTCTTCTTGATGGGCAGGAACACCTCAAGCTCTTTTTCACTTTTCTAGTTCTGTGAACAGCCTCTCTTTCCGGACATAGGGAGATAAGCACTACGCGCTTTGCCTGCCCCCAGTTCTAAATTGAGCTCATCTGTGTTCACATACAGTTGTATCTCGAGTTCTTTTTAATGTTATACCAATCGAGTCTACAGCCTGCAGCAAGCAGACGTTATCAAGATGTACCTATCTCTGTTTTCTTTTATATTGACTCTCACTGGTAGAAGCCAGCATTTATAACCATATAAAGGGGAAGATGGAAATAGCAACAGGGACGTCCTTAATTCTAATCTTAGCAGTACTATAAATTCAGTAGGTAGCCGCAGGTAAATTCCTTTCTGTCCACCACACTGTCAGCTTCCTGTCTGTTTTATAGAGATAATGCTGAATCTATCAAAGGGGGCTCTTGAGAGGTTCTTTCAGATAATGGATGGGAGTCACTTCAAATGTTTTCAAGTGCTACATACATTCTTAAACAGTAATTATTTGCAGATAGCTTAGTTGTAAATTAAATACTTAACATGTCTATTAAGGGGGGGGCAGGATATCAGATAATTTATAGTTCAGAAATCTTCTAGACCTAAAGGAACCAACCAGATAATTTATAAGCTTTATTCCCATGTTACTTGTTATGAGAGAAATGGACATGTTCAGCTGGCCTATTTGGATGGCACATCCCAAGGCCTGAATGCCCCTTGTTGAGGTCTGCAAAGAAAGGCTAAGTTGTTCTCACATGTGGGGTTATATAGAGTCTCATTGCATAGTTGTCTCAGTCACACTGATTCACTGTATGTGAGCTTTTTGACATTAGGCTGCATTTCCAGGTAAAGAGTGAGTCAACCTGAAAGATGACAATCAAGATAAGCACTAGCAGTTTGAGCCTAATGTTTTTCCTTAATGAGCTCAACTTGCAAAATGGCGTCTAGCCAATGAAACCAGAAAGAAGTTGGTTACCTAAAATCACTGAGAGTTGAGCAGCATATAAATTTGATAGATAATAAATAATTATTATTTCTAGAAGACAAAATTGAGACTCTGCTAGCTCTCATTCAGCACAGGAAAAGGAAGATGTATTTATGGATAGAATACAGATAGTCCCCAGTTTACAACCACAACTGAGCCCAGAATTTCTGTTGCTGGGCAATACAGTTGTTAAGTGTGTTTTGCTCCACTTTGCAACCATTTTTGCCACAGTTGTTAAGTGAATCACTGCAGTTCTAAAATTAGTAACACGGTCGTAAAGTGAATCTGGCTTCTCCATTGACTTCGCTTGTCAAAAGGGGATTGCATGAGGACACTGCAACCCCCATAAATACCTACCAGTTGCCAAACATCCAAATTTTGATCACATGGCCGTGGTCATAAAGTGTGAAAAAGGTCATAAGTTACTTTTTTCAGTGCCATTGTAAACTTTGAATGGTCACCAACAAATGGCTGTAAGTCAAGGACTACCTGTACTATGAAGTACACACTGCACACATCATATACACATTTTAAATTTAAATAGGATTCCTGCAAGCAGCAACAGCTTATTTTAGCCTCCGACTTTAACAGATAAAAGCTTCTACAATACTTATTGTAGGCTTGTTTTTCTTAACACACACACACACCTCAAAATCTATCTATAGAGAATTAATATTTCTTTATCTGGAGTATTATCTATACCTACAGGCCTAATAGAGAGATTGGAAGGATTTGAGAATTCTATTGAGAAGGCTCCATACCAGGAGTCTCCAACCTTGGTCCCTTTAAGACTTGTGGACTTCAACTCCCAGAGTCTCTCAGCCAGCTCTGGGAGTTTAAGTCCACAAGTCTTAAAGGGACCAAGGTTGGAGACCCCTGCTCCATACAATGGCCTCTATTCTCACCCCCTCAAATACAAGGGGAAACTTGGCTTTCAGCCTTTCATTTGCTGATTCAGCAGGCTACCAAATTGTTCTGACTTCACTTCTATAGTGGGACAGAATAGAATGGGGAGTTCACCCTCCAGTATCATTATAGAAGGCCTGCGCATCCCAAGGCAGTAGCATCAACACCTCTTTTTCTCAGCAACTGCAGTGCTATTGATCTGCCAATATCAACATCTACTTTTCCGGTAACAGCTTAATATTTTACAGCTGTATGTTATGCTCTTCATATCAACTGCCCATAATGATAACAACAGCTGCCATATTTAGGATCTTTTGACAATTTTGAGCTCCTCCCTTGGCCCCTGTAACAAAGTTTGTAGCACAAAGCTATGCATTTTACAGTAGCTGCTATAATGGGATACAGAAAATAAAATTAAATATGAATGCAGAGGAAGGTTAAGCTATGATGGATTGATATTTCTGAATCCTGTCATCTTTGCCAGCTGTTTTGTAACTATATGAAGTGACAAGATCATTATGGATGAAATTTTGCCTTTTAAAATCCCAATGCTGTCTTAATTAGCATGGGGCTGGTTTTGACACTTGCTTTGATGTCCAATTTTCTGTTTGGACTGGGTGGTGAATTTTGAAGCCTTTAAGAAATGCCTTGGTGCCTTTGGTGGCTGCAGCTGTCAAAAGCCTTAATACAGGAGTTGCCAATTCAGTGCAGTGTTTATAACACATCAATAGTAGACCACAGACAATGTGGTTGCATATAATTAGCATATGTTAAACACAATCATGTAGTACTTTTTCTTTAGCTGCAAACTCCTGTGCACAGAATTTCTCGATCATTCAAACAGTAGGATGGAACTAAGGCTGGCGATTAAAAAAATAATTTGCTTTGAAATGAGATCTTATATATATATATAAATATACATATACATATACATATACATATACATATACGTACGTACGTACATACATACATACATACATACATACATACATACATACATACATACATATATATATATATATATATATTTGTTTTCTGAGGTTTTCACGGGTGTTTGTATATAGGTCTTTGGTTGTTCGGGTTTTCTCCCGTGTAAAATTGGAAGTGTCTTGGCGACGTTTCGACGAAGTCTCATTCGTCATCTTCAGGCTTCAGCTTCGTGCTTCTGGGAGCAATGTGTGATCGCAGCTGTTTCTTCCTTTTAACTGCTAGTGGGGGTTTGAACTGATTGGGTGGGAGCTTGGCTGTGCTCTGATTGGATGGGGTTTTTGTGCTCTGATTGGCTGGGGTGTGTCCTGTGTTGGTGGGGGCTTGGTTGTGCTCAGTCTAGTCTGTGTCGCAGGGGTATTTGAGCTGGTGAGCTGCACTGCTGCTGTTTGGCTTCGTGTTCGTGGTCGTGCTACATCTTCATAGTGGGTGTCAGTCTGCTGCATGTATGGATTGGAGGGGTTTGAAATGGCTAATGTTGCAGCTGCGGTCTGGCTTCTGGTCCTTGGTCGTGCTTCCTGATCAGTGTGGGTTTGGGTGTGCTTTCTGGGTGGATGTGTGGTGGTGACATCCTGTGTGGACCTCGTGAGTGTGGGTCTGGTGTCATTCCTCGTGTTAGGGACACGTTTGTCAATAAGGGCAGGTTTCCAAATGGCTGGTAGGCGGGAGGTATCATCTCGTTTGTTCATGCTGTGTGGGCGTTTTTCTATCTCGATGGCTTCTCTGATTATTCTGTTGTTAAAGTGTTCAGTTTTGGCGATAGTTCTGGTCTTTTAAAGTCAATATCGTGTCCTGTGACTTTAAAGTGTTGGACCAGGGAAGAAGTTGGTTCCTCTTTTTGAATGAGTTCTTGTGTTCTTCAATCGTGCACTTATTCTTCTGTTGGTTTGTCCAATGTATGTGGTGGGGCAGGCGGTGCATGGGATTTCATATACTCCTTGATTTTCTAACTCAATTTTGTCTTTGGGGTTTCTTAGGATGGTGGATATTTTTGGTTTGTGCAGAATGCTGTCTTGATGTTATGTTTGTGGAGGATCTTGCTGATTCTGTCTGTGGTGCCTTTTATATATGGGAGGAGGGCTGTGCCATTTTCTTGCTCTCTGTCTTGGGTTTTAGTGGGGGTTCTTTTGGATTAGTTTGGTAATCTTATTTCTCTGGAATCCATTGGATGTTAAATACGTTTGTGAGAGTGTAGTTCGGTTTTAGGTGTTGTTCGTCAGCTAAGCATTTTGTTCTAGAGATGAGTGTCTTGGCTACGGAGTTGATCTGTGCTGGGTGGTGGTGTGAGAGTGCATGCAGATAGCGGTTTGTGTGTGTTTTCTTCTGGTAGATGGTGTGTCCTAGGGAGCCATTGGGTTTCTTGTAGACTAAGACATCTAGGAAGGGAAGTTGGTTGTTAACTTCTGTTTCCATGGTGAACTGTATTTTGGGGTGTAGGCTATTGAGGTGTGTGAGGAAGTTTTCAAGTTTTTCTTTCCCGTGTGGCCAGATTATGAAGGTGTCGTCTACGTATCTGACCAAAACCAAAAAATATCCACCATCCTAAGAAACCCCAAAGACAAAATTGAGTTAGAAAATCAAGGAGTATATGAAATCCCATGCACCGCCTGCCCCACCACATACATTGGACAAACCAACAGAAGAATAAGTGCACGCATTGAAGAACACAAGAACTCATTCAAAAAAGAGGAACCAACTTCTTCCCTGGTCCAACACTTTAAAGTCACAGGACACGATATTGACTTTTAAAAGACCAGAACTATCGCCAAAACTGAACACTTTAACAACAGAATAATCAGAGAAGCCATCGAGATAGAAAAACGCCCACACAGCATGAACAAACGAGATGATACCTCCCGCCTACCAGCCATTTGGAAACCTGCCCTTATTGACAAACGTGTCCCTAACACGAGGAATGACACCAGACCCACACTCACGAGGTCCACACAGGATGTCACCACCACACATCCACCCAGAAAGCACACCCAAACCCACACTGATCAGGAAGCACGACCAAGGACCAGAAGCCAGACCGCAGCTGCAACATTAGCCATTTCAAACCCTCCAATCCATACATGCAGCAGACTGACACCCACTACGAAGATGTAGCACGACCACGAACACGAAGCCAAACAGCAGCAGTGCAGCTCACCAGCTCAAATCCCCCTGCAGCACAGATTAGACTGAGCACAACCAAGCCCCCACCAACACAGGACACACCCCAGCCAATCAGAGCACAGAAAACCCCATCCAATCAGAGCACAGCCAAGCCCCCACCCAATCAGTTCAAATCCCCACTAGCAGTTAAAAGGAAGAAACAGCTGCGATCACACATTGCTCCCAGAAGCACGAAGCTGAAGCCTGAAGATGACGAATGAGACTTCGTCGAAACGTCGCCAAGACACTTCCAATTTTACACGGGAGAAAACCCGAACAACCAAAGACCTATATATATAAATATATATATATATATATATATATATACAAACATACATACATACATACATATATATATATATATATATATATATATATATATATATATATCACTCTGCTTAGATCAGTGGTAGTCAACCTGGTCCCTACCGCCCACTAGTGGGCGTTCCAGCTTTCATGGTGGGCGGTAGGGGTTTTGTCTGATACTGAAGCACTTTCCTTTTTTTTAATTTAATTGACTTTTTAAAAAATTGTCATAGCATTATTTAAAAACATTTTCATTAGGTTTTCATAAAATTCCCCGTGACAATTTAAATTTCTGAAAATATACTATTTGTATCGCCCCCACATAAGTTTAGTTCACGTTATGTAAGTGAAACTAAATGGCGCTATAGTGCGACCGCAAACAAAAGAGCCTCGTCCCAGAATAGCTCGTGCATCTCCCCTCACACCACCCAGCTGTAACAGACAAGCAGAGCTGGTAGCCGGTGCCCCCCCCCCAAACCCAATCTATGATGCGCGGGAGGCATGCGCAGACGATGATACACTTTATAAATCACCATTACTGTGGAACCGGTGGGCAGTTAGAAAATTTTACTACTAACAGAAATACAAAAGTGGGCGGTAGGTATAAAAAGGTTGACTACCCCTGGCTTAGATGGAAATCTAATAGAAGTGGAAATGTTTTAGGTTGCAGGGATGGGAAGAGTCCCTTCCTTCCCACAGCAAAAGAAGGCTGATTGACAATAAGATCCTCAAGCTCTTGAAATGCTTCTTTTTCTTCCAAACTAAACTCAGCAAACTGTCTGGCACAGATTCATATCGCTGGTCTTCTAGCTAAGAGCTGTCTTTACCAGAGGTGGATAACTGTCTGAAAACCTCATAAGCTGTGGTGACATGATGCCCTTCAGATGTTTTGGATTTCAACTCCCATCAGCATGATAAAGGACAAGAGATTATAGGACTAGCAGACCAAAACATCTGGAAGGCATGAGGTTGCCTACAGTTACTAAGAATTGCTCATTACATTTTTCAGAAAAGAGTACTTCTCAGTCATTGCTGGAATTATATAAGAATTCCATATCTTGCGTAATATATATCATCTTATATCAGGCAAATCATATAAAAAATGCTGCCTCCTGTCAACCATCCCATTGGTACATTCAGCAAAAGAAACTCCTGGGACATTATTTTACCAAGAGTATAATTTTACTGATAGAGCCATATAGGCACAGTAGAAGCAAAGCCAGTTTTTAAAGTTTTCATGCAAAAAAAACCCCTGCATAGTTAAAATCCCCCTCCCTCCTTGGACCACCCACTGTTCATTGTCCATCAATGCAGTGCAATCTGTCTTCTTGGGTCAGAAGACTCTCATCATTTGACCTTGAGGTGTCAAGATCACAGCTCAGTTCCTTCCCAATCGCCCATACGTTCCAATCATATCCCTCCCCCTTCCCTGGTTTCAGTTGTCTGGCTGCGAGCAAAAGTGCACAGCAAGTCGGCTATGACACCTCCTCTTTCTGTATAGATCTGCATTATATTTTTTTGCCAAATGCATTTTTCCCTAGAACAGCGATCCCCAACTTTTCAATCTTGATGGCCCAGCCCAGTGCAGGATGGGTGGGTGTAGCATGTGAATGACAGGCACATATGTGTACAGCTCCATTTGTGCGAGCAGTTTGCATGCACACCTCCACTCACAATGAATGGAGTTTTGTGCGCAAGCAGGGGAAGCTTGCACTCACATGTGAAGCTCCACTGGCACTCATGGCAGACATGCTTACCCGTGAAGCTCCACTCGCATGAGTGGAGGCCACTTGTGGGGAAGATGCTTGCACGCGAGCACCCTTTGCTTGCACGAGTGGAGCTTCGTGTGTGAGTGCTTGCCCATGGATGGTTGGTTAGAACAACAGTAATAGCTTAAAAGACTATATAAGGCTCTGAATGTTATTGTTTGCATAGTTCCTTCTTTAATCAGATTCAAGAAAATCTACCCAGGCAGCCTTATTCACATCATTTTTAGAACCTTGCAATATGTTTTGGAAACTTCAAATGGTGTAAAATATAACCGCTAATCTACTAATCATTACAGCAGATGGCAGCAACCTGACCAACTTTGGCTGATCTCAGAAAAGCTAAGTAGGGGTCAGAACTGATTACAGCATAGATGGGAGAACATTAGGACATCTCTGAGCTTAGATAAGACTGGGAAGTAAAAACAAAATCCAGAAGAAGAGACACGCTTCTATATTCTAATGTAGTTAGAATGTAGTCTACATTCTAACAATGTAAGACACAGTAGACATATCAGTGTAATTGCTAAATGCCTAAGTATCATCAAACGAGAATTTAACAGAAAGATAAAGAAAAGACAGAATTTTTCTCTCTCCCATATTGGAAGATATATACCAGTGATGGCTAACAGTTGTGCTGTTGCATGCCAAAAGGGAGGGATTACGGGGAGGCGTGTGTGTGTGCCTACACCCATAATTCAATGTGCTCCGCCCCCCCGTGCATGCGTGTGTGACCTCCACTCTTTTGGCACACGATGGCACGATGGGCCCAGTAGGCCCGTTTTTTGTCCTCCCCAGGCTCCAGAGACTTTCTTTGAGCCTGGGGAGGGCGAAAACAGCCTCCCCCCACCGGAGGCCCTCCAGATGCCAGAAACAGCCCATTTCCTGACTTCCAAAAATCAGCTGGCCATTGCACGCATGCACGCTGGAGCTGAGCTAGGGCAACACTTGCGTGCCCACAGATATGGCTCCATTTGCCACCTGTGGCATGCATGCCATAGGTTCGCCATCATGGATCTATACCTACTACCAGTTGTTTTCTGAACTCAGTTTAAAGGTTTGCAATATGGCTATCTGAAGGAACTATGGTCATAACTGTATCCAGGTTTGAAGCTATTTGGAAAAGACTTCTTAGAGATCTGTTTGTAGAGGATTCATTTGCCAGGAGAGAGCTTTGTCTCATGTTGCTTCCAAACTATAGAACTTCTCCCTTTGGAGCCACAATTATTTCCACACTCTACATTTAGAAACTTTCACTCCAAGAAGAAAAGAAAGCAGCCCTTCAGGCTGCCTTAGTATTGTTCATGTTGCTTTGAATGGTATGGTTCTTTTGTATGATGGAGGATACTCTTTCATTGCACACCACTTGATTGTTTTCAGAAAGGAAAGATGACATATTTTAATAAATAACATAAATACTGAGCTTTCATCATGGCCAAACCAAAGCGAGTTGCTCCTTGTTGGTTTTTGTCCTTGCTTTGTGGGTCCCAGATCCTTAACTGATTTCCTGGAATCTGTGTGTTGTCATTTTATTCCTAGCACAAGAGAAATTTGCGCTGAACATCCAGCAAAGACATTTCATCTCCTGAAAAAGAATTTCTGAATCCAAATTCTAACCCCAAACAATTTAATATTGTGAGCTTTTTGCTTCCATTTTTGTTGTTCCATTGGCTGCAGTTTTATTATACTTTTTTAGGTCTACATTTTATGAGTCACTATGTGAATAAAAGCTCCCAGGAGGAGTATGTATAATATAAACAAAAGAAAATCCATACATATGAAAATATAATCAAAGGACAATACTTTAAAATAGCTATTAAAGGTAACAAGGGCAAATCAGGCAGCCCAGAAACAAAGAATATAAGTCCATCACTGAGATGAACTACTTAAAACCCAGCATAGCAGCAAGGCAGAAAACCTCTGAAAGAGCCCAAAGAATAAGAAGGGTGTTTACAGGGGCATGCATGCATGTATCTATAAATTAATGATAGCTTGGAGATCAATTTTGTACTGGTCATACTAGAAATCTAAACCATTTAGGAAGATGGTAGGTAGTAAGGGATTTGAGGCAAGGTCAGGTCTATCCCAATGATGCTTTTTCGAAGAGTAACTGGACTTTCTTTTTTCCCTTGAAGATGTTTATAATCCTTGCAGTCAGCTGGTCATATTAATCTGGAATAAATCCTTCCATTTTCCATCATTCAGTCAGAACTGAAGAAGCGTCTTGGATGAGCAGTGAAACATCTTCAAGGGGAAAAAAAAGAAAAGAAAATTCAGTTGCCTTTTGAAACAGCATCTTTGGGACAACTATAACCTGGATGCCTGAGAATCTCCATAGACATTTGGCAAAGTCTATCCTTGTTCAAGAGTCTAGTGGCTTGGGTCTCTCATAATGGGATCTCATTATGGTTAAATTGCAACCTATGACCATCATTTGTGTTGTAAATGTTGTACCTTTGATGAAGATATTTTTTTTCTTTTTCTTTTATGTACACTGAGAGCATAGACCCCTTGCAATTTGCATACCGAGCAAATAGATCAACAGATGATGCTGTTAATATGGCTCTGCACTACATCCTACAACATCTTGAGTCTCCAAAGACCTATGCAAGGGTCCTTTTTGTAGACTTTAGTTCAGCATTCAATACCATCATTCCAGACATTCTTCTAACTAAGCTAAACCAGCTACAGGTACCGGAACAGACTTGTAAGTGGATCACAAGCTTCCTAACAAACAGGAAGCAGCAGGTGAAGCTAAGCAAGATCACATCAAATACCTGTACAATTAGCACAGGGGCCCCCCAAGGCTGTGTGCTCTCCCCACTTCTCTTCTCTCTGTATACCAATGACTGCATCTCCAATGATCCATCTGTTAAGCTACTGAAGTTCGCAGATGACACAACAGTGATTGGTCTCATTCGAGACAATGACGAATCCGCATATAGACGAGAGGTCGAACGACTAGCCTTGTGGTGCAACCAAAACAATCTGGAACTGAACACACTCAAAACCGTAGAAATGGTGGTAGACTTTAGGAAAAACCCTTCCATACTTCCACCTCTCACAATACTTGACAACACAGTATCAACAGTAGAAACCTTCAAATTTCTGGGTTCTATCATATCGCAAGATCTCAAATGGACAGCTAACATCAAAAACATCATTAAAAAAGGACAACAAAGAATGTTCTTTCTGCGCCAACTCAGTAAGCTCAAACTGCCCAAGGAGCTGCTGATCCAATTCTACAGAGGAATTATTGAGTCTGTCATTTGCACCTCTATAACTGTCTGGTTCGGTTCTGCAACCCAACAAGAAAAACACAGACTTCAGAGGATAATTAGAACTGCAGAAAAATAATTGCTACCAACTTGCCTTCCATTGAGGACCTGTATACTGCACGAATCAAGAAGAGGGCCGTGAAAATATTTGCAGATCCCTCGCATCCTGGACATAAACTGTTTCAACTCCTACCCTCAAACGACGCTATAGAGCACTGCACACCAGAACAACTAGACACAAGAACAGTTTTTTCCCGAAGGCCATCACTCTGCTAAACAAATAATTCCCTCAACACTGTCAGACTATTTACTGAATCTGCACTACTATTAATCGTTTCATAGTTCCCATCACCAATCTCTTTCCACTTATGACTGTATGACTATAACTTGTTGCTGGCAATCCTTATGATTTATATTGATATATTGATCATCAATTGTGTTGTAAATGTTGTACCTTGATGAACGTATCTTTTCTTTTATGTACACTGAGAGCATATGCACCAAGACAAATTCCTTGTGTGTCCAATCACACTTGGCCAATAAAATTCTATTCTATTCTATTCTATATGCACCAAAATAAATTCCTTGTGTGTCCAATCACACTTGGCCAATAAATAAATTCTATTCTATTCTATTTGTCTTGTAGAAAAACCTGTTGGGTTAGAATTGCTTCTTAGATGGCTCAGTCAGATGCTGTTTTGGTAGATTGGTCTCTAAATTGCTTAAGACATTTGGTTTCATAAAATTAATAACTCAAACCTGAGAGACTATTAAATTATCTCCACCCAGGACATCTGGAATTTAACTGGAAGAATTTTCTACTCCTCCTACTCTGAAATGGCTAACTTCATCTGTTCCTGTTTTCCTCTTTGGCTTCTATGATGCATCAGCAACCAACCTTATTTACAACATGGTATCTTAGTAGAAATGGGTCATTTCAAAGATATAAACAGAATAATCATTTCAGACTGTTACTTGAAGTTAGCTTCTAACCAGTGGTGAAATCTTCTGTGGGTCGCTACTGGTTTGCTGCCTATGCATCCGCCGTGCATACCAAATGCAAACTTCATGATGAAAAAGGAGCCGTTTGAAGGTAAGTAGAACAGCGAGGGGGGGGGAACAGCTGTGCCGCACAGGATTTCCTGCTTTTGGACCAACTAGTAGGTTTTTTTTTATTACCAGTTCACTGAATCAGTAGATTTTATCACTACCAGTTCACCAGAACTGGTAGGATTTCACCTAAGCTTCTAACACATTAGGATGGGGTTTTGCTGGCTCTTTTGAGATATCAGCTCGTCCTTGTCACCAACTGATGGAATAGAAGATTTTCAGAGTAGTTGAAAACTCTGGGTATAGGGAGAATGGCAAATACCAATGTTGACGTTCTATTAAAACTAAGACAATTACAGATTGTAATGTGAGCATGCAACTGATCTACAAACTAATACACATTTTATTTGTTTTATTCCTCTAGTGCTTTATATAATGCTGTTTATCCCACAAGGGACTAGTGTGACAGATTTGCACATATATAAAGTACGAAAGAAGTCCTTTCTGCAAAAAAGATGTAATTAGCTAAATAAATTAATTGTTCTATAAGGCCATAATGTCATAAGACTGGGGCAGATCTTGAAATGGCTTAAATATTGGCCTGTAATAACCTTTGTGCTTCTGTGCTTTAACATCATTTAATAAAAATGCATGCTTGAGAGTGTGAGCTGATAACCTGATAGAGTGGACAATGTCTTTTTTATCCCATTTTTAGCATTGTTCCTTTGCTTAGAGCCAGACCATTCTCCAAACTGCATTTTTAAAAATGTATGGACATGATCATTTTTCAACATGCAGAGTTTTGACAATTTTGTTCAACTTCTGTTAACATTAAGTGCATCAATCTCTATTATTATTATATCATCATTTCATTTCTTGTTCATATAATTCAAAGGGGCAGCATAGTTAACATTCTTACCTCTTGCTTTTCCCACAATGACATCCCTTTGAGATGAGTTGCGCTGAGAGAGAGTGACTGGCCCAAAGTCACCCAGCTGGCTTTTCAGGCCTAAGGCAGCTCTAGAACTCACAGTCTCCTGGTTTCTAGGTCAGCACCTTCTCCACCACACCCAACTGGCTTGATGTGGGAGGGGTTTATTAAAACAAGAGTTGATCGACTGATTTGGATGTACATTCTGCTGTAGAGCCTCAAAATATCTCTAGGATCATTTTAATAACATAAGAATTGAAAAGCCATCCATTCAAAAAATTCACTCCAAATCAAAGCTTCGCAGCTTATGTATAAGAAAGTGAAATAATCAAAGAGTCTCTCAGTTTCCTTTCCAAATCCTTTCTGAACATCCTGATTACACTTCTAAAGATGAGTAAGCAACAAAGTCTTTCTCAGAAAGAAAATTTACAGCTGAGAAATCTGCTGTTCCTTTGCCTACCTGCTTGCCATCGGAAACAGAATGATACAGACACAGAACTAAGAAGATGTCACTTCAGGTGTTACAGATTGAAACCCCAAGGGAAATGGGATAGCAATATAAAATCTATGGATAGTTTTGTTGTGACCCAGGCACAAGTAGGTAGTAGGAAACCCAGTCAGTAAAAAACAAACAAACTTTATTCGAACAGCTGAGAATTACTTCATTCCCAGCGTAGTTCAACTAAATTAAACAGATTCATCCCAACACAAATTCCTCAGTCCTATCCCAAACCTTGGTCCAATTAGGCAAACTGCCGAAGGCCTTTCTTGGCAAACGTTCAGAAGTCACGGATACAAAAATAAATGCAAGATGTAGATGAAGAAGAAGATGACGCTACCAACGTCGTTTTCCGGGAAAGCCCAAACACCATTTTGGGTCTGCTTTAAGCCTTATGGGAGGGGCCAATCATCTCTTGGCCCTACTCCCAAGTTGTCCTCTTTGCTTGATTTGCTCTTGCCTTCAAGCAGCTCTTCTCATGCATGCATTAGGAACAGGCGCCTCACTACTATCAGTCTCTGGAGGTTCTGGAGTCCATATCTCACTCCCCGATGGCCCTGGCCCCACCTCAGCCTCATCGCTGTCCAACTAGTGACCTTCTGTGATTGAAGGCAAACTATGAGCCACAGTGGTGCAGTGGTTAGAATGCAGTACTGCAGGCTACTTCTGCTGACTGCCGACTGCCTGCAATTTGGCAGATCGAATCTCATCAGGCTCAAGGTTGATTCAGCCTTCCATTCTTCCGAGATGGGTAAAATGAGGAACCAAATTGTTGGGGGCAATATGCTAACTCTGTAAGCTGCTGTAAAGCACTGTAAAGCAGTATATAAGTCTAAGTGCTATTGCTATTGCTATTGCTATTAACCTGGCCTCCTCTCTGTCAGTCTAGCACTTTTAACCCGACCACCATGCTGACTCTTTTAAGGGTGTATTCTTTTTTTCTTATCCCTTGTTACTCTAAAGTTAATTTAAGAATCATTCTCATTCTCAAATGTCTTCATTTGTGGGAATTAATGTTCCTATAAGATATTCCTATAACTTTCTCAGTATTGTGTTTACTTCCAGTAAAACGAATTTGTAATATGTGACCATGTAACATTCTTTTTATTCCTAGAGTGATTCATTGATTTGGTTGTGCAAATATTGCAAGTTTTGGCTCTTGGAAAGTTGAAGGAATATGCTCTTGATTATCACTGAGAATTGGTCTTAAGGGGTAAATTCCATTTTGTTTCTTCTCTTATCAGCTGTCAAAGGTGCTGAAGCACCAAGTCCTTTATCTTCCTGATAAATGCTGCCCACTTGGATTTAAGCAGAGCTCTTCCAATTTATACCTGTCAAGGTGAAGTTAGATATCAACATATAAAGCGATAAGAAAATGGAATTTCATTATGATTAGTAAGGTCTTCCAAACCTTGCACAAAGGCAAACAAAGAAATGTTAAAACAAATTTGTCTAGCTGTTGTTGAATGTAGATTATTAAAAAGTTCAATAGTTGAGATACCAATAAAGAAATGCTATCTTGTTTCATTTAAAGTGTCACAGGTTGTTCAGCTGTGTTAGTTTTTCAACATAATTATTTTTGAAAGCTTACACAATAGTGGGTTTTGTCATTTCATGTCTCGGAAAGATTACTGTGTATTAAAAAAAATCAGATAAGATTTTAAAACTTTTTTTCTTGGCATGAAACTAGCTTAGTATATACCTAGCTTTTTAAATTAAAACCCAACTTTAGAATAATTTTATCATGCAGTTGTATATAGAATCCTCATCCTCATCTAAAACTGCAGGAACTGTAGCAGTTCTTGAGATTAATATTCTTTACAGAAAAAGTACACTATGTCTAGATTGGTTATGACTTGTGCCAGACTGGCATATTCAGCTTTCTTCCAATAGCTGATAAATCAATTTAATGCGAGATCAAAGCAAGTAGCCCAATTCAGACTGGGTTTTGTTGTAAGTTAATATTTATATAGAGCCAGTTTGATGTAATGGTTAAGGCATCGTTAGAAACCTGGATCCCATGAATTCTAGTCCTGCCTCAGACACCAGGCCAGCAGGGTGATCCTGGGCCAAGGAGGAGGCAAGGGCAAACTACCTCTGAAAAACCTTGCCAAGAAAACATGTCCAGGCAGTTTGGGAAAATTGGTCACAATAGAATGGGAATTTTTAAAAATATATTTGTGATGACCCGGGGTGTGACACAAAGGCAACACAGCCGGAGAACTGATATTATCACCCTGGGCCCCCAATGTCCCTTTCAACTCTCTAACCTGGAGAGAGCTCTTCCACCAACCTGTAATAGTCTTTAGGTGGCAATACTTCAAGTCCCAAACGTTGTAAGGAGAAAACTTCTAATAAAAAATCCAAAGGCAAGACAAAATAATTAATCCAGCAGGGCAAGCAAAATAAGGAATTCCACAAGTAAAATAGCACGGCAATAAATCAAGCCAGTTGGGAGGATGCCAGGATTCAAAGAAACGCCAAATAAACTCAGCATTTGTTCCTGACAAATGCCCCTCCCCTTTGTCTTTCCTTTTAAACTCCATCAGCAGCTGTACCTTGTAAAGAGGATCGGGTCCCTTTCCTCCCTCGTAAGCCACACAACCCACGTTGCTCTCTTCTCCGTTCCTCCCTGCGCCACCTAGGATGAAGAGGGGGTGGGCCTTGGGCTTCATCTGAACCCCTTCTCCCTTGTTCTACCTCTCTCCTGCTCTGCCGAGCCTGACTTTGCTCTTTCCCAGTTTTTTCCATAGCCAATGGATCCACTCTCTCACTCTCTGTCAGCCGTTCCTCTTCCCCTTTGCATTCAGACTCCCACAGGGGCATGACAATATTATTTAGATTCAGTGACTACATTTCCATGTTATATTTGTAAACAAATCACTGGAGCTACAACAGGAAAAGACTTACATCAGGGGGTGACAAACTTGTGTCATCACAACAGTGTCACATGACTTATCATGACATTTTTTTCCCCTGGGGGAAAAACTGGGGTGTGGTCAGCACGTGATGCATCTGGCCTGTAGACTGCGAGTGTGACACCCCTGATTTACATAATCTACCTACACAAATTTAAGTCATACTAATCAAATAAAACTATGGAAGGCCAGTCCCATAGTCAGCTGACAGTCTTCATTAGGGTAGCAAACTTCCTCTTAGAGAGGGACGTTCAGAAAGATCTCACATCTGACCGCCATGACTGTGTTTGCACAGCACACTGCTGATAAAGCCTCACGATTTGCCAATCAAGAGTCTTGATTCATCCTAGCTGAAGTCTGTTGTGCTGACATGTTTTAGACGGCCTTTTGGCTTGAAGTTGCTGACCTAATGGAAAGGATGCGGTCTGACATCACCACTGGCAAGCTTGGTTAATGCCCCAACTGATCCTATTTGGATCTAGGAGTAGAATGTACTGGATCCAGGAGCTTGTCAGAGCCAGATTTTGGGAGATGGTAATATTGGCAGCCATGAAGAAGACTGTGGAATGCCCCTTCTTAAGCTTCTCTGAATTAAAAAGTGCTTGATAAATATTACCTAGTCTCCATTCCTTATTTGGAAGGAAGGTTATTGAAAGTAGGGATTCAGCTGCATAGCAGACCAGGGGAAGCAGACTTTAATTTTATTCAAGCTTCAGGTCCAAGCAAGCATCTGGAGATGACGTCCCCTGCTCTTTGGATGAGCTTTCTTGTACCCACTGTGGATAGTATATACTCTTGATCCTATTGGACCTCATGAAAACTTATGACAGCCCTGGCTATGGTATGCTGGAACCCCACTTGGTGATTGGTGATTGGAGGACTTTCCACTCACACACGCTCCCATGCTGCTTCTTCTAGATCTGCAAGTGGTTCGAGTAAGTCATAGTGGAGTTGACCCAGTGACTAAATTTGGAGACTTCTTGTGCTCACCATCTGTCATCCATTAGCAAAGTGGCAGTTAAAGCACTGTGCACCAGCTTAGGTGTTTCATCCTCTTAAGCCCTTAAATTTTGCCAATGTTAACATAATGAGCTGTGGCTAAGGCCGCACTCCAGTGTACTGATACATATTGGGCCTGTGAGGAGATTTCCCTGTTAAGAGATTAAATTCAATCTGAACTCTTTTAACTCTTTTATTTATTTTATTTTATTTTATTTATTTATTTTGTCACAACAATATATGTAACTATCATACAGAAAGGTTATATAGTATATAAAGGTATAAGCACACACACACACACACACACACACACACACACACACACATATATATATATATATTTGTTTTCTGAGGTTTTCACGGGTGTTTGTATGTAGGTCTTTGGTTGTTCGGGTTTTCTCCCGTGTAAAATTGGAAGTGTCTTGGCAACGTTTCAATGAAGTCTCATTCGTCATCTTCAGGCTTCAGCTTCGTGCTTCTGGGAGCAATGCTCCCAGAAGCGCAAGCTGAAGCCTGAAGATGACGAATGAGAATATATATATATATATATATATATATATATATGTATATATATATGTATATGTATATGTATATGTATATATATGAAGAAGAAAAGAAAAACAATAGGACAGGAACGGTAGGCACGTTTGTGCGCTTATGCACGCCCCTTATGGTCCTCTTAGGAATGGGGTGAGGTCAATAGTAGAAAGTTTTTGGTTAAAGCTTTTAGGATTATGAGAAGAGACCACAGAGTCAGGTAAAGTATTCCAAGCACTGATGATTCTGTTACAGAAGTCATATTTTCTGCAATCTAGATTAAAGCGGTTGACATTAAGTTTAAATCTATTGGTTGCTCTTGTATTATTGCAATTAAAGCTGAAGTAGTCTTTGACAGGAAGGACATTACAATAGATGATTCTATGAGTTAAACTTAGGTCTTGTCGAAGGCGACGGAGTTCCAAGTTTTCCAAGCCCAGGATTTCAAGTCTAGTGGGATAAGGTATTTTGTTGTTTTCAGAGGAATGGAGAACTCTTCTTGTAAAATATTTCTGGACACGTTCAATTGTATTGATGTCAGAGATATGGTGAGGGTTCCAAACAGGTGAGCTGTATTCTAGAATTGGTCTAGCAAATGTTTTATATGCCCTGGTTAGTACTGGTGTTGGCAAAATTGAGCCAGGCCAGCTTCACAACCTATGTTGCCTTCTATTAATCATAATTAAAAGTAAAAGTGACCATAAATTAAACGAAACCAGTTATATTTTAAAAGGAAGGAAAAGCATAAAGATACTTTGCTGTAGCAGTGCTAGAGCAGAAGGAGAAATTGATGAGCTCAGGAGTTCCTGCAGTTCATTCTCATAAAGCTTCCCTGGGATTTACTTTTCCTCTGTGCATTAAATAATTTCCTAAAATTCTGAGCAGAGCAGATCTATTCCTCTCCAATCCCACCTTTCAATACAGATCCCATATGGTATATTTTACCATATATTTATTACTTGGTGTATTTTTACTGTGTCATCAGTTCTGTGAAGGTGGATCCTGTTGACTATAAAGTTTAATGTTATTCATTCCTAATAAATTATTATCAAGGGGATGCTGGTCTGCTAATGGATAATGGTGGCAAGGCTGTAAATGTTAATGAAGATGAGATACACATGCAATTTCTTCAGGGACCAAACTATCACCTGTTCTGTGTCAGGTGAAACTTTATTTCAAATGATCCATGAGTGCCAAGGAAATAGTTCAAGAAATATTCATGAAGTAATTAACAATTATTTGCAGCTGCTGTCTCCTCTGAAGCCACAAGGTCACTCAAATAACAAGAAGAGGATTGAAGACTGGGGCTAGCAGTGTCCTCTCCATTTGTTCAACTTTTCGATGATATTTTCATTGTCTCTGCAACTATTTTTACAGTTCACTTGTGTTGATGTCAGAGATATGGTGAGGGTTCCAAACAGGTGAGCTGTATTCTAGAATTGGTCTAGCAAATGTTTTATATGCCCTGGTTAGTACTGGTGTTGGCAAAATTGAGCCAGGCCAGCTTCACAACCTATGTTGCCTTCTATTAATCATAATTAAAAGTAAAAGTGACCATAAATTAAACGAAACCAGTTATATTTTAAAAAGAAGGAAAAGCATAAAGATACTTTGCTGTAGCAGTGCTAGAGCAGAAGGAGAAATTGATGAGCTCAGGAGTTCCTGCAGTTCATTCTCATAAAGCTTCCCTGGGATTTACTTTTCCTCTGTGCATTAAATAATTTCCTAAAATTCTGAGCAGAGCAGATCTATTCCTCTCCAATCCCACCTTTCAATACAGATCCCATATGGTATATTTTACCATATATTTATTACTTGGTGTATTTTTACTGTGTCATCAGTTCTGTGAAGGTGGATCCTGTTGACTATAAAGTTTAATGTTATTCATTCCTAATAAATTATTATCAAGGGGATGCTGGTCTGCTAATGGATAATGGTGGCAAGGCTGTAAATGTTAATGAAGATGAGATACACATGCAATTTCTTCAGGGACCAAACTATCACCTGTTCTGTGTCAGGTGAAACTTTATTTCAAATGATCCATGAGTGCCAAGGAAATAGTTCAAGAAATATTCATGAAGTAATTAACAATTATTTGCAGCTGCTGTCTCCTCTGAAGCCACAAGGTCACTCAAATAACAAGAAGAGGATTGAAGACTGGGGCTAGCAGTGTCCTCTCCATTTGTTCAACTTTTCGATGATATTTTCATTGTCTCTGCAACTATTTTTACAGTTCACTTGTGTTAAGATGATTTATTTTGCCACATGGTATAATCATTTTTCATCCACGCATGTAATCGTAATCGCTCAGTAGGACACCATTGATTAAGTGGACATTGATGTAAAATAGACCAAGAATTTAAAAAGGAAAGGAAGAAGCAAATCTTTTTAACAGGCTCATAAGAGATTCTGATAAAAGATGACACAATATGGCTGGACGATACCTGCTGTTAGATCAGGAGTCTCCAACCTTGGCAACTTTAAGACTTGTGGACTTCAACTCCCTGCCGGCTGAGGAATTCTGGGAGCTGAAGTCCACAAGTCTTAAAGTTGCCAAGGTTGGAGACCCCTGTGTTAGATGGCTGTACTGCTGGCACAACAGCTGTATCCAATAAGTAAGCAATAGCTGCATTTCAAGGTGGAAGGGAAGGTTCTGTGGTATGCATCATGGCCCTGCAAGTTCAATATAATTTTAAATAATTTGGATGAATGCTTAGAAAATACCATTTGCAAATGTCGTCCATACTTCTCAGCTGTTGCACCTGCATCAACACAAAGGTAGAGGGCAGGGCAAATATCTGTCAGGATAAGATTACATTTTAGGAGGATCTAAACAAGCTGGGACAATAGCTAGAAACCCGCAAGTTCAATCTGTAACAAGGGCAAATAGAAAATCCTTTGTTTTGGTAGGTATGAGTATTAAACGAGGTAAGTATGAGTATTAAACGAGAAAGACCATAATGGGCAGTAAGACGTGAAAAGACTCTGGATATTTGGAAGGATTAAAGACTGAATAGGAGCCAACAGACTGATGTAGATGCAAAAAAAAAAACATTATACAAAGTGTTTAAAGTACTTGCCTATCTAATGTTATGGTGAATGAACACGAGTATGGTATCAAGAAAATACAAGTAATAGTTCTCATTGTGGGCTGATAATAACACACCGAGAATATAATATCTAGTTCTGGGCATTGACAAGCTGGAAGAGGTCCTGAGGACAGCAACCAAGATGATAAGGGGCCTGGAAGGAAAAATAACGAGGGCTGGTGGAGACATTGAATGTTTAGCCTGGAAAAGAGAAGACTATCAGGAGATATAGTAACTATCTTCAAATATCAGAAGTCTATCATTGGAAAACAAGGTAAACTAGACCCGTTCCAGTCCGGCTTCCGACCCGGATACAGCACGGAGACAGCTTTGGTCGCATTGGTGGATGATCTCTGGAGGGCCAGGGACAGGGGTTATTCCTCTGCCCTGGTCCTATTAGATCTCTCAGCGGCTTTTGATACCATCGACCATGGTATCTTGCTGCGCCGGTTGGGGGGATTGGGAGTGGGAGGCACCGTGTATCGGTGGTTCTCCTCCTATCTCTCCGACCGGTCGCAGACGGTGTTGACAGGGGGGCAGAGGTCGACCGCGAGGTGCCTCACTTGTGGGGTGCCGCAGGGGTCGATTCTCTCGCCCCTTCTGTTCAACATCTATATGAAGCCGTTGGGTGAGATCATCAGTGGCTTCGGGGTGAGTTACCAGCTGTACGCTGACGACACTCAGCTGTACTTTTCCACCCCGGGCCACCCCAATGAAGTTGTTGAAGTGCTGTCCCGGTGTTTGGAAGCCGTACGGGTCTGGATGGGGAGAAACAGGCTCAAGCTTAATCCCTCAAGGCGGAGTGGCTGTGGATGCCGGCATCCGATTCAGTCAGCTGCAACCGCAGCTGACTGTTGGAGGCGAGTTATTGGCCCCAAAGGATAGGGTGCGCAACTTAGGTGTCCTCCTGGATGAACGGCTGTCGTTTGAAGATCATTTGACGGCCGTCGCCAGGAGGGCCTTCCACCAGGTTCGCCTGGTTCGGCAGTTGCGCCCCTTCCTTGATCGGGATGCCTTGTGCACAGTCACTCACGCGCTCGTTACCTCTCGCTTGGATTATTGTAATGCTCTCTATATGGGGCTCCCCTTGAAGTGCACTCGGAGGCTTCAGTTAGTCCAGAATGCAGCTGCGCGGGTGATAGAGGGAGCTTCGCGTAGCTCCCACGTAACACCGCTCCTGCACAGACTGCACTGGCTACCTGTGGCCTTTCGAGTGCACTTTAAGGTGTTGGTTACGACCTTTAAAGCGCTCCATGGCTTAGGGCCTGAGTACTTACGGGACCGCCTGCTGTTACCGTATGCATCCCACCGACCCGTACGCTCTCACAGAAAGGGACTTCTCAGGGTGCCGTCCGCCAAGCAATGTCGGCTGGCAGCCCCCAGGGGAAGGTCCTTCTCTGTGGGGGCTCCCACACTTTGGAACGAACTTCCCCCGGGCTTACGCCAAATACCTGACCTTCGGACCTTCCGCCGCGAACTGAAGACACATCTTTTCATTCGCGCTGGGCTGGCTTAAATTTTAAATTTTTAAATTTTAAATTACATAAATTTTATTGATTTTAAATTTTTTACTAATTTTAAATGGGGTTTTGGTTTTTATAAATTTTTAAAGTTCTAGGCTAATTATAATAAGTTTTTTAACTTGCATTTTAAATTGTATACTGTAGTGTCTGTATTTTATTGTTGCCTGTACACCGCCCTGAGTCCTTCGGGAGAAGGGCGGTATAAAAATCAAATTAATAATAATAATAATAATAATAATAATAATAATAATAATAATAATAATAATAATAATAATAATAATAATAATAATAATAATAATAATAATAATAATAATAATAAACATATTCAGTGCTGTTCTAGAAAGTTAAAAAAAAAACTCCAATGGCTTAAAAATACAATGAAGTAGATTTTGACTGGATATCAGGATGAATACACCAATGGTCTAGCTGCTCCTCTGGAACTGGCTACCTCAGGAGGTAGCAGACTCACCTGCACTAAATATAATTAGCAGACATGGAAATGACCATCTTTTGGGGATGCTACAGTAGCTAATTGCTACAGTGGCTAAGGGTTGGTTTTGAGGGTCTCTTCCAATCCTTTCACTTTCTCATTTTGGATCTTCCTTCCTTCCTTCCTTCCTTCCTTCCTTCCTTCCTTCCTTCCTTCCTTCCTTCCTTCCTTCCTTCCTTCCTTCCTTCCTTCCTTTTGTTGAGTAGGTAATCTCATCTGCTTGTGACAGAATGTCTCTGTCACAATAGAAATGCTGATCACACTGTCACAGTCAACCTTAGGCCAGTGGTGGGTTTCTACCAGTTCACCCCAGTTTGGACGAACCAGTTGTGGCGGCGGGAGGCTCCGCCCACCTGAATGTCATCATGGATGCTCTGTGCATGTGCAGAAGGTTCTGTGCCCGCATGTGTTCACAGTTCCGAATCGGTAGTGAAGGTAAGTGAAAACCACTACTGCCTTAGGCCATACGCAGCAAGAATTTCATAATGCTGGACCATCAAAAAGGTCCTTCTGTCTTTAGCTGAAGAACGCAACCCTCAGATCACTACATATAAACAGAAGGTATTCCTTCAGGTAAGTATGACCCAAATCATTCAGGGATTTAGATGTGATAATAATCATTTTGAAACTGACTCAGAAACCTATTGAGAGCCAAGTTAATTTAGTCAGAAGAGGATACTCTTGCTCAGAAAAAGTATATCCAATGTATTTTAGACCTGGGTCTCCTTCAAATAAAGCCCCACAAAGAGTACATTGTAATAATTTATTGGGTAACCAAAGAATGAATAATGGAAGGCAGAGCAGATCTTTTTCATGGAGGAAAAAAATTATTCATAAAAACTTGTGAACATAATAAACAGATGGAAACACCTCCTAACCATTGCCCTGATTAGTGCATGCAAGGATAGTAAGGAGTCCCAAGTGCCCCGCTAAACTACAGGACTGACTTTTTCTGCCAGTTGTTAATTGAACATGGCAGTCATTAAGCAAATTCTGTCTTTCTTAAATGAACCCATTGTCTGCAATGGGTGTTTTTCCCCCAGAAACGAAGTAAATGCCAGTTACAGAAAAAAATGTAAATTCCCATGTAACTGGGAATCTGTAGATGAGGGCCAGTTGCCAAGGGCCCAAAATTATGATCACGTTTTTGTGGAACTTTGAATCCAGGTCATAAGTACCTGTTTTAGGGTCCATTAAAACTTTGAATGGTTGCTGGTAGTAAGTAAAGGGCTACCTATCCATCTGCACAACTAATGCCACTTCCTGCTATGTCCATGGTTGAAACCAGATTGAAACTGAACCAGAAAATCCATTTCTTGCAACAGCTTTAGAGGATTCCATGATCTGATTCTCCTTGGCCAGGAGTAGTAAATTCGATACTGATATACAGTATACCTATTAAATGGAAAGAATTCAAAGCCTTGCAATGATAAATGTTGTATTGGTAGGAATACGTAGGAAAATATAGTTGGCATTTTGATTCCTTCTCACAGTCTGCTATATATTAACAGATTGGAGGAAAAATACTGTCTATTTGATATTGGAAGGCAAGAGACAAGCAAAAACTGGTGCCTTATAAGCTAATCCTGTAGCTAAAACTTTTTGCCAGACATGGAATTAACACTTCCTGCAGGTTGTAGGGATCCTAATTAAAATGAGGAAGGTATTTCTTGGACACCTACTTTTGCCTTCTCTGAAAGAAAACCTTCTGGGTAATTGGAATACATTTGCTGTTCTTACAGTGTTTAGAACTCTTCAATCACACAACAGTACTTAAAATTAAGGCACTACTATTTAGCAAAGCTGTCTTTGGCACACAGAGAGAGTGTGCCAAAGTGAGATTGGACTAGTAGCTCTGTGGAATAATGGAAATGTAAAGTAGGACGTAAAAGCCCCCAGTGGTGATTTATAAATATGTTTGGACACTGCTACTTGAAATTCCTGTAAAGAATCTTCTCTCTTCTTCATAATATAAATCATCGTTGCAGTTCCTCACTTTTACTACCTGTTTGTGGAGAGGGATTTGGAAGCACTGTGAATATTACAGCATCGACTCAGCCTGGACATATGTTTTACACCAATTCTTCATCTCCCAACATCTGACCTTATCTTAAGTGGTGTCAGTATGACTGAAGGAAATGTGGTGAGGACACCTAGAGCAACGTCTAGGATTTTAGAGGAAGTAGACTCTGTCTGTTAATAAGCAGGCAGGAAATCTGATTATCTTAAGTGGTGTCAGCATGACTGAAGGAAATGTGGTGAGGACACCTAGAGCAACGTCTAGGATTTTAGAGGAAGTAGACTCTGTCTGTTAATAAGCAGGTAGGAAATCTGATTGAATATACTTCAGACACAGGGATGCTTTAATTCTTCTACAAAGAATGTGTCATGTTGTCATTAAACTTAATTACCACTTTCTAAAATAGACTTTGGGGTACTACCTGATTCAGGAATGAATCTTATAGCAGTAGCACTTAGACTTATATAAATAGTGCTTTACTCTAAGCAGTTTACCGAGTCAGCATATTGCCCCCAGCAATTTGGGTCCTCATTTTACTCGCCTCGGAAGGATGGAAGGCTGAGTCAACTGAGTTGGCCAGAATCAAACTCCTGGCGGCGAGCAGTGAGTTAGTTTGCAATACTGCATCCTAACCACTGCGCCACCACGCACACAGCATAAATAAATGTTGCATCCCAGAATACACAAAACCCAATTTTTCAGTGATATCCTAGCAACAATTAAATGCACATTCTTGACACAAGTTTTGTTTGCACCTCTTTATCGGAAGTCCAGCACTTTCCGTCTTAGTTTCAATTTTGGGTTGAATACAGCCAAGGATCTTGAAGAGATGGTTCTATCAGTGGGAAAGCCAACCAGATCAAAACACAAACACTGAGCACTATCAGTAGAAGTGCTGTTTATTATTTCTGTTATACACAGTAGCATAAGACTCTGATGCATATGGTTAATCAATAGACCAGGTTGGCTATACACTCACAGTACATCCTTAGATTTTCTTTTCTAAGAGTTTTGTTAGATAAGTTTCTCCCTCCTGATACTGTAAGATCTGACCAGTTTGTAACAGCAGAAACTTGGCCCGGCGACAGCTTTATTCTTTTATTTGAAGCCACAGTAGACCAACTCTAAGTTTGGCAACCTCCCAGTATTACCTTAATTACTTCTTGCTTACTTTGGACTATTTCACTTTTTTCTCCCCACTTTCTTCCTTATTCTATTGAAGAATCTGTGTGCATGTGTGTTGTAGCACCTGTGAAGCCACCTGTAAATTCTTGTCCAGCTATATTAAGTACCATTAGTGGAAAACCTGGCAACATCATTTCAAAGGTGGTTTGCAACATTTTCCTTCAGTAATCTCTGAATCTATCACCATTATGATGAGTTTTGAGGCCATTTTTAAAATCATCAGACTCCATTTTGGAGACTGCCTAATCTGCAAAATCACTAGTAAATGATGAAAGGAATACTATTTATTAAGACTGCATTAAGTCCTGCTAAGATCTATCCCTATCCCCTCTGGAAAATTGACCAATCAGGAAGTTTGACCCTTTTATCCTTTTAGCAGCTGAGAATAGATAAGGTTAAGGTGCCAAACAAAATGCTATGCAGAATAAACTTGAAAAAGTTTAATGTCAGTACATTTTTTGAGAACTTGTTACTGTTATTTAGATTTGGAGACTCCCCAAAGACTCTGGGCAGTTTACAATAGCTTGGCAAATAGTCTTAATTAAAAATCCAGATAGTTCTTGACCTACAAATACAATGTAGACCAGAACTTCCATCACTAAATAAGATGGTCATTGCACAATTTTTTTACTGCAGTCATAAAACAAATCACTGCACTCGCTAAGTGAATCATAAGGTAATTTAGCTAATCTGGTATTCCCATTAATTTGCTTGTCAGAGACTGGCTGGAAAGGGTTTCAAATGTCGATCACATGACTTCAGAGTGCTGTCACTTTCGTAAATATTTGCTGGTGGCTAAACACTCAAATTTTTATCATGTGATCATGGATCACCGTTGTAAGTCCCTTTATTTTCAGGGCCATTGTAACTTCAAACGGTCATAAATTGAGGATTATCTGTAAAGAGCGTGGCTAGCTAAAAGCCGTAATTATGATTTATTATGCAGGGATTTACAATGTTTACTTGTTACAAAGAAAATAAATCTGATACCAATGTTTCCAGGGTGCCTTCACTGTTCCAAAAATATGGATCATGTGTCTGAGTATGGGGCTGCTTCCTGAACAAATAGGGAGAGGCTGAATGAATTGGATGCTTCTGCCCCCATGGAATGCTAAAGCAAGCTGCTTAAGGATTAAAACTATGCATCTATGCAGTATTTCTTGTGGGTCCCATCCAGGGGTGGGTTCTACTTACCTTTACTACTGGGTTGCAGCGGGATCGTGTGTGCTTCTGCGCAGAACTTTCCTGATGACATTGGTTTTACTACTAGTAAAATCCGCCTGGTTTTACTACTAGTTCGCAAGAACTGGTCCGAACTGGGGGCAACCCTGGACTGGTCCCATCAGAGGAATAAAGGAATATTGTGCTATTTCTTAATGTGAAGGGCATTCAGCTGTCTACATTATATGAAGGTGGCCCTAAAGCTCACAAATTTGTTTATTTGTTACATATGTATCCTGCCTTTCCTTCAGGAATTCAAGATAGCACACATGGTGCTCCCACAGCCAAATCTGGTGAAGTTGGTTGGGTTGGGCTGAGAGGAGTGGCTGGCTTTAAATCAGTCAGTGAACTTCAATGGAAGAGGGCAGATTTGGAGCTGAGTCTCCTACTACCACTCTATTTTTTAACCACTGCACTGCCCTAAATTGTGTTACACTTCACCGAACAGTTTTTGAAATTCTTTATGTCCCCTACAGAAGGGTGAACACAAAACCTTAGATTTTTTTTTACAAACTTCTAAGGCAATCTTTATCTAAGCAGCCAAGCGTTTTCAAACAGCAAAGGAATAACAGCGAAAATAAAATACTGATCAATATGAGAGCAAATACTTTGCCTTCCCCTCGGTGCAGTAAATGGTTATTATATTATGAAACTGGAAAAATCCAGACAGTAGTCTATAATCAGCCAAACCTTTAAAATGTGAAAATAGCTTGAAAAGATCAATCATATTTGTGGGGGGGAGGAGCTGATTGCCACCATGTTTAACTATCACATACCTTTCAGGGTTGTTTTTTTAAATGGGGACCATCCAGGATTGCCACTACTGTTTCTCATCAGCAATTTTATTCCCTGTTTCTTTGCTTGGCCGGCCTTCTGAAGTGCCAGAAATGATGGTAAATTGACAAACAAGTTAACTTTAAAAGGTTATGGGCAAGAATATTTGTGAAATTTGCCACAGCTGAATTCATTTCAGAAGCAGCAGGGCCTGAGTTTCCAAGGCAGAAAACACTCCATATTGTTAGCTCCCCGATGTGAGGATAAATTATGATAGGCAAGTACTTTCAACTCTTTGCATAATGAAGCCCAAACTCCTTCTGTGGTTCTCTTTTTTCTGAAGCCTTTGTATTAAGATCACTAAAGATAGGGTCAGTAAGCTACAAAACTATTCAATTTGCTCTGAGGAAATAGGATTCATAAACCTGCATTTTAAAAATTGAACTGTGGATGTCTCAAATAATTTGAAATGTCTCTAGGAGAGTATCTGAATAAGACTTCCAATGAGACTGGTGCCTTCCAAATGTTCTGGACAACAGCCTAACCATTAACAAGAGGCTAGAGGAGGGGTCACCAACCTTGGTCCCTTTAAGACTTGTGGACTTCAATTCAATTTGCTGGCTGAGGGACTCTGGGAGTTGAAGTCCACAAGTCTTAAAGGGACCAAGGTTGGAGACCCCTGGGCTAGAGGCATTGTTGAAAACAACTTTAGGCACTGGATCAGTGATGGCGAACCTTTTAGGCACAGAGCGCCCAAACAGGAAGGCGCATGTGTGCATGACTCAGAGTGCCAGAAACCTGATGACCACCTGGCCGGCACGCATGCACACTTTGGAAACACGACCAGCTGGCTGGTGCGCATGTGCGCGTCAAATACCCGACAACCAGCTGGCTGGGCTGGGGCGAGAGAGCACACGTGTTCACAGAGAGGGCTCTGAGTGCCACCTCTGGCACACATGCATAGGTTCACCATCACAGCACTAGATTGTCTGCTTTTAACCAAATGCAAAACTTAACCATCATTCACAGAGGGAAACAGATTCAGAAGCAATAGCATTTTTTTTCTGTTTATGACCCTGTAATCCCTTCTATCGGGGTGCAATTGAATGGAGTTGAGCATTTACTTGCCAGATGCCCTTCCTGACTTCTACATGTAGTTTGTAGCAGATATTTTCTCTTTGTGCTCTGATAAATATCTGTTGCTGCCTAGGCTTGAACTCTCAACTTTCCAAGTGAGAGGTGAGCATCTTCATCTCCGGTCCACCATGCCATTCACAGAAGCAATAATATACTTAACATTATTTTTTTGTATTGTACAAACCTTTAAAAAATTATCTATGGTTTGCCCCAGTGGTGAAATCCAACACATTCTGACACGTTCTGGAGAACTGGTAGCAGAAATTTTAAATAGTTTGGAGAACTGGCAAGTACCACCTCTGGCTGCCCCCAGAGTGGGGTAGGAATGGAGATTTTGCAATATCCTTCCCCTGGAGTGGAGTGGGAATGGAGATTTTTGTAGTATCCTTTCCCTGCCACGCTCAAGCCACACCCACTAAGCCACACCATACCCACCAAGCCACGCCCACAGAACTGGTAGTAAAACAATTTGAATTTCACCATTGGTTTGCCCTTCTTTTAAGATGGCTGCTGCTCAGTAAGGTTTTCTTTTTTCTCTTACCAACAATCTGCTAATTTCACTGCGGAAACTAGCTCTTTGATGGTGCTGTTCTCTGGGTTTGAATTGAATCACTTTGGTCAAGGGTGTCCAAACTTGGCAACTTTAAGACTTGTGGACTTCAACTCCCAGAATTCCTGGGAATTGTAGTCCACAAGTCTTAAAATTGCCAAGTTTGGACACCCTTGACTTAAGTGTAACCCACGATGGCTTTTGGATGATCGTGGACCCAGTGGGAATGGGAGAGGGGTCTTGGAAAATTCCAATTCCTTCTAGAAGCAGTTGAAAAGTCAATGGGCATATCCATCTTTTTTTTTTTAATTTACATTTATTTCCCGCCCTTCTCCGAAGACTCAGGGTGGCTTACAGTGTGTAAGGCAATAGTCTCATTCTATTTGTATATTTACAAAGTCAACTTATCTTATCTTCTTATCTTATCTTATCTTATCTTATCTTAACTTATCTTCCTGTCAACCAGTTTCATTTCTCAACGTGCCAGAATTTTAACTTTCACTTTTTGACTTTATTGTTTTATTTTGCTTTTTGGATTCTATCTGAAATTAGTAACAGACAAAACTACTTTATTATAATATATTAACATAATGATTCTTTAGAGCTGTTGTTTTCATACCATTATATACAGTATTGCTCATGAGCGAGGATTTTGTAAAGCAGTCTTTATACATTTTGAACCTAAAATCTTCCACTTAAATCCAATTTACTGTACATTTGTTCTACATTTAATTTCTTTTTTTCCTTCCTTATGTCTATCCATTAGGGGTTTTTTTCTTTTCTTTTAGTACTCTAGATATGACTTGGAACAAAGATAACTTATTAATTGAAAGTCACAGATTGCTTTTACTAGCTGACCTAATATGACAGATGTAAAGGCAATTTTTGTGCTATTAAATCGTTAATATGCATTTTATAATATCAGAAATATGCATCGTTGTTGAAATTATATATATAATTATTGCAACTGAACAGCTATATGCGGTAAAGGGTCTCAAGATCTTGCTGATTTCCAACATCTCCTTCATTATGTCAACATATCCTTGAAAGTGTTCATAACATTGCTTATTATGAAAGTGTTTATAAATTGCTTAGTATGTATGCCTTAATAGCTAAGATTTTAAATACTTTTAAATATACTTAAGCTATAATAAATTTATCATAGAAACCAAATAAGGGGGGATTATATTTAAAGAGAAAAGTCTTCATTGATTTCTACATTTTATTGATTTAGGAACTTTCCTAACATCAAAACCTGGAAAGATGGCATAGCAGATACTAAAATAATTCATTTGTACGCCTTCTGAAGAAAAGGCCATGATTCCTAAGCATAATTCTGGATATCCATTTCCACAAAGATATTGACAGATCAGAATTGACTCAGTGGAAAAAGTTAACACAGAGAGGCTTGCAGTTATATCCTATTTCAGTGACGGCTAACGCTCGCACATGCGTGCGACAGCGTGCCCAGGTGCCTGCACCCATAAAGCAATGCGTGCATGATCCCCCCATAGCCTGCCCCCACGCATGCGCGCTTGACCCCCCCCCCCACAGGGAGGCCTGCTAGGCTCAAAACAGGCCGCGGGAGGGGCACGCAGAACCCCTCATGCTGCCTTTGCCTCCTGTGCATGCACGTGCTTCCCCACCCCCACATGCGCATTTGCCCCCACTGCCCTCCTGCACATGCATACATCCCCTCCATGCGCTCCACTCTCCCCCCCCACGCATGCACAGCAGAGACTCAAAAATCAGCTGGCCGGTGGGAGACGTGCACGCATGCGGGGTGCAGCTGAGCTGGGCAACGGCTTGCATGCCCGCAGAGAGGGCTTTGTGGGCCACCTGTGCCATGTGTGCCATAGGTTTCCCATCACGTCCCTATTTGAACTTCTGGGGGAGGATTAGCAAACTGAAGACAACTCTGGAAATGCAGTGCTGACAATTGTAGCAAAGGCCAAGAAACCATAAGTAGGACAGTTCCTCTGGAACCACTCTAGAGAAGGGTGAGAGATTCCCCATGGGTGTTCTAGTTGGCTGCTTCCCGCAAGGGGACTGTGGGTTTGAACATTGGGAGATGACAAGATTAGCCCTCTTGCTAACAATCGCGAAGGAGCATTTTAAATTCTCAGATCTCACTTCCTAATCATTTTCAGGAATTGCTCATTAACTACGTCTAACTACTAGAGAACTTTGGACTAACAAAACTGAAAATGCCAGGGTAAGTCTGCCCTCAATCTTGAATGAAATAAAAAGTTAATCATAACTTAAATTTAATAAACTTGTCAAACTTAATGTAAGCTTAATCAACCTTAAAATCAAAATTCTTAATAAAAAATATAAAATTCTTAATATAAACATGCACACACAAACTAAGGATCCCACTTGGTGGATTATTGGATCAGTATTTAGTAAACAAAAAAAAAAAGATATATTCAATAATCAACCATGTATCTTTTGTTTACTGCACTTTAATGCAGGGGTAGGAGAGCATGACTGGCCCAGGAATTCTGGGAATTGAAGTCCACAAGTCATAGAAGAGCCATGGTTCTCCACCCCTGCTTTAATGCAATGAAGTTCCTAAGAATTCCATCATTGATACTTGATATGATATCCTTTTTCTATACAGTTGCATTTTATTTGTATGTCTACATTGATATTTTTTTGTTTATGTAGCTTCCAGGCATGATATATTTTTAAGTACTGTAAGTATTATTTTTATTAAGATCCTGAACTATTCAATGATGCATCTCTTAAAACCACACACATACGAATGTTTGATTGCGAAGGACTTTAAAATATAGCAAACATACAACCATAGAAATGCCAGCACCAGAGTGGGCCAGAGAAGTTCCAAACCAATTTTATTCAAAGGGTGTAAACAAATTCTTACAGGTTCATGTAAGTGCATTAACCCAAGTTGTGTAATTTTTAAGCCATAAAATTGAATTGCAGCAGGTTGTTTTCAATGAAAAATTGACTTCGTACAAAACAATACTAAATTATTGTAGCACCCGCCACCATCGCACAAATAGGAACATAATGAATATAGAGAAAATGTGCTGTGTATTTCCCCCACATAAATATAACTTGCAAGTGTTTTAGTAAGAGTATTTAGTATTATTGTATACAGAAATATTAAAGAATACAAAACACAATCTGCTGTAAACTTTAAAGAATATTTAATAAGCTTTTAAAAAATAATGTATAGCTTTATTTTCCTATGAGGTGCATGAAAATATACCATTCCTTTTTCCTGCAAGAATACCCAAGGAACCAAGAAAAACTACAATGGATAGTAACAGGTAACATTAAAAAAAGTAGTTTTATGAAAACTGGAATATGAAAAGAAGTAGAGCCACATAATAAAAACATTTTGTAAAATGGAGAGCAACATTTACAAAACTGTAGACGGGAGATGCAGAGGACCTCCAATCTCTCACATCATTGCTAGAACTTTGGGAAATCTTCATGTTATGTTTTATACATTTTCTATGTGCTTATCTAGAAATACCAAATGATTTGCAAATATATACATAGCCATGAGTAGATGGTTACTGCAAATCTCTGACCTAAACTGGATGTGACTTGTATTTGAATTAGGTAACTTGTCTGGGATTTCTAGTTGGATTTTCAGATTTGAGAGGTTGAACATTTGAAGGCGCAACCAGTTTTGTGCGGTGGTGGAGACCAGGCAATGGGAAAAGCCATTCATGCTCTTGTCTCAGAATGTGCTTCTATTTTAAACAGATTGTCTTTTGTAGGGTAACTATAGTGGATAATGCTGTGAAGAAAAATATTTGGGTGGCAATTTTTAAAGGAACGAAACAGCCGAAGAAGAAAGAGCAGCATCTTTCTCTCACCCTGTGGTTTTCCTCTTGTTGCTTTTTTTTTGTATGCGTTTAAAAATGTACAGGCTAAAGCCAGGGATGGATGGATGCTTTGTCACACCTAGAGTTGAGCTTTAGTCAAGGGTATCCACTGTAGCAAACTCAGGTTTGCCTGACATAATCTGGAAAAACAGCTTTCAAGATTTGAAGGCTGTAGTCTTGTGCATCAGTTTGGGGCAGCAAATTCCACTGAGATCTATGGGATCTCACGCAGGACATACAGAGAATAAGTTTGCATGTCATTCGTAGTCTTTTAAAAAAACAACAACCTGGATTGCTATACACTCTTGTTCTGGTGCTGTTTAGATAGAATCTTAGTACATGATTAGGAAACTCCAATCCATCCTTTGTTAAACGGGTGCCTTCCAGATCTCTGGAGAGTTCAATACCCCATCATAGTCCACCTGCATGAAGATTGTAGTTCAGGATAACTGCAGAGCATTAAGTTGCCCCATCTCTAGTGATCCCAAATCCTGGTGTCCTCCTGATGCCGTTGTCGGTGGTTGTGTTGACTGGAAACTCCTGGGAGTTACTTTGTGCTATCAGCAACATCATTGCACAATTTTAAAGAAGTCTTTATGTTCTGATTTCTAAGGTGCATGTTCTTCCATAGCATATGTGGAAAATGTACCTTTTAATACAGCAAACTGAAAGAGAGATCCTAACATAATGTGCTAGAAAAACATATTGTAGATTAGAAACCTATTATTGGGCTGAACCTTCCTTCTCCCAGGCTCCCCCCCCCCATAGGTAACAAACCTAGGTAGCTATCAATAGCTATTTTACAGTATATTAAAGCATACATCATTTTAGGAATATTCACAATAGACAAAAGACACATTTCTAGCAAGTAAGACAGAAATGTAAACTCACATCCTTAATTTGCATTGACTTGAAGTCTTTGGGCCATGAAACAGAAATTAAGCACCCTGGACCCAAACCTGAACCTTTAGGGGGCAGGCTCCACAGCTGATCCTAAATGGCTTTGGTCATATTATATATTTAAAGCCTTGTGCTTATAATATAGAAAAGGAATTGCACTGGCTTCTTGAATGCTGCCTGGAATACATGTCACTAAAGAGTTAGTAAATTAGTATCACAAGCATTTCCTTCTTTCAATCGGACTTGTAAAAATTGCTTATTCGTGCTCAATTATTTTCTGCCCTAAACCCCCCCCCAAAAAAACCCCACTGATCAGGGATTTGAGTGACCAATTAATGACGCATAATGAGTACACAGTAGCCTGTTGTGTTAGCTACAGGTACCTAGTCTGATGGCTGGTGATGGTTTCCTAAATTTGGTTTCTGTGTTACAGGCAGCCATGATTTGCTTTAGCACCAAGGTTTTTCTAACGTGCATAAGGAGGAAGCTTCGGAGAAGCAAGTAATTCCCCATGGTATACAGTCTTAGTTCCTCTCATTTCAAATGCTCTCTATGTTGCATTCAGTCCTGTACACTTTTTTTTTAACAGCTTTAAAGAAAAATGTCTCAGTATTTCATTTATACAACTATGTTCCTTAGATTTTCAGCACCTGCCTTTTGTCATGACAATGTCCTGTGAATCAAGAACAGCATCCTCTCTGGATAGTGTGATGATGATTTAGGCTTCCTATGATGATATTTAAAGTTACTAACATGATGGTGTTGTTTAGGTTAGAGTTACTCAATCGGTGTTGAAATGTTTATATTGCCAGCATGCAGAAGCGATATCAGAATCTGATGCTAGATATTTAGGGGATGTACAGTATCCCGAAAAGAGGTTCCAATTATCTAATAACAGCAAGAAAGTAGTCCTTCCATTAAAATTAATCTCCTGAAATAAAGTCTTAGAAATCAAAGAGTGGCCTTTCACATGTCATTAGTGATTATAGCAGCTTATAAACTTAATAAATAATAAGGTTAAATATGAAAACATTACTAGCTGGTTCAGTTTGGGTACTGAAAATTAAATCCCCAGCTTAGAATGATCTTGGCCTTCTAAACACAATGATCCAAGTGTAAATCCTACTTATCTTGTTGTGATGTTGCAGAAACAGCAAGCCCTCCATCTTTGCAATGAATGGCCGGCATACACACAGTAGACAGTAAGGCTATTCATCTAGATTTCCAAACTATGAAATACTTGTTACTATTTGTTCTGTAACAGGGGTCTCCAACCTTGGCAACTTTAAGACTTGTGGACTTCAATTCCCAGAATTCCTGGGAGTTGAAGTCCACAAGTCTTAAAGTTGCCAAGTTTGGACACCCCTGACTTAGGTGTAACCCAAGATGACTTTTGGATGATCATGGACTCAGTGGGGATGGGAGAGGGGTCTTGGAAGTGGAATTCTGGGAGTTGAAGTCCACAAGTCTTAAAGTTGCCAAAGTTGGAGATCCCTGTTCTGTAACATTCAGGAAGCCCTTGAGGTTATTGTTTAACTATTGAGCTTTGTTATTAGTTTCTTTCTTTTTCAATCAGTATTAAGAAATGATTAATGCCTACCTATTCCCTGCTGTGGTAGAGGAAAAGGAAGGCCTGGAGGAATGTTGTCCATGGGGTTGCGATGGGTCGGACATGACTTTGTGACCAACAACAACATTTCCTGCTGAGATTCCTGCTCACTTCTATGACTTAATTTCTGGGAGTAATTCTGCTGAGTTACCCAGTTTTATTTGTATAAAGGGGATCTTCAGGAGTACTTTAATATTTTTAGAACTCATATTTTACTTTTAGAACCTATGTTTTATTTGTATTGCCTTATTTTATGATAATGGTCTTCAGAGATGGCAATCTAAAAGCTGTCAGTAGGTGTGCTTGTAAAACAGTCAAAAGTAATGAGCAATGACAACTAACAGCAATGGAATTTCAAAGTCACTCTTCATTCCTGTATAGGGGAAAGAATCAAAACCACAAAATAATTGGAAAATAACATGTACATTATTGCTTGAAGTCAAACTTGTCCATTGTATGCACATTTAACAGGACAAGAGGAATCAAAAGCGTCAACTGCAGGGTGGAATAGGAAATTCTACACATTTGCTATAACTGGCTACTGCTGGACTCTTCAACTCTTCACTCATGTATGAATTTGGGTAGGCAATATGTTAATTGATAAACTCTAGAGCGGTGTTTCTCAATGTTGGCCACTTTAAGATATGTGGACTTAGCTCCCAGAATTCTTCAGCCAACCGTGTTGGCTTGCAAAGTCTGAATGTTGAAGTCCACACATCTTGAAATTCCAAGGTTGAGAAACACTGCTCTGGAGCAGGGGTCCCCAATCCCCGAGCTACAGACCAGTACTGATCCATGGCCTGTAGGCACCAGACAGCACAACTGGAGGTGAGCGGTGGGCGAGTGAAACTGTGCATGCATGGGATCTAGGTTGTGTGCTCCTCCCCCTGCCCCCAAGTCCATGGAAAAATTGTCTTCCATAAAACCAGCCCCTGGTGTCAAATAGGTTGGGGAGCACTTCTGTAAGAGCATGGGCACCAATTGGTCTAAAGGCAGTGGTGGGATTCAAGTTATTTAACAACCGGTTCTCTGCCCTAATGATTTCTTCCAACAACCAGTTTGCCAAACTGCTCAGAAAATTAACAACCGGTTCTCCCAAAGTGGTGTGAACTGGCTGAATCCCACCACTGTCTAAAGGTCAAATCCTAACCTATACTACTTCTTCCTTGAATTATAGCCCTGAGGTAGTGCTTCATTACAGAAAAAGATTAGAATGTTCTACATTTCCTATCATAGTCAAGATATTGCCATATTTCATATTTTTCTTTGTGTATTAAACGTTTGTATTGAAACTATTTATATAGTTTATACTGTAAATGGATAATACTGTACCCTACATTGGCTGCTTTGTCTGCAATCAAGCATATATGTCAGATGTAAGATTGCCCCCCCACACACACACCCATACATTGCATGGAATCATGAAACTTTAGTTTCGCAGAGGGAGACCTTAGTTAAGGGTGTTACTGATATGGTTGGTCTTGATTTTATATGGTTGACTCTCTTTTTGCAGTTGTAAACTTTCATTCTTATATGCTTCAAAGAGCTATGAATATTAAGGGGAAAATAACTTGTATTAACCTACAGGCCTCAACACAGGGTTGCATATTCTGGTCTTCCTTTTTTGGGAGGGGGTACTTATGATGGCTGCCTGGACGAGTCCCTGCAGGTTTCTTCACAAGAATTCAGAAGTGGTTTGCCATGGCCTACTTCCTCAGACTGAGACAGAGAGACTGACCCAAAGTTACCCAGCTGGCTTTGCCTCTAAAGCGCAGGATTACAACTCACTGTCTTCTAGTTTCTAGCCTGGTGCTTTAACCACTGCACCAACCTGACTCATTAGCTTCCATTACTAGAAAAATAAACAATGATCTACTGAATGTAAAAGGATGGAAAGAAAGGAAAGGGCTGAATTAATGTCCCTTTGCTTTTATTTTTATTTTTTTGAGCAGAACAGAACAGAAGGGAAGGGAACTGTCTTTAAATGGCCTCTGAGTGGACCAGCAATGTATATACATTGACTATAAATTCTTGGATGTTAAGATCATGAACACCATATTCATGATCAAGAACAATTCCAGTTATGATAGCCACAGTTAGTGGTATATACGTATACATATATTCATATATATATATATATATACTGGCTTACAACTATGCATTTTAAGTCTGATCAATCGTCAGCATGCAGGTATTAACACACGTATTAGTGCTCACCTACAATGATAATCCACTCATTTTATTGATATATGATTTGTTACAGCAAGACAGATATAGCTGATCCATCAAGCATTTTGATCTAAATCTTCACAGTTGAGACGGAGAGCAGATAATCTATGCTAGCCTTTCACTAGCCTGTGATTGTAAGCAGTGATGGGAATGTGCTTGAAAATCTTTACCTGCATGTTCTTCTGTGTATATTATAGCAGATAAAAGAAAAAAGGGAAATGAACGTCTGTTTAAAACCTTTTTGGTTAGTAGGAAATTTCTTCAATTAAAACATCTCAATTCCTTCTTGGAATAATTTGTTTCTTTTAAGAAGCAGCTACAAAACATGTTTACAGCAAGTTTCCCCCCCCTAGTGAATCTATCCTATTTAAAGGTAAAAATATGACATAGCAAATTAAGGAAAAGGCAAAGAGACAAAGGGGCCAACAACAGAAAAAAAAAGGGATATATTGGAACACCAAAACTGGAATGACACTTAAAAAAATTCCAGAGGACAGTGACAGGAAGGTGATTACATATCCGCTGAAGAATAAATCTGTTTGATGCAATTACTTATTTCTCAGTAGCCTAAGTTTCTTCCCTAAGAGATCTTTCCATTTGACTCCATGATCCCGTGGAATACAAAGGAAGAGAAGACTGATGTGCTTTGTAGGCAGCTGCTAGAATTGTCGGTGTGTATCTGTGTGGATGTATTCAGACATTAACATTTGAACGTCATTACACTGATTTAAAGAGTAAGAATTCCAGTTCTGTTTACAAGCCAGATCTGATTGGACATCTGAAACCCTTTCTTCACGCTTTCCCCAAAGGCCTCTCATTCCTTGACACAATTTTGAGAGTCCAAAGCATGCCCCTGGACCGAGGTGCTAAGCTGGCTAAAACCAAATGCTAGGAAATGGCCTGTTCCACATCCTCTCTGTCATCGTGAGAAAGAGCCCCCTGTACTTTGAGGACGGGTGAAATAGGGCTAGATGGGAACATTTCTATTTGTCAACATCCTGCAGAGATTAAACTCTGCCTCGAACTAAACCACAGTCTGTGCAACAGAGAGCAGCTCCTTTCTTTGTTTTCTTGCCATTTTAGAGAGAAGAATTAATTTTTGTCGGAGCAAGTCTGAGTTCCACGATGATACCGTTTGAGTGGTGTGACAAAACTAGGGTGATCCACAATTTATCCATAGAGGATTATACAGTTTATTTTACATAGAAAAAATATGACAACAGGATGAAGGGTCCTCTCTTTTCGTCTTGTGGAGAGGTGGCTGATGGACCCTGAAGATGATTTTTATGCACAGTAGGTGTCTGCCTTGACAACCTGACAATACATGGTCATTGCAAATGTCAGTCCAAGAATCTGCAGATACAAAAATCATTGTCAGGATTAAACAGCATGCAACTTTATCACTGTTCTTTAATGATAAGCACAGTTGCACACTATGGATCCAGAAGGAGTAATGAATTTCCCATGCCACCCAAGGTTTACCAATTCTAACATAAAACAGTTCTGCATAATCAACAAGGCATGCTCAATTTGGGGCTAACCTAATGGAAATCCAAAGGAGAGTTATGAAATTTCTTCACAATGAAAAAGAAAAGGGAGGAAAGAAACCTGGAATATAACTCAATCATAGCTTTATTCAATATTATGAAAAAAAACCCTTTAGGTTAGATAATTTGGGAGAGGGGCAAAAGCCCCTCTCCTTTCTAACAGAATAACAGAGATGGAAGGAACCTTAGGAGTCTTCTTTTCCAAACCCCTGCTCGGGCAAGAAACCTATACCATTTCAGACAAATGGTTGTCCAATCTCTTCTGTGTTGGAGCCCCCACAATTTAAGAAACAAGATGTTCCATTGATTAATTTTTCTAGCTGTCATCCCAAAGGTGCTTTTTCTAAAGGCAACTGGCCTTTTTTTTGTTTTTTCTTGAAGACATTTCACTTGTCATCCACCAAGTTTCTTTAGGTCTGACTGAATGAAGCTTCTTGGATGAGAAGTGAAACATCTTCAGGAAAAACAAAGAAAGTCTCATTGTCTTTTGAAAAAGCAACTTTGGGACAACCATGACCTGGATGATTGAGAATCTCCATAGACATTTGTTCTGTCAGGAAATTATTCTTTAATTCCAGGAAGGCTCTCTCCTTGATTAGTTGCCATCTATTTTTATCTATCTATGCCATTATTTTGCTTGGGCATTCTGCTTTCTCATGGGCTTTCTGACCAGGGAAAACAGTATTTGGGGGACAACAGTTAGGCTAAGTGTTGATTCCATCTGTAGGCATTACCAAAGGGCATCTGAACCCTCCATATTCTGTTTGCCAAACTTTTTCCTCAGTCTTTTGCCCTGTACAGAAGAAGTAAGGACTTGTGCTGCATGGCCTGTCTATTCTGCTCTGTGCAAAGTTATACTTGGGTGTGTCCATTATGGTTTATAGCAGGGGCGTCAAACTCAATTTCATTGAGGACTGCATCAGGGTTGTGTTTGACCTCGGGAAGCAAGGATGGGCATGGCCAAAGTTCATGTTGGGGCGCCTGTGGTGGCCTGAGCGCTCTGCCAGTGAAAACAGGCTCCCGAGCTCCGTTTCTGGCTACAGTGGCCTCCTGCAACCTTCTGCCAGCGAAAACAGAGCCCGAGAGGGCTTTGTGCAGCCCTTGCGAGCTCCGTTTTCAACTGCCATAGCCTCCTGCAAACCTCTGGCAGAGAAAACGGAACTCCCTCCCGATTTCTGTTTTCACCAGCACAGTCACCGTGGGCCAGTTCTTTGCTGTTTCCAGGGCAGCCCCACAGGCCAGATCTAAGCACCCCACAGGCCGGATCTAGCCCCCGGGCCTTGAGTTTGACAGCCCTGCTTTATAGGCTTGTTCTTGTGTGAGTACTATAAATAATCTGCCCAAGACTGTATGCTCCCAAAAGCCTGATGTACAGTACCTCCTTTAGCTGAGAAATCCTAGGAACTGAAATTTTCTGAAGCATGTTACAGAACTCTAATAGAGAATGGCTAGCACTGTATCTAATTTTCACTTTCTACTATTTTCTGGGAAAACCATGACAAATAATCAGGTATAAAAATAACAGAGGATTACAAAGTAGAAATGTATTTTATCTACTCTGATTCTGAAGAGTTGGGCACAGTTAAATCCACTGATTTCAACAGGATTAGCCTCCTTAATTCTGTATTAAATTGTGACATTAATTTGGAGAGTGGGGGGAGGGAATCCTACAACCCTACAGGATTAATTCTAAATGGTGATGACAAGTTTAAATCGTTGGGGCTGTAAGTTAACAACATATTTGCCTGTTTTGGCTCAAATGCGGTACAATATAAGCGGTTTTAATCACAGTTCTTGTTTGTTAATTTTAAGCAGCTTTATACGGTTCTTAGGATCTCAGAACAACTTTCTGAGAATTGGAGGAAAAGATTTAAAGTGTAAGAGGCAGTGAAGTGATCAAGTAAAAATATGCCAATTACTGAACAGCCCTGCTTTCAAATAAAAATTCATTATGAGGGATCTCTTGCAGTTTAGGCCAAGGTACAATAAGTCAATTACTATTCCCCATTAACTTAAGCTTAGCCAACTTTATGTAGAAACCATTGCTATTTTATATCATCAGATATCTAATTAAACCAAGGAAGGATTATTGAATACTCATGACTTGTTGATGTTTGCACGGTTACAGTTGCACATAAGGAGGAGGAAACAAAATAGTATTCAACATAAATACATTTTTTTTCTTTAGATCAATCTTCTTTTTTTTTTCATAAAAAAGTTTTATTTTTACAATCATATCAAACAGCTCATCCAATGTACAGTTATATACAATTAGTCGGGCTTGCCCAGTCACCACCCCCCTTTTTAACACTCTTCCCTCTTCTACCTTCTTCTACTTTCCAGACCTTCCTCTCCTTCTTTTATCTACATCCTCTCCTCCCTCCACCCTCCACCTTCCTTCTCCCTCTTCTACCCCTCTTCCTTCCTCTTCTTCTCTTTCCTACCTCCTACTCTCTCCTCTTTTCTCTCTCCCCACCGTTCTAAAATGGTAACTGGGCAGACCCGACCCTACATTAATTATATTTAATTAGATCAATCTTCTTGTAGTTCTGATAGGTAGGCTACCATGCCAGACCAAGTTATCAATGAATAAGTTCAACGGAATTTCCCTTTGAGAAAGATTTATAGGACTTTGCTACTAATACCAGATTATATTTCTGAAAAATAAACTGAGATGCATTTAAATCCTTCACGGTGGTAAAATAAACACAGGAAATACCTGAACCAATGCTGTACACAATCCAAAAATTCCAACTGCTAACAGGTTCTCCTGAAGCCATAATTTCACTGTTTCGTAACAAGGCTAGAGGAAAAAAAAACCACAACATTATGCTATAAGGAAGCCAATGACCTAAGGAGAACCTACAACTCATATCAAACTTGGTAATCGGCAGTGTCAATTTAAGCTTTCCGGTAGAGATGAAAAGCATCTCTGGGGACTTTCTTGCAATGAAATATGACTTTAAAGGCCTAGAAAAACTGTACAACTGAAGATCAAGTGGATACTCTGTGCAAGATTCATGAACAAAAAAAAAAGAAAAAAAAGAACAATGCTTCTCGTGTATGCCCCACAAATCAGACTGCTGTGTTTCGAAATCGAATAGTAAATCTCAGTGCTTTAAACAGAAATGCTAGGCAGGAATGTGAGAAGGCAATTATAGACCGATTATTGCTTAAACAAACCATCACCCAAATACTTCACCTTGCTTTCTCGCAACCGCAAAGTAACCAGATGACATTACATTTGTTCTAACATGTTAGTCCCAGTGTCAGTATGTCAACTTTTAGCACTGATAATTTCCGAGGAGGATTTACAGGCCCGACTCATAAAGACAAGAGGTTTTAAAATAACAATTGAATCAACAGTAGGATTTACTTTTAGTTTTGATATATTCCTGTGACAGATCACCTTGGACTTATTTTTCAGCATAACTTTTTGAGTATGCTCAAGAAAGGTTTGGTTGAATTTGAGTCTGTGAGCCCAATACTCTATCCACACTCTGGTAACTTCTTGTACACCTGGGTGGATTCCAGAGTACTTTCTGAATGCAGGAATGTTCCTTGAGAAAGATACTGCTTTTTTTCCCCCTGTAGAAAGCCTCTAAATATAATTTAGAAATAAATTATTATTTCATCAGAGCTGCTTTCCCAGAGATTATCAGTGTCTGCTGTGACAACAAGCCAGTTGATCTCAGCCACCACTGCAGACTGAATGTTGTGTATGCAATCTCCAAAACTGACAACACAAAACCAGGCAGTGCTGTCTTATACTGTAAAGTCTTGTTTTCTTGTTTCCTGGTCTCATCTCGGGCACATTCTGCGAGAAGCTAAAGTTGAATCCTAAAATTCACAGAATGGGATTCTGTCTCAATGCTGCAGTTCTCTGTAACTTTTAATCAGAGACATAGACTCATTACAGGGGTGTCAAACTGGCAGCCCGTGGGCCGGATGTGTCACACGCAAGCCACGCCCACCCCTGCTCCGCAAATGGGAAAAACATCACGAAATATCACGTGATGGCAACTTGATGCAGCGAGTTTGACTCCCACACACTAGTAGGAAGGAACCTCTATACCAAAACAATACTTGAAGAGTGTTGGATCTGAAAAGGAAAAGCATAATAAGAAAAAAACAGCTATTCCTTCCTTCGCAGAACTTTTGGTTCGAGTGAAAGCAGCCTTTTTATTTATGGAATCATATGGCTGATGGCTGAATAAACAATAGAGCAAGTCAAGACTTTTAAATATCTGAGGATTGTTTTTCCTTCTATGTATGGGCCACTGAAAATCTACTGCTGGTTATGTTACCCTAAACACACAAAAAAACATCATTGGCTTTATCATCTTTCTACTTCTTCAAAGGAGCTCAGCATATACAGTACCTGCAGCAATTAAAGTCTTTGTGGCCAAGATCTGAGTCCAGCTCCTTTTTGAAGTTCCAGTCAGGCCCCTACAGGTCATTCCTTTCTCGTTAAGGAGTTCCATTCAACTTCTTGAGATCAGTTTTTCAAGTACCTCACAGTGTTCGGAACATGGTAATTTGTTGTAAAGGTGACCTACTTAAAATATTCATGATCTCCTATTGGCTTAAGATCCCTTTTATCAGTTGGCTTGGTTCCTCTGATTTTGGCCAATAGCTTTTAGTCTTCCTAGTGCTAGGCAATACGTGCCAGATTGCAACTTTATGGCTTTTCATTGCCAGCCATCACTGTAGCCATAGGCTATGACTATACACTATCTGATCTTAAACAGCAGACCATTGATTTAAATCTGCAAGCAATTTGTGCGTTCTACCTAGAAACATCTTCCTAAGTCACTGAATATCTGCTCCAACTAGCCAGATATCTTAGTCACATAATGACTCTAGAAGGGCCTTCATCAACATTTTTTGTCATTTTTATCCTAAATAATTAAGATTTTCTTCTTTTATTTGCTGGTGAATTACTAAATAAAAATTGATTATTTATGGAGTAGGTACTCAACATTCTAGTCTATATAAGAAGAGTATTTTAATTTTTACAATGATCAATATTCAGCAAATATTGTTTTGAAAGAAACAACTGAAAGGAGTTACTCTTATGCACTACATAAATTAGCCACTACCATTTAAGATGGCTGCTAGTTGTCGTAGCAATTCAACTTATTTTCAGTGATCATAGAACATTTAGACAGGCATTCTCGTTTTGCCCTTATCAAAGATATTTCAAAATAACCTTGCTGTTGATACATCAGCTTGGCACTGAGCTGAGAAAAGGGGCAGTTTCAAAAAATCCCGGGGTTAGAAGGGGTCATATAGGTCCAACCTTCTACTAAATGCAGAAATCTGTATTTTTAGCAATTGAAAAATAATAATCTTCATGTCCCAAAGGTGCTTTTTTAAAAGGCAGCTGGACTTTATTTTTCCTTTTGAAAAAGCACCTTTGGGACAACCATGACCTGGATGACTGAGAATCTACATAGACAATAGTCTGCAAGCATACATGCAGTGAAAGAAGCCACTTAGGGAAAAACAAAGTAGAAAAAAAGACCACAAGGGCAAACTAAAGATTTTTATATGCTATCCCTGCGCTCCCAAAAGTGATTTTTTTCAAAAGGCAACTGGACTTCATTTTTTCCCCCTTTTCGCTTCTCATCCAAGAAGCTTCTTCAGCTGTTCTTCAGCTCAGAGCTGAAGAAGCTTCTGGATGAGAAGTAAAATGTCTTCAAGGAAAAAAACCAAGTCCAGTTGCCTTTTGACAAAAGCACTTTTGGGACAACCACGACCTGGATGGCTGAGAATTTCCACTGACATATCCCTGTGCTCCTCTCCAATGTGGACCGCCACTTCATTTCATATATACACCCCTCAAATTTCCTTTCCCGCTTTCTTTTCCAATCTATCTGCTCCTCTCTCCCTTTGACTCCTGCACCATCCTCCATATCATTTTTTGCTCCTTGCTCTGTTTTTATTCCCTACTTGATTCCTTTTGCTCCTAACGATATTCTTGCTTCCTCTGTCTTACATTTGTATGCAAATTTGTATAGGACTAGGTTATGTTTTCAAGCGTATTTGTCTGTTTTCAAGCGTATTTGTCTGTTTACGTTTGACTTAATAAAAATGGCCCTCCCCATTTTACTTTTACCTGCCTGGTTTGGAAGTACATCCGTTTATGTGCTTTTCACAAGCATTCAGATTACTAAAAGTTGCCTTGACTCACGTTCTTGAGTTCTGTGTTTTTACTTCTCCTACTGACACTTAAAGGTGAACTACTTATTAAGACTCTTCTCCTCTTGGTTGGTTGTCTGAGAAGTATGCCAAATTAGGATGAATGAGTCAGAATAGCCTTTCTGATAGATGTTTAGTCACCCTTAAAGATGGGCACAACAGCATGTAGCAAATAGGTAAAGTAATGACATTTTTCTTTCACTGGGAGATTCTAAAAATTCTAGTCTTCTTAGTTGAGTCATGATTTACATTTAATACTCACAGCTTTCCACCAGGTCCCTGGGGAATGAAGTCCACAGTTTTCACTAAATTCCAAGCAGCATGAATCTGGCACCCGTGTGGTATTGTACACTTCAAACCAGTCAGTGTAGTTGGAGACACCACAGCATCTGAACTGAAGGGGAATAAGAGAATTACAAGTCACCTAAGTCAAGAGGCCTATTTAAGGATCAGGTTCAGTTGGCCCAGCATGCCAGAACGTCTCTGGACTGCACATCTGGAAAGAGGAAGCACTATACCTTTTATTCAAGTTCATTCATTTCTGAATAAAACGTTATGTAAATTTCTCCAGATTTAGCTCATTTATCTGAGAAAGTTAAAAGAGTCTCCCAAATCTATTACAAACAGTCCTTCTTTAATGGCCCTAATTAGGACTTGAATTTCTATCACTAAATGAAGTGGTCATTGGGTGAAACATCACACGACTACACTGCTTAGTGATGGCAGTTCCAGGGGTCTCGGTTGTGGTCAATAGGCCAGAACCACACCATTGTTAGTCAAGGATCTCACAGTCTTCCTGCCCTGTTGCATTCACCTCCAGTTCAACTCCTCCCAGTCTCCTATCTCCCTCCTCTATCTCAGCTCTTTTAGTCACCCCTCACACTGGTCTGCAACCCACCTCCCTGTACTTCATTGCCCCTGCCATCCAATGGCATCCCCAGGTGACTTTTGCTGCCCTCTTCCTCTTGCTGCTGAAGGGGTGCCCACCCTTCATGAGCTGGCCATGTGCAACCTCAGGAGGACCTTGCAAGGCTTTGGAAGGACTTCATGAATGGCCAGGCTGGGCAAACCTTGTCAGCACTGGGAAGCAGATGGTAAAAGTCAGCTGGGGGCAGTGAAGGGTGGTGGGATGGCAGAGTGCAGGGCTGTGGGGCTGCAGGGCAAAGGTCGGGGCAGCAAGGGTAGAGTGCAGGAAAGCCATAAAAGGAGAGATGGGGAGGAATTTTAAGTGCAACCTGCAGTCATAACTGATAGCAGGCTGCCAAGCTCTTGAATTTTGATCACATAATTGTGGAAATGTTGTAAGAGCTATAAGTACAAGGAGTGATTGTAAACATTCAGTACCATTGTAACTTCAAACAGCTGCTGAACAAAAGGTCATGAACTGAGGACCACTTGTATTATGAGCCGCAGTGGCACAGTGGTTTGAGTGCAGTACTGCAGGCTACCTCTGCTGATCACTGGCTGCCAGCTTCAAGGTTGACTCAGCCTTCCATCCTTCAGAGGTCAGTAAAATAAGGACCCAGGTTGTTGGGGGCCATATGCTGACTCTGTAAACCACTTAGAGAGGGCTGTAAGAGCACTGTAAAGCGATCTATAACTCTAAGTGCTATTGCTATTGTATTAGTGACTCAGTTTTCTTGTTATATCAGAGCAGAGAGCCCAGGAGCATCAGAGACCCCTATGTCACTTTATACATCCATTGTAATATCAGAACAGAACATCTAAGGGATAACTATTGCATAAGAGAAAGATCAGTTTGCTTCTAGATAATCCTATATCCTTTAAGACATTCCATTAGGGTACTGTTATGTTCGGGCAATAACGAGGCAGGAGACCAGGATAGTGACAACAGCTCTTTACTATATGGTGAACCCAGCGGCTCGGGCTGGGAAAACCCTCTCTTTATATACAGTTTAGCCAGAGGCTTCATCCAATCAGCAACGTGCTTTTTCCCGCTCAGTTTTCCCTCCAAAACTCTTAAAGATACATTACACTCCTTCCCTCCCAGAGAACACTTTACCAATATTTACATAGAATTAACATCTTATTTTTCAACGTAATCACGCAAGTAGACTGGGCGTCTCCTGACTCTTTCGGACCTGCGCAATTCATTTTCTGGGAGTGAGTCGAGCTGACCGGAGGGACTGTTTGTTCCTCTCAGCTCCTCCTCTAGGCCATCCGGCCCTGGATTATTTGCAGAGTCGTCCCTGCTGTCTTCAGGAGGAACCGGTTGGCGTCGCTGGACCTCCTGGAACTCAGATAAGTCCCGCGTTTGCCCCGGGTTTGAGTCAGCTGTGGATTCAAACATTGGATAGTCAGGGCCTGTTTCGTCTGATTCTGATTTACCGGTTATGCGTTTCCTTATTTGGTCTATGTGGCGCTTCCATACCCGGCCATCCTCTATCTCTACTAGATATGATTTTGGTCCTGTTATCTCTAGGATTTTTCCTGCTAACCAGGTCGGGCCCTCGCTGTAGTTGTGTGCCCACACTAGGTCGCCTACTGCCATCCCTCTTGTTTTACCGTGTGCCCCTTTGTAACCGTCTGGTGTGTAGTTTGGGTTTAAACGGTCTAGTGGGCACCTAAGCTTCCGACCCATTAATAGCTCTGCCGGGCTGCGGCCAGTTGTTACACAGGGGGTTCTGTGTTGGACTGCTAGGAATGTATCGATTTTTGTTTGCCAATCGCCTGGCCTGATTCTGGACAATGCTTCCTTTGCGCTCCGAACGAAACGTTCTGCAAGGCCGTTCGTCGCAGGGTGGAAAGGCGCCGAGAGGACATGCCGGATGCCCTCCTCTGCCAAGTACCCCTCAAACTGGGTTGCCGTGAATTGCGGGCCGTTATCGGAGACTAAAGTGTCGGGCAACCCGTGGGTTACAAATAGGTGCCGTAGGACTGAAATCACGGCCTCGGCTGTCATGGATCTCATGAGAATGATTTCCAGCCATTTGGAGTAGGCATCGACTACTACCAGAAAGGTTTGGCCGTGGAAGGGGCCGGCAAAATCGATATGGATCCTAGACCAAGGGCCCTGGGGTCTCTCCCATTCCCGAATCGGGGCCGTTGGGGGTAGCGGTCTGGACTCCTGGCAGGCCTGGCATTTCCCTACCCTTTCAGCAATTTCCGTGTCCATTAAGGGCCACCACACATAGCTTCTCGCTAGACCCTTCATTCTCACGATCCCTGGGTGGCCTTCGTGAAGGATCTCCAATACCTTTTCCCTCAATTTCTCCGGGATCACCACTCGATCCCCCCATAGCAGGCACCCCCCTTGAGCTGAGAGTTCCCCACGTTTTTTTACAAATTCTTTAAAACGCTCGCCCGGCGCAGCGGGCCAACCTCTTTGTACCCAACCAATTACAGTCCTTATTGTAATGTCCTTGTACGAAGCCCGAGCCACCTCTTTGGATGTGACTGGGCCAGAGTCCAAAGAGTCAATTAGCAGAACTGGTGTCCCCGGAGTGGGGTCTTCGATAGTCTCTGGTAACGGGCATCTGCTCAGGGCGTCTGCATGCCCTAATTCCTTCCCTGGCCGGTGTAGTAGTTTGTAAGAATACGCCGCTAGGAAGATAGTCCATCTGGTCAGTCTGGGCGAAAGTGCCACGGGCGTTGGGCGGTCGCCTGCCAACAGGCCTAGCAAGGGTCTATGGTCCGTGATGATTTCGAAATCACGACCAAATACATATTCATGGAATTTCTTTACTCCGGAGACTATAGCCAAGGCTTCCTTATCAAGCTGGCTATAATTCCTTTCAGCTGATGACATGGTTCGGGAGTAATATGCAATAGGGGCTTCTGTGCCATTTGGCAACCTGTGGCTGAGCACAGCCCCCACCCCATAGGGAGATGCATCGCAGCTTAACACTAATGGCAGCGTGCCATTGTATTGGATAAGGAGGCTATCACCGATAGGAGATTCTTTACCCTTCGAATGCCCTAGCTTCCGCCTTTCCCCAAGACCATGCAGCCGTCTTTGCTAGTAATTTATGCAGCGGCTCGGCTACTGTTGCCTTATTTCTTAAAAATACCGCGTAGAAATTGACCAGACCTAAGAATGCCTGCAACTCCGTTTTGTTCTTTGGAACCGGGGCCTTCCTGATGGCCCGTACCTTGCTCTCAGTGGGTGAATCCTTCCTGTCTATCCGTAGCCCAGGAATTCCACAGATTCAACCCCGATCTGGCATTTGTTCAGTTTAACTTTGAGACCGCAGACCGGAAAATGCCCAAAACTTTTCGCAGCCTTACCCCTAATTCCTCTAGATTCTCAGCGGATACCAGTACATCGTCAAAGTATGGTACCACCCCTGGTAGTCCCTGTAATAGCCGCTCCATTAGGTTCTGAAATAACCCTGGGGCCACACTAACCCCAAACTGTAACCGGGTACACTTAAAAGCCCTCTGTGAGTCACAATTGTCTGCGCTTGGCTGTGCTGCTATCTACAGGCAGCTGTTGATAGGCTTGGGCCAAGTCTAGCTTGGCAAAACCTGCCCTTGCCCCATTGAGTGCAGTAAGTGCTGTACCACCGGACGGGTAAGACTCTTTGCAACGCTTTGTTAAGCGTTGCCTTATAGTCAGCGCAAATCCGGACCGACCCGTCCGGTTTGACTGGGGTGACTATAGGGGTCTCCCACTTAGCATGGTCAACTGGCACTAGAATTCCCTGGTTTACTAGCTTGTCCAGTTCCCGGTCAATCCTGGGCTTTAGGGCGAACGGGACCCTCCTAGCCTTTAGACGGATAGGGGCAACTTGGGGGTCTAAGTTAAAAGAAATAGGGGTCCCCGTGTACTTGCCCAGGCAGTCTCTGAAAACGTCCCCAAATTCCTTCATGAGTGCGTCTTTGAGGTTGACTTCGTTTCTGAAGATTCCAGTCACTCCCATGCCCAATGCTCGGAACCAGTCCAGTCCCAACAAGCTTGGCAGGGTCCCATCGACTATGGTGATGGGCAGAGTTTTCTTGTATTGTCCATACTCGACGTGGACGGACGTTACCCCTCGAACAGGGATGCGATTCCCTTGGTAGTCTTGTACCTTTAAGTTCTGTGGTTTCAGCTTGCGCTTTGCGATGGCGGGTAAGGCTTTCACGAGAGTGTCCCAGGACATGATCGTGATCGCTGAGCCGGTGTCCACCTCCAATCGGCACGGCACCCCCTCAATCTTTGTTTTCGTAAAGATTTTTTTCTCTAGGCGTGTTGCTGCGTGACCCACTCTCACGGCAGTCTGATTCAACTTCGCGCCTTTTTTGAATTGACCAATCACGGGCCGCCGCGTTCCGCGCTCTGGTTGGTCAGTTTGAATTTTGGCGGAAGGTTGGGGTGCTCGACAGACCTGTGCTATGTGCCCTTCTTCCGCACCGCCGACAAGTCGCATCCTTAAATTTGCATTGTTGTCGTTGGTGTTGCCCTCCACAACTCGCGCAGTCACCCCGGTCTTCTTTCTCCGGCCTCCCGGTGTGGAAGACTCCTTCCTCCTCCTCACCGTCCGACTCGGCCTGGACCTCTTCATTGTGGACGGGGTTGATTTCGCACCAGCCGTTGGTGCGACCTGCTTTTGTAGGGTTTCCGCCGCTTGGGTAGACATCTCATGAGCCCTGGCTTCATCCAAGGCGTTTGCCAGCGTTAGGTTGCTTTTGGACAGCAGCCGCCGCAAACGGATGTCCCTGACCCCACGAATGAGTTGCTCCAGCAATGCCTCTTCCAAGTCTCGGTACTCGCAATGGTTTTGAGGCTTTCCTCAGGGCTGCCATGTATACGCTGATGGACTCGCCTCTTGCTGCCTCGCTCCTGAATTCGTACCGTTGCACATACTTGGACGGCGTTGGTGCATAATGGGCTTTCAATACGGTCTGTAGAGTCTGCCACGGCACCGATTGTACGGCGTTGGCTCGCCAACGATTCTGCGGTGTCGAAAACCTCTGGACCGCAGTGGCTCAGGAAATACGCTCGCTTCCTGTTGTCTGAGACTCCTTGAAGTTCGTTCGCCTCGAGGAAACACTCGAAACGAGCCATGTATGACCCCCATTTTTCCTTAGCTGGGTCGAATGGCGCTGGCGGTGTGTAGCTGGACATCGCTGCTTTCCGCCCCTTGTTTGCTGGGTTCGCATCTTCCTGGTGAATTCAGCTTTTTTCCTGGCGCTCCTAGCCTCGAGATCCCATCCTCGTCGCCAGTGTTATGTTCGGGCAATAACAAGGCAGGAGACCAGGATAGTGACAACAGCTCTTTACTATATGGTGAACCCAGCGGCTCGGGCTGGGAAAACCCTCTCTTTATATACAGTTTAGCCAGAGGCTTCATCCAATCAGCAACGTGCTTTTTCCCGCTCAGTTTTCCCTCCAAAACTCTTAAAGATACATTACAGGTACAATATGAAGGGAAGAGAAAAAGAGTAAAAAAAAATGGCTTTGCCTAATTACGATATTCCTGTTCATTCTGAAGTGCTCCTAACCAATGTTTCTCAACCTGTGGTCTGTGGAACCCTGGGTGGGGGGAGCACGATGTCATGGGGGTGTGCGAAGGCTTGAAGAAATGTTATGATTTAAATATTGAATTAAGTGTTGGGAGTCCATACATGGTCATGAACCATGGCCACAAAAGGTATTTAAAGGGGGTAAATTAAATTTAAAGTAGGAGCAGTGGTGAAGAATAGATTGAGAACCACTGCTCCTAATATTCAACATGGCTTGGAAAGTTGCTGAATGAAGTAGATCTCTTGTCTCATCTTTGGACAACAAAAGCACTTAAATTGTGTGGAAATTAAAGAAAACATTTTTATCAAATTCCATGCATTTTACAATAAAAGTGAAAAGAACTAGAATTATATCAATGGGGGTGGGGGGAGGAACCAAGAAAAACATTTCCACTGTTCCTTCTTCATGGGACTTAAAAAAGAAAAGAAAAACTCAAATGAGAAAGTTTTTTGACAGAAGATATGATATTATCAGCAATACAGAGTGCGGTTGTATTATTTTTCAAGTATGTTATTACCATCCCAAAAAGTGTTCGGGTTACAGCAATGACAATTTTATTAGATGACATGTAACAATGAGTGGTTTCAAATTCATATATGCTCTGTTTTGAAATTGTCTTTGACATTTACTAATGAAGTCATGATCTGGGAACTGAGACTGAAGGCAGCCACCTTTTCCAAATATCAGCGTGTTAAATATTGATTGATATCACTTCTATTGTAGCAATTCAGCACATTCTGGATGTGAACCTTGGTTTTCAAGAGACAGCAATCTGTAGATTGTTCTAGGAGTTCAGGATCCCTTTGTAAGATCTACTCTGCAAACCTGAAAAAAAGGTGGTCACACTGTACAACTGGGCAGACGATTTCATAGTTATGCCAACCAGACAGCATTTAATTAATGAGCAGCAGCCTCCACTGAATGTGGGTTTATTTATTTATTTAACATGTTTATATGGCTGCCCATCTTAGACACATGATTCTGGGCAGCTAACAATTATTGTATTATTGGGTTGTGGGATATCTCTCTAGTTCAGTTCTGCAACTTTCAAATTATTAAAACGATTGTTTTAATTGCCTACTCACACATGAATCAACATGGATCTGGAAAATTAGCATTCTGAATTTTTCCAAATTGTCCAGTTTGCTTTTGCCTTTAAGGAAGGCTGGGAAAATTGAGGAAACTGTGAAGTTCCTGTGTTATTTTTGTTTCACGCGTTCAGCGTTCCTTGCCTGTTGTACAAATGCAAGTAGATTTCTTAATGTACAAAGCTATGTCCTCCAATCTTTCTGAAGTGACTACAATCAAAGGCTCTACATTCTTTTATTGTCAAATATTTCCTGAAGCAAGTTCCCCATGGCAGAAGTGACAAAGGGGGATAACTGAGAAAAATAGCAGATCTTTGATTCTGCCTCCAAGTACACTTCGAAATAGATGGGAAATTTGATTCTTTTCTCCGTAGAGATGCCAAGGAAGTTATGTTATTTATTAACTGCTGAAGTCAAGTCTCCCAATGAATGAATTCTGAACATGAATATTTGTGGTTCATAACCCTAGTCCGAAAATAAGCATGTATCATTCATGAGGTATCTGCAATTCTTCTCCAATTCAAAATTTTAACTGAGCAGGGAAGGGGAGAAAATTGACAGTATAATGGGACTCTGTAAATTAACTTTTGTAGTTTTGTTGTTTTGTTTATTCAAATAAAAATATTGGGAACAGAAAAAGTGTGTACTAATTTACATTCCAATATAAACAAGTTGTATGCAATCATATTAGTCATACAAAAAAAAAAAGGAAGAAACACAGAATACCAAATATTGGGATCAGTTACATTTAGTTCCTAGTTAATTATTTTTCAGACAAATGTTTTAATAAAAACAACATACAGAGAAACTGTGGGTTGAGAAACTTAGATTTTATCTGCTCATTGGAATGAAGTCTTCTATCTCATGGTTGGAGAAAACTTTCTACATTTACAAAAGGAGATCCAACAGAACCAATATTTCAAAACTGAAATCTAATTGTGTTGTTGAATAATCTAATTCTGTCAACAAATTAAAGTATTCATATTATGATAATATATTTGAAATTCTATTTCTATTTTCCCCTGAGTCCTGGTTAGCAGGTCACTAATCTGTACCCTCATATATATATATATATTCTATTTTGGTATTCATAAAATGAATGCCTTCTATTTGTGCAAAGTAACATGTCACAGCAATTTGGAATTGAGAATGTACATCCATACAAATGTGAGAGTCATTTGAATAGACAATGTAACTTCTTCAACTGGAAAGAGAACAAATTATTGGGATTGTAATTAACCATTCCCATTATGCAGATTACACAAAAGCAGTATTAAATACAGTGATGAACTGTATGAAAACTTGAGCAATACCAGAGGAGAATACAGGCTAATTCAGGTGACCTGAAATATAGCGGCAATAACAGGACTATTTAATTTTTTTATCAACAGGAAAAAATTGAGATGTCCCATGTACATACAGATGACTAAATTTAAAATTAAAATGGACAGTTCACTACTTTTAAGAGAACAGCCAAAGAGATACTGTTGTATAATCAAGTTTTATTTTGTTTACTGAAAACTGTGCAAGAGAGTGTTTCAAGAGTTTTAGAACCCTTAGTAAGAATTTTGTATCTCTCGAAAAAAACATAATTTTAGATCCTTTATTCCAATCAAGCTTGTAGCATCCCTCAAGCATATTAGTACCTATAAAACTGCTGCCACCCTATTAAGCCATTATCAACTTTATTGTAAAAAATATTCCAGTGGAAACAAATGGTATGGCAATTCTGGACAAGGGCAAAGTTAACTGTGAGACTAAAATGATCTCAACATCTAATATATATCAAACTCTCGAGCTGTGAAAGTTCATTCTTCTGGCTTCCAGAGTTGGCTAATCAATAAAATCTTTGGGATTCATTTGTATGCACAAATTTTCATTTGTGAATTGAAACAATAGAGTAATAACAGTATGAGCTCAGGGAAACAATAACAAAAAATTACATGCACACATATATAATGTTTCTCTGAGCTCATATTGTTATTACTTTATTGTTTCAATTCTTAGGAATTAAAAAAATACATACATATATATGTAATTTTTGTTACTATTTCCATGTGTGTGTGTGTGTGTGTGTGTGTGTGTGTGTGGGTTGAGAGTATCTTGGCGACGTTTCGATGAGGTCTCACTCATCATCTTCAGGCTGGTGCTTTTGGCTTCGTGCTTGTACAAGCACAAAGCTGAAAGCACCAGCCTGAAGATGATGAGTGAGATCTCGTCGAAACGTCGCCAAGATACTCTCAACCTTACACGGGAAAAGACCCGAATATGCCAAGACCTACACACCTATACCCGTGAAAACCTATGAAAACAAACACACATACACACACACATGCCATACACACACAGACATGTATGCTATATGCAAATAATTCTTATTTGTGGACTATAAGTGTATCTGGTGTTCTTTGTGTAAGATGGCAAGCTGATTTAAAAAAGCACAACCCTGATCTCATGTTCTTGTATTCTCAAATGTATAGCAAGAACAACTATGTTCCTTCCTTCTCTTGACTGCTGACTCATTCAATAGAGCCTTGGATGCAAAAGAGGAAACAAAGAGGACTGAAGAAAAGCGCTTGTGAACTTCTTTATCTCATTTTCTCTAGTATCACTAAGGTTGTAGCATGATGATTGAAATGTGGTATCTCCTGTGCTCTGTAATTACTTGTGGGATTTCCTTTGCATTTTGTCTGTCTGCGTGTGTGCTTCTCTGCATGCCGATGAGCACCAAAGCATCAAATTAAACCCTTATCTGTAGATTCCAAAGTAGGCTGGGGAAAGATTCATTAAATATCAGGGCCTTGATTCCAGGTCAGGAACAGTGCTGTAGTATTTGCTTTTTTTTTTTTTAAAGGCAAATGCTTATAGAAATCCCAAATAAATTTCCAATATTTCCATTGGAAATTCAAAGCCAGGCAGATGGGTGTGTAGGTGTTAGCACCTGCTGGTGTTATGGGAAAGAATAATGAAGAAGTACAAGCTTACATCTGTTTGTATGATGCTCCATGCATTAGTTAAACCAATATTTCCATCAGTTCCGTACAAATGAAGCCCTTTCTTCAGGTCCCGCTGAGCATACTTATCGATCTGAAAATAAAGCAAATACAGTGATATATATGCATCCAAGATGATAAATTCTGTGAATAGGCATTTTTGGGCTGAAGAGCCATGACAACAGTTGAACTGCAAGTGAGGCACATTAAAAATACAACATGCAGGTTAGTCCTTGACTTACAGCCATTCATTTAGAGAATGTTCGAAGATACAACAACACTGAAAAAAGTAACTTATGACCAGTTTTCATGCTTATGACCATTGCAGTGAATCAAAATTCAGGCGCCTGCCATATATTTATGATAATTGCACTGTCCTGGGGTCATGTGATCAAGCAAAGTCAATGTGGGAAGCCAGATTTGCTTAATAGCTACATTATTCACTAGACAACTACAGTGATTCGCTTAACAATTGTGACAAAAAGGTCATAAAATGGGGCAAAACTCACTAAACAACTGCCTTGCTTAGCAATTGATAGTTTGGGCTCAATTGTGATCATAATTCAAGGACCGCCTGTATAAAGAAAAATAGGTATCTGAACAATATATTTTCCTAACTTCCATATTCAATTTTCCAATATTAAAAATGGTGACTGAAAATAATATTACCTACCGTAGCTATTATAAAAACTTCCAGTTAGTTTGTCCATCAAAAATTAGAGTTTTGTTTTTCTATATAGACATCGTTATTTAGTGTTTCCTGGAAATTTAATGAGATAGCATCTGCTTTTTTTTTATTACTATCTGTAGTTTTCTTTATCTAGGTATTTCTTTGGCTGAAAATCAATTCAAAAATCGATTTTAAATAGATCTAAACATTGTTAGAATCTTATTACTGCTTGCTTTTGTGGCAAAATTGCTTTCTTCTATTGTTTTTTTTAATAATTCCACATTATTATAAGGAGAAAAAACTTCAAAAAAGGGGATATAGAATAACTTGATATTATGAAAGATTTAACCATACAGTAGAATTGAATTTATTATTCTTTCCAGTTTATTTCCAGTTTTAGAAATATTTCTTCAGAGAAAAACAGTTTGTGATGAATTATGATTTCCAGTCAATGGTTTTTTTTATGGAACAACTGAAAATCTGTGGTCATTTTTCATACAGTAAATATTTAGAACCTGTAAAAAGCTCTAGTTTTAAAGAATTAGGGAAGAGGGGCTATGAATGGTGATAATATTTTTTTCAATATGGCGAGATGCTGTCTTCCTATTATATACTACAGGGCAAATTTATTTAGAAAGGCACTTGTTTAACAACTGCCTTGGATAGCGACTGTAGTTACAATGGTGATAGAACAGTCACATTGCAATCGATGCTTGCATTTACAGACTTCACAGCATCCTTCTCTCTGCTCCATGCTCACCATTACAGACAGTTAATACATGCCATTCTGTTTCTGACCTGTTTTTTTCTCCCCTACCCCACACCCAAACCCTTTGCAGAGGGAGAGATTGCCTAAACAGGCCATCTTCCTGAACTGCTTTTCTCAGCAGTACGGTGGTGTCCCTAAAAAGTGCTAACTGCAAGATAACAAGCTCAGTTCTGTGACCTTAATTGGTTGATTAGAAGACTCAATGGGCTCTCAGCTGTTGCCTGAAATTGACAAAACCCCTAATCAATTTCATACTAAAGGAGTTTGTTTGCTTTTTAAGCGGGTGTAGGATGAGGGTTTGTTCTCCCAGCTTGTGGGTTGGTTTCTGAATGTTTCATTCTAAGCTAGGTAATATCTTCAGCGGAATTTAGGGAATCCCTTAAATTATGCTGAAGATTTTATTTAATCTGGTAACGAAACATTCAAAAACCATCCACAAGCTCGGAGAACAAACCTCCATCCCCAAGTATAGATATGTAAAAATTGGCTGCAATGTTGACCCATAATTTTTTTGCAAAGTAATATGTGATGGGGAAATCCAAGATGAAGAAAAAATTCTATGAAACTGCAAAAATGTCAGTGTTGTTTTTCTTTGGTGAATTCAGCTACCTTTCTGTCATAGTTATCTATAAACTTTTCAGGTTTTCTTACCAAGGCTGAAATGTGACTCTACATAATGTAGTTGCTGTAACTTGTTTTGTTTTGCAGTTAAGTTCTAATAGCAGCAAATCAACTTTTATAAATTGTCTGAAGGATCCAGAGGAATTAACTTTTATTTTATTAACTCCAATATATCTTAACAGACATTCACATTTTATCATAATAGACTGCTTTACCATACATTTCTGTTGGTTGGGGAATCATTGATTACAATTTACATAAATCAAAATCAGTGGCAGTAAGTGAAAACTTCAGAGAGGCCTTTATCTAAGATAGAGGTGATCAGCAGATAACCTGAAATATATATCTTCCATGGGTAGATTTAAGCTTGTTTGTCAGGAGAGGATGAAAATTATGCTTGTGGAGTGTTTTCTAATAGAGAAAAGGATGAATGGATTGATGCTGCCTCAACTCTAATGATTCCTCTGCCCTCCATTGGCAGAACAAAGAGCCATGGCAAAATTGTCCTGCAGCAGACCTGGCCCTCCTATCAAACTATATTGAAGGTAGCACTAGTGAATATGGGACACCTTGGTTGCTCCATACGGTTCCTTCTAAGCCCCGCTGCTATTTATTCACTGCATGAATCTAGTAAGGTGAAAGTTGTTTGGAGCTTTAGGATGGATGAGGAAAAATAAGCAAGGATGCGATCGGAATGAGTTTGACATGAGGGGTCATTGGTGCTTTCTGAACACTGATGTGGGCTCATCAGATGTGGTGGGTTTCAAAAAATTTTAATAGTGGTTCTCTGGGTGTGGCTTGGTGAGTGTGGCTTGGTGGGCATGGCAGGGGAAGAATACTGCAAAATCTCCATTCCCACCCCACTCTGGGGCCAGCCAGTGGTATTTGCCGGTTCTCTGAACTACTCAAAATTTCCACTCCCGGTTCTCCAGAACTGGTCAGAAGTTGCTGAAACCACCTCTGCTGATAATGTTACCTAGTTCGGGTAATGAAACATCTGCAAGAAAACCACCAAGCTCAGAGCGCATCAAAGACTCCTCATTTCAACCCTGAACCATAAATGTTCTCCTTTATTTGTAATTTTAACATGTTGAGCCTTGAGTATAGGGTTCTTCTCCTGTCAGGAATCTGGCCATTAAAATTTCCTGACCAAATCCCTGCTGTGAGAGGAATTGTTCTGAAGTGATGTAACATCCACCCTACCCCCACCCCTTTTGGTTTTTCCTTTCCCTCTGCATTTACAAACGCATCTCTTCTGCCAGACCCTTTAGTGCTAACTGATTTTAGCTTTGTTTTCAACTTTTTGCTGCCTGACATACTTGTCTGAGAAGCAAAGTGGAAAAGGCCTTCAGATTGCTTGTGATCCCCCTTGCAGAGACATGTCAATTTCCCTCAGCACGATAAAGTGCCTCCTGGAGTGTGTGGTTTTGCCCTAGCAAAGAGCCATGGTGGGAGGCCAAGCCATGAGAAACATCCCACTTTGCCAAATGCAGCTTCTGCACACCACCTCTACAGGGGAGAGCAAGGAAGCATTTCAATCTCTGGCTTCACTTCAAAAGGATGCTGTCATTGAAATCTCAGTGAAGCGAAGCTGCCTTAAAGAGCTGCACGGTTCCAAGAGAAATTGAATAAATAAATTAAAAAAGGAGTTTTCTTTGTAACATATTCCCCACTCTTTGCTCGACTGGAGATTACATAAGCAGAACTGGCATACTCTTGTCCAGGCTCTCATGAACATTGACGTACAATAAGACATTCAAAAGTGTTTTCTGTAATAATAGAGGTCATGTTCACCTAAAGTAATGACAATTTCAGCCTTTGGTTCCATACTCTCTTAGACTTTGGGTAGTCTACACCTACTGACCATTAATAACATTATAGCCTATTTACAAACTACTCAGCTTCCTTCAGACACGTAATCGCCATTATATCCAATGCACTTCCTCCTGTGCCTGACCTGTGTTTTTTTTTTTAATTCCACCATTGCAAATCAGACAGAAGAATTGCAAGCAAATAAGCTGTTTACTCTTCTATACATTGAAAGCAATGTTATTGTGCCAACAACCTGGGGCTGGGAGTTGCTGGTGCGCTACTGTAAACAGCTTACAGTATTCCCTTGAAATCCAATCTCTATGTTTTACAAAGGGCGGGGGGGAGGGGGAAGCAAGCAATTTCTGCAGGCAATCTCTCCTTTGCCTTGACATTTTTCTGCTGCTGTGATGTTGTTTTCTATGTGTAGAAGAGCAATCAGCTTATTCTCCTGAAATCTCTCTCCAATCTCTCTCCTCTGATGAGGATGGGGGGAAAGGTCAGGCAAAGGAGAGGTTGTCTACAGAAACTGCTTCCCCTTTCCTGCCTACAGAGGAGAGAGATTGGAGAGAAAGAAATCTCAAGAGAATAAATTGTTTGCTTAGTGTGCCCGTGACTCCCAGCCCTAGCCACTGCTGTCAGGATCACATTACTTTTGATAGAATCCATCTGTCTGATTTCCTGTCGGAGGCTCTCGTTGTGCAAAATTGTCCTTCTTTCATAAATGTTATGTGTATGGAAAAGATAATAATAATAACAACAACAGAGTTGGAAGGGACCTTGGAGGCCTTCTAGTCCAACCCCCTGCCCAGGCAAGAAACCCTAAACAATCTCAGACAGATGGTTATCCAACATTTTCTTAAAAATTTCCCGTGTTGGAGCATTCACAACTTCTGCAGGCAAGTTGTTCCACTGATTAATTGTTCTAACTGTCAGGAAACTTCTCCTTAGTTCTAAGTTGCTTCTTTCCTTGATCAATTTCCACCCATTGCTTCTTGTTCTACCCTCAGGTGCTTTGGAATCAAGATAACATTGCCTTTTACTTACAATCCTTCTATATTTTGCGCAGCACCTTCCTTTTTATTATTTAAAGTTATCAGCTAAGAAAGAAAACTGAAAAAGATTCTATTCTATTCTATTCTATTCTATTCTATTCTATTCTATTCTATTCTATTCTATTCTATTCTATTCTATTCTATTCTATTCTTCTATATTCTTCTCTTCTTTCTTCTCTCTTCTCTTACCCTACCCTACCCTACCCAACCCTACCTTACTCTTATCTACTCTGTTTTTTAATTACTTTTTGTTTTATCTCTATGAATTTAAGGCAGTTGACAAATATAATTAAATAAACTTCAATCTCAGACTGAATTTCTACTAGCATAAAAGAAGAAGAAAAAAACTTTCTGTACCTTTTTGAGGCAAAGATGGATGTTGTTTAAACGTGAATAAGACTAATTGGCAATCTTTTTGTAATTTGATTTCCAGGACACACTCTCTCTCTCTCTCTCTCCCCACTCCCTCTCCCTCCCCTTCTCTCCCTCCCTCCCCCTCTCTCTCACACACACTGTTTAAAAAATATTTCCTTACAGCTGTTATTATCACTGCCCATCCCAGTAGGAGTGGGGATGTTAGACTTAATTGTTGCTAAGGTTGTTATGGGGTGGAGGGTTGGGATTACTCATTGTTGCTGAACTCCCCAGCTACTGCCCTGGTACCTGTCATTGGGCCCCAAGCTCTCATTTCAGGCCCCACTGTCTCAACTTCTCACATGCACTTTGCCTTCCTTAGTTACCAACATCTTAGGGAGCAATTATTTTATGCTGTAAAAAGAAACTGCCTAGGCAGCATCTTAATATCGGTAAATAAACATTTCTGACCTTTCTGGTGATTGCTTCTTTCCTCCCACTAATAAGGGAGAAGAGAAGAAGAAGCAATAGAGAAAGGACAAAATATCCAATTGTTTTCCCCTGGGTTAGACTTCTAATTTCATGCCTTGATAATCATTTTCTACCGATAGCGCAGAACTAGAAATTGAATGTAAATACAGAGCCCCTAATCTAGAAGGTCATTTACAGGAGCTCTGCTGCTTTCTGGGGAAAAGATGTGATTGAATGGGGAACACCTTAATATTGGGGTGGGATATTATTCAGCCCATGAATCCACCATACAGATGGAAGATGGTCAGAATCACATTTTAGAATGGAGGATGTAATTAAGTCTTAGCCTTGGGAAAATACCAAATGCATATCCTGAAAAGAGAGGCTAATTAAAGATCTACTATAACTTTAATAATTTAAACAAATTTGACCATGTTGCTTGAAAATCTTTTTCTTTGCAAATATTGACAGACAACAAACCATTGCACAAATAAGGCAAGGGTTTCTTTCAGTTTTATACAACAAATCTTCTAGGAATTCCTCCCATGCCAAAAAAATCCATATAATTTTTAGAATGTTAATTATAATAATATACTAGAAAAATGTAATACAAACTAAACATAAAAGATTAGGAAAATGAAGTACAGACTACAGGAAAAAGAGAAAGAAGCAAAAAATTAAGAATAAAGAGAAAGTAAATATATAAAGAAGAAACTTTCAGTCTTCATCACAATGTGTAAACAAATTTATTGACCATTCACCTCTTCTAAAATTACGAACATTTATTTCTTCATCTCATATCCCATGTCTTATCTATAAACAAATCCATAAACAATTATCTTTTCAGTCCTGGTGTCAGCAGAAATATAAAGTTGCCAGATGTAGCAACATATCCTGTTTTAACCTTGATCAAATAAACCAACTTTATATTTCTTCTTTTTATTTCTTGAAGTCTTACTCTTTAGTTGATTCAAATGCTGTTGTTGGATTTGATTTCTCTTCTTCTTTGTCCCATCACACAGAGTTTTTCAATGCTTTAACTAGCCTTGCTTGTTAATTCAAGAGGAAAACATTTATCTGGGTCATTCTCTTGGTTTTTCCTTTGTATTTCCCTTTTAAATTTTAAAACCTCAGCCAGTTTCTTTTGTAGAGTTAGTGAAACATCCTTTTCTAAGTCATTCTTTTGCCCTGTCATTTGTAAATCCACTTTTGATACCATCTCTATCTTGTCAGATAAAATTTATTCTATATTTGTCATTTCTTCAATAACATCTCAGCGGACATTATACTGACATTGTTGATACTGTGGACTCCTAGTATTACTAGTATAACTTTCTAAGATCTAAATCTTAAAGATTCTTTAAATTCTTTGGGTTATGTTTAAGATATTCTTTTTTTTTTTTATTGAAAGAGTTTTAAAAACAAAACATTTCCTTTTTCCCCTCCTCCCCAAAAACCCTTCCCCATCCCTCCCCGGCTTCCCGGGTCAATCACAAGGTATTGTTATACATAAACCAAACATAGAATAAAATTTTCCCTTCCAATCCAAATAACCTCATCCAAAGCTTTTCATCTCCCAACCCCCTCCCCATTACATAAAATAACTTTCTAATTATTCAAAGGCAATCTGATATTTCTTAATCTGATATCTATTTTGTAAATAATCAATCCATTTTTTCCATTCAATTAAATATCTTTCCTGCGTATTGTCTTTTAAAAACGCTGAGATTTTAGCCATCTCAGCCAAATTAATGACTTTCAGTATCCATTCTTCTATTGTAGGTACCTCTTCTTTCTTCCAGTATTGTCCAATCAACAGTCTTGCTGCTGTTATTAAATTCAGAATCAATTTAGTCTCAATCCCTGTACAATCCGTTATAATTCCCAAAAAAAAAAATTGTGGCAGGAACTTTATCTTCTTCTTCAGTACATTTTGAATAATCCACCAAATTCTTATCCAAAAGACCTTAATTTTCTTGCGGGTTATGTTTAAGATATTCATTCAGGGATGAAGGGAGATTCATCTAGCATTTTTAAATTTGTTGTTCTGAAAGATCTGCAATAGCTTAGAAGTAAATAATATGCAATTTCTAAAAGTGATTGGAAAGTGAGGTTTGCAAACCTACTGTTCTTTAAATGTTCCCACCACAGTTGTGACCAAGATAGCTAATTCCACTATCTCCTGGGACTCAATCCTGCATAAAGCCACTGTCTTTCAGTCTCCTCACAATAAGCAACTGTCTGAAGTACAGTTCTTCTACTTATCCAGAGAGATTCCAAGGAACTGGTCTATTAACTGAGTCCTTGGTCTTTGCCAGGTTGTCAGCTCCACTTTTGCAGAGCCATTTTAGTTCTCTGTACTTTTCCCGGAAGTCCATAGCTTTTGATGTCTCAAATCCATATTTTTCATTGGGTAATTAAGACAAATCTCACAGGATGACACTACCAAAGTCAATGCCCTCTAAACTGATTTAAAAGAATGTGATGAAATAAACATAAGAAGCCTTTTAAAATGTAAATAATCTTGGACTGAAATTTGAAATGGAATAATTTCAAGTTTATGGTTGAGAAAAACCTCTGTACATTTTTAGTGTGACATAAATAAAGGAATGAGGACACAGCCTAAAGCCCCAATTCCTGTAACTTTTTAATTTTTTACAATGGCCCATAGCACCAAATCTGATTATTCCAATTTCTACAACCTAGTAATGTAATGAGAAACAACACTGTCTGTAACATCGATCTACAGCTCCTTAACCCTGCCTTATATTTTCCCAGACCAGCGCAGCCACTTTAAAGTAGTGCAAACACAAATTACATTTGCACTCTGAAACATTTTTTGTAAAATCATATCCCAAATGCTGCATAACCCAAATGATGATGAAAGTTACTATTTTGTCAACCAAGGAAGGGAAAAAAGGAATGTACAGTATAGGGGCATACCAATATATCCATCCAATATGTGCTGTATCTTAAGTGCTGCATAACCTGAGTGTAGAAGGAATATACAATATAGGACATACCAATATATTCATCCAATATGTGCTGAGACCTACAGATAAGGAAGTTTCAAAGTCTACATAAAGTAAGCATAATAGCAAAGCTTGGGGTGGGTGGGAATCAATCCCTTTTATCCAATGTTTAAGGTCAGTGGGGTTGGGTGTTTTTTGTTTTTTGTTTTTGCTTCTACATAATTATGAAATGATTTCTGAATTGAAATTAAAATATCATTTCAAAATTAAGTTGTCCAGAGACTCATTGAAGTGCTAAAGAATTTCCATCCAGCGATATTTTCCACAGTGTTGTTAAATCTGCTAGTCACTCCAAGGAAAAAAAAAAGGTATCTTATATTGTCCCATTCAGTTACAACAAACAGTACCAGTTATCTGCAGAATTTTATTTCATTTGATAAATCTAAGGATTTTCACAATGAAAAGCCAGCATTTATTAGCATAAAAACAATCAATCACATTACATTTTTTGCATTATTGTCTTACAGATAATGATGATTGGCTTTTCTTAAAATAATAATGTGTTTCTGGCATTCTACCAGCATTGCATGTAACAATATATCAGTCACCTCCGGGATGTTTGTAGAAGTTCAGTATTTTTAAACATTATCTTAAATGTCTTTCAAAATGGGGAAAAATCTTTAGATGATAAAAGAAACATTAAAAGTGATAAGCCTTTAGTTATATTAAGTTATTAAAGTTTGCAGGACCCTATTTCTATAGTTCTGGCTTTTCTATGGTTGCTGAAATAAAATGTTTATATCTATGGAAAAAATATGGAAAAAGAAATGAAAGCAGGTAACTTAAAATGAAATCCAGATTTCAGGAATTATGCAAGAAAGCAAGCTCATCCTTCCCATTAAAATTGTTTTAAATTAATTTATTTCTTGATGATATCCAATCCATTTTATTTTGTAAAGCTGTAAAAGTTTATTATTATTGTATTTGATAAACAATGTTTACTGCACGTAGGTGACACATTTGATTATTGTCCCTATCTTTATTAATTATGGGGACTGCATTAATTTATCACTTTAGAAGGTAAATGGTTAGAATATCTTAGGGGATTCCTTCATAGGAAACATACTGCTAAATATAAATACCAGTGCACTTGGTATTTATTGATAATATACAATTGGAGTATATTATCAAATCAGAAATCTCTTCCAGATGATACTGGAAGCAAATCTGGAGCGTCTATAGCAGGGGTGTCAAAGTTGCATCATCACAGCATTGTAACGTGACGTATTGTGACTTTTCCCCCCTTTGCTAAACCGGACATGGGCGTGGCCAGCATGTGACACATCTGGCCCGTGGGCCACAAGTTTTACACTCCTGCTCTATAGCAATGGCAAAAGTAATGGTATACATACACAAGAGAAGCTTAACCACAGCTCTCTTAAATATCATACGTGACACAACAAGGCAAATTCAGATATTCAGAATATGTTTCTAAGAAAGAAAAAAACCAAAAGCAAAATAAATGAAAGGGCTTAAATAAAAATTAGAGACAACTCCTAACACTTCCAAATATATTGATTGTAACTATCAGTTGGGGTACAATGGGAAATAAGATTATAACTTGTAATTACGAAGCTTTCTAATGTTTTTACTGGTGTTTATTTTTTATTTTTTATTTGTATATAAATGGTTATTCTCTTCACTCCTTTCTATGTGATTATTTGTATTCACTTTCTGAATAATAATAGAAATAGAATGTAAGAAAATGTTTCCTTACCATCTCCCCTGTGGTTCAGAGGTGGGAATTAAATTAAATCAAGGATGCATTTTCCAGCATTTTCCAGTGGTTCAGAGGTGGAATTAAATTAAATCAAGGATGCATTTTCCAGCATTTTCCAGCATTTTCCAGCATTTTCCAGTGGTTCAGAGGTGGAATTAAATTAAATCAAGGATGCATTTTCCAGTGGTTCAGAGGTGGAATTAAATTAAATCAAGGATGCATTTTCCAGTGGTTCAGAGGTGGAATTAAATTAAATCAAGGATGCATTTTCCAGTGGTTCAGAGGTGGAATTAAATTAAATCAAGGATGCATTTTCCAGCATTTTCCAGCATTTTCCAGTGGTTCAGAGGTGGAATTAAATTAAATCAAGGATGCATTTTCCAGCATTTTCCAGTGGTTCAGAGGTGGAATTAAATTAAATCAAGGATGCATTTTCCAGCATTTTCCAGCATTTTCCAGCATTTTCCAGCATTTTCCAGCATTTTCCAGTGGTTCAGAGGTGGAATTAAATTAAATCAAGGATGCATTTTCCAGCATTTTCCAGCATTTTCCAGCATTTTCCAGTGGTTCAGAGGTGGAATTAAATTAAATCAAGGATGCATTTTCCAGCATTTTCCAGCATTTTCCAGTGGTTCAGAGGTGGAATTAAATTAAATCAAGGATGCATTTTCCAGCATTTTCCAGCATTTTCCAGTGGTTCAGAGGTGGGAATTAAATTAAATCAAGGATGCATTTTCCAGCATTTTCCAGTGGTTCAGAGTTATACATTATCTAGCAGATATTTCACATAAGATATCCTACCCACCTACTGTTTTTTTAGCCATTAAAATTTCCATCAGGACAATAACGCCCTCTATCTCAAAGTTCCCCAATCTTTCCAGCTTTGCAAACCAGCAGGCAAGGGAGAGAAAGGATGGTTCCACACATACACCTCCATCTGCGTGACCGGCAGGCATGCATGCCTGCCACTCACACAAATGGACCGCGTGCGCATGCACTTGCTCGCTGCTTGTGCAAGTGGGCATGCACACACACACACACGCACGCACGCACACACACACACACACTCTGACCTGCCATTTCCATGGCCCAGTTTGGAACAGTTTATGGCCTGGTATTGGGCAGTAGCCCGGGGATTGGGGATTCCTGCTCTATCTGGTTGTACACATTATTCTCCCCTAAGGAATATATATTAGATAGTCCTTGAGTTACGACTGCAAATGAGCCCAAAATTTATGTTGCTTAGTGAAAAATTTATTAAGTGAGTTTTGCCCCATTTTAGACTTCTCTTGCCACATTTGTTAAGGGAATCACTGCAGTGGTTAAGTTAGTAACATGGTTCTTAAATGAACCTGATTTCCCCATTGACTTTTCTTGTCAGAAGGTTGCAAAAGGGGATCACATGTCCCCAGAATACCCAGAACCATCATAAACAGAAGTCATCTGCCAACCATCTGGATTTTGATCACATGACCATGGGGATGCTGCAACAGTCATAAGTGTGAAAAATGGTCATAAGTCACTTTTTTCAGTGCCGCTGTAACTTCGAACCATCACTAAGCAACCTGTTGTAAATCGAGGACTGCCTGTAGCCTGTAAATCTTGGTCTTACCGTAAAGATTTTATGCTTTGATCTGTGTGTTTAACCAATACAATACAAAACAATACAAGTAAAACAGAGTGTTGTGTCTTTTCCCAAGATTGCTTAGATCAAACCATCGTCACCTATGTAAAAGGAGCAATGCCAAGGTATCGATTAACAAACTGTATCATTTTTCTGTGCAACTCCAGGCTTTAATCTGATCAAAGCTATTTCAACTCCAAACTTAGACTGAATCTCTTAACTGAATATCAAAAGATGAAGTCAATACATTTCTTTTTTTTTTTAAAAGGCTGTAAATCAAGGTGAATGGCTGCCCTGAATGAGTGACAACAGCTTTGTTCCCAGGAGAGATCATTAGTCTATTGTCAACTTTGGCATATCAAAACATACAAGGTGAAGCCACACTACCTATCAGTTAAACACCAGGCAACTTGTTATGTCAAAAGAACAAGAACAAACACAACAATCCATGATAAATATGTCAATAAAAAGAACACTCCAATTAGCCTTCATAAAGGCTACATGAGGCAAAAGCAAATGAACAGGGTAAATCATAATGTCTATTGTTAAACCTAATGACCACTGTATGATTTTAAATTGAGCAGAACAAAAATAGGAACGGTATAATTCTCTGCAGGAATTGTAAGCTGGCAAAGGAGGAACTGTTGGTTTAACGGAGGGATGAAAGACTTGGCCCTGTGCCCGCAGAGCCATTCAGTGGAACAATCTCAGGAGAATAACTTTGTAACTATTATTTGTATTCACTTTCTGAATAATAATAGAAATAGAATGTAAGAAAATGTTTCCTTACCATCTCCCTGTGGTTCAGAGGTGGAATTAAATTAAATCAAGGATGCATTTTCCAGCATTTTCCAGCATTTTCCAGCATTTTCCAGCATTTTCCAGCATTTTCCAGCATTTTCCAGCATTTTCCAGCATTTTCCAGTGGTTCAGAGGTGGGAATTAAATTAAATCAAGGATGCATTTTCCAGCATTTTCCAGTGGTTCAGAGTTATACATTATCTAGCAGATATTTCACATAAGATATCCTACCCACCTACTGTTTTTTTAGCCATTAAAATTTCCATCAGGACAATAACGCCCTCTATCTCAAAGTTCCCCAATCTTTCCAGCTTTGCAAACCATCACTAAGCAACCTGTTGTAAATCGAGGACTGCCTGTAGCCTGTAAATCTTGGTCTTACCGTAAAGATTTTATGCTTTGATCTGTGTGTTTAACCAATACAATACAAAACAATACAATACAAAACAAAACAATACAAAACAATACAAAACAATACAAAACAAAACAATACAATACAAAACAATACAAGTAAAACAGAGTGTTGTGTCTTTTCCCAAGATTGCTTAGATCAAACCATCGTCACCTATGTAAAAGGAGCAATGCCAAGGTATCGATTAACAAACTGTATCATTTTTCTGTGCAACTCCAGGCTTTAATCTGATCAAAGCTATTTCAACTCCAAACTTAGACTGAATCTCTTAACTGAATATCAAAAGATGAAGTCAATACATTTCTTTTTTTTTTTTTTTTAAAGGCTGTAAATCAAGGTGAATGGCTGCCCTGAATGAGTGACAACAGCTTTGTTCCCAGGAGAGATCATTAGTCTATTGTCAACTTTGGCATATCAAAACATACAAGGTGAAGCCACACTACCTATCAGTTAAACACCAGGCAACTTGTTATGTCAAAAGAACAAGAACAAACACAACAATCCATGATAAATATGTCAATAAAAAGAACACTCCAATTAGCCTTCATAAAGGCTACATGAGGCAAAAGCAAATGAACAGGGTAAATCATAATGTCTATTGTTAAACCTAATGACCACTGTATGATTTTAAATTGAGCAGAACAAAAATAGGAACGGTATAATTCTCTGCAGGAATTGTAAGCTGGCAAAGGAGGAACTGTTGGTTTAACGGAGGGATGAAAGACTTGGCCCTGTGCCCGCAGAGCCATTCAGTGGAACAATCTCAGGAGAATAACTTTTGTAACTATTATTTGTATTATTCATTTAGCTACTGTAATTTGGAAGGAAATGAGTACTAAAATTGCCTCAACCTTCTTTTAACTGCAGATCTACAAAGTGTAAATTAACTTAGGTCTATTTTGATCAGAGTAAACAGTGACATTTGCAAGTCTTTGTGTTTCTACTCCCCCCTCCACCCCTAAATTACTGGCCTCTTCCATATAGATTTCACCAGGAATCTAATCTGTACTGCCCATCTCCCTTGGTGTCAATTCAGATGTGCTTGGCATACCTGGATGCAGTGGTGCATTATGTGCCAGCACACACATGCACACACAAATGGAGGGTTTTGTGTAGTAGGGCTCAAAGGAGCCAAGGGTATAATTTAGGAATGTATTATGACAAGGTGACTGGATAAGATAGCTGTGGTTTCACGATGACAAGAAGCTCCAAGTCAAGGTCGTTTGTGGAAATGCCATTAAAACAACCACAGGGTATGCAGAAATGTTCCTACTTTATCTCTTTCACTCCCATTCCAGCAAGATTCATATTTGTATTCTATCCCTTTTGCTCCCAATTGGGGAAGATGACAAAAGATGATTGGTATAAGGGAAAGAAAAATGGCAGAGTCCTATTTCTATAGAACAAAGTCATGTGTTAAAAGATAGTATTCACATTTTCTATTATGATAAATACTGAAACAGGAGGAATGATCAGTTTGCTGCCAGGTCCCCTGAAGTTACTTTCAACCCCAACTGGCTTCTTAAAACAATTTTAAAATGTAGCCCTTGGTTATATATATATATATTTCTATAAAAGGTTGCTCTCTGCTATACACAATTACCTATGAATTAATCCCATGGAAAGTTAGTCCAATTTCTTCCATCCACCCTGGATTTAAAAAAGCAATTAATGCTAAGAGCATGATAGAAACAGTCTCAAAGTCAGTAAGGTCATTTACAATGGAGCAAATAGGAGAGCTGCGCCACTCCACGAAATACAGTAACCTTATGCCTGGTAGCTATGCACACCTGATTATTATTATTATTGTGGTCAAAAGTTGGTTTCTTTTCCCAAAGCATATTAAAAAGGGAGAAGAGTGCAACATAAAAACCACAGGTTTAACTGCCTCCAAGGCAAAAGCCATAGCATCTCCTTTTGTGATTCCGTCAGGGCATCAGTGCATAATAGCAGCCCATGAAATTCATGCTCAGCCGGCATTTGTCTCATATTTCAGATTCAAACCTCTCTCATGCAAGGGACTCTATGAATCAACAAGATGAAATCCACACTTATAATGTGAGCTGACACAGTGTCCTTACACAGGGGAGAAATATAAGCTCTGGAGATTCCAAATGCATACCAAAATCACTTGGGGACTCCTTCACCAGAGACACAGCATTCTAAACTGCTGCCTTGAAAGCAAATACAACCAAACACAAAGCCACCAGAAGAAGGAAAAAAACAAAACAAAACTCCACGGATTTCCCCCCCTCAGGGCAGTGGTGAAATCCAATTTTTTTTTTTACTACCGGTTCTGTGGGCTTGGCTTGGTGGGTGGGGTGTGGCTTGGTGGGGGTGGCTTGGTGGGCGTGGCAGGGGAAGGATATGCAAAATCTCCATTCTCACCCCACTCTGGGGCCAGCCAGTGGTATTTGCCAGTTCTCTGAACTACTCAAAATTTCCACTACCAGTTCTCCAGAATCTGTCAGAACCTGCTGGATTTCACACACACCCCCCCCCCTGTTCCAGGGTGTTATCAGGAGCTAAGCCTGCAAGTCTCCAGTCCAAGTATGTGGATGCAGTTCAGGGACTTCTCCCTTCTCTGCCTTTTAGAACATAGAATATCAGAATTGGAAGGGACCTTGCAGGTCTTCTAATCCAACCCCCTGCTCAAGCAAGAGACCCTTTACCATTTGAGACAAGTGGCTGTCCAGTCTCTTCTTAAAAGCCTCCAGTGATGAAGCACCTACAACTTCTGAAGGCAAGCTGTTCCACTAGGTGATTGTTCTCACCATCAGGAAATTTCTCCTTAGTTGTAGGTTGGTTCTCTCTTTAATTAGTTTCCATCCATTGTTTCTTGTCTTGCCTTCTGGTGCTTTGGAAAATAAGTTGACCCCCTCTTAAATTAACGGGAAGGTAACTAAATGTTTTATGACTAAGTTCCACAGAAACATATATTTTTCTAATTAACAACTTTGCAATCTTCTGATACCCTGGGTTTGTTATCACTAACAGGGCCTCTGTGGCTCAGACTGGTAAGACAGTCTGTTATTAACACAGCTGCCTGCAATTACTGCAGGTTCTAGTCCCACCAGGCCCAAGGTTGACTCAGCCTTCCATTCTTTATAAGGTAGGTAAAATGAGGACCCAGATTGTTGGGGGCAATAAGTTGACTTTATATATAAATATACAAATAGGATGAAGACTATTGCTAACATAGTGTAAGCCGCCCTGAGTCTTCAAGGGCAGGATATAAATGCAAATAAAAAAAAAACTAAGGCAGAGGTAAAAGATATGTAACTATGCTATGGCAATAAAGGCATTTTCAAGAATTCATCACCATCTATAGATATTTCTTGGGACTTGGAACAATTCATGAAGAAGACAATATTTCTCTGTTAGAATGAAGGTTTAATGAAGTTATGATCGTCATGCCTTTTGAAAAATGTATATTTGGCCATAACAAATGAAATACAGATAAGCTGGAACTGATTAGGGGTCACATTAGAAACAGAACAATACATCTTAGTTTGTTCAGTTAGAGATGCCAAAGTTCATCAGAAAAACGGAGCCATCCAAGAGGACCGGTAGGCAAACAGATTCATATGTGATCACCACTTGCGGTAGCAAATTAAAAATGATGAGCGCCATCTGGGAAAGCTGGCAGGGAAGAAAAAACATAATGGGCAGATGCTTTCTCCCAATAATGAACACCTTTTAGATTTCAGATGCTCAGCCAAGACGGCACATGTAGCATGCTATGACATTAAATATGGCTCAGACAAAAGGATGATTGCCTAGGTTTGCTTCTGATATGTCTTGGATATGTCGTTTTTTTCCCCTTGCTAATATGTTTGAAGAAAACATGAGCAGCAATCTACACAGATCTCCTAAACAAATTTTTACTTTATAAACCCTGTCAAGGGAACTGGATTTTTCTATTGCTTCTAACAATCTCCTTTGCTTATTCATCCATATAACAAATTTAAAATCCATTCAAATTTCTGAAAAGATTGTAGCTCATTTTATGAAAATCCCACAAAATTTAACATAAAAATAGAAAAGCCATTGGGACAAGCTACACATTGATCTAATCTAGAAGTCTGGTTTCACAAGGTCAAAGAAATGTCTAAGCAGGACATGAGTATAAAAGGTTAGAAAGCTAGGATGGTGTGGTTAAGGTGCTGGACTAGGTGCAGGAAGACCCAGACTCTTCTCCACTCTCAACCACAGATGGTTTTTGGGTGACTTTGGGACAGTCTGTCTTTCTCATATCAAACCACCTCACAGAATTGTTGTGGTGGAGAACACTTGGGGATGGGAGGCCTCATATACTACTTTGAGCTCAAAGAATAAAACATTAAAGAAATGCAAGTAACCATCTTTTGTTAACATAACTCTTCTGAATGCTACCAGTATTGATGCTACTACATAAAGTAGAGAGACAATCAGCAGCCCATTTTCCCATTTTGGGGAAGGTGACAGATGCTCAGCTTCAAAAGACCTTGGAAGAAACAGATTATCTAATTCTTTTTTCCCACTCAGAGTTCAGTACTGAATGAGTACTGAACCCTGCACTATGGAAACCACATAATACTGGGACAGCATCAGGAGTACTTATGGACGGGAGTAGAGAATCTGTTTTGCCCCACCTAGATCTCTTAGTGGCTTTCTGATCACTGATCATGGTATCTTTCTGGATTGGCTTAGGATGCTTGGGCGGGAGTGTGACTGTTTGTACTCCTTTCTCTCTGGATGATTCCAGCTGATATTGATAGGGAAGGAAGATATCTAATTCTACGCTTCTTCCACATGTGGTAACTCCAGACCCAGTTCTTTCAGCACTCCCTTAAATATCTAGGTGAAGCTGCTTGGTGGCATCATTGATTGGCATGGAGTACAGCATCGCTGGTACTTTGATGATACTTTGTGGTGTATCTCCATTCTCCAGCCAGACAAGCGGTTCCATTGAGGCCTCACTTAGTGCCTGGATGTTGTGATGAGCTGGATGAGGACCAATTACAGGATGAAGTAGTTCTGGGGTTTAGGATGTTGAGAGTTGTAATTCTCAACAGGGTAGCACTCCTCCAAAAAACTGGTATATGATTTGCATCTAAACAAGTTTTGTGCAGATTTCTGAAACAATTGATCACTGTCTGAAATTTCTATTCAGTAAAGCATTGATCCCAATGCTTAATATCCCTCAGGTTCTTAAACTATTTGAGTATAATAGCAATTGTCAGATGTAGCACGGCATTTTCATAGCTATTATTTAAACAGTAGTGGATCGATAATAAAACATTTGGAAAAATATGGGTAATCTTTTCAGCAAATTAGTAGGAAGTCTTAGTTTTTAGAATCACATCACATATTTCCAAATTATTTGAAATGTATTTAAAATATGCTCATTTTCCTTTTCCGGTTAAAAACCATCACCGGGCTTTCTTAACTAGAAGCCCTTCTGCTGAATTTATAGTTTGATTCCAATCAAAAACTGATGCTGAGGTTTTGTGTGTGTATGTATGTGTGTGTGTTTGTGTTAGTGTGTAGCTATTGGCTATAACATCATTATATAATATAATATCACTAAGTGTTAAATTTGTACCCTATGACTATCATTAAGTGTTGTACCTTATGATTCTTGATGAATGTATCTTTTCTTTTATGTACGCTGAGAGCGTATGCACCAAAACAAATTCCTTGTGTGTCCAATCACAGTTGGCCAATAAAACATTCTATTCTATTCTATTCTATTCTATTCTATTCTATTCTATTCTATTCTATTCTATTCTATTCTATTCTATTCTATTAATATTCATTTTTCTGTAAGCATGGCTATATAGTCAGCAATGATAGTTCTTCTTTTTAAATCTTGTTTTATAGTTTGCTGTTAGTCTTCGTTATGGCTGTTGATATTCAGAAACATTTAGCCTCTTCACATGAATAACAAAAAGCCACTCACAGTTTTATCCCCCAAGAATTTGTGATCCCCTGAAAGTTATTGAAGTAGATTGAGTGTCATCCCTGCATCTTGCAGAAGTCAATTTCTTAGTTTAACTACCTAACAATACTTCTTTTTGTCCTTCCTGGATCTTCCAGCATGCTGATTTATTGAATCATTTGAAGATTGTATTAGAAAACAGAGGGGAATATACAATAGAAGTGTTATAGGTACAAATTTTTACAAAATCTTATTCATTGCAAATTTGATTTCTTATATCTCCTTCTCTCCCATCACACTGAGAAAAATCAGGACACTGGAGCAATAAAATTATTTAAATTCCTCTCCTTCCAGAGATTAACTACAATTCTTGCAGAGCAAATTTTAACTACCTCTTAAGGCTTAGAGGGGGAAAAAAATAGAAAGGGTGGGGATGGGTTCCTGCTGCTGAAGGTGCCACTGCTGAAATTACATTGGCCTTTTGTTTTTTAACTGTCACATGCAATTCTTCTGAAATATAATTCCTGATTTGCTGGCTTCATTAGGTATTCACAAGTAATTTAAAACTTGAATTATCATTTCCAAATCCATCATTTATTGATAGAAACATTAAGACACTAATAGACTGTGACTTGTGATGAAATAAGACAGGAAGGTTTGAGGGTTAGATGGGGCGGGAGGTTTAAAAAAAATCCGTTTTGCTCACTGAAATTTTCCTTTGCAAGATCACATAGCTTAGCCCGAGTCCTTTTAGCTGAGGTTCAAAAAGATGCTGTAAACTTGCAAATGGAGATGGTGTGTGTGTGTGTGTGTGTCTATGCATGGGAGAGATCACTGGGCTTCTGCAATGCTTAAAAGCTCCTTCTAAAATATGATATAAATAACTCCAGGAAAAATTATATACTCCATTTTTATTCACGAAAAGTCCCAACATACCCTAATGCAAAAATAATCTGCTTTTGTGTCTGCTTCTTTAACATCATAATCTGAAACTGATAGTAATTTGCTTAAAGCAATGATCTCACTTGTCACTGAGTTCAAGGTGGCTCTTAACACTTTTGATAAACATATGGAAAAGTAGGTTTCTGCAAAGCATGGTTATAACAGCCTGGAGAGATGTGGGTGCAGGGAATTTAGAGCAATAATTGTACATATCCAGTATAATTATTGCTCCAAATTCTCTGCACCCACATCTGGAGTAGGTAGAGTGGATTCAAGAATCTACTGGTTTTTATTTGACCAAATCTAAGAATCCTAACTCTGGTTTGTGTGATTGCTACCTGATGCCAATCGATCAATCCGAAGGGAAGGGGAAGGGGAAGGGAAGGGAATCCTTGGAGGTCTTCTAGTCCAATCCCCTGCTTAGGCAGGAAACCCTACACCACTTCAGACAAATGGTTATCCAATCTCTTCTTAAAAACTTCCAGTGTTGGAGCATTTACAACTTCTGGAGGCAAGTTGTTCCATCAATTAATTGTTCTGTCAGGAAATTTCTCCTTAGTTCTAAGTTCCTTCTCTCCTTGATTAGTTTCAACCTATTGCTTCTTGTTCTACCCTCAGGTGCTTTGGAGACTAGCTTGACTCCCTCTTCTTTGTGGCAGCCCCTAAGATATCTGAACACTGCTATCATGTCATCCCTAGTCCTTCTTTTCATCAGACTAGACATACCCAGCAACCATTCTTTATATGTTTTAGCCTCCAGTTCCCTAATCATCTTCTCTGCACGCTTTCTAGGGTCTCCACATCTTTTTAACATCGTGGCTAGGATAGGCTTGTGCAGATGAAAGATACAAGAATTTTGGTCTTAGCACGGTGTAGCTTGGCTCAAGAGCCCATCATACAACAAGGTATGATTCAGATATACCTGGCTGCTTTGCTATCCTATGACTTTAAAGCCAAACACATCTACAATTCATTATGAAAATTCCTTCTATGGACAATGGGAAGCTAATGTTCTGCTTAGGTGACTGAGTGGCCTGTTCTATCAATCAGTGACAAAGTAAAAGTAATTTAGTAGCTCTGAACAGCATCAGCGGGTGGCTAGTGTGGAAGAGCAAGCTGCTTAGAAAAATTGCAGGCATCTGTGTTGCCTCCCCTCCCCCCAGCACAATTGCCAATTAAACTGCAACCCTGGCACAGGTGTGAGAGGAGATGCTTCATTTGGAAGCTCTGCAGCCACCAGCAACCAGAATAAAGCAGTTGAATAAAAGAAGGGTGTTTTTCCTTCAGAGGAAGTGAATGGTCCAGAAGAAAAGAACTATACAGAGTAAGGAAAACTGCAAGCATAATATAGAAAGTTATAAGTACTCTACGTGCTGGCCAGTAGCAGAGAAGGAAAAGCCAGAGGATATTCCAGAAAGGAATTAAGGCAGAATACTGTGTGTACAAAGAGAACACTTTTATAGAATAGTATTAAAGAAAGAAGTACTGTAATAGTAATTGAATAGTATGAGTATAGTAATTGTTATAGTAATAGTAATTAGGGTAGTAATATAAAAATAATAGAAATAGAATAGTGACAATAGAAAGCACTTGTAAGTTGCCTATTTCCCTTTTGTATCTTGGGTTTTCCCCCCAAAATATTTCCTCAAACCTTATACGGAGGTATTTTAAAAATCCCACCTATTTAGAATCCTCTGATTTTGGGGCTGAGTCTGAGTCAACTTAATTGTGTATTATTTAAAGTAAGAGCCCATGACAAAAAAAATTAATTTGGAGGCAGGGAAGTATGCAAGTCTTCCAATATATCAACTTCATGTTATTTTAGGCTTAATTAAAAGTGCTGGCTCATTCTCATTAAAACTCTAAGGGGTTTAACATGGGAGCTCTGAGAAGTCTTACCTTCACCTGTATAATTCTACTTGCTCACTTGGGATGAATTGGCAAGCCATTCACCACACATGTGGTAGACAGGCATAGGAAGACCTTGTTGGCCCCAGGGACAGCTAAAGCGTTTATTCCATTAGCCTTTTAACCTGAGAAGTGAGAGCCTTTGTGTGCTCAGCTCCTGAAATATCATATACTCCTGTTGCTCACACTGAAGTAATTAATAGATTGTTTAATGGAGGTATTACTTTCCCTATAAATGCATTCCCTTATATGTTCTGGCAAAAGGCTGCAAGAAAAGTGAAGGAAGTTTACTGAGAAAAATTCTGAATAAAAGGAAGTCCCAAAGGTGCTTTTTCATGAGGCAACTGGACTTTCTGTTTTTGCTTTGAAGATGTTTCGCTTCTCATCTAAGAAGCTTTCGTAGAGCTGAAGAAGCTTCTTGCATGAGAAGCAAAAGTGTCTTCAAAGAAAAAACAAAGTCCAGTTGCCTCTTGAAAAAGCACCTTTGGGACAACCATCATCACAGAATAAAAGGAAGGTGACATCACATAGGTGCCCTGGGCCCAGTCCTGGCTCTAGGCTTAACAGGTAAGGTGGGGTGAGGAAAATCCCATGCAAATATAAGCCAAGAAGGATTTCAGTAATACAAGAGTGTACCTCCAAACTATGAGTACTAAAGATTTAGAAGGCCACCCAGCATCAGGTGATAGAAGCACTGGCTGTACTTCTTTTGAATCTTGTAAAGACAGCTACCCCCCTCCTCCAAAAAGCATCTCCAAACTAAACCAAAAACTAGTTGCTTAATATCCTGAAGATTATACACACACACACACACATACACACACACACTCGAGGTAGGTATATGAATTTAATAGCATGCAAATACAAGCTTATTCCACTGTGAAAAAATGGTGCAAGATGTTTACAAGTTTTAAAGGCATCTATGGGGAAAAGCCTCAGAAGTTCAAGAATCTGCCAAGGCTAATTTTACAAAAGAAATGGAAACATAACGTTTAATGTAAAGATGCAAAAAAAGGAAAACATTAAAAGAAAGCAGACCTTCTGTGTGGATAAACAAGTGGATGGTAATCAAGTGAGCATTACTGATTTTAAATGAGCTGAGATTGAATTCCCTCAGCCATACCATCTGTCTTCCATATAGATCTATTTAAGCAAAATTAGCTGTTGGGCAAGAGTTTGTGCTACTTAAAAAAAAACACTTTTTTAAAAAAACCTGACATTTGCATTTTAAATAGCTACGCCTTTGGGTGGAGCAAAGTCAAACAAAGTTACTGTTTTCAGAGATATGGTCTACAGATGCTCCTGCCTCTAAGAAACTTCAATCTACAATGGGTGGGCAGCTATGACAACTTTATGACTGACCTGTCAATTTTTAACTCCCAGAATTGGTCTTGAAGTATTAACCTAATCCTATTTTTGTGTGCATACTATTCTGGATTGCAGCAATATAGATGTGATTAATAATCTTATCTGAAAATATGTCTGGCCTTCCTCAGAAAAAGGTAAGCCACAACAGTTTTTGAAGGAGAGACAAAATTCCAATGCAGCCACTTTTTTTTTTAAAAAAACCCCTTCCTTTTAAAGATAGTCAGCAACAAATGTGGAGCTGAAGAAGCTTCTTGGATGAGAAGTGAAATGTCTTCAAAGTAAAACCAAGAAAATCCAATTGCCTCCTTAAAAAGCACCTTTGGGACACAACCATGACTTGGATGACTGAGAATCTCTACAAATGTGGAGATAGTTTCCTTTTTTATTATTTTGTATTATCTGTCTATCTGTAGAATAGAATAGAATAGAATCTTTTTATTGGCCAAGTGTGATTGGTCACACAAGGAATCTGTCTTGGTTCATATGCTCTCAGTGTATACATATATGTATATTTAAATCTTGCTTCCCTGTTTTAGTCATTCTTAAAGAACCTGCTTGAAGAGAATTGGCTTGACCAATCCTTAAAGAATTTGCATACAAGATAATTCATTTGCATTATACCATCATCTATGAATCCATCAGTCTTTCTTGCTGTTGCCATCAAACATTTTACTGGAATGAGATTTACATAGGAAACATTAAATTGCATTCTTTTTTAAAAAAAGGATTGATCCCAAAATTTGGATGGTAGGAAGAAATGCGGGGAAGGATAGCATGAGCCGTGTCAGGATGGATGCAAGCAACTTTGTTGATACCATGTAAATAGAGGATGTCTGAAATGCACAGCTTTGGAACGAGCTGTTAGAGTGGGCTTTAAAAAATACTGCTCTCTCATTGGTAAAATATTAGAGAAGGGGGCTTCTCTGGATATAAAGTGGTCCAGGGTAACATGTGGTTCCTCTCCTCTATCAAAGGAAATGTTGACAACAGAGTATCCTCATTTTGATAATCATTTTGATTTCCTCATTGCCCTTGATGCAGCATTAATCAGGGGAACTGTTTGAAATCAAAATGATGGAGCTATATATTTACACAGTATATTCTTTGAATCAGAGAAGGTATTGGAAATATTTGAATATTAAGCTATGAGGAAATTATTACAATGTAGCCATTGATTCCACATTCTATAGATGTCTCCTAACAGAACTAGGAAGGTTTTCTGCTGAGCTCTGCTGAAAAAATATCCCAAAATCAGTTGGAAATCACCTTAACTAGTAGTCTGACTCATTACAAGATAGACCAGAAATGTGATGCCAGCCAGTTAGGTTGAACTTTAATTCATATAAAACTGCAACCCACCCATGCTAGGTGAATACAGTATGTCTAAAGGGCACCAGATTGGGGAAGATTGCTCTAAATCCATCACACATACGCTCATATTCTTGAAGCGAGCAGCCAATTGTGAACAGTGTTTTATATTCGCTAAAGATAATTTGAGCCTACAATATTTTAAGGAGTTAATCTTGTCTTCATTTGTGTCAAATAAATCTAAAATGGAAATCTTGATATTAATAACATTTTATACTGCTGCCTGCTCAAGGACCTTGTTATGTTAAAAATGCAAAATGAATTAAATTTGGAGGATTCATTTTCTTAATTGATAATTTCTCATTTAAAAAAAGGAAGCTTGCTTAAGATTGTGCCTTATGCCTCTTGTCTTTATATATTTGGAGAGATTTCACAAAACTTAAATTGCAATCATTTTCTTTCATGAATTTCAATATTTTTCTCTAGTCAAAAAAAGCAATATCTTTTACCAATAGGTTGAAGGGCCTCATGAGGAGACCAATTCAAGATTAATTAAAGAATAAGTAGAAAAGTAGAAAATGCTCATTGGTACACTTCTGGGAGAAAGGCATAGATTTTTTTTTGCAAGAATAGATAACATTTGGATTTCTAAGACATCGGCTAACAATGTTTATAAAGTGGATATATTTCCAAACATTTTCACAACACAATCCAGTGATTTTAATTGTTAAAAGTAAAAAGGATCTTTTAAATGGAGACTGGATGCAATATTGTTACAAAAGGAAATGGAAGTAGAAAATTGCAAAAAGAAATTAAGATTTTGATATGAAGCTCCCTCAATCCCTACAAGACATGCATGTGCAAGGGGGAAAGTGGATGTCCTCTACATTGGGACCCATAAAGCTGATTGAAAGGAAATTTAAATCTGACAAAAGAAAGTAATTCTTCATGTTGTACATAATTAACCTGTTCAGTTTGTTGTTAGAAAATAAAGAGGCAGCCACCATAAACAAGTCTATCAAAACAAGTCTATCAAGATATGATACCCTATGGAACGAACTGCCTCTGGGGCTACGCCTTCTTCCCGACCTCCGGGCCTTTAAGCGCGAGCTCAAGACTTTTTTGTTTCACCGAGCAGGGTTGGCCTAAGAGTAATTTTTAATTGAGTGGTTTTATTACTTGTTATTTTAATATTCGGCCTTATGGTTTCAGATTTTTAAATTTCAAATATTGTGTTTTAATTTTTGAATATGTCTTTTTAACTTAGCTGTAAACCGCCCTGAGTCTTCGGAGAAGGGTGGTATAGAAATGTAAACAATAAATAAATAAATAAATAAATAAGAGATACTGGTAACTCAGTTTTACCTCTAGAGTAGGGATATCAGACTTCCATTTATCATTATCATTGTAAGGGGAACACAATGTCTCTTTCTCATGCTTGTAACCATTCTGGACTATCTGGTTTGTCACTCTGAGAAAAACCAAATGCTAAATTAAGATAAGCTTTAGCTGATCCAGGTAGGCTATTTAATATTCTTGCGATTAAGGCAACCACATAATTTTATAAGCAGACTCTTGGGGTGATGTAGGCCGCATAGTTATTTCCTGATAAATTACTGTCTAATTTCACTTTTGTTAGCATCCAGAACTCTCCCAATCAATCCCTACACCCAAATCAGCGCAAGCAGATATACCACTCAGTTCAGCTAATATAGTGTTTATTAATTAAACATCACCTAACATCAAAACATCTAATTGGGAAAATGAGAGAAAAGACAATCTTTCCCTCCCTCCCTCCCTCCAATACACACAAACATATATAATAGGCAGGAAATTATATATAATCCATTTATCTAAATGGTAAAAGGCACTGAAATTTCCAGAGCCACTAGAAACAATAGAGTGGGGAATGAGCATGAAGAGAGCCAAAAAGTTAGCTTTTGGTTACTTCATCCTTCATCCTTTTGTGTAGATAAAAGCAGGAGAATAGACATGTGAAGTAGGACACCAGCTAATTCCTCCTCTAGTCTGTACCATTTAAAGAATCAATTTGGTGATTTGGAATGATGTAGCCAACACTATCATTGTAAAAAATCTGAAGCTAAATTATCCCAAGCATGGCTCTCCAGCCTCTATGTGAAGATCTCTAGTGAGGATCATTTACCATCACAATAGATAATTGGTTCTTTTTCTTATCTTCTTAATGTTCAAATAAAATCTGTTACTTAAGTCTCTAAAGTCTAGTTCTGTCCTCTGGAGTACCAGAGAATGAGTCTCCGCTTTCTTCTGTTGCATCAGACACAGAGAAAACTCCAACCATTTCACCTCAGTTTTCTAACCTCTTTATACAGTATCTCCTCATGTGTCACCTAATGGAAAATGCTGGAGAAACTACCATTGCGTTCCATGGGCAAAGAGAGCAAATGGGGCAATTCATAGGATATTGTGCTGAATTCCTTCCCTCATCCCTTGGTTTATATTCTCAAGCTGTTGCAAAAAGGTAGAATTACAAGAATAAGAAATAAATAGGACTTTTTAAATGGAAGGCATTTACAAGGCGGTGATCAAACCCCTGTGTCGGGGACGAACCTGCAAAAATTCAAGGACCTGCAAAGTGTAATCCATGACTAATGATGACTGATTGGATTCCGACTGGATACCCAAGAGATATGCTGAAAATTGATGTCATACAGCTGCTGTTTACTAGTTCTGAGAAACAGGAAGCAATCCATCATCCCTCCTTCGGCTATATAATTATTGTGGATGAGTAAAACTGACACCTTCCAGAACAGGGAAGAGAACATATTGTCATCCTTTTTTATTTCTTAAAAAAAGAAAAAAAGCCATTCTCCATCACCACTTTGTGTTCATCTGTGATAACAACCCCTCGTTATGAAAATATTACCTGTGCTACCAGAATCTCAGACAACAATCCGGCCTAAGCAAAGCTGCAACCTCTGACAATGAGACAGATTTCCACTTTTTTTAAAATTTGCATTTATATCCCGCCCTTCTCCGAAGACTCAGGGTGGCTTACAATGTGTCAAGCAATAGTCTTCATCCATTTGTATATTATATACAAAGTCAACTTATTGCCCCCAACAATCTGGGTCCTCATTTTACCTACCTTATAAAGGATGGAAGGCTGAGTCAACCTTGGGCCTAGTGGGGCTTGAACCTGCAGTAATTGCAAGCAGCGGTTGTTAATAACAGACTATCTTACCAGTCTGAGCCACAGAGACCCACTTGGCATTTGTGCACTGGCACCTGAGTGGCTCAAACTCCTGGTGGGTGGCAGCAGGGCTGGCTTAGTGAACACTGACTTATCTGTTCTGATATTTCCAGTACGTTTATAAAAGTATTTTCCTTCCGTTTTCTTCATTTGCCTCTATCCCTCATTCCGACGGCCAAATAACTGCTTGTCAATTGCGTGTCTCCTCTATTGCTGGGGTCTCCAACCTTTAAGACTTGTGGACTTCAACTCCTTTGCTGGCTGAGGAATTCTGGGAGTTGAAGTCCACAAGTCTTAAAGTTGCCAAGGTTGGAGACCCCTGCTCTATTGGACTCCTCTGCCCTTGGAAAGTTTTAAACTCTCCTTTGTTAAAGTGCATCAGGTGAGCCTCTGCTGAGTGCACTTTTCATGAATACACAAATTGTGCAGCCACACTCTTTTCCTTTAGTGCTCCAAAAGCACATCACTTTTCCTGAATCTTCAATTGCGTGGCTGCACTTAAATTTCTCTTCAATTATTTTGGTTAATTGCAGTCGTCTTATAGCTTTTAAAAAGTCTGGGGAAGAAAAAGCAATGCTTTTAAGTGGAGGATCGAACTAACATCTGTTTCCCTGTCTCTTTCCCTTAATTTCTTTGGTGTGGGTAGCGGGTGGAGTATTCTTTCTCCCCAAAGGACTTTGGTATTTTAATTTTTCACAATTTCTTCTAATTTAAATATTTTTCAGCTTTTATTACTTAATGCTTTAATTTGCATTTCTTATAGAATCTGCCAAGTGAGAAGCTGAAAGGGTTATTGACTTTAAAAAGATTAATAAATGCTGATTCTATGTCATCTTGTAGCTAGGAGACTTTTTAAGGAAAGTAATGAGAAAGTAGTGGGTGTGTTCACACAATTCCTTTGATCTAGTGAACTTATTCACACATTTTTCTGCTTTTCACAATATCCTGAACCATAAATGAACCAAAAGGATGCAATTCCACTAGCTGCTGTACCAAGCTAACCCAACTTATCATGTTGTGTGAATACATCTTGCTCTTCTCTCATCTGGCATTCTTCAAGTATCTTTTTCAACATGGCATACTGCATTTTTTTGGGAAAATGTAGTGGAAACAGGTTTGATTGACCAAGAACATCTCTGGCTTATCAGTTTTAAGAATCGAGATTTATTTATCATTGAGTCCAATGGTGTAATCAGATACTATTTTAGAAATTAATTGCCTTCTTTAAAGATTTTGGTCAGATACAAAGTCATTACTCTGAACACAAGTTGTCCCATTGAAAGGATGGAGAGCCCTAACATATCAAGACCAAAGTTAGACTTATCTATCTTGATAGACCTCCACTACAAGTACCAGAAATGTTATATCTATATTTAAAAGTTATTAAATCTCTTTTAAAATATAAAATCACTCAGCCCAGTAACAAATTTGTAGACTAAGAACATTTCCTTGGTGGTGGTGCAGTGGTTAGAATGCAGTATTGCAGGCTATTTCTGCTGACTGCTGGCTGCCTGCAGTTCAGCAGTTCGATTCTCACTGGCTCAAGGTTGACTCAGCCTTCCATCCTCTGAGGTCGGTAAAATGAGGATCCAAATTGTTGGGCAATATGCTGACTCTGTAAACTGCTTACAGAGGGCTGTAAAGTACTGTGAAGCAGTATATAAGTCTAAGTGATACTGCTATTTCTCATAATGTAAACATTTGTTGTTGGCGATGCCATTTTTCCAAGTGGCTGGAAAAAATGAGTGTCAAGTTAGTTCCAAAAACTGATCAGATATATACATTTTCCCCCAATGCCCTCTGCAAAAAGCCTAAAAGGCTTATCAATGTTTCCATGATGAAGGAAGGGCTACAAAATCAATGGTTTGCTTAGAGAAGATTGTAGACATAACTACTAGTCCCACTGTGTACAGCTGGGATAGTCTCCAATCTGAAGCCCGGAGGGCTTTGGTCAATGTGGACAATGTTGGTCTATAAGGCTCAATGGATTAAGTAATTATAAGGAAATTTCATAAATTCATATCATAGGGTAGATGGAGAAGTTTGGTCTTCCTCCCCAATCCCCAAATCTAACTTATTCCTAAATCCAGTATGTTACATTCTTATAACAGAATATAATGTATAAAGTACACATACAGGAAAAATGGTCAGGTGGGTTACAACAGCCTATGCTACAGATGTGCACCTTGCAATCATACCCTATACCAGGGGTCTGCAAACTTGGCTCTTTTAAGACTTGTGGACTTCAACTCCCAGAGTTCCTCAGCCAGCAAAGCAAAGCTGGCTGAGGAACTCTGGGAGTTGAAGTCCACAAGTCTTAAAAGAGCCAAGTTTGCAGACCCCTGGTATAGGGTACAGCTATGTCTGTTCACACAGGGGTGAAATGCTCCCGGTTCGGACCAGCTCGTGTGATTCGGTAGCGATGGTGGCTGCTGGTTCGGAGGACCAGTAGCAAAAATCCCTGGCCCCGCCCCCCTGCCTCTGCTGAGCCGCACCATCAGCAGAGGGTTTTTCTTTTTACTTTTAAAAGCAGGATTTTCTTCAGCCAAAACATGCCTTTAAAAGTAAAAAAAAGCCTTTGAGGATCCTGCCCCTCAGCTGAGATCGGCAGAGCCTTTAAACTTTTTTTAAAAAAAATTAAAGGCTCTTCTGCCAATCTCACCTGAGTTCCTCATCAGCAGAACCTTAAAAAACATGTTTTCTTTTTCTTTTTTTCTTTTTTTACATTTATATCCCGCCCTTCTCCAAAGACTCAGGGCGGCTTACAGTGTATAAGGCAATAGTCTCATTCTATTTGTATATTTACAAAGTCAACTTATTGCCCCCCCAACAATCTGGGTCCTCATTTTACCTACCTTATAAAGGATGGAAGGCTGAGTCAACCTTGGGCCGGGCTTGAACCTGCAGTAATTGCAGGCTACTGTGTTCTAATAACAGGCTCCTTACAGCCTGAGCTATTCCGGCCCATTTCTGTAGAAAACATGTAGAAAACGTCCTTTTAAGAGATTCTAAGGCACTTACCTGATTACTGATCCAACGCATGGCTTTTTTCCCAGCCCGAAAGTCCCAGTTTCACTTTCAGCACGAGACAGAATCAGTTGCTTAGCTAATCTATTTCATCACTGAGCAACTAATGCTGGCTGGCTTTTCTGGCTGAGGAACTCTGTCCACAAACCTTAAAAAATGAAATAAAATAATAAAATAAAATATTTGTGGAGCTCTCTGAGATTTGGTGTGTTTCTGTAGTGTTTCACTCTAACTACAGAAACACACAAAATCTCAGAAAGCTGTATGTGGTATTTTGTGTGTGTGTGTGTCAGTTGTGTTGTGTTGTTGTGTGTGTGTAAAGTGTGAAAGTTGGTTTTTGAGTTTTTTGTGGCTGTGTGAAGTGTGAAGTGCAGCTGCTTTTACATTGTGTGTGAGTCAGTTGTGTTGTGCGTGTGTAAAGTGTGAAAGTTGGTTTTTGGTACCTCTTATTGTTTTTTATACTTTGTTTATTATTTTTATTATTTATTGTTATTGGCCACGCCCACCCAGTCATCTGACTACCAAGCCACGCCCACCAATTAAGCCATGCCCACAGAACCGGTAGGGAAAATTTTTAGATTTCACCCCCGCGTTCACATCTATCTCTAAAAGAAATCTGTGAATGTCTTCACAGAAATAACAGAAATGCTAACCAAAAACAAGTTCATCACACTCATACAGCTGCATTCAACAGAACATTCACGAACATGTTGCTCTGAACTCAAAGACTATATTTATTTATATTTATTGGTGAAGTCTAGTAGAAAGTATTATGGCAAGCAAAGAACTTCCTGATTTTTCTATAGATGATCTTGCTTATTTTTGCAGAGCACAAAATTAAGCAGGACAGCTGGAAAATTTGGATCCAGGCAGATGGAGATATAATGTACTATTCTAAAGATTTACTCTCACAACTTTCAATAGCTACCAGCCCTTTTAGAATGTCTCCATGGTCATTGGCTAACCTACCCTTCTACATCTCTGAGATAGCATTTAATGTCTTACAAAGTAAGTTCCACTGAGTTCAATGGCTTTACTTATAAGCAACTGAATTAAAGACTGCAGCCAAAATAATCTATGGAAATCTTCTGAATACTAATAATTCAGGAACAGAAATAATAGAATATCTCCCCCCCTCTTTTTTTAAAAAAATAAATCAGACAAAACATCAAGGGGAAACCTTACTAAGTGATGTTTAGTTGTTTGTCTTAAAAATATTAAATGGCTGACACAAATATACAACAAGAGCCAGTAATAAATTTATTCTTATGATGTAAAGGAAAGATATCTAAATTGGAATTGTATTGATTTGGCCTAGCACTGCCATTTTTAATTCCTTTTCTTATTTTTCAATTAATCAAAATATAATTGCAGTTTTATGGTGGCCGTAAATAAAAGCAGTCAATAAAAAGCAACTACTCCTTATCTCCACAGAATGCTAGTTGAACAAGGAGATAATTATATTTTTACAGTTACAAATCTTGCAATAATGAGTGGTAGGAAAATGCTGTCTCCTTGCTAAGAGGAAAACCCCCCAGAAAACTAAATTTGGATCCCATATGAAATCCTGTTGTACCCAAACTAAAATTGTACAGAATTATTTTTTCTATCCACCATTCCCAAATCTGCAAATGAAATAAATACAATTAAGTGGTACTGAAATCAATGGGACATGTTGGCTAAAAATAGTATGTCTGATTAATGGAGATGTCTAGACTTTTTTTTTTGTCACAACAATATACACAAGCATCAACATAAAATAACTACATATCATATAAGCATATATACGAGCAAAATTATGCAATAACTATATTAATTTGATAAATGAAAGGAAACAATAGGACAGGAACGGTAGGCACTTTTGTGCTCTTATGCATGCCCCTTTATAGTCCTCTTAGGAATGGGGACTCTTAGGAATTTTTTTCCTGCAATGGAGTTTTGTTGTTGTTTTGTCTCTGACTCTTGCTGACTTTATATGCAAGTGCTAACCTTTTAAGCACAGCTTCTTTCAATTGTTGTATGTTCAACTTTGCATCAGATTTGATGTCATCGAGCCAGCATGTTTTTTGCTCTCCCCTTCTTCTTTTTCCACTAACCATTCAAATCGAGTTTTAGCTTGGACCTATTGATCTTGGTTTCCCTCTCCAGTGTTACTAAACTCTCTTTGAAAAGATCTCTAGTCCAGGGGCGGGTTTCAAAACATGTCGCTACCAGTTCGTGTGTATGCGCGCCACTTCTGCGCATGTGCAGAAGTGTCCGGGTGGTTGAGTGGAGCCTCCCACCATTGCAGCTACCAGTTCGCCGGATCTGGGGCGAACCAGTAGCAACCCACCACTGCTCTATTCCTGTTTACAGTTAATCCTTGAGCAGAGTGTTAATGGAATCTGCCCTTCAGATTGTAAATTGTGATGGTCATAAAACATGTGACCAACCTGATATTTTGACCTTTTTTGATGGTGATCATTAAGTTAATTACCATGGTTATTAAGTGAATCCACAATAATTAAGCAGATGCTGCAGTCATTAAGCAAACCCATTAATTGCTATGGGGTATTTTTCCTGAAAATCAGAACACCAGTTTTCGGCAAAAATGTAAATTGCAGTGACATGACTGCAGATGCTACAAATGGCTGTAAATGCATGCCAGATGCCAAGTATCCAAAACACAGTCATATGACTTCAGGGGGATTTGTCCATCCGAACTTTGGAACGGGGTTGTAAGTACATTTGGCGGGAGTACATCATAACTTTGAATGGTTGCTAAATGACCGATTCTAAGTTGAGGGCTATCTGTATGCAAAGATCTCCAAGCTTAACTTCATTTAGTTATGTTTATGTGTTATGTAACCCATTCATTTATTGTCTGTTGTTGCATGATAGAAACATAGCTGTATTCTGGATTTTAGGAGAAAAAAAGTCAGACGTATTTTCTTATATGTCTGTTTAAGAAGCCATTGACTAAATGGGCCAATTTAAATGTAAAGTAATGTAATCTAACATTAATGTAATGTAATATAATATAATGTAGTGTAAAATGTAAAGCAGGGGTAGTCAACCTTTTTATACCTACCACCCACTTTTGTATCTCTGTTAGTAGTAACATTTTCTAACTGCCCACCGGTTCCACAGTAATGCGCCGTGTATTGTCATCTGCGCATGCCTCTTGCGAATCGTGAATTGGGTTTGGGAGGGGGGCGGCTACTAGCCCTGCTTGTTTGTTACAGCTGGGTGGTGTAGGGGGAGATGTGCGAGCTATTCTGGGATGAGGCTCTTTTGTTTACGGTCGCACTATAGCGTCATTTAGTTTCACTTACGTAACGTGAACTAAACTTATGTGCGGGCAATACAAATAGTATATTTTCAGAAATTTAAACTGTCACAGGGAATTTTATGAAAATCTAATAAAAATGTTTTTAAATAATGCTAAGAATTTTTTTTAAAAAGTCAAATTAAAAAAAAAGGAAAGTGCTTCAATATTGGACAAACCCTACCACCCACCATGAAAGCTGGAACACCCACTAGCGGGCGGTAGGGACCAGGTTGACTACCACTGATGTAAAGCAATATAATATAAAATGTAAAGTAATGTAATGTAATGTAAAATAATGGGGAACTTTACCCTGATATCAACTGGGAGATAAACTCTGCACTTAGTGGAAGATCAAGCAGATTCCTGACAAACCTAGCAGACAGCTTTGTCTCCCAAATGGTAGAGAAGGGAACTAGAGGCCAGCCATACTGGACTTAATTCTTACAAAACAGAGATGAAATGATAGAAGTTGTTGAAGTTATAGGAACCTTGGGGGTGGGGAATGACCATGCATTATTGGAATATTGGAATTCAACATTATTTATTTATTTTTTATTTATTTATTTATTTAGATTTTTATATCGCCCTTCTCCCTAGGGACTCAGGGCGGTTTACAGCCAGATAAAAACAAGCAGCAATATAAATACAAGATAAAATACTATTTAAAAAACTTATTCAATTTGGCTCTAATTAAAATAAATTATGCAAGCTCAAGCAATAAAACAAAGTCAAACAAGAGTCTTTGACTTTAAGACAACTTATTTCAATAAACTTAGAGAGAACTAGGGAAGGATTCCATGGATAAGAATTCTCAAGTGGAAAAAAAAACACAAGAAACTTGGGAAACTTTGAAAAGTGAGATTATAAAAGCCTATCCAACTTATCAAAAAATACTTTACGATGCAGATTAGTAGTGCAAGTCAAAATAAGCAAGAGAATGGTAAGAGAACACATATAGCAATAGCACTTGGACTTATATACTCTTTCATGGTGCTTTACAGCTAAAGCACTAAGTGGTTTACATAGTCAGCATATTGCAATAAGACAAATCTTACTGGATTCTTTGATAAAGTGGCAAAATTAGTGGAATAGCAAAATGCTGTGGATATAATTTACTTGGATTTCAGTAAGGCATTTGATAAAGTAGACCACAACCTGCTACTTGATAAGACAGAAAAATGTGGGTTAGACAGCATGGATTTGTATTTTGCTGACCAACCGCACTCAATGTGTGGCCCTCAATGGAACTGCAGCTATAATGGAGGAAAGTATGAGGTGGGATACCTCAAGGCTCTGTGTTAGGCCCAGTACTCTTCAATATCTTCATCAATAATTTAGACGAGGAGATAGAACGGGAACTCATCAAATTTGCAGACGACACTAAGTTGGCAGGAATAGTCAACACTCCAAAAGATAGATTCAAGATACAGAAGGATCTTGACAGACTTGAACACTGGACCCTATATAACAAAATGAAGTTCAATAGTGAGAAAAATAAGGTTCTATTAGGCAAGAAAAACCAAATGCAGAGGCATAGAATAGATGGTACCTGGCTCAACAGTAGTAACTGTAAGGGGGATCTTGGAATCCTAGTGTACAATCACTTATGAGTCAGCAGTGTGCTACAGCTGCCAAAAAAAAACTAAGGCAGTGCTAGGCTGCATTAACAGAGAGATAGAATCAAGATCATGTGAAGTATTAATATCATTCTATAATGTCTTGGTAAGATTGGACTTGGAATATTGCATCCAGTTTTGGTCTCCATGATATAAAAAAGATGGAGACTCTACAAAGAGTGCAGAGAAGAGCAGTAAATATGATTAGGGGGTTGGAGGTTAAAACATACAAAGAACAGTTGCAGGAATTGGGTATATCTAGGTTAATGAAAAGAAGGAGAAGGGGTGATATTATAGTAGTATTCCAATATCTAATGGGCTGCCACAAAGAAGAAGCAGTCAACATAGTCTACAAAGCACCTGAAGGCAGGATAAGATGCTATAAATAGAAACTAATCAAGAAGAAAAGTAACTAGAACTAAAAAAAAATTTCCTGACAGAACAATTAATCAGTGGAACAACTTGTTCCCAAAAGTTTTGAGTGCCCCAATACTGGAGGTTTTTAAGAAGAGATTGGACCACCATTTGTCTGAAATGGGATAGGGTTTTCTGCTTAAGCAGGGGTTGGACTGGAAGACCTCCAAGGTCTTTTCCAACTCTGTTATTCTGTTATGATCTTAATAATAAGATAACAGAAGATAGGTAAGCAAATTAGCATTTTCCTTTGTGGGTTTGTATCAAATATATGTTCACACTTTCCATGTGGAACAGAATAGCTCAGTAAATCTATTGCTGCAATTGCCATCCAGATTTGCTAAACCCTGAACACGTGCAACCAAGTCCAACTGCACATGAGGTGAAGTTTAATTCATGGAGGACAGACTGAAGGTATGTAGTATTTAATTATCTAACAGCTTGGAGCAGGACAGAGGGTTAAGATAACAGAGGGACACCTTGGATCCTCTTCTGGCAAACGTGATTGGCAAAGAGTAGTGTATTTGTAATACTTTTATTAGAATCAGACCAGAAGGAAATATGAAAATAAAAAAGAGCACAGTCTAACCAATTCTTTTAATTACGTGGATTGTGTATCTGGGGAGAAAACTATCAGGATTTGACAGGTTCTTGGTGTTCTCTAAGCTTGGTTGTTTTCTTTCATCATGATGTTACCAAATTTGGATAATGAAACTGCAAGGACCCCCTCATTTTAATCCTGAGTTATAAATATTCTCCCTTATCAGTTACAAACAACAGCCAAACAGCATTATTCATAGTATATCTTGAATTTCAGGAAGTGACCCAGGCAAAAGCCAATATCTAACCAAATAAGGTTCTGCACTGTCTCAAAAAGCCTGTTGAAGAAGGGACTACAAAAATGGCCAGCAGGAAATGAGGCTCTTCTTTCTTTTCAAGGGTTTAAGAGTAATTCAAGTGACATCTAGTCTGCTCCCTGCTGATGAACAACTCTATGGTAGTCAAAGGATTGTCACAAATTTGGGCTTTAGTTAGTCATAGAGTAATATCACGAAGTTGGGTTACGTGGTCATGGACTGAGAGTTGAATTACAGTACAGTATTTTTGCTCATAATTTTAGAAACAGTAAGAAGAAAGAATAATAGTAAGGAAAATGCAGATGGAATTCTCATACATTTAATTAAAATAAAGGAATACATTGGCTTCAAACTGGATTTTTTTCAGTAGTTATTTGGAGCATAATATTTTTACTGACGGCTGTCTAGTGAGAGATGTTGGTTACTCTCCATGGGTCCATTTATATCTCCAAAACATGAGCATTCATTTTATAGTCTGTTTTTTTTTTTTTTTTTTTTAACCAAAAAGTTTTTATTGGTCAAAAAAGGTTTATACAAATACATATCAGGTATGGTAAATTTTCATTTTTCTTATACAAGATAAGAATTTTACTCAAAATTTTAAACACATACAACAGCCATATGGCAAGCAGGTGATACGAAGTAGCTAAGTTTATCAATCTTACATACGCAATAAAGAAGGGTCAAGAATAATCAGAATATCATACAAAGGAGAATAAGGAAAACCAACACAATACCAAATATCATTGTCACTTCCTAGTTTTGGATCTCAGAACTCTGGGTTCAGCCTGACCCAACTCCAGGGCCGCAACAGCGGCAGCCGCCTCCTCCCATGGTCTATAACCTCCCTTCTTCAACTCCTGGGTCATCTAATTCCAGGAGGGCTTTGTGTTCCTCCACGAGGCCGCAGCCTCCGCAATTGTACTAATTTTTTCGTAATGCCCTCCCGGAAAATCATCAATCCCTCTGGCATCAGCCATCTGAAGCCTACTCCTTCTGGTACAATTTGCTTGACAAAAGTAATATTTCTTTCTCATTTCACGTACCTGTCTGGGAATCTGCCTCAGAATGGCTATCTCCTGCCCCTATAAGTCAGTGCCCCACTCCTATGTTTTCTAAGAATTTCATCTCGCCTCTTCTCACAAATTTGACATGAACCTCTCTAGGAACTGCATGCGTGCATATTTTGAATTAACTCTATAAGCTCGATCCACATCCCAATTCATAAAGTCAACACCTCTCCCAAGAAATTCTCCCAACAGTTTAGTCACAACATCTCTCAAGTCTTCTTGGTCCACTTCTTCCAGATTTTGAAACCTAAGGAAATAAGACATTTTATCCATCTGTAGTCCAAGCACAGCATTGCCTGTCGTCTCCTCTCTTTCTGCACTGCCCGCATCTCTCCTCCAGACCTTCCACTTTCTGCTTGTTTTCTGCTGAGACTTGTTGAGTGTCCTTTAAATCCTTTTGGATAGTCACAATTTCTGCTCTTATTTCATCCAGTTTCTTGTCCATATTAGATAACTTTTCCAAAATTCTCCATTTCTCCAGCAGTTGGTCTCTGACCTTTTGCCATTTAAAAATTTTTAAAATCCTCAGGCAAGCACAGTATCCTTGTAATTTCCTCCGGATCCACCAGGGGCACTCACAGGAGCAACGAGTCCAGAGTACAGTTAGTCAACCAGGAAGTCAAGGGAAGTGATGTCATCAAGATTCTCATAGTGAAGGCGGAAGCTGGACGCCACCATTGTTCCCCAGAGGAGGGGGCCTCAAACCTCCCTCCTAAATTTCTCCATCACCTCTTCTCCAGAGCTCCACAAAACCGTAATCTTGTTATTTTAAGTTCTCCTCTCCAGTGATTCGTGCTCCTTCCAGTCGCAGGGGAGAGAAACCCCCGCACTCCGGAGCACTCCACCACATTGCCGATATCTCCTTCCTTCTCCCTTCCTCAATTCTTCTCCGTTCCTGTTCGCCACCAGGCTGCTGCAATTATAAATCCAAAGCCCCGGTGTCACCGGGCACAGCGGCCCAGGCGACGACCAAAATAATGGCCGCGGCCTGAGGCCTCCGAACCCCTCCGAGCCTAGGACGCGCCAGCATCGGTCCCCCCAGTCCTGTATGTCGGCTGGGAGACCCCTGGCGAGCCGTCCGTGCGGCAGGTGTCCTTGTCGGAACACCTGGCCCCTAAGGGCCTCGGAGGCGGCCGGATTCGGACACTGGAGGCAGGAGAGGCACCTCCAGATGTCCGTTGCCGCCGGATACCGGAAGTCGTCTCCATTTTATAGTCTGTTTTGTATATGCAAAACTGTTAAAGAGTTAGTTCACTGTCGATACATAATGTTGGTTTAAATATACACTGACACTTCAAAAATGCTCTTGGAATGAATAAAAACATGCTGTCTGTTTCAATATATAATCCTAATCATTCGGTTTTGTTTTATGCATCCACCATCATCCTGATGGTGAATTCTGCCTCAGTTATTCAATTTATTTCAATAGGTTGCAAAAAATTGTTTTCATGGTAGGCTGCTTCTTGCTCTTGGACTTGACTACCTGATTTTGAAAGAGGGTATGAGAGAAACAACACAGATAAAAATGCAAAAGGATGTGATACATTTGCTAAAATCCATATAAATTAGTTTTTTGTATTACTATTACTATTTATTGTTATTTTGCAGAATGCACAGTAAAATCAAGGAGAAGAAGTAGTATTGCTTAGCCCAATCCATCTCATAGCATTTTTCTGCATGGAGAAAGAACCATGCTGTTATTCGGAACTTGTACAGCAGAGATGGGTAACCCATGACCCTACAGATGTTGTTGAACAATAACTCTCAGCAGATCTATTAGGCAGATCCGTGGTAAATTATGAAAGAATTTCAGCAACATCTGGAGACTACAAGATTGCCCTACAATGTCTTAGGGGAAAGACATTGCTGGCAGGAATAGCCAACATCGCTGGCAGGAATAACCAACACTCCAGAAGATAGGCTCAAGATACAGAAAGATCTTGACAGACTTGAACATTGGGCACTATCTAACAAAATGAAATTCAACAGTGAAAAAAGTAAGGTTCTACATTTAGGCCAAAAAAACAAAATGCACAGGTACCAGATATGTGGTACCTTGCTCAATAGTAGTAACTGTGAGAGGGATCTTGGAGTCCTAGTGGATAACCATTTAGATATGAGCCAGCAGTGTGCAGCAGCTGCCAAAAAAGCCAACACAATTCTGGGCTGCATAAACAGAGGGATAGAATCAAGATCACGTGAAGTGTTAATACCACTTTATAATGCCTTGGTAAGGCCACACTTGGAATATTGCATTCAGTTTTGGTCGCCACGTTGTAAAAAGGATGTTGAGACTCTAGAAAGAGTGCAGAGAAGAGCGACGAAGATGATTAGGGGACTGGAGGCTAAAACATATGAAGAACAGTTGCAGGAACTTGGTATGCCTAGTTTAATGAAAAGAAGGACTAGGGGAGACATGATAGCAGTGTTCCAATATCTCAGGGGTTGCCACAAAGAAGAGGGAGTCGGGCTGTGCTCCAAAGCACCTGAGGGTAGAACAAAAAGCAATGGGTGGAAACTAATCAAGGAGAGAAGCAACCTAGAACTAAGGAGAAACTTCCTGACAATTAGAACAATTAATCAGTGGAACAACTTGCCTGCAGAAGTTGTATATGCTCCAACACTGGAAGTTTTTAAGAAGAGATTGGATAACCATTTGTCTGAAGTGGTGTAGGGTTTCCTGCCTGGGTAGGGGGTTGGACTAGAAGACCTCCAAGGTCCCTTCCAACTCTGATATTATAAAAAAAAATCACTATACTACATCAGGTAGATTAGCCTGACCAAAATAGCTGAATTAAGCCAAATACATGCTATGCATAATTTACATTTCCGTAACAAATATAATTTACCCAGTCAATACAGTTTTAGGGCATTATCCTAAAATAAATCTATACCTATACCTAGAATAAAGCTAGCCTAAGTACCTGATTTGTTGAAGATTGATCACATATGTTCAAATTCTTCTATGGGATCACCTTTTCAGGATATGGTGAATCAAATGCAAACTTGTATACTTAGCTTGTAAAGATAGTTTTGAATTTCAGGAACCTTATTAGTTACAAGATAAATGAATGTCCTAATGCATTAAAAATAATCATTCTCTGTGATTTTCTCTTGCGCGGTACAACGAATGGCACATATCAGTCAGTCTCCTCACTCTTAGCACCTATGTGGGGAATGTTATTGATTTGCTAGGATATTTCCACTATCATCTTCCAAGCCTCAAAGGTTTCTCAGACTGTTCTGCCTATGAGAAGAATGAAGGCAGCACCAGGTCTGCAAGCTTCAACTGCAGTTACACAATTCTTAAAACTTTATATGTGATCTCTGGATTGGCCAGAAATGTTATCTTAATTAGATCATGACTGATTCTGATGATAATCTGACTGGCAACCAGCAATATGAAAGTGTGGTTGCCAACCCAGAAACAGGAACGTAGGCATAGTTGTCAGAGTTTATTGCAGAAATCACATCCAGAAAGCACGCCCAGATAACTGATTCAGAAGGATTCATTAACTTCTTTATATACATAATAACACATAAGACATATATACAATACCAAGAGTGGTTCTTCCAATGTGGTAGAGAGGAGAGATTGTAAGTAAGTACAAAACACAGGCAGAGTACAGCAGAGAAGAAAATAGTTTCAATTCAGCAGACAGACTAGTTTCAGTTTAGTACAGCAGACTCAGAGCTAAGCCAAGCCCAGACTCCAAGCTGTCTCCAGCAAATACCATTTCAGTTTCCAAACAGTCCCCATTGGCTGACTTAGTTGCTATGCCTATTCATTGGCTGATCTTGTTACCATGTCTCTGCCAATCATGAATTATCTGACAATAGTGCTCAGATTACCTGAAGCATGAGCACAAGCTCATTGCCAGGACCCAGAATGATACCCCTCAGGAAAAAAAACCCCATAGAAAATCTCATTCCCCCACCCCCACAAAAAAATCCTTAACAACTGGCTCACACAAACTCACCGTGCAGCATCCCTGCAATTATCAAAAGGATTAAGCTATACAGGTAGTCCTCAATTTACAACAGTGCATTTAGTGACCGTTCAAAGTTACAACAGTACTGACAAAAGTGACTTACAACCATTTTCACACTTATGACCGTTGCAGCATCTTCATGGTTACGGGGTTTACATTCAGATGCTTTGACAACTGACTCACATTTGTGACAGTTGCAGTATTCCAGACACATGTGATCCATTTTTGTGACTTTCTGACAAGCAAAGTTAAGAAGAAAAGCCAGATTCATTTAACAGCTGTGTTATTAATTTAAGAACTGCAATGATTCACTTAACAAATGGGGCGAGAAAAGTCATAAAATGGGGCAAAACTCACTTAACAAATTTCTCACTTAGCAACATAAATTCTGGGCTCATTTGTGGTCAGAAGTTGAGGACTGCCTATACATACTGAGCTGCAGAACTCATTACTCTTCGATAAAAATACTGCCACCATGTTGAGAAAAAGTGTAAGCATTTTGTAACAATCATGAGCTGCTGAAATATGTAAGTATGCTAATATGATCTTCATATGGTATAAAAACTGTTCTGTGCTAGGCCCAGGGGTGAAATCACCCGATCCAGTAGCAATGGCAGCGGGTGGTTCAGAGAACCGGTAGCAAAAATCCCTGCCCGCCCCCCATGCACAGTTGAGCTGTGCGATCATCAGGTTTTTTTTACTTTTAAAAGCATTTTTTCTACAACTTCTTTGGCCAAAGAGGTTGTTTAAAAAATGCTTTTAAAATGCTTTGACGATCCCAGCTGAGTTGCCTGATCGTCAGAGGCTTTTTTGTCTTTTAAAGGCAAAAAAATGCTTTTAAAAGAAAACAAAAGCCTCTGATGATCAGGCAACTCAGCTGGGATTTTCAGAGCCTTTTAAAAGCATTTTTTTACAACCTCTTCGGCTGAAGAGGTTGTAGAAAAAATGCTTTTAAAAGCAAAAAAAAAGTTGGCCACGCCCACCCAGTCACATTACCCCACACCAAGCCACAGCCACAGAACTGGTAGTAACAAATTTTACATTTCTTTATTTATTTTTATTTATTTTATTTATTTATTTTGTCACAACAGTATATATAAGCATAAGCATGAAAGTAACTATATAATATATAAGCATATATATATAAGCATAAGTATGTAATAACTATATTAATTGGATATAATGAAAGAAAACAATAGGACAGGAACGGTAGGCATGTTTCTGCTCTTATGCACGCCCCTTATGGACCTCTTAGGAATGGGGTGAGGTCAATAGTAGACAGTTTTTGGTTAAAGCTTTGGGGATTTTGAGGAGAGACCACTGAGTCAGGTAGTGTGTTCCAAGCATTAACAACTCTGTTACAGAAGTCATATTTTCTGCAATCAAGATTGAAGCGGTTAACATTAAGTTTAAATCTATTGTTTGCTCTTGTATTGTTGCGATTGAAGCTGAAGTAGTCTTCGACAGGAAGGACATTGCAATAGATGATTCTATGAGTTAAACATAGGTCCTGTCGAAGGCGGCGGAGTCACCCCTGGGTAGGCCTTAGCATTTCACAGAACTAAAGGGTACCACAATGGAAGCTACCTAGTTATTTACCTCTATCAGAGGAAACAGCTTTCTGTACTACACAACCTGTCTTCCAACCCCTAAACTATTTAATGTCCATGCATATAGCAGTGGACACACTCCCCACCCCTAGCTCTCACTTTAGGATTAAATTAAATCCTACAGATGGAGGATTAAATAGGGGAGGGGGAGAAACCAAGGCACAGCACATTCTTGTTCTTTCAGTAAGCTACAAAAACACTTTTCCTTTATATAACTATCAGAAGTGCAAAAGTGGGAAACACTCTGGAAGTTAGTAAGTAAGTAGGAAGGAATGTAGAACTGACCTTCGGGATAGTGAACAGATGAACAAGTAGTGGCAGTAGGACTTTGAGAAAGAAAACTTAGTCCCGAGAAGGAGGAAAGTGTAAGAAAGAAATTCAAGAGAACCACCTTGATTTTGTTAGGTCTATAAGATGGGACACAGTAACACGGACAGGCTTTCAAGACTGATGTCAATGTTTCCAGAGAGGCCAGGTCAAGAAGAGATGTGGCAGGGATTCCAGGAATGTTCTTAAGGTAGAATAACAGTCTTGAAAAAGCCTGATTGGAGCAACAGTAATGGCAAAAATGATTCATTCAGTAACTGGGTTGGAGTCTATGACAAATAAGACTTCATTGAGGATGCTTGGCGGTAGCTACCTAATTGGCTCATTAGCTAAGGATAGTTCTCAGAGAAACAACAGCTGGAATGGAATTCCATTCATTCCATACCGCTAAAGATCTGTAATGCCCATAGGTACCCAATATTCTGCACAGTCTTGCAATCTTTCTTTCAGCTACAGTTAAAATCTGGCTGGTAATAACTTACATAATCACAAGTTTATGGCATAAAAATTGTATTAATCCTCAAGATACCAAAAGACTCTTGCAGTATCTCTGAAAAGAACTAGCTTTTCTAAGTATTAGAGAGAACTAGCCTCTCTAATACATAATGATATGGGGATTTATAAATAATCTAAGAAAGCAATTCTGAATGAGACTTTTCCCAGAATAGCTGCATCTCGGTTTTTCCAATGCAAATGTATTTGCTACTGAGATGTGTGTGTGTTTTCTCTTGAGATCACTGTCAGTTCAGCTGATTAAGCCCCTGACTAATTTGTATCATATCTGGTTTATTAGACACTACATCCTACTAATGTTTCAAATATACAAATTTTGGAACAGTTTATTGGGGAAATCCTCTACAGGGCACTGCATTCTTTACATGTCCTTTCCTTTAACTCTTTAGTTATTAAGATTACTTAATCATCTTCCCACCACAAGTTTATTAGGACATCGCAGAGTAGAAATCAGAAAATTAAAAAAATGCAACAGTTAAGGCACCAGTTAAGATGAAAGCAAATTAAAGAAATTTTAAAAATAATAAAGTTAAAACAAGAAATGCTGTGAGATGATTGACAAAGGCTGAGAATGAAGACTTTGCCTGTTGCTGGAAATGCATTAGGTTAGGCATTCACTGCATCTCCTCTATGAGGGTTGTGACTATATGACATGTCACGTGACGTATCACAACTTTCCCCCCTTTTGTAAACCTGGCATCCGGCCTGTGGGCCATGAGTTTGACAGCCCTGCTTTATGGACAAAACAGAAAAAATTGTTTCCTAATCAGTTATGTGACATTCCAGACATACCTTCTCTTTTGTAGTGTAATAATGACAGGCTGCAAATCTAGCTGGGAACATGTGAATTAAAGAGATAGACAATTATAGTTGCATGAATTTGAAGGAGGAAAGAAAGTTAAAATGAAGAAAGGTGCAGGCAGAAAAGAGAATCTATTTGTGGAAGAAAACAAGAAGACTAGTGAACCATTAAAGGTTTAGACAATTTTACTTATGTCCAAATTCACTAAACAGTTCCAGGACAGTATGAAATGAGACCACACAAGAAAGAAGATAGACAGTGAGAGCATCAGGCTAGGGACATAACTATTCTGAGCTCTGCACAAACTTGATGGTGAACATCCAAGACAAAAATATTCAGCTAGCTGAGAGATTGCTGGCAAAGTATAATTAACACACTTAATTAACTCTAATTAGAGGAGTTAGAGATAGCTTCCCACACATCACAGTCACAAGGTAAAGCTAAACATGCTGCAGCCCAGAAATCAGGGAATCATGAATTACTGCTTTTGTGGAATGTTAATCCTTTTATGACAAAATCAGTAAGGGAAGAGAGAGATTGGGAAAATAGATGTTTTAATCACTTACAGGATTAGCCTAGGACGATATAAAGGGAAAGAGATGTTTTCCAACATAAGCTAAGTTAAATTCAACATAAGTTAAATTCAAATAGAGACATAAACATCACCAAAAGGTTCTGGTATGCTGGACTTAATGAATCCCCAAGTACCTAACAGGGCATGATTGTGATATGGTTCAGAAGGCCTGAGAAACGGGACTTTTGGTTAGGTGCTGGAAACACATAAAAGGATGTCCTTGCCAACGGTATTTCACAATTAAAAAGCCCCACTTAACCATATCCTATCTGATTAGGGATAGTCAGAAAATGGCCTCTCATCAAAAGAAAGAGACAGTTCTGTATATGCCAAGGCTTGACGTTCTTAAGGGTTTTAAAGGTGAGACAAGCACTGGATTCTATTTGTAATTAGACTAGGACTGGCGAAGTTAATAAAGTACTGATGTAATATGCATGTCAGTTTCTAAGATGCAAATGCTACATTGCTTTGCTCTAAATGAGAGCCGAGAACAGTATATAAGAGGTTTCCAGTAGATTATGATAATTGTCTTGATTGTTTTGGTGAGAAAATAGCATAATGTAAATTAATAGCTTTTACAATGAAGAATGTAGAAAGATAAAGTAAAATATGCTGCAAAATAAACATGGAAGGAAGTCAGTTCAACTTCTAAAATGTCTACATGTCCAAGTTTTAAAATTTCAAGAGTGTATCATCCTCTAGGAACTTTAACAAATATAAAAATTGGACACTGAGCTACAGTATGTAAATTATAAAAGCATGCCATTCTTAAATAGGATACTGGAACACTTGAGATGGAGCTAAAATTTGCCTTTTAAATATATTAATGCTTTATTCCACTAATCCTTTTAATATGAATATCCTATGAACTTCCAAAGAAAGATATTCCAAATATTCACCCATATTATAGATCTATTTCTATTTTTCTGTATTTAAGTAGTACCTGATTTTTCTGTACGTGTATCCTTCCTTCTTTTTGATATTCTCACTTGTAATGCTTCAATAATATTTCATAAGGAATTGTGCTTTGTATGTGTGGAAATATCAAATAAAACTTCTCCTAATACATTTGGGAAATAAAACTGATCTTTCTTAGGTTCATACAAACCCCTAAAGAATCTTCTGTTATTAAATTAAAATTAATTTTCATGACCACAGGAATATGTTAAAGAATTTATCTCATGAAGTTTAATAAAGTTTTTTTTCTTTTTATTAAAGAATGAAACAAAAAGGTAACTATAGATCCAAAAACATAAACAAAAGTGAATAAAAATGATAAAACCAGATTATAATTACACACACACATAATCTTAAAGAACTACCCAAGCATTTAAAACATTGTTACTAAATATTCAAATATAAATATATTTATAAATATTGAATATAATTTTTAAATATGTACTATAATATTTTTTACAAAGAATTATATTAGGATCAGCATTGTTAATAGAATAATAAATGTATACTACTGTAGATTGAAGCAAATCCACAATATACTGTATTTTAAGATTTTTCAACACTCTTTTTTCTTGTGTTAATTTTTCAGTCAGATCAGTTTTTCATCCTGATCTAATCAAAGATGTATTTTCATTTTCTAGTGTTTTTCCACAATAAACCTGACAGGTAACAACAGAAATTGAGTCAATTTGTTATGTTAGATCAATTTATATGTTTTAGGGGATAGTGATCATATATCGATTGCAGAATTCATTTTCTAAGATTGATGGGATTTAATTGCAATTTTCTTCAAAAATTGACAGCCTAAAGAACTAAGAAACTTATTATGTACCAATTTGTCTGCAGGTCCACTAATGCCAAATAGAAATCTTACAATTTCTATTGTGTCCTTTCAGTAGAATATACTGCAATCTAAGAAATTCTATGTCACAAAGAGTTCTAATGAAAATCAACGTGTTCAAATCTTAATTTATATAATTTTGACAGATTCCTTTGCTATTAAAAAAAGTAAGATATACACCTTTGTTCAAATGTTGTTAAGGTAACAACTGGTAAAGTTTAAAGTTCTGATGAAGGAATTTTGAAGTTAACTCATTTGAAACTAGGTGGGGTCTTGTGTCCCAAAGGTGCTTTTCAAAAGGCAGCGGAATTTTGTTTTTTCCTTGAAGATTTCCTTGGACATTTCACTTCTCATCCAGAATTTCTTCAGAACTAAAGAAGCTTTTTGGATGACAACAGAAATGTCTTCAATGGGGGGGAAAAAAGGAACTCCTGCTGCCTTTTGAAAAGTACCTCTGGGACATCCATGACCTGGATGACTGACATTGGGTCTTGTGACCACTTCTTTTGCAAAATATTCAGCAGCAAGAGTTTCCTTCAATAATTAACTATCTAATCTTTTAAAAATCCTCTATATTCTCATACCTTGATTGAACAAATGTATCCTCATGCTTTAAAATACAGCGATAAATGAATAGGAAAACGGACAAAAAAAAAGTCAACAGCCAAAACTTTCACACTCTCCAAGCTTTTGAATTAAGTTGTTCATATTAATTAGAAAAAAATTCTTTGTTGGCAGGAGGCAGCTTCAAAGAATAAATGTATTAAGAACAACTCATATCAAATCCATTTGTCTTTTTTGACAGACCAATCTAGTTGGCATGGTAATGTGGTAAACAATATATACATAAACTTCAGCAAAACATTTGATAATTTTTTTGGTAAAAACCTAGTAGACAAGATGGAAAAATATGGGCTGGATTATGCTACCATTAAATGGCTGCAGAGCTGGCTAAACAAGCATATGTCAATGCCTCAAGAGGGAAGTAAATGTCAAGGGGCCCACTACAGTGCTCTGTTCTAACTTGGGACAACGGGATTTGCAAAGACCACATACAGTAGGTGGAGTGATAGCAAACATCTTAGAGAACAGTATTAAGATTCTGAAAGATTTTGATAAGCTGGACCAAATGAAGAAATGCCAGCACGATGAATTTCAACAGAGACAAATGCAATCTTTTGGGGAGGAAAGTCAAAAACATACATGGAAATGGAAGAGATCATTCTCTAGGCCAGTAATGGTTAACCTTTTCTGGACTGAGTGTCCAAAGCGCACACGCCTGAACCCCCCAAATGCAATGCATGTGTGGCCCCGCACATGTGCCCCATCCCCACGTATATACACGCCCCCCCACATGTGCCCCACCCCGTGTACATCCACATGCCCCCTGCAGATATGCATGCGCCCAATGCATGCGCAGCAGAGACCCACAGACCAGCTGGGTGGTGGGAGGCATGCACACATGCGCAGCAGAGATGAACTGGGGTGATGGCTCGCATGCCCACAGAGAGGGCGCTGCAGGCCACCTCTGGCACGCGTGCCATAGGTTCGCCATCACGGCTCTAGGCGATAATACATGCAAAAAGTATCTGGGTATCTTGGTAGACTACACATGGAACATGAGTTAACAGGATGATTTAGATCAGGGGTCTCCAACCTTGGTCCCTTTAAGACTTGTGGACTTCAACTCCCAGAGTTCCTCAGCCAGCTTTGCTGGCTGAGGGATTCTGGGAGTTGAAGTCCACAAGTCTTAAAGGGACCAAGGTTGGAGGCCCCTGTTTTAGATAAAAAAAGACAAAGAAATGTAGATGGCAAGAAATGGAGCACAACACTGAGGAGGAAGATCATGCTTTATTGGAAGCAATGATCACTGGGTTCAAAGAAGAAAGAGGAACAAGAACAAAGAAGTTGTGACCTGGGGAGAAGGAAATGTTAAGACTTTGATTCGCTGGTGGCTTTCTATGACCCTGGAGGGAGTTGATGGTGGGATGTTTCCGTTACATGTAAATGAGAGGCAAAAGCACTGCACCTTTTCAATATGGGAGCAGCCCTGAAATGCTCTGTTCTCACCTTAACAAGCAGTGGGACATTAGATTAGACACCTGTCCTCAATTTAGAATGGAACATCTGCAGTTTTCTCCCCAGCTAAATTGTTGCAATTCTTTTATTAGGCCTGCTGCTGGGCATTTGTGAAACGTTTCTGTCTTTTGTTTGTTGCATCCAGGTGTGTCTTTTCTTCCTGCCTGGCAAGATTAAGGGGACTTTGTTTTAGGGCAGGAATAGTCTCTTCAGGTCTGATGGGGTTATGTAAAGAAGGGGGGTGGGCATGACTGTGCTTGGCCTGGATTTTGTTCATGAAGTTCTATAAGTAATCCTCCAGTTTTAGTTTGCCATAAAAGAAAAACAAAACAATACCCTCCCCCAGTTTAATTCTAGGCCACCACAACAACAAAAACACAGTGACAAGACCAACGTAAGTCACTGTCTCCTCAATACTGTGTTGGTTTTAGAATACTGAAGTGTGTGTTCACTTCTAAGCTTTGCATTTTAAAAAGGTTACTGACAGACTGGAGGGTGTCCAGAGGAAAAGCAGCTAAAAGGATTAGGGGGCTGGAAGGAATAGATTTAAGATGAACATTGAAGATATTCTAAAAGCCAGTGTGGGATAGCAGCTAAAGGACTGAACTGGCAATGGAGAGACACAGGTTAAATACATTCTCGGCCACAGAAGCTCACTGGCTGATTTTCGGTCAATCACTGTCATTCAGTTTAACCTACCTCAAGAGTTGTTGTTGGGTGGGGGGAATGATCCAAGAGAGCACTATGTACACTGCTTTAGGGTCCTTAATAAAAGGCCAGACATAAATCCAACACATAATTAAAAATAAACCTAGTGAAGGGTGTAGGAGATATGATAGCTCTCCTCAATTACAAAAATATTATTTTGTGAAGACTGGGTTATACTTCCTCAGTGTTTCCCCCCCCAAAATAAGAAACAAATAGTAGATTTAATTTATAAGGGAGCAAGTTTTACTTGGACATCAAGAAAAAGTGTCTTACAGAAAGAGTTGTTCAGCTGCCTTGGCAGATGGCGATTGCATTTCACCTGAGATACGGTCAGCCTTCCCAGCCAGGAAACATGAGCGATTTTGAACTTTATTGTAAGGCTACATTAACAGAATCTTGCAAGTCTAATAGTGCAAATCTCCCACCATCTTTTTTACAGCCTGATAAGTCAGGGGGGATGGTTTCTGAGTCTCTGCCTTTATGCACCGTGAGCTTCCACCCACCATTCTTATCTGATCATTCCCCTAGGCCAGGGGTCAGCAACCTGCAGCTCTGGAGCTGCATGTGGCTCTTTCACCTATCTGCTGCGGCTCCCTGTCACTCAAAACATGCGTCACAACCGCCAATGTGTGACACCCACCGGCACGTGATTTATTGAGCTTTTCAACCCCTGGTAGGCCAACCATGGATAAATCCAAGAAAAGAAAGGTTTCAGAAGAAAGCAGAAAGTTTAATTCAACTACATATGCTAGTTTTGTGGCCACTCAAGAAATGGGAAGGATTTTGTGGCTCCCGGTGTTTTCTTTTCTGTGGGAAACGGGTCCAAATGGCTCTTTGAGTGTTTAAGGTTGCTGAACCCTGTCCTAGGCAGCATCTCTTCCTCATCACAATTATTTATTATAAGTTGAATGTCATCTGTCAGAGATGCGGTAATAGTGGCTACCTGCACTGGGCAGGAGGTTGGATAAAATTATCCTCAAGATTCTTTCCATCTGTTATGAGAGGGTTCTTGCTGCTCTCTGAGCTTGCTTGTTTTCTTGCAGATGTTTCATTACCCAAATTAGGTAACACCATCAATACTAGTAAGAAGTGCAGTTTTCTGTCAGTTTTTATTCTGGTAGCTTGTCCTGTCAGTGTTGGTGGGGATGGTTTTATTTTTTTGGTTTTTTTTTGGATAACTTTGCCTAGATATCCATTTTGTTGGAATATGTTGTATAGATGAGAGGTCCTTGGTGCTCTCTGAGCTTGCTGTTGTATAGATGCTCTATTTCCTTTTTCTGCTGTTCCAGGTTGCTGCAGTGTATTTGGGCTCATTTAAATGAAGTCCTTACGCAGCTTCTTTTATGGGAGGTTGGGTTGCTGCTTTGGTACTGAGCACTTGGCTTGGGTGGTTTTTCTGTAGACTTGCATTTCTAGTTTGCCATTATGGTCTATGCTGATCAGGAGATCCAGGAACGGTACTGAGTTGTTGTTTTCTTCTTCTCCAGTAAAATGGATTCCTTTAAAAATGTTGTTGATGGTTCTGTGGGTGTTCTCTAATTGGTTCTTTTGGCAACAAACTAAATTCCTTAGTAACAGTGATGATGTTACCTAGTTTGGGTAATGAAATGTCTGCAAGAAAACAATCAAGGACCCCTCATGTCAACCCTGAGCTACAGATATTCTCCTTTATTATTTCTATCCTTCATATTTTATGGTTCTATGATTTTAATTTCTTAATATCAGAGGAACAGTGGCATCCTGACCAATAAAGAGTTCACTTTAACTCCACTCATACTCATTAAACATTATTATTCATTAACAACATGAATAGATCCAGTTACCATATTCTCAAAAAGGAAGATAATCCTTAAATTAAGATAATCCTCCCAAGAGTGAACAAGAAATGTTATAAACCAACTAAAACTTTCTAGGTGTTGCTTTCTTAATATGTCAACCTAGGATTGCTAATTCTGGCTGAACACATCATCTGTCCCTCAACATATGCATGCTTAAAACATGTATATCTGAGGTGGGTTTCAGCAGATTCTGATCAGTTCTGGAGAACAAGTAGTGGAAATTTTGAGTGGTTCGGAGAACTGGTAGTAAAAATTCTGACTGTCCCCGCCTCCATCTATTCTCTGCCTCCCAAGTCCCAGCTGATTGGGAGGAAATGGAGATTTTGCAGTAACCTTCCCCTGCCACACCCATCAAGCCATGCCATGCCCACTAAGCCACACCCACAGAACCCACCACTGATATATATATATCCAGATACTTAATGTGTATACATAGAAACCTACCTAGCCACACTACAAAATAATGGCTGGCCAAAACAAAAAAATAATTATTAACTGATTCCTTATCTACAAATATCAACCAATTGTTTTCACAGTTGAGTCAAGGAAAGAGAGAAATAAAATTGGATGGAATTGAGACAAGACAAGGAAGGAAAGCAAAGGGACAGATGTCAACTTTAGCTCTACTAAAATCAGGCAAATCTTCAGGCTAATGTCTAAAATCATCCAAACTTTTTTAAAAAAATGGTATCTTCAGCCCCTTGCAACTTTGCCCATCTGGGAAAAGATCCTGTACAGGAAGGGAAATGCTTGAATGGCATCAACATATTTCCTATTTGGTATGCTTAGTAAATTTCAGAGTTTGCTTACATTGCACAGTTTGCATAATTATTGATTTTAATCGTTGTGCATACATGGAAAAAACATCTTTACCTATAGAGAGCCAAGTAGTACATAATAGAATCAGGACTGTTGAAACTTTAACAGGATTTGAGGAAGAATGGTCATTTTATCATGGTCCTACTAAGCCATGATAATGAAAAATGTCGCCATGATTTAAATTCCATTTCACTCCTGAGCAGAGGAGGTTCATATTATGTTACTTTAACTGATGCTAATCCTTTAGAATACTCCTTTCTCCACATATAATCCAATTGGATTTACATGGAGTTCTGTATTTTTCCTCTTTCTGTAATTCTTATTGCTAGTAATTAACAGTGGATTATTTGTCCAACTTCTAAACCTGCTGCTATATGAAATCTAAAAGCAAGCCTAGCAATAGCATTTAGACTTATATACCGCTTTACAGTGCTTTACAGCCCTAAGTGGTTTAGAGTCAGCATATTGCCCCCAATAATTTGGGTCCTCATTTTACCTCAGGAGGATGGAAAACTTAGTCAACCTTGAGCCTGGTGAGATTTGAACTGCCAAATTGCAGGCAGCGGGCAGTCAGCAGAAGCAGCCTGCAGTACTGCACTCTAACCACTGCGCCACCGTGGCCTACAAGTCTAAGGAAGGAGACATTTGCCAGGGATGAGTGACGGGAGCCAAACTTGCAATCCTTTCTTGTTATTTACCTCCCTTCTGTTTTTTTATATTATCCTGATTTGCCAAGACAATATTATATTCTGTTCTAATCCTTCATTGGACTTCCAGTCTACTAAGCTTATTTTCACTTTTTAAATTCTGAAGCCACAAGTTGGGCCAATAATATGTATAATCCTCACAATACAGCTACCTTCCCATTACTTTTGACCTTTTAGTGTGTGTGTGTGTTTTTTAAATCCTAGAATTATGTTTCCCAGTTTGCAACACCAAAGTTCTTTTTATAAATCAGATGAAGAAAGGGAAAAATCTGAATAAACTTATCTGTTGGAGAATGATAAACAATGTTGCCAAAGCAAGTAAATCTGAGCTTTATTATTGCCTTTGGGAAAACTTCCATAATGAAAATATAAACACAGATGTTAAAAGTGGAAGGGCAGAATAAGTTATTACTAGTGTATTATTTAGAGAGTTAAGATTTGAAATTATATATTTCTAAAAGCATTGTTACTCTGAAAATATAGTGCTCACACTTGCCCTCAGGCAAGTCTGAGGTAGTTATCTTAAAATAACATGTGTGTTGCTCTTTGTGGAAGAACAGTGCATTTATAGCAAGGCAGAGAATTTGTCACCCTCCAAATAGAACTGGGCTAGATTCCAATTTTCCCTATCTGCCACTCTGGGTGTGCTGAGAAGACTACACCATCTATGCTATTCAGGTAGTCTCTGACCACAACCGCGATCAAAACCTTCATCACTAAATGATATGGTCCATAAGTGAGTTGTGTGTGACTTTACAACTTAGTTTGTTGTGGTCATTAAACGAATCACCACAGTCATTAAGCAAATCTGGCTTCCCTCATTGAGTTTCCTCATTGGAAGCCCCCTGGGAAAATTGCAAACGGTGAACACCTGATTCTGGGATGCTGCAACTATCATAAATACATCACAGGTTGCCAAGTGCCCAAATTTTGATCATGTAGCCATGGGGATGTTGTGATGGTCATAAGTGTGAGGACTGGTCATAAGTCACTTTTTTTCAGCACCATAACTTTGAACAATCATTAAACGAATGGTTATAAATCAAGGACTATTAGTACACCTCCAGAAAGCATATCTTCACCTAGTAGACCTTCACTCAGTCCTCAAGAAAGCCAGTAACGATAGAAGGTAAAGAGAAGTAGAAATGGGGATACCAAGAAACAGTTGAATCAGGCAGGCATATATGGGGATAACCTTTAATTTGACCAGCAGCACAATTTGAATATTTAGGGAGCAACTTGGAGATGGCAAAGGATGATCAAACAATCTTGATCCATGGAGGAGAGGGGAGGGGAGGGGAGGGGAGAGGAAGGGAGGGGAGAGGAAGGGAGAGGAGAGGAGAGGAGAATTCCTGGGTAGGGCTCTGTTTCACAAATAAGGAACATGGAAGATTTTAGAGAAGACAGTGGAAAGCAACTATAATGGCACAATCTTTCTCAACTTAGTCACATCTAAACGAAGTCAAACTAGACTTTGTGGAGATTATGGAAAATCAAATACTTAATTTTCTTCAATATTTCAAGTTGACTGCTGCTTTCTGAGGCAGGATGAAAATTTATTTTGTCCATAATCATAAGGGAAAGCTCTGGAAAATAATCAAATTGAATGCAGTGACCTAAAAAAATATTAATTATATTTATCATTAGATCAGAGGTAGCATGCAGATGGTGCATGCGTGAAGCCCCATCTTAATTCCTAGTACTTCCAGTTAATGGATTTCTTGTACAAGAGAACTATCTGTGACACAGAAGAGTTGAGCATTGTGAGAGCAGCAACTACAACTGGACATTGATCTTATTCAGTGTAAAACTCAATTTCTTACTTTCAAAGTAACAAATACATAACTTAGAAAGGTTCTCCAATAAAAAAAGAAAATATTGATGTGAGTGGATACAGGTTTTTTTCCATTGTTCCACTCCTGCAACTTCAGGAGCTTGTTTTATTCTTATTGGAGAATGCAAAAAGGAGAATACAAAAATTTGCTATCAATTCATTTAGGAGAAAAAAGCCCTAAATACATTTAAACAACTTCATATCACAAAATGGTTGTAAATTATTTATAGTGCAAGGCTGACCTGGTTAAGCACCTCTGCCTACCCTCTCTTCTACCAACAGGGCAACAATCTACATTGCAATGGCCCTTGGTTTCATTTATCAAATATCCTAAAGACCAGTGGTTCTCAAACATTTTCACCTCAGAAACCCCTTTACATTGTTAAAATGACTGACTGCCCCAAAGAACCCAGTTTGTGTGGGATATATATCTACCAATAGGTAATGTAGTAGAAATTAAAACTGAGAAATGTTAAAATATTTATTTGACTTCATGAACCCACTGAAAGGGCCTTGGGGCCTTCTCCCCATCTGTCAGAAACTAGAATTCCCCCCCTTTCTTTCCTACCATTTGAAAAAACTTCTTGGATGAGAAACGAAAACATCTTCAAAGAAAAAAAACAAAGAAAATCCAGTTAACTTTTGGAAAGCACTTTGGGTAAGTTTCTCTTCTTAAAGGGCTGCAATTAATTCATAAGCCTTCAGAATAGATGAAGTTAAAACGATTACCGACATCATAAATTATCTTCCGTACAAGTTGATTTAGTATTTCCTGTTGGCACAAAGTTAATTTTTCGGAACATTATTGCCCATTATCTTAAAGAATATGAGGGTAATGTATTGTAACAAACAATTCTGGCTTTTTCCTAACTGACATTGAATTTCAGAAGCAAAATTATCCATTTTGAATGGGGAGGATGGAATCATCAATATTTTCCAACCTAATCTGCTTAAAGAAGAGGAATATAAAAATCAATACATGAAATTTAAACGTTATTATCCTATCGCTCACCAGATAAAGATAGTTGATAGCCTATTTCCTTTTGTTTTGTAATGTAAACTGCTGCTTTTTGGAGTTTTTTATGAGATGTGGAACTTAAGTACCGGTAGTTACTGTCTATGGAGATTCTCAGTCATCTAGGTCATGGTTGTCCCAAAGGCGCTTTTTCAAGAGGCAACTGGACTTTCTGATTTTTCTTTGAAGACGTTTCGCTTTTCATCCAAGAAACTTCTTCAGCTCTCACTGGATGGTAGGGAATTTCAGAGCTGAAGAAGCTTCTTGGATGAGAAGCGAAATGCCTTCAAAGAAAAACCAGAAAGGTAAGTTGCTTCTTGAAAAGGCACCTGTGGATTAAGTGGTTACTGAATCTCTGATTTTGGCAGGTGGTGCCAACTGGTAGGGAAGGAAGGGGGGAATTTTAGTTTCTGCGCATGGGCTGGGAAAGGGAAGTAAAAAGAAAGAGCAGATGACTTAAAAAGAAACACCAACGGAAGGAAATAGTGATTAAGACTTACCGTGACAGTTTTGGAAAACTCTGCTCTTTTTAGCTCTGTAAATAGGAGAAGTTTAAGGAACATGGTGGCACTCCTCAGGAATGCCATTAGAGCAGACTTCTCTGTTGAATGCTAGCAAGTATTATCAGCACTACCAAGTAACTTACACATTGTCAAGCTTTATTTGTGGCTATCGCATCTAATTCATTAACTTCGTATTTCTTAATTTAGATCTACAACATCTTTTCTGATTTGCCACCCCTGAGACTTGTGAAGCCTGTAATTCCAGAATTCCTTAGCTGAGATTATGCAGCTCTCTAATCTATGAAAAACACTAGATTTACTATGGCCAATTTGGGACTTTCAGCACATTTGTTTCTCATAATGAACTTCTTAATGTGATGATTATTATCCGCTTTTTAGTACATGAGTTTTCATCAGTTTTTCCTCATTAAACTGCTCCATATTTAAATAGTGGCTGAGTTGTCGATGTGCTTGACCTTGAAAGGAAAGCAAACTCAAAAGAGGGGGGAAAGGAAGAGGGAGCCCAGAACATTAAATATTTAGGCATTCAGAGAACATGATTCCTGAAAGGCAGGGAGGTGGTAGAGTCTGGGAAAACATGACCTGCATGCCAAGGGAAAGACTTCATGACTTACTGATGAAGGGAGAGGCATTTGCTGAAAGGGACAGAAGATAGTGAAAACGAATTCTTTTGACGTACCTTGTCGGTGTAGACGAAGAAAAGAATCACCACCGTGAGCTCCAGCACAAATATAATTAACAGCATGATAAAAAACTGTCAAGAGAAGAGGGAGCGGGAGAGAAACAAAAGTCCAGAAACATCAAAATCTGGTTTGTCTTCCTGGCATCGAGCAACATATAAATCCATATACAAACGGACTGGGCTCATGGTTAGCTTTGGTTGGGGAGAAAAACTTGAATCTGCTTTAAATGCAGGTGGAGGATCCACTACTTGGGTGTTCTTCCACACAGGAAAACTAACGTATCAAAGAGAAGGCTAGAGTACAGCTTTTTCTCTTGCCACACCATATTGTAAGCAGAGAGAACCCTTTTAAACACAGTAGCATCCAGTGATTTGATCCTTACCTGTAGGCTGAAATGGTGCATCTAGATAACTTCAGTGAGAACTTGGATGAGGTTATCTAGATGCAGACCAACATTCCCCTATCTAGTGGGTTTCCTCCTGATGTGTAAGGACTCAGAGTCCCCAGCAAGCATGGCAGCCATGCGGATTAGTAATAGCAATAGCAATAGCACTCAGGTTTATATACCACTTCACAGTGCTTTGCAGCTCTCTCTAAGCGGTTTACAGAATCAGCATATTGCCCTTAACAATCTGGGTCCTCATTTTATCGACTTCAGAAGAATGAAAGGCTGAGTCAACCTTGAGCTGGTCAGGATTGAATTCCAGACTGTGGGCAGAGATAGCATGTAGTACTAGTTTCTAACCACTGCGCCACCACGGTTCTTCAAACTACCTTAGATAATTTCTTAAGATAACAAATATGCAGAGAAAGACATGTGGTGAAAACTCCCTAAAACATAAGATAGTTTAAAATATGCATATGATATTGAAATAAGCCTAAATCTATGTTAATTAATCAAGAGACAAGATCAGATATTAAAAACTAGCTATGTGTACCATTCTGCTGATTTGTTTTTGTTTTGTTTTTTGTTTTTTGGTAATGAAAAACAATCTCAGATGACTTTGAGCTAAATGGATGAGCCAAGTAATTTTCTAACCCAAAAGAATTTCCTTTATTTACTGAATTTATATTTTTCCTTTCCACTAACAATTCTGTAACACACATAATACTTATGCCTCCAGCAATTTTTCTGCGTAAAATCACTATACATGTTGTTCTTTTTCCCCTCCAGGGCAAAAGGTATTTCAAGAAAACAGCTACAGGATGGCACTTAGTGACAAAATAGATTAAGAAAGAATTAAGCACCCTTGCTTCTGTTTTTCCACCACTCTGCTTTGTAGAACATGGGATTTTTTTTTTTAAAAAAAGAAGTCAACGTAAAGATACAAACAAGTGTAGAGTATCTAGGAATGGGGAGAAAATTGTTTAGATCATTAATTCATATTATCCAGTCATATAAATACATACTGTATTTTTCGGCGTATAAGACGCCCCGGAGTATAAGACGCACCTTAGTTTTTGGGGAGGAAAATTTTAAAAAAGCTGATTGGCAGGTGGATTGGCCTCCCGGAATATCCCCAATCAGCTGTTCCCAGAGGTGAATTTTAGCAACAGGTTCCTTGGTTGTGAGCTCTGTGCCTTGCTTTTTTTTTTTTTTTTTGCTTTTTTTTTCTGCCTCTGAAAGCCTCTGAAGCAGAGCTTCAGAAAAAAAGCCTCTGAAGCTCTGTTTGGGGGCTTCTTTTCTGAAGCTCCATTTGGGGGCTTCGTTTCTGAAACTTTTTTCAGTCTCTGAAACCTCTGTTTGAGAAGCTGGGCGGGGCTACATTTGGAGTATAAGACACATCCAGATTTTCACGCCTGGGAAAAAGGTGTGTCTTATACTCCGAAAAATATGGTAATTCCCAAATATATATATTAATTAGAAAACAGTAAGAGATTTATACTTGCCCTAGTCCTACTTCTGGAATACCATTTTCCATTCAAAATTTGCACAGAAAAAATGTATCCATTTTTTGGATGGATTTATAAATCCACAAAAATGGATTTATATTGGAAGAAATCACAAAATGTATAAAAAATGAATTTTCCCTGAAAAAGTGTATACATTAAGGAAAGCGTGTACTGAAGTTATGAATGCAGACATGGCAATTGGACAAAATGTCTGTAAGAATGGAAAAATGAGAAATAGAGAGGAGTTTATTTGACATCATCTTGAGACTACATACACACACACACACACACACAGTGTATATGTAGTTTTGTACTACATAGGATTTTTGTTTTGTTTTAATAAGTTTAAGTTTCAGCTAAGAAGAAGTTATAATTGCTAGTATTTAGTTCCCTGTAAGAATTGCATAGTCGTTTAGCTTCACAATAACGATTATTGAATCCCGTTACATGTTTAATATCATATCTCTATTTTATAAATCATATGCACCTTGAAATCAGTTTAACTGTAACTTTTTACTTCCCTGTGAGTTCAGCAGTGGTAGAAAATCAATAGCTTGTCAATATTTGTTGAATTACAACTCCCAGCATCCCCAACCAATAAAATGAGCAATGGTAGAAATTGTACTTCAGCAACAGAATCCCATCCCCGCTCTAAAAGATTTCACGGAGTGGAGCAAAATCTTCCTTCCTGTTTGTTTCAAAACCTTTCTAAAATGCTTTACAAGTCAAAGCAAGCTGGATTATTTCTATGGCAAAATAGCCAAAACTGAATTCCAGCATAAAAGACAGAATAAGGTTAAACGGCAGTGATAATAGATGGTGATGAAGTAGAACAGACTGTGACACCCTAGTTGCTCCTAGGGACCAATATTTCTGCAAATGTGACACTTGTGGATCACCAGTTGCCTATTTGCATCTAGATTCCATTTAAAGCAGTGGTAGTCAACCTGGTCCCTACCGCCCACTAGTGGGCATTCCAGCTTTCATGGTGGGCGGTAGGGCTTTTGTCCAATACTGAAGCACTTTCCTTTTTTTAAATTTAATTGACTTTTTTAAAAAAATTCATAGCATTATTTAAAAACATTTTCATTAGGTTTTCATAAAATTTCCCATGACAATTTAAATTTCTGAAAATATATTATTTGTATCGTCCACGCATAAGTTTAGTTCACGTTACTTAAGTGAAACCAAATGGCGCTATAGTGCAACCACAAACAAAAGAGCCTCGTCCCAGAATAGCTCGTGCATCTCCCCCCACACCACCCAGCTGTAACAGACAAGCAGAGCTGGTAGCTGGCGCCCCCCAAAAACCCAATCTACAATGCGTGAGAGGCATGTGCAGACGACGATATATGGCGCATTACTGTGGAACCGGTGGGCGGTTAGAAAATTTTACTACTAACAGAGATACAAAAGTGGGCGGTAGGTATAAAAAGGTTGGCTACCCCTGATTTAAAAAATTACATTTTATTTTCACTCTGAAGGGTTAACCAGAGTTGGTATTCAGCCAGTTCAGCCAGTTTGGCCTGAACCGGTAGGTGGGCCTGCCCACCCACCCCAGCTCTATGCCATCTTATTTAGGCATATTTTTGAAGCTTGCCGCATGCGTGGAAGATGCGCGCATCAGCAAAGCACATGCACAGAAGGCCGGGTGCATGCATGGACACGCACGTGCTCACATTTGCAAACCAGTAGGGAAATTAAGTGAATGCCACCCTGGTAAAGACCAACAAGCAGCAACAACCAACAAGATGAATTGAGTTTAGATGCACTGCTCCTCTATTGTGTTTTCATATGCCCTTGATTAAGAAAATAGTATTTTTCCCCCATTCATGTTCAAGCTGCTAACAGCTTTTACAAATTTATTTGGTTAGCTTGAATATGACTGCTTAATGCTTTAAATATTTAATAGTAAATGCAGAGTTGGGTTTTCCAAAAAGATATGTAATATATTTTAATGTAAACGTGGCCTGGGGCAATATCTATTGGTCTCTCCATCTGAAAGTTTGTAAAAATCCCTTCCTTACCTGGTTTGGTTTCTCTGTCCATCACCTGCTCTCATCTCTCCTTCTCTAAGTCTCCAAGATGGTGACTACCACAATTTCATGAATGAATGTTGACTTGAACCTGAATTGCCCTGCTTTTGTACAAACATCAATCACTGCACCCTGCTGGCTCTCACTATTTGGTGTGCCACGTGTGTGATAAGTAACTTTCTCTCTCCTCTTCCTCCTCCTCTCCCTCCCTTTGTTTACTAAAATTAGACTGAAAATGCAATGCACAGAATAGCTAAATCCATCAGAGTAGGATATATTGTAGGACTAGGGGTGACAGAACCTGGGGAAGGAGTCAAAAGAGAGATGAGCCTACCTACGTAGGGTAGCCACAATCAGATTAAGTCCAAACTCTCTTGAATTTTGTGGGCCTTTATTTAACTTCAAACAGGTGCTAACTGTTGGTTGAGAATATTCCTGTGCATAGGCTGTTTAACAATAAATCAATTTAATTGGACCTTCACATATGGACCTGGTCTTTCATGCCTGACAATATGAAATAAGGAAACAGTATGGGAAAACGATTCTCTGTTATTTACAGCTTTAATTTCTCCCTTAGGTAATTCAAGTAATAGAGGGGTAACAAAATGGATAGACTTTTTTCTTCATTCCATTCAGCAACAGAACAAGTTATGGGCAAAGGTGAGTTAATCAGTTTCTTAATTTAGCTTTAAAGAATCTGAAGGAATTTCATGTTTGTCTGTAGAAATTCTCAGTCATCCAGGTCATGTTTGTCCCAAAGGTGCTTTTTCAGGAGACAATGGTACTTCCTTATTTTTTCTTTGAAGAAGTTTCACTTCTCATCCAAGAAGCTTCTAATAGAATGGTGGGGAATCGAAAGATTTATATTCCTTGCAGACAGCTGGTCATTTGACTCCTTTTTGAGGGTCATTGAAGCACTTGGAGGTTTATCTGTGTCCATAGGGTCACCTGAGTAGGAACCATTAGCACTACTCAGGTGACCCTGAGGACACAGATAAACCTCCAAGTGCTTCAATGATCCTCAAAAAGGAGTCAAATGACCAGCTGTCTGCAAGAAATACAAACCCTTCCATTCTCCACCATCCAGTCAGAGCTGAAGAAGCTTCTTGGATAAGAAGCGAAACATCTTCAAAAGAAAAAAACAAAAAAGTCCAGTTGCCTCCTGAAAAAGCACCTTTGGGACAATTTCATATTTGGTTTTCCCTCAGTCCTGTTCACGCAGGAATAGCTTACCCTCAGCCCATCACAGTTCTGCTGGAAACACTTTCTTCGGCCCACTACTCTGATATTTCTGCTCGCTCCTGATAAGCAAGTCACTTTATTTCCATAAAAATAATATTGGGATACTTCTACTGGAAAGAAAAGATGTGTCTTTTTAAGGCCTCCCTTAACTATAATGCTGCACCAAAGCATCTTTTTCAAAATTCAGCTAACACACTTGGAACTTGCATCCCCCAACCCACCAAAAATAATCCAAGAAGCTGATTGCTGTCTTCACCCTTCCTGATTAACCATGAGTTGATCAGGTTTAACCAGATGGATTTGACTAGATCTGATTCACAATAGCATGCTTCCACTTGGTTTACTTTAATTGGAGTCATTCAACAGAGAGTACCAGATCCATCACCAAAAGAGATGCAGTATTAGTTTGCAATCTTATTCTTCAAGCTTACTGGGAAGCAATTCCCATGGATTTCAATGGAATAACTCCTCAGTTGAAACATTTTCCTCCTATGTTTTATAACTTCATAGATTTATTAGGAAAAGTGTTTCAGAATTCTGCATAAGAACATGCCTCTTGTCCACCTAGCTTAGCATTATTCTCATTGGCTGGCAATAATTCTGCTGGGCTTTAGAATAAAAACTCTTCAAGTCATATACAGAGATGTTCAGGATGAAATCAGGGTCTTTTCTGCATGCAGTGCTGGAAGGAAGGAAGGAATTGGTCTGCTTGACCTCTTTATACCTCTTTTGTGGCCACATTTTTGACAATAATTGCAGCATGCTTGAAATTATTGTGAGAAAACCACCAACAGGGACAGAAATAAATTAAGATACAAATGTATAAAGATATTTACATTGATTATTAAGTTGTCTGAAAAATAGCTTACTGATTCAACTGTGCCAGTTGGCAAAGGGGACAAAATACAATCAAATGCATATGGAATTTTCTCCATATGCATAAACTGCTAGGACCGAAGTCAATCCAATATCGAATAAACTCTTTACCTCACAGATTGATAGTGCATTTGATTATATCTATCAATCTATAGAATTGCTGAGATGAGTGGCATATAAATTTAATAATTAATTAAACAAACAAACAAACATTTATACTGCATCCCTAATATTATAACAATAGAATTCCTTTTATTTAGGAAGGCAGGATTGCTATTGAGGACCAAAAGGAACGGAATGCCGGAGTTAATAAGAGACTGATGTTCATCAGCTTGGAGCAATGCTCAAAAATTGGAAATTAAAAAAAAACCCCTCTGTAAAAACATTAATCTGAAAGTAATTCTCAAAGGACATATTTCGAAATGTACAAGCATAAATTGTGGCTATAAATTAACTTTCTAAAGCAAATGTTCTTATTTGACAAAGGTCTTCTGAAACAAAAGAGAAAGCTGAGCAGGTTACAATGCATTGTATTACCATTCAAAACCATTCAGGAGGCAATAACTTATTTATTGCACCAAATGTCTTGAAATCTCAGCAGAGAATTTTTCTTTGTGAACTGCAAGCCCTTGTGAGGGAATATGTGTATTCGTATGTGTGTGCTGCAGATGCTCTGAATTATGCTGATATTGTACACAGTTTTGTGTTATCTCCTATTTTTTATTGTTCTGGTTTTGCATTGGAGTCCATACGAAAGACAAGCAACGCATAAACCTGATTAAATGAATGTGACTAGATTAAAACAATGTACACAGTGGAATAATGATAAAGAATAATGAAACCTTCCATAAAGATTGCAAGTGGATATAGGAGCATATTTGTAATATTGCATTATAAGAATCTAGAAGTTGTTTACCTTGCATTCTTATATTATCCCTCCCTCTCAATATTATATATTTGTGTGTGTGTGTGTGTGCGCACGGGCACACACACACACACACACACACACACACACACACACAGAAAAACAGGATATTAGGGATTGTTATCGGTTAAGGAATTTTGGCTGACAGGGTCCAGAAGTGCCTTCTCTGCTGTGACTCTCACCCTGAGGTGAGATCAGCTCCCACCCTTCTTACCTTCTGAAAGAGCCTGAAGACTTGGCTCTGCCAGAAGACTTGGGACCCCCACGGGGGATATCACACTGCAGGTGGTTGATTAATTAAGAGCGCCTCCCAACTCCTGCTCTTGCACATCCAGCTCCCCACCTCCTTTCCCATCTTGTGACCATGGTTTTACTTTTATTACATTGCTGTTTTATTGGGTAACAGCTATTTATTTCTGATTATTTTAATGTTTTAATGCTGTAAGCTGCCCAGAGTCACTTCAGAATGAGAATAGAGGCAAATAAATTTAAGAAAAAAATAAGTCCAAGAAGTAAGGTTTAAGAAACATTGATATCAGTGGAGTGGAGTGGAGTGGAGTGGAGTGGAATGGAATGGAATGGAATGGAATGGAATGGAATGGAATAGAATAGAATAGAATAGAATAGAATAGAATAGAATAGAATAGAATAGAATAGCATAGAATAGAATAGAATAGAATAGAATAGGTTTTTAACTCCCAATTTCAAGCCTGTAAAATTTCAGTGGCTAAAAAACCCCATAATTTGATGAATGAAAGCCCAATCTTTTAACCAGTACCTTTTCCATAATAAAATAGAGGTCAAACAATCCGATTTGCTACTACTCCTATTGTGATCTTCTCCAGCTCTTATTATCAAGAGACATAAATTAAGGTTTATCTTCTATTCTACTAAGTTTAATGAGCAGAATATTCTTCTCTGGGTAGGAGCAATGTATCACTCAATTGAATCTAAATTGGCACATAGGTGTAACCATTTCTCAATTATCCAATTGCTTTGATAGGTCACATGAGAACATTATCTGTTTTTTTTCCCTACCAGATCTATCTACAGAAGCTGTGCTAAGTTCTGCTTGTAACTATTGGTCTTCAGGGGGAGGAGAAGATAATGATCAGGGCTGATACAGCTACAGGTATTGTATAAGTTATTCATTTCATTTATGGTACTTATTTAAGGGTTTTATTTTACTTTCTGTATTATCCTTTTGATTATTTGTAATGTATAATTTATGGCAGGACAAGGAGACTGCAATTCCAATAGTTACAAATGTGGACAGCCATGTTATTTTCAATTTGGTATAGTTGATGGCAATCCTACCAGCGTCTGAAGGTCTTTGATCCCAGTTTTCAAATGCTGAGCACAGTGAGCACAATCTAACTGATCCTGCCAAACAGATTCAAACTGACAATCTCCAAATTAGATAGCAAATAATTTCAGAAGATGGAAAGCACTGATATATTATGTCACTGCAGACTGAAAGCTGATATATATATAATTGACTTTTCATGCATCAAATACTTCTTCCGATTCAAATCCATTATACTTACAATCTATGTACAACACAGGAGATTACTTTTTCCATCAGATGTTACCACTGATATTGGAGAAAGTTTTTTGTGATAACACATCACACAGCATTTGATGTTAGATGTTCCAAAGGACTTGAAAACTTATTACAAGTGGATCTAATAGTCAAATCTAAGCTGACTCCAAGGTTACATTACTCAAGGCAACCATAATATTTATTTTTATTTTGGTGGGACAAATCTAATAACTTGGGAATGAAATTTGGAAAATATATATGTCCTTAATTTTTCCTTTTATACATTCAAAAATAAAATAATAAATTGCCTGGATAGGATTCTAAGCTTGTAACTTTGCTCATTTCCACTTTAAAGGAGCTCAAGTAGAAAGGATGAGAAATACTTGTGCTACCACATTCATGAATTAATAGGCCAGATTGGCATACACCAGTATAATACATATTAAATAATTCAGACCCAAACTACAAATGCAGCTACTTCTCTGAGTTATTTACTGACAACCATACTTAGAAAGTTCATTACTTCTGTTTTATCTGACCTGAAATATACAATCCCAATAACCCAGCCAAATTGTATACCAGGTTCTATGATTAAATGGAAGGAATAAAAGGAAAATCAAGATTGTACAGCACATGGAATAGCACAGTTAACTAAGCTTCCCAGCTGAAATGGTAAAAATAAAGAGAATAAAAATGAGCTTTGCTATGGTGCCTGGGGATTGTAGGCAACCGATAGAACGATTTATGACCCAAGGAAACACAATCCTAATGTAAAGCATTTATACAGATCCTCACAAAGATGATTAATCTTACTTTGCAGTGATATATATTTCACCTTAGAAGTTTCTGGTCGCTAAGATGGTATCTGGATGAGGTTGCTGAGGATGAAAGTCACTAGGTTACTTATTTTTCAAAAGACTTATGTGTTTTAGGATTCAGGAGAAGAAAGGGAAAAAAGATATTGTTTTTAGAATCAAGTTAAATTTCTAAAACTCAAACTCTACTATTTTTTTCTATTGGGAATGTTTAATTAATTTTTGTTAATACACTGACTCTAACTATAATTAGATGATAATGAGAACATATAGCCAGGATCACTGTCCTATCTCAATGCGTGGTGTCTCTTCTTTATTTTCTTCTTTCTCAATTTGAATTTGATTGCTCCTCTGTATGCAGCCATAATCTATTCACTTCCCATCACCGATCTATTTCTCTCACAAACATATTCAGAAACTGAAAGCCCTGCCATCAGGAATGCCAGCCAATGCCTATATCATCCCATTGTTGGTGCTTTACCTTCTATCGTTTTTTTTCCTTCTAATATGGCTTTTGAGAAGCTTAGACAGTAAGCGCCTTAACTAGGAGTTCCAGGGCACATTCATGTAGAGGATGTAAATACTGTGTCTCAGTCATGTCGAGAACATACATTTTCCTGTCTAACAGAGGGTGATTAAAGTCATTATTACAGTTAATACTTCTTTTGTTAACATTTCAGTTCCACCTGAAGATTACCCCAAGCAACATATCCGAAGCATAATGTGACAATATACCCTTTTATTTAACATTGGTTTCAACATCTTGAATGATTCTTTGTAAAGTTCTGCTTCCTTCAATAGTTTCAGTATACACTCTTTGACCTACAGGATAAAGTATCTTTCTCTACAGAGTATGTATCAACAGAAAATTTTATTCTTTTAGTTTTTAGTCATTTCCATTTCACAATTTTCTACAGAATTCCCTTTTGGACGGAGATATTTTCACTTAAATCTTCTAAGAACGAGTTTTTCCCATTCAGAAGTCCCTCAACTCTTGTTTCCTTTCCCTGAAGAGCAGTTTAAAAGTGTGTTGCCTCCTTTCAATATTAATGCCAACTGTCCGGTTTCATCCTGATGCCAATGGAAATTGTCCTTTTTGTACAGAGATGGCTTGTAAAGATACCCCAGGACCTAACAAATCTATCTGTCTCCTCTTTATTCCATAACAAGATCTCTGCGGACTTAAACTCTCACAAAATTTGCATGGAAGCACGAGCCATTGAAGCCTTAAGAGTTAACATGCATAGCACTAGACTAGAAGTTATGCAAAGTATAATTTATAGTACTACCCTAAATTATGCAATTATATTTTATATATTTTTATATTATATTTTGCTCTAATCTCTGGCATTACTTCAAGATGGCAGTCTTCACTTGTTATCTAAAATACAGGTAGTCCTCAACTTACAAGAGTTTACTTAGTGACCATTTGAAGTTACAATGGCACTGAAAAAAATGACTTATGACCATTTTTAACATCCCTATGGTCACATGATCAAAATTTGGATACTTGGCAACTGCCTCATATTTATGATAGTTTTAGTATCCCAGGGTCATGTGATCATCTTTTGCAACCTTCTGACAAGCAAAGTCAATGGGGAAACCAGATTCACTTAATAACCATGTTACTAAGTTCACAACTCTAGTGATTCACTTAACAGCTATGGTAAGAAATGTCATTAAATAGGGCAACAACTATCTCACTTAGCAACAGAAATTGTAGTTGTAAGTCAAGGACTACCTGTAATACAATCTAGCCAGGTTAATGTCTGGATATTCAGTGGGAATGATACAAACATTTGCCAGATTGGTAAGGATTATTCGCACAAATGCCAGGGTTGATGTTGTAGGATTAGAGCACTGTTAAGAAATTGTCAAACAAGTGCTCCAAAAGTTGGATATACAGCCTGCTAGGAATGTGTAACAGGACACCAAACTTCTTTGTGTTACCTGGTCTACATTATTTATTACTAGTTTTCCCAAGGCAAAAAGAAAAAAAAAGCCGGGGGGGTGTGTGTTTGTAAAATGCAAACACCACATAAATCAAGTTGTGTGTTTTCAGAGAATAAATTCAGCCTTTTCTCACCTGGGCAGCTAACATGAATCATTTGGCTGCATTAGCCCAGCTAGTAGAATGAGAAAAGAATGGTGCCTTGACTGTATGTCAGACAGCTGATTTAACTGGTATTTTATGGCATTTTCAGTATTTTATGACTTTTGGAAGAAAATAGACTCTAATCAATAAAATGTCACAGAATACCACAGCTACAGATCTCTGTCACAATCTAAGCATGATCATCCCAACATTTTCTAGATAACCATAGGCACAGAACAGCAAAATACCCTTTCTCTCTTTTAAAAAGGATTTGATTTTAGCATTCACCTCCCTTAGGATCCCATTTCTCAGGACACAAAACTTGAGTAGACAACTTGAGTAGACAACTGCTATAACATCTGCTCGCTATGCATGAGCTGGTGAATTAGACATAACACCAACCGTACATTTTTGGCCCATCTCAAATTTTACAGTTGGGATTTTTCAAAAGAATTAAAGGAGGTCAAGAAACAAGCACGCAATACCTAACACACTCAGCTTTATTTTATTCCTTTGGAAATAAAAGGTATTAAGTTTTTATTTCAGTGAAAAATGTGTTGTTCAAAGATGTCCAAAACCTTTGTTCTAAGGAAGCTGTTTTATGATATTTTGAGGCCTGTATTTGTCTTTTAGGCTTTTAAAGATATTTTAATTGTATATATATATATATATATATATATATATATATATATATATATATATATATATATATATATATATATATATATATATATATATATATATATAAGTCTCATTCGTCATCTTCAGGCTTCAGGACACACCCCCAGCCAATCAAAGCACAAAAAAACCCCATCCAATCAGAGCACAGCCAAGCTCCCACCCAATCAGTTCAAACCCCCACTAGCAGTTAAAAGGAAGAAACAGCTGCGATCACACATTGCTCCCAGAAGCACGAAGCTGAAGCCTGAAGATGACGAATGAGACTTCGTCAAAACGTCGCCAAGACACTTCCAATTTTACAGGGGAGAAAACCCGAACAACCAAAGACATATATATATATATATATATATAATAGAATAGAATAGAATAGAATTTTATTGGCCAAGTGTGATTGGACACACAAGGAATTTGTCTTGGTGCATATGCTCTCAGTGTTACATAAAAGAAAAGATACGTTCATCAAGGTACAACATTTACAACACAATTGATGGTCAATATATCAATATAAATCATAAGGATTGCCAGTAACGTTATAGTCATACAGTCATAAGTGGAAAGAGATTGGTGATGGGAACTATGAAACGATTAATAGTAGTGCAGATTCAGTAAATAGTCTGACAGTGTTGAGGGAATTATTTGTTTAGCAGAGTGATGGCCTTCGGGAAAAAACTGTTCTTGTGTCTAGTTGTTCTGGTGTGCAGTGCTCTATAGCGTCGTTTTGAGGGTAGGAGTTGAAACAGTTTATGTCCAGGATGCGAGGGATCTGCAAATATTTTCACGGCCCTCTTCTTGATTCGTGCAGTATACAGGTCCTCAATGGAAGGCAAGTTGGTAGAAGTTGTTTTTTTCCTGTAGTTCTAATTATCCTCTGAAGTCTGTGTTTTTCTTGTTGGGTTGCAGAACCGAACCAGACAGTTATAGAGGTGCAAATGACAGACTCAATAATTCCTCTGTAGAACTGGATCAGCAGCTCCTTGGGCAGTTTGAGCTTACTGGGTTGGCGCAGAAAGAACATTCTTTGTTGTCCTTTTTAATGATGTTTTGATGTTAGCTGTCCATTTGAGATCTTGCGATATGATAGAACCCAGAAATTTGAAGGTTTCTACTGTTGATACTGTGTTGTCAAGTATTGTGAGAGGTGGAAGTATGGAAGGGTTTTCCTAAAGTCTACCACCATTTCTACGGTTTTGAGTGTGTTCAGTTCCAGATTGTTTTGGTTGCACCACAAGGCTAGTCGTTCGACCTCTCGTCTATATGCGGATTCGTCATTGTCTCGAATGAGACCAATCACTGTTGTGTCATCTGCGAACTTCAGTAGCTTAACAAATGGATCATTGGAGATGCAGTCATTGGTATACAGAGAGAAGAGAAGTGGGGAGAGCACACAGCCTTGGGGCGCCCCTGTGCTAATTGTACAGGTATTCGATGTGATCTTGCTTAGCTTCACCTGCTGCTTCCTGTTTGTTAGGAAGCTTGTGATCCACTTACAAGTCTGTTCCGGTACCTGTAGCTGGTTTAGCTTAGTTAGAAGAATGTCTGGAATGATGGTATTGAATGCTGAACTAAAGTCTACAAAAAGGACCCTTGCATAGGTCTTTGGAGACTCAAGATGTTGTAGGATGTAGTGCAGAGCCATATTAACAGCATCATCTGTTGATCTATTTGCTCGGTATGCAAATTGCAAGGGGTCTAAGAGCGGATTCGTGATTGTTTTCAGGTAGGAAAGCACTAGCCTTTCAAAGGTTTTCATGACTACAGATGTTAGAGCAACTGGTCTGTAGTCATTCAGTTCCTTGATGGTGGGCTTCTTCGGCACTGGGATGATGGTAGGCGTTTGAAGCAAGAAGGAACATAGCACATCTCTAGTGATTTATTGAAAATATGGGTGAAGATGGGGCCAATTGGTCAGCACAGACTTTTAAGCAAGAAGGAACATAGCACATCTCTAGTGATTTATTGAAAATATGGGTGAAGATGGGGCCAATTGGTCAGCACAGACTTTTAAGCAAGAAGGAACATAGCACATCTCTAGTGATTTATTGAAAATATGGGTGAAGATGGGGCCAATTGGTCAGCACAGACTTTTAAGCAAGAAGGAACATAGCACATCTCTAGTGATTTATTGAAAATATGGGTGAAGATGGGGGCCAATTGGTCAGCACAGACTTTTAAGCAAGAAGGAACATAGCACATCTCTAGTGATTTATTGAAAATATGGGTGAAGATGGGGCCAATTGGTCAGCACAGACTTTTAAGCAAGAAGGAGTTATCTTGTCTGGGCCTGGAGCTTTTCCTGGCTTTTGTCTGTGAAATAGGTCCTGCACTTCCTTTTCTGTGATCACTAGGGTTGTGAACCCAATGAAATGGGGTCAGTTGTAGGAGGCTTGGCTGTTGTTGGTGTGTCTGAGATGGGGGTTGTGGAGATAGGTGGCTGTAGTTTCCTTTCAAACCTGCAGTAAAACTCATTCAGGTCATCTGCCAGTTGTTGATAACCTTCAGCCTGGGAAGGAGGTTTGCCATAGCCGGTGATATTTTTAAGAGTTTTCCACATGTTTGCTGGTTCATTTGCTGAAAATTGATTCTTTAGCTTTTCAGAGTAGCTTCTTTTGCTGCTCTTATCTCCTTGTTAGTGCATATATATAATAGAATAGAATAGAATAGAATAGAATAGAATAGAATAGAATAGAATAGAATAGAATAGAATAGAATAGAATTTTATTGGCCAAGTGTGATTGGACACACAAGGAATTTGTCTTGGTGCATATGCTCTCAGTGTACATAAAAGAAAAGATACGTTCATCAAGGTACAACATTTACAACACAATTGATGGTCAATATATCAATATAAATCATAAAGATTGCCAGCAACAAGTTATAGTCATACAGTCATAAGTGGAAAGATATTGGTGATGGGAACTATGAAACGATTAATAGTAGTGCAGATTCAGTAAATAGTCTGACAGTGTTGATGGAATTATTTGTTTAGCAGAGTGATGGCCTTCGGGAAAAAACTGTTCTTGTGTCTAGTTGTTCTGGTGTGCAGTGCTCTATAGCGTCGTTTGAGGGTAGGAGTTGAAACAGTTTATGTCCAGGATGCGAGGGATCTGCAAATATTTTCACGGCCTTCTTCTTGATTCGTGCAGGTCCTCAATGGAAGGCAGGTTGGTAGCAATTATTTTTCTGCAGTTCTAATTATCCTCTGAAGTCTGTGTTTTTTTTTGTTGGGTTGCAGAACCGAACCAGACAGTTATAGAGGTGCAAATGACAGACTCAATAATTCCTCTGTAGAACTGAATCAGCAGCTCCTTGGGCAGTTTGAGCTTACTGAGTTGGCGCAGAAAGAACATTCTTTGTTGTCCTTTTTTAATGATGTTTTTGATGTTAGCTGTCCATTTTAGATCTTGCGATATGATAGAACCTAGAAATTTGAAGGTTTCTACTGTTGATACTGTGTTGTCAAGTATTGTGAGAGGTGGAAGTATGGAAGGGTTTTCCTAAAGTCTACAAAAAGGACCCTTGCATAGGTCTTTGGAGACTCAAGATGTTGTAGGATGTAGTGCAGAGCCATATTAACAGCATCATCTGTTGATCTATTTGCTCGGTATGCAAATTGCAAGGGGTCTAAGAGCGGATTCGTGATTGTTTTCAGGTAGGAAAGCACTAGCCTTTCAAAGGTTTTCATGACTACAGATGTTAGAGCAACTGGTCTGTAGTCATTCAGTTCCTTGATGGTGGGCTTCTTCGGCACTGGGATGATGGTAGAGCGTTTGAAGCAAGAAGGAACATAGCACATCTCTAGTTATTTATTGAAAATATGGGTGAAGATGGGGGCCAATTGGTCAGCACAGACGTTTAAGCATGAAGGAGTTATCTTGTCTGGGCCTGGAGCTTTTCCTGGCTTTTGTCTGTGAATAGGTCCTGCACTTCCTTTTCTGTGATCACTAGGGGTTGTGAACCCAATGAAATGGGGTCAGTTGTAGGAGGCTTGGCTGTTGTTGGTGTGTCTGAGATGGGGGTTGTGGAGATAGGTGGCTGTAGTTTCCTTTCAAACCTGCAGTAAAACTCATTCAGGTCATCTGCCAGTTGTTGATTACCTTCAGCCTGGGAAGGAGGTTTGCCATAGCCGGTGATATTTTTAAGAGTTTTCCACATGTTTGCTGGTTAAAAGGAGCAACGAAGGAAAGACAGAGATTAATGCACCAAAAAATGGCAAGAGACAAAAGTATTATTTTGAAACAAGGTTTTTAAAGAAAATACTAATAAAAGTGGTGGAAGTTAATAATACATGACAATAATTACTGCAGAAAGAAGAACATACCCTTAAGAAAACACAAATTAATTATGTTATTGCACACATGTGTTTCGCACATTTATATACGTATGTGCACACACATGGACACATACATCAATGGAGTACCAATCCTGTAATTCTGTTGAAGATTGTAGTCAGTATGCAGTCAGTACCTTAAGCATTATTTTAATGAATTTTCTGGGAAGTATTAGGACTTCAAGGCATGTGAAGATTGGTACTGGAACATATGTCTTCCAGCAATAACTTGTATGTACCCACAAAGTTTCTTCCCAGAAAGGATGAATCAAAACTTTGCTTAAGCTATTTACTTCACCCATAAAAGCTTCTGATAGTCCATCTCAAAATGGGCCCAAATTCTGCTCACTTTTGCTATGTAAAGACTGATATTCTCGGGGCTTCTGGGTGGCGCCACCTTTCTCGCTGGGTGCTAATTTATGGCACTCCGCATTGAATATGGTAAAAGCCAGATTTAACAACTGATCCCGGCTTCATTTCTCTCTCTGGTTGAAAGAGAGAGACAGAGCAAGGGGGAGGAATTGGGTAGATTCCCCTAGGGGCTTTGTTTTTGTAATACAAAGTCCTGAACGGTCGAATCCCCTTATTTACCCCTCCCCCACCTCCAGTATTCTCTGCGCTCCTGAAAAAGCAGGAAAAGAGGAAGGTGTCCGCTTCTGCTAGCAATTGATTTTTTTTTTGTGGATACGAAAAGCAGGAAAAGAGGAAGGTGTCCACTTCTGCTAGCAATTGATTTTTTTGTGGATCTGAAAAGCAGGAAAAGAGGAAGGTGTCCACTTCTGCTAGCAATTGATTTTTTTGTGGATACGAAAAGCAGGAAAAGAGGAAGGTGTCCACTTCTGCTAGCAATTGATTTTTTTGTGGATACGAAAAGCAGGCGGAGCAGTGTGAGGAACAATTATTGGTTTGCAAGTATTTTTGATTTTCTGACTTCGCCCCCTTCAGTTTCGTTTAGAGAAACTGAAAGCAGAGCGATACATCAAAAGGAGCTTTGCTGTTGAATCGAAACTGAATGGAGATTTTATCTTATTGTGTTTGACTGTGGACTGTTGGATTATATTACGCTGTTTAAGTACTTTACAAGGGGATTCTCAGCAGGAATTTTGTTATGGAGGTTCTTTCAGAAGAATGGATTCGTGACTTTATACAGGACTACACAGAAAGTATGTATTTAATTATTCAAAAATACGAATTGATAAAAAATGGGGACGTTTTGGATGAGAGTTTGGAGCAAATTAACCAGTGCAATTATTCGGAAAATGGAATGGAGGACATACAAATAAAAGTGGATAAATATGAAGATTTGATCGTGAAGAAACAAGGTGATCTAAAGAAGTTTTCTTTAAATAGTTTGGATGAGCTGCCTGAATTTGTGCTACAGGAGATTGTCCCTCAAATGGAAAAGACTCACAAGCTTAATGTTTCCCAAGAGTTCTCTTTTTGGACTGATGGAATATCGGCAGTAATTTTGGATTTCTGGACATAAGGAATTACTAGGAAATATTGTGATTGACTTTTAAAAGGAGCAACGAAGGAAAGACAGAGATTAATGCACCAAAAAATGGCAAGAGACAAAAGTATTATTTTGAAACAAGGTTTTTAAAGAAAATACTAATAAAAGTGGTGGAAGTTAATAATACATGACAATAATTACTGCAGAAAGAAGAACATACCCTTAAGAAAACACAAATTAATTATGTTATTGCACACATGTGTTTCGCACATTTATATACGTATGTGCACACACATGGACACATACATCAATGGAGTACCAATCCTGTAATTCTGTTGAAGATTGTAGTCAGTATGCAGTCAGTACCTTAAGCATTATTTTAATGAATTTTCTGGGAAGTATTAGGACTTCAAGGCATGTGAAGATTGGTACTGGAACATATGTCTTCCAGCAATAACTTGTATGTACCCACAAAGTTTCTTCCCAGAAAGGATGAATCAAAACTTTGCTTAAGCTATTTACTTCACCCATAAAAGCTTCTGATAGTCCATCTCAAAATGGGCCCAAATTCTGCTCACTTTTGCTATGTAAAGACTGATATTCTCGGGGCTTCTGGGTGGCGCCACCTTTCTCGCTGGGTGCTAATTTATGGCACTCCGCATTGAATATGGTAAAAGCCAGATTTAACAACTGATCCCGGCTTCATTTCTCTCTCTGGTTGAAAGAGAGAGACAGAGCAAGGGGGAGGAATTGGGTAGATTCCCCTAGGGGCTTTGTTTTTGTAATACAAAGTCCTGAACGGTCGAATCCCCTTATTTACCCCTCCCCCACCTCCAGTATTCTCTGCGCTCCTGAAAAAGCAGGAAAAGAGGAAGGTGTCCGCTTCTGCTAGCAATTGATTTTTTTTTTGTGGATACGAAAAGCAGGCGGAACGAGTGTGAGGAACAATTAATGGTTTGCAAGTATTTTTGATTTTCTGACTTCCGCCCCCCCTTCAGTTTCGTTTTAGAGAAACTGAAAGCAGAGCGATACATCAAAGGGAGCTTTGCTGTTGAATCGAAACTGAATGGATATTTTATCTTATTGTGTTTGACTGTGGACTGTTGGATTATATTACGCTGTTTAAGTACTTTACAAGGGGATTCTCAGCAGGAATTTTGTTATGGAGGTTCTTTCAGAAGAATGGATTCGTGACTTTATACAGGACTACACAGAAAGTATGTATTTAATTATTCAAAAATACGAATTGATAAAAAATGGGGACGTTTTGGATGAGAGTTTGGAGCAAATTAACCAGTGCAATTATTCGGAAAATGGAATGGAGGACATACAAATAAAAGTGGATAAATATGAAGATTTGATCGTGAAGAAACAAGGTGATCTAAAGAAGTTTTCTTTAAATAGTTTGGATGAGCTGCCTGAATTTGTGATACAGGAGATTGTCCTCAAATGGAAAAGACTCACAAGCTTAATGTTTCCCAAGAGTTCTCTTTTGGACTGATGGAATATACGGCAGTAATTTTTGGATTTCTGGACATAAGGAATTACTAGGAAATATTGTGATTGACTTTTTAAAAGGAGCAACGAAGGAAAGACAGAGATTAATGCACCAAAAAAAATGGCAAGAGACAAAAGTATTATTTTTGAAACAAGGTTTTTTTAAAATATTAATAGACAAAAATATTAGTGTCCCCGAAAGGCAATTTGTGATTATAAGAGACTAGATATTTGGATATACTGGATTTTGATGAGGAAGGACTAAAGTTGAATAGATATTGTAATTAATTAAATAATATTGTAATTTTCTCTATTGAAATTTTATAAATTTTATAATCTGTTGTATTGAATTTTAAATAGAATATTCTTGAAAGATCTTATGTAAGAAAGACTAGGGGGGGGAAATTAAATTATATGGTTATATGGTTATAGAAGCTATAAGGGAGATATTCTCTGAACTGGATTGGATTTTTATGCTTTAGCTGGTTTTAAATATTTTAGGATTAATTTGTTCTACTGATTTATATATTTTATTACTGTTTATTGTTAATTTTTTGAAGGATTTGGTTATGTAAGGAGGAAGTCAGAGCTAGAGAGGGAGAATTGGTATAATAGTTTTGGGAAAAAAATTTTTTAGCATATGTTTGTTTTATTTGTAACTATACCTTGTGTTTGTTCCGGGAAGCCAGGGGGGGAGGGGGGAGGGGGTTTGTGAAGGGAGAGGGGTTGGGGGGAAAGGGGGAAAAAATTTTTTTGTAAAACTTTTTGAATAAAAAAAAAAAGACTGATATTCTCTTCAAGCAAATGGAAGCGGCAGATCTCTAACGAAGACGATTTTAATGGATATTCCTAGATGGCTGTATTAATCCTACCCCTGACTGTAATGGAAACACTGGCAGAGATAAGTAGACACCATTTCACATGAGACATTTGCATGCTGAACTTCTGGAACACTTGCACCAAGGCAAAATATTCTCTGAAGTATAGATACATGGAGATCAGGATATGAAACATCTGAATGAATCCCGCTTCCTGCTGCAGAATTTTAAAGTCCTGAACCAGGGGTGGGTTCTACTTACCTTTACTACCGGTTCGCATCGTGCCCGCGCATACGCAGAAGAGTTTTGATGACGTTTGGGTCAGTGGGTGGAGCCTCCTGCCAGTTTTACTACCGGTTCTATAGAACCGGTCTGAACCGAGGGCAACCCACCATTGTCCTGAACTGAAAAAAAGATACAGAACAAGAATCTGGCAGCTCTGGAACAATGTGTCTCGTTGACTGAGTAGACAACTTATTGGATAGGAAAGAGTACCAGTAAAAATTATGGCAATCAGACATGATCATTCATTCACTCACTCACTCACTCACTCACTCACTCATTAAATGTATATGCCATGTCATTCACACTTTAATCAGAATATATACAAGATATTCATATATAAAATACAATATTCAATATTATGAATGAACAAGATCTTATTGCATGGCAATCTTTTTTAATAACCAGAGCAGTCACAAGGGACAGTGAGTATCCTCTCTAAAAATAATCTTTAATAACTTCTAAATTTGCCTGAGGATTTCACATCTACAGTACTCCAATCATCTCCTCCAAGACAGCAAAAATTGGATTTAATATATACAGCACAGGATGTCAACTTCCAGCTGACTCTGTTTTGTTAGATTCTGGCATGTAACACAGTTAGAATTGCTCTTCAAATCCTAGCTTAAAGGTAGGTCAGTCAGAAAAAGTGAAGGGCAGGTGAATAAGAAAAGAATACCTCTTTGAATATTTGAATTTTACATTTCCTTACCTGACTCACCAACAATAACCCCTTCTACTATTTAAAACTATCATGAAGAGGGGAAAAACGGCTCTTAGTTTATTTGGCTGTGAAAAATAAGGAACAGGGAAACTGAGACAAATGAGAAGTGCAGTTTAATACCCTGAGATCTCTATAATTTCTCATAGAATCTGGTCTTTGTTTTTAAACAATCTGATCTTTACTATATATATGTCCAACCTTCAAGAGCAAAAATACCTAAATTGAAAAGAAAATGCCTAATTCACACCCAAAAGTCCCAATTCTTTGATGTCTCTAGGAAGTGTTTGGGGAAGACCCATCTAAATCCAGAAGCTGCTGTCTTAAAATAGACTAGATAAGTTTGACTCAAGAAAAGGTTTCACTTTATGAGAAAAGTAGAATACTTCATCTTTTATTTCTTTTTTATATTTATTTAGTCAATTTCCCTGTTGTTTGTGGAGTTTGAAGGAGTCAGTTTTTCAATGAAATCTAGGAATAATATTTTTCAGAAAAGTTATTGTAATGCATCTATCACAAATGAATCTTTAAAGCTTGCACATTTTTTAAAAAGTGAAAAACCAACTTATACTATTACTAGATATGAGTTAACTTCACTGTTTTATCTGAAATCATGGCCTTGCCTTGTTTATTAGCAAACTGAAACCAAAGAACAAATGTTCAAGCCAAAACAAACTGCAATTTTTGAAATGCTGCACAAAGGAACAGCTCATTGACATGGCCAATTAATTTCTCATTTGTTCTTCAGAAATTTCATCCTAAGTCTGTCAAACAGTTGGCAGACATTTGTTGTTCTAGGTCTGTCAAACAGTCACATTGGAAATGTTTGAATTGTGGATTTCTACTTAAAGCTCTTCTCCAATTCTATATTTCTAGGAACTTCCCTGAATCATAAACCATAAATGGAGCATGATCACTAGCTAAAGAACTATGTGATGTGTAAAGTAACAGGTGTTGAATTCTAACTAAGAAGTTCTAAAAGAAGTCCTAGTTTAAACTTAAAAATTTCAGTCTATCTGATCTCATAGATTTGTCATTCAGATAAAAGAGATACATTTTTGGGATCTGAATTTCTTAAAAGAAGGAAAAGAGAAACGTGTTAATGAAGAAACATAAACTCACTAATACAGAATGGAACAAAATACTTTAATTTTGGGTGAGTTAAAGGATATTTGGAAACAGTGGATTCTGAAGTTAATCTTAAAATTTTCTGCTATTATAAATCGATTTAAAAGTGATTATACAAGAGGAACAAATTTTACTGGGCGAGACTGCAACTGAGGCTGATTTGAGGTGACTCTTTACCATATTCTTATTTTTTCTTTCTTTTCTATTTTACTTTCTATTTCCTTTTCCCCTATCTATAACCTCTTTTTTCATTTTTTATGCTTTTTAAAATTTGTATTATTCTTTTGGCCACTTAATGAGAAGGAAGGACTCACTGGAAAAGAACCTAATGTTGGGAAAGATTGAGGGCAAAAGAAGAAGGGGACGACAGAGAATGAGGTGGCTGGATGGAGTCACTGAAGCAGTAGGCGTGAGCTTAAATGGACTCGAGAGGATGGTAGAGGACAGGAAGGCCTGGAGGAACGTTGTCCATGGGGTCGCGATGGGTCAGACATGACTTCACAACTAACAACAATTATTCTTTTATGTTTGTAACTCCAGAGTTTATTATGAAATGGTTCTGAACATTTTCCATGCATGGTCCTGCCAATGAAGAACACGGAAGTACAAAAGCTCCTGATACAAGTCATGATGACATCATGTACACCATAATATCATCATAGCATGCACTACTTATGCCGTTTCCATCTACAAACTAGATAAATGACACAGTTTACACAATTTGCATATGAAAGAAATGAAACAGGTGACATCATTTGTCTCACTCCTTGCATAATTCAAGTGGAGGCTCATGGGGAAGCATTGCATGCCTTGTCACATATAGGAAAATATGTGCAAGTCTTGGTTGAATACATGAATTACCTATCAGTCTGAAATAGGATACAGACTTATATTTGAAGAGAGAGTTTTTTGTGAAATAAGCTGGTCATGAACCATATGAAAAACTATGCATTCAATATGTTGGGCAAATCTATCTTTCAAGTGTCTAAACTATTCTAATCCCAACAGTGCTAATGAAATTCAAGTAAGGGAACTTCCACCCTTTCTGGATAATCTTCTAGATTAGTCAAAAAAATAATAATAATCCAAAATCAAGGAGTTGTCCAACTAAGGGAAAAATCGGAAGCAGAAATCTCAAATTCTCTAATGCAGGGGTCTCCAACCTTGGTCCCTTTACAACTTGTGGACTTCAGCTCCCAGAGTTCCTCAGCCAGCTTTGCTGAGTTGAAATCTACAAGTCTTAAATGGACCAATGTTGGAGATCCCTGCTCTAATGTGAAATTTGAGGATTCAAATGCAACTGGAGGTAAACCTTAGCAAAAGCATTTGAAAGGGCTGCTGAATTTTAAATCAAGCAAATTAGAAATGACTCTATAGAGAGAATTTAGCTCAATTTTCTACTTATAAGTCTGATTAACAGATGCAACGATCCCCAATCGCTGCTGCATAGGAACTGGATTGTCTACATTTATGTAACTTCTAACTAAGGATTTACACCTTCATTTACTGAAGCCAATCTTGTGTGTGTGTGTGTGTGTGTGTGTGTGTGTGTGTGTGTGTGTGTAGAAGGAGGGAGGGGGAGAAAGAAAACACTGATTTTCAGGAAGCAATCTAGTGTGACTCTAAGGAATCTTCTAAAATTATTTTTGCTGTGTGAGGGAAACATGTCATTGTGAAGTGGAAGGAAACAGTACACTGCCTACACATCAAAGTACTGTATTCTTTACTTAACATAGGAGAACAACACAACACAACAGCTTTCTTTTCTATATGAAAGAGTTCAATCTAAGGAGTGCCATATTCCAAGTATGCCTTAAATTGTACTGACTGAGACAATTTAAAGTGAACATCTGCTCTAGGATGAAAAGTTGATTTCAGTGTTTGTTTTTTCCCCAAGCCAAGAATTTTTAAGAACTCAAATACATCAGAATTGATGCTTATCCAGTTCATAAATGAGGACAGTGGAGCTTATTCCCAAATACTAATGCTGATATCCTATCAGCAATGTATTTATTAAAATGCAAATGCACTTCTTATATACAGTGGGTAATTCTGCACTAAGGTGGACACACTATCACAAAGGTATAACAGAAAATAGAAGATTGCCCCTTAGCAAAGCCTTCTCCATTTTTAAGGATATAGTTCATATCTTTTTTAAATTTTATTTTATCTAACATTTCAGTCTGTCTCTCATATCAGTTTGAAAGCTACACAGATCTTCTCCTGATACCTGATGTTCCTTCTTCCATTTCTTTTTGGTAAACAGAAGGAAATCATTATGTTGGATTACAGATACAAAAAAAATATTTTTTGTAGAAAGAATACTTGGATTGGATTGACACTGTTCATGTTTTAGTCCCTTTCACATCACTGAGAAAAACTTGGTAACATGGTTAGAGATTTTTTTTTTACACTATCCCACTGATTCACAAAAAGTGATACTTTATTTGCTCTTCAAACCAAAGGATCAAAGTCAAAAGGGATGAACATCTGTTACAAATACCCTTTCTTGAGGCAACATCTGAAAAAAGTATAGCTTATGGTCTATCTCTCAGAGTGAGAGATAGATGGGCAGCATATAAAATAAACAATCAAATACATGTTTTAGGGATTATGCCCATGGACCATCTTCTAATGATGAGAACAGGAAGTAGCAAGCAAATTTAGAAAGGGCTTGGTCATTAGAGCATGGAATGGCTAAGGATTTGAGGGTGGTGGAACAGAGTTAGTTTGCTATAGTGGTGAAACTTCCAGCCTAGAAAACAGGATACTGTGAGTTCTAGTCATGCTTTAGACATAAAAGCCAGCTGAGTGACACTGGACCAATCACTCTTTCTTAGCCCAATTGACCTCATAAAAGGGCCGGTTTAGCTCAGGCTGGTAAGGCCTGTTATTAAGAACACAAAGCCTGCAATTACTGCAGGTTCGAGCCTGGCCCAAGGTTGACTCAGCCTTCCATCCTTTATAAGGTAGGTAAAATGAGGACCCAGATTGTTGGGGGGGCAATAAGTTGACTTTGTAAAAATATACAAATAGAATGAGACTATTGCCTTATACACTGTAAGCCGCCCTGAGTCTTCGGAGAAGGGCGGGGTATAAATGTAAACAAAAAAAAAATGGTTGTCGAAAAATAAAAGGAAGGAGTATTATATATGCTTGCTATCTAGAGTTAAAGTAATGAAGGCGGGATAAAAATATAAATAAAAGTAAATAAATAAATACCCTTGTTATCCATTCTTGTTGCCAACAGGCAGGCTTAGCAGAGAAAGGTATTCCCAACTCCTCCATCACATACAGACAGAAACTTTGAGTGGTTTTAAAAGAAAGGCAGAATTGGAAGAAGGGTGGAGGTTGGGTACCAAGGCTGAGAAATTCTTTTCATCTTTCCAGCAGCCTCAGAATTAATTTATTGGAATCCTGAGGGAAAGGGGCATTTATGTAAATAGAAGCTGGGAGTTGTTGCTTCAAGAAAAAAATGGATGTTTCTGTAGTCATAAGTAACTAGGTTTTAACTAGATTCTGTGCTAGCTATTGTTGATTTTTGGTTGCTCTTTGCCATAACCTCAAAATGGACGAGGAAGAAGAAGAAGAGGGAGAATTCTTTGGGGTTGTGGGATGGAAAATCCTAACTGTAATGTACCAATACCATTTTATGTGTGCTGCTTGGAGCATGATATGGTCTATTGGCTTTATCACTACTGAGTTGAAGGGGAAGGATTGAGAGCTGGGGGAACTCTTCTAGCCAATGCCTTAATGCTCTGGCTAGGAGATGGTAAGACAGGAATTATTTCCTTTTATTTTTTAATGGGCAGAATGGCAGTACAGGATGTAACGGTACTATCTCTCTCATGTTTCTGATATTAGGGGAGGATGCCAGATCAGGCTTCACCTAAATGATCATTACAGCTGCAAGAACTATCAAAGTATAACCATAAAGCAGGAGATAGGGCCAGGATTTGAACATCAAGTGATTTTGGGGAAAGAAGATCTGAGACCTCCAACCTTCCAACTTCTAAACTCATCCAATTTCTGCATCAACTCCTTTAAATCTCCCCGCTTTTTCTCTCTTTTTTTCCATCTACCCATCTCCAAATTTGATAAATAATTTCCAAAGCAAGAAATATATGCTATTCTTTATCCACACATGCATTATTTCTATCTTTTACTTTCTATATTACTGTTGGATTAGGACTGGGAATATCAAATTCAAGAGCAGCCACAGTTATGGAAATTCACTGGGTAACTTTGGACCAATCTTATTTTCATAGCCCAACCAATTTCACAAGCTTGTTGTGTAGGAATAAAATGAAGGAAGATCCCTGTTGTAAGCTGTCTTGATCTCCTGGAGAAAAGGCAAGATGTAAATCTAACGATCAAAAGCTAACAATTATCTATTGCTGCTACAAATTTCAGAATGTCTCTCAAGTCTGTTGTTAAAAAGGAGAGTATACCTAAAAGTAAAAACAGGATGAGTTTTGCAAATAGAAATCTGCTTATAACAATGGGATTGTTTCCAATTCTTTCTTTTAACTATCTGAGAAGATGGGGGGGGGAAGTGTTTGGCTGGCAAAAACCATTCCATCAGCAAATACAATCCACCAATTGTAACTTCAAAGGCATTCATTTATCAGCACAAGCAGTAACAGCCTTGCTTTTTAGATTGTCATTTGGTTTGCTTGATGGCAACCTCAGGTATTTACAAACATGTATCCCCTTTTTCACAATCAATCATAATGCTAAACATCGTTAAAGATTCTAGATAAAGGTGTCTTACTCCTGATGGGAAACTGCTTGTATTAGATGCTGGGATATACTCTATGTGAACTTGACAATATATTAAGCATTAACATATGCAGAATTATTCTAAGGTCGCAAAGTAGGATACCAGTAGATAAGACACGGTCAATACTCACACTGAGTAGGAGGCACTTGTTTTCTTTGATGGCTCCTATGCATCCCACAAAGCCAATGATCATCACAAAAGTCCCTGTAATGATCAACAGGTTGGCAGCTGACAGAGAAGGGAAGGAAGAAGAGAGGGTAGCGAAGTTCCCTTGAGTAACGGCTAGCCATATGCCAACTCCAAGGATCCCACAGCCTCCCAGCTAGGAAAAAAAATACAAAAAACAAAGAAAAATAAGCTCAGTCATACAGCTAAGAGAGATGTTCTCATGATCAGCATCACTATTGCTTTTCATTAGCATCAGCAGCAGTAGAAACAGCATTATCTAGAAGAATGATTATTTTTTGAATTTAAGCATATTTCTTTCCATTGAAATTACACTGGGTCCCTAAGTCGGGAGAAATACCTATAGAACTGCTGATGCACATTCACCTTGGGGCACAGATCACATAAACAACCATGGAACTTTTTGGTTCACTAAGCCCTTTCATAAAACAGCAAGGAGCAGGAAACATGGTTAAGCTCTGATCTCACCTCCTCTGGGAATAAATTAAAGTAATTTAAAACAGCATCACAAAGTGAGCTGCCACATAGTTAGGATTAGAAATAAAGCTCAAGGACCTCAGCCAAGTAGCTTTGCTCAAATTGTCATGTTTTTGCTTAAAGGAAATGCACCCACTGCAAAAAACAAAAACAAAAAACAACAACCACTAATAAGTCCATGTGTAGCTGAAGACTAAAACAAACAAACAAACAAAACATGGAATAATTTAGGCAACTCAGAGATTTGAAAAGCAGAGTCGGTCTCAGCTGTAAAACTCATTGCTGCAGGCAAAGAACTGCCAGAGGCTTTCTCAGCTGTCCTGCTTATAGCTGTAATACATATCAGAGCAATTTTTCAAAAGTGTTCAGGGATCAGAGCTTTCCCATTTCATTTCCAAGGGGAGGTGTGCCTCCAAAGAGCATCAATAGGCATGTGTCTCCTTGCTTCTACTGCCTTTAGCCATTCCACTGTGTGAGTGAGTTATAGCTTTGCTCTGTAAACATGTGGCTTTAAAATAGAAAGGTTCCTTCTGGGTGCCAAGACTCTTGGCCTCTGGAGTAGGGAGGAATTCAGGAGCCAAGAAAAATTAGAGCAGATATGCCAAAACAGGCATGTGCTGATGGCCAACACTGCCACCATTACAACACTCATGAGTAGAAGAAGGGAGATCATTAGGCCCCACATTTTTGCCAGTGTGAATAACCAGGAGCTGGTTGTGGTATATATTACAATTCCAAAAACTGGCATCTGCTAAATAACAAGTAGGCTTTGGTTCTAAGCCCAGACAACATTCAAATGATTAACAATAGTGGGGGGAAAAACACCTAATTACAGAAAATTCTGAGGAAAATGACCAACTGAAGACAGCTCCAGGAATAAGCAGAACAAAAGTTTGTGGACTTTTTATTTGTATTCTTTTTATATTAATAATTGTATTAGTTTATAGTGTAGCATACAAAGAAAATACAAAAGTAAATAATATGACTTTTTAAAGGAGTTAGTAGATTAGCTCCTTGTTTCTCTATGGATAAAAGAGAGAGGCGTGAGATTACAAAAACTGTTGGCAACTGGAATAATCATCCCTTTTCCTCACAAATAGACTCAAGACAATGCTTACTGATGAGAGAGGGGAAATTTACCATAATTCATTTAGCTGTAAATGGAGCCTTTCAAAGGACACTAAATTTGGACTCTTCTCTTGCTAACTACATTTAGAAATTGTTTATTAAAATTGAAAGAAGCTAGATACCTTCAAAAGGAACAAGGCATCAAATACCTGGTGAGCAGTGGTGGGATTCAAATAATTTAACAACCGGTTCTCTGCCCTAATGATTTCTTTCAACAACCAGTTCACCAAACTGCTCAGAAAGTTAACAACCGGTTCTCCCAAAGTGGTGCGAACTGGCTGAATCCCATCGCTGCTGGTGAGTGAGTGCCTTCAAACCTTAACATAAGAAAATGAAATTTTATTTTTATTACTTTTTATTACTTATTACTTTATTTTTTATTACTTTTAGGAAATAAAGAGTAAAAGGGCAAGCTTTTGCCTACACTTTTTTTTAAATGAAGGGCTGGCTCACAGAACATTGGAGTATTAAATTTTGAATATTAAGACTTTTAAAATATTTTTAAAGAACAAATGCATGTTTGTGGGAAATAAATTATGGCACTTAGAGATATTGTTGAGGAACGCTACCAAGGATGTGTCAAGACTTTGAATCGATTATGGCAGATATGCTGGGTCTTTCTGAGAACCGTCTGTCTTCAGAACAAAAATGTTACAGAACAAAATACACAACAAATTCTACTTGAGAGCAGTATGAATGAAACCTCGGCTAAGAACCTGACATCAGATACAAAGAAAACAACTGTATGAAGTATTAAAAATTAAGAAGGAAATAAAAAAGATAATCCCAGAGAGTAATGGAAATCATTTTTCTTTGTTGGATTTACAAAAGAGACAGCTTAAAGAAAAGAAGAAATTTGTAACAAGGATCAATAACTACTGGGATGGTTCACCAAGGAAGACTGTTCTGTGTTTCAAAAAAAGGAAGACAAAATTGATTTGTTTGACCATGTTTAAAATGGAACGTGTTGTCATTCTGCATGGTTCTTTTTGGATTTATTAATATTTTGACTGGAAATATGTGGTTTTGGTTAAATGTTTTGTTTTATACCTATTTTCTGAATGCTAATTGTTTAATATCTAAATATGTAGTATCTAGCAGTGTGATTTTTTTTAAAGGAATAGTTTTTCTTTAGGGTTAAATTGTAGTCTTTTTAATATTAGGATTCTGGGATTACTTACATAGTTTAGAACTGAGATGCTGAAATGTTTATTCAAATGGAATATGATGTTATTTGTGGTGGTTCTCTTGGTGATGGTTGGCATTTAGAATGAGTGTACTGCAATTTGACCTTCCTTTTTAAGGAGAAATTGCCTCTTTTTGTTATGTTAAACGTTAGGTATAATTTATTTATACTAGGATTTGGGGACCTTTTTATGCTTTTTAAATGGGGTTTTGCCAATAGCTGAAAGTTGAGATGTGGAAAGTTGAGTTTTATGTTCATTAATTTTAATACGATAGAACTCTGGTTTTTTTGCTGACAATTGTATAAGGAGAAGATATTGCTTATTTCATGGATTATATAATGAAGAGATTTATATTTGTTAATTAAGAGGGGTGAAGCAATTATGAATTTTTTAATATATTTTTTGCTAATCAATTAAAAATACGGATATAAGGAAATAGCCGTCATCAAAAAGAAAACATTAGAGTCAAGAGAATATATACTTTTAGGCAGGGATGAAATGCTCCTGGTTCGGACCAGTTCGGCCAATCCAGTAGCGATGACGGCTGGTGGTTTGGCGCACTGGTAGCGATGGCAGCTCAAGGCTTTGTCCACCCGTCCGGTCATCGTTACTTCCTAGTTTTACTTCCAGGAAGCTTTACATCAGCTGAGCAATGCAGGGTCATGGGAACTTTTTTTTTTTACTTTTAAAGCATTTTTTTACTACCGGTTCCAGAGAAACAAAGCGCTCGGCTGCTCCCCCTTTTCACTCACCCGGAGCTTCCTGCTGTGCATTTTCATGCCTTGCTTCACGCAGCCAGGATTGTTGCCCTCATCTTCTTCTTCTTCCTCCTCTCCATCTTCCAAGTGGAAAAACTTCCTACAAATGGAGCAAGTGCAAAAAGAAGCGTGTGCTTGCTCCTGCCGTTTCTCCATTTCTAGGAAGCTTTCATACCTGTGAAGGCAAGTCTGGCTTCCTGCGCTGCTCACTAAAAACCTCACCAGTACCGCTGTGTGTGCGGCTTGTGTGTGCGTATGTCTCTCTCTCTCTTTGCTCCTGGTCTTACGCAGCAGCCTGTGCCTGACATCCCGTCCCCGGCCGGCTGAACCGGACACCCCTTCTGGCTTTGCCTGGTCTGGGCTGGCCGAAGCCGCCCCAGATCGCCTTGGGGATTGCGCAGCATGACAGCCGATTTCCGCTGCTCTTAAAGGCCTCAGAGTGGATCCAGGCACTGCCATTCCGAGCCTGCCGGGGGCAACCACCACCTCACCTGTTGCACATCCTGGGCAAGCTGGTCAGGGGTCTTTGGGGCAGCCGGAGCAGCTTCTGGTCTTTCGCAGCAGCCCATGCCTGACATCCCATCCTCGGCTGCTCATCTTAAAGGCACCCTGCCCCCGCTGCCTCAGGAAGGGGAGAGGCTGCCTTGGCTGCTCCATCCACCTAGGGAGGCGCAACAGGTGAGGTGGTGGTTGCCCCAGCAAGCTTAGAATGGCAGCGCCCAGATCCACTTCAGGGTCTTTAAGAGCAGCAGAAATCAGCCGTCACGCTGCACAACCCCCAAGGCGATCTGGGGGGAGCTTTGGCCAGCCTGGCCCGGGCAAGGCCAGAAGGGGTGAATGAATTCTCTAACTCTGGTTCAGCTGGCTGGGGATGGGATGTCAGGCACAGGCTGCTGAGAAAGACCAGGAGCAAATACATACACACACACATGCTGGACACACAGTGGTACTGGTGAGGTTTTTAGCGAGCAGCACAGGAAGCCAGACTTGCCTTCACAGGTACGAAAGCTTCCTACAAATGGAGATGTTCGAGGAGCAAGCATGCGCTTCTTTTTGTGCTTGTTCCTGGCATTTTTCCACTTGGAAAATGGAGAGGAGGAGGAAGAAGAATACGAGGGTGACATTCCCGGGTGCGTGAAGCAAGGCACGAAAATCCGCAGCAGGAAGCTCGGGGTGAGTGAAAAGGGGGAGCAGCTGAGCGTTTTGTTTCTCTCCTCCCCATCATCTGGGTGGCCACAAGGTGAAAAGGTGGGCAATCTTCAGGGCTAGGAGGCGTTGCGTCTGGCCTGGCGAGGCAGGTCAGGCTCATCAGGTGCTGATCATCAGAACCTTTTTGTTACTTTTTAAAGCATTTTTTACTAGTTAAAAATGCTTTAAAAGGTAAAAAAAAAAGTTGGCCACGCCCACCCAGTCACATGACCACCAGCAAGCCACACCCACAGAACCAGTGACAAAAAAATTTAGATTTCAGCACTGCTTTTAGGTATAAGTGAAAAGGTGGGTTACAATGGCCTTGAAACTAAGAGTCAAAGTAAGTTCATCTCCTTTCACAATTTGGCATGTTTCACTACAATTCTGTGATCAATGTATAGCAACCTACTCATTATGTGACCCCCCCCAGCTCTGTCTTTGATGCCTGCAATGAATAGGACAGTTAAACACTGGGGAGGTCATAATATGATGGATTGCATTTGACTTCATGGGTCACAGGCTTGATATAGACTGAAGCATTATAAAATATACATCAAACACTAAGGAAAAGAAGAAAATAGCCTTATAATATAAAAGAGTCAGCTCTCTTATTCTGCAGCTTTAAGAATAGTTTTTCAGAGTACATACGGTTTTAGGTGTTTCCTTAAATAATGACAGAACAGTTTAAAGGGAGCACTCTAATGGATATTTTTCTTGATAGCAAGAAAAATGGAAATGTGGCATCCAGTATTCAAATCAAAACTTTTATTAGATCATGGTAAAAGTTTTGATTTGAATACAGGATGCCACATTTCCATGCTATCAAGAAAATTATGACCTAAGGGTCAGAAAGTACACTCGTAATAACAATAGCGATAGCACTTAGACTTATATTCCACTTCGTATACTTTACAGCTTTTTCAAAGCAGTTTACAGAGTGAGCATATTGCCCCCAACAATTTGGGTCCTCATTTTATCAACGTCAGAAGGGTTGAAGGCTAAATCAATCTTGAGGTAGTCAGGATCGAACTGCTGGCAGTTGGCAGAGTTAGGCTGGAATACTATATTCTAACCACTGCACTACCACAACACTTTAAAATACACCAACCTGTAATTATTGATTGAACTTTTTAAAAAATTGCAATAAATTTAAACTAGTATAAATATATATCTTGATTGCCTAGCTCAATAACTTTTTTCACTTGTAAATAGCAATTATATATTTAAGAATTTCAAAACCTTTGACTATATGCATTAATAGGAACTTCAGTTGCAGTTTATGGATAAAGCCCAGATTATACAGTCAAAAGATGTTTTTACTGCTGGTTCAAAACTACTACTTTTTTTCTTACCGCTTGTGCCTTTTTTGCAAATGAATTTCAAATAAATAAATAGATAAATGACACCAACCTTAAAAGTTCCAATTATGTCTGCTTTCCATGAAAGTTTAATTCAAACATAAATTTTCTCCCCAACATATTTCAAATGTGTCTTAGAGCACTTAGTACAGAAGAAAAAAGCGGAAAGTGACTAAAACTGGAGCCAAGGCTGCCAAGATATTATGGAGGAAGGATAATAGCTTTGTAATTATGTGCATTAATGGTTTTTGAAATGCAAAATTCTGTATTTTTTGCTGCCATATAGAGATAATCCAGAGTTTTGCAGCCTAGAACTGATAACCCAAGGCATGGTCAGATCCAGAACCCAGGTAAGATCTAACAAACTGCAGATTATAGTCTCATCAATGGTGGGTCATGCAGAGAGGAATTCACTGACCTTAAGGATATTCCCCCTTTAAACCACATGATCTTTACAAAGCACAAAATGTCAGGGTTCCAAGTAATAGTCCCAAAGCAAACAAAACTCCGAGGCTTGTAAATTCCTCAAAGAATAGTTTTATTGGATATATCATATTGGCACTGATCTGGTGAAAACTGACTCTGAGGGCTCCCATGGTTTTTCACCAAATTAGTAGTAAAAGTTTTTTCCTTTCTCCAATTATTGGTTCCCAAGAGAAAGTATTTTGTTTTGGCTATAAACCCCAACTATCTCTATTCCCCCCTTCCTATCCCTCAGTTCCAGTGTGGCAATGCTGAAGCTTCAAAATCAGTGGTTGGTTGCTACCAGTTCTCCCCAGTTCGGGAGAGTTGGTAGCGGAAATGTTGATGTGAGAGCAAACTGGTTAGCTCCAACCGTCAGGTGGGCCCTCCCGCCAGCCCCTGGACTATACCTACCTTTATTCCTTCATTTTTAGCCCAGCTGAAAGGCGCAGCAGAGCAGATTGCCATGCTTCAGCTGTTGTAAAATTCAAGTTTGGCATGCATGTGAGTAAAGCGAGGCCGCGCACGTCGTTCATGTGCAAGCGCGTACGCGAAGTGAACCGGTGGTAACACCGGTTAGAACCCACCACTGTTCAAAAGGGTCTGGTCAGGTCACCTTCAGAGTTGACACAAAGCTTTATGTCTTTTAGCAGAGATCTTGTTCATACATTCAGGATCTCCTCTGCTGCCTGAAGTAGAAAAGAAACACAACGACCTGGGGTTCCCCCACATGCACAATTCATGTATTTAAAGGGAGCAGTAACATCACTCAGCCTCTGGGGTGTCAAGTGCCTCATAGACATCATTCTGAAGGGCAATACATTGCGAGTTGCATATGCAAGTAGACAGCATAATCATCTTACAAGACAACAAGCAGCCTTGTTGTCTTGTTGGTCTGGAAACAGCAGAGAAGAGCTGCACACTTCAGGCTTTGTGAGGAATTAATAGAATGACAGAGTTAGAAGGGAACTTGGAGGTCTTCTAGTCCAAACCTCTGCCCAGGCAGGAAACCCTATGCTATTTCAGACAAATGGTTGTCCAATTTTTTCTTAAAAACTTCCATGGTTGGAATACCCACAACTTTTGGAAGCAAGTCATTTCACTGATTAATTGTTCTGTCAGAAAATTTCTCCTTAGTTCTAGGCTGCTTCTCTCCTTGATTAGTTTCCATCCATTGCTTCTTGTCCTCCCATCAGGTGCTTTGGAGAATAGGTTGACCTCCTCTTCTTTCTGGCAGTACCTTAGATATTAGAATTGTCTTAGACAACAAGTTGTAAAGGTACCAAGTACAAGCTGATACCCAATTATCGTTGTTTAAGTCTGTGCCCAAGATAGCTGCTTCTTTCCACATAAAGGCAAAATTGGTCTCATCTCAGAGATTATTCCAAGATTATCTGGGCCACATGTAGCTTTCTAATGCCATCCAGTTTCTTGGCTTATTGTATAGTCTGAAAATACAAGCCATCTTGAGTGGATTTTCTATTGAGGAGGGAACATTTAAATAAAAGAAAATGGGAATAAAGAACAGACACTAAAGTTTTGCTTCTGCTGCTGCCAACCACTCCTCTATTTCCTTCCATTACTTGATACTAAACATGTGTAATCAATGGATAATCGTATTGCTTTTTAATGAAAGGATGTCCCACCATTCCTTGCCAAACAATTCACCAAGGAGTGACAAGACAATGACGCCAGTGAGTTTTCAGAGCTTGCTACCATACAAAAGAAGAATAGAAACAAAACTACTAGCATGGGCTGGATCTGATAGCTTTACTATCTCAGGGAAGCCCCCTCCCCCCCTCAATTGTCAAAAAGAGAGGAGACACTAATCATTGAAACAAAAGAGTAACAACAAAGAAGCCAACGCACAAACAAATGACTTCAAAAATGGCATGATGCATTAGCAAATAAGCGCCAGGCTTGTATTGATTTTGCAGGAAATGTGTGAAGCTGGGCTTGTTTATCAAAGATGACACCTTCAGCTAGTTTCCTGATGACGGCAGCATTTATCCGCCTTAAATTAAAATGCAGCAGGTCCTGAATGCTGGTCCTGAGTAATTATTTTTGACACCTCCTCTATCTCGCACAATTACGACAGATACATTACCACCTCTTTTCCTTATCTTTATTCTTGAGCCAAGACATAGAGGGATAATGTGATGTGGTTATTTATGTGAACAGGGCTGTTCTTATCAATTGTAAGCCACCTTGGGAGACTGGAAAATGAAGGAACAGCTTCATTTTGACAGAGTGGTCTTGAGGTGTTGGGCAAGGGCAAGCTTCACATTTCCCCCCTTTGAATATTCAAAACTTTCAATCTCTCTTCTGTTGGGTATAAGCATGGGCATCTGTTTTTTAGAGTAATTTTATTAAATATTACAGCTAAAAAGATAAAAACTAATGCAAACCAACTAAAAAATAAAAGAATAAATTAAAACAAAGTGATAGAAAATAATGGAAAAACAGAGATAAAATGTAATGTAATGGAGCCTGCCAATTTCATTCATAACTCGAGGATTCATAGGAGTGAATCACGTAACTAGAATGTGATCACTCCCTGCTTTTGCCCATGCATTCACTAATTGAATGCGCAGGTCATTAAGTGTAAGAGATATCTCAGGGTAGGGAAGGCCATGGAGGGGGGTTTTAGTGATGGAACAGGCCACCCAAGGCCTCCTTGACCCATTGAGACACCTCATGATTCCCCGCCTTCCGTGCTGGACTCACTTACCATGCAAAGTGTCAGGCCTGGAAACCATACTAGGCCGTAGGTTTCCAGACGCTGCCACATTTCTCCCTTGAGGGGGAGAAGGGGGGGTGATGGGTATAGTTACATTCTTCAAGCGTTCAAGGTCGGATTATGTTCGCAGCTGCAGAAGGAGTGGCAAGAAAAGGTTTCGAATAAAGTGGAAGAATGTTGGACCATGTGACCGACAAAGGGGTTAGGGAGGTGGGACTCTTGGGGTTTGTATAACTGAGAAAAGAATCCGGAAGTTTCAGTTTTGGAATTTCACTCATCGTGTGCCAGTTTCCTTATGCTAGTAAAAAACTTTGAAAGACAATGGCTTCAGAGTTTTTTTTATGCAGAAGAGGTTTTTCTGGAACCTTGACACAAAGATCTGTCTCCTCTCTATTGTGGTTTCTTTGCCTTTGAGGGAGAGGAGAGCAGCATGATTTCCCTTCCAGTGTCTGATCGGCTTGCAAATCTTTTCATGCCAAAAGGGGGCTGTAATCTTGTGTGACTTCAGGCACCCATCAGGTTTTGCAAGGAATCGGTCACGCAAGATTATGGCCTCCAGAACATTTCACTCTTGGCACGAAAAGCATTGCATGCTGACCGGATGCTGAAAGGGAAATCATCTTACACTCCTTTCCCTCAAAGGTAAAGAAACTGTGTTAGAGAGGAGACAAATCTCTGCAAAGTAAGTGAGTACAGCGCAGCAGGATGGGAGGGGGGAAACAGTTGTAGGAAGCGGGGGGTGTGAGGAATAGCATGAATGTTGCAGTGCCTCTGTGGTTATTCATAAGGGCAAACAACTGCTGTGGTGCTGCAACATTCGTAATTTCAGGACTTTATCATAAACACTTGGGGGAGGTTATCACGTAACTTTGAATGGTCACTAAGTAAACTATCATAACTTGAGTATTACCTGTATCTTTTTTAACCTTGATGAAATAACTAGCTTTATATTTTTCCCTTTTGATTTTTAACAATCTTGATCTTTATTCCCTTCAAATAATGTCCTATAAATTGATATCTTTTCATTTTTTTCTTGTCCCTTCTCACAGAATTCTTCAAAGATATAGCAAGTCTCTTTCATAAATTGTTTAAAAAAAATCCTAAATGATATGCATTATTTAAGCACTGAGCAGGCTGTCCTGTTCTGATTCTACCATTCTGTAAGTGGCTTGGTAGATATATAACATTAAAATCCAAACCAAATCAGAAGACGATCCTGATAGTTTGGACAGGTAACCAGGATTTACATTCTAAATAGGATGGTCATTAAAAATATATGTTAAAAAAGGAATAGCAGTGATGAGAAATGTATTTTTTAAGCAACTAAATGCACCTCCAATTAAGACATCAATAATAACAATGATGTTAATGTTAAATATGTAATTACAAAACTTGTATGGGCTACAGTTGTTATTTATGCTCTTCCCTAGCATTCTACTCTTTCTTGTTCCAGAAAATTTCATACATGTCTTTACAGGCTCCTGAAAATTGAAGTTAATTTGGAGTTCTTTCAAGTTCACTTTGGGTCTCTCAATTAATTTGTTTTAGATGATATCCTGATTTCACAAAATTATAGATCCAAAAACTTAGTACAGCACAATTAACACATCATTTCATGTTTTTCTTCTAGCCCAAATTAATTTTATTGTTTATGACTAGTTTAATCTGAAGACAATCAATTTACCATTATATTAGGATGCAGAAGAAGGTCCTGCCAGTTTGTAACATGAGTGATGAAATGACAGTTAGATTGCAAGAGAATACATAAAATGATGAGGTAAAAAATAGTTGTATCACAGCTGTCACAGAGACCTGCTGATCATGGTGATCCAATCTTAGTAATGAAGGTATCAAATGTCCGGTACCTGCACAACGCTCTAGGATCTCCTATAATTACTTGTTCCAAAATTTAGCTAATTGCATAATGATATAGGATTGAAGTGGTTGTGAAGTGAATGGCCATAGGCTAAAATGGGGTAATTTATGCTAAATAAGTTAGATTCTAAAGAATCTGAGCAAGACAGAAAGACAGAAAGCAAAGAGGCAATGGAAGTAGAACGGATTGCAAGATAGCACTACATGACAATGTTTTTCAAAAGTAGAGCATTTACAAGGGCCAGACTGGATCCCTGGAAATATTCAGAGATATCATCTGCCATGTTGATAATTCTTGGTCTGAAAAATTATGAAGAAAACTATGAAGTTACCTTTACAGTTTTTAAAACACCTTGTATTAGGTGTTTGAGTAAGACGGGGTGTCAAACTGGTGGCCCGTGGGCTGGATGTGTCACACACAGGCCATGCCCACCCCAGCTCCGCGAAGGAGAAAAACATTGTGAAACATCACATGATGGCAACGTGATGCTATGAGTTTGATACCTGTGGAGTAAGGTATTCACTGCAGTCTTACAAACCCAAAGAAGTTCCTAACTTTTATTTCAAGATTCTGTAAGTATCAGTGATGAGTTCATACACTGAGATGCTGCTGAATTACTGCCAACAGTTCAATATAGTCTATAAATGATTCCAAAGTATGACTGCAGGCAGGGGGAAGGTAAATTAGCTGTATATCCATAATCACCGAAACATTTCTATAATGTTCTGGAGGATTTCCCGTCTCCTAAAGCCTGCAAGTAACTTGTCTAGGGGGACTAGGATTTTAACAATTGAACAGTGGCTACAACAATGCCATAGCAGATGACCTTTTTTTTTCTTCAAAAAACAAAATGAAATAGATAGAAGATATTCATCTGCTGTATTCGTCTGCTGATACACCTTGGGGTGGATATTTTATCAGAATCAAGCTGTATTGCAATGTGCATTGTTGCGGTATGCAAAGAATGAGCTGGACAATTTGGAGCAAATAAGCTTTGAGCCCCCTATTCCTTTTTTTTTTTTTTTTTTGCTTTTTGATAGACACGAAATTCCAATGAAAGAGAATATTTGTAGTTCAGGGTTGAAATGAGGAATCCTTGGTGCTCTCTGATTGTTTTCTTGCAGACATTTCATTACCCAAACTAGGTAACACATAAGTGCAAGGAAACAATGAAACTAAGGCAGTGGTGGGATTCAGCCAGTTCGCACCACTTCGGGAGAACCGGTTGTTAGCTTTCTGAGCAGTTTGATGAACTGGTTGTTGGAAGAAATCATTAGGGCAGAGAACCAGTTGTTAAATTATTTGAATCCCACCACTGAACTAAGGGTGCACCAAGGACCCCTCAAACTAAAATCCATAATTAACATTAATACTGCACATTGTATGTGCTAAAAGTTTATAAAGAAAAAGTTTGTTGACTGCCACTGTCAAAAGCCAAAAACACATTTTGAAAGCCCTCTCAGAATGATAATATCTCCTAGTACACAGAAATACTCTGCTGTACCCTTATTTATTTTTATTTATTTATTTATTTATTTGTCACAACATCATACAAAAAGATTATGTAGTATATACACATATAAACATATATAGGAAGAAGAAAAGAAAAACAATAGGACAGGAACGGTAGGCACGTTTGTGCGCTTATGCACGCCCCTTATGGTCCTCTTAGGAATGGGGTGAGGTCAATAGTAGAAAGTTTTTGGTTAAAGCTATTAGGATTATGGGAAGAGACCACAGAGTCAGGTAAAGTATTCCAAGCACTGATGATTCTGTTGCAGAAGTCATATTTTCTGCAATCTAGATTAAAGCGGTTTACATTAAGTTTAAATCTATTGGTTGCCCTTGTATTATTGCAATTAAAGCTGAAGTAGTCTTTGACAGGAAGGACATTACAATAGATGATTCTGTGAGTTAAACTTAGGTCTTGTCGAAGGCGACGGAGTTCCAAGTTTTCTAAGCCTAGGATTTCAAGTCTGGTGGGATAAGGTATTTTGTTGTTTTCAGAGGAATGGAGAACTCTTCTTGTAAAATATTTCTGGACACGTTCAATTGTATTGATGTCAGAGATGTGGTGAGGGTTCCAAACAGGTGAGCTGTATTCTAGAATTGGTCTAGCAAATGTTTTATATGCTCTGGTTAGTAGTGTGGTGTTTTTGGAAAAGAAGCTACGCAAAATTAGGTTTACAACTCTTAGAGCTTTTTTTGCTATGTAGTTGCAGTGGGCTTTGGCACTTAGATCATTTGACATGAAAACTCCAAGGTCTTTAACGGGATGGGGGTCGTCTGTAAGGTAATGTCCATCTAGTATGTACTTAGTTTTAGAGTTCTTTTTTCCTATATGTAAGACTGAGCATTTGCTGGTTGAAATTTGGAGCTGCCAATTTTTAGACCAAGCGGTTAGATGGTCAAGGTCGTTTTGAATGATAGAAGTGTTGTCTGTGGTGTTAAATAGTTTGACATCGTCAGCAAAGAGTTTGACATCGTCAGCAAAGATTAGAAATATTAGAAACATATATGGTTAAAAACCAAAATAGGCCTTTGAAGTCACTTAAATACTTTGGGACAGAATATGGTATTGGAATGTTGTCCCCCTGAGCTTTTGCCATCATTTTACCACCTGTAAATATATACCACAGTCCACTCTTCTGCAGGACTAACAATCCTTTGCAACATGATAGACTTTACAAAGTTCATCTTACCGATTTGAGGCACCACATAAAATTTGGAGGGGGAAAAATGACGAAGGTGATATTCCTACATTTTGAGTTCCCTCTATACTTGAACAAAATGCATTTGTTTAGAGCAGGGGTGTCCAAACTTGGCAACTTTAAGACTTGTGGATTTCAAATCCCAGAATTCCTCAGCCAGCAAAAGCAGTCTTAAAATTGCCAAGTTTGGACACCCCTGGTTTAGAGCATTGTGTCCCTTGCTGCAAATATCCATCATTGTCATTGTCTTTTCTGTTCTTTGTTATAATATGTGTTGTTGTTGTTGTTGTTGTTGTTGTTGTTGTTGTTGTAGTAGTAGTAGTAGTAGTAGTAGTAGTAGTAGTTTTACATTCAGGATTAAATGAAATATTTTGTTTTGGTATTTGGGATAAGCTAGGTAAATAGAGTGTTTTCTAGCAAAAATTCCCCTTGAGTATGTCTGGGCAAATTGTTTTATTACACTACTTCCTTTATAGTACAATTTCTTTGATAAAAACAATTTTCCCTGTTCCTTTTCTATTCCCACCACCACCATCACTTTCTCTCACATGAAAATACAACTTTGCTTGTTTCTTTTCTCCCTCTACAATTTCTCTCTTCTGCATGCGTGGGTACACACACACATACACACACATAAAATAGAGAGGAGTTTTATCTGTTTTATTAGCAGGGCATGGCAATATCAGTTGACCTGGTAATAAACTTTTCAAAATTCTATTGTCAATTTCTGTCAAGAAAAAGAAGACTGATTTGGAAGTTTATCTCAGAACTTTTTTTCTTTCACCTTGCCTACTTTCTTTCTAACCAGAGAATGACTGCCTTATCCCCATGGAAGACTTCCTGGAGGCCAGTCAAACCAGCCTTGCATTTTATACGTTCTTAATTCCTCCAAATCCTACTTCATGAAATATTGGGAGAGGAATCACAAGCAAAACAGACCCCCAAAAAAGCAGACCATTGTAAATGAAAGAAAAACTTTAAAAAAAAAATCAGAACGGTATGGTATACTATAGTTTAAATGTTTATATTCAACTCTAAATACTGTATAACTACAAATTCAATAGAAATTTCTTTCACGATTACATATAGATAGAGATAGACTCAAGAAGATGAAGAAAAGATTGGTAGAGTTAAATATGTTTGGAAAATAAATTATTCAGATTTAGAATGCACATTTTTTCTATTGATCTTTCATTATTCTAAATGAGATAATCTCAAGTAACATCAAACACAAGAATACAATTGAAGGGTTTTGTTTGTCATGCACCTCAATGGAGAACTTTATCTCATTAATTCTACTAGTGGCTCTGAGTTATTTTTATTCATTGTTTAAACATAGATTTAATCAACAGTTTGTTTACTTTTGTCATCAAATCAAAATCCATAAATGCCACAATGCTTATTAATTTTATTAAAAACAAGAGCTCTTGCAACAAACAAGCCTCAGGTTAATATCAGCCATTTACCATAGGTCCTGTTACCATAATAGTTTGACCCAGTCAACCACTAAGTTAAACATAATTTCTTACCGGCAGTTCTGGAAAGCCACAATCAAATTAGTTGGATCAAAATTCAGCCTTGCCCTGTTATCTGGGAGCAGTTTGAACCTATTGGACTTGAGGAAATGGACAGGGTTCTTATGACTGTGAGCTCAATCACCTGCTGTTTAGAACTATGCCCCTCCTGGCTGACTAAGACTACCTGGGAGTGCATATGGGTGAGTGCTAGAAATGATTAATTCACCCATCAAGACTGGTTCCAATCATAAATGACTGGAAGCTGGAAGTCTTGATCTTGGGCCTTACTATGTGGGGTGCTACAGGTTTCAGAATTTTCTCCACTGCTATTTAACAACCACATGATGCTATTGGGTGAGGCCATCTGGGGTGAGGCATAAGTATGCTGATGATACCCAGTTGTATATTTCCACCCCCAATGAGTTAAATGATACTGTTGATATCCTTTCTCAGAGTGTGACGTTTGTGAGGATCTGGATGGGAAACAACGAGCTTGAATTAAACCCTGGTAGGACTGAATGGCCTTGAGTATTGGAGTTTTCTGTATCTGAAAATTTACCAAGCCCTGAATGGGTTGGCAATCCTAACGCTAATCCTAACGCTAACTACCCCAAACAGATCCAATGCTCATATTTTGGGGGTCGGTGGGTTTCTACTAGACTCATGACCTACTTGAAAAGCAAGTGGCAGACATGGCCATAAGGGCCTTTGTTGTGCATCTTGTTGTTCACCAGTTAGGTCCATTCCTAGATCAGGAGGCTCTACTCATCGCCACTCACACCCATATCACTTCCTGGATAGACTACTGTACTGTAGTGCACTCCACTTGGGACTACCCTTGAAGAGAATCCAGGAGCTTCAGCCGGTGCAAAATGCAGTAATGTGGGCAGTTATGCGTGCTTCAAGAACTGCACATATCATACCTTTGCTGTGCTTAGCCATTTATTTCCAGTCCAGTTCAAGTTGCTGGTTTTGATATTTAAAGCTCTACATGGAAAGGGGTCAGGTGATCTGAGGAACCACCTCTTTCCAGTTACATTTACATATCCCTTCAAGTCAGGCAGGAGAAAAATATTGTGAGCTTGGGGGTCCCATGGTAGAGTGGATCCTGTTGGATGGTTATATGGTCATTAATTGATGCATTCTCGGTATGCTGGCCATCCTTTTGTTTTTTTACTTTATTTTTATTTGTAATTAAAATTGTGGTTTTATTGAGGTTTTTTATGTATTTTACTTTTACCCTGTTTCCCTGAAAATAAGACCCAACCGGAAAATAAGGCCTAGCATGATTTTTCAGGATGCTCATCATATAAGCCCTACCCCAAAAATAAGCCCCAGTTAAGATTGTCAGCAGATGGAGGTGTTTAGTACTGTATTTCCCCCCAAAATAAGACCTAACCAGAAAGTAACCCATTATGCGTCTTTTGGAGCAAAAATGAATATAAGACCTGGTCTTATTTTGGGGAAAACACGGTATATGTTTTATTTTATTATGTATATTGCCCAGGGTCACTGTGTGAGATGGGCTGCTACACGAATATGATAAATAACTATATAAGTTTTACCAATGAAGAATGTAGAATACAAAATTTTCATCCACCTTCTTTAGGCATTCCATAAACCCTTTGCAACAGCAGAGCTTTCTCGACTTCTCTCTCCCCTACCCCTCTGACAAGAAAGTGAGGTAGGAGTAGAAGATCAATGATTACTGTTATGTGTGCATATGTGTGTTCTATGTGCTTTCAGGCCTTGACAATATATTTGTAAAGGTAATACTTTTCCACTACTCTTTCTCTCCAACTCTTTTTCCTGGAAAACTAGGTGTATACAAAATGAATCATATGACTGGGTTTAACATGATTATTAACTTTGTGTTGCCCAAACTTGTGTTGCCCAGACTTGATCTGCTGTGTGGATGCTTGGATGGTTTAGGGGTGGGGAATTTTTTGGTGGGTGGGTGTGTGTCTGGTTGTCATGTGTGTTGGGCTTGGTCTCTGGGTGTTATGTGAATTTCGTTGTATGAGTATACTGTGTATATATGTACAATGACAATAAACTTTATATATAGAGACAATACATATCTGTCTAGTGCAATACCTGTCTGTTTGGGGTTAAATTTAACATCCAGGGCTTAACTGAGTCAATTGACTCTTTTCTGATTTTCTACTTCCTCCTCCATATGTGGGAAGACAGTTATAGGTAATGGAGAAAATCTATCTTCTATTGAGCTGTATTTTGTATTGACATATAAATCCTAGTTAAAAACACTACGCTTACTGAATGATTTTATTCAATTATTAGATACCAGATGAAACATTAATCTAATAGCATCAATAAGATTGGTAACAACAACATCTAACCCTGTTTGGCTATTCAGGGACTCGTTGTTGTTGTTCCTTCAATTTTTCAGCTTCACCACATGCCCTGACAACAATTGTAATGGGTATTAGAACATTCTAAGGCACCAGCTTGCTTAGAAAAAAAAAGTGACCTTGGAAAATACAAAGACAAATATTTGGTTCACAGAGGGAATGAAAATCAAACAAGAGCTTCTTCTTTAAGCTCTAGGCTATTTTCTAGACATGTTATCAGTGGTTTTGTCTTGGATTTTGACATCACCATTTTAAATTGCAATTGTGTATAAAACCCAGGAACAATTCTTTTTTTCTTTTGCCCCATTCAACAACTCATATAGCAATAACACTTAGACTTATATACCACTTCATTGTGCTTTACAGTCCTCTCTAAGTGGTTTACAGAGTCATACTGCCCCCAACAATCTGGATCCTCATTTCACCAACCTCAGACGGATGGAAGGCTGAATCAATTTTGAGCCGGTGAGAATCGAACTGCTGGCAGTTGGCAGAATTAGCTTGCAAATCAACTTAGATTATGAATAATGAAAAAAAATGCAGGTACCAGTTTTTTGTTCTGGTGGCTATTCTATAGAACCAAAGATATATCAGAATTGCTGGTAGGTGTTTGGATCCAGGAAGGTTTTAACTCCAAACAACAATTGCTGAAAAATTTATCTTAATACCACCTAGGCTGCTGAAAAAGAACATCCACGGACTAATGAACAAAATTTTTGGATTAGAAATGTGCTTAGAGGCACTGATTTGAGCACATTTATTCTGATATTTCACATATGGCCCACCAGATGCCATTTACATTTAAGAAAAAAGCACTATTGGAAGACTTTTCAATTAACTAAAAAAATATTTGACACCAATAAGAGTAATTAAGAGATGGGGAACAAATGAATCATATAATTCTCAGATTTACTTCTGCCAGGTGAATTCAATTCTTAGTACTAAATAAGCAATAATAAAAATTTTGCAAACTTAATTCACATTATTAAAATTTCCCATGGTTACCTAAGATGAAACTTTTTTGTATTGTTTATTTGATTGATCAAATTTATGTGTTGCTCATTTCACAGTGCCATTTTCCCATGTCTGATACAATAAATGTCTAAATTAGTGTTCTTTATGTAGCCATAAGGAACTTAATCAAGCTTGTCTGATTTCATAGTATTCATGAATATGTAGTTGTTTGATAGTCTTTATGCATTGTGAAGCTTGGCAATAGAAGTGGATTGAAAGCTAAAGGTTATTGAACAATGGGATCTGTATTCCTGATTCTTAAGATTCACTCAGAACTAGGAACTGAAGCTCTTTGTTGTAATCCATGCAGAAGACTACAATGTAGGAAATATAAATTTAAATGGATTGGCTTAATCATTCTTTTTTGGTGTCTACTTCACAAATCAAGTCCAAAGAAATGGGAGATTATTATGGAGGATTTTACAAAAAAGATGCAGCTGGTGCAAATATTGTCAAGTCAAATTAAGGATCAATAAGAAAACACAAAGGCAAAGTCTAGGCCTGTGATGGCAAACCTATGGCACGCATGCCACAGCTGGCACACAGAGCCCTCTCTGTGGGTACGTGAGCCGTCGCCCAGCTCAACTCCACTGCGCATGTGTGTGTGTGCCTCCCACTGGCCAGCTGATTTTTGGGATGTGTGTGGGGTGCAGCGCATGTGGGAGATGCATGCACATGCGCAGGGGGGGCGGGGGAGTATAGAGGCATCATGTGTGCATGCGCAGGGGAGGCACACTGCATAATGGGTGCTGGCACACACATGCGCTGTCACAGACACACACATGCACTTTTGGCACACAACGAGTAAAAGGTTAGCCATCCCTGGTCTAGGCATAAGAAAGTTGGGGGAAGCAGATTCAAATTTAGACCTTAGTTATATTGAGGTCTCAAGTTATACTTAGTTGTATTAGGGGTTTCCTAATTGTATGTTCAATAAGATAAGCTTGCTTTCAGGCATAATATCTTTCTGACTCTTCATGTGTCCATGCATCCATGCAAACACCCAAACTCTCCATATTAAGTTCGCTGATAAGCAGTTGGAAACAGAAGTTGGTTTAAATTCTCATAGGGTATAAATTCTCATAAAGGAAGGAAGGGAGGCAGGATAAGGGTAGCAAAGGGGAAGTTTTAAAATATCCAGAAGGCTAATGGAAAGGACAGCAGCAGCAGCAGCAGTAGCAACTAAAATGGGTGAAATTGACTTAGAAAGTTCTAGGGCTGTGAAAAATAGTTCCTTTAATCTGAAAAAAGAGTGGCCAATCATCCTAGAATCGATTTTTGTGCTGCTGAGGGGTTGCAATCTATGTGTGTTTACAAGTCCACAAAGCATTCAAGGATGAGACTTGAGAGAAGATGAAAACCATTGTGAGACCTAACCTACCAATGCAGAGGGCATGGTTAAGTGATAAAATCATCAAAGGTTTTACCTGTTAGGGGATCACTTGCCAACTCATCTGATTGAGGGAGGAAAGAAAACTTTTTCCTTAAATCTGAATAAAACTAGCAACACATATATGTTAAGCTCATATCGTAACTTGCTGAGCAATTCATGCTAAGCATTGTATTGAATTGATACTGATCGTTGGAGTGCAGAAACCCATACATTGGGCTGCCTCCTGTATTTTCCCACAACAGACTACTGCATTGAGGCAGGGAATGGAGAATGATCCACTCTAAAATGCTATGTCATTAGTGGATCTGGAGCCACTTGGCAAAGCTTAGTTGAAACTGCCTATCCCTGTCTTTTAAGTTAAATAAAATAGCAGAAAACCAGAAATGCTATGGGACACTGTCTCTTCCAATCAAATTCTTTGAAGGGTGTGTATGTACCCAGTGACATTTCCTTTCATGTACTCTTGGCATCTAGTGATAAAAGGACTCCTGCATTCTGGTGACACTATGACTTATAATGCTGGGAGTGTATACTCCCCGAACAGTTATGTATAGGTCATAGATGAGGAGTTAGGCTAAATGTGAAATACCGGTGAAGATACTACTCACTCCAGTATTTTGGCAAGAAACCAGATGAAACAGGATTCAGACTGAGTTCTAACAAGAAAAACTCATGATCAGAAAACACCTGTTAGAATGGTATATGGTTCAAAATTGGGAAAAACTGTGCCATGGTTATATGCTTTCCCCTTTATCTGAAGATCTTTAGTTAGAAGTGTAATATTTATATGTTCAGAAGGGAAACCAGACTCTTTGGCCATAAATTTATGTATGTATGCAGGAAGGACATTAACATGATAGACTAGAATAAATAGAAACCAGAATTAAAATTGTTGGGGAAAACACCAATAACCTCGGCTTTGATGGTGGAAAGCAAGGTACCTGGTTGAAGCTAAAAGAAAAGGAAAAAAAAGTGTGTGTGTGAGAGGGAAAGAGCATATAGCCAGACAGCTAATCAAAACAACAACAAGAACAAAAGCAACAGCAACCTAAGATGAGGTTAATCCAATGCAAACAAGTAGAAAACAAGTTCAAATGGGAACAGATTTTATTTTTTTAAGCATTAAAATTCACTGAGAGGGTAACGGTAGCTAGGAAATAAGGAGACATCTGCTGTGTGAAGAAAACAGTATCTGAACAAAAATATTCAATCTCAGAGACATCACATTGGCAGCAAAGGAACAAGTGGGACACATAATGCAAAGGAAAGTATCACTGAAGATCTTGATCCTTGGAAAAACTGAAAGCACTCAGAAAAGCAAGGTGGCTAGATGCTGTTGTTGATGACACAGGCATGAGCTTAGAAAAACCCCAAAGTAGTTACTAACCAACAATCCTGAGAAATGTCCATTGGATCACAAAAAATCAGAACTCACTGAACAACAACAAATGTTGAGTGATGTGCTTCAATCAATCTGTCTGATTATGAAAACTTTGAATAGAAGGATGATAGTAATTCTGGAGGTGACAAAGAGTGGAGTGGAGAGTGGAATGGAATGGAATGGAATAGAATGGAATAGAATAGAATAGAATAGAATAGAATAGAATAGAATAGAATAGAATAGAATTCTTTATTAGCCAAATGTGATTGGATGGGATAATGTGATGGGATTTTACTTTTTAATTTTAAATAATATTTTATATAATATTTATGGTTGTACAAGTTGCTATAAATGACTAATGGAAATGAGTAATAGTTTAATAAATTAAAGAAATAATCAATAGAAAATGTTACTCAAACTAAACAGAAGTTACATTCAAGCTAGTCATGATATATTGTGCCAAACTAAAATAAGATAAGTCTGTCGCCCTACAAACTGTGCTCTTCCTTGTGCTTATTTTGCTTCCAAGTTGCACAGAAATTTATCTTCAAAGTTAGGGCCATTCTGCTAGAACCTAGTAATAGATAATCATACATCATGCAACAGGTTTTCTCTATGGAGTGTCTTGTGCCATTACTTTAGAGCTAAATCTGTCCCTTTCTCTTTTATCATTTTTAGCCTGCTGTCATTTGTTCTCTGTTGTCCTATTGCACTGAGATTTGTTACAACCCTGAAGAAGAGAATGCTTCTCGGAGGCATGGGATTCACTAAATTACAGAAAACTACAACCGCCACTCCTCGCAGCTCTGAAGTTGATAAACAGTGAAGGATGATTAAAAATTAAAAGCTCTCTGAAACTAATTGTTTAGCTTCCCATCCTATATTCTTGCTCTCTGCTTCAAAAATTAATTTGAAACATAATGCTACAATATTCAGTCTTAATATAACAGAGACTTGAAAATCAGCACAAATTGAAATCGTGCGAAACAAGCCAACTGTCTAACGAAATATAAACATACCAAAATATTGTTAACACTATTTTTCTACTTAACTTTCTACCCTGAGGAATTAGTATATTTTTCTATCCTCTAAAAAATATTGGAGGCTACTTCCCTACTGTTTTTTTTACCCACAGGAAACTGATAGGTTGTCCAGAGACTAAGTATATTTTAGAAATTCAGGCATAGTAGTGCAGCTACTTTTAGTACCAAAACACATTATTTAGCCTGCAGAGTGATGTTTCTTGGAGGCAAAACCCAGCAGCACAGATCGTGGAAGGAATAGTATGGAAACTTTGCCCTGGATTCTTCTGGCTTTGAATCAGGGGTAGCTTCTATTTACCTTTACTACCGGTTTGCATTGTGCCCGCTTCTGTGCATGCGCAGATCACTTTTGATGATGTTCGGGTCAGTGGGTGGAGCCTCCCACTGGTTTTACTACCGGTTCTATAGAACCGGTCGAAACTGGGGGCAACCCACCATTGCTTTGAATCATGCCTTATTCCTGTCTTATTTCTTGCTTAGTCCATCACAGCCCCATTACTTGATGGCCCAACTTGACAAGTCTTCTGGGAAATACTGACAAACTCTACCGACAAGCTCCACATTTCTTCAGAGGATGATGCTTTTGATGGATTCTTCAAGGTGCTTACATATCCATGCTTTTCCAGTCATTTATTTCCTTCCTTCCTTCCTCCCTCCCTCCCTCCCTCCCTCCCTCCCTCTCTTTTTCTCTCTCTCTCTCTCTCTTTCTTTCTTTCTTTTGTGGTCCACCAACTGCCTGCAGAGCTGGCAATGGAGTCGGATGGCGATGAGGCTGAGAAAGAACATGGGCCAGTCCTGGAAGTTGGGGAAGGCCCAGATGAAGGCTCTGCATCGGAGGCAGAGGTGGGGCCAGGGCCATTTGGGAGTGATGTGCCTCCAGAGGCTGACAGTAGTGAGGCAGAGGAACAAGAGGAGCCTGTTCCTAATGCATGCATGAGAAGAGCTGCCAGAAGGCAAGAGCAGCTCAAGCAAAAAGGATAACTCGGGAGTAGGGCCAAGAGATGATTGGGCCCTCCCATAAGGCTTAAAAGACCAGCAACAGCGTTTGGGCTCTTTGCCAGAAAAAAATGTTGATAGAATTGCTCCTTGTCTTGCTGCATTTATTTCTTGTCGGCGTCTTCTGCTTTTGAACTTTTGCCAAGAAAAGCCTTTGGCAGTTTGCCTAATTAGACCAAGGATGGTGATAAGACTGAAGAATTGTGTTACGAAGAATTTGCTTTGATTTAGTTTGGACTATGCTGAGAATGAGTTAATTCTCAGCTGTTCTAATAAAGTCTGTTTGTTTTTGAACTGATTGCATCTACTACCTACTTGGGCCTGGGTCACAACTTACCCTCCCTTCCTTCCTTCCTTCCTTCCTTCCTTCCTTCCTTCCTTCCTTCCTTCCTTCCTTCCTTCCTTCCTTCCTTCCTTCTTTCTTGGAAATGTTCTCTAACTATTGGAGCTGCTTCCCAGCCTAGAGATTCAACTGGAAGCTACAGTCACATTAATCGAATAGCCACTTATAGACCCAAAGATATTATGCTGCAGTTTGTTGCAATTTCCTCAATTATTACATATACTGTACCAATACATCAAGCAAACTAGGTTTTGCATTTTGTTTCCAGCCTAATTTTGATTCACAATTCTGGGACCAAACCTTGGCAACACAGCCTTAAGAAAACAGACTGGACTCAAAACCATTCTCATTTTCCAAATTTCTGGGTATAATCCACCTACTACAGTGCTGATTCTCGGTTTCATTCTCTTTACCCAAGCAAATAATATTACTAGGACAAATAAATCTTTATTAGATTTATCCAGAGTCACTATTTTTTTTTTAAAAAAAGCCATAAACATGGGAGAAATAACTTGTCATGTGCACAAACTCTCCTCTGAATGCTCTGTCATTTGCTGAAGGTACGAGTGACTTTGGATCAATCACTGTCTTTCAGCCCAACCCTTCTCACAGGGTTGTTGTGGGGAAAATAGGAGAAGGTGTGAATGTGAAAATAATGAAGGTGGGATATAAATAAACAAATGAATAAAATGGCTCTTCTCCAGCTACTCCTCCCCATAACCATTTGGGCCTCCTTTGCAATCCCTGTGCTCATCTGAGGTGATTGGTAGAGAAATTGGGGTGAGGTATTTATCATTTACACTAGTGATAAAGAGTGAAAGCAGGGGTTCTCAAACCCTTATCTGAGAGAGGACAGAAAGGGTTGATTGCAAGATCAAATATAAACTCAGTTATTGTATGAGGAGATTCACGTTAGTCTATGGTAGGCAAATATTAGAAGAAATACAATAGCTCCCTTTCAGACTAACACATTTTATTAAATGGCATATGATTCTGTGAACTACAGCTCATTTCAACAGATGTATGTAAACTGAAGCTCATATACTGAGATTTTTGGCAGCCTTGTTTTTAGGATAGAAATAAAAGATACGTTATTAAAAATACTGCCGTTACACGAATAAAGATAGATTCAAACATCACAACCGACTGCTTACTTAAATATTTAACTGTGTACTCAAATGATCAGCTTGCATACTTGGCAGAAGAGAATTAATAAAATACTAAGCAAAAATTGCTGCAGGCTCCTCAAGGAAAAAAAAATAGAACATCCGATTGCTTTCATATTTGAACGAACTCTTGTCTTCTACCTATAAACAATGTTCAATAAAAAAAGGTTGAAATTCAACAATGTGAACATGTGTGGCTATCATCCCAAGTGAAATTTTAGCACTGCTAGTGAATGGAATAGCTAATGGTAGAAAAGATCTTAAGATGTTTGAGTTATCCAGAAGATCCTGCTGCCTGTCAGACTTTATTGGGGAAGCTGTGTGCTAGGGATTAGATGGGATTGCTGTTATCACAGCAGCCTCGCTACCAGTTCTGCTTAATTCTGTAGATTTTGCAATGGAATCCCCCAAGCTATTGGGTCTGGGAGAAATTTAATCTGCCTTCCTTAGGCCAGAGATGACTTGAGAACCTGACTCAGACTGTTGAAAGACCTGTGTGTCTGTGTCCTTGTGTATTAGTCTTGGGGCAATGGTATTTTCTGGATCAGGGGAGATAGTACCATCCGTCCTTTGTATGGACAGAACAGTTCCTGTTAATCATGGAGTTTTCTGTGGCTGTTTTCTGTCATAGGGAGAAAAGATGGCTCTAGCCAGGCTTCAGAAGGAACTTGAGATTGCCCCTCAGGTTCTGATGAACAGTGATTTTCTATAAACGTTTAAGGTCTCTGTTGGTTTCGTTACAGCAACTAACACAGGTAGCTCTCTAGGATAAGTACTCTAAAACCACTGATTTAACCTGGTAAGACTGTTCACCTTGCATATACTTAAACTTTAATTAAAATGAATTTTCAATCAAGATATGTATGAGTGTATGCAACACACATACACACACACACACAAACAAGCACGGAAGCTAAGGAAAATTCTGCATCTGCATAATTTTAAGCAATGCCAAATAAACAAAATGTCCTCATCTATCTCTGAGTTACAATTTCTCAAAGTACAATTGGGATTGACCATTATGAATACAGCATGATCGAGAGGAAGTTTGGATGTACAAGCTCTGAAAGCAAGTTCAGTTTTTGAAATGGCAATCCGAATCGAAAGATTGCTGGCAATCTGTATACGAGCTGTTATGCCGGATAGGAGCTCTAGAGATTTTATATCAGAAAACTAACTGATGAAACAGAACCCCTTTAGTTTAAATCAGGGATGGCTAACTTTCTGTGTTTTTTGAAAAATCTGGCTTTTCAGATAATTTTACCAGTTCTTCGGGGATCCTGTCACAGTTACATTTTTACAAATAAAACAATAATGCAGTATCTTCCAAGTTTAAGAGAAAGTGACAGTCTAAATTTTGCTATCATATGTTTCTCAGCTCTTTTTTTATTCAGATAATACATGGCTTTTACTTAGGTTTCAAATGGTGAAGCTCTGCAACATCTTACTGCTATGTAAAATGAATCTTATTATTTGCTATTTATTTTTTCTCAGTAAAATATGTGCACAGTGAAATATTCTTCTGACCTTTGGCTACTATCAAAGGAATAAACAAAGTTGGCTGGAACTCAATTTTAAAATATGGTTTAAACTAGAATATAGATTTTAAATAATGATATTATAAATAATGGATCAAAATTCATTAAATGCAAAATGTTCTAATGTTTTCCAAGTAGTTCTGGTAGAACAAGAAAACATTTGTTTAAAATATAAATCAGCCATTGATTTGTTTATGAAATATGATAATGTCCACATTGTAGAAGACCCTGAGAGTAGAGATTATTCTTTAAAATGTTGGGGAAGGGGGAAAAGGAGGAGGAGAAAAAAAAAAAGCTGGCCCTGCAAACATGAAAAAGGCAAAATCATCATGAAATTAACTGTCCAGACCAACATGATCTTGGAAATAATATAATTAGCTTTAAGTCATTTTACACAGAATATACAAAATCTCTGATCAATTGATTGATTATATGCCATATACTGTTATGAACTATTGACGATGGCATAAATTTTCTCCTTGAGCAAAATATCTGAAAAATGAAAATGAAAAACTTGCAGGGATTGTGTTGCTGTCCTTGGTGCTGAAATATATACTTTGAAAGTCAACGAATGCATTGCTATCCTTATTTATTATTTTTATAACCTCCCGATGGGTTTCAAAAACAATTATTTTTGCTTACCAGAGTAATTTATGATTTTATACTTATGCAAAAAAAAGGCCATTTAAAAGATCCACTTCATTGACAAAATAAGTTTCAAAATGTAGTAAGGTATTTTCTGAACTACAAAAAGTTTAGCAGCTTTGATGGCAGCAGCACCCATTAGAATATTGTATTTGCCAATAAAGGATGATACAGTCCAGGTGATATTTGTAGCACACAACTATTTAAAGGATCAAGGAACTAAAAATGCATATGTGTCAGCATATTTTGTGTACATTATTCAAAAATACACCTTATTCTCTTGATTACTGGGTTGGAGCCAATTGTTGTAATTCCGTGAAAGGAAAAAGTTTCCATTTACAAAACATTTCATTTTGTAAACACAACTCCAATTCTCTGAAAGAAAGCCCTGATGCAACTCACATCATAATTATACTAATGGAGAATGGACAGAGAAGGGGATAGGAAAAAATGATAGATCCAAAGACAAAAACACTGGTTTCTGTAGCTTGATAACAGACTGAGTTTCAAGTGAGAGGGAGGGAGGGAGAATGTATTTCTGTTGCATATAATACAGTGAATGGAAGCTGCTATGTTTTAAATAAGAATTTTATACCCATTTGTTTCCTACAGACGAGAGTATATACCTTATTTCTCGCAATACAGTATATCACTGTCTGTATAAAAAATAACTTCTTATTTCTGAGTAGAGGTGATCTAAAATAATTATTTTACTCTTAAGGGAAGACATATTTAGTCCCTTCTCAGGTCAGTCATAATAAAGTTTTGCAACCTACAAAGACTTAAATAGCTTGTTTCTTATGAAATAACATGGGAATCAGGGTTTCCATGTTCAGGTCTTGAACTATAGCTGGAAAGAAACTCACTTAGTGACTTCTGGCCAATTGCTTTCAGCAATTTCAACATATTTCAATGGGATGTTCATTCATAGTTAAAAATGAAGGGAGATCCCATTGTAAGTTACTGGAAAGAAAGTGAATAGAAATCTATCAAACGAATAATATTTATTAATATGTATTTTATAAATTTTATAAAGAATTGCAAGGCGATCAAACCAGTCAGTCCTAGAGGAGATCAACCCTGACTGCTGTTTAAAAAGCCAGATCCTGAAGATGAAACTGAAATACTTTGGCCACTTAATGAGAAGGAAGGATCACTGGAGAAGAGCCTAACGCTGGGAATGATTGAGGGCAAAAGAAGAATGGGATGACAGAGAATGAGGTGGCTGGATGGAGTAGTCGACATGAGCGTAAATGGTCTCCGGGGGATGGTAGAGGACAGGAAGGCCTGGAAGAAAATTGTCTATGCGGTCGTGATGGGTTGGACATGACTTTGCAACTAACAACAACAAAATTTTATAAATCATATCAAAGATTATCTGACAAAGCAGCTTCACAGACTAGCAGTCTTAATACAACAAATGAACATCCATGAACACATACACTTGTTTATTCTGCCCTTTAGTACATCTACTAATAAAGTAAAACTTTAACAGACCCCTTTTTAATAGACTTTGGATGCAACATACAACATCCATGTACAGTACCCCAATAACAGACTGTACTATCTTATTTTTGTCAATCTGTGTTATTTGCATTTGGATGTAAGCAAGCAAGTAAGCACATGTCATTTGCATTTATTTACACGATTAGTACAATGGCATCATTATGCAAATTTTATAAAAAGACATAACATGATGTGAATGATGTACATTAGGATTTAATGTACAATGGAGAGCAGTGGACAATTCCTCCACTGAATGATCCATTAAATTAAGGTTTTACTGCACACTGTTGAAGAATCACACTCGTGCAATGTAAATGTTGCAAATGAAAATGATTAGTGAAGGACCTCCAATTCCCTTCTCCTCATTATTATTATTTGTTAGATTTGTTATGGTTCTTCACTCCAAAATACTCTAGGGCTCTAGACTCTACATCTCTCTCTCTCTCTCTCACACACACACACACACACACACACACCTGCCAACTAGAGGAATGAAAAGAGTGCCCCAAGAAAATGAATGTCAGGGTTCCAAGTAACACCCCCAACGAAAAAAGACTCAGAGACTTGAAGTTCCTCAAAGTTCCATTTTGTTAGAAATGTCATATTGCCACATCTGGGAAAACCTGAATCTGAAAGCTTCCAGGTTTTCCCCACCCAAAGGAAAATCCAAGTCTCTGCCCAACAACCATATGTCCATCACATGGTCCAATCAAAGCACCGTCCCAACTGGATATGCCTCCCAGTTCCAGCCTCCCAGGTGCAAGGCAAGATGTCCTTGACTCTCTAAGAAAGGAATATTATTATGACTATATATTACCCTGACTCCATACTATCCCCCCTCCCAGTTTCCCACAGTAGTAAATGTGGCAGGTCTGAAGATCCAATGAAAAAGATGGCTTCCAGGCCTGACAATGAGAGTCACTCATTTATTTTCCACCTCAAACCCATGAACATGTTTTGTTATTATTATAATTACTCATGATAATATATGAAATTCTAATAAGCCTCCAACTAAGAATAACATTAAATATACCCATTAAATAAATAGGCTGATAGGAACAACTTTCTATATCTCCTGTAACAAATACCTGCTTGAGGGCAAACATTTTATGAGGAAATGGGTTTAAAGTCAACTCTTCAAACTCTATCTTGCTTCCTCAGCTTGTGACAGGAAACATCCCTGAAGCACGAGGCATTGATTGACTTGATCAATAGTAGTGTTTGGAACAATAATTATGCTGTGATAGCAAGTAGAAACATTTCACAAAGCAAATACTTGGAGTGCTTGGAGCTTCGTAATTTAAAAAAAATATTAGGAATATTTTTCAAATTTATGTTTAAAGTTCTGATCATTGGCATTATTAGAACATATACTGTTTTTATACAGCCTTGTTATTTGTCCTATCTGAAAGTCAACCATCCATCAAGGAATTCAGTGACATATGAGAATTGTTAGATGAAGTGATTATCATTACACACGACACTGGTTGCCCTTAAATACTGTATGTAATAACAAAACAGTGAGAGTTTAATTTTTCTTTATCCAATGTTCTATGTAGTCTTACTAAGGAAACAATATACTACGATACTTTGCCCCTGAAACAATTTTAGGGAATCTTCATTTATCTCTTTCTCCCAGACAATATCTTGGGGAAAACCAAAAATGGAAGAAAAGTAGCCTTAAATTTAGAAACGAGTGTTTTCAAATGTGAACATGAAGGTAAAAGGAAATTCTTTTTTTAAAAAATCAGGAACTGGATCAAATTAAATCAGAAGAAGGATACATATTTTAAAATTAAATACAGTACTAAGCACTATATTAGATATTCAACAGCAAAAAGGTATAGCATTCCAGGTTGTTGCATTATTTTTAAAAAAATAAATCTTAAATGGAGGTGTTGGAATAATGTACAGATTTCTTCTTAAATTTGATATTTCATATCAGAATATTAAAAACATCCCTTTAGGCCTCTGATGTCTCTGCCACAGTTACCTGCAGCCCGCTTCACAATGCATTGTTCCATCAGTGCATCAGTACCAACATTCATCTATGCTAGGTCTGGCTTTGGTGATAGGAGAAGGGATAGGCAAATAGAGTTTTGTGTTACAGCCTTTATGGTAATAATTAGAATTAGAACTTTATTTCCTGATCATAAATACTTCCAGAAAATTTAGGTTTAATTAAATCTTCAGCATATGCTTCTTTTAGATACAGTTTGCTTGTTTATCTTGGAATTATTTTTCCAAAGGGTTTATAGATAATCAATTAATATCCTTCTTATGTATATATATTTCTGAAAATCAAGAACTGGAACCCAAATACTACTGAATAGGAACAAATAAATACAGTAAGCTTGTTGGCCAATATTAATATGTATATTGCAAAACAAAATATAAACTCGGGTGGAGGGAGTATCAACAAATGAAATTATGTTTTGATCTTACAACATTTGTCAAGAATCAGATAGTTCACGGATTCCCTGAAAACATAAAAGAGTTGGAGACTTTTATCTTTTAGATAAGAGTAGGAACCCACAATTTGCTCCAAGTTTAGTCAGATGGAGGTCCATGAATATCTGAGGCAAGACTTGGTTTTCATATATTTTCAGTCTGCTATTAATTTCCCGCTGCCCTGGCTACCTTTTATGTGTGGTTCTGATAAAAAGCTGCCCATGGAAGATGAATATACTTTTAATTCTCTTCTCACATTGTTTGATATACATACTGTTTACACAAACTGATAAGGCATTCTAACTGCAATGAAATTTATAGCTTTTTATTACTTTACTTCTGCATGCTATAAATTCATGGAACTGTTCTATTTTATTGCAATGTTTATGTTTGCCAATTTTATTTACATACTCTGCCTTACCATCTGAGAAATAGAAAAATGTGGAAAAAGATACAAATTTTTGCAGGTTTTTACCTTTACAGCCTCCACTTGGGTGGAATATCTACGATCAAAATACTACCCTATGAGAAATCAATATTATGCAACTTCCCTAACAATATTGACATATATGAAAATTATATATGAAATGTATGAAAATTACCATCTATTCAACCACCTGTTGTGCACAACCCTCAACCTACAAACATCCAAAACTAGGTATGCACGCCCCTTACCTCTGCAACACCAATTACTACAGATCTCAAATGCAAATTGATGAATGCAAGAAGCATTGTTAACAAATTACCTGAATTTATCCTCTTGTTAAACAGTGGTACATTTGATATCATATTTGTTTGTGAAACATGGCTGAACTCATCCCTTCCTGACTCCATTATCTCAAACAAAGAATATCAAGTTTATAGATCAGATCGTGAAAACCGAAGAGGTGGTGGAGTGGCTATCTTTTACAAAAAGTCACTGAATCTAAAAAATATCCAAGTTGCACAAAAACTTTCTTTTCCTGAAACTATTGTATGCGACCTATCCCTTAACACTACTCTTTGATTCTTACTATGCTACAGAGCCCCTGACTATGACATGACCCATGCAAATATGCTAACCTTACTGCTAACATGGGCTACCTGTTGCCCATATCCTCTCATCTTCCTGGGTGACCTAAATCTACCTCTCATAAACTGGATAACTAATGAATGTGCAACTGATCCAATCCATACTACACTATACAACGCTGTTACAAACCTAGGTCTTGAACAACTTGTAACTAACAATACAAGACTCAACAACTGCCTTGATCTCATCTTCTGCAACAACTCCAACTCAATTTATGGACTACAAATTAAAGAACCTTTTTCCAACAGTGACCACTGCATGATTGATTTTCGTCTCAATATACGTCCATACTTAAATCGTAATAACAATAGTATTCCCAGCTACAACTTCAAAAAAGCCAACTACGATCTTATAAACAACGATCTTTCATTTCTGGACTGGCAAAATCTGTTTGCAACCTGCACAACCGCTGAAGACCACTATAGAGTTTTCCTACTTGAAATCAATAAAGTCATTAAACTATATGTACCACAAATGACCACCATGACCAGGAAAAGCAAACTACCCATATCAATAAAAAAGCTTCAATCAAAAAAAAATCCCTCTGGAAAAGAAACAAAAAAGGCTATGTAGCAAATTTCAAAAACCGCTACAAAAATATATGCAACCAAATAAAAACTGAATGCACAAATTACCACACCAAGCAAGAAGAGGACCTTCTGCGCACAAATTCCAATCGTGCCTTTTATAATTTTGTTAACAATAAACTTAAAAACTCAAGATCCATCCCACCACTAAAAGATTCTAACAACAAAGAATACAGTTAAAGCTAACCTCTTAGACAAAACAGTTAAAGCTAACCTCTTCAACATTTTCTTTGGCTCAGTTTTTGTTAACAGCAATAACTCATATCCGACATTCCACAAACGCACCAGCATTGAATATGATGACTTAACCCATATAGATTTCACAGAAAATAACGTTGAAAAAGCTCTTCAAAACTTGAAACCATCGCTATCTATTGCACCTGATGGACTATGCGCATACTTCTTAAAAAAACTTTCCACTAATATAGCAGAACCCCTAAGCATAATCTTTGACAAAGCTTTCACTACCAGTTCCCTTCCCAAACTTTGGTCACTAGCCACAGTCATCCCTATCTTCAAGAAAGGAGACCCCAGCTTAGTTGAAAATTACAGACCGATCTCTCTGTGCTGCGTCACCTGCAAAGTCATGGAATCAATCATCAACCAATCCATTACCTCACACTTAGAAACTAACAACCTACTCTCCAATAAACAATTTGGTTTCAGGAAAAAATTATCATGCAACTTACAACTTCTTCACTGCAAAAACATATGGACTACCAACCTTGATCAAGGAAAAACAATAGATGCAATCTACATAGACTTCTGCAAAGCTTTTGACTCAGTAGTACACGATAAACTTCTCCTAAAACTAAAATCCTATGGCATTTCAGGACCCCTTCACAAATGGATATCTGCTTTTCTGTCTAACAGACAACAAGTGGTCAAAATTGGCAATGCTCTATCAAATCCTGTTCCTGTCAAGAGTGGCGTTCCTCAAGGCAGCGTCCTTGGACCAACACTCTTCATACTATACATTAATGATCTTTGTGACCATATCACAAGTAATTGTGTTCTCTTTGCTGACGATGTCAAACTATTTAACACCACAGACAATGCATCTATCATCCAAAAAGACCTTGATCATCTAACCACTTGGTCTAAAACTTGGCAACTCCAAATCTCAACCAGCAAATGCTCAGTCTTACATATTGGAAAAAAGAACCCAAACACTAAGTACATACTTGATGGACATTACCTTACAGATGACCCCCATCCCGTTAAAGACCTTGGAGTTTTCATGTCAAATGATCTAAGTGCCAAAGCCCACTGTAACTACATAGCAAAAAAGGCTCTAAGTGTTGTAAACCTAATCTTGCTAGCTTCTTTTCCAAAAACACTACACTACTAACCAGAGCATATAAAACATTTGCTAGACAAATTCTAGAATACAGCTCGCCTGTTTGGAATCCTCACCACATCTCTGACATCAATACAATTGAACGAGTCCAGAAATATTTTACAAGAAGAGTTCTCCATTCCTCTGAAAACAACAAAATACCTTATCCCACCAGACTTGAAATCCTAGGCTTAGAAAACTTGGAACTCCGTCGCCTTCGACAAGATCTAAGTTTAACTCATAGAATCATCTATTGTAATGTCCTTCCTGTTAAAGACTACTTCAGCTTTAATTGCAATAATACAAGAGCAACCAACAGATTTAAACTTAATGTTAACCGCTTTAATCTAGATTGCAGAAAATATGACTTCTGTAACAGAATCATCAGTGCTTGGAATACTTTACCTGACTCTGTGGTCTCTTCCCATAATCCTAAAAGCTTTAACCAAAAACTTTCTACTATTGACCTCACCCCATTCCTAAGAGGACCATAAGGGGCGTGCATAAGCGCACAAATGTGCCTACCGTTCCTGTCCTATTGTTTTTCTTTTCTTCTTCCTATATATATATAGATGCTTATACCTCCTAATATTTACTCATATATATGTTTATATATTATAAAATCCTTTTATATGATGTTGTGACAAAATAAATAAATAAATAAATAAATAAATAAATAAATAAATAAATAAATAAATAAATAAATAAATAAACAAAGCGTATTATTCTGGAAACAATGACAGATATTCCTAAACACCAAAGCAGTATTAATTCTGCATTTTATTTTCCAGGTTACAGTTTGCTGGCCTCTTAACTAGAATTCAAAACTTCTAAGTGCCTTGGTCGACGCATTTCAGTTCAGTTATATTGAACAATCATTGCAATAGCAAAGAATGACACATCCACTTCATGCTCCCAATTTAGGGTTCCCATTAAAACCTTTCCTTATCACTTGAACTCTCTCCCCAAAGAGATATACTGCATGAGTGGCATATGCACTAAAGGAATAAATATGATATTTACTCTGTAGAGAAGCAATTGTATGAACCAGGTAAGATCATCACCATTACTGCCTATTATGGCAGTTTACACAAACTAGATTTATTTGATTTTAGTTGAAGTTACTGGAGTCATTTCACGTGCCTAAAATATACTAGTTTCTACTTGGTGATCAACACCTCAAAGGACCAGTCAGTCTTTATATTTTTCAAAAATTAATAACTGATCCTTCTTGTAATCCATGGTTCTCTTAGCAACCCTTTCCAACTCTGTAATTTGAAGACATCTTTTTTTCTCTCAATTTCTAGTTTTCACAATTACTTATTTATTACTGGAAATACCAAGGTTTTCTGACCTATATATTCTCACAGAAACATTCTTCTTTTGTCCCTGTCTTCTTACGTAGGATTAATCTCCTTTTTACTTCCACAACATGTTTCACCTTTGTCTGTTCATAAAACACAAAACTGCCTATCTCCACCACTTCTTGATCAGCCACCGAAATTCAATTTCATGTAGTCTGAAATTACCCTTGTCAATATTTAACATTAAATCATACATTTCACGTTCCATTTTTTGCCATCATAATGAGCTCTTCTAACTCTTTTACTTTCAGAAAAATGGTACTGTTTCTGTCAAACTGCTTATTATTTTGGCATTCTACTTTGATTCAAAAGTATCTTGTCTCTTCCAATCCTTCTATCTCTATAATATTATACACCTGCTGTATTATCAGATATATATGAATCCTCATCTTACTCCCTTCCTGATTATTAACTGTTCTGCTTCTCCATATTTAATTATTCTAGGAGCTTCTTGTTTATTATAAAAAATCAGAAGGATAATTAAGGGTTCCAAGATGTTAATTAATTTTAAAAGATACCACGTTTTGGCATAGTTATGGAAAACTCTTCTCATAGTCAATAAAGCAAGTGCAAGTCTCTTCCTTCTATTCTCTCAGTCTCTCCATTATCCATCTTTTGTGAGTGATCTGATCTCCTGTTCTCTGCTTTTTTTTTAAAAAAAATGAACCTGCTTGTTTGTTTGGCCTTCTTCTCTCCATATATGGCACTGTTTTTCTTAGTAAGAATTGAAGCAAAACTTGCAACGGTTTAATAATAACTCACCATATTAAAAAAAAGAACAAGCTGGCGTGCTATTACTATTACCATCATCCATTTCAGTCAGTTTAGGAAAGTGGGGTGAGATGAAATTTATTTTCATTTATAATTGCCTTTATCACCTAGAGAATAAGAAGCGGCTGAATGCAAAAGGCCAGTTTGTACGAAAATGCAAGATTTGAGGATCTTAATAAAAAAACAATAAAGCAACTGGAATGTTCACGCTTTAAGAATAAAAAGTGCAAATTGATTAAGTATTTTTTTTTTTATTCAAAAAGTTTTACAAAATTTTTTTTCCCCCTTTCCCCCCCTCCTCCCCCCTCCCTTCGCAACCCCCCTCCCCCCCCCGACTTCCCGGAACGAGCACAAGGTATAGTTAAAAGTAAAACAAACATATGCTAAAAAGTAAGTATTGATTAAGTATTGAGATCGTTTTTCTTCTCCTTAATTTATCTTTGATTTTTTTAGATTATTACCTTTCTGGAGGTAAGGACAGGGCAAATAATTTCTGTGATCATCATGTCTGAGTCCTTCTTTCTCAACCTTTTGATGAATCGTTATTATTTCTCTTGAGGATTGTTATGTCTGTTTTTTACCCTTCTTGGATGTCTTAAATCATTCCTCCAGTAATGTGATTAAGAAAAGAAGAACATTTAAACACTAGGTATGTCCATCTTTTCTTCTCTTCCTTCAGGATGTGATAAGCATAGTTTAATATCAATCCAAGGATTCTGATAGGATGAGAAGCCAGAGATATCTTCTCGATGCCAGTAATCTTTAGATATGCAAGGCCCAGAGGCTTGTCCTAGAGCCCTCCCAGCAGCTATTAGTGCATGTCCCAGTTGATTGCAGAATCCATTCTTCCCTACTTCTAAAATCAGAGGAAAATCTCTAAATGAGCTCTATTGGGGTTCTTCTTCTTGATTAATACTAGTGCAAAGGCAAACTCCGTGGAGAGGCAGTTCCTTTTAATGCAACATTCATATTGCTTCAGGAAACCTTGGGCCAAGAAACCTGCCTTTAGGGAAATGCGTCTAATTAAGGACTCTTTAAGAATCTACCACCCAGTGAAAGTGAATGTTAAGTGCCTAAAGCAAGAGGTGGGGGCTGGATGGCTTTCTGAGTGCTCCATTCCTAATACATCAACTATTTAACAGGTGAAGTTCGGAGAAAGATTCAAGAAGTTACTTCTGTGTTAACTTCCTTTTAAAGGCTCTCTTTCTGATGACTTGAACTGTCTCCTGCAGGGCAACCAGTGAAATATTTTGTCAGAGCCTACAAAAAAAAAAAAAAAAACCAACCCCAGCAAAGGCAGATATTCTGAACAAAGCAGAAGGTAAAGGGAAAAGAGTTCAGCACAGAAGTAGCAATGGATCATTCACTTCCATTAATATTTGTCCATTATGCTATTTACCAGAACCTAATTATTCATATGAAGCAATGCTCTAGATTGTCTAGAAACTTTGGTATCAGTGTTGATTCTAGATGGGGGCTGCACTCCTCCTAAAAGAGCAGGTCCATGACTTGGAAGTTGTCCTAGATTCATGGTTCCTGTGGCCAAGAAAACTTCTGTCTAGATCTATCTGGTGTACCAAGGTGTTACTTGGTAGAGGAAACACTGGCGATAGTAGCCTGACCTTACCATCCTGTGTCCTGACTACTGTAACTGTACTGACTATCTATATGTGGCTGCCTCTGAAGACAGTCGTAAGACTACAACTGGTACAGAATGCAGCTGCTCAATTAGTAATGGGTGGAATTGGAAAGGTAACATTGGTTTTCATATGCTCCTGGGTCCCATTAAAAAGTTACATAATGTACTACCAGGTTATATCAGGGACTTTCTTATCCAAACTTATTCTGGCTGTATTATAGAGAATTGAGAGAGGGCTGATTCAAGGTTCCAGCAGGGTTAGAGGTAAAAGATATGTGGGCCAGAAGGCAATCATTCTCCATGACTACTTCACATTGAGGAATACAGAGCTCCAGTAATAAAGCTGACCCCTTGATTCTTGGCATTCCAGAAAATTTTGAGGACTATCCTTTTCAGATGAGCATTTAATCATTGAGAGTGATTGCACCACCATTTTTAGTTACCCTGTAATGCACAAAAGTGTTAAGTTACCGTATATACTCGAGTATAAGCCGAGTTTTTCAGCACGTTTTTTGTGCTGAAAAGCGCCCCCTCGGCTTATACTCGAGTCTACCCTTGCAGCTGGGCCGGCAGGACGAGCCCAAATGCTGCCGGCATGCTTTGCCAGCTCGGCCGGCTCGTTTTGGGGCGGCGGCTGGCCTCCGGCGTTTTCTTCCGCCGCTTTTTGATGGCGGCGGCGGCGGTGGTCGGCGGAGGGGGCGGGGGGCGGAGGGGGCGTTCGACATTTTCGCCCCCCTCTCACTCGTCCTCCTCTCGCCCTCGGAGGGGGCGGAGGGGGCGTTTGTCACCCTCGTCCTCCTCTCCGAAAAGCCGAAATTGAGTGCGAAGCGGCAGTGGGGGTGGGTGGGTGGGTGGGGAGGCCGCCGTGAAGTGCCGGCAGGACGAGCCCAAATGCTGCCGGCATGCTTTGCCAGCTCGGCCGGCTCGCTTTGGGCGGCGGCTGGCCTTCCGCCGCTTTTTGATGGCGGCGGCGGCGGTGGTCGGTGGAGAGGGCGGGGCGGAGGGGCGTTCGACATTTCGCCCCTCTCACTGCCTCCTCTCGCCCTCGGAGGGGGCGGAGGGGGCGTTTGTCACCCTCGCCCTCCTCTTACTCGTCCTCCTCTCGCCCTCGGAATGTGAAAGAAACGTGGAAAACTCCAACTACAGTATAAAAAAAAAACATTTGCACTCAGTACTTTTTATTTTATTTTATTTTTTGCCAAGTTTTCCCCAGGGTTTTTTTTTCCCCCTATGGAAATTGGGGAGGTGGGGAGAAAGAGGTGAAAAAGAAAAAGCCTCTTGGAAAGCGGAGAAATACGGCAAGAACAAACGATTTCTCCCCCCGCCCCTCCCGGCGCCGTCCTTCTCTCCCGCCAGTCACACGGTTCAGTTTTTTTTCAGGCTAACTATACTTTGCGTTTCACTCCCCCGAGTGAGGAAGAAGAAGGGAGGCAAAAGAAACCGACCCTCGCGCAGATCAGCAAATTAGCTTTCCTTCTCCAAACCAATTGGAGGCGGGGGGCGACGCTGCCGAGAAGCCGCTGCTTACAGAGAGCGAAAAAGCCAGGGAGACCTTGGCATAGGTGGGCGGCTGGTGTAAGGAAGGAAAAGAAAAGAAAAGGGGGAGTGAAAATAAGAGCAGTCCGAGCTCTGAACTGGGGAACGAGAAGGAAAGAAAGAGGGAGAGAGAGAGTAAGGACTGCCACTGGGGTCAGGGAGCAGAGCACCAGGAAACAGGGCGGCCAACGCGCACATACTACACACACACAAACACAGAGCCAGCTCCTCCCTGCCGCTGTTGAATCTTACTTCACCGCACTGAGTCCTTCGGGAGAAGGGCGGTATAATAATAATAATAATAATAATAATAATAATAATAATAATAATGATGATGATGATGATGATGATAATGATAATGATAATAATAATAATAATAATGATGATGATGATGATGATGATGATGATGATAATGATAATAATGATAATGATAATAATAATAATAATAATAATAATAATGATGATGATGATGATAATGATAATAATGATAATGATAATAATAATAATAATAATGATGATGATGATGATGATAATGATGATAATGATAATGATAATGATAATAATAATAATAATATTCAGCCGTGCTTCGCTTTGATGGCAGCCTGACGAAATGGGGGCAGGGGATACATACACGGTTAGGGAAAATAACAAAACAACGTTTTGGGCTCAATTGCAGTCTTAACTTGAGGAGTACTTGCAATTTAAACCTTATTGGACACTTCATTCCTGGAGAGGTTTTAAAGAACAGACTGGACAATCCTTTGTCTGAAACAGTATAGGATCTCTTGCTTGAGGAGTGGGGACTGGACTAGAAGATCACTGTTAGTTTGGGATATGTTCAGAGCCCACACATCTGATGACATAAAAAAATTGGCAAAGTCATCTCAAGTCACTTTGGCCGTTATTCCAGGTGGGCTTACATCTGTATTGCAGCCCCTAGATGTCAGTTTAAATAAACCTTTCAAGGACCGTGTGCGAAGGATGTGGCATGAATGGATGACATCTGGTCAAGCTCGTCTGACAAAAGTTGGAAATCTGAGAAAGCCAGACATAGAACTAATAGCACAGTGGGTTCGTGATGCATGGGAAGATATTCCAGAGGACATGGTGCAACGTGCCTTCAAGAAATGTGGCATTAGTAATGCTATGGATGGCAGTGAAGACAGCGCATTGTATGAGAGTGACAGCAGTGATGATGACGACTGTGAACTCAGTGATGACGACAACGATATGCGGATAACATCACAGAAGCTGAAGTAGCTGAAGCTCTGTTTGGACAAACAGATGATGAGGAGGAGAACTCCAGTTTTGAGGGATTTTAGCTCTCGTTAGCTTGGTTGCTGTTACTTTTAAAGATACTGTATTTTTGATACCATATTCTTTTTGGGGACCCCCTTTTGCACTTTTATTGTTTTTCATTCAAATAAATATTCATGTTATTTTACTTGGCTCTATCTTTATTTTTTACATTGACCAGTAGCTGCCTCATTTCCCACCCTAGGCTTATACTCGAGTCAATAGTTTTTCCCAGTTTTTTGTGGTAAAATTAGGTACCTCGGCTTATATTCGGGTCGGCTTATACTCGAGTATATACGGTACTATTCATAAATATATCCACGAGTTAGTGAACGGGATCGTCTAAAAATGTTGTTAAAGTAGACTCGGCTCTACTCAGATTTGGTTTCATTCTGAAATTTAGAAGTACTAATAAATACTTGATTTTAATTCAGTCCTAGTCCTATTACAATGCAAATTTTCTAAGTGCTATTGGCTGATGCTCAAGTTTCATATAAAAGTTGTGTTTGTCATATTAAATGGAATGGTGGATGTCTATGGAGATTCTCAGTCATCCAGGTCATGGTTGTCCCAAAGGTGCTTTTTCAAGAGGCAACTGGACTTTCTGGGGTTGTTGCTGTTTTTTTAAGAGGTTTTGCTTCTCATCCAAGAAGCCGAAGAAGCTTCTTGGATAAGAAGTGAAATGCCTTCAAAGAAAAACGAAAGTCCAGTTGCCTCTTGAAAAAGCACCTTTGGGACATGGAATGGTGAATGTTCATCTCTAAGTGGCTAGCAATGATCCAACATACAGTGACAGTCAACAGTGGTTCAGAATTATAGATCTGACATCGCTAGGGCTCACTGCCTTAGAAGAGTGAAGAAAATCCTCTGGGACAACTCACATCCTGATCAGCACTTCTTTATTCTCCTACCATTGAGAAGAAGATATACTGTAGAAGCATAGGCAGCCGCACAAACAGGCTGAAGAACAGTTTTTATCCGTGGGCTGTCAGAATCCTGAACAAAAAATAACTTTACAACAACATAGTATGATTGACTTGAGGGCCCAGTGCAACGTGCAATAAGTTCACATGATGTAATAGGACTGGGTGTTTGTTTGTTAGTAGGATGCACTGGGCTAGGGGTTTTTGTCTTTCACTGTGAGTTGTATTGCATTTGGGGGGATGTACGAAGGGATGCTCAGCCAATCTCATTGTACACATGTTGTACTATGAAAATAAAGGTTTGAATTTGAACCTATCATCTCAATTTTCCATATATTGCAACAAAGTTTGAGGCATTTGCAGTAGCTTGGCAAAGCATGCAAAAAGCTACCTTTTTAATGCTACAAACTGCACATATTTGATGTAAATGTCAAATGTCAAATGACATTTCATTTCATTACTGACTACCAACTTTATTACTCTTTATTTCTGTCTATGTACAGTGGTACCTTGATACTCTACTGCTTTGAAACTCATTGAATTTGTTATTCAGTGCAGTTTTACATGAAAATTTTGTCTCAGTACTTATTCTCTATTTGGTACTCAATGCACAAGCTAGAATTTCTCCATGTTGGCTGCCTTGTGACTCACTACATTATTCCTTATGGGGAAAATGTGTTTGGTATTCATCATTTTTTGTATTCCACGCATCTTCTGGAACCAATTAATTTTTTTTTAATTTACATTTATATCCCGCCCTTCTCCGAAGACTCAGGGCGGCTTACAGTGTATAAGGCAATAGTCTCATTCTATTTATATATTTACAAAGTCAACTTATTGCCCCCCCCAACAATCTGGGTCCTCATTTTACCTACCTTATAAAGGATGGAAGGCTGAGTCAACCTTGGGCCGGGCTTGAACCTGCAGTAATTGCAGGCTGCTGTGTTCTAATAACAGGCTTCTAACAGCCTGAGCTATCACGGCCCTTGATGATGATGAATATTGAGGTACCACTGAATGTATATGTATCCCACAATTAATCTTGTTTTCCCTATCTTAATTATATATACTATATCTCTATTTCTATAGTTCTGCTGTATGTATATGTACACACACACACACACACATCTGGTACATATGAAATATCACTGTAACTAAAGAAGCAACGTGTGGGGGACTCTGGAAAGTTCCTGTCACTTTTTTTTACCCTCCAACAAAGATATTCTATGTTTCACAGGAACATAGGACTCAGTCTTCCTTGTAGAAAGTTAGATTGGTCCCTTCTTAATTTAATTTTAGATGCATCATTAAGCCCTTGTTTGTTTTTTGCTTAGTTTCAAAATAACTTCAAATGCATTACATCAAGTACTGCAAATTGCCTTGGGGACCTGTTTGGAGCCAAAAACAGCCACAAGGTTTCCTGGGATTACACAATACCCATGAGGGCCAGAAACAGAAATGACACTGAGACATGGCAACTGATTTCAGATAGGTGCAGTGTTTGCCTCTCCATATTTGTGAACCTATGTACAGAACCTTTTCATTACCAAAATAGTTACTGGAATTTCAGATATACTTTGACTAAGTTACAAGAAACAGAGAACATTGGTCTAAAAAGGATATTACCTTAACATGGAGTTTTGATGTGTGTGTTTTTGTTACACAGACAACACATTCACTTTTGTTTTTAAATTTTATTGAGAATTCCAGCTAGTTGACACATCCTAGCCAATTTATCTGAGTCCAAAAAGCCAAGTTATAATGAAGAATATGGTAAATTAAAAAAAAAACAGGAGTTGTTTCTAGTTATTGTTTCTAGCATACAAGATTTTGGTCCTGTTAGATGCAGCGTAGTAGAGAGAAACTTACAAAGTTTCTATTCATGAAAAAAGAAACCCTACTTCTGAGAGATCTTCAGGAGGCATTCTACTTTTCAGGCAGGTTTTGTTCAACTGTTGGTTGATTAATACATGCCTTGTATACTTTCGCACTATGGAAACATTGTGAAGTGTTTTTGGTTACCACCGAGTGACAGTGTGTAACAGTATTCATTCTTTTTGGAAATCATCAGATGTACATAGTCAAGTCTTATTCTAAGGAATTCAAACCCTCTACTGGAAATTGAATCAACAGACCAGTACTTTGTTATTGGGTTACAGTGCAATGATCTATGCATTCGATTCAGTGGTGGAATTCATTTTTTTAAATTACCGGTTCTGTGGGCATGGACTAGTTTGCATGGTGTGGCTTGGTGGGCGTGGCAGGGGAAGGATACTGCAAAATCTCCATTCCCACCCCACTCTGGGACCAGCCAGAGGTGGTATTTGCCGGTTTTCCGAACTACTCAAAATTTCTGCTACTAGTTCTCCAGAACCTGTCAGAACTTGCTGAATAATAGCACCCCTAATTCAATTCCTGGTAAAGGGTCTGAATTGCACAGAACAATATGATACTACATATGTACAACTTCTATCCTGCAGATTCTTTAGAACTGGGCAGTGTCTTAGCTAGTAACTCAGTTCCAGAAGGAGACCCTCCATAAGAGTAATTTGCTGTTCCTAGATTTTCCTTAGCAGAAAAATGTGTGTGTGTGTGACCCACCCACCCCCTCCCAATACAAACCTGGTTTCTTCTTCCTAGTAAGATTTGAGACAGCCATTAGTGCAGGTTAATATCACTTCCGAATTTGCAGGAATCCACTACAGATAGAATTCAAAATGCTTTAGCAAAGATTCTAAGCTGGGGTACAGATGGCTTGAATGCCAGTCACATTTTTCTTATTTCCATCTTCCATTTTTTGGAAGCTGGATTTTAAACTAGCTTGCCTGATGTAAAAAAAAAAAAGTACAACACTGAAAGGTGGAACAACATGGCAAATCTTTAATTAATATTTTAAATCAGAATTTTGTCTGCGTAAATTATTTTGCTCAATGTGACTGTTTTCCTTTTTATACAGAAAAAAAGCATGGGTCAAAAAGAGTATTTTACCAGAAGAAGAAAGAAGAAAAGCATACTGTTGCATAAATAGATGGAGGAGAACAGGGAAAGACACAAATCAACATATATTTATAGCAAGCAATAAGGAAAGACAGAATTGAACCTGTTTAAGCTTATGCAACAGAAATTCCAGACTTATTGCTCAGTCAAAAGAGAAAAGTAATTCTAATATATACCATCAAACTTAAAAACTTTTTTTTAAAAAAAGAACAGCCTTATGGTATAGGATGCTGCTGCAAGCAAAATATTAAATTTGTTTTCAGAGCCAGAAACTTATGAATTAAGTACAGCAAAGGTACTGATCCAACAATGGCTGCTACTATGTGCCAAAACATCAGAATCTCCAGGATTCTGCCTGCAGAAAGAAATCAAATAGTGTAGAGGACGTGGACTATATAATTTGCCAATTCTTTCAAGCCAAGAAGGAAGGTTGATAAATGGGCACAGATGAATTTCATTTGAGATATGGGAGAAATATGATGATAGGCCATACCTGTCAGCCTCACTAGGTAGATGAGACTGAAAATTCAACTCTGTAGCTTTAGGAAGCTAAAACTACTTTGATTGAAATTGGCTATAATAACCCAATCATGCAGCTCTGGTGGTGCTACATCTCCTTGTCTTTCTTATATTCCAGTGAATTTGGAAGGCATCTGCCTGAGCCATTTCTGAATATTAATGGAATACGTGGATAACTTTGAGGGATGAAAGAAAGAGATACTGCCTAGGAAACATTCAGACAAGAGGAGGGGGAGCCCCAAAATCTTAATGATCAGAGAAAGTAACTTAAGAAGGATCTGCCCTAATTGATTAGATGGTTAAAAGTGGTGATGTAAGTTTTGTATCTTTAGATTTGGAAGATTCTGTTAATGTAGCCTTACAATAAAATAGGTTTAGCTCATCTAGTCATGTTATCTGTTTGGTTTACTTGGGAGGGCTGACAAATCTAGACTTAAAAAATGCTTGATCCCTATTTACCTTGTAATGTTTCTATGTATTTCCATCAATATGACCTTCCTTTACTCTCTACAATACCCAACATTACATGAGAAGGCTTGTGCTTACAAAATGGGATTATCCCTTCATCTCTCATCTCTTCTTCTCTTGAAGGGCCCTACAATATATCTGGCAAAAGATCTTTAAACTTCACAAGTAGATTTGGAGAGGGAGATTTTAATTTATCAGAAATAACCTTTCCTCTGATATAAAGAAATTATTGGATATCCTTTGCTGTGAGGTAGGCGGGTAAGCAGAGAGGCAGTTATAAATAGATACTTTAATGCAGTAAGAATGGCCCCTTCAGGAAATTAGTGAAAACTTAGTTCTTCCAAGAAGCAATTTGGGCTATTTCCCTGTAATTACGTCTCCTGAGGAGGAATTAATTTTAGTTTTTTGAGTATCTTTCCCAGCTTTATGTTATTATTTATATTATATTATTATAACAAATGATTTCTTTTAAAATTGCTTATATTGTTTTTAACTGCTATTATATACTGGGGAATTCTATATGACTCTGAGTTGTATTATTGGAGCAGACTAGAAACCCTGTTAAAAAAATTTTTTTTTTAACATTTGAGAATTTTTGCAGAAAAACATGGGAAGGAGATGAATGGAAACATTCAGGAGGTTAATCGATTATTGATCCATTATGATCAACCCATTTATTTTTCAAGTTTTAAAAATAAAAATGTAGAAATCAAAAGTATCTTGTGCACATTTGTTGGATAAGAAATTTGATTTTTAGATTCTCCAAATCTTATGTTCCCAACTAAATTGGTAATCAGATATTTACAGGAAGGTAGTGGGTGGGAGAAATGTTACTACTACTACCAAATATTTAAAGGTGACGTGTAAATCTTTAAGTATATAAAAGTCACCAATAATTTATTTATATCCCTTATTTCAGGATTTATATCTTTCAAGATAGCAATTCTCCAAAGCTGCCTACAAGTATTACAGTATAAACAACTGTAAACAAAATACAAGAAATAAGCTTCTAGGGAACTCCTCAGAACACCTATAATGATATCAGCTCTGTAGGAGGTAATCATCTAGCATAGGGGTCCGCAACCTTAAACACTCAAAGAGCCATTTGGACCTGTTTCCCACAGAAAACACCAGGAGCCACAAAACCTGGATGGGTGTGGCCAACTCGACATCACTCATTTCAACCAGTCACATGACCCCTCTAGCCACGCCTACCCAGACAGTCATAAGGGCAGAGAACTGGTTGTTAAAAAACACTGGGAACCACAAAACCCTTTTGATATCTCTCCCACCCCCTGTATCTCTCTATGTTTCTTTCTCTCCTCCTCTCTCTGTATCTTCCCCTGCCACTTCTCCATCCCCTGTTGTCACCCTTATCTTCTCAGGCCAGGTGAGGAGTGACTGGGAAGGGAGGGCGATGGGCACGGCCAGCCAGTGGTGGGATCACCCAACAGGGAGCCATAGCAGAGGGCTGCATGTGGCTTCAGAGCCGCAGTTTGCTGACATCTGATCTAGCAAAATCCAGATTTTATGGTGGTTGTCACTTGCCTTTCTCCTGCTCTGATGTAGCAAATTAGCAATAACATATTCAAGGAAGAATAATAGCCAGCTTCAACATAAGAGTAACACATTTTGTTTCTACTGACTTGTGCCCAAGGCATTTTCTGAAATGAGGACAATTGACCTGCATTGAAGGTAGGCAGCCTGGCATGGAATATTGAGATTTACCACTTAAGAGAATAAGGAGGTTATCACAGGATGGAGGGAGGGCGGCTGTTCTGGGCAATTAGCATCAGTAAGTTCCAGTTTAGTAATCAACTCAGTCCTTTCCCTTAGAGAGAAGCCAAGAGATAAGCAATAATAATAGCCAGAAAAATAAGAAAAGTCAGAAAAATGGGCAATTGTTATATCAGCTTGTAAGATAGCAAGGTCTGCAGATTTGCAGATAATTAAATTTGGTGTCTCAGTGTATTTAAATATATTGGAATGCAAGACAGCTTCAGTAATTCTTATTCGTGTTTACAAACTACAATATTTTACTCTGCTGAGACCAACTATTTCCCTTTAAGAAGGCAAAATTAATCATGTCAAAATTTCATATCCTGTGGAATAAATGTTTTTAATATATAAATACTAGCTCCTTAGTCACACACAAGATAACTAGATGAAATTAATAGCTGCAATAGTGATCCCTTATTGCTGGAAAAAGAATTTTCCTACTGAATTGGTAGCACAGAGTTTGGGACCACACATTGATGTTTAAATTTAAAAATGTAATTTGTCTGTAAAAAGAGATAATGTTTATACAAAAGTTAAATTTATTTGCTGCTGACTGAAAAGTCACATTCAAAAAATGTATATTCATAGATAAACTTTGTTATAATGGGAAAAACAGGCTTTAATTTACATTGCAAAACTATCATTTGATTTATTCTGTTCCCAAAATCATTTTCAATCTTTCTTGAAAAATGTCTGGACCTAGATATTTATTATCTTGTTCAAATTTGCACTCTAAGCAACATATTTTATTAACCTCTTTACATTCTGATTTCTAGTTGTCTGTTTTGCTATAAAACACAGAGGATTAAAAGATAAAATATTGTACTGATAAGAAAAGACCTGATAGAATAGCAAATTGGTTGAAGATAATTTCCAGACGAAAGGAAAGTATTTTGCAGTTCAGAAAAGTTAATCATAAAACTAAAGAGAATTAAGAGTCAAAGTAATTGTTCTGAAACCAGGCCAGTTCTGTTAATGCAAAGCAAAAGTAAAAATATTTTTAGACTTTAAAATACTCTGGCATAACCTCAAACTGACAAGAGGGAAGTTCAAAGCCAAGTATTATTTTTATGTTAGAAAAAGCAAGTATTACTACAGGTAGTCCTTGATTTACAACAGTTCATTTAGTGACAGTTCAAAGTTACAACGGCACTGAAAAAAAGTGACTTATGACAGTTGTTCACAGTTACGACCTCTGCCACATTCCCCATGATCATGTGATCTAAATTCAAATGCTTGGCAACTGATTCCTATTTATGACCGCTGTTTTGTTCCCAGGTCATGCGATCACCTCTTGCGACCTTCTGACAAGGAAAGTGTCAGCCTGCCCCAGATCAGTGTTTGAGAAAATAAAAACCCAACTTCATCATGTTGAAGAATTTGGTAATCTTTATCATACAAGTCTGGATGCGGTGAAAAGCAAAGCTGGAACTGGAAGTAAATCAAATCCCCAGAGTCATATTCTCTCCTGAACCCTCCCCCTACTAGAGGTCATACAATAATAGTCCAATGTCTTCTTTCTCCTCAGTCACGTGTAGTTTCACTTCCGATATTCTCCCTCTGTCAATCTTCCAAATGGAATGTGGAATCAGCAGCTGCCGTTACATTCACGCGCCAACACAATTCAAACCTCTGGTTTTGAAAATGGCATTTCCTCTCTCCCCCACATACAATGTCAGCCAACGCTGGGAACAGTGAAAACCTCCCCCCTCTTCTCCATAAAGCATGTAAGACAATCAGTAGAGCAAACGTTTAACAAGGTACCGTATATACTCGAGTATAAGCCGATCCGAATATAAGCCGAGGCACCTAATTTTACCACAAAAACTGGGAAAAACTATTGACTCGAGTATAAGCCGAGGGTGGGAAATGAGGCAGCTACTGGTCAATGTAAAAAATAAAGATAGAGCCAAGTAAAATAACATGAATATTTATTTGAACGAAAAACAATAAAAGTGCAAAAGGGGGAAGGAGGATTCCCAGCTTTAGAAAATTTAGAACTACGCCACCTTTGGTATGACCTGAGCATAGCTCATAAAATTATCTGCTACAATGTACTTCCTATCAATGACTACTTCAGCTTCAACCACAACAATACACGAGAACACAATAGATTCAAACTTAAAAGTGAACCTCTCCAATCTAGATTGCAGAAAATGTGACTTCAGTAACAGAGTTGTTAATGCCTGGAATGTGCTACCTGACTCTGGTCTCTTCCCAAAATCCCCAAAGCCTTAACCAAAGACTATCTAGTATTGACCTCACCCCATTCCTAAGAGGTCTGTAAGGCGTGCATAAGAGCACCAGCGTGCCTACCGTCCCTGTCCTAATGTTCCCTTTAGTTGTATTCCTTTTATGTATTCAATTCATGCTTATATTTATATAATTATTTAATATGTATTTGACAAAATAAAATGAATGAATGAATGAATAGAATAGAATAGAATAGAATTTTTATTGGCTAAGTGTGATTGGACACACAAGGAATGAATGAATGAATGAATGAATGAGTGAGTGAGTTACTTCAACAACATTGTCTCACAGAAATTGACAATACAACTGCAAGCATGAAAATGAGTCCTCCTTTAGCTTCCAAGGGACCAGGGTGCCTCTGAAGGTCAGTGCTCTAAGCACTAAGAACCCAGCACAAATCTAAGCCTGTATGCACACCAATAGTGAAAATACCCTGCACAGTGTCTCTTGGCAGAGAAGGTTAATTTTCATAGACGTTGGGGTGGCTCTTTTTTTTTTTTTGGCAGGGCAATAAGGATCTCTAATATCATTAAACCCAAGTGTGAGGAAAAGACAGCAGCTAAAATGTTAAGGCCAGTTGTGTGACCTTCTCCAATACAGTTGGCCTGGCTGTTTGCCAAAACTTAAAACACCCTCCCATCCCCCTCCTGCTAAAGCTTCTTTCTTAAAACAATTGTGGTCTTTGCCTTCATGTCGCTCAACCTTTCACCTGCCAGGTTCCTAGCCCTTCACCCTTGACCCACTGCTGTGTTTGCTTAGCATTGTGCCAATCGACTTTAGAAGTCTGTGTGTGTGTGTGTGTGTGTGAGAGAGAGAGAGAGAGAGAGGAGGGAGGAGGAGTGCAAAGGGGAAGGAGGATTCCCAGCTCTAAACAAAGGGAAATCCCGGAATGCCAGCGAAGGCGGTGCTCGCGTTCCTCCTCCCTTGCTCAAAAGCCCCAATAACCTTCACCAGCAAGGCAGACCCCACGGAAGGAAGGGGACGGGCTGACTCACCGAGCATCTGGCTGAAGAGCAGCTGCTCCAGGTCGCCCAGCACGGTGAAGCACGGAGGAGAAGAAAGAATGAAAGAAGGGAGGAACGGCCCTCCTTTCTCTCTCTCTCTTCCAGCGCCACGGAACAGAAGGGGACTAGGCGCGCACACACGCCCAGCTTCTGAAGCACGGAGGAGAAGAAAGAATGAAAGAAGGAGGAACGGCCTCCTTTCTCTCTCTCTCTCTCTTCCAACGGGAAAACGCTCTTCGCTATGGGGAGAGGAGGGAGGAGGGAGGGAGGTTGGCTTGCTTATTCAACCCTTCCCGGCTAGCCATCCAGCCCTTCCCAGGAGAAGGCGAGGAGTTTTGGGCGAGCGACCTTTTTGCTAGAAAGCGGCAGCTGCTGCCCCAACACCACCAGTTGGGGCGGGGGCCGGGTGAGCTGCAGTAACTCCCGCCAGGCTATGCATTGGCGCGGGGAAGCCCTGGCGGTGCAGTCCTTCTCGGCTGAGGGAGGGAGGGTTTTCCCCCCCTCTTCTCTCTCCCGTTGCGCCTGAACATCTGCCTAGCAACAATGACGACACGGGGAGAACCTTTTTTTCTACTGGTTGAGCTTGGCCAATCGCCGGCTTGCTCTGAGTTGCTGCATTGTTTGTTCACCCGGGGCGTCTCCAATTTACCAGAAAGCGGAACGCGAGTTTGAGGGTCGCGGGCGGGATGGCGCTGCGCTCTGCGCCGCGAGAGCCACCCCAAAGGCCAGAAGAAAGGTCATTCCATCGAGTAATGGGCGAGGCTCCTTCCTCTCCGCCTTACCCATGCTGTGCGAGCCCGGCTGGGCTGCAACCCCGCCGCCGCCGCTCCTTCCTCAGCCTCCCGGGGCTCGCGCTCTAGCAGCCGCCAAGCTCAGGCCGGACTCGGCAGCTCCCCATCAGCACTCGCACGCGCGATTCGGGCAGGAGGAGTCGGGCTCGCTCCGTGGCGGTGGTGGCGGCGGCGGCGCCACCGCCACGGAGCGAGCCCGACCTCCTGCCCGAATCGCGCCGGCGAGTGCTGATGGGGAGCTGCCGAGTCCGGCCTGAGCTTGGCGGCTGCTAGAGCGCGAGCCCCGGAGGCTGAGGAAGGAGCGGCGGCGGCGGGGTTGCAGCCCAGCCGGGCTCGCACAGCATGGGTAAGGCGGAGAGGAAGGAGCCGCCCATTACTCGATGGAATGACCTTTCTTCTGGCCTTTGGGTGGCTCGCGGCGGCGAAGCTCGCGGTCGGGAAACCTCCTCCTCAGCCGAGAAGGCTGGCGGCTCCCCTGCCCAGCCCTCTCACTGCACCACCAGGGCTTCCCCGCGCCAATGCACAGTCCGCCAAGTTTGCGCCGTCCGCCCACCAGACACGGGAATGGGGGCCGGCCTGGGGGCGACAAATCCCGCGAGACCTCGGCGGGCCCGCTCCCCGTCCCTCCCATGGGAGTCCGTTCGGTACCCCCTCCTGTGCGGGGTTCCCGAAGATGACTCGAGTATAAGTTTAGGACGTTTTTCAGCACAAAAAACGTGCTGAAAAACTCGGCTTATACTCGAGTATATACGGTAATAAAATAGTCAGATAATCTAGTAGGAGAAATACACTAAATTAAAGCGGAGGCTGACAGAAAGTCTGTGGGGAAGCCAGATTCAGTTAACAATCGGATTACTAACTTATCAACGGCAGTGATTCATTTAACAACCGGTGGAAGAAAGTTCGTAAAACAGGGCAAAACTCAGTTAACAAATGTCTCACTTAGCGACAATTGTGCTTGTAAGCCAAAGATTACCTGTATTATGATAGAAAGTACTACTTCATAGTAATGGAAGCTTGGAACCCTATTCCAGTGGAGGTAGTGGGCCAGTCGTCATTAAGTCAGCTGAAACACGCTTGGGATAAGCACATGCCTATCATCCAACAATTTGTTTTAAAAAGAAAATAAAAATAATAAGAAAAATAATAAACTAAAAAAAATGATAAGAAAAAAAATCAAAGGGCAGACCCAGTGGATCTGTTTCTGACATCAGTTTTCTATGTTTCTGTAATCTGAAGTTTAAATAGCCTATTCTTGGAAATAGTTCAAATCAATGGTTCTTCCTAAAGCATGTAAACTCAGGCTCTAAATTTGAAATCATCTATCCAGAAAAATTAGGTATACAATCAGGTCCTCACCCTGATCTCTATTAGACAATTAATATCCACAGTAGTGGCCGAAATTGTGGAAACCTTTTGGGAAAAGTTTACTTTCTAAAACTTTTGGAGTAGTACCATAAAATTATATATCAATGGAAAGATAATTTAATCAAGAATGTAATGCAATAACTTTTATGAAGGATTTTCTATTAGAATAGCAGTTACAGTATAAAGAAGAGAAGTGAAACACTTAGAAAAAAATGAGATATAAAAATGAGATTCTATGGAGATAAAAATTATCACCATAGAAAAATGAGATATACAAATATTTAGTTGGGTAACCTTTAGCATGAATTATGGCCTTACAATGTCTTTCCATGGAGTATACCAAGTCTTTTAGTTCTGCAGCTGCTACAATGTAAAACCAAGATTGAATGATTGCTTCTATTAACTGGGCTTTATTGCTTCTAACAAGTTTCTTTAGTCGGCTCCATAGATTTTCAATTGGGTTAAGGTCTGGGCTATTCCCAGGCCATTCCAGCAGTGGAATATGATTATCTTGAAACTCCAAAAGAAAGTGGTGTTATTAGCCATCAAACCTCAAAAGGTTTCCACAATTCTGGGCACTCCTGTATTATGATATAATTAGGTCATAGAAGAGATTGTTTTCCTAAACTAAATCAACCCTGACTATTCTTTGGAAGGACAGATACAGGAGCTGAAGTTCAAATACTTTGGCTACCAAATGAGAAGAGAGGATTCACTGGAAAAGATCCTGATGTTGGGAAAGATGGATGGTCAAAGGAGAGGTTGAGATGGCTAGATAGTTTCATCGACACAATGAACATGAATTTAGGCAAACTCCAGGAGTCAGTGGAAGACGGGGGTAAGTGGGGGTGGTTGTCTAGCATGTTATTGTCAATAGGGTCACAAAAAGTTGGATGCAATGGAACAACAAGAGATTGTTTATCAGAAATACAGATTTGTTAATATACCGTATATATACAACTTCAAAACTGAAAGGTTGTGGATGAGATTTGCTTTTGAGTCACCAACATGACATGAGAACTGTATTGTTTGTGGACTCAAGGGGTGAAATGCAATTTGAATCTGGGGCAAAAGAGTGTGATGATTCAGAGACTAGAGAAGGAAGCAACTTTAGATCCGCATTTTGTTCCCAAATGCATTGCAAGGCCAAAACATTAAGCATCCTATTTGTTCTTTTTTTTCTGACTTATCTCCTACCTTTGTTGTAGTTCCCACTCACCTAAAATTACTCTGTTGCTCCTTTGTTGCCATTCCACAGAACTATATTCTTAGAGAAGGGGTCACGAACAATTAGAGGCCAGAGCAGTGAGTGTATGTTTAAATAAGGTCAGGTTTATGCAGGCAAAACAAAGAAGGTGTTCAAACTCCCTCTTGTTTTGCCTGGACAAGCCCACTGCAGGTACAGACTTCCTTAGATGTGAGTGTTGAACTACAGCTAAGCATGTCAGAGTAGCTATTTGTCAAAACTATAGTTTTGCACTAACTGGTTTCCATATATAACGTATCCAAAATTCTGCATTTCCATTGTCTTAAATTTCTAACCCTTTCAAAATGCAGACGCTTCTCTGAACATTAATAGAAAAAGCTGATCAATCTAGTGGGAGTCCTAATAAAAGTAAGCCTAAATTGATAAAAGGGAGGCAGATGAGGAATAATGTTAGACAGATTATTAATATATTGGAATATATGGGCGAGCCTTTGAATAATTAGAAAGTTATTTTATGTAATGGGGAGGGGGTTGGGAGATGAAAAGCTTTGGATGTGGTTATTTGGATTGGAAGGGAAAATTTTATTCTATGTTTGGTTTATGTATAACAATACCTTGTGATTGACCCGGGAAGCCGGGGGGGGGGGGGAAGGGTTTTTTTTGTTTGTTTTTTTTGGAGGGAGGGGGAAAAAAGGGGGGAAAATGTTTTTGTTTTTTAAAACTCTTTCAATAAAAAAAAAAAAAAGAATTTCTAGGAAAACTGCAGCTATCCACTTAGTTGAGCAGGGATTATAGGAAAAAGAATGGGTGAAGAGCCGAGCAATGTCCCAGCTATGTTCTGCAGCACCTGCTATGCACACCTGCTGCCTGGGAACAAATGCCCTTGCTTGCTGGCCAGCTTGACTAAAGAGCAGTTTGCTTGTTAGAAAATACAGTACTTTTCCCTCTGTGAATCAAGTTGGCTGTTTCTGGATTTACGCCAACCGCTTAAAATCAGTTGTTTGTTGATATAATTATGCAGCAGGCAAAAGTTAATGTCATATCAGTCTCAAAGTCCCAAGGCTTCTAACCCAATGAAAATGAAGGTTGCAGCAGGTGCATCTTGCTCAAGTGAAAATCAAAACAAGAGAGCAAATAAGGATGGTTGGCTCAGACAGCACCTGCCTGATCCCCCCTCCTGTTTAGTTAGTAACTGAAGAAATGCACCCTGCACAGCTGGATATACAGTATTCCCTCTCCTATGTTAGCTCTATAGAATGTATCCACCTGGAAGATTTAAAAAAAAAATATCCAGCAAGATTTTAACATATATGGAGGCAATTGAACCTGGCCTCATGACTGATATTTTGAAAGGTTAACCAGGCTTCCTGTTGATGTCTCAGTCTTTGGCACTTAAATACTGTAAACAAGCCAAAGGAAACTATATGCCACCTCAAAAGAATTGTCCTCTTATTACACCAATTTGAAACAAAAACTAAAGAAAGCTTTTTAGTATATGACCCACAAGGGAGAAAGTGGAAAAACTGGGCTGGTAAAGACCCAGCTTATGCTTTTTGTGTTACTCAACAATACAGTATATATTTATCCATTGAAACTGCTCAGTTAAATAGCTGGAGGATAAAGTGAGAATATTCTGGAAACATTTGATAATTCCTAAGGCTTTGAAAAGCACTGGAATGAGCTTTAATGTTCTTTCAATGGTTCTTTCATCTAAATTGGCAGATATGCACAAAGAAATGTGATCTAGTTTTTTTCAGCAACGATCTATGGTAAACCTTCATCAAGCTATGTCTGGAAATGCTCAGAATTGGTAACTACTGCAGAAGCATTCACAGTCTCTTCACCACCATTCAGATGTATGTTCAGATGTATGCTTCCATAAACCACTTCTCAAGAGGCTCACTCTTTGCCTACATTCAAGATACATCACTTCTCTACCTTTTTGATAAGGCCTAGAAAACAGGCAAAAGCTGTGGTGCTGCAGTGGTTAGAATGCAGTACGGCAGGCAAACTCTGCCCACAAGCAGGAGTTCGATCCTGACCAGCTCAAGGTTGACTCAGTCTTCCATCCTTCCAAGGTCAATAAAATAAAGACCCAGACTATTGGGGGCAACATGCTGACATTTGTAAACCACTCGGAGAGTGATGTAAAGCACTGTGTAATGGTATATAAGCCTAAGTGCTAGGTGTTAAAAGCAATATGGGAGTTTTCAGTTTGCATTCAACCCAAGTGGCAGCAGCTGGTGTGTGTCCAATAAAAAGATGTGCCTGACATGTTCAAACGTCTTAGAACTTCCTCCAGAGACCAATGTCCACCAAAGAAAGAAAGATTCTGAAGTATAATGTTTCACAGAAATTTCCTGTATGTGTTATTTTATATCCTGCTGCACACTGTGCAATAAAAGGCTGGCAGCCTCTTGAGGAGAATTGAAACATGTTTCATAATACATGAAACGGCCATTATTGGGTAAACTTCTCTGTATTTTTATCTTCCTCTGCATATTTCTCTTGGCTTGTTTTCCATGGTGCACCTGTTTTCTGATTGTAGTTACCTCAGCAGGCCAACATCATACTGGGATGAGAGGATGATGGGAAGATAGTTCTTTTTTTTTTCAATAGGGCACTTATACTTCTATGCACCTTTTCTTAAGTTCAGCCCACTAACTTAATCTTTTGGGTGGAAAAGCAAATCCACCCTTCCACCAGTAGATAGATTGTAATTGAGCTTCGTGTATAAACTCATGAGAGGAAAAATCTATTCCACCTTGTAGGATTGTCTGGCAAAGAAAACAGATGCCTAAACTCAATTCTGCCCATATACATGGAGGACAAATTTGAAAACGTTCCTTTAAAAAATAAGAAAGGGAAAAAGTGATAGGAACCACAAGTCACCTTTAAACACATGACAAGCTGCACATCCTATTCTGGAGTTGGGAATGGAGGCCCAGCAAATCTGGAAGGGAAATCTGACAGGAAGGATAACAGAAACCAGGAATCTTTTAGGATCCTAGTTTTAAAGCAGTAGTGCTAAACATGCTTTTGCTTTGAAAACAGGTCAGGGTTGAATATTAGGAACAAATGCCAAGGCCAACAGCAATGTTCCAGGGAGACAAATCAAGCAGGACAGTTCCCAGCATTTAATACTGAGGCAAATTGGAGCCTTTGACTTCAGTTTAGTTGGATTTCCCCTCTTCTTTCTACAGGGGTGTGTGGGGGAGATGGGTCAATTTTGTTTTTAAAAAATCTGAAAGCCAGATATTATTATTGTTGCTCACCCAGTGAACCAGATGTTGAGGCTGGATTTGACATTTTTGTCAATCTATCTAGTCCTTCCCAAGGATGTGAGATAGGTAGTTGCAGATGCTGTCGTTTAATAATATTAAAGATATTAGTAGGATATAAGCTGTTCCAATTATTATGATTGGTTTCACAGTCAACCAGATGTTGAGATTGGATTTTGTATTTTATCCACCTATCAAATCCTTCCAAGGATGTGGGATAGATAGATATTGTTGTTGTGATATTAAAGGTATGTTGCGGGATATAAGTTATTCCAAGTAAGGCTGCCTTTTGCAATTGACTGATGGAGATTTTGTCATTTCCAATGGTGTTCAAATGATGCTCCAGATGTTTTGGGATTGCACCCAATGCGCTTATTAGTATTGGTACTATCTTTTCTTTCTTTTGTCACAATTGTTCTACTTCCATTTGCAAGTTCTTTTTGTATTATTACAGTCGGAATATGCGTGCAAAAAATACAGATTCAACCATTTTTCTTAAGTTTCCAAACCCTATCTCTCTCCCCCCACTCCCATTAACTCAACAGAGGATGAAAATGAGACACCAAAAACATTCTGTGCACAGTAAAATTTATGCTGGAAAGTAGTATATTGCAGAAAATAAAAGTTGAAAAAGGCTTCTTGGTAGAAAGTAGGCTTACCTTAATTATTTCAGGATGTCTGTCTTGGGGCATTATTTTGGAATCTTATTTACAGTGCTCTTATTTTTAAATGTAATCTTGTTACAGTATTGTGGAAAAGCAGCTCCGTTAGACTGCGTTTGTTCAGAAGTCCCTTTTATATTCAGGGAACTTCACAAGAGATCAACATAGTCATTTATATCAAAACAATCTTACTCTCTCCCTGGGGATGTACAGCAGGGGGCAGGAAAATGGAGAGAAGGATGCCTGTCTCAGATACGAAAGGGGGGAAAATATACATTGTAAGCTGTTCCTGAAATGGTTACCGCAAAGTATTGAGCCTTTCTGACACCTTAATATTTGTGTATATAACGCTACAAAGGAAGAGCTTTGTTCTATGACCTGATTCCAACTTCTGCAAATTCCTCATGGAGCCAACCTCATTGCTTAAACTGTAAAATCAGCACAGAAATGGAAAGCACTTACAGCAACCACACATTTACCACAACGAGCAATCAAAATGGGACAAGTCTAAACAAACTCTTAATAATCAGGAAGCATCTCTACAGGCTCAGAGCTATCATACTCCTTTGCAGAAATGATTATACACAGCCCTCATTAGCCATTAAACGAAGAAGCAAGCGCCCATGGCACCAAGGGAAAGAGGCCGTCACACAGCATTTTCCCCAAACTGTCATGCCCTTAACTTTTTCACTGCCATTCTTCATTCTTCATTTTAGAGTAGGGGTGGGAATGATGGTCCTTTTATGACTTGTGAACTTCAATTCCCAGAATTCCTAAGCCAGTCATCCTGGTTCAGGAATTCTGGGAGTTGAAGTCTACAAATCATAAAGGGGCCGTCATTCCCCACCTCTGTTTTAGAGGTAGTGCTCAATTTACGACCACAGTTGGGGCCAGATTTATCCTTTGCTAGGAAAAGGTGGTGGTTAAATGAGGCCTGCTCAATTTTACAACCTTTTTTGCCATGGTTTCCAAGTGAATTACAATAGTTGAGAAGTGAATTATGAGGTTGTTAGGCAAATCTGGCTTCTACTATTGATTGTGCTTGTCAGAAGCCAGCCAGGAAGATCGCAAATGGCAATCACCTGACCCCTGAGTCCAGGGGTGGGCTTCAAAAATTTTAGCAAGGGATTCTCTGCCCACCCTCTGTTGGGTGGGCATGGCCATGGTAGCCATAGCCTAGTCGGCCTCTGCACCATGGTGGAGGGCCTGTTTTTGCCCTTGAGCTTCCAGGAGGGCAAAAACAGCCTCCCCAGGCTCTGGAGGCCCTCTGGAGGCCAGAAACGTGGTCCCCAAACTTCCAGTAGGCCAGTTTTTCGCCCTCCCTGAGCCTCCACACGTGCCCTGCACTTACCTGCATACAAAACGGGCTGTGTGGGGATGTCGGGGAGGGGAGGGGTGGGCAGGGTGAGGCCAGCCAGGTGTGGAACTTGGGGGTTCTCCAAACTGCACAGAATCTTAGCTAGAGGTTCTCCTGAACCCCTGTGAACTCCCAGCAGCCCACCCCTGCAGCCCACACTGCAACCTTCATAAATGCATGCTTGTTGCCGAGGGTTCGAATTTTGATCACGTGACTGTGGGGGTGCTGTGATGGTCATAAGTGACTTTTTTCAGTGCCATTATAACTTCAAATGATGGCTAAGCGAACGGTTGCATGTTGAAAACTACCTATAACTAATTTGTTATAATCGTCCTTATCTGCCCCATTCAGTTTTAATTTGCACTGTTTTCTTTGGCATGATGACTTAATATTAAAAGCTTGATTTGAGAGATTTTCAAAATGGAAAAATATGTTTTTTTTAATTTTATTTAGATTTATATCCCGCCCTTCTCTGAAGACTCAGGGCGGCTTACATTGTGTAAGGCAATAGTCTCATCCTATTTGTATATTTATATACAAAGTCAACTTATTGGCCCCCCAACAATCTGGCTCCTCATTTTACCTACCTTATAAAGGATGGAAGCCTGAGTCAACCTTGGGCCTGGTGGGACTCGAGCCTGCAGTAATTGCAGGCAGCTGTGTTTTTAATAACAGGCTGTCTTACAGCCTGAGCCACACCACGGAGATTACATGTTCATGTAATCTCAGTAGCAATAATAACAATTCTTATTTTGCCTTATAATCTTGGGGAGGGTGATTAAAGTAGTTTTCAATATATTTTGAATTAGCATTTTTCCACTTATAACAATTCTATTAAAATGCATTAAAAGTGTTGAAAATGTGCATTCTTCTGTTGCTTAGTAATACGTAAATAATTTGCTTATAATGCTCACTGCTATTTTTAGCGCTAAATGATATTTTTGTTTTGGCCCGCCGGCAGCCAGTAGAGCTGGCAGCAGAATAGGATAGTGAGGAGGTTGAGGAAGAACTTGGGCCAGTCCTGGGGGGCTGGGGAAAGTTCAGACGAGGGCTCTGCATTGAAAACAGAGAGATAGTTATGATAGTTATGTGCTGTCTCTGGAGTCTCCGGAGCCTCCAAAGTCTGACATCAGTGAGGCAGAAGAACGTGGGAGCCTATTCCCAGTGTGCACATGTGCAGAGCTGCCAGAAGACAATTAAGAAAACAGGGTCGACTTGGGAGTAAGGCTTGGAGATGATTGGCCCCTCCCATAAGACATAAAGGAGGAGCAAACAGGACATGAGCTTTTGGAGGTAGCAATTAGTTCACCTGGTCAGTTCAAGAGTGCTGTTTGACTCTATGCCAAGTTTGGCCTTGCCCTGCATTTGGCAATTAGTTCTCTGGCAGCATTCCAAGGGAGATAAGGTGGGTATTTATAAACATTCCCCTGTTTGTGAAGCCTTGTGGACTGTGAATGACAATAATTCATAGCCGTGTAAATAAAAGAGGTTTTACCGGGACTAAGATTGTTCTTTATATTTTCTAAGGAAGCCTAGGTCAGAACATTTTTTCCCCAAAAAAGTTTACATTTAATATAGTTGTGGGATGTGGCCTAAGGGATGGCCTGGAAGAAAACTAGCTGTTTAGTTTCTTATTTCACTTTCAGCACTTATTGAATCTTAATATCTTGCCAGTTAAGCTATGGAAGGGCCAAGGAGCGCCATTATTGGGCTGCATTTAGGCATAAATTGGTCTTAATCCAGCTTTTTTTGTTTTTTTTTGTTTACATTTATACCCCGCCCTTCTCCGAAGACTCAGGGCGGCTTACAGTGTATAAGGCAATAGTCTCATTCTATTTGTATATTTTTACAAAGTCAACTTATTGCCCCCCCAACAATCTGGGTCCTCATTTTACCTACCTTATAAAGGATGGAAGGCTGAGTCAACCTTGGGCCGGGCTCGAACCTGCAGTAATTGCAGGCTACTGTGTTCTTAATAACAGGCTTTACCAGCGTGAGCTAAACCGGCCCTTTTGATTATAAAGCCCAGATGTCATAAATTCTGGAGTACATTCAAGTCCAAGAAATACAGATAGTCCTCGACTTACGACCACAATTGAGCCCAAAATTTTGGTTGCTAAGCAAGGCAGTTGTTAAGTCAGTTTTGTCCCTTTTTATGACCTTTCTTGCCATAATTGTTAAATAAATCATTACAATTGTTAAGTTAGCAACATGGTTGTTAACTGAATCTGGCTTCCCCATTGACCTTACTTGTCAGAGGTTCACAAAAGAAGGTCACAACTCTGGGATACTGCAACCATCATAAATATGAACCAGCATGGGCATGCTACAATGGTTGTATGTGTGAAAAATGGTCATAAGTCACTTTTTTCAGTGCCGTTGTAACTTCAAATAGTTACTAAACGAATGGTTATAAGTTGAGGGCTACCTGTAAACCAGTTATTCCAATACCAGCACATATTAGAATCAAATCACTTCAGATCAACTAATATGGAGGATGGAATAATTTCTCAGCTCAGTATCTGGACTATGTATGTATGCATCTATTACTATGAAAAATGACTGCATGATTATAGACAATTAATGTGTCAGCCTTTCAATGTAAACTAGACAGAAATCATGGCCAAATGTGTTAATTCTACTTTAAGAGCCACGGTAGCGCAGTGGTTAGAGTGCAGTATTGCAGGCTACTTCTGCTGACTGCCGGCTGACTGCAATTTGGCAGTTCAAATCTCACCAGGGTCAAAGTTGACTCAGCCTTCCATCCTTCCAAGGTGGGTAAAACCGAGGACCCAGATTGTTGGGGTCAATATGCTGCCTCTGTAAACCACTTAGAGAGGGCTGTAAAGCACTGTGAAGCGGTATATAAGTCTTAAGTGCTATTGCTATTGTAGAGTTATATTAACAGAGTCTTACAAGTCTGAAAATACATTTCTTCCGCCATTCCCTTTACAGCCAAAGAAACTGGCCAGGACCCCTTCTAAACTGCTTGCCCCACCTACATCCCTGCTGCGAGCTAAGCTGCCTTTTATCTGATCGTTCCGTCGGCTGCATCTCCCCCCCACCAAAGTCATCCCCACCTACTGTTACATACTGCAACTGAAGAATGTATTTTAGAATGCATCACACGATGCAGAAACTGCTGGAGATTGGAGCTATGTGTAGCTGGTTCACAATTATCTCACCATGGATTATTAGAGGATGACATACCAGGAGCCAAAAAAGCCCAAGTATTACTCAGTAATTGGTGTAGCTTAGTAAGCTCAGTTCCAGGGAAAGAGAATCATTCAATTTTATCAATCAAGGGCTCCATGGAGAGTCTTTAATTCCATTTCGGAATGCTCACAATTAATCCCTAAGACTTCCAAAAATTGAATTTATACTTGCTAAAATGTGATTTTCCCCTCTTTATATATAGCATTAGAACAACTAAGATTGTATTTTATTTTAAATTTTTTAGATTTCTGACTTATCATATCCTGGGCTTGATGAGAAAAGGCGAATAGATGTCAAAAGCTATAAAAAGCTATCTACTTGCCTGATATTATGTTTCTCACTGTAGTATGGTACTGTTTGTAATAATGTATATATACATATACACACACACAGTTTGGAAAAGCAAACAAAAGAACCTCATGAAACCTAATCAACTAGCTATCATCTAAAATAAACAGAACAGGAATTCCATTATTTACTGTCCAACGCTTGGAGTGAACTATAGAAAATAATATGCTGTGCTTTATCACTGCCCTCTTCTATGATAAACTTTGCCTTTAGCATATGATACAGGTGGCTCTCAGGAGCAGGACTCAGCTGCTCTTCTTTTAAAACAGACAAATATACAGACTGGGCAGATGGCAGTTTGGCACTTGCTACTTCTGCAAATGATTTTGTATTGCTTCTGGAAAGCCAATGTCTGATTCTGCATCAGTTAACATCACTGGAGAATGCCTGGTAAATTGAAGGATTGAACTCTTATTCCCAAGGGGACCTTAAAGAACTAGATAGTTTCCCTCTACTTGGATATTTCCTTTAAGACAGAGGATCTGTTCTGCATATAATTATCAAAACCAATTTGATGGGAGGAAGCATTTTCTTACAAGGGCTATAATAGCAACTCACTTTCTTTGTCACTGAAGAAAAACCAGAATTCATATTTTAGTGACTGGCTTACAAAATAATTACTTCTCTGAGCCTACTTCAAAGTGGTTATCTATGTGTATCAAAAAGAAAACAAGAAGCAGCTATTTAATTAAGTAGCAGCTGAAGAATTAAGGCTAATGCTAATTATTGTGGAAGGCACTTTGTTTCCATAATAATAATCAGCATCAAGGGGAGAGGTTAGGAAAATCTGGAAAGCAATATCAGAATTACTGACTGATAGAGGTTCTCAAGCCATGGTTAGACTATGGATCTGGTCATATTGTCTCAGATGGAGAGCCAAATCAGGGTGGGTTAGAGTAGAGAAAGAACTTTAATCTAGCCAGGGCCAGCTGAAACTTCCTTGGATGAATAGAGCCACATCATGGTGCTAGTTCATCATCATTTATTCAAAGAATTCAAGATACAGGTCTATAAAGAAGCCAGATTTTAAAGAGATATAGCTCAAAACCATTTATTTATTTCTTAGATTTGCTACCCATCTTAGTTTGAGCCAACTCTGGACAGCTTACAACTTTAAAAGCCAATAAAACCATGAACAACAAATACTCTTAATAAGACTAATAAATTACAATTAAAAAGGAGGGGAGGAAGGGGAACATGATGTACATGGGGACAGGTGGGGATCTTCTCTGAATACATCAACCATCTTCAATGGAAGATACCTTCCCATTAGGGCTCCCAAGCCAACTGCCAGAGCCAGGTTTTCGGGCCCTTACAGAAGGTCAGAAGGATAGGAGCAGATCTCACCTCAGGGATCGATTTACACCAATCATAATGGAATAAGAGATGCTATACCACCTCAAAGTGTCCTAGCTTGCCTGGAAATTTCATCATATTCTGAAGAAGAAGCAGAGACACAGGAATGTATTCTTTACTCCTGTGTTCAATGGGAGAATGGTGCTCCATTTTTCAAAAACACAGTTTGGATTGATCTACTGAGTCTAATCCGATCATCAGATGGGACTATTTTTGAACTATTTTTGAAATTGTCAGCCAGCCCCTCCCCCCCCCATAGCGAAAGAACACTTGTATTGTGCATATGAATGTAGATTATTTGATAGGATATCTCTTCAACTACTATTACAGGGATTTATATAAAGGCAGGTGCTTCCCATAATAGTACATTTACGTGTAAGGCCTTTTGTTATTTATGCTCACAGCATTTTTTAAAAAATTACTTTTTGTTTACCCAAATAATTTTATGCAAATCTCTCAAGGATTCTTCCCTGCTATTCCATGATCACTTCCAGTGCTACCTCAGCAATTAAAAAGCTGAAGTGTTATATATCTCTTGTGGCAAACTTCAGTTAATATGACAATTTTTCCAGCTCCTTTACAAAAAGAGCATTGTGCCTAAATGGACTTCCAGCAAGTAGTTCCATTCACTGTTGTATCTACAGTTTAGAAATATTTTAGATTTAAAATAATGGACTGACATTATTTGAATCCCAGAATATCAGCAGACTCCATTTATTTACCTTTTTAAAAATAAAAACCAGTCCCATAATCGGAACTCTCTGAATGTTTTACAGTAAAACATACTTTAACAAAGAACAAATTTTTTTTATTTTAAAAAAATTACCTGCAAAATAAAAACACCATCAAGGCAGTCTTTCAAAAACTAAAATAATGTGAATATACAATGAAAAGCTACAGGATCCAATCTGGACCAGTCACTGCGACCTGAATTTTAGTCTTCTAAGCTTTTGAACTCGTGCTGGAGCTCATTCTCAGGAAATCTCTCTCCAGCTCATAGTCTGTCACACTCTACTAGAGAGAAGCTAGCATAGAATGGAATGGAATGGAATGGAATAGAATAGAATAGAATAGAATAGAATAGAATAGAATAGAATTTATTGGCCAAGTGTGATTGGACACACAAGGAATTTGTTTTTGGTGCATATGCTCTCAGTGTACATAAAAGAAAAGAAAAAGAAAATACCTTCATCAAAGGTACAACATTTACAACACAAATGATGGTCATAGGTTGCAATTTAACCCTTAGTAATAGCAACAAAAAGTTACAGTCATACAGTCATAAGTGGGAAAAGATTGGTGATGAAAACTATGAGAAGATTAATAGTAGTGCAGATTTAGTAACTAGTTTGACAGTGTTGAGGGAATTATTTGTTTAGCAGAGTGATGGCATTTGGAAAAAACTGTTCTTGTGTTTAGTTGTTCTGGTGTGCAGTGCTCTATAGTGTCATTTTGAGGGTAGGAGTTGAAACAGTTTATGTCCAGGATGTGAGGGATCTGTAAATATTTTCACGGCCCTCTTCTTGATTCGTGCAGTATACAGGTCCTCAATGGAAGGCAGGTTGGTAGCAATTATTTTTTCTGCAGTTCCCTGAAGATGGGCTCCAGCACAAGTCCAAAAGCTCTAAGACTAAACCTCTGGTCTTGGTGACCAATCCAGATTGGATCCTGCAACATTATCCTGGGACACATATATTTGCCTTCATTTGTAATGAAAAAGTAGTTTAGAAGCCTGGGAAAACAGAAAGGCCTTCAAACGATCCTGGGTGCCAGTTGAATTTCTCTGGGGAGAAAATGCCATGTGTCTCAAGGAGTTACCAACCAGAGAGGGATTGCCTCTAAAAGAGACCACCAGCAAGTAATTACCAGCAAGTAATTATTCAGAAAAAAATAATTAATTAGTCTTGTAAACTAAGTTCATGTTTGAAGTTTCAACCTGGTTTTCTACCACATACTTAAGCAACAGTATTATCTCAGAGCTATCTTGAAATTTAAAATGATGGCAGATTGCTTCTTGCAAGTTCATTCTCTGTGCCCTCTGGGCATAAACAGCACTGCATTATAAAGTTATTTTGCCAAAAGGAAAACAATTAGAGAACAATATATAATTAACGATTTGCATTTAAGAAGAATGGTTTGCAGTCTTCGCAAAAATATACTGCAAAACACTTATGCTGGAACCTTCCTATGAATCCATTCTGGAAATATAGTGACAGAACATTTAAATATTTAGTGTACAGGAAGTGAATCAATGCTTTGGCAATCTGTAGTCCATAAAGCACTCTAATTAGAGGAAAGTTTATAAACATTAACCAGTATTTTAACATAACGCTGCACTATGTGCTGTACATGTTCATAGAAATAATAAACCAAGTTAGCTGTATATGTATCCATAGCAGCTGGTCCATTTCTCTCCCCTCCTGCAAAGCAATTCCCAGTCTTACTAGCAATTTCCAGCAGGCCAATGCAGTGCAATAAACTGTGAGGATGTCATCACGCCAATGCTGCAGTTACATACTCTAACTCTGATGTCTGATGCAAGCAGGTCTGTTGTGGCATTTGTGTCCTGATATCATTTCCATGCTATCACTTCTCCCCTTCCTTGAGCAATCATGGCCTGCTTAAAAATCTCCATGGCCTACTAATGGAGCACCCACAACTTCTGAAGGCAAGTCGTTCCACTGGTTAACTGTTCTCACTATCAGGAAATTTCTCCTTATCTCTAGGTTGGCTTTATTCTTGATTAGTTTCCATCCATTGCTTCTTATCCTGCCTTCAGGTGCTTTGGAGAATAGATTGACATCTTTGTGGCAGCCCCTCAAATACTGAAACACTGCTATCATGTCTCCCCTACTCCTTCTTTTCATTAATCTAGACATACCCAATTCCTGCAACCGTTCTTCATATGTCTAAGTCTTCTTCAGCCTCCTTTGCTGCTCTTCTCTGCACTCTTTCTAGGGTCTCCATTTTTTTTATATCATGGTGACTGAAACTGGTTGCAATATTCCACGTGTGGTCTTACTAAGGCATTATAAAGTGTAACTAACACTTCATGTGACCTTGAGTCTATCTCTGTTAATGCAGCCTAGGACTTCATTGGCTTTTTGGCGGCTGCAGTACAAACATTCAAAGTAATATAAAACATTACTATTATGAAAAGCCAGTTTCAGGAAAATAAATAAAGAACAATAAGGAACAACCTAACAAATAAGTAACAAGATTTACAATAAAATAGAACTAGCTTATCTAGTTGTAATTTTTATCTTGTTTACCTCACAAGACTGAAAGTATATTTCTCCCTGTCTCCTATACAACCCAAGAAACTAAGGAGGGTCCTTTCTGAACCTCTTGCCATTATCCAGGAGCAAGTATGCTGCCTTTGATGTGACCGTTCTCTTGGCATTGTCTCTTGGCTCAATTTCCCAAAGTCTTTCCCACACACCATCACAGAAACCTAGCTTGTAATAAGAATTTATGATCCATAGCTCTCAATTCAGGTAACAAGATACCTACAATGCCACAATACAATATACTTTTTCCAGAATATAAATCTCATAACACACAACCTTACCATGAAAAGAACACTTCTGCCAATATTGTACAAGTAGAAAAGGTTGGACAGACATAAAGGGAGAAAATTGTTACTGAATAAGAGCCAAGAACATTAAATATTTCACTATGCTGGGCAAGTATTGGGTCATTTATCAGAGATAAACCTCCTTCATGTCAAAATTTCTTTTGTTACTGGAGGGTAATCTTTTACAGCTACCGCCCCCCACATTTAAAGTCAGAATTAAAGGGTCCAAGAACAGTTAACAATTGTTTAGGAATCCTTTCCTGCTTTTTTTTCCCCAAGTATCATATCAACCCAAGGACTTGCTTATCAGCAGCTCATCACATCCACTCAATATTTTCCATTTGAGGGTAATATTCATTCCTGAACATTCAGAAACTGAAGAAGCTTCTTGAATGAGAAGGGAAATGTTTTCAAGGGAAAAAAACCCCAAGAAAGTCCAGTTGAGTTTTGGAAAAGCATCTTTGGGGCAACCATGACTGGATAATTGAGAATCTCCATAACATTCATTCCTAAACTAACCATATCCATGGTGCTCATTTCCCATGTAGCCCCATCATATGGACTTAACATATCAAATGCACATATCTGTGAAGCTGACTCTGGTCCAAGTTCTCTTGCCCTGTGCTGCCGAAGTACTTACAAAATCAAATCACAAGATGCTGAAAGTAATCTGCTGTGAACTTCTTTCCAAAGGTGCTTAAGGCCTAGAGAAGGAGCTGCACGCTCTTCATTTTTAGGCCTGTGGTAGCTGTTATTGCTTTCCTATGAAAAAGAGGAGTCAGTGGATGGTTTAAATTGTTAATATCACTCATTTTTTCCTCATAAAAAGGCACTGCTAATGTCTGACTGCTGTGCCTCATGGATAATTCATTGTGCTTCTTAATGCACAAGGCTCTCCTCTGCAATCCATTTCTTAGGATAAAAAATTACCTGCAAAAATTAGATCCCTCATGAAATATGAATATGAACCTGAAATTCAAGGGAGACCCTGGGTATCTTCATTAACTATTATAAAATAAATAAATAAAAACAAAAACCATTACAAGACCAGAACGGAAATGAAGTCCTAGAAAAGAAAGGGCAGAGCTGAGTATCGTGGTGCTTCTTTTTATCCTCAATTGTTGCAAAGGAAGTGCTCCCAGCTTGGCCTGGTAGGACAATCTCTTAGAACAGGGGTGTCAAACTCATGTCATCATGGCAGCGTCATGTGACCTATCGGGACTTTTTTCCCTTCGCTAAACCGGGCGTGGGCGTGGCCAGTGCATGTCGCATCTGGCCTGTGGGCCGGGAGTTTGACAGCCCTGTCTTAGAATGTCTATCAGCAATACTGCTATCAATATAAAGAAGAGTGTCTCCAATAGTGTCTCAAATTGAAAACCTTCAAGATCTTCCTCCCCACAAGATAAAAACGAAGTACCACTCAATCCTCCCTTTTCCTGCATTTCAATCAATGCCCAACAGATATCAGCCACACTTTGAACTAAAGCCCAGAAGAAAGCATGGCCAATTATCAAGTAACTGTAATGGATAGAAGAAATAATATTGAGGAGCAGAAGGAAGAATATTGAGGAGCAGAAGGAAGAGCCACAATCAAGACAACAGTGAGATAAAAGAAATCTGAGTCAGGCCGAACTTAACCTGAGTAATTGTCTCAGGCAAGACTCTAATTTTCAGGAAGATAAAGGGAGGGAGAGAGGAAGCACATTCAGACTTGACAGACTGTTCTACAACTTATAATAAAAGTAATATTAGCATGTGTGACTTTGATTTCTTAGTCTGGTGTACATTGAAGGGTTAACAGTAATAGTAGCACCATTAGAACCGGTCACAGTAGTATCAAGGTTCCTGGTCAGGGAAGATTCTTTGACAACTAGTAGGAATTAATCAGTAGCCACTAATGTTGCACAAAACAAGTTATGATGTGGATACTCTCATAACTCTATATGTCCTTGGTGTCCTTCCAATAACCTGCTTGTCATCTAATTTGCATCGAAACAGATGGAAGAAAATTGCTTCTGGTACAGTTTTGAATGACTGGAAAAGCTCATGAACTGAGTCGTTTCCACTCACTGATCCCCCACCTAAACTTCTGGCACATCATTCTTTAGTCGTATAAATAACACTGGCAACTATTTTCAAAGATACGTTTGGTCTGCTTTTAAAATACTTTGCAATGCAAATTGTAGACTGCAAAAGTAAAGGAGAAAAATATATATGGCAAAGGACACCAAATGTGGGATAAATTAAAACTGAGATAATTTAAGAAGCCGGATGCTGCCCAATACTTTGTAAAAAAAGGCAAATGGAACAAGGGCATTTGAATGCTATATTGCAACAGGAGCTAAAAGGAAAAGAGAAATTGTCACAAAAATCTGCAGTTCATTTATTGTTATAAATGCACTTAAACTGTCAATCCAAATCAGCTTTTTGCCTTCAGAAATTAAAAAGCTGAACTTTTATACAAAATGTGTTCTGCTATCTCAAAATTGATTGTTTGATTATCTGCCATCAACTTATTGCCGGCCCTTAGTGACCATACAGAGAGATTTTCTCCATGATCTGGCCCTAATGTGGCCCTTCCGCTCTTCCAATGCTACTGTAACTGAATCCACCCATCTTGCTGCTGGTCTCTTCTTCCTTCACCCTTCCCAGTATTAAAGCCATCTCCAGAAAGTTGACTCTTGAGTCTTTCAAGAAGAAAAAAAGAAGGAAGGAAGGAAGGAAGGGAGGGAGGGAGGAAGGAAGGAAGGAAGGAAAGAAAGAAAGAAAGAAAGAAAGAAAGAAAGAAAGAAAGAAAGAAAGAAAGAAAGAAAGAAGGAAATGATCTTTGAGACTTTCAAGAAAAGATTTGGCAGCCATTTGCCAGAAATAGTATACAGTCTCCTGCTTGAGCAGGGGGTTGGAACAGATGATCTACAAGGTCCTCTCCAACTCTGTTATTCTGTATAATGTGTCTGAGGTAGGATAACTTGAGCCTAGTATTTCTGCCTCAAGTGAAGATTCTAGATTGATTTGCTTGATGATCCATTTGTTTGTTTTCCTGATTGTCTGTGATTTTCTGAGCAATCTTTTCCAGCAGTAAAGTTTAAAAACATCAGTACTCTTACTAGCTTGCTTCTTCGAAGTCTAACTTTTGCTACAATAGAGTATAACAGAATAACTGAGTTGGAAGGAACCTTGTAGGTCATCTAGTCCAACTCCCTGCCCAAGCAGGAAAACCTACACCATTTCTGACAGATGGCAGTCCAGTCTCTTCTTGAAAATTTCCAGTGATGAAGCTCCCACAACTTCTGAAGGCAAGCTGTTCCATTGGTTGATTGTTTTTACTGTCAGAACATTTCTCCTCATTTCTAGGTTGAATCTCTCCTTGATCAGTTTCCATCCATTATTCCTGGCCTTTGGGTGCTTTGGAAAATAGATTGACCCCTTCCTCTCTGTGACAACCCCTCAAGTATTGAAACACTACCGTCATGTCACCCCTGATCCTTCTCTTCACTAGATTAACCATGCCCAGTTTCTGTAATTGTTCTTCATATGTTTTAGCCTCCAGTCCCCTAATCATCTTTATTGCTCTTCTCTGCACTCTTTTTAGAGTGTCATACCATAGCTTCTATTGTTCTGATCTTTGTAGGTATAGACACATCATGGCATTTGACTATCTTTTCCAAGATCATGACTGCCCTATCACATGCTAGCCTGCAGCATATTTGTTGACTGCGTGTTCCTTTACTGATGATGGCTGAGTCTAAAAGGCAGAATATATCCATCACTTTGATATCTTCATTGTCAATTCTAAGGCTGATTGTTCTACTGCTAGCTTTATTTTGGTTTTCTCTATATTTCATTTTTGTCCCATTTTTTTCACTGGGCTCCTTGTCTTTTATTACTAGGGCTTGGCACATCCTATGTATTTTCAGCAGTCAGGGTAGTGTCATCAGCATCGTGAAGGTTATTGATATTTCTTTCTCTTGTTTATTAATCTTATTTCTTCACTGTTCAAACTATACTCACTTTCTTCCAATCCAGCTTCCCTTAGTATATATTTGGCCTGTAGGTTGAATAAAGACGGGGAGAGTATACAGCCTTGGGGGTACACCTTTGCCAATTTGGAGCCTGTTTGTTTCACTACCTTCTATCCATGCTGTCGCTTCCTGACCCATATATAGCTTTTGCACACGGACAATGAAATATACGGGGATTCCTATTTTTCTAAGGATTTTCTACAGCTCAGTGTGATCTCACATAGTGACTTCTTTTTGATATTATTTGGCTTTCACAGTTATCCAGCATGCATCAACAATGTCTCGACTTCCCCCAAGATCAGCATGCTGAGTGGCAGTGGGCGAAGAGGAATTTATTCCTCCTGCTGATGAACAGCTGATTTTGCTGCCAAAATGGGTTCTTCAGCAGTCAGTTCCCTAGATCTAAATGGTAGATTTATGGCAGATAAGAAGCCGTTGTAGATTTTCTACAAGTTGGTTAACTTTTTTTTTTTTTTAGCGTTTGGCAGGTGTTAGCCAGGGATCACCAGGGTGGCTGGCTGCCTCTGTGAAAGAATTTTTTTGAAGCATTGTAATCTTATCCGAGGGACACCTGAATGCCAGTAGGCAATTTGGGGAGGGGGGGGGCTCCTTTCCTGTCCCTAAACTGTTAATTACTTTGCCTTTATATATAGTCGATAGATGACAGGTCAAATTGGTTGCAAAAAGAGATAGAAGTTTATAATTTTGGGGCAGCTTTGCAAAGTGTGGGGGCGGAACACTAATATTGTTCCAATATATTTAGCAGTATTCAGCTAGGGGAATAATATATGTATATGTGTTTTGATCTTTTGTCTTTTTTAATGCACAATTTTCCAATGTTTTGTTTATCTTTGTTTTGTTTTTGTAACATTTTCCCCCTTTTTGGGGAGTTTGTATTTTACCCTGATTTTCCAAATAAAATAAAATCTATTTAAAAAAAGCAATAATGTTTCATGTTCCTCATCCTTGTCTAAATCCAGCTTGAACAGCCAATGTCTCTTTTTCCATATTGGGCTCTAATTTGCTTTGGTTTATGCTAACCCCAATCCTAACCCTCACATCCTGGACATAAATTGTTTCAACTCCTACCCTCAAAACGACACTAGAGACACACCAGAACAACTAGACACAAGAACAGTTTTTTCCTGAAGGCCATCACACTGCTAAACAAATAATTCCCTCAACACTGTCAAACTATTTACTAAATCTGCACTACTATTAATCTTCTCATCGTTCCCATCACCCATCTCCTTTCACTTATGACTGTGACTATAACTTTGTTGCTGGTAATCCTTGTGATTTATATTGATATTGATTGTTCCTGATTGCTTATTTGTACCCTATGACTATCATTAAGTGTTGTAATATTAAGTGTTAATTTTGTACCCTATGACCATCATTTGTGTTGTAAATGTTGTACCTCAATGAAGGTATCTTTTCTTTTATGTACACTGAGAGCATATGCACCAAGACAAATTCCTTGTGTGTCCAATCACACTTGGCCAATAAAAATTCTATTCTATTCTATTACCCTAATTATTTTGTTAGCATGCAAAATTAAGGATACTGTACGACAGTTTACACATTCTGCGGTCTCTTTTTTTTTTTTTTTGGTACTGAAACATAGATTGACCTTTTCCAGTCTTTGGGATATACTAAAAGACTCCAATGACAGACAGTTACTGAGTCAAAGGAGACAAAGCAAAGATGGAAGGAGTATACTGAGAAACTGCACAATGCCACATCCAAGATATGTTAGAAGATATTCCCTACTTACAAGATGTCTATGGAGACTCTCAGCTGTCCCAAAGCTGTTTTTCCAAGAGGTAACTGGAGTTCTTTTCCAAGAGGTAACTTTTTTTCCTTGAAGACGTTTTGCTTCTCATCCAAGAAGCTTCTTCATTCCCTGAAGAACTCTAATAGTAGTTTGATCAGCATTACCTAACTGGAAGGTTATAGAAACTGATGGAATACCTAACTAAATATGGCAAGCAACCAAACAAGAATCAGCAAGAGTTCTAACAAAGCTGCGTCAGCAAATCTGTACCATGACAGAGGGGCCAACAGACCGTCTCAAGAGATCCAGTAAATATTTCAAAAATATTTATTTTAATCTTGCAGTAAATCAAAAAGCAAATGGCTTCTGTGAAGAAATCTATTCACATTAATGTATTTATGCTCACATCTCACATACTCTCACACACATATACACATCTTTTGCATTTTTTATATATTTAGACGAAGCATTTTTCCGCCTAGGAGGAGATACACTTGCGTAAAAACTACATGCATTCCACAAATGGACAGCTTTTCAGTAGGACAACTTTCTCAAAACAACCATCACCACCAAAAAAACAAAAAACAAAACAAAACCTAAGGCATGCCTTTTTTACACGGACAGTTTCATAAACAGATTCAAGAAGTACTTAGAGTATCTAATTGAAGCAGACAGCCATTTTGCCCTTGACAGCCTGTGACACACACACACACATGTACAAAAAAAAAGAATTGTGGGGATTTAGATAATTATTATTTCATTGCTATAAATACATATAAAATATAGTAATTTCATTCAGGTAACCCGACTGTGATGTGATCAAAGAAACTAATAGATAAGAATCTCTTGATTTAGTATAAAATAGAGGATTCTCCAAAGGCAGAATTTTTAAAATGGCCTTGAAAATTACCTCGTCTCCCTGTATTAATAATAAAGCAACCCCATTAATGGTGAAAGCTTACACTTTTTTTTGCAAGCTTAAGCACATAAAGTCATCTTCTCCAATCTCTCGATTTTACTATGAAATAGAGGAATAGACTGGATTTTTTTTTAAAAAAGGGGGCCTTGAAACATATCTTATTTCCCTCTTATTAATGCTGCTATCATTTTAAAGTTGTCATGATGCTGCTATTAGAAGCTGTTCGTTTTCTTCTGTTGCTCATCCAAGTACTGATCCAACTTTTGCTCGATCAGCCAATGTCACCTAAGTGTTCCTGTCACCCACCTAGACTTAAACATATTTTTATAAAGAGTAACAGTCTTCTTTATATTTAATTTTAGTCCCACTTTTTCACTGCGTTCTTTGACTTTTAGTACTAGTACCTCTTAAATTTATAGAGCTGCTATAAATAGGTCTAAACGTCTTCTCACAGCAATGCCAAAATTGCTTTGGACCACTGATGTCCTTGATTGTGACCACTTGGACAAGGCAATAAATATTACTTAAACCAGTACTTCTTAACCTTGGGAACTGAGATGTGCGGTCTTCAACATGAAAAATTCTCAGATTTCTGGGAGTTTAAGTTCCTACATCTTGAAGTTTCCAAGGTTGAAAAGCATTGATTTAAACATTTCCATTTTTAATTATCAGTGGCAGTGATATTTGTATAATAAATCATTTTCATTTTCTGTTTAAATTATTGTTAATAACTTAGAAAAATATTTGATTTTCATTTCAGAAGAATAATAGGAAACAGACATTTTTTAAAAAAATGGTAGACACATACAAACACAGATACTGAGGTTATAGTTATAAACTGTGGTATTAAATAACCAACCATGTTCTGTCCTTTAAGTGAATATAAGCTGTCCCAAAGGTGCTTTTTCAAGAGGCAACTGAAAAAGTATCTTTGGGATAACCATGACCTGGATCAGGGGTCTCCAACCTTGGCAACTTTAAGCCTGGAGGACTTTGACTCCCAGAATTCCCCAGCCAGCTTTGAATTCTGGGAGTTGGTCCTCCAGGCTTAAAGTTGGCAAGGTTGGAGACCCCTGACCTGGATGACTGAGAATCTCCACAGACATAAATATAAGATGAAAAAATATCCCTTCGGAAAATTGCTAATTAATAATGTAGTTAAATAATTTTGATCAGACTCGTTTAAAAAAAGTATCAGGATTTTTTCCTTCTTTTAATTTAGGAATGTATTTTACTGGCTGAATCATAGTTCAGACAGATTTGAGAAATAAATAATTTTAAAAGTTTGAGGCGCAGAATTATAGGAGCTTAGAGATACATGTGCAAGATTCATGCATCACTCAGATTCAGAATATAATTGGTTGGTTTTCGTATGATAAAAACCTAGACAAATCACCGCTTCCAAAACAACTTTATTTTGACTTAAAATAATTCTTATAGCTCCTGCTGGAAGTGAGGTTCTAGAAGTTGTCGAATACCACAGATTTTTTTTTATCTTAGTAGACACAATGGCCTGTCACTTGGAATTGTCTCAAATTGGATCTTATATTCTTGAAAAACATTGTGAAGGCATCTGGTGGCTTGTGAATATCCAGACTCATCTGGCTCAGCATACTGTTCATTCATATGTACGCCTCAGTGTCCTTATAAAAGCACCAAAGCTTCTGACTCAGAATTATAAACCTTAAGATCACTTATAGATGATCTTAAAAGCTATCCTACTTTAATATTCAGAAATTCTCATTTGCCTAATTATATTCATGTAAGCACTAATTTCTAGGAACCCATGGAGGTTTTAAAAGATTTAGTAGCAATAGGCTCCGCAGTCAGAATGAAAAATTATAGCCATGGCTGTCTACAGAAACACTGTATAGCAGCATATTGTGTAGGCCAATTATTGTGGTCTACCACTTCCAATGTTCCTTTGTCTCCTGCTCGCTTATTTTGAATAAGCTTTAAATATTATTTTAATGTCAAGTGCTTAGTTATATGGTGACTGAAATGTGGCTTCACGATTGTTAAAAGTAGATCTTCCCCTTTTAATTATATTGCATATTCCTAAATTATGGGGGGGAAAACCCTACCACCTTCACATCTTGGAAAGTGTGAGAGTAGAGTCTCTTATCTGAGAAAGTTGAATTAGCCACAAAAAATGCTTCTAAGGGTTTTTTAGAACAATTGTGTTATATACAGGTAGTCCTCAACTTATGACTACAATTGAACCTAAAATTTCCATTGCTAAGCAAGAGTTAGTTTTGCCCCATTTTATGACCTTTTTGTTGCAATTGTTGAGTGAATCAATGCAGTTGTTAAGTTAGTAACATGGTTGCTAGTAATATAGTAACATGGTTGTTAAGTGAATCTGGCTTCCCCCAATGACTTTGCTTTTCAGAGGGTCACAAAAGATGATCACATGATCTCAGAACACTGCAACTGTTATAAATACATGCCAGTTGCCAAACATGTCCAGGGTGCATGCACGTGCCCAAAAGTGAACTTTCTACTTCTACTGAACTTCTGGTTTAAGACAGCTACTCTTCTGGGTTCCTGATGCGCATGTGTACATGACAATCAGCTGGCATGCATGCATGTTCACGCAGGAAAATGGAAGACCAGGTCTTCTAGTTTCCAGCACTGCAGCATGCAAAAAGCTGATCGTCGCGCGCGCATGTGCGCCAGAAACTTGGAAGAGGAACGGGTGACGCCGTGCATGCCAGGTGACATGGCTCCACATGCCACTTCAAGCATGTGTGCCATAGATTCACCATCATGGGCCTAGCCCTAGACATTAATATTTGAACATAGATCTTTCTGACATTTATATTTTACTGGGTGCTACTAATCTAGTTGAAATGTTAATTTATATTGCTAGATCATGTTTGACATGCCATACGCTAAACAAACAAACAAGCAAGCAACCTATTACAAAACAAGCCATATACCTCAAAATTCCATTTTTAGGAATAAGTTGATAGTTTTCAATGCTATTACTTTAAAACAAGTGATTTTAAAGCTGTTTTCACATTCACATCACTTTAGAATCTGTACTACATTTCAAAGATATATGAGTTAAGAAATAGCTATTTTATTTCCTATTTTATAGTTGGATAGCTAGACTTGTCACTGAAGGTCAAATAAGAATTCCGTTGCACTAAAGTCAATAAAACTGGAAATCCTATATCTTCAACTATTATTTATTAATACTTAAACAATGTCCCCACTTTAAAGTTAGAAACTTACATTATGGTCCTAGTTCACACAAAATTACATTGAGTTAGTAGAATTAATTTTCTAATCCTTGGAACCACTAGGATGTTGATCAATTCCATATATTAATGCGTGTGAAAATATAGCCCAGGTCTAGATAAAGTACACAATTATTTACTATTTGTTGCAATTAGTTTGTGCATGTTTCATTCAATGTTCAATTTTTTTTATGTTAATAGGAATAAACTAACAAATAATTAAAAACTATACCATTTTTAATCTACTACTAGGATTCAGTTTCTACTTCATTTCAGTTTTGCTTTTTGGTTATTATTTACATATGACACATTTCTTCCTTTTCCCCCTCCCTCCCAGATTTGCAATATTATTATTTTAAAACAAATGTCCTCCAGTTAGATTTCTCACTTAACTGTTATCTTTCTTCATCCATTAAACTCACAAGCCTATTCCTCCATTGAAAAGCTGCTCAGAGCTTTGGCCATTATTTTAATTATTTTTGCCTTAGAGAAATGAACACCAATATGATAATACAATAAGAACAAATTGTGCACTTCGTTTTAGTCATCCATGGAATTATTAAGGGCATTTTGATTCCATTTTCAAAGGATAGATCTAATATATTAAATCATAATAGGAGTCAATACTAAAACTGAATCTCAGTTATAATTAAAAGTTGCTATCCCAGCAATTACTATCTTGTTACAGTATCATAGATTGTTCTTTTAAAAGGATTTCTTTCTGGTGCGATGAAGAACAGATTACCTTAACTGCATTACCCACACTCATAGTTAAGCTGAACAGAGGACAAAGATAACAGATATGATTACCTACACTTGATTTTATTGCCAGTGAAAGGGGAAGAAAACCAATGCAAATGGTTTATCCTTAGAGTATTCCATGAGGCAAAGGTAAGATTTATGGCAAAATATTTCTCCACTTCTTTTTACAGCTTATTTCTAAAAATTCCATACCTATGTCTATGTCTATCTAACCATCCATCCATCCATCCATCCATCCATCCATCCATCCATCCATCCATCCATCCATCCATCTCTCTCTCTCTCTCTCTCTCTCTCTCTCTATCTCTCTATCTATCTATCTATCTATCTATCTATATGCTATATTATATCTATATACTATATATAGTGGTGAAATCCAATTTTTTTTAACTGGTCCTGTGGGCGTGGCTTGGTGGGCGTGGCTTGGTGGGTGTGGCTGGGGAAGGATACTGCAAAATCTCTATTCCCACCTGACTCCAGGGGAAAGATACTGCAAAATCCCCATTCCCACGCCACTCTGGGGCCAGTCAGAGGTGGTATTTGCTGGTTCTCCGAACTACTCAAAATTTCTGCCACCGGTTCTCCAGAACCTGTCAGAATCTGTTGGATTTCACCCCTTCTATATATCTATTAATACAATAAATATACTTGGGGATCTGCTTCACTATCTTCCAGGATACTGTTGCTTTTTTCTAGATGGAGAGTCAAATTTTAGTTGACCAGAAATAGTCCAGAAGGTTACATTTTGATGGTGAATGGGGCCAGAGTCAAGGGAATGGGACTGATGGTTTAACCCATTTGTTTTAGGCTAAATAATACTGAACTCTAAAACAAGTTTTCTGCCTTTAAAACACTTCAATGACACATCTCAGGGGCATCAACTAAAAGCACAAGTATCTACCAAGCCTGAATCCCAGTACTAAACATTTCTAGGACATCTAAAGGCAGGACATGAAGCAATAGATGGAAATTAATCAAGAAAACAAACCTAGAATGAAGGAGGAATTTCCTGACAGTTAGAACAATTAATCGGTGGAACAACTTGCCTCAAGAGGATATGGGTGCTCCAACACTGGAGGTTTTTAAGAAGAGATTGGACAACCATTTGTCTGAAATGGTATAGGGTTTCCTGCCTGAGTTCTGGGGTTGGACTAGAAGACCTCCAAAGTCCCTTCCAACTCTGTTATTCTGCTTCTGTTTCTACATACCAAACATTTAAGTACACGAATCATTTTTAAAATGAAGACCTGTATATATGTATAGAGAAGTACAAGAACCATTTTAGAAACCTCAATCTATGTATATTTCTGTAGAAGTAAGTGTGAGAAGTCAAATACCATACATTAGTTAACAATAACAGTAAAGAAAGGATCAAACTTGCTCCATTTATTTTTACTCAGAACAAAAAAGAGAACAAAGAACAAATTTTGTGCATATCTCTTTAGGAGGAAGAATGGTAATCAAATTGAAGGGCAATATGGAGTTCCTGTTGTTCAGCAGAAGCAGCGACCATCAAAAAAATTAGACATCTCTGCCCTGGAGAGCCATGAAAAGCTCTTTAACATTAAAGAAAAATTGCAAAGCCACTCTAGGTCCTATTGAGAGTTGGACAATAATTATGAAACAATCTGAAAGTCCCTGAAACTGAACAAAGCACTTGGGAGATTAATGAAATCACCAAGGAGCTGTTAGAATTTGCAATTCTCCTGGAAACAGTCCACATGTCATAATTCAGCCACCAATTAAGAAAGAGATCTATGTGAACTATACAAACCATGCAGACTAGAAGATATAGTGAAAAGTAGAAGAAATTGCAAATGTAGGCAGACAGAAAGCAGGATCAATAGTAGAGCTCACAGAATAGAAATCCTGAGCCTGGACTAACAGATGCTTCTTGATCTCATCAAGATGCAGTGATCCTCTACTTAGATGGAGGCTAAGCCACATATTGTAATAGTAAAATGCATTTTTTTCCTCCAAGAGGAAGAATGGTTTTGTAAATATGGTAGTTTAGAGGCATGCAAGGATTCAAGACAGAAACTGTTGATTTAACTTCATTCCCAATCTTTTCTACCAGCATTGCTGGATTGAAACAGTCAAAAAAGAATTATAATTTTACTGGCAAATCATATATCTGATTTATTTGTGGAATAAATAATGGCATATTATTATTATTTAATGTATTGGATTTGTATGCTGCCAAACTCCCTTTTAACCCCTCAAGGCTACAAAGGAAACCATACAATACAAATAATCAAAATATTCCTGGTACAAATATAATTTAAAAACCAGAGCAGCAATAAAAAGCTAACACGCATGCGAGATCCCATTAATTCACAAATGCCCTTCAGAAGTTTTTGACTAACTTCTAGAAGACCAAAGGGGCTGTTAGGGAGACTGTTCTAAAATACAGGGACTGTTACTGAAAAACATGTCATGAAAATAAGACACCACCAGCAGTTTTTCTCTGGATTAATAGATGAGATGAATCAACACTGGTTGGAGAAGGTGGTCATAGGCCAGATTTCAGAGGGTCTAACAACTTAAAGCCAGAATTTAATGTGCTGGACTACTAGGAATAGGGAAATCCAAGCTCTAGTCCAGAGGTCTCCAACCTTGGCCACTTTAAGACTTGTGGACTTCAACTCCCAGCAAACCTGGCTGAGGAACTCTGGGAGTTGAAGTCCACAAGTCTTAAAGTGGCCAAGGTTGGAGACCCCTGCTCTAGGTTAAAGCAAATAATCAGAAGACCAGTTTTAGAAGATCTGGACTCTCACTTCTTTTGGTATGAGTAGAATGAGCACTGTGAACTTCTATGGTCGTATCTACTTAGTTGCATTATCATATTTACCTGCTACAAAAATGAGACTCTTTATAAATAATTACCATGGAATTGATGCAATTATACTACTAAAGCAGAATATTTGTAGCTCGGGGTTGACATGAGAGGTCCTCTGAGCTTGGTTGTTTTCTTGCAGACATTTCATTACCCAAAGTAGGTAACATCATCAGTGCTAGTCAGTGACCAAGGTTGGAGACCCCTGCTCTAGTCTACCTTTGTCAGCCTTATAAGGTAGACCAGACCAAAAAATCAGATGCCACATATGTCTAAAATGTATATTGATTAAACAAGTTTATTACTCTACTTTAGTAAGAAAATCTTACAAAATGTATGGGTTGGCAGTTGAAACCCTAGACTGTTGGTCATGGGGGATTTCAACTTGCCATCAACTGGCATGGCATCCTCGACCGCTCGGGAGTTCATGGCTTCCATGACGGCCATGGACCTGACTCAATTAATTGATGGCCCTACTCACATTGGGGGAGGCACCCTAGACTTGGTTTTTATCTCTGGCCAGTGGTTGAATGATCTGATTTTAAAAGATTTAGTTATCGATCCTTTGTCATGGTCAGATCATTCTCTCCTTCGTCTGGACTTTCAGACCATTACCCACCGCCGCAGGGAGATGGAACCAATGCGTTGGTTCCGTCCCAGGCGCCTGATGGACCCTGAGAGGTTCCTGACGAAGCTGGGCCGCTTCCCAAGAATCTGGCCCACGGCACGACTGAAGAGCTAGTCGCGGCCTGGGAACAGGCCGCGGCTGGAACTTTGGACCGTGTCGTGCCTTTGCGGCCTCTGACCCGGCGTCGGTCTCAACCAGCTCCTTGGTTCTCCGAGGAGCTGAGGGAGATGAAACGCCGGAGAAGACACCTAGAGAGTGTCTGGAGATCCAGCCGTTCTGAGGCTGACCGGACACTAGTTAGGTCCTATAGCAGGACCTACCTAGTGGCACTGAGGGATGCGAAACGTTCCTACGTTTCCTCCCTCATTGCATCGGCAGATAACTGCCCGGCCGCTCTGTTTCGGGTGACCCGTTCTCTCCTTCAACAGGAGGGGCGGGAGGACCCCCTACAAGGGCGTGCCGAGGAGTTTAACGGTTATCTATACGATAAAATCGTTCAGCTTCGGGACGGATTGGATCAAAATTGGGTAGATCCAGACGAGAGTTCCGAGACCCGTCTTGTTGAGGTGGTTTGGGATAATTTTGACCCTGTGACTCCCGAGGACATGGACAGGTTGCTGGGTAGGCTGAATGCCACCACATGTTTACTGGATCTGTGCCCCTCCTGGTTAGTACTGGCTACACAGGAGGTGACACGAGGCTGGCTCCGGGGGATTGCAAATGCTTCTTTGCAGGAGGGGGTCTTTCCCGCTGCCTTGAAAGAGGCGGTGGTGAGACCCCTCCTCAAGAAGCCTTCCCTGGACCCAGCTGTTTTAGGGAATTACCAGCCAGTCTCCAATCTTCGCTTTACGGCGAAGGTTGTAGAGAGTGTGGTGGCATGTCAGCTACCCCAGTACCTGGATGAAGCTGTCTATCTAGACCCGTTCCAGTCTGGCTTTCGGCCCGGATACAGTACGGAGACAGCTTTGGTCGCACTGGTGGATGATCTCTGGAGGGCCAGGGATAGGGGTTATTCCTCTGCGCTGGTCCTATTAGACCTCTCAGCAGCTTTTGATACTATTGACCATGGTATCCTGCTGCGCCGGTTGGAGGGGTTGGGAGTGGGAGGCACCGTTTATTGGTGGTTCTCCTCCTACCTCTCTGACCGGATGCAGACGGTGTTGACAGGGGGGCAGAGATCGACTCCGAGGCGCCTCATGTGTGGGGTGCCGCAGGGATCGATTCTCTTGCCCCTCCTGTTCAACATCTATATGAAGCCGCTGGGTGAGATCATCAGTGGCTTTGGGGTGAGATACCAACTATACACGGATGATACCCAGCTGTACTTTTCCACCCCGGGCCACCCCAGCGAAGCTGTCGAAGTGCTGTCCCAGTGTTTGGAAGCCGTACGGGTCTGGATGGGGAGGAACAGGCTCAAACTTAATCCCTCCAAGACGGAGTGGCTGTGGATGCCGGCACCTCGGTACAGTCAGCTGCAGATGCGGCTTTCTATCGGGGGCGAGTTGTTGGCCCCGATGGAGAAGGTACGCAACTTGGGCGTGCTCCTGGATGGTCGGTTGTCCTTTGAAGATCATTTGGCAACCGTCTCCAGGAGAGCTTTTTATCAGGTTCGCCTGATCCGCCAGTTGCGTCCCTTCCTGGACCGGGATGCCCTATGCACGGTCACTCATGCTCTCGTTACCTCTCGTCTGGACTATTGCAATGCTCTCTACATGGGGCTCCCCTTGAAGAGCACCCGGAGACTTCAGTTAGTCCAGAACGCGGCTGCGCGGGTTATTGAGGGAGCAGTTCGGAGCACCCACGTAACACCTATCCTGCGCAGACTGCACTGGCTACCTGTTGTTTTCCGGGTGCGCTTCAAGGTATTGGTTACCACCTTTAAAGCGCTCCATGGCTTAGGACCGGGCTACTTACGGGACCGCCTACTGCCGGCCTCTATCTCCCAGCGTCCGGTGCGCTCCCACAGAGAGGGACTCCTCAGGGTGCCGTCAGCCAAACAATGTTGACTGGCGGCCCCCAGGGGGAGGGCCTTCTCTGTGGGGGCTCCTACCCTGTGGAACGAGCTTCCCCTCCGGCTTCGACAACTACCTGACCTTAGGACCTTTCGCCACGAACTTAAAACCTATTTATTCCATATGGCTGGACTGGCCTGATTTTAAATTTTTAAATTTTAATTGTGGGTTTTAAATTGTTGTAATTTGAATGGGGTGTAATGTTATTTTAAATTTCTGGCATACTTGAATCAGTTTTTTAAGGGTTGTTTTAATTATGGTGTATATTTCTGTTTTGTATTTTATTTGCCTGTTCACCGCCCTGAGTCCTTCGGGAGAAGGGCAGTATACAAATTAAAAGGTTATAGAGACGACTTCCGGTATCCGGTGGCAACGGACGTCTGGAAGGCTTCTCCTGCCTCCAGTGTCCGAATCCGGCCGCCGCCGAGGCCCTTAGGGGCCAGGTGTTCCGAAAAGGACACCTGCCGCACGGACGGCTCGCCAGGGGTCTCCCAGCCGATATACAGGACTGGGGGGACCGATGCTGGCGCGTCCTAGGCTCGGCGGGGTTCGGAGGCTACAGGCCGCGGCCATTACTTTGGTCGTCGCCTGGGCCGCTGTGCCCGGTGACACCGGGGCTTTGGATTTATAATTGCAGCAGCCTGGTGGTGAACAGGGAACGGAGAAGAATTGAGGAATGAAGAAGGGAAGGGAATATCGGCAAACGTGAGTGGAGTATTCCGGAGTGCGGGGGGGTTTTTTCTCCCCTGCGACTGGAAGGAGTACGAATCACTTTGGAGAGAGGAGAACTTAAAATAACAAGATTACCGGTTTTGTGGAGCTCTGGAGAGAAGAGGTGATGGAGAAATTTAGGAGGGAGGGTTTGAGGCCCCCCCTCCCTCTGGGGAACAATGGTGGCGTCCAGCTTCCGCCTTCACTATGAGAATCTTGATGACATCACTTCCCTTCGGCTTCCTGGTTGACTAACTGTACTCTGGACTCGTTGCTCCTGTGAGTGCCCCCTGGTGGATCCGGAGGAAATTATAAGGATACTGTGCTTGCCTGAGGATTTTAAAAAATTTTTTTTTTAAATGGCAAAAGGTCAGAGACCAACTGCTGGAGAAATGGAGAGAATTCTGGAAAAGTTATCTAATATGTGAAATAAGAGCAGAAATTGTGACTATCCAAAAGGATTTAAAGGATACTCAACAAGTCTCAGCAGAAAATAAGCAGAAAGTGGAAGGTCTGGAGGGTGAGATGCGGGCAGTGCAGAAAAGAGGGGAGACGACAAGCAATGCTGTGCTTGGACTACAGATGGATAAAATGTCTTATTTTCTTAGGTTTCAAAATTTGGAAGAAGTGGACCAAGAAGACTTGAGAGATGTTGTGACTAAACTGTTGGGAGAATTTCTTGGGAGAGGTGTTGATTTTATGAATTGGGATGTGGATCGAGTTTATAGAGTTAATTCACAATATGCACGCATGCAGTTCCTAGAGAGGTTCATGTCAAATTTGTGAAAAGAGAGACGAGAGATGAAATTCTTAGAAAACATAGGAGTGGGGCACTGACTTATAGGGGCAGGGAGATAGCCATTCTGAGGCAGATTCCCAGACAGGTACGTGAAATGAGAAAGAAATATTATTTTTTATCAAGCAAATTGTACCAGAAGGGAGTGGGCTTCAGATGGCTGATGCCAGAGGGATTGATGATTTTCCGGGAGGGCATTACGAAAAAATTAGTACAATTATGGAGGCTGCGGCCTACGTGGAGGAACACAAAGCCCTCCTGGATTTAGATGACCCAGGAATTGAAGAAGGGGAGGTTATAGACCATGGGGCGGAGGCGGCTGCCGCTGTTGCGGCCCTGGAGTTGGGTCAGGCTGAACCCAGAGTTCTGAGATCCAAAACTAGGAAGTGACAAAGATATTTGGTATTGTGTTGGTTTTCCTTATTCTCTTCGTATGATATTCTGATTATTCTTGACCCTTCCTTATTGTGTAAGATTGAAACTTAGCTACTTCGTATCACCTGCTTGCCATATGGCTGTTGTATGTGTTTAAAATTTTGAGTAAAATTCTTATCATGTATAAGAAAAATGAAAATTTACCATACCTGATATGTATTTGCATAAATTTTTTTTGACCAATAAAAACTTTTTATAATAAAAAAAAAAAAAATTAAAAGGTTATTATTATTATTATTATTATTATTATTATTATTATTATTATTATTATTATTATTATTATTATTATTATTATTATTATTATTATTATTATTATTACAAGTCTGATTGGCCTTTTCTTCCTATCTCTTTTATCTCCATGGGAATTCAGGGGAGAGGGATCTACCTGAGATGCTTTTATACCCTTCCCCCATCATCTATGCTTCTGCAATATTGTCCGTCCATTGCCTGCTCTGGTTTTTAAATTATATTTGTACTAGTGATATTTTGTTTATTTGTATTGTATGGTAATGGAATTTTGCATCAAAGTCATATTCTTTACTCTCAAGAACTCTCAGCCACTCAGCTCTGGGCCAGTCAGTTTCTCTCAGATCAGCCTCCTTCACTAGAGAAAAATGGGAGGAGGGAGCTCTAGATATGCTCTTTTGACTTCATGAATAGAAGTAGGGCATCAATCTAAAAATAAACAAACTGCACCCAGAAACCTATTGACTGTCAAAGCAGAGCTCATAGCACTGAGCCCCAGACAATATTGCTTCTTAACCAGCTGCAGTTTCCTGGTTGTCTTGAGAGACATTCCCATCTAGAACACATTGCAATAGTACAGGCAAGTGTTTTCAAGTTACTCCATCTGACCTCGAAGCTCTGCAAAAATGAATTAAAGAGTAAAACCTCTACAAGTTCAATGTTCAGGGAACAGACATGACTTCTCCTACTTTTCATATACATGCTGTTCATCTAATTTAAAGAAATGTATGTCCCACTTCTCCCTGCAGTACAATACAAGAACAATTGCACCATTCGTATAAAATGGGGATTCATACATTCCTCTTGAAAGGCTATTTCTGGACGTACAGGAGTTGCATTCTTAAGCAACGCTCCCCTCTCCCCCCAGTAAGATCTTCTCTCCATATATGGTTTCCAGTGTGCAGAGTAGCTGTTTCCAACCGTAGCTCTCTGATGCTGATTGACAAGGCTCATCATCCCTATCAATGCAAATATGACAGCAATGATGATCCAGCATCATCTTGAGGACCTGTGGTTGTAAACAAGAGTTGTCAAGAAATGACTAACACTTCCAGAAAGAAAACATGTCCACTGGCCATTGACTTATAGGGGCAGGGAGATAGCCATTCTGAGGCAGATTCCCAGACAGGTACGTGAAATGAGAAAGAAATATTATTTTTATCAAGCAAATTGTACCAGAAGGAGTGGGCTTCAGATGGCTGATGCCAGAGGGATTGATGATTTTCCGGGAGGGCATTACGAAAAAATTAGTACAATTGCGGAGGCTGCGGCCTCGTGGAGGAACACAAAGCCCTCCTGGATTTAGATGACCCAGGAATTGAAGAAGGGGAGGTTATAGACCATGGGGCGGAGGCGGCTGCCGCTGTTGCGGCCCTGGAGTTGGGTCAGGCTGAACCCAGAGTTCTGAGATCCAAAACTAGGAAGTGACAAAGATATTTGGTATTGTGTTGGTTTTCCTTATTCTCTTCGTATGATATTCTGATTATTCTTGACCCTTCCTTATTGTGTAAGATTGAAACTTAGCTACTTCAGATCACCTGCTTGCCATATGGCTGTTGTATGTGTTTAAAATTTTGAGTAAAATTTTATCATGTATAAGAAAAATGAAAATTTACCATACCTGATATGTATTTGCATAAATTTTTTTTGACCAATAAAAACTTTTTATAATAAAAAAAAAAAAAATTAAAAGGTTATTATTATTATTATTATTATTATTATTATTATTATTATTATTATTATTATTATTGTTGTTGTTGTTGTTGTTGTTGTTATTATTATTATTACAAGTCTGATTGGCCTTTTCTTCCTATCTCTTTTATCTCCATGGGAATTCAGGGGAGAGGGATCTACCTGAGATGCTTTTATACCCTTCCCCCATCATCTATGCTTCTGCAATATTGTCCGTCCATTGCCTGCTCTGGTTTTTAAATTATATTTGTACTAGTGATATTTTGTTTATTTGTATTGTATGGTAATGGAATTTTGCATCAAAGTCATATTCTTTACTCTCAAGAACTCTCAGCCACTCAGCTCTGGGCCAGTCAGTTTCTCTCAGATCAGCCTCCTTCACTAGAGAAAAATGGGAGGAGGGAGCTCTAGATATGCTCTTTTGACTTCATGAATAGAAGTAGGGCATCAATCTAAAAATAAAACAAACTGCACCCAGAAACCTATTGACTGTCAAAGCAGAGCTCATAGCACTGAGCCCCAGACAATATTGCTTCTTAACCAGCTGCAGTTTCCTGGTTGTCTTGAGAGACATTCCCATCTAGAACACATTGCAATAGTACAGGCAAGTGTTTTCAAGTTACTCCATCTGACCTCGAAGCTCTGCAAAAATGAATTAAAGAGTAAAACCTCTACAAGTTCAATGTTCAGGGAACAGACATGACTTCTCCTACTTTTCATATACATGCTGTTCATCTAATTTAAAGAAATGTATGTCCCACTTCTCCCTGCAGTACAATACAAGAACAATTGCACCATTCGTATAAAATGGGGATTCATACATTCCTCTTGAAAGGCTATTTCTGGACGTACAGGAGTTGCATTCTTAAGCAACGCTCCCCTCTCCCCCCAGTAAGATCTTCTCTCCATATATGGTTTCCAGTGTGCAGAGTAGCTGTTTCCAACCGTAGCTCTCTGATGCTGATTGACAAGGCTCATCATCCCTATCAATGCAAATATGACAGCAATGATGATCCAGCATCATCTTGAGGACCTGTGGTTGTAAACAAGAGTTGTCAAGAAATGACTAACACTTCCAGAAAGAAAACATGTCCACTGGCCATTGAGTGCTTTGAAACTGCCACATCTTGCTGTTGCTAACATGCTTGGCTTGTTTCATTGTCTTTACATTTTGTAAGCAGCCCTAGAAATTGTATAGAATAATTAAATACAAATCCCTCAAACACTGTCATTGCTTTAAGGAAAAGCTCCCCGGTGAGGCAGGATATAGTTATTCACATCATAATCATGTACTAATGAAGAATCATTCAGCCTGAAAAGTAACAATATGGCTGTCATTATTTCTATGTTTCTACTTATAATAGCTACCATTTTCAGATTGTTCCTTGTTTGTAAACTAAACATAAAGAGCCACCACAGTGAGACCATTAAAGAACCTCTTACAGTTTATATTTGCTTTAGCACGTACAATTTCCCATGAAAAAAAAAATCCTCATTAGTTTGGATAAACTAGTTTCATGACATAATAGAAAAGGCAAAAATATTATAAATAAAACAAAAAAGTCAAGGAAGGCAAGGCATTTGAGCAGCAAAACAAATAGGTTTGATGGGGGAGGAGAGAACCTTCAGAAATATGACATTGAAAGAACCCACTGACTAAGCAAACTGTTTAAATCTATATGCAGTTCTGTAGAAAAGTGATTTTGGACAAAATGGAAAACACCTTTTGAATTTCTTTTAAATGCTTGCAGAACTTTTCTGATTGATGCTAGCAGAGCTTTGTATGGCCTTACTGGAATATAAAGGGAGCCTAAGTAAAGTTTAAAGTTTCTCTGTTTATAAACAATGAATTCTTTTTCTTTCTTCGCATTCAAGAAAAACACTAAGGAACAGAAGCTTTTGGCCTCTATATGAAATACTTCAAGTATGTTCCACTTAGCTACTAAGTTTGAAGATGTGGCCCAAATGATGCAAATTCAAAATTTGTAATAATGTATAAATCTTACATGTAAGATATTTTACATACTGTGAAGTATGGATTTAAGAACAATATCCTACCTACCGACTACTAGGATTCAGGTTTCTACTTCATTTCAGTTTTGCTTTTTGGTTATCATTTACATATTGCATACTTCTTCCTTTACCCCCTCTTTCTCAGATTTGCAATATTATTATTTTAATACAAATGTCCTCAATTTAGCACTCCAACACTGGAGGTTTTTAAGAAGAGATTGGACAACCATTTGTCTGAAGTGGTATAGGGTTTCCTGCCTAAGCAGTGGGTTGGACTAAAAGACCTCCGAAGTCCCTTCCAACTCGGTTATTCTGTTATTATTATTCTGTTTTTCCTGTTCCCAAAATGTCTCAGTCACCAGATTACTTGGTAGCAATAAAGGGAGAAATAACCCATCATAAACGATTGCATTAGAACTAAGTGCTTTCCTAAAAAAGGCTGCTAAAAGCTACTCTGTCTTAGTTTATGCTTCCACCTTCTTTCCTTATAGTTTTCCCCATTTACATCATATATTTTGGATTGCAAAGCCGAAGGAAGAGCTATGTTACTTAAGTTGTTACTATTCTTGCTGCTATTATTATTATTATTATTATTATTATTATTATTATTATTATTATTATTATTAATCTTTATTCAACGTGAAACTCAGTCAACTGAACATTTAAAAAGGCATCACAAATACCATTTACTGGTGCTAATTTGATACAGGTTGCTGCCAGCATCCTAGGTATCAATCAAGTACCTTCTTAAAATGTACGACATTTATAATAATTATTCTCTCTTTTGTTCATTAAACATGAAACTCAGTCAACTGAACATTTAAAAATGTATCACTATTATTAATTATTATTATTAATTATTATTATCTTTGTACTGTGCTTAGTAATTCTAGAACTTAGAATCAAATTTCTAGAAAATCCAGAAAGCCCCAAAGACTTCACAATTGTAGAAATATTACTACTACTGTTCCTATGAAAAGAAATAATTGCACCGAGGTGTAGGAAGTTAGCACCCACCCCTCTTCTAGAAGAATGAAATATTTTAGGGAATATTAAAAAGGCAGAATATATTTCCCTGGATGAGAAATGGAGAAACATGTTTTAAGGACAAAGCAGCTCCCTGCAGCTTCTTGCATCTCCCCACCTTTGTCAATGGGCCAGAGGCAGAAATCCAACCCCTACCACCACCACCTTTGTCAATGGACCATCATCTGCAACACAAAGGACCCACGCAGCAACGGAAACTCCCCACTTGGCACCTGGGGAGATTACATCAGCCAGCAAGGCTAGCTATGACCTCTGACAGCAACCAATCAGGATACTTTTCCTCTACCCCACGAAGTTCAAAGCCAGAGAGGGTATAAAACCCAGGGACTCTCAGCATCTCACCCATTTTCTGCTTACGAACTCAAACCATATGGTCCTGTCCATCATTAAACCACCTTTCAGCAGTCTCCATCTTTCCAGTGTCTTTTTCCCCACTTGGGACTGAACCCAGATGGACATTTCTTCCAACAGGGGTAAAAACTGAATGACGGCTGTGCTAGGTCAAAGAGATTTAGAACAACCGCTCTTCTAACAGACCATTGATAATCCTCTAGGACAGCAAGCAGAGCCTTGTTCCTGTGAGTTCTGCTGCTCCCAATTAGCACTGTATGCACAGATGGCTAATGACTCCATTGCATTACAGACATGTCAGTTTATCGCTTTCCATTCACAGTGAAAATATACAATGGGGTATTTCTCCAAATAAGGTATGTCTCTGGGATATATTAATGCTAAAGGGAAGAAAAATATTGATAACTTGGCAGCATAAGGCAAAATGAGATTGTACAGAGTAGCCAAACATTTCCATCTGCTCTGCAAACTGGGATGCATTAAACAACCATCTGGTCCAATACTTTTATTCTGTATGGACACAGAGATGCTGGCAGAGAAAGCCAGGCTTATATTTATCCCACAGAACCATGGGATGTAAATGCTGGCAGATAATTGGTTCAAAGGACACGTCTCCTTCATAGATATAGCTGTGTGAGGCTCTTCAGATGAAGAGACATTCTCACCTTTCTTGCTGAATTACAACAAAACATCCTCCTCTTCAAAGGTCCTTCTTGTCTGTAAACTAAGATGATGGGTATACAGGAAGTGAAAGACTGATTTAAAAATATTTCATCTTCCAAAATATACTACATTATTCTTCAGACAATTAAATGGGCTAGTTTTGCAAGGATATTTTGCTAATGGCAGAAAAAAAAGTTTACATTCCTTTGAACAATGGGTATCCTTGAAAAGTATAATGTGGGCTTTCGAAATGCAGATTTGTGATGTTAATGCAAACATGTAAATAAAAGCAATTTTTTTTTCATTATCAGGGTGGTTCATGCACATTAATTCCAACCTTTACATTTAGATTAAATGTTGTTTTAAATGTCAATTCAGCCATACAGATGGATATACTCAACAGATCTAAGTATATACAAAGCAAGAACAGTCTTATGCAAATATTTGTATCTGCTGGCTTCTGTTCTCTTAAAAGATTTGTTGAGCAAGGGTGCCTGAACTTCTACGTGAACTATACTTCTCCATCACAATAATCCCTCTTTGAGCAAGCAACATTTTGCAGAGCACTGAAAGGAATTTTAAAAAAAATCAACAGAGAGAAACTTAACTAAATCTAGTTACACCAACACCAATTTCTAACTCTCCATACTTTTGTATCCTTGAAAATCATCCTTGTTTCTGCCACACCCATGCACCAAATTATATATTATTTTTCTCTTTAAACCTCTCATTTCTCTTATTTTGAGGATCTCATCAAGTTTATCCAAACATATGATATTAATTGATGAGGTTGGATATTAAAAACTATGTACTTTATTCAAGAACAAACACTAACTCAATCGGAAATTTCTGAGAACTCTAGGAGTGGAATGGTCTGATATATAATGGATTGGAAGAAATGTATTTTCTTTGTTTCTGGAAGGGGAGTTGAGGTTTTAAGGAGTGACTATGGATTACAATTCGTGTTATATTTTAATTTTTGTTGTTAGTTTTATACCCTGTATTCGGTTCTGGAAAGTCCGGGGGAGGGGAGGGGGAGGGGAGGGGGAGGGGGATGAGGGTAGAAAATGGATTGATGGTCAATGTACAAAGATGATCGAAGACGTATAATTAATGTAAGATCGGAGCTGCCTGGCTACCACTTCAGAATGATGGGAAAGAAGGAAGTAGAAGAGAGAAGGAGGTAGGAAAGAGAAGAGGAGGAAGAGGAAAGGAAGGAAGAGGGATAGAAGAGGGAGAAGAAAGGAGTAGGGAGGAAGGAGGAGAGGATGTAGATAAGAGAGGGGGAGGATGGTTGTGGAAAGTAGAAGAAGGTAGAGAAGGGAAGAGAGTTAAAGGAAGGGGGTGGTGACCGGGCAGGTCCGATTAATTGTATATGATGGTACATTAAATATGTTATTGGATATGAATGTTAAAATAAAACTTTTTTAATAAAAAAAAAAGTTTATCCAAACACGTATTTCTCAAATTTCCTTTGTCCTCTCTATACATCCCTTCTTCCTTCATATGCTAATATTTAATCCTCAATCAGCAACATTCATCATACTTCTTCCCTACCAGTTCTTCATTGTGTATGTATCCAGCTTACATTAATTCAGCATCCATTCATTCTGGATCAGAATCTTCTTGTCTGACCTCCTATTTTTCTTAACTATTCTGTTCTTACTGTGTTCAACCTACTTTTTTGTTTTGTGATATATCTGATTTTCGTATTTGTTTAGCAAATTGAGTGAAAACTTCATTATACACAGTTGTTTTTCATTTCTTTACCAAACTTTTTTTTGTAGCAGACCACATAGTACTTTCTACTTTTCCACCAATTCCTGTAGATTTTAGAATGTTCCCATCTATTTTTCTAGCTTTACTGAACCATAATACAAAAATTCATCTACTTCTAATTATTTGTGAACATACGCAAAATGGAATTATCCATTGTTTTCTATCAAACACAGGAAAAATTTACCCAGTCTTTCATGCCTTACATTTTAGATCAACACTCCTTTAGTAATAGCAATAGCACTTAGACTTCTATACCGCTTTACAGTGCTTTATGGTGGTTTTACAGAGTCAGCATATTGCCCTCAACAGTTTGGGTCCTCATTTTACCCGCCTCGGAAGGATGGAAGGCTGAGTCACCCTTGAGCCTGGTGGTATTTGAACTGCCAAATTGCAGGCAGCCAGCAGTCAGCAGAAGTAGCCTGCACTACTTTACTCTAACCACTGCGCCACCGAGGCTCTATCATGCAGTCTATCCAGCATTCACAACAAATTAATCCAAATTAATTTTTTCTCAAGTAAAAAATATAGCCTTGTCTGTGTAAAGAACACATATCTTCACATATCCAGCAACATATTTCTAACATCATCACAGACACCATAAAACCATATCTTGCTTAGTACTTGAAGGTGAAGCTTTTGCTTGTCGAGTTTCTGTAAAAAAAGAAAAAGAAAAAAGCTCCACAGTGTTTAAGATACATTGTAAATATTCAACTGCCAAACTACTCAACTCACAATTGACCACAAGAAATTATATTCCTGCAGGGTGGTGGTTTTGTTTTTGTTTTTTTAATGACGAGATCACAAATGGATCCCCTATTCCAGAGAAATGTTCTGTAAGCCAGAACCAACTCCTGGCCTGGCTGTCAATTCCACCCAGTTCCACATTTTTTTACTACCGATTCTGTGGGCATGGCTTGGTGGGTGTGGTGTGGCTTGGTGGGCGTGGCAGGGGAGGAATACTGTAAAATCTCCATTCCCACCCCACTCCTGGGGGAAGGATATTGCAAAATCCCCATTCCCACCCCATTCTGGGGCCAGCCAGAGGTGGTATTTGCCAGTTCTCCAACCTACTCAAAATTTCCATTACCGGTTCTTCAGAACCTGTTGGATTTCACCCCTTATTCCACCACTATGTTTTCTCTGTTTTTGGAGCCACTCGCAGAGACATTGAACTGGCCATAACACCTTCATGTCTTGCTCAGTATTAAACTATTTGCTAAGGATTCCATTTATATTATTTATTATTACTCTGATCACATTTAATAACCAACTTTCTTAACACAAAAGTTCTAAAATTCATGCCTATTGACTTTATCATGCACTTTCTCCAAAACCAATAAAGATATAATAAGATTACTTTCTTATATTCACACATGGCTTAATAATTTACTGAGAAGCACATATCTACTCTGCGTATCTTGTGCCCATAAAACCACACTACTCTTTTAAAATTTTGTGATCATAATTCTGGCAAACGCTTTCCCAGACAACTTAAACAAATTAATCCTTCTGTAATGTTTCCATTCAGTCTTACCACCTTAATTTTGTATAGAGGAATAATAATTGTGTTATGTCAGTTGTCAGGCACAGATTCAGTCTTTGCACAAATGCTAAGTAAGTTGCACAGCTATTCCGTAAGTAAAACAAACTTTTATTTTAAAATTTCTCCAATTACTCCATCAGTACCTGCAATGGTGCTATTTTTCAACATTTGCAAAGCATGTAGAACACTGTCAAAGACCTTGGAGTTCTCATATCAAATTATCTAAGTGCCAAAGCCCACTGGAACTACATCACCAAAAATGGGAGAAGGGCGGTATACAAATTTAAATAATAAAATAAATAAATAAAAAGGCATTAAGAGTTGTAAACCTAATTTTGCGTAGCTTCTTCTCCAGACAGATTACACTACTAACCAGAGCATACAAAACATTTGCTAGACCAATTCTCGATTACAGCTCATCTGTCTGGAACCCATCTGTCTGGAACTTCATATCGGACATTAATACAATTGACGTGTCCAGAAATATTTCACAAGAAGAGTCCTCCACTCCTCTGATCGCAACAAAATACCTTATGCCACTAGATTTGAAATTTTGGGTTTAGAAAATTTAGAACTCCGCCGCCTTCAGCATGACCTGAACATAACTCATAAAATCATCTGCTACAATGTCCTTCCTGTCAAAGACTACTTCAGCTTCAACCACAACAATACATGAGCACACAATAGATTCAAACTTAAAGTGAACCGCTCCGATCTTGATTGTAGAAAATATGACTTCAGTAACAGAGATGTTAATGCCTGGAATGCACTACCTGACTCCATGGTCTCATCCCAAAATCCTCAAAACTTTAACCTAAGACTGTCTACTGTTGACTTCACCCCATTCCTAAGAGGTCTGTAAGGGGCGTGCATAAGAGCACAAGTGTGCCTACCATTCCTGTCCTAATGTTCCCTTTGGTTGTTTTCATTTTGTGTGTTTATTTCATGCTTATACTTATATATATTGTTTAGTATGCGTTTGACAAAATAAATAAATAAATAAATAAAATAAAAACTTGCTTTTCATTATTTTTCCTTGGAAACTAACATTTACAGCATTCATTTTAATTACTCTCTTCAGCATATCACTATCACTGCCATAAAAATCCTATGAAGCATTCCCATACTGCAGTTTCACTCCAAATCATTTTATCCTTTTTATTTCTAATACCATTCACACTACTGGAAGTTCCTTTTTTATGTTTCTTTAACCACTTCCCAAAAAGGTGTTTATTTCCATCAAAACTGTCCTCTTTCTTCTCTTTTTTTAATTTTAAATGATTCCCTGTTTCTCTGACTATGGTTTTTGGTATGATCTTTATTGTCTTTGTTTCATTCTCTTTGCAAACAATATTCTCTTGTATGAATGAAGTAAATAAATATGCAATTATTTCTCATTTGCAACTTTTTTCACTCCTTCATTCCACCAACATCATCTTTCATACTTCCAATTAGCACATTGCTGTAAGCATCTGTAGCATCTGCAATATAATTAAATGGATCTTTTCTTAGATCCATTTGCCATTATTTTGTTTTGTTTGGAAGATTTATTTTTGACCTTTTTTCACATAATACAGTGGTACCTTGGTACTCATTGTTAATTGGTTCCGGAAGATGCAATGAAAGAATACCAAAAACGATGAGTACCAAACAAATGTTTCCCATAAGGAATAATATAGTGAGTCACAAGGCAGTGGACACTGACAAATTCTAGTTTATGCATTAAGTACCAAACAAACATTGAGTACTGGAATAAAAGTTTCACGTCAAAATGTGTTGAGTACCAAATTCAATGAATTTCAAAGCAGTTGAATAACAAGGTACCACTGTACTTGTATCTTTTCTATCTGTAGTCATTCTACTTTTACTCATTTCTTTCCTTTTTTAACGTTTTTCTGAAGATCCATTCTTGATTATACTGTCAATACTGTATATTGTTTCCTGATTGCTTATTTGTAGCCTATGACTATCATTAAGTGTTGTAAGTGTTGTACCTTGATGAAGTTATCTTTTCTTTCATGTACACCGAGAATGTATGCACCAAAACAAATTCCTTGTGTGTCCAATTACACTTGGCCAATAAAAAATTCTATTCTATTCTATTGACATTGCTCCCCCCAAAAAAAAGCTGCTCCTGCATCCAGAACTTTTCATCAGTCTTATATCTTTCACCAGCGGTGAAATGCACTTACCTTCGCTGCTGGTTCAAAAATGTGAGAGTGCATGCACAGAGGGTAAAAAATGGGATGTAATGATGTCCCAGCGGGTGGGCAGACCCTACCACCACTGACCCTACTGCAAGCCAGATAGATCCAGCAGGATTTCACCGCTGTCTTTCACTAATTTTCTCAATTGAATCTATTACATGCCTGGAATAATATTTCTTGCTTTGCTATGTATACATTTAAACAGAGTTATGGTGACCTTTTTCTATATGGCTTCACACAGGAAGTCCACATTCACATTTATTTTGGGGTCACCATCAATTTCTTTTGTACTTTCTTGTTTCATTTATACCCAACTATCTGTGCCTGTGGAAACTTTTTTTGCCCTGCATTTCGTCCTTTCAGAATGCTGTACAATATACTTCCAAACCCATCCAGGGTCTTTTATTCATTGAGTCTAACATGAAGTATCCTTAACTTCTGGATTCCTACTTTCGAACAAATTAATACATGACAACAAATCATATTTATGAGATAAAAGCTAGCTTTCTCATTTATAATTAAACAAGAGCCAACATGTATTCAATAATGCCATGAGACCATTTATAAAGCTATATTACATCTTATTCTTTTCTCTTGATTTTATACGTACAAACCTATTTTTACTCTTTTACTCCTCTAACATAAAAAGACACAATATTCACTTGCTGTGATCACAATCAGATAGGGCCACTAATATTTATTTCTGACACTCTTCCTAGCTTTGCTTCATACAGGATTTAACCATATATTTTTAGTAAAATAGAGTCAGTATTGAAAACTTTACTGTGTTGCACACAGTTTTTCTTGGTAATGTTAAGTACAGTACAAAGTAGAGCATTTTGGCATGTTTTCCCCAGTATGAGACCATATGGGAGTTTGCTCCATATGATTCTATGCAATCTCAAGACTTTCTTGAAAATCAAATTAATTTTGTTCAATTTCCCACCAACTAGGAGTTAAATGCAGTGTACTGTCACATTCAAGATACAGCTTAAATTATCTAAGTAATAAAAACTGTGGTTGCAGACAGCACAGATTATATATTAACATTATAGTATCTCATTTGTAAGCAAATTATTTTTATGTGCAATGGTCCCTCAGGTCAATATGAGGTCTATGGCTTTCCAAAATAGCTACCAATAGTGCCACACAAGCAAATTCCCTCAGACAATACTATATGTGGGTTCTGATATTTGGGATATGGGCATATCTGCAAATATTCTTATGTGTAACATTTAATTTCTGTTTCAGAGAATGGGTGTCACAGCAGAAAAAAAGTGCTTTCCAGTATAAGCCTTCTCACTTCATAAATATTCATGGATGGATTGATACTGGTTGGAGCAGGTAATCCTGCAAATACCTTAGTGCTAAACCATATGGGGCTTATAAGTAAAAACTAGCACTTCCAATACTACATGGATTAATCATATCTTAATAAATTCATAGAGAAACTTTCCAGTTGTTTTAAATATATATGTTTTGAAGCATACTCTAATGGTTCAATCAACACTATTGCAAAAAATGAGTAAACCTGAATTCTCACTATTTTTCCAAAAACCTGACATTTGATTATTCTTTGAAATCTACCCTGCATTCTTGGCACCATATTATCTGCACAAATAGTAAAATATCAGACAAACACAGCTTCCATTACATCACGTACTGAGGTAACATTATCACACAGGTTTAACTGATTTAATGCAAGTTCACAACATCCAGTCTAGTACAATTCAAATTTACATTCTAAGTAGAGTAATGAGAGTTGTAGTTCAATGTATTTGGGTGGCAGGGGAAGAACACAAACAATCTTGAAGTTCTTTGGCCATCATCTACAAATCTGTATCTGTACAAATATGAGTGGAAGAAGTGAAGATGAATTATTCCATTGCAATATTGGTTATTTTTCAGATTTGTCAGTGCAAAATGAATTTTGTTTGCAAAATTAAAAATGATTGACTTAATTAATATATTAGAAGGAAAAAGCTTTACTGAATCCACACCTGCCTCCAACTTGAAAATGCCAGAAGGTTTTATAACATCATCATGCATCAGATACCACAACATATTCAGCAGTTCTCCTAATTAGACTATTAATTAAGGTTATTTCCTGTTAATTTTATTGGTGTAAATAGTATTAATAATTCTACTAAGCATCAACATCAACTGGCAGTAAGCATGCTAATCTCACTTTAATAACTTGTTATGCTTATGGCACAATATAACTCTCTTCCAACTGTACTCACTGTATGTTTTAGATATTCTTGAATTAATTATTTTGCTTCTTGTCAAAATAATAATGAACTCCTGCGGTGCTTTGATGGAAATCAAATACGTTGAAAAAGGACATGATGATGCAAAAAAAAAAACCACTAAAAGAACAAGATCACCCATGATTTATTTGCTTAGATTAATAACGAGTAATAGAATTATATGACAAATGAAGATTATAGCAAACATTACCTTCAGTGCCTGTATCGCAGGGCTAATGAAATATTTCAGAGAAGACTTAGTATTGTGCTATAGAATTTGTAAGGATAGGAAGTCTTACTGCTATTTCTGAATGTCACCTCCCAATTTTCAGAGCATGTAAATAGGTTTTTAATAAGCAAATATTTAGGCCATAATCCTTCATCCAAGCAGAATCGTTGAATTCGATGGATCTTATATTTGATTTGCAAGCTTTCTTGTTAATACTGCTGCAGTTAAATATTGTAGGTCTTTTTTATTATTTTCAGATGGAGCTAATTTCCTTTTCATACTGACAATTCACTAATTAACTCATTAATTTTAATTAATTCACCTTTAATAGTATATTATGACATTTGTACAGGTCATAAACCCAGGATCCTTTTTGAACATGCAAATGTACACTGTTGTATACAATTTGTCTTCATAAAAGTGTTTTGTATAACAGATTGGAACAATATTTAGATTTTCTACAGCTTTCAGTCTGGAGGGGAAAAAAGAGAAAAGACTTTTCAAATGAATCAAATCTTTAAATTGAATAAAAATAACACCCTCTCTTAACTATGGAGTGATACAAAATCATTGCAGGTTTTATTTGCTGAAAATGTAGTTAGTATTGTTAAGTTTAGGTGACCAGTGCATGGAGGGGATCTCTTCTTCCCCACGATAGTCCACTCCTCATACTAAAATAGCTAAAATTATTCTAGAAGAATAATTTCTCCACAGAGAAAGAGAACTTCATGTATACTGAAAGAAGCTAATACTGGTGGACTCAGTACATTTTTATTTCCTAATTTTCCATTTCTATTTCTTTAAAAACAAATGCAGCCATCTAAAAGCACTGACATCAGCTTATTATCAGAAGCCAGTCATCCCTTTTGTTACATCTATGTGCTTTGCGCTCTAAACAGCAAAATACAATTGAAGAGGGTCCTTACTATTTCTTATAAACTAATAGAATTGTTAGGTTCATATCTTTGCAATGCTGAAGTTCAGGCTGCCGCCCTCTAGGGAGCATTCCACAATATTTTCTAATCACAGAGCCAATACCCTACGTTCGCCCCAAATAACAATGAATGAACGATCATTGTCTGGCTTTCTTTTTATCGTTCCATGATCTGACCTTTAGAATCAGAGACCTTTAGAATCCTCGTTGTAAAGCTCTTAAAGAATTGGGGCTTAGCACTAGGATGTCTCTGAATTGTTTCAAACATCTGTGCCTGAATGAAGAGAAGATAGAGGGAGGGAGGGAGGGAGGGAGGGAAATATTTTATATTGTGAGTATTCCAAAAAGAAATTATATTATGTGAAACAACTTGTGAAGGAGTCATGTAATATGCAATGGTTTGCATTCCTGGTACGTTTTAATTTATCCTGTCTTGCAATAAGAAAAAATAAAATAAAAGACAAAAAGTGTGACTATGAGCTTCTAGGGCTTTAAAATCAATTTACATTTGTATCCTATTATGGAGGAAAATTATTCAAGATTAAATTAAGCTATAAGAAGTGTATATTTGATGTCTCGCCTAAACCTAAGATGTCCAAGAATCAAATATATTTCAATATCATACCGCAAAGAGGAGATATGCCTGGACTTGGCTTAAGGTGACCTGGGTACAAATCATAATTCAGCTATCACTCTTACCTTCAAAGCAGCTGTATAAAACCTTCTAGAGGACACAGGTACTTTAATGCTTCAAGGAGAGGTGCTTTGTTCATACCAGCACTTTCTTTGAAGTACCTCTTCTGATTGTAAGCCATTTAGGGTTAGAAGTGACCAAGAAGCCACCAAAATAAATCAATAAAGGCATTATTTTTGGGGTGCCTAACCCTAACAGGCATTCTAGGGACTGATCACAAAAATCGACAATTCTAAAGTTCAGCCTCCAATTATGTGCCTTATTATTTAAGTGCTATAGTAGATATAATGGAAACAGTAACAGGAAAGCAACTCCCACACAAGAAAATATTTAAGAAACTCTTGTAGCGCACATCAAATTGAAAATCCTTCATAAATGACAAAGATCAAATCAATCCCTTATGGCAGTGAACCTGGGTTCTAAAAACCAAGGTATCTTCTGGTGTACTACATTTTAATCATGGACATGGGTAGGTGGAGAGGGGAGAACTGAAGTCCCAGCTAAGAATATCTGCAATCCTCCACATGTTTCAGAATCTTGAACGCTCAGGGCCTCGACTCTGTGCAACATAATGGGGAGACTGTAAGTTCTAGTCTCGCCTTAGGTATGAAAGCTGGCTGGGTGATCTAGGGCCAGTCCCTTTCTTTCAGCCCAATTTACCTCCCAGGATTGATATTGTGGGGAAAATAGGAGGAGGAAAGAGTATTAGATATGTTCACCACTTTGAGTTATTTATGAAAATAATAAAGGCAGAATAAAAACAAAAAAAAATCCATATTTAGTTTTTTCAATACAATATAGAAGGATCAAGAATGGCGGATCTGGGCATGATTGGAATATGTATCATATATCTATCCCTACTCCAAAATTAACACTTTGAATGCTTTGAAATTCATTACAATACCTACATTTGATGATATAAGTGAGATCCCACTCCTAAAATAGCTGTTTCCAGCATTTTTTCTTCAACATTCTTTAAATTATGCCATTGTTTGATAATTATGGAATGATTAAACAATTTTAATCTAAAATGCACTTTTTGTATTAGAAAAGAGAAAGTAAATCAGTTAGTATTTTTCCCATTTCCTCTACCATAAAAACTCCTAGCTTTGATATTTTCACAGATCCACCTATTTCAGAAGCTTCATGTTAAGGCGTCAGAAGCAGAGAGACAACAGACTCACAAAATTCTATGATCTAAGCAGTTAACTGAACTACTGATGCACTGACATGCTGTTGGAGACTAGGAGGACTTTTAATCCATTGCTTTGTTGATAAATCCAGTAAAAACAATTAGAAATACTGCATTGATAATCATCAATGCATTTATTTTATCACACAGTCCAATAAAATACTAATGCACTGATATTGCTGAAGTAGTTTTATTAAAATACCTTTTTCTTTCACAGGCATTCTGTGCTCCCAGCCCAATATCTTTCTACATTTAAGTCAGTCTCACCAAGCCATGACTCAGATACATGGGTTACTCTTTTTTTAAGTAAGGTTTGTGATCTAAACATACCTGGAAAATGAACAAGATTAAGTCTGTGGAACATCCCATTCACCCTCAGTTATGAGTGAAATACACAAAACCTAAGAAAAATGAATATATTTTTTGACCTAGGACATCAAATTAATCTGATATTGACAAAGCTAAACGGAGTTAATTAAGTGGAAACTTGGGTGATATACCACCAAGTAATTTCAGGGCTTCAGAGAATTGGAAATTTAAAAAAAAAAACACCTCGAATCTAATAATAGCCCTATTACATCATGGGAAGGTGCAACATTCCATGTCTCAAATACCCAACTAGATGTTGGAGAGTGCTCACAAGTTGGATATGGCAACAAGCCCATTTGTACTTATTGGTCCTCTGCAACTCTATGTAGAGGTATGTTGCACTGAACTGGGAGAGAACATTAAGTCTTCAAGAATGAAAGAAATACCATTTTAGCAGAATTTATTCAAGACTGTAGTGTGGCCAAGAAAACAATGAACTTATCCAGGCATCAGAGTCAAATTTGATTTGAGGGAAATTTTACTTTTAATGATAACACAAGTGAATCAAAGAAATGAGTTCAGTTTGAAATGGAAACTGAAATTTTTAGATGTGAGGGTATGAACATGTATTTTTTTAAAAAATTTTATTTACATTTATATCCCGCCCTTCTCCGAAGACTCAGGGCGGCTTACAGTGTATAAGGCAATAGTCTCATTCTATTTGTATATTTACAAAGTCAACTTATTGCTTCCCCAACAATCTGGGTCCTCATTTTACCTACCTTATAAAGGATGGAAGGCTGAGTCAACCTTGGGCCGGGTTTGAACCTGCAGTAATTGCAGGCTGCTGTGTTCTAATAACAGGCTTCTTACCAGCCTGAGCTACCACGCCCTTGTGTTTCCAGCACAACGCACTGTTTTAGAACTGTACAGCTTTTAAAACACAGAGACTACAATCTGATTCTTACCTCATTCAAAGGTATTAGAGTGAATAATTTCCACCTGCATATGTAAATTTTGTCCCACAGAAATGGATTAAGTTTAAATGTGATGAGACAAGTATGTCTCATGAAGGACAGGGAGGATCTTTTCTCTATAAGGCTAAATTTTATACAGAATTCCCTTTGCTAATTTTAGAAATGCTAGTGCTTATTAAATATTATAACCAGGAATAAAATTGATTTTCCATCTAAAATAGTGCACTTTTTAAAAAAATTGACCATTCTTCTGTCTTCTATCTAAAGCAGCGGTAAGAAAGAAGTATTACAGATATTGATGTATTAAATATTTATTAATGCTAATCAAGACATCTTTTTTATATAATTTTTTTTTATTTTATAAACAAACGTTTAATACATCAGTCATTTCTTCCATGTGACATCTCGGTGTTTTCTTCATGGCTCCATATTTTTGTTGTCTCTTCTTTCTTCATTTCAATTTAATCTATTACAATTTTTTCACAAGTACAATATTCTAATTATACCATTTTCCTACATAACTATCAATTGCTTATCTATATCTTTTTTCTAATCAATGGTAAAATTGATCCCATATCTTAAAATATTCTGAATCTTCTCTTTCTTTGATCATCAAAGTTAATCTATTCATATCTGCACAATCTAAAAAGTTTCTAATAACTTCTCCTTCCGGGGGTATTTTCTCTGTTTTCCAGTTTTGTGCAAAAACAATTCTTGCTGCTGTTATTACATGTATAATCAAATAAATATTTTCTTTACTGGTTTTCTCTGGGAGAATACCCAATAAGAACAGCTCCGGTTTTGAATCAATGTGTTGTTGGGTCATTTCTTCTAACCATATCTTTATTTTATTCCAATAATTTTTTTGCTTCTGAGCATGTCCACCACATATGATAATAAGATCCTGGTAACTGGTGACATTTCCAACATTTAGCAGATTTATCTTTAAACATTTTTGCCAAATCAAAAGGCATCTTGTAGCATCTTTTCCAAAGTATTAGCATACTTAGGATCTGAAATATGAAATGTCTTCATTTAAAGACCATTCTAAAGATTTGGATTAGAAATTTAATTAAAGCATTTAGCGAAGAAAACTGCTAAAATAACAGGGAGCAAAAAAGGGTGGTTTTTTTCTTATTTTCTAAATATTTTTAAACATTTAAGTTTTAACGTGCTTTTGCTTAAGCAGAATTCTGAAAATCCACACCTCCTCAATAACAAAACAAAACTGTGAATCTAAGGCAGTCATATCTCTCCCTTTCATCATGACTGAGGCTACTTCTTAAGGTAAAGCTATCAATGGTAAATGGTAAAAGAGGGTAAAGGAAGTGAAGAAGCCCCAGGCACCTCTTCTGTAAAGGCTGTTTAGTCAATGTAAAACTATTATGACTCTTGACATCTGTTCTTATTTCCCTTGCAGGTATCAGAGCAGAGCAGTATACAAACTGCTCTAAGATGGAAGGAATCTCAAAGTCTTTGGCTGATGTGAACAAGATAAAGAGCCATGGTGGTACAGTGGTTATAGTGCAGAACTGCAGGCTGCTTCTGCTACCTGCCGGCTGCCTGCAATTTGGCAGTTCAAATCTCACTACGCTCAAGGTTCACTCAGCCTTCCATCCTTCTGAGGTGTGTAAAATGAGGGCCCAGATTGCTGGGGGCAATATGTTGACTCTGTAAATCTCTTAGAGAGGGCTGTAAAGCGGTATATAAGTCTAAGTTCTATTGCTATTGCTATAAAGCTCCAAGATCTGGGAAATTTAAAAATCATACTGTTCAAGAGATAGGCAAGGGAAGCAGAAGAGAGATAACCATGGCAAAGTTGAACAGGCCAACCTAGGAGGAAGACGGAAAGAGGAGGGCTGAAGGAAGACCAGAGCAGAGAGGAAGGAGAAAGGGAGGCACATGAAATTGTCTCAGGAACAGAGAACAGAGAAGCGTGACTCCTGAAGAGGAGAAAAAGCCCAGAAAGATTCAAACATCCTGGCAGTGGTGCCTGTATGGCCAGATCTGACTATAGATAAAAAACCCAAGGTCTCCCTGTGGTGTTCTCTACAACAAACTGTAAATGGAACCAGTTCAGTTTGCGGCATACACAATTTCAAATAAAGGTGTTTTCCAAATGTTAAAGCCAGTGAACTAAACTCCAACAGAGTTATCGCTTATGCAGAAGTAAATATATCATACAACTGTAACTTCTGGATTACATTAATCACAGTTCACTATGCTTTGTTTCATGGTTTAGCATGAACTTGTTCCTCCTGAACTTTTCCAAATGCTCTGCCAAATTTGTAGGCTGGACAATTTCCATTAATTTTTGCATAGGAAAGAACTTATACAACAATTTTCCAAGGACAGGATTCCTTCTTGGTTGTTACAATGCCACCACTACTGAAAAAGATCAATGGAAAGAATTCCCACTTGCCATCTTCCTTTGGGAATTCTTTCTCCCCAGATTTCTGGGGATACAATTGTAAAATGGAAGAGCAAACATTCACACAGACATCTTTGCCACCTCATAAACAGTAATTACAAGAGCATTGCTTGAAAGAATGTCAAAGCCTAACTTTTCCTATCACCTTTCCTTATAAAACTCTCTTTTACCTAAAACTCCATTATCTTTCTGGCACTTTCAATGTATATGACCTTCATTATTTTTTTAAAGAGGTACTATATAAGTAGCCATTCCAAGTGGCTGGCATTTTGGCAGTGAAAGTTTTTTTTTTCCTTGCACGAAAGGCACAAGTCAGGAAAAAAATAAATGATTTAAAGTTGCCATCAATCTTGATAATGTACAATGCAACCAGAGAAACACCAGCCTGCAAAAAGGCTATACTGTATGTGCTGTCTTGCATACAGCTCAGTTCAAGCAAAATGTAACTTGAGTAGTAGTATTGTTATAGCTAAGAATTCAGTTTATAGGTGGCATTTGGTCTTGGATAAAATAGTATTTTTGGTTTAATTAATTGACATTCAAATCAACCTAAGTAGGCAAAAATACTTGTAAAATGGTAGATCAGAACTTTATAAACAATTCACAATTAGCAAAAAAACAAAACAAAACCCTCAAGTACCTATTTACTCTGAAGATCTGTATTTTAGTTAATCAACAGGAGAACTAGCAAAAGCCAAGAGAAACACAAAATATATAGACTAACATCTTCACAAGAAACTCTAGTGATAATCTTCCTTTTCAAAATAACCATAGATGCAAGACAAGATTGGAATTCTTAAAACATACTTCATTTTTCTGTTTTTTAAACTTCATTGTATATTTAATCCACTTGATAAACCCATTCTTTGGGTGGGTTGAATAAGAATAGAACCATAGAAAGCAAACATCAATGTATGTAAAAATAAGATACTAAAAATACAGAATAACCAATTCAATACAAGAGTATTCTCTGCAGAATTACAATATAAAGATTTTAAATGAGAGAAGATGAGTGTTTTTGTCTGGTACTGAAAAGGTAACAATCTGAGTGCCAAACAAATCCCTTTGAGAAGAGCATTACACATAGGAAGCAGCAGGATGGAGAAGGTTGCTCTATTATAGGCATCCACATTAATTCATTCAGATAGAATATCCAAGAAAGATCTCCCCAAAATGATTTCAAGGTATGAGCTACTAAATTTCAATGGAGAGAATCTCTAAACTATTTAGTATGTGGCTTGGGAATCAATGCTGTTGGTCCAACAAGAGCATCATATGATTTTTCTCTGCTAATAGCCTAGCCTAGTCTTTTGCAATCTATCTAAAAGTTCCAATATGATTGTAGCTCTATATGCAAGGTAGACATTTTAAATGAGGATAAACTAGTCTAAAGTGCAGCTAAAGCCATATTAGAGGAGCAATAAAGCCCTTCTCCTTTCCTATAAATGAGAACAGCTCAGTCCAAGTAGAACATGCAATTTATCGTTGAGAGATTTCTTTTAGACACTGTATTTTAAAATTTTATTTGCAACCAGAGGTTTTGGCAAATCTTGTAGACATGAATTAGAACTAGGAACATATTTCAGAAGAAATGCTTCTGAAATTTCCAGGCTATTTGAGGTTACAGCAGGGGTCCCAAACCCTGGGCGGTGGGCCGTTCAGAATCAGGCCAACAAGGGGTCAGCAGGCAAGGGTGTGTGCGCGAAGCTCTACTTGTGAAAGTGTCAGATGTGCATGCTTACACGCATGTCCACCGCACACACAGAACCATCCCCTCTCTCATTCCCCCCCTCTGACGGTCAACCAAGCTGGAAAGGTTGGGGATTGCTGGGTTACAGAGTCCCATTTTCCAAGAAAGACAACTTTGCCTTCTTTGAATGAGGATAGCTTTTGATGGCTCCCATCACATTCCAAGTCACCTGGTCAGCTTTAGGGTTTGGTGCTTCTGCTAAGAGTACATTGTCAGTTTATTTTCAAACTATATCATTAATTCGTTCCATTCCATTTCTTTATCAATAAGCAGGTATTGATCTTTTTAAAAAAGATCAATAACTGCTTTAAAATTCTTTAAATATATATTTCAAATATATGATGTTTTTGCAATTTAAATGGAGATTTTAATTACAAATGTATATCTTAAAATGCCTGCCACAGGATATATGCACCAAAACGTTTAAAATACACCAAAACCTTGAGCTCAAACTTTCAGTATAAAGCAACTCTAATTCATGTATGTGCACAGGACATTATACAAGCTTAATACTTAAACCTACTTTAATTGGCTTCAATCTATGTCTTAATTCTAGAGTTAAGAAAGCATTTATAGAAATTAATGCAATTTTCTCTCTCTCCCTCCCTCTCCCTCCCCCCCTCTAGAATAGAATAGAATAACAGAGTTGGAAGGGACCTTGGAGGTCTTCTAGTCCAACCCCCGGCTTAGGCAGGAAACCCTACACCACTTCAGACAAATGGCAGCTGTCTTTTTTTTAGCTGGTCAGGTTTGGTCTTATGCACTTCTACCATTTCCAATACACTTCTCCATATTGGTTAGTAATTAGTCATCAGTATGTTTTAATCACATTTTTCTCTTCAGCATGCTTCTTTGAACTGTGCCCTACAGCTCCCTTCAGCATTATAAACAATGCCTAAATCAAGATTATCAGCCCGCACTGCTCTTTACTAAAACTCATATTCAACAGCCACTTCTGTTTCCTTTACTATGTCTATTCCACATTTCCCTTAGAATTCCATATTACACTTTTAAGATTCCCTTTGATTCTGGTCCACTGCAGTAGTCCCTCCTTCTATCTTATGAAGAATCACTTCCTTAGGGCCCTTTAAAATCCCAGTATAGTGGGGGGCCATATGAAACTTGGGGGGACCTAATTCCACACAGCAGGTACTACTACAGAGAAGATATACTTCTAGGGTACTTCTGGTCCCAAAAGATGACATGTTTTAATTAATGTAACTTGGAGCATGCCACCCTTCTAGACCAAACCAGGTAGGTAGATACTAGGGACTTCCAGGAACACTTGTGGTCTCTCAAATAAGCAGGTCCTATGCCATGCAGGACTGTATAGGTAACAACCAGCACTGTGAATTGCACCCAGAAGACAACTAGCAATCAGTGCAGCTCACAAAGCAGAAGTGTTACCTGAGCTCACCACTCATTCTGAACTAACTGAAGTTTCCAAGTGATCTTCACAAAGCCCATTGCAGTAATCAAGCTGTGAGCATGAGTAGCTGTCTGAAATCGACATCCTGTGTTCCCCCCCAATTTAGGAAAGGGTGAACAATTGCCCACCAGAAGAATCTAGGCAAAGGGTTTCTTGCCCGCCCTGTCTCATAAGCATAGCTGCAAGTCTAGGAAGACTTCCAAATTTGCATCACTCTAGAATACAGGAGTGCCATCCCATCCAAGATCAAAGATGGAATAACCCCAGATCTGAATGGTCCAATATCCACAGACAATCAAACTTGGTAGGATTGAGTCAGAGAAGATTCTTCTTCATCCAAACTCACATAGCCTCCAAGCACTGGGACAGAACTTGACAGAAGTTGAAAGATATAGTTAGATGTCATCATAATACCAAACCCCGAACTAGCAGATGACCTTATCCAATTGTGTCATGTACAGTAGATGTTGAAAAGAAGGGTAGGGAGAATAGAACTCCATGGCCCCCACAAAGGAGGAGCTCAGGGACTGATTGTATTCCTGGTGAGAACAAGAGATCAAAGAACACAAGGATGGATGCACCACCACCATCCCAGGTCTGGCACAAATCATCAATAAGCTTGAAGATTGATTACTGAAGTCCAAACGTTCCCTCTTTAGGACGAGATGCATTGCTGCCTCTTTCAATATTGGGGTCATTATCTCCTCTGTCAAAAATAATTTTTAAACAATTTAAAAAACAGTAAGCAATGATGATGCATTTGCTCTATTGGTTTAATCCTCAAAGACCTTCGGAAAAAGCTGGAACTATTCTCTGGAAGGCCACAAAAGTGAAAGCCATTCTTACTTCAGGAGGAAGCTGTTTTATCCTGTTCCTAAAATAATACAGTATGTGAAAGCAGCCTAAAAGGATACTTAGCTTCTTCCTTCTCCTTCTCCCCTTAGCATGTTGGTGCTTATTGCTGTGTCAATGATCATTCACAATCGTATCTTATATCTAGTTACGATCCCAACCAAGAAAGTTCTTTTATGTGTATATGTGCGTTATGTATGGGTTTGGGTAGATATACACTTTTTCTTGAGAACAGGCAACAGAATTTCATTTTTAATGTGGGTCGGTGTGCTCCCAATAAAATAATGACAATAAAGTTCTCTTCTCTTCTCTTCTCTTCTCTTCTCTTCTCTTCTCTTCTCTTCTCTTCTCTTCTCCTCCCCTCCCCTCCTCACTCGTTTGAATAATATTAGCACCACACAATCATTTTCAAACTTATCACTTGTTAAAATATTCACATACATTTACTATAAAGGACTAAACTTTTCCCACTACATGCTATTTGTTTAATATTCACAGGCATAGCTTTTACGAGAGCCAGGCCAATAAAACTGCCTCCCTGCCTCCAAAGCAGGCAAAATGCCATTATTCAGCAATGTACTTAATTGCTACTAGGCATTTTCAGTTGGATGGAAGCCAGGAGTGATACACAAAAAAAAAACCTTGGCCATTTCTCTTTGCTCAACCGCACAGAATACAAAACACCTAAACACACTATGCTCAAAAGCAATAATTAAAAACTAGTTAACAAGTTTTTGATTAAAAAAGTTGGATTTAAAATGTATTTACAGGCAAAAAAAGTTCTTAAAACAATTCAACGTTCATTTAATTTCATAGAATAATGTTTTAATTATCTGGTAAATGTTTTTTTTAATCGACGTCCTCAATAATTTGCCTCAATTTTTATTTGCAGTTTTTCTCTCAAGCACAGAAGTAAAAAGTCACTCATTTCATGAAAAAAAAAATACTGAAGTTCAAGAGTCATGGCTATCAATTCATGTCACTCCACTATACACCACAACATTTCTGTTACATTCTGAAGACAACATTATCATCATCATCATCATCAAAATTTATTCCCACCCCCAATCTCATTTTAAAGTGACTCTGGGTGGCTTAGAGCATACTATGGGAGGCATCAGAAGTGCAATCACAGAACTCCTTCTCTTCCTATTTCACAAACAACTGATATCTATTTTCTGAAATCTCCAATTTTGAGCAAAACAGATGCTATTTCAGTGCAAAACAGATGCTATGTCAGTGCTGTATTAAAACACCAACAAATAACTTCCAGGAGGGTAATAGAACACCTATGTTAAGTCCATACTATGTAATTCTGGCCATATTAAATTGGACATCTGGTCTGCTTATTTTCCTTATGGGAATTTTCCAACTTAGATCCCTTAAAATATACATTACAGAGTACCATAATGACCTCATTAATAGGAGAATTTGCTTTTTTGTCTAAAAGTTTTTTTTCTCCTCTTGCTATTGCTTCTGGAACATCTAGCTAGAGTAATTTAGGCAACATGCCCTCTGTGTGGAAAAATCCAGAGGATGTTTTTGAAATCATGGGGATTTTAAAAATATATATTTGACAGATTTCAATAAATGATCTACCAACCCCTGCATACATAAGTTGACATAGCATTTAAGAATCATATCATTTATCTGAGAGTTCAGTAGATATACGGTACAGGTAGTCCTCAACTTACAACAGTTCATTTAGTGACCATTCAAAGTTACAACAGCACTGGATAATATGACTTATGACCATTTTTCAGTTACAATCTTTGCAACATCCCCATGGTCATGTGATCAAAATTCAGATGCTTGGCAACTGTTTGATATTTATGACAATTACTTTATCCCGGGATCATGTGATCACCTTTTGCGATCTCTTGATAAACAAAGTCCATGGGGAAGCCAGATTCACTTAACAACTGAGTTACTAACTTAACAACATCTGATTCACTTAACAACTGTAGCAAGAAATGTTGTAAAATGGGGCACAACTCACTTAACAAATGTCTCACTTAACAAGAGAAATGTTGGCCTCAATTGTGGTCATAAGTTCCTCGACTTAACTACTACTGAACATGCTTCAATATATATGTTCCTATATTTTATTATTTAAGTGTCTTTAAATATTTTCAAACAAAAGAACGCACAAGCCTGAGCATGGCTTACATTCTTATACAAATAACAACTCAAATAACAACTCAACAACATGAGAGCCATTCTGGTCCAGCGGTTAAGGCACCAGGCTAGAAAGTGGGAGACCATGAGTTCTGGTCCCACCTTATCATAAAAGTCAACTGGGTAACCTTGCGCCAGTCACTCTCACTCAACCCAACCCGCCTCATAGGACTGTTGTAGGGACAATAGGAGGAGGAAGGTCTGTTGGATACGTTTGCTGCCTTCAGTTATTTGTAAAAATATTAAAGACAGGATACTTGGGCGTCCTCCTGGATGGGCGGCTGTCGTTTGACGATCACTTGGCGGCCGTCTCCAGGAGGGCTTTTTACCAAGTACGCTTGGTTCGCCAGTTGCGCCCCTTCCTTGACCGGGATGCCTTATGCACGGTCACTCACGCTCTTGTCACTTCCCGTTTGGATTATTGCAATGCTCTCTACATGGGGCTGCCCTTGAAGTGCACCCGGAGGCTGCAGCTAGTCCAGAATGCAGCTGCGCGGGTAATAGTGGGAGCAACTCGTTGCTCCCATATAACACCGATCCTGCGCGGCTTGCACTGGCTTCCTGTGGTCTTTCGGGTGCGCTTTAAGGTTTTAGTTACCACCTTCAAAGCGCTCCATGGCTTAGGGCCCGGGTACTTACGGGACCGCCTGCTGTTACCTCATGCCTCCCACCGACCCGTACGCTCACACAGAGAGGGTCTTCTCAGGGTGCCGTCCGCCAAACAATGTCGGCTGGCGGCCCCCAGGGGAAGGGCCTTCTCTGTGGGAGCTCCTACGCTCTGGAACGAACTTCCCCCTGGATTGCGTCAATTGCCTGATCTTCGGACCTTTCGCCGTGAGCTGAAAACGCATTTATTTATTCAAGCGGGACTGGCTTAATATTTTTAATATTTTTAAATTTTTTAAAAAATTCTTTTAACTGGGTTTTATCATTTTAGGGTTTCTAATTTTAAATTTTAAATCTTTTATTTGGCCTTTTTCTAATATGCTCGGTTTTAAATTGTTGTTTTAATTGTATATTTCTTATGTTTTTATCTTTTGGCTGTACACCGCCCTGAGTCCTTCGGGAGAAGGGCGGTATAAAAATTTAATAAATAAAAAAATAAAAAAATACAACTAAATAAGCAAACTATAAAACAATCCAACAGGCAACTCTGGGGGGTGGGGTTTGATAAGAATATTTTTAATTTCAAAAACAGAAGTCCTATCAGAAAACAGCAGCCATGGTAGAAGTTCATCTATTCACAGTATTTGGATTACCATATTGATCTCCTTAAAAAGGAGAAGCAGAAAAGTATGTTTCATTTTATATGTTCTACAGAATGCAACATCAGAAGTTATTTATATTCCTTTCTTCCATCCTCCATCTCACATATTCTGTCTCAAAGGGAAGGATTGAGAAGAAGACATTCGTAATTGGAGTTGTTGTAGGGAGAGCACTTTTCCACGAACTCAAGTCAAAACCACTTCAGGAAGCCTGCTTTATTACTATTTTAACATAAACTCAAAGTATTAGTTAAATGGATCTAAAAGTTTTTAAAGAAATTAATGGAAGTCTCTTTACATGATCAGTGCAAGCTTGTTTAGAGAATAAGAAAAGAAAGAAAAGAAAGGGCATATTTATCTAAAGCACACTGCTGGATAAATTCCTGCTCAAATGAATGGATCCGTTTTTATCTGCGTAGGTAAGAAAAAGACTCAAAAATCTGGTGTAAACTGTTTCCCCCCCCCAGTTGTTTTGCTCTTTAGTGCAATCTCCTTAACACCATTGTGAATAGCAGGGAGTGGTCTAAATATTGTCTTTTAATTCAAGACAGACTGCAGGTCACCCCTGTGAGACCTTTAGTCTTCAGACTAACAGCTGATGTCTCTGGGAACAAAGACCAGGTAAAAGTCAAAATGACAGCTTTCTGCAAAAGGGCAACGTGATATTTAGCCTTTGAAACTAAAAGATTCACAAAACTGAAAATTACTTTTCCTAAAAAAAAATATCCCCAAAAACCTCTTCTATCTCACCAAAATTTACCTGCACCTACAAATTGATTCATCAGCAAATTATCTGCTCCAGAATTCAAGGAACAAATACTTTTTTTTTTGCCAATTTTTTTTATTTTTTTTACAAGCATAATAAAAAAGAATCATTGTGAACAAATTATTGGTCAGGTACATCTTTAAACATATCAAGTTTCACCTGTTATAATCTAATACAATGTATTTTCCTTCTTCTTTAAGTTCAATTATTTATTTGCACACAATCTGATTATAGAAGTAAATCAAATTCAACCAATTCAGGAAAATATTTAAATGAAGTCTAGTCCCCGTGCTTAATTCCCTTCAACATCATTAATAAATTCTATTAACATTTTAAAATTTCACCACTCTCAGCTTTATATCTACATTACTAATCAGAGGTCATCCTAGCTAAAATCTCTTTCTTAAAACTATCCAGAGATCACATAGACAATTTCATTCTTCCCTTCATCTTCCTCTGCCTCTAAATCAATAACATATATTTAAAGTTTTCCATCTACTCCATTTTAATATCAAACAGAAAATTTAACATTTGCAAGGGTAATCACTAATTATAAGGAACAAATACTTTTTTGTAGACTTTTGCAGCTTACCTATTTGGAATCAGTCCAATTGCAGCATTGGATTTCTATGTATTTCATGAAAGAGGTAGCCTTATATTTCCTAGCAACAGTCTCATCTGCTGCAATTTTACTGTATCTTTCTTACTCTTTGCCTTCAAACTCTAGCTTCCCCCTCCTTTGTTTAGTGGATAGCCACTGGCCTCTGTTGAAATTATCTGTCAGTCCCATCTTTCCTTCTCACCCCGCACTACATTTTAATTGTAATTTAGGGATTAGAAATATTGCCTCAAAGGAAGTAAGAAAGATACATTTATTCATTCATCATCTTCTTTTAATGACCCCATAATCCCTTGCGGGGTAGAGTCTGGGCAACTGAATGGAGCTGAGCATTTACTGCCAGATGCCCTTCCTGTCACCAATGTGGAGTTCTATTCAGCAGATATATTCTCATCGTGCCCAGAGAGAGAAATATCTGCCTCTACCTAGGATCAAACTCACAGCCTTCTTATTGTGAGGTGAGAGCTCCACCACTAGGCCACCGTTTGTGACGATTCGTTCAATGACCATTTGAAATGACAACATTGCTGAAAAGAATGGACTTCTGACCGATTGCTTAAAGTTATAACAGTCACAAGATCAAAACTTGGATAATTGGCAACTCACTCACACTTAGAATTGTAGGGACTACTCAACTTTCCCCAGTCATCCTTTCCTCCCCTATCTCTGCCCCACCTTCAGGAGACAATGAAGATATGAAGAGAAGACCCAATATAGTAATCTTTCTACAATAAACTTGCATGCCAGGCAACCGAATGACCAAAGTCAAGTCATCAGTGGAAATACAAGTAGTCCTCAACTTACAGCAGTTCATTTAGTGATTGCTCAAAGTTACAACGTCACTGGAAAAAAGTGACCTTTGACCATTTTCCACAGTTATGGCAGTTGCAGCATCCCCATGGTCACATGATCAGTATTCAGGCGCTTGGCTACTGACTCATATTTATGATGATGGCAGTGTCCTGAGGCCATGTGATCATTTTTTGCAACTTTCCGACAAGCAAAGTCAATGGGGAAATCAGATTCATTTTACAACCGTGTTACTAACTTCACAACTACAGTGAATTCATTTAACAACTGTGGCAAGAAAGGTTTTAAAATGGGGCAAAATTCACTGAACTTGTGTCTTGCTTAGCAGCAGAAATGTTGGGTTCAGTTGTGGTCATAAGTCGAGAACTACCTGTATCCTTATGTACTGGGCACTCACATGAGCACATGCTTCGGCTACTTTTCATGCTTCTTTGGCAATTCTGATTTGAAAACCAAGAAAAGAAGCAAAACAAAAAAACACTCCAAAATCCCATTGAACTGAAATTCCAACAAGTGAATCAACATCTACAATGCCAAGAATAAATATAGTATTCTCACTATTCTCTCACCTTAAACAAGACATTTATTAAGGCATGGCCCAACGGTCCAGGTCAATTATTGTGAAAAGGCCAAGGCAGTAGAAGTCAAATGAAAAACTTTCTGCCTCATTAAAGGTGAAAATAAAAGAGATTTCAGCAACAAAAGACTCTTATGCGTTTTCTGATGGGATTCAAGATTTGCTATTGATTTTCAGAGTTAAGGCACTTAGTTCTTCTTAGCTCATTGAAAAGTCATTTCATCATTAAAGCAAAATCCACCAGTTAACAGAAAACTGGTTGAGAACTAGAGAAAGTATCAAGATTTGAAAAGTTGCAGTAAATGTAGTTTTAGGGTACTAATTAATTACATAGCCTTAAAAAAAAAGCTTACAGTTTCATTTCATAAATGATGTAAACAGTGAGTCATTTGCGTTCCCAAGTAGTATGTAATGTGAAAACGCATAGTAACACTTGGAAATGTTTAAAGCAGATATAATGGAACAAGAGGCAGACAAAGTATTTTTGGTGCGTTGTTAGTCTTGTAAGGTACACCAAACTAGGAAAACCAAAGTTACACATGCAAGTATTACTTTTATTATGGAGATTCTCAGTAATCCAGGTCATGGTTGTGCCAAAGGGACTTTTTCAAGAGGCAATTGAACTTCTTCAGCTCTGTAAGAAGCTTCTTGGATGAGAAGTGAAACGTCTTCAAAGAAAAACCAGAAAGTCCACTTGCCTCTTGAAAAAGCACCTTTGAGTACTACTTTTATTATAAGGTTATGGTAACAGAATCTTGCAAATCTGAATGTACTTCCCCCGCTCCCTCCAATTATCTTTTTGAGAACTAGGAAAGGTGTTTATTCAGGTTACAGATCTGCTCCAGATTCAAGTTTATCGTACCATTGTCTTCATTGTAGCTCTTCTTCCCATTCCCAGTCCACCCACTGAAGCCTCTGTCATTAATCCACATAACTTAGTCTCTACACCCATTCCATCGATATTATTATCTAAATTATGCAAAAGTCATTTTATCAAACTCCAGTTTGTTGTCCTCTTCTTGCACTTCTCACCCTCTTGTTTGCAAGGGAATTGCAAATCTTCACTTCAGCATCTATACACATAAGTCACTAAACAGTCAGCAGGTCCTGTTCATTCTCAGCCCCTCTCCCCCATTTCTAAGTCCATACTGCTTATTTCCATACCTTACATAAGGAGGTTGTAAGATCTTCTGCAAACTAATAAAAATGTGATTGAGCTGCACAGAACCCTGACTTCCACCTGCAAGAAACTGAAAAAAGGCAGGAGGTACTGCCATTTATTAGGCTGATTGAAGTATTATAGAAACCAATATGATGTCCATTAGGAAGAAGCCTAGGAGGAGCAAGAGAAAAAAACATAACAATGGGTTCTTACAAGCCAGACCAAACTGGCTAGATGACACCCTTCTCTATGCTTTCTAACACAAATGACTCAAGGGAGCCAACTCAATGACTCAAGGGGCCGTAATAGCTCACCTGTTATTAGAACACAGCAGCCTGCAATTACTGCAGGTTCAAGCCCGGCCCAAGGTTGACTCAGCCTTCCATCCTTTATAAGGTAGGTAAAATGAGGACCCAGATTGTTGGGGGGGCAATAAGTTGACTTTGTAAATATACAAATAGAATGAGACTATTGCCTTATACACTGTAAGCTGCCCTGAGTCTTCGGAGAAGGGCGGGATATAAATGTAAATAAAAAATAAAAAATAAAAAAACTAGAGATCTCTTGTTAGCTCCCTTAGTTTTTCAAAATGGATTTTCAAAAGAAACCTGTTAACTTGGCTACTGAAATTGCTCATTGTAAGTTGAATGATGTTTTATTATGTTTGATGTAGTATGCTGCAAATTGCCTTAGTCACTATAGCATTCAAATGTTATTAATGAGCAACAAAAGCCCAGAATCTTTGAAGAAAGTCTTTTTCCAATCTGCTACGAACCTAACCATATTATCCACTAGAATCAATCAATCAATATTCTGTAGTAGTAGAACTCACAAATGAAATTTCATTCCACTGATTCATTTGCATTCTCTTTGTACTGGTAGCACTCGTTCAAAGCTCTCTATAAAATAACCCCATAAACATTTTAAAATTATTTAGCAACTTCCTAATGATTGCATGAGCCCTTGTACTTTTCAATAGCCTCCTAGTTTTTCCCATTATTATTTATCATTATTTTATTATTTACATTTATATCCCGCCCTTCTCCGAAGACTCAGGGCAGCTTACAGTGTATAAGGCAATAGTCTCATTCTATTTGTATATTTACAAAGTCAACTTATTGCCCCCCCAACAATCTGGGTCCTCATTTTACCTACCTTATAAAGGATGGAAGGCTGAGTCAACCTTGGGCCGGGCTTGAACCTGCAGTAATTGCAGGCTGCTGTGTTCTAATAACAGGCTTCTTACCAGCCTGAGCTACCATGGCCTATCTGTATCTATGCCATCTTTCCCTCCCTCTCTCCCTCCCTCTCCCACCCTATCCTTATCCTCTGTTTATTTTGTTTTTGCCCCTTGGTCTGTGCTTCTTTATCTGTTTCTTACATCAGTGGTCTCCAACCCTTCTGGTTTTGTAGACTGACAGCAGTGGCAACGGTGGGGGTGGGGGGGAGAGGAGATGGTTTTGGGCATATCCGTTATTTGTGCAAATGAAGCTCCACACAATTGCATGCTCTCCCACTGTTTGTGTGGCCCGGTTCCAATGGGCTGCAGCCTGGTACTAGGCTGTGGCCCAGGGGTTGAGGATTCCTGTCTTACATCAATTGTATGGATTTACAAATGTAATATTTGAACCAACTTTAAATTTTTAACAATTCTCCCACTTCCAAATAGTTCCCCTTATAAAGGATCAAACTGGGGAAAGTATTTTAATTGGGGAAATTGATGAAAATATTTAAATTATGACACAAAATAGAGTGTCCCAAGAATTCATAATTTTCTTTCCTTCACATACCCACACACATAAAAAGGCAACTGCAGTAATACTGAATGAAGGTCTGGAATTTCCAAATGCATTTTCAAAATTAGCAGAAAAAAAAATAAACAACCTTTTAAAAGCTCCATAAAAACAAATGTTGTGGTATTTTCTATCTTAAGATTCAGTGAAAACAGGACCCTTGGAAGAAACTGAAATAATTTCTCCTGACAACGCATATCACCAACATTTTGAATTACACAATAAATTGCATTAAAGTCAAATTTTATTTTCATCATGGCTCATAATACAATTAAAACAGTAAAGATGTGACAGACAAACCCCAATAAAAGCCACCCTGCTAAGGATCAACGAAGGGCAAAGCAATTTTGGCAGTGTTTTGATAAAGTAGGTTTATTATATGATGCATTACATTTAAAATTTCTTAGCTCAACAAAAGTAGGACTTAATGAAATGGAAACAAAACAGGGGTAAGGCTTTAAACAGTAAATCCATTAATGGGGAATACAGGACACAATCGAAAAGTCAATGAAATAATAATTGTGGCCATTAACAGATGTTATTGTTACAATTTGTCATTCTTGCTATTATTAGTGAAGATATTCATGAAGGTTACCTCATGCTGAGGCTCAGAAGAAGTTTCTGCTTAACTGAAACAGTGAATCAAAAGTGGCCCAATCTCTCCACTTCTCTCTCAAGGAGAATCCCTAACACTGTATGGCTGCAACTCTGAGGGACACTAAATGGAAATCATGCTTTCATACACAGATACAGTTTGAATTTGGCTCAAAACCAGTGGTGGGTTTCTACCGGTTCGTCCCATTTGGGCGAAACGGTAGCGGAAGCAGCAGGCTCCGCCCACCCATCCGGACATCATCACGGATGCTCTGTGCATGCCAAACCAGTAGCGAAGGTAAGTGAAAACCACTATTGTTCAAAACTAATACTTTTCTGGAGAGACACTTTATATAATTGTAGGGAAAGCAATGAAACAATGAATGGCATGCCTACAATACAGTACTGTATTAGATACAGAAAGGAAGCTATTCATGTTTTAATACTGATAGTAAGAATTGTGTTAGAATTATCTTACAATCCCAAAGTAGGAGTAGTCAAGAACGCTTGGAAATATGAAAAAACCACATGCAAACTATAACAATATGTAGTATGCAAAAACCGAAAGGAACAAATACTGTTTTGTCAGAAGTGGAGCTATTAAATGGTTCTTTATTATGGCCTTTATTGTTTGTTTGTTTGTTTGGAGCCCTCTGTTACTATCTACTAATTCCCAAATTGTACTGATAGGAAGAGCTCCAGGGCATTGACATCCATTCCTAATCACAACGATGCCTGAAAGATAAAATTTACATATGATACCCAGCCACCATTTTGTATTTCTATTGCAGTTTATTATAAGAGAAGGAGTGGCAGAACCTGGGGACAGAGTTAAAAGAGAGATCAGCCTAGAATCCTTACATAGCAGACTAAGTCCAACACGCCCCTCCTCTCCTTGAATTTCGTGGGCCCTTATCTAACTCCAAGCAGGTTAGATTCCTTGGGAAGATTCCTTTCATATTAGTAGGGCTTTCATAGTAGAGGTCCTAGGGACCATGGAAAGTTCTTCTGGTTGATTATGGGCTGGTGCTTGCTTTACATGCCTGTAATTGTAATTACTCTTTTTTTTATGATGCAATTGAGAGACTCTCAGCAGGGTTTGTTCACAATAATAAAACATCCACAGCGTCATTACTCAACAAGGGCTTGGCAGCACAAGCAAACAACAGCCAATGACATAATAGCCAGCCACCAATACTCCAATCAACATCTAAAAAGCTACATACAACAGGCACTATATAAATACCACACATAGAACAGCCCAAAGCACACATTCTGCTAGACAGAAGTTCCCTGAAGATGGGCTCCAACATAAGTCTGAAAGCTTGGAAGGTTCTAGTTCCAGTGACTGACCCATATTGGATCTTGCAACATTATCCTGGGACACATATATTAGTGTTCATTCGTGAAAGAACAAACAATTCCCCCTGAACTAAGCCATGGATAAAATCTTAAGACAAGTTTGGTAGCTATGACCTTATAAGGTTCCCAATGTGACACTAATTATGATTTCTTTGGCAAATTGTTCAAATGCCTTTTATGAGAAATAAGTGAAGAGCTAAATTAAAATGTGTGGTTCATTCATCCAATACATTGCTAATGCCTCCTTTTTGCATAGTAAATTGATTACAGTAACGTAAACTTCATTGAAACTGTAGTTACAGATTCTAGAAAATATGTTCCTCATAAAAATGAATGATTCTTTTTTATTGTTAAACCTTTCAGAAAAAATATATAAACGAGCATAGAAAACAGTATAATACAATGAATAAACAAGGGATTTACAAATATTATAGAGGTTATAATTTTCCAGTATATCATTATTTGATTGTGGATAACTGAATACATTATATTGTTTTAAAAGCTTGAAATTTGCTATTAAGCTCTAAACAAAGCATAAATACCAGGAACCACAGTCAGTACAGTACAGTATAAATCACATAATGAGATTATGGACAACAATAAATTTATTCATATTACTAAGTCTATTCTACTTTAAAAATCCTATCAAATTTAAATACATATTGTATGGATAGAAAACCAAAAATTTACGATGTAATACAAATCCATGGATCGAACTAAAATTTAGAAATGGTTTCCAATCTAAATTAATGACCACATCAAATTTACTTTAAAGATTCAAAGTTACAGTAGTCTGGAAATCAAAGTATATCCCTATAAAGGTAGTCCACAACTTACAGCAGTTCATTTAGTGACCCTTTAACGTTACAACGGCACTGAAAAAAGTGACTTGTGACCATTTTTCACAGTTATGACCGTTGCAGCATCCCCATGGTCAAGTGATATACATTCAAATGCTTGACAATTGACTCACATTTATGACAGTTGCAGTGTCCCAGAGTCATGTGATTCCCTTTTGTGAGCTTCTGACAAGCAAAGTCAATGGGGAAACCAGATTTACTTAACAACCGTGTTATTAATTTAAGCACTGCAGTGATTCACTTAACATTTTACGAGAAAAGTCGTAAAATGGAGCTAACTTACTTAACAAATTTCTCAACCTAAATTTTGGGCTCAATAATTGTCGTGAGTTAAGGACTACATGTAATTTGGTTAGCCATTGTTCCATACAGGGAATCAAATGTCCTTGCTAATAAATGGCATACACGGTTAGTAGGAAAAAGTTAATACAGCATACTTTGAGTTGGGATGAAATCCAGCAGGTTCTGACAGGTTCTGGAGAACCGGTAGCGGAAATTTTGAGTAGTTTGGAGAACTGGCAAATACTACCTCTGGCTGGCCCCAGAGTGGCATGGGAATGGTGATTTTGCAATATCCTTCCCCCAGGAGTGGGGAGGGAATGGAGATTTTGCAGTATCCTTCCCCTGCCATGCCCACCAAGCCATGCCCACAGAACCGGTTGTAAAAAAATTTGGATTTCACCACTACTTTGAGTTTATGGTTTAGTAAAGTTTAATAAAAATATTGCAAGTTGAAATGGGAGTTCAACATTTAAGATTTGTTTATTTCTGGCATGAATAATTTTCCAAAAATATTGAGCTTTTTTACATCATTGCTGTCAGATATGAAAGAAGGATCTGCCCTGCTCATTACATTTCCAGCAATTTTTAGAGATCAAATGGTTTTAGCACATTTTAGCAATCAGGACTCGAGTAAATATATCAATAATACACCTCATACCAATTTTCTTTAAATATAATATGCAGAGTAATTTAATATTCCTTGCCCATCTGAATTCTAATTGTTGCATATCTATTACTGCATCTAAATTCTGCATCCATTTAATCACAGCCTTTGAATTGCTCAGTTTCTGAATCACACTTCACCAGCAGTTTATAAAGAAAAGTGCTAAATCCACGAATAAATTAGTACTACAACCCAAATGAAGTAAAATATGACCTTTGCATAGATTATCATACGATAAGGATGAGAATGAAGATTATCACCCCAATTGATGAAGGACACAAAAGAACTTCCTCATTTATTATGATATCTGGAAGGGCTCCATGCATCCATCCTTATTTTGCATCTTTTAATTTTCTTCATAAATTAGAGCAAAGTTGTGACTTCTTATTGCTACTTATAAACAGTTTACGCATGAATACTATGATGAAGCACACAAGTGGGCACTGAAATTTATTTATTATTTATTTTTGGCAGCTGCTGCATAATTAGTCATTTCTATGTTGCTCTGTTTTTAATCTGTTTCTTTTTGCATCTTCGATGTCCATTGAGAACAAAATTTACATTTGCCTACTGACTATTAGAAGCCATATTCTACAGATCACTGATTTAACACACATGCTGAAATTTATTTAAACAAAAAAATCCCACCTTTTTAATAACGCATTTATACTAATTATAGAAAGAAATCAGAAAATATAATATGTTAGGAAATAGCCAAAGGTAATAGCAAAGTCAGGCTAAGTATAACAACTTGCCTTACGCCAAGTCAAACCATGGGTCCTTCTGTCTTAGTATTGTCCATGTTGACTGGCCATATCTCTCTAGATAATCTCTCTCTAGATAATGTCTCTCTAGATCCGTGATGGCAAACCTATGACACACGTGCCACAGATGGCACACAGAGCCATATCAGTGGGCATGCAAGCTCAGCGACCTCATGTGTGCGCCGGCCAGCTGATTTTCAGGCCTTCTGGGCCCACCAGAAGTAGAGATACGGGCCATTTCTGGCCCCCGGAGGGTCTCCGGCGGGGTGGGAAAGGCCGTTTTTGCCCTCCCCAGGCTTCTAGAGTGGCCTCGGAAGACCAAAAAATGGGCCCACTGTGCCATTGCATGCCAACAGCTGGGGGAGCATGGGGAGGGGTCGTGCGCACATGCGTGGTGCGCATATAATTATGGGTCTGGGCACACTTGCGCATGACCCCCCCACCCCGCAACTCTCCCCACTTTTGACACGCGGTGGCAAAAAGGTTAGCCATCACTGCTCTAGATAATGTCTCTCCCAGAGCTGAGGTGGCACAGTGGTTAGAGTGCGGTACTGCAGGCTACTTCAGCTGACTGCTAGCTGCAGTTCAGCAGATCGAATCTCACCGGCTCAAGATTGACTCAGCCTTCCATCTTTCTGAGTGGGTAAAATGAGGTCCCAGATTGTTGGGGGCAATATGCTGACATTTATAAACAGCTTAGAGAGGGCTGTAAAAAGCATTTTGATGCGGTATATAAGTCTAAGTGCTATTGCTATTATATGGAAATTCAGGAGATTGAATCCAGATGTTTCTACCTGCATAGCATCTGCTATTCCACTGGCTTTATATTGTGATTCCACAAAAGCTTCTCAATATCAACCAAAGGTGCTTTTCCAAAAGGCAACTGAATTTTTTTTGTTTTTTCATTGAAAACAGTTTGCTTCTCATCCAAAAGCTTCTTCAGTTCAGGAGAAGCTTCTTTATGAACTGGAGAAGCTTCTTGGATGAGAAGCAAAACCTTTTCAAAGGTATTGTGTGCTCATGTATTGTTGCGATTGAAGCTGACTACTTCAGCTTCAATCGCAACAATACACGAGCACACAATAGATTTAAACTTAATGTGAACTGCTCCAATCTTGATTGCAGAAAATATGACTTCAGAAACAGAGTTGTTAATGCTTGGAATACACTACCTGACTCTGTGGTCTCTTCCCAAAATCCCCAAAGCTTTAACCAAAGACTATCTACTATTGACCTCACCCTATTCCTAAAAGGACTATAAGGGGCGTGCATAAGAGCACCAGCGTGCCTACCGTTCCTGTCCTAATGTTCCCTTTTAATGTATCCAATTTCATATAGTTATTACATACTTATGATTATATATATACTGTTGTGTTTGATAAATAAATAAATAAATAAATAAATAAATAAATAAATAAATAAACAAACAAACAAACAAACAAACCAAGAAAGTCCGGTTGCCTTTTGGAAAAGCACTTTTGGGCAACCATAACCTGGATGATTGAGAATCACCATAGACATTTCAATATCTCCTTGATAGTTCTAACTACTAAAATGTCCTAGCACCACACGCTAAATGAAAAGGAACAAAATTAGAAGCACAATTAGAAAAGTTCTTACTTATTTTTTCTGGTAAATGATATAAATGTTGAAACGTAGAATAAGTGACTGTAAATGTAGAATTTCAAAAAGAATAAAGGCACCAATCTGGAAAATGACAGGGCAAAGTTGATCTGCAAAGAAAATCTGCTTCTCCAGTGAGGAGATACCTATGGAATAATTCTTTCTTGGAATGCTCCCTCACTTCATTTGTGTAACTCTGAGTTGCCTGTTGGTTATGAGAAGGAGTAAGATGAGAAGGAGATGAAAGGAGGAGTTGATGCTAGATGTGCCAATTAGTGTCACAGATAATTAAATCAAGGGAGTTTTGTATACCAATATAAATTTCTACTTGGAACTCATTGTTCATTAAACCAAGAAACAAGGCTATTGATGGTGGGGGGAGGGGAAAGTAAGAATCAAAAGAAAATTTCAAGTATATTAGCAACAAATTTCAGATGGACAGCTAAAACAAAAGAACTGTTTGAAAAATCTTTTAAGATTCTTCTTAGCAGTTAAATAAACCAAAGTTTTCTACCAGGTGAACATTTAAGCTTTAGTGTAGTAATTAAAATGCAGTAGCAACTGCAACTGGATTGCAATAAAAAGGCAATAGCCTGTAGTGGAATGGGGAGCTCCCACCCCACCACAGTGTTTCTGAACATCGGCTCCCAGTATACAGCTCAATCAACAAAGTCCACGGTTAGAAATACTGAGAGCTACAGCTGAGCAGCAAATGGTGAGTCATGGGAATATCCTTCTAAGATTTAATACTCTTTCCCCACATTCATATAAATACACACTAAACAAAGAAAGAACAGGCATGCATTCATTTTCTTTCCCCCATTGTCTATACAGTACCCACAGGTCATAATTCATAACTCAAACTGCAAAGGGGCTTTGTCTTGGCAACAGTATAAGGATTATGATAAGTTCCTTAGGCTTGGCAGAAAGAATGGAGCCAAACTGAATAAAAGTGAAGTACCAGGGAGACTGCTTGGGTATATGTTCCTAATATTGCTTATGCATTTGTTTCCCATATACCCATTCATATGATCCCATGACAATCTACAAATGCTGCAGTATGTGAGCTTTGAATTCTTCAGGAGAATAAAAAGAAGTCTATCTAGACACAGCCTCCTCCTGAATTACATGAAAGGGACATAAAAGAGGTAAAAAGACAAATTTAACTTAAGTAAAGGTAAAGGTTTCCCTAGTACATATGTGCTAGTTGTTCCCGATTCTAGGGGGTGGTGCTCATCTCTGTTTCAAAGCCGAAAAACCAGTGCTGTCTGAAGACATTTCCGTGGTCATGTGGCCAGCATGACTAAACGCCGAAGGTGCATGGAATGCTGTTACCTTCCCACCAAAGTGGTCCCAATTTTTCTGCTTGCATTTTTACATGCTTTCGAACTGCTAGATTGGCGGAAGCTGGGACAAGTAGCGGGAGTTCACACTGTTACGCAGTGCTAGGGATTCGAACCGCCAAACTGCCAACCTGTCTGATCAACAAGCTCAGCATCTTAGCCACTGAGCCATGGCGTCCCCTTTAACTTAAGTAAGAGACATTAAATGCTAGATATCAGAATACAATTAAAGTTAATAATATTGGTAACTTGTTGGTTATATTTTAACTTTTATCTTAATAAGATAATTTATATTACTTAATGTGTTTCATAGGTGCCATAAGGTATTTACTCTGCTTTTCCTTACCCGTTAATGATTTCCTAGTTCTGCTGAGGGTCAAACTAAAAGTTATATGGGAAATCCATAACTGATTCTCCCATGGAAAAACATTGGGGATGGGAAGATACAGGTAGTCCACAACTTTTAAGCCCAGTATTATGATTATAAGTCAAGGCATCACAAGATAGGACCCAATTTTCTGACATCTTTTGCAGTGGTTGTTAAGAGAACAATGTGATTGTTAATCATTTTTCCCCAATGGACATGTTTTACCCGACCTCAGAAATAAATAAAAGAAATAGGCAAAAAGTGTCAAAAATTGTGATCATATGATCACTAAATGCTACAAACTAGTGTAAAGATGAATCAGTTGTCAAGTGTCCAAAATGTGGTCATATGACCGTAGCGGAGGGTAGAGCCATCATAATTTCTAAAACTGGTCAGAAGTAGCTTTTGGGGAGTCTGCCATAACTTCAAATTATTGTTAAGCAACCAATTGTAAGTCAAAGATTATCTGTACATGATCCACAGAAGAGGATAATGGAGAGAGAAAATGAGTCATATGCATCATTATAACATCATACAAATGACATGAATTAGGTTAGATGTTACATAGTGTGCATATTTTGTGTGATGACAACATGACACATGTGATGTCACTTTTACCTATCGGTCTAAACTATCATTGCACATAGGAGGAGGAGGAAGTATTAAGTATATTAGTCACTTTGAGTTATTTTTCAAAATAATGAAGGTGGGAAATAACTAAACAAACAAACAAGGGCTTTGTGCATACATTCCATATGTGCTGGACTGTTATGTCTCTGACCAAACAATGCATCATAGTGTAAGATCACTACCAGAAATGGATTTATCTATAATCTAACAACATTCACAACAGATAGTACAACTAAATCCATGTTCTGATGTTGTTGTAACTCAATTTCCCCTTATCAATTGGGGGGAGGGAGAAACCATGGCAATTACATAAGAGAAAGCAACAAAAAGAAGGAAGAATTTAATACATGTTTCGCATTTACTTGTTTTTCGTATTTCTGGGGCTGTGTGTGTTTCTACCCAGTTTCCCTGAAAATAAGACACAACTGGAAAGCAAGTCCTAGCATGAGTTTTCAAGATGCTTGTAATATAAACCCTACCCCCCAAATAAGCCCCAGTTAAGATTGTCAGCCAGATGGATGCATTTAATACCGTATTTCCCCCCCAAAAAGACCTAATCAGAAAATAAGCCCTAATGCGCCTTTTGGAGCAAAAATTAATATAAGACCTGGTCTTATTTTCAGGGAAACATGGTAGTATGTTAGATATTAACTGATTATTGGTCTCATTTTATCTGTTAAATCCTCAAGAAATTTGCAATACTTTTTTTAAAAAAAATCTCTTCCCCCAATCTAATACAGGACGAAAAAAGAAAAGAAACTGATAAGCAACTGAAACCCATATGGTATGTGTCAGCTTTGGAAGCCATACAAGGCTGGAAGCTTCCATGCTGCCACTTTCTGATGTGTGGGAAAGTAGACGGGGGTTAGTAGAGGGTTTCTCTTTAGACATAATAGCATTCTTCCTGTCGGTCAAGGTCAGGCTGATCCTGCATCTGGAAAAGGAGTGGTTGGAGTGCTATCTCGAAATGGGACGGTTGGCGATTGGAGCATGTGATCGACTGCAGAGTCAGGGGGTGGTTTGGGTTTTTTTTTATTTACTGAGGGAAAACACGGACCTCTCAGATTCAGGTTTTCCCAGATGTGCCAGTTTACCTATCCTACTAAATAGAACTTTGGAAGATGCTTGCTTTGGAGTTTTTACTTGGAGTGGGATTTTTTTTTATTGGAACATTGACATTATGCTTATTATGACCATTAGCATGTTATATGATAAATGTGCATTAGGACTTAAAGTAGTACAATAAAACTATATTGTCTTTTAGTTTGTACCAAGTATAAGAGGCTGGAGAGGAATGGTAATACTTCCTATCCTACATATTATCCCAATCAGTACTGGGAAAGAAACGATCAGTACAGTTCAGTCAAAAACAGCCCCTCCAGTTTCCTTAGCAAGGTTTTCCAGATGTTTGTTATTACCTCCTTTTCTGAGGTCTGACATGAGACTGGCCCAAGGTCACCCTGTTGGCTTTCTGCCTGAAATGGGATTAGAACTTGCAGGCTCCTGGCTTGTAGCCTGGTACCTTATCCACTATACCAAACTGATTCGCCACACACATTTACCAGAAAGTTAAAACACACCCACAGGCAATATTTTACAATATGTATATTTATTTATAGTTTGAACCTAATTGTTCTTAAGCAATGCAGGCCCTTAACATAAAGCGTGTCCGCTTAAGTCAATTTTCAAATATAAATTTCTCAGACTGAAATACCGAGCCTATTTTCTTCAGGTCAAAACTCACATTTGAAATATAGAGTTCTGGCATTTCAAGCCTTTGATCCCAACTGGCCATTCCCTTTGAGATGAAAATTAAGATGAAATAAAAATCAAATGGCTGGGCCATTCCAAAGATATATCTGAAATCATCCACATAACCTCATATTGTGCTGCAGGGAAAAATAAATTCTTTGCTTGTCCAGGTTAATAAAAGACCGAGAGATCAAACAAATTCTGGTGCAGGAGATGGTGCAAGCTGCATGCTAATGCTTGTGTATATGTATTTTACTGAAATGTGAACCCACTGCTCCCATCTGGAGATCCTTTCTGCAAATAAGGTGTGAAAGGGACACTTGCTGTGCTTTTAAGATGTGTATGTACAATTGCTTAGGTCAGTAGTTCTCAATCTGTGGTCCACGGACCCATGAGATGCCACAATGTCATCACAGGGGGTAGACAAAGGCTTAAAGAAATGTTGAGATTTAAATCTTGAGTTAAGTCTTGGTGGTCTGTGGCCATGGTCCGTATTGTCCATGGTGAAGAAAAGTTTAAGAACCACTGGCTTAAGGTCATACAATCCTTCTCCTGTTCAGGGTCTTTGAAGGCAGTTCTTTTGCTTCCTTTCCTATGTAGAATTTGCTACCCAGTCTCATATCTACTGACTCTGGAAGTTGAATACTGAGGACACATACTTGGGCAGAAATGACTAGGGAATGGACAGCTGGCTGAGCACCTGACAAACTTTAGCTGCTCCTAATGAAATATTTAAATGCTGGTTTCAGGGAGGAAAATGGCACTAAGGTGTTTCTCACAGTTGAATGAAGAAGAAGAAGCTCCCCAAAGTCAGCAATGCATTTTTCACACACTTCACTGATTCTCCACAAGCAATGGTGGGACTTGAATAACTTAACCAGTTCTCTGGCTGGGTAGGCGTGGCTGTTGGTCATCTGACTGGGTGACCTCACTCATCACACCCAGTCCCGCCTCCTGGCCACTTGCCTCAAAGGCAGAGGTAGGATTCAACCAGTTGGGGCTAATCCCACCACTGGCTAACCCCGCCCTGCCCATTTTTCGGCCTGCTTTTTGGCCATTTTTTGGCCATTTTCAGGCTGTTTTGGGGGGCATTTTCAGCCATTTTAGGCCGTTTTCAGGGCTGTTTTTCAGGCAGTTTTCAGACCGTTTTTCAGGCTGTTTTCAGGGCTGTTTTTCAGGCTGTTATCAGGCCATTTTTTGGACCAAAAAAAGGACTGAAAACCGCCTGGAAAATGGCATGGAAAACAGGCCAAAAAAACAAGCAGGGGCAGGGCCAGCAGGTGGTGGGATTTGCCAGTTCGCCGAACTGCACAGAATCTTAACTGCTGATTCATCTGAACTGGTACGAACTGGCAGCAGCTCACCTCTGAGCACAAGCTTCTTCAGCTCAAAATACAGATTTCCGGCAGAAAGATTTAGCCAATCAGATTCCTTTGTTTCTAAAGGCAGACCAGATTTTTTTCTTGGCAACCTACATTTCTGCTGGACCTTAGGCTTCATTCACCCAGTTGCCTTTCAAACTCTGTTCAAATGATTCCAGCTCTCTCTTAGCAATCTAATTATGCTCAAATAAATCATTTCCGAGATCTCTTGCTATCTCTTATATTATCTCTGTCTATCTACTTGGACATATAAATTCAAGAATACCAGCTTTGAAAACCTTTGAAATATTTCTCTTCCCTTTTTGAAGTATCTCTAAGACAGGTGTGTGGGTATGGGAATTTTTGGCAACTTTTTAAGCCTTATGGAACTCAACTCCCAGAATTCTGCCAATTGACGTCCACAAATTTTAAAGTTGCCAAAGTTAGGGGGGGGAAAGCCTCTATAGCTTCACAATGAAACATTTGGAACAAATTCTCATCTATAATAAAATAAAAATTCTTACTCCACATGACATTCATTGGTAGCAAAAAGACATCAGGTGGTAATACATTATTGAGTCAACACTAATAAGGTGTTGGATGCCAGACCTTTTTGGGTGACCTGACATATCCTACCTCTTCTAAATAAACAATGATGGTTGTGTTTCCAGCATTGAATAAAATTTTAACTCCCAGTCCAGTTTGATTTTACATATAGAATTAGAAGGGGAGAAGTCATCTTGTTTTTTATCTTAGACAGCAAAATATTTTAGGAGGGCATTCATAATGATTGCTAAAAAAAATACTCAGATTCAAATGCAGTATGTCCTGTTTGTGGACCTTCCAAGAATTATATCTGCTTGGCCATAGGGGACAGGATAATGATGGGTTCCCATTATCTAATTTGTGGGAGATCTTTCTTTATGTTATGTTATAAGAATTTGCCTAACTTAGATAGGAATCCCAAGAGTTCTTAAAAACATTCTCAGGGGGTGAGATGACATAGAAAGAACTGCTGTATTTTAGCTCTAGTTATAATTTAGATATTCTAAGCAAATCTAAATACGAAACTATAGCTTCAGAAAGACCAGAACTGTTATTTAATTAAGCTATTTAATTATATATTACAGCAGCTGTTGAAAGGGAAGATTACATCCAATTACACATTTCCAGCCTTAACTTCTTTGGAGTGCAACCACTGAACTTTTAGAGGGGAAAATTTACTGACAGTTAGAAACATTTCTCAACTATGTTCTCAAGGGATTAACAAAGAGCATTCAATTTGTTATTTTGGTAGCCTTAATCCCAGTTTATGTCATTATTTGGAAGCAAGTTCCGTCTATTTCAGGTGGATGCCTTGCAATTCTTCTAGAAGAGATTAACGTGGCTCTTCAAAGCCACCACACTCAGTTTCTACAATTAAAAGGTGAAATTCAAACTAAAAATAATATTCTGATGCAGATAGTTCACAAGTATGTGGACAATGGGATTTTATCTAATTAATGTATTAAACTACTTAAAGACAGCTTCCTTAAAACAATTATATAATTAAAATATTTATAAAAGCATAATAGTTGCTGAATGTGACCCTGTTAGGATATGTAGGAGAAGGAGTGGCACAACCTGGGGATGGAGTTAAAAGAGGGATGAGCCTAGAATCCCTACATAGCCTCAAGTGAACTAAGTCCAGCTTCCCTTGAATTTCCCTTTAACCTAACCCCAAGCAGATCTTAACCATTAGTTGAGAAGATTCTTGGGCATGGAGGTGATTAGCAATAAATTAATTTAATTGGATCTTCATGTGTGTGACAAGGTATTTTCTTCACTCAAAATGTATTCTGATCCAGCAGCATTACCTATGTCTAAAAGCTTTACAGGAATCCTAACAGCTGGTTCCACTACAAAACCATTCCCTTCTTGGTCATCAATAGACCCACAGAACTCTGTTAAAATGGACCTATCACTTTACAAAAACACATACTTTAAATAACTATAAGTTTTATTTTGGGTTTCAATCCCCTACAGTTTTCTGGTTTCAACCTCTCCTAACAGGATGCTCAAGAGCACCAATATGGTTCCTATTGCATCTCTTCACATTTATAATGCTCTCTGCTCCTCCTGACTTTTTACATTGTTTAAAGCAGGGGTCCCAAACCCACAGTCCGTGGACCGACACTGGGCTGCAGCATGCCAGCAACCGGGCCTTACAAACAAAAGAAGCTCAGTGGTGGGATTCACCGGTTGTAGCAACTGGTTCGCTTCGCGTGCCCTCCGGAGTACAGAAATGGGCCGTTTCCAGACTTCTAGTAGTTCCTTTTTTTGCCCTCCCCAGGCTTCGGAGGCTTCCCTCGAGTCTCTGCATGCACCCTACACTTACCCGCCATCCAAAACGGGCCGCATGGAGACTTCTAGGAGGGAAAGGGTGGCGTGGGTGGGGTCAGCCAGTCCTTGGAACAACCGGGTCAGCGAACCAAATTAAAATTAACATCTGGTTCACTTGAACTGGTCAGAACTGGCTGGATCCCACCCCTGAAGAAGCCCCATCCACAGGATGCAGGCAGCACGCAAAACCATGCCCCCCTCGGGTTCATAGAAAAACCTTTCTCCATGGAACTGGTGCACAAAAGGTTAGGCGTCACTGGTTTAAACCATGTTTTAAAGCATATGTTAAACAATGTTTAAAGCATATTTTAAACAATGGGAAGCTGGCATGCTGTAAAACAAAACACCAATCTATCACAACTTCTTCTATGATTATCAATTCAAGCCTGCCAGATCTCTCCTTGAGATCTCTGTCTTGTCCTTCCCCTGTAACAGAGTTCAAGTCTATTTTTGTGTAACTATTCCTCTAGCTTTGAGAGCTTTGTCTAAGCAACAATTTAGAGTCCCATCATGTGTTCTGGTATGTGGAGAAGCCCTCCACATCTGGAATTTGGAGAGGGTAGAATAGGAAATATAAACTTTTCTAGGACTAAATGTTGAAATAAATGTTTTTCCAAGGTTATCAGGCCCTAGCAGTTTTAGACTGAATGATGACACTATAAGCACAACATCGGAATAGAATCAAAGATATATTTTTATTTTAGCAAAAACAAAGCTGCACCAAGTTACATACAGGTAAGTCTAAGGGCTGCATACCAAATCTAGTGATCTGTAAACAGTCTGAGCAAACAAAGAAAGAGATAGCCGAACAGAGAATGGAAGCAGATGTTATACAACCCAAGACTAAGAAAAGGAATGCTGTGAGAACATTTTTTTCTAAATTCTTTCATATTTTTATCTGCCTCTTCTCTGCCACTGCTATCTTACTGGGTTCTTGTTCTCCCTGAATGTTTGGGCAGAGTGCTTGAGCTCTAGGCATAATCAGACAAAATCTGTTTCTTAACTTCCTGGTTTCTCTGAGGGCTTCCAACCATGTCTCCGTAGGGACAAAGAAAGTTCTATGTTCCTCTCTCCCATGCTTCTCATTGGAAGTGGGAAGTGGCTTGAGGGCTATAGTGTTCTGAGAGTCACCAGCTTGACACTATTTAAAACCAGCTTTATGCATCGTATTTATTTCTAGGAACACTTCTGGTCTCCACTCAATCATATAAACAGATGGTAGTCATCTGTACTGTGGTAGAGGGGGGAACACAACCACGAAAACAACTTGGGCATGTATAATATACATATCATCATTAAATGTTTAAAACTCAATTTGAGAATGGCTTCACCTTTTAAACAGCCACGAAGAACCTGCAGCCAGCAAAGATGTGGTGAACAGCAGGAAACTTCTAGTAAATCAGTGCTTGGCAAATGGGTTTTTGCCATAGGCAACTGTTTTATGAGAGCATTCCCAGCTTGTCTTAAAATTCCAAATGTGCTGAACAGCTCCAATATACCACAATGTTCTTTTAGAGGGAAAAAGAAAAGCCTAGTTAATTTGCAACTACAGTCTTGACAGAACAGAGGCTGTAACTAGTTCTTCTACATACATGTCTTGGTTAGCATTCTGAAACTGACATAAAAGATGACTTAGAATAACTGATTATAGATTTAAATGTAGAAATAGCATGGAAGTTCAATTCAAAAATATCAAGGGCAAGAGGGGAGGAATATTTCATGGCTAGTCTTCCAAAATGGGCATTGTTGAGGTGGCGCGGTGGTTAGAATGCAGTACTGCAGACTACTTCTGCTGACTGCTGGCTGACTGCAGTTTGGCAGATCGAATCTCACCAGGCTCAAGGTTGACTCAGCCTTCCATCCTTCCAAGGTGGGTAAAATGAAGATCCAAATTGTTGGCGGCAATATGCTGACTCTGTAAACCACTTAGAGAGGGCTGTAAAGCACTGTAAAGCGGTATATAAATCTGAGTGCTATTGTTATTTGTATAATGTATCTAACAAAGATGAATCTAGCTTCAGAATCTAGAGACAAGGGACAATGAATGAAACAAACATTACTTGTCTATATTCTTTACGTAATCTATATTCTTTACATAAACACACTATTTTCTTCCCCCCCAAAAAATACTCATAACAATTATATTATCTGGGATGATCACCACCCAGTCTTTGAATCTGAAGAGCAATTACTGAGTAAAAATACTAGATTCCTGTTTCCTATTGAACCTAAAAACTATTTTTGAATCCTATTGTCTCCCCAAACAGGCAAATAGAAAAAAACATTTTCCTACAAAGCATGCTTATACATATTTTCTCACAAACAAATATTATTACAGAAATGCATTTTCTATACTTGCAACCATGTCTTATTAATTGAGAAAATTACTTTGATTAATTAAATCCAATCCACGTATTAGTTCAATTTCCATCTGAATTCATTAAAAAATCCTCAAGCGTCCCTAGTATCTAAACGCAGAATACTGATTTCACAGCCATGTATTTAAGCACCCTATTAGTAATTTCACCTCTGGGTACAAAGGCTGTTGCACTGTTTTCTTTTTGCATCCTACTCTTCTTCTACAGATGGTTAATGAACCATACTTATTCTTCTATCATTTATTTTTAAAAGGCCAGGCTTTATGAATATAAAGTTGGTTCTCTTTTGTGGATTACAAATTAAGATTACTGTTAAAAATGACCACAGGTCATATCTAAAAATAAAGTGATTATTACTTCACTCTCAAAAGTCTCTGCTTATCAAAAACTTCTGTAAGTTAGCTTGCCTCACTTTTACATTCTGGATTTTTCAAGAGTTTAATATTTGACATGACTCCTCCAGACCAGGGGTCTCCAACCCTCGTCCCTTTAAGACTTGTGGACTTTAACTCCCAGAGTTCCTCAGCTTAAAGGGACCAAGGTTAGAGACCCCTGCTCCAGACAATATTAATTTATGTTTATTAGAAAAAAAATCGGTATAAATGCTAAATTGTCATCCTCAATACTCCATCTATGTCACATCAAGCCACAAAGCACAAAATCATTATTGAACTTCAAGAGCGTCTGGTGCAGAAAAGCAAATGATTAAATTGGTAGCACCCTCAAATCTTGGTTATTCCTTTATATTATAATGATTGTATTAAAGGGGAAATGTCAAGCAGTCCAAACCTAGCCACAGATATGCAAATTACAAGGTTCACATTTTAGAATCTTTTATCCGAACCACACAATGTTGAGAAAGCTCACCCAACCCCTTACGATGAAAAAGTTTTTATGCATAGGTTTGGCTTCTCAGAGGCAACAACTATTGCTCAATAAGAAAAAGAGGTTTTCTCACTGCTGACACTAGAAAGAGACATCAATATCATGTTTGTTTTATGCTAATCAAGGTTGGTAGCCTTGGACATCATACCTCCAGCAGAAACCAAAACATTTTGGAGGCCATTTTATTTGGCTAATATATCCCTGAACAAAGGAATAGCTGAATTTAGGATTTGTTGTTGTTAGTTGTGAAGTCATGTCCGACCCATCGCAACCCCATAGACAACATTCCTCCAGGCCTTCCTGTCCTCTACCATCCTCTGGAGTCCATTTAAACTCATGCCTACTGCTTCAGTGACTCCATCCAGCCACCTCATTCTCTGTCATCCCCTTCTTCTTTTGCCCTCAATCTTTCCCAGCATTAGGCTCTTCTCCAGTGAGTCCTTCTTTCTCATTAGGTGGCCAAAGTATTTCAGTTTCATCTTCAGGATCTGGCCTTCTAAAGAGCAGTTAGGGTTGATCTCCTCTAGAACTGACTTGTTTGTTCGCCTTGCAGTCCAAGGGACTCGCAGGAGTCTTCTCCAGCACCAGAATTTAGGATAATTCTCTCAAATAAGAATAAATAGGTAGGGGGGAGAAAAAGACAGACACAACGTCCAATGTTTCCGCTTGTCAACCTAGACTTCCTTTCCAGCTTAAAATCAATCTTGAATATTCCTCTATGCACCAATAAATATGTATATGTGATGCCCTGAGTATGTATCAGCATATATTTACAGTGCTGTGAAAAAGAATTCATCACCTTTCAGATTGTCTGAATTTTTATATAGCTTTGCCCCTGAATTTTATCAGAGCTTCACGTAGCTTTTTGACAGCTTCAGCTGATGGATAGATGGCCAGATAGTCTTCTTTAGAATTCTCTGGTACAAAAGAAGAATTTGTGCTTCCTTTAATGAGGGCAAGTCATTCAGCTCCTAAAGTTGCAAAACCATAGTTGATGAGATTTTTATAGGACAGAGCTGGCTCAAATCACCCTGATTATTCACACAACTGCTCCTACTAATCCCTTCAATTAAATTGATTGAACCAAGAGGGCAATTACTTTTTCATACTGGCAGATTTGAAGTTGGATGACTTGTTTTATGAAATAAATCAAACAAGCACCAAACAGCGATGATACGTCTTCATTTAGATTCCTTTTATATTTCAGTAGGATCCACATTAAGTTTTGATAAAATAGCCCATTTGTATAGATATCTGCCAGCAGTACATACCCAAAAGGGGCAGGAAAAATAAAAAAGAAGGTCCCAATTAAATTTTATTTCCTGTAAAATAGATTTCTCCTTTAATAAAATTCATTAATCCACCCCCTACATACATTATATGTCCACTTGCCAATGACTCCAGGAGTCATGCCAGATCATTTTGAATTGGTTTCTTTCAGTGTGGTTCAGCAGCGGGCTGGCACCAAGATGGAGGCTCAGTTGGGAGAAAATGTCCTTAATAAACAGGAAATGAGCCCTCTTCCTATGCCAGCATAATAAGCATAAAGAGAAGAGATCATCAGACAGGGAAGAAAACAAAACCAAAAAAGAGAGAGAGGAGGCCTTTTGAAAGGCTAGAAAAGGATTAATTTCAAAAGATAATCTCAAATGACTCCACCTTTTAAGAAGGGAGGTCAACAGAAATCACATAGTTTCTATATTTTGGGCAGACTGAAGGTAACATAATTGCATCATGAGGGGTCCTTGGTACTCTCTGAGCTTGCTTGTTTTCTTGCAGATGTTTCATTAACCAAAGTAGGTAACATCATCTGACTAGCACTGATGATGTTACCTACTTTGGGTAATGAAATGTCTGCAAGAAAACAACCAAGCTCAGAGGACCTCTCATGTCAACCCCGAGCTACAAATATTCTGCTTTAGTAGTATAATTGCATCAATTCCATGGTAATTATTTATAAAGAGTCTCATTTTTGTAGCAGGTAAATATAGTAATGCAACTAAGTAGAGACAACCATAGACGTTCACAGTGCTCGTTCTACTCATACTAAAAGAGGTGAGAGTCCAGATCTTCTAAAACTGGTCTTCTGATTATTTGCTTTAGCCTAGAGCAGGGGTCTCCAACCTTGGCAACTTTAAGACTTGTTCTGGGAGTTGAAGTCCACAAGTCTTAAAGTTGCCAAGGTTGGAGACCCCTGGCCTAGAGTTTTTATTTATTTTTTTGTCACAACATTATATACAAGCACATATATTGAAAGGAAACAATAGGACAGGAACGGTAGGCACTTTTGTGCACTTATGCACGCCCCTTATAGTGCTCTTAGGAATGGGGTGAAGTCAATGGTAGAGAGTTTTTGGTTAAAGCTTTTGGGGGTTTGAGAAGAGACCACAGAGTCAGGTAGTGTATTCCAAGCATTAACAACTCTGTTACAAAAGTCATATTTTCTGCAATCAAGATTGAAGCGGTTAACATTCAGTTTGAATCTATTGTTTGCTCTTGCATTGTTGCTATTGAAGCTGAAGTAGTCTTTAACAGGAAGGACATTGCAATAGATGATTCTGTGTGTTAAACACAGGTCCTGTCGGAGTCGGTGGAGTTCTAAGTTTTCTAATCCCAGGATTTCAAGTCTGGTGGCATTAGGTATTTTGTTGTATTCAGAGGAGTGGAGAACTCTTCTTGTAAAATATTTCTGGACTCGTTCAATTGTATTAATGTCAGAGATGTGGTATGGGTTCCAGACAGATGAGCTGTATTCAAGGATGGGTCTGGCAAATGTTTTGAATTTGAGTTCTAATGCTGAAAATGACTATCTGAAGAAAAGCACTTGGGAAAATCGGTTCCTAAAAGACAGAGACTAGGAATTCATCCTAATGCAACCAAAGGATGCCAATTTCTTCCTTAGCAGCACACAAAATTAAAAAAATGCCTTTTTTAGTTTGTGTCCTTGATTTTAAAAAAGAGGGAGAGAGAGAGAGAGAGCCGCTTGTCTGAGGCATTAACAAGGATGTATTCCCTGATTGTAGAAGAGGTCAAATAAAGGATAAAAGCCTTGAGAAAGTGGCAGCTACTCTGCTGCTTCTCCATGCCAGCACACAAGGAGTAAGAGAGACTGACAGGTAATACAATACCAACAATTGCATCATCTGTCACAGACAATGCAATCTTCATGCTCACTGTTAGCCTCATCTACCAGCCTCACATTACTAGTGGCAATTTCATAGCATTTTTCTTGTCTTTAAGAAAGGCAACTTCATACCAGGCACAGCAATAAAAATCAATTCTCCAAAACCTCAATCCCATATTCAGTAAAAGCAAAAGCTTCACAGAACGTTATAGTTAGATTATGTTGCTTCGCTGCAAACCACAAAAAAGAAGTCATATATATGTAGATCTGCCTCCTGCAGAACCTGGAAATCCAGCTGTGTATAGAGGGGAAAAAATAGTCCCAGGGCTTCAGTTCTAGGCCTTCTTTTCTCAGTCTTTTGACTTGATGAGTCTTTTTCTGGTCTTGAAAATCAGAGGTATCTGCTGTATGTTTTATAACAATTCTGTCTAGCCTGAGATAACTGATAGCTGCCTTGGCAATTTCTGACTTTATAGGTTGGGACTCCCAACCAAGCGCCTCCAATCACATCAAAGGACACAGGGAATAATTTTAAATAATTTCATAGGCTGATGCTGATTTTTATTTATTTTGCTGCACGCTCTCATCTTTATTATTGTTTTAATGCTTTTTTGGATGGACAAAAAAGAATTAAGTGAAGGAGGAAGGAATCAGTTTTCCTTAGCTATCGAAGGAAGCTATTTTGTTGAGGAAACTTCATGCCTTCATGCCAGCTTCCTCTTCTCTATATCATTTGGATAGTTGGGATTATAAACTAACAGCAAGGTCAAAGGTAGCTTGGTTCTTAGAGGGATATGGACACTTATAGAAACATTCAATTTGTTTCATTCCAACTCTTTTGTGAAATCCAGCAGTTTTTGATAGGTTTAGCTAAAGGAATCAATTTTCTTTTCCACCTACATAGTGTAAATGAGAACCATCAAGGCAATCTCTGAAAGGCAAATGATGGCAAATTGAACTGCTTGATTTGAGATGCAAAAATACTTTAATGGATTAACTAACCAGCCCTAAATGCATCTAGTGGTCAGTTAGACTTTTGCAGCTGGTGTTCTTGAAAGAGAAGGACTATAAAACTTGCTCAGAGATCATTGGATGGCATTTCTTTGGATCTTTTATCAAGCAGGAGTTTTCAAATGTATCCCCAATTTTGCTTTTGAAAAAAAAAAGGCAGTACAACTAGAAGGTAGATGTAAGTTTGTCCTTCTAGGGTCATTATTTTTGCCTTCTTTAGAAATGTTTTATTCTATGGCTGGCTAACTTCATTATTTGCGGTTGCTCTTTTTCCTTTCTGATTATTTAAAAAAAATAGGTTGAAACACAACAGAAAAAGGTACTGATACTGTTGAACAAACAAAGGCAAAAGGAAAAGGATGAAAATTTCTGATCAACCCAGATGGTTTTATATTGCCTGTCACTTGATCCCTCCAGATGAGAAATAGATGGTGATCTCTTTGCCTTAAAAATGCACTGTGTAGTTAGCAATGGAACAGATCTCTTCCATCTCTTCCTTGAAGTCCATAATTCTGTGCACTAAATCTATGCTACATTATTGACTAATGAACACATGATGCCTCTGGGTGTTTCCAGTATAAATGCTTCTATCAAAGTCAGAAAAGTGATGGCAATGACATTTATGATAACCTGCCTTTGTATTCTAATGGTTGGGACCAGTGGTGGGATTCAAGTAATTTAGCAACTGGTTCTCTGCCCTAATGATTTCTTCCAACAACCAGTTTGCCAAACTGCTCAGAAAGTTAACAACCGGTTCTCCCGAAGTGGTGCGAACTGGCTGAATCCTACCACTGGTTGGGACCCTGATTTTACTTTGGGAAGCTGGACTCTGTGATCTCAATGCCTGTCTCCCCTGCACTCCACTTCTAGGCCTATGGCACTTTGCCTCTTCTTCAAGCCTTGGAGTCAACCTCGAATGCTTTTCTGCTATTAGCCTCTGCTGTACCTGAACTGTGTGTTTCCAACCCATTTCTGTCAGGCTCCAAGTAATGTACCCATCACAAATCAAACTCAGAGGCATGCTTTTCCTCAAAGAACAAATTTATTTAGATATACCATCTTGGCACTACTGGTGAAAAGCCAGTACTAAAGTTCCCGGGCTTTTCACTTCAATACAGGTTTCAGTTTCTCAAGTTTCCAAAACAACTGTCACATTGTCCAACCAAAATGGGAGCTAGTTGCTTGGCAACATCTCTCTCTCCTCCTCCTCCTTCTTCTCCGGTCAGCCAGTCAGTTGGAATGTAGTTGACTCATCAGTTAGGAATGCTGTTCTGACTGAAGGCTCCATCCCCCCTTAAGCTTCAAACTGTGTCAAACTGAATGCATGTCAGAATGCCCAAGGATACAAACAATCCCACGCTCCAATCAAATTTAGGCTTGACAGTTTCACTATGCTTTCTCTGTGTATTTCTCATACAGGACAAAGTTAACACTTAGAAATCTCAGTTCCTTATAAGCCCAGTTTTGAGGCCTATGTATAATTTCTAGCATAGCTTGTTAGAATGAGGTCCCAGTTCAAAGTTAAAAGATACCTATTTTGAATTCCAGAGTACCCAACACAGGGATAGCCAAACTGTAATTAGACTAACGAAGAGCACAACAGATCCAGATCTCAAGATGCAGCACAATTAAAGCAATGGCTTTGGATTGCTTGCTGACTATTACACGATATCTCTCTTAGGATAATCAATGTGAAAACTGGCAGTTTGGCAACCTTCTCAGAACACCTCTCCATGATAATGAAATGAAAAGTGCTAATGTGCAATTATAAGGTATTAATTCACAACCCCAAGCCAACCAGTTCAATTGGAATAGTGTAATTAAAACAAAAGCCACACAGAAAATTCAAATTTAGAACCACATTGTAGAGGAGCAAAGCCACAGGGAGGGGCTTTGTGTGTTTAGAAAATACACAAAATAGCTGGATAAATTAGTCCAAACTTTATACAATTAGCCCGGAACAGCTTGGCATTACCCATGGAAGGTACAGATAATTAGGTTCAGTTTCTCTGTAAATCTGCCACGTTCCTCATGACAATAAGCTATTTGTAGTTGTATGCTGTAGCCAATTTCCTAAATTCATTCTAACTTCCAAGGGCTACCAACCCAATAATTTGCTTGTCAAAAACTGTTAAGTCAAGACAGAAGAAAAGCTATGAACCACAATATTAATCTGAAGGATTTTGTTTTTAACAAAATTCCAGAGCTATCTCTTTTTCTGCTAGAGAAATTTTGAGTTCAGCTGGGCATACCAACTAAAAGAACACTTTAGGAAAAATGTCTAAGAAAATAATTATATTCCATAGATTAAAACAGAAAGAATACATTAGAATTATAAAACCTGGATTACAAAATCCATACCATCTCTACAAGGCAGTGAACAGATACAGCTTTCTATAAGTTTACAAAGTGGCTATCTGAATTTTTGCAATTCAGATGCAATAGCACTTAAACTTATATACTCCCTCTCTAAGCCGTTTACAAAGTCAGCATATTGGCCCAAACAATCTGGGTCCTCATTTTACCCACCTTGGAAGGATAGAAGGCTGAGTCAACTTTCAGCCAGGTAAGATTCAAACTGGCAAATTGCAGAGCAGCCGGCAGTCAGCAGAAGTAGCTTGCAGTACTGCATTACCTGGGTCCTCATTTTGTCAACCTCAGAAGAATGGAAGGCTGAGTTAACCTTGAGCTGGTCAAGACAAACTGTTGGCAGTCGGCAGAAATAGCTTGCAATACCGCATTCTAACCATTGTGCTGCCACCGCTAGCGTGCATGTTTTTAAATTGTTACAAATTAAATTAGAAACTAATGAAGAAGAGGAAAGTAATTTATTAGAATACCGAAATAAAAATATACAAGCAGATATCTGCACCAGCAAACTATAGGTCACTGAGTTGCCAGATCTGAAAGCCTGAATTGTAAGGTCAAAGGTATTAAATGTATGTCCTATGTCCAAGAGTAGAATCGTACGAGACAATCCATGATACACTGGGTCATTGTTTCAGAGATATTTTCTTACCTGAACAGAATGACTATGGGCAGGCAAAAAAGCAATGGGACCTGGAACAACTTCTAATTTCCAGCTTCCCCACTGACTTTTCTTTTTTTATTTATTTATTTTTGTCACAACAGTATACATAAACATCGACATAAAACAACAACACATCATAAAAGAAAAAACATATATATGAGCAAAAGTATGCAACAACTATATTAATTTGATATAATGAAAGGGAACAATAGGACAGGAACGGTAGGCACTTTTGTACTCTTATGCACGCCCCTTATAGTCCTCTCAGGAATGGGGTGAGGTTTATAAGGTTTATATAAGGTTTCTTTTATAAGGTTTATAAGGTTTATATAAGGTTTCTTTCCTTATAAGAAGTCAGAAGGGAGAATGATCATGCAACTGTGGCTGACTATGGCCATGCGGTAGCCTGGTGATGCTGAAGCAGCCACAAATTTGCTAAATTTCAATCCCACAGAAATAATAGGTCCTAGATTTTGGACACATTGTTTAAATTGATCTAGTTGAGATTTGTTGATTCAAAAATTCTTGCCTTATGATGTCCAGTGGCCCCCAATTAAAGATACTAACAGACAAACAGATAGGAGAGTTTTATAGTATACAAGTATCCATGAATATTTAACTTGTATTTTGTATTATGATAGATTTAGTTAGCCATATATTAACCTTTATATTTCCCTGTATTTAATTAATGCTTTTTCCCTTTTTATAGGTTTCTATTTTTAGATCTTTATTGTTATATATACTTTTAATTAAAAAAAATGTTTTTAAACTTTGTATTATATTTTTTTAGCTTTTAAAATTAGTCACTGTTTGTACCCCACCCTTCTTATGCTGGTCTATGGCCATAATAAATATTTGATTGATTGTAGTATATAGATGATTAGTGATGGAGTGAATAATACAATAATCAAGTTCCCAAAATCAATCATGATAGATAGAATAAAGGAGACAGCAGTCACCAGGAAGGGCATATACAGTTTCACAATTATCAATATATTCAAATTATAATAAAAATGTTACAAGATTCTCAGCTAGATTCCAAATATGTACTAGCTAGACAAGATTCCAGGATTGAAGATGTTGAAGATAAGTTCAGACATCCAAAGGTAAATAACAGATCACAAGCAGGAGAAACAGTAATCAATTCAATGAGAGATGACTTTGGAGGTGAAAAAACAAAACAAAATTCCTGCCAATATATACATGTCTGAGAATCTTTATACCCTGGATCTTACCTTGTCACTATTAAAGGGACATGGCAAGCTCATCTACAATAACTGTTTAAACCTGGAGAAAGCTGAAAAGATTTATGATAATTCTGGAATAAACAATTTTACAAAGAAAGCTGTTGCTTATTATATTTTGACATGAGCATTTTGATCCACTTGCTCACACACATTCTTTTCATTAGTATATTCTGTACTTGTGTTCTTGAAAGTTTACTTTTATAGAAAAATTAAAAAAATATTAATGCAAAATACTCACACAATAAGCATTCTGGACATATTAGAGCTCACATAGAATTAAACGTTTTTTGGTTGGAAGTAATTTTAAATACATTTTTTCTAAAAGGCAAAAGAGTGAAGATTTTTTTCCAGAGAAATCTCTCCTTACCTCCTAAATCCATTATTATTCAAGCAGAAAAACATTCATACTGGAGATGAGTAATTCGATAACACTTCACGTTAGACTATACTTTAAAAATCCTACAATTCACAATCATTTGAAATGCCATCAAGTACCAAGAAAAAAAAATAAAAACAACACCGCCATAATTATTTAAAATCAAGAGCATTATCCCAGAAACATCACATATTTAAGGTTCTAAGCTAGGAACCAAAACCAAGTGCTAGTAGAAAAATTTGCATTTTAGTAAAGTCAAAGAAGAATTTCTCACCCTAGAGAATGTCTGGATGCCTGACAGCCTGTCAACCCCCTTGAACATTTTGAAAGAGGAACTGCATGCATGTATATGTATTGGGGGGGGATGAGGGGTGGGTAGAGGACATCTCTAGGGAATACAAGAGATGTAAATTAGACAGAAAAGTCCAAAAAAAAAAAAGAAAAACCCACCCCTGGAAGGATGCGATGGCAAGCCTTATTGTATTGCTGCCACATACAAAAAAAAGCCTCCGTAGATGTGTCCGTAAAGTCACTTAGACTCAAGGTTGAACAGAATAGAACTTTTGTCATTTTTTTTAACAACAACAACTACAACAACAACAACAACAGAGTTGGAAGGGACCTTGGAGGTCTTCTAGTCCAATCCCATGCCCAGGCAGGAAACCTTACACCACTTCAAACAAATGGTTATCCAACATCTTCTTAAAAATTTCCAGTGTTGGAGCATTCACAACTTCTCCAGGCAAGTTGTTCCACTTACTAATTGTTCTAACTGTCAGGAAATTTCTCCTTAGTTCTAGGTTGCTTCTCTCCTTGATTAGTTTCCACCCATTGCTTCTTGTCCTGCCTTCAGGTGCTTTGGAGAATAGTTTGACTCCCTCTTCTTTGTGGCAACCCCTGAGATATTGGAACACTGCTATCATGTCTCCCCTAGTCCTTCTTTTTATTAAACTAGACATACCGAGTTCCTGCAACCGTTCTTCATATGTTTTAGCCTCCAGTCCCCTAATCATCTTTGTTGCTCTTCTCTGCACTCTTTGTAGAGACTCAACATCTTTTGTATGTATGTTTTTGAATATAGATGCACACACATACAATCAACACTGTATGAGATATAAAAAGTGGGACTGCTGAAAGGTAATACTTTCTAGGTGATTATAGTGGCAAAATGTGTTTGCATATTTCTCATACACAAAAACTGAGGCTCTAACTCCGTGATGGCGAACCTGTGGCACGCGTGCCAGAGGTGGCACACAGAGCCCTCTCTGTGGGCATGTGCACTGTCGCCAGCTGCTCTTCTGGTTTCTGGCACACGCATGAGCGCCAGCCAGCAGGACTTAGCGCACGCCAGAGCTCCAGAAGCCCAAAGATCAGGTGGTCAGCATGAAGATGTGCACTGACCAGCTGGTCTTCAGGTTTCCGGTGCTCCGGCAAGTGCGTGTGCACACATTCCATTACAGCTCTAACTCAGGGGTTTGCAAACTTGGCTCTTTTAAGACTTGTGGACTTCAACTCCCAGAGTTCCTCAGCCAGCTTTGCTGGCTGAGGAACTCTGGGAGTTGAAGTCCACAAGTCTTAAAAGAGCCAAGTTTGCAGATCCCTGCTCTAACTCATTAAGCAAGGGATTTTGAGTTCAAAACGAATGCTAAAATGCAGCATCTCGTTCATTCTATCCAGATTTTTTCCCATCCTTGACAGCCATTTCCTGTTCTCCCAAGCATCTGAGGACAAAAATAATAATAATACATATACTGCCAAGCCTTCCTTCCCTTCAAATGATGTGGAAGCAAAATATCATTTCCCAACGTGGGGAAAAAGCTATTTAAGGTAATAATATTCTGACACTTCCATATGGCTTATAGCCACCTTGTTACTACCTTTTTTTTAAAAAATATAACAGAAGCATGATGAGGCAAAGTCAAGTCATTCTGTGCTGATTAGACTTTCAGAAAGGATTTCAAAGAAAGTTCCCAGCTTGCACTGCGGTTTCTTCCATTTGCAAAGCAACAAAATAATGGAATCATATTAGAATTCATTGTGTATCTCACACTTAGCGTCTAATGTACATCCCTGCTCAGATTGAAAACACTTTAAAAGAAAGGAGTAATAAATTTTAAAATAGGGGAAACGTGTTTGGCTGAAGTACATTCGATGTACTCCACGCAACCGCTGGACTGATAATTTCAAATCAGGCACAAAAATTCAGTCTATCCATTACCTTTTTCACTCCCTCATTCTCAAAATCATTGAAAGGTCATTAGGCTGTCCACGCTTTTTCTTGGCAATAACAAGAAATAAATGCATTCTCCTCCCTACAACATCCAGTACCTCCATCCAATATGTCACTTTTCATATTTTCTGAACCTGTTGCTGCTCAGAGCACACTGCCTGTTGCTTTTCAATTGTACACACTAACACCGTGATGGTGAACCCATGGCATGCATGCCGAAAGTGGCACGCAGAACTATCTCTCCAGGCACACGAGCCGTCACCCGTTGCTCATCCGGGTTCCAGCACGCTAGCCAGCTGGTCTTCACGCACATGGAAGCGCCGGAAACTGGAATAGGATCCGCCTGGTGCACATGCGCACGCTGGGAAGATGATCTTCCAGTTTCCAGTGTGCGCATGCACACCGGACACCTGGTCTTCCATTTTCTGGCACGCACGCGTGCATGAAGACCAGCTGGGTGGTGTACATGTGAAGCCAGAAACTGGGAGATCATCTTCCTGGTATGCGCATGCGCACCAGCTCTTCTGATTCCTGGGGCACGCATACACTCACACATGCTCCTGTTTTGGCACTCGGTGCTGAAAAGGTTCGCCAACATTGCACTAAAATTTTGCTTGTAGCGCGCATATAAACTTAATATAGGAGTCTAGTTAATGAAACAGTTGTAATTTTGTTAATGCATTTTGCCCTTACCAATGGCTTGGCACAAATATAGGTGTGTTTTTTTCATATTTAACTCAAGGATTAAGAAATCACAGACACCCTACAAGCTCCCACCCTCTGCACATACACACATATTCTTCCTATATGCAAGAAAGCAACTTTTTGCTTGGGATGTATGTGAAATAATTTCAATTAAAAAAATGGTTAGGATTTTGGAAAATAAATATCCCCACCACGAGGGTTTTGGGTTTTGGTTTTGGCTTTGCTTATATTGCAATGGAACAGAGCTCAAAACACCTCAAATATTCTGTCAGAGAGAAAAATGATAACTTGAAACAAGCCATTTATTCCTTCATTTTTTATTACTATTAGGATAAGTGCCATCTATCAAAATATAAATTAGAGAACTGGATGATTCTTGATGGAAAAAAAAGTATTTTTTTAAAAGAAAAAGCCCATGGCAAACAGTGAAATTAACCATTTAATGTACTTTTAACATCTCAGCCGACATGCATAGTTACAGCTGAGCAAAAGGAAAGATAAAACCAACAGTACTAGATTCACTTTAACATAGCTGGTGAACTACATGCACAGCACAAAAAAATACTTCTCTGTCTGCAATGATGAAGAAATGAACATGGGATACATATATATGGAAAGTTCAACAGCAAGGCGATACTTCTTAGGCTCATATGTTGAACACTTGGCATTTGACAAACTGCTTGGAAAATGTACAGAAACTTTACATTTATAAACTGCATTTCCCATAGCAAAGAATTTAAAACCACATTATTGTATTCATCATCTACAGCATCATATTTTTCCAAGCTTATCCTGATGTTCAATGTGTTTTACAGTTTCTGGACAATATATCTGCTTAACTGATTTTCTCTCACCCCCTACTGCATCCACCCCTTAATTGGCTTCAGCTAATGACAGCAGAATCTCTGCCCAGTGTTTCATTGCCTGATCTGTTTCACATCTGTATAGTCTTGGGGAATTTAAAAGAACATCTACTGATCCTAGGCCATCAAAACACATAAAACAATGAAACAAGTCACCTCCATTTGCCCAAAGTTCAGGGACAAGCACAAAATGTATTCCGAGCTCAGGACTAGAAATTCTGAAGGCATAAAAAGGGTCCTTGAGTGGCTCAGACTGCTAAGACAGTCTGTTATTAACAGCAGCTGCTTGCAATTACTGCAGGTTCAAGTCCCACCAGGCCCAAGGTTGACTCAGCCTTCCATCCTTTATAAGGTAGGTAAAATGAGGACCCAGACTGTTGGGGGCAATAAGTTGACTTTGTATATAATATACAAATGGATGAAGACTATTGCTTGACATAGTGTAAGCCGCCCTGAGTCTTCGGAGAAGGGCGGGATATAAATGCAAATTAAAAAAAAAAGGAGGAGAGGGGGGACAGGGGCAGCATACACAGTACAACTTCTAAATTACCATAATTTAGGCAGGAGACAGTGACTCTAAAATATGTTATTAATAGAGCTCCAATAATATTGACCATGCTGTTTGAATGAGGTAAAGTAAAAAAAAAAAAAGCCAGGTTCACATGTTGACAACCAGCATGTATCAATAATCCTTTGTCTTCTACCAGGATTGCATAATAAATCTCTTAGTCAGTTCCTATGCCAAAAAAATGCACAAATCTTGAAATCTGTATAGATTCCAAATAGTGGGCCTATGGCCAAGAAGAAGATAGGTGTCTTTTAATCCAGAGAAACATTCCAGTGTCAAAATAACAATCCTGCTGTAGTCAACACAGACTATGACAATAACAAAGCTGTACAAAGAAGAGCAAACCACATGAGTCATATTCAAATTCGTGAGGGGTACAGTATCTTAAATAGCAAAGTGAATGAACATTCTATGAACATTCTCTGATGTGTCTAAAATACATAAAAGTATTTGACCCTCAGTGGGATATTCTAGTTCATTATCTTAGAGGTAATGTAAATAATTATTAATTACATCAACTTCTTTTAATCTCATCTTCAAAAGTGTTACTGGTTTAGGAACCACAGTTAATTCCTTCAAAAACTCCAATCACTATGAAAAATCACAAGCAGGGGTATCTGAAAAACATACACTAAAAGTATGTGCTCCCATGAGGCACTCTCATGTAAACTAAACCCATTTGTTGGTTTTTGCTTGTAATTTTGCAAAAAAATTAAGAATTCCTTGTTTAGAATGGAATTGATCCAAATTAATATAGTAAAAGGTAAAGGTTCCCCTCGCACGTATGTACTAGTCATTCCCGACTCTAGAGGCGGTGCTCATCTCTGTTTCAAAGCCGAAGAGCCAGCGCTGTTCAAAGACGTCTCTGTGGTCATGTGGCCAGCATGACTCAACGCCAAAGGTGCACGGAACACTGTTACCTTCCCACCAAAAATGGTCCCTATTTTTCTACTTGCATTTTTTACGTGCTTTCGAACTGCTAGGTTGGCAGAAACTGGGACAAGAAATGGGAGCTCACCCCATTACACGGCACTAGGGATTTGAACCGCTGAACCGCCGACCTTTTGATCGACAAGCATCTTAGCCACAAAGCCACCGCATCCCTTTAATTAATACAGAGGGGACTACTTTGTGAGAGGATCTGTTTGCTTGCTTATCAAATGCATAAGGCTGCTCATCTTATTGGGTGGCCAAACATATAATATAAAAACATCATCAATAATTACAGTGACCATTTTGGGGGCAAGGAGGGAATAAAGTACAAACCTGGAAAAGGGGCCAATCTGAAAGAGATTCACAAGGTTAAAAGAATTTATGTTTACAACTTTACAAAGGAAAATTCAAAAACAAAACCAAGCAAACAAATAATTGAATTAAATAAATCTAAAGGACAGTTTTCTGAAATAAAAGACTCTTCTTTATAATAAAGGACATACGGTGGCTTCCCTCCACTCATCCCAACAGAAAGAGTGGGACAGAAAGGCTGGTATCACCTGGGGCCTCCCTGTCTGTTACTCGGGATGCAAGACAGCTGCTTTAGGAGAGCAGGGCAGAGGCAGGAAGCAGCACCCACAGCAAAGTTGTCTCAGCAAATCCCAATGAACTTGGCAGGGAAAAACTTTCCTCCAGACGTGAAAGATGGCAGATGCAGCAGGAAAAGAAGGGATGCTCCTGGTGTGGCTTCTGCTGGTTGTGGTCAGCAAAGGAGGTCAGAGATGAAGACACTATTTCATTCTCCATAGCAGGGGTCTCCAACCTTAGCAACTTTAAGCCTGGAGGACTTCAACTCCCAGAAATTGGGAATTGAAATCTGGGAATTGAAGTCAGCCAGGCTTAAAGTTGCTAAGGTTGGAGACCTCTGCTCCATAGACTAGTCTTATCCAAAGATCTGCTTCCAGGGAGATGCCCAGCATTGTCTTGGCTTCTCTCCTTCTGGGTACCATGTTATGCCCCCCGACTTCCATGCTTCTCAAAAGAGGTGAGCCGGTTTCTGCCTATGAAGATAGGTGAGGCTTATGCTCAGCTCTTACAGTTGATTTAAAGCTCCAAATCTCCATGCTTGCTCACTAAATATAACCGAAAAATACCACATGGTATTTGTGGGGAGGGGAGGGTTATGAGAGGGTAATTGTTTATTTAATCATATTTCAGCCTGTTTTCTATTAAAAATAATCTCAAATGAAACAAAAATTGCAGGAATTAGATAGCCTCTTATGAGAAACTGATAACATGCCGAACTGAAGATAAAAACGTGGGTTGTTTTTTTCCCCCTTCGAGAACTGCCAATTCTTTTTTTTTTTCCCCCAATTTCTTGGCAGAATTAGACATAATATTCAGGCATGGTTGCCTCTTCTGAAAAGATACACATGCCAAGTTTCAGATGATTAGGTTCAAGGGTTTTATGTTGTTATTCAGCCATAGCTATAACAAATATTGGTGTTCTGGTTAATGAAAAATATTGCTGGTTAAACAGCCAAAGTGAAACGGCTGTTTCGCAATTCTGTTTTGCAGCAATTTTTTTAATTCGATAAATTTATGTTTAATGGCATACTGCGATACTCTTGACTGTTTTCTGTGATATTCTTGTGACTCATGGGAGACTTTTGTGCTAATAAAATATAAAGCTTAGAGCTGCAGCTCTTGGGCCAACTTGCTAGCTCCAATGAAGACCTCATGCCAATTTGAGACCCCCACCATAAGACTTTCCTGAGGTCCTCAATGCTGCACTGTTTCAGGCCAAAAAAGAATGTGATCCTAACAATGGATGGAAACTGAGTTTTTTAAGTGAATGGAAAAGACAAATATCAAAGATAAGGTCTTATTTTGCTTTACAGCACATCACTAAATGTCTCTTAAACCCTTGAACGTTCTATTTAATTCATGGGAGATGTCATTAGCGTTCCTCCTGATCTTTGGAGCGACTTGAAAGTTTTAGGAAAACACAGGGGGGCAAAAAGCCCTTCAGAAAACAGCAGTTCATCAAGGCTGCTGGGATCCATTGAGAATCAACAAATAACACTCCCACTCCTTTTCAAGCCCTGAACTGCAGTCCTGGGGTATGGAAATGAAACGAAATCTATAAAGAGGAGGGGGAGAAGGGAATTTCAATTAAAAAGGAAAAGAACAGTTCTTGCTGAGAGGTAGGAAGTAGGACACTTTTTGAGATGAACCAGGAAAATCTTGGTTCGAAGTGATTCATTTATAACCAAGTCATTTTAATAATGTCTGAGCCAGCAGTCAAAAATGACCTTGAAATGAGATAGAAGAAGAAGCGGAGAATTAAATGCAGGTGAAATACAACTCCATACATGGATTTTGCCCACTTAACATGCAATGCAGAGCAGCTAACATTTGGATAAGTGTGTTGTGGTCCGCCAGCAGCCTGCGGAGCTGGCAACAGAGTTGGATAGCGATGAGGCTGAGGAAGAGTGTGGGCCAGTCCTGGAGGCTGGGGAAGGCCCAGATAACGGCTCTGCATTGGAGGCTGAGGTGGGGCCAGGACCATCGGGGAGTGAGGTGCGGACTCCAGAGCCTCCAAAGGCTGACAATAGTGAGGCAGAGGAACAGGAGGAGCCTGTTCCTAATGCACACATGAGAAGAGCTGCCAGAAGGCAAGAGCAGCTCAAGCAAAGAGGATGACTCAGAAGTAGGGCCAATAGATGATTGGCCCCTTCCATAAGGCTTAAAAGACTAGCAACAGCGTTTGGGCTTTGCTGGAAAACAACGTTGAGAGTGTCATCTTCTTGCGTTTATTTTGTATCAGTGTCTTCTGAACTTTTGCCAGGAAAGGCCTTTGGCAGTTTGCCTAATTGGACCCAGGTTGGTGATAGGACTGAGGAATTTGTGTTGGGAGGAATTTGCTTTAATTTAGTTGAACTACACTGAGAATGAAGTAATTCTCAGCTGTTCAAATAAAGTTTGTTTGTTTTTTCACTGACTGAGTTTCCTACTACCTACTGGGGCCTGGGTCACAACAAAGTGTTCATTTCTCTTCACCCTAGAAATGGGCTGAGTCCTGGCCCAAGACTCAGAAGATTCTGAATCCAGCAGTTCTAAAGCAGTTGCTCCAACGATGGAACAGTGGAATGTCAGCCTCAAGAGACATGAAGTTAGAGATCACCTGAGGTTTATAAAACACTGGCATGTCAGAACAACTGAAGCTGTCCGACAATGAGATAAGGCCTCCAAAGTCTTGGACTTGGTGAGCGAAGAGCAAAGCAGAGGAAGGGCATTCAGTGAGATTCCTTGCCAAGCAAAGGAGAGACCATCTTAATTAAACATAGCTGGCTGTAGCCTGGTTTAAGAGGCAGCCTTGACTCATTTCTCTCCATTGTAAACAACTATCTTATCTCCTGCTTCATCATATAATTCCATATAATAATCCGCATGTATAAAAACCCCTAAAACTCTGACCTTTGGATTGGTTGACAAACTCTAGTATGGCTTTCTCAATGCTGAGCTGGATTTTGACCTCTCTTTTCTATATTTCTATTTAAAGCAAAACTACCCAGACATTTTTTTTCCCCAAGAGATTCTGCTTTGATTTACATATGTTTCCTTTTCTGTCATTTAACTACTTCACTTTGGGTAAATTACTATTTTATTGTGGTGATACTTCTAATTATGTAGGAGAAGAGCAGGCAGAGCCTGGGGGCAGAGTCAAGAGAGGACTCAGCCTAGAATTGTTACATGTCTATAAGTGCACTAAATTCAGTCCCCTTGATTTCCAATAACTCTTATCTAGCACCAATTTAGTGCTATCGGTTAGTTGACCAGATTCTAGTGTATAGTTTGAGTAATAAATCAGAACTTGAGCTTGCATGTGATCCTGATTCTTCATGCCTAACAAATAGCATCATTTCAACCTTAATCCATAATTAATTCTCCACCAATATACAGCCACTTTGAAGTAAGAGCCATCTAGAACGTGGGACCAATCTGGTTAGTTCTAGGTTATGCTTCGATGTAAAAACGTTGTATGGATTAAATAATGAGCTAAAGAGATTTTTACAGTACCAACAGCAAGGGTGTCAAACTTGCGGCCCATGGGCCAGATGAGTCATGTGCTGGCCACACCCACTCAATTTAGCGAAGGGGAAAAAAGTTGTGATACATCACGTGATGATGACGTGACAATGAGGGTTTGACACCCCTGACCAAGAGGAAAGAGGGATAGCAATAGCAATAGCAATAGCACTTAGACTTGTATACCACTTTACAGTACTTTATAGCCCTCTCTAAGAGGTTTATAGAGGCAGCATATTGCCCCCAACAATTTGGGTCCTCATTTTACCCATTTATCTGGGAAGGATGGAAGGCTGAATCTCACCTTGAGCCTGGTGAGATTTGAACTGCCAGAACTGCCAGATTGCCAACTGCGCCACTGCAGGGATAATGAGTTGCAATGTTTATAATTGCTACAAAGGTCAGAAATCATTTATTTTTTTCTTGTTTATTTAATTATATTTCTTTTTTAATTCTATCTTGCTTTTTTGCACTTTCCCCTTTTTCCCTTTCTTTCTTTCTTTTTACTTTTTTAAAAAAATAGAAATACTTAACAAAAATTGTACACACACACACACACACACACACACACACACACACATACATACAGATGTTGTATGATTAGTATTTGTAGAAGGTTTGGAAGTTGTGTGCTTGCTAAACTATCACCCAGTAAAGCTATGCCATTTGGTTCACATACAAAGCACCTTTTTTTTCAAATTGTTCATAGTTTTGTTAAAAATTATATTAAACAGATAAAACTAATAAAGAAACCTAGTACTCTCTCTTCCTTTCTGTGTATGTCTATATTCTATATATTATATAGATTTTGTAAGAAAAAAATCCCTTCCTCCCAAAAAAAGAAACTTCCCCCTCCATCTCTAGCAAGCATATTCAACATTAACAACTTGTCACTGCCACTTAAATCGCAGCCAGATACATCTCCATTCCGTATTTCATCCCATTTTCAATAAACACATCTAAATCTTCAGCTCTCTTTATTAATCAACAAATGTCCAGTAAAGATTAACATAAATATATAACTACCTAAATTGATAATCTCTCTTTCCAATCTAAATCCCCCTCTCTTAAAAATTAAACATTGCAATAAAAATGAGAGTTATTAAATATTACTAGAAATAATAACCCCTTATTTAGATATTCAAAAGTAGAAATATAAATAATAGAAACATATCCATTAAACCATTAAACATTTTCAAAAAATAACCATTAACTATAACGAAAGATAGCAACTCATTATTTAACCATAATTGAATAGGCCAGTTTTCAACTTTTTTCCTTCTTTCCCCCAGCTATCCTTAAGTCCCATAGATAAAATTCTAACATATGTTTTTTCCTAATATATCTTTGTCTCTTCTGTTTAAGTTCTTATCATCTTTATCCAAGTCTTCTTGTAATTTCCATGAAATAATTCCAGTAAGTCTCTGATTTCATTTAGAAATGGTAGTCCACATCCCTCTTTGAATACATACTTTCTATATCTTTTTTTGATTTTTAAATGATCATCCAATTCCACTTGAAATAGCCAGTATTTCCATTTATATTTTATAAACTGTAATTTTAAAGTCCACCTTAAAATACATTTTGGTTATCTTCAAAGGAAGATAACCAGATCTTTTGTAGCAACAGTTAGTTTCAGGAAACAACTAAAAGCTCAAGCACTTCAACAGCTCATCAAATCTTTCCCTTTAAAGTGGCCATCACGTGCTTTAATAATTGATCTTCAAAATATTTTTTGTATTCAAAATGTAAACATAACAGATTTTTCCCACACCAAAGGATTTTTCTAATTAATTTCAAGTCTTTCTTTAAACCAGTTTCACAAAACCATAGCATTTAAATTCTTTAGTCACAACTCTAAAATCACTCCTTTGCTGTGTATTGCAAACAATTACAAAAGAGAAAAGAAAATGAATGTCTTTCAGACTGAAAAAACATCACATGCTTTCTTTTTAAACATATTGACTGAAAACTCATCCTTGTAGGCTTGAAGTTTTGAAGTTTTTTCAATCTTAAAGAAAAAATACCTTATGTCACCAGACTCAAAATTTGGGGCTTAGACAATTTAGAACTTCACTGTCTTCAGTCTGACCTAAGCATAGTATATAAAATCATCTGCTACAATGTCCTACCAGCCAATGAATACTTCAGCTTCAACCACAACAATACAAGAGCAAACAATAGATACAAACTCATGGTAAACCGATCCAAACTACACTGCAGAAAATATGACTTCAGTAACAGAGTTGTCAATGCCTGGAATGCATTACCTGACTCTGTGGTTTCTTCCCCAAACCCCCAAAACTTTAAGCTTAAACTGTCTACTGTAGACCTCACCCCATTCCTAAGAGGTCTGTAAGGGGTGTGCATAAGAGCACCAGCGTGCCTACCATCCCTGCCCTAATGTTTTCTTTTATTCGTATCCTTTACATGTATTTATAATTATGTTTACACTTGTATCTGTCATAAAATACATGCTTGATGCAATAAATAAATAAAATAAAAATAAATAAATAAATAAGTAAGTAATAAAAAAATTAAACTCCAAAAACATGAAGGTTGGTCAAACCTTGAATCCATGAAAGGCTGCATTTATGGCTCAGAGCACAATGGAACTTGTAACTCTCAGCTGCTTGCAAGCAGCTGCAAAAAAACATCAATTTCTGCAGTCTATTTACAAAACGCACCTTAGAGTACATATGGGCAATCTCCTGATTTCTCTTTATTCTGGAGAGACTTTTCACAGTCTGGCTCTCTCAACCAGCTGTCTTTTCAACTGTAATGCTCCCTCAATTTGCACAGTGGAGAAAAACACAGGCATTGGCTTGCCTCTTATCACCAGAAGTGCTTTTTTTTTTCAAATTGTTAAAGAAGCTGTATTGTTTGAAAGCTTGAAAGATACTATTGGCTATCTCATTAAGTTCATAAAGTTCACATTCAGACAGGCAAATTAATGGCTGCCTTAGTTAGCAACCAGTTACAATTCTCCTGAAAAAAATTACTTGATGACCAACCCTTACATGTGCAACTATCACAGTCATATGATTGAAATCAGAGTGTTTTGCATCCAGAGCAGGGGTGGGTTCTAATTACCTTTACTACCAGTTCACAACGGGGCCATGAGCGCTTCTGTGCATGCGCAGTTTGTCATTTATGACATCCAGGCATGTGAGCGGAGCCTTTCGCTGATTTACTACCGGTTCTATAGAACCAGTCAGAACCAGGAGCAACCCACCACTGATCCAGAGGGTATTTATGACCATTGCAGTGTCCTGCAGATACATTAATGCCATTTGCATGTTTCACAGCTAGCTTCGGTCAAGCAGAGTCAATGGACAAGCTTCTGTAAAAATTGCAAGTCACAGTCATACCTGTGGGTGATTTAATGCTTAACAATTGCATTATTTTTTATTTTATTTATTTATTTTATTTGTCACAACATTATATATAAGCATAAGCATGAAATAACTATACGATATATAAGCATATATATAACCATAAGTATGTAATAACTATATGAAATTGTATACAATCAAAGGGAACATTAGGACAGGAACGGTAGGCACATTGGTGCTCTTATGCACGCCCCTTACAGACCTCTTAGGAATGGGATGAGGTCAGTAGTAGATAGTTTTTGGTTAAAGCTTTGGGGATTTTGGGAAGAGACCACAGAGTCTGGTAGTGCATTCCAGGCATTAACAACTCTGTTTCTGAAGTCATATTTTCTGCAATCAAGATTGGAGCGGCTCACATTAAGCTTAAATCCATTGTGTGCTCATGTATTGTTGCAATTGAAGCTGAAGTAGTCTTCAATAGGAAGGACGTTGTAACAGATGATTCTATGAGTTAAGCTCAGGTCATGTCGAAGGCGGCGGAGTTCTAAATTTTCTAAACCCAGGATTTCAAGTCTGGTGGCATAAGGTATTTTATACTTATCATTATTGTATTGTATTGTATTGTATTGTATTGTATTGTATTCTATTCTATTCTATTCTATTCTATTCTATTCTATGTACAAATTTTATACTTATCATTACTTAGCAATGAGTTGCTGGTCCCAATCATAGTTGTTAAGTGAGGCTACTTGCAAAACCACTTTCCTTTTTTCCTTCCTACAAAGTGAAAGTCATTTCTGCAGCTACTACAAGAAGCTTTTAGGAGTTGTTACACACTACAAAATGTGTAGTGTGTGTATATGTGTTACATTTTAAAGTTGCAAATCATGTTATTTGCATCAGTTGAAAATTATGACATATTAACAAAGCTTTCTGGGAAGCGGACTCATAATGCTTTGTCTTACCCATTTTGCCTCTGTAGAACTTTCTATGAGGATGCAAAGTTCACTTTGCAGATTTGACTAATATACCTTCTTGCTCATGTACCTCTAAAATTGGGTCATAGCTCTGACAAGCGCAGGCTACTTGATCTGGACTTCCAATTAGTTCTGCCAAATATGTTACAAGAACCATGAAAAGACACCAGGCAAAGACAGCAGCCATGAATAATGAATCCGACATGGAATAACATATACACATAGCAATCAGTAATGAAAATAAGTGTCAACAACATATGGAAGGACAAATTTATATTTGCTTTTTAGTGGTGTCGCTAAATATCATCCCAAGTAAAACTGGAGATAAACGTAGAAATGCCTACTTAATAAAGAACCCAAGGGGAGGGGGCAGGGAGGATAAAGGTGCTGTCCAATTATCTCTGTGTTACTAACTTTCAAGCAGTTATTGGCTACAGATGATGAACATTATAGACTATTGTAGCTTTTTTTTTAACATTCAGAAAATCCTTCTTTGCGTTTTATAGATATGTTCAAATAATATTACATACTCCTACCCTCAAAATGACGCTACAGAGCATTGCACATCAGAACAACTAGACAGAAGAACAGTTTCTTCCCAAACGCCATCACTTTGCTAAACAAATAATTCCCGTCAAACTATTTACTAAATCTGCACTACTATTAATCTTCTCATCGTTCCCATCACCCATCTCCTCCCACTTATGACTGTATGACTGTAACTTTGTTGCTTGTATCCTTACAATTTATATTGATATTGATTGTTTCCTGATTGCTTATTTGTACCCTATGACTATCATTAAGTGTTGAACCTTAGAATTCTTGAGGAACGTATCTTTACTTTTATGTACATTAAGAGCATATGCACCAAGACAAATTCCTTGTGTGTCCAATCACACTTGGCCAATAAAAAATTCTATTCGATTCTATTCTAATATTACATATCTAAGATTGATAACCCTGTGCAGGTGTGTACAAATGGTTGTGTCTGAATATGTACAAGGGTTGCATCTGTATGAAAAAATACTTTTATAAAAATATGAAATTAAAATAATAAATTCCTGCATCTTTGGAGTCATTACACCAAGCTATAAAAAAGCTAAGCAAAACTAAATGTAACAGTCAGTTAAAAATAAAGCATTTCTGCAAAAGTTATAAAACAGTTTTCAGATTGTGAAAAGCCACAATTTAACTATGGTTTGCTGAACAAAAGTACAGTTGGCAGGATTCTTTCAAAATCAAAAAAACCACAATGTGGTTTAATGTGATGTGCTAATCTAAGCACTATGAGCTTAAGCAAATCTACTGTATAACTATAGCCAAATTGATTTATAATGCATAAACGAAGAGTTACTAAACAATTGCCTCCCAAATTATACAACAAGGTATTTTATACAATGGAGATAAGTCAAGAAGGCAATGTATGTTTAAAGCTCTAGTTAAAAGTTTATAAAAGGTTAATATCTACCAGAAAACCATATAAGGAGGTAATTGGCCATTGAAGTTACATTAAGAGGGCAGGAAAATACAAGAAACTTAATAAATAATTTGCTTCCATCTTCACTGCTGAGGTTATAATGTATATTTCTGTTCCTGAGCTGGATTTTTCAGGAAGGGAATCTGCTGAGCAGAGATGAAAAGAAGTAACAAGAAATAAAGTTACATTGCTAATAGGCAAGTTAAAAATGAATAAATCCCTCAGTGCTGAGAATACTCACTATAGGCTTCTTAAAGAAGTCAAACGTGAAATTACTAATCTTTTAGCAAAAATATGAAACTCCTCTTTCAGATCAGTGCCTGTTCTAAGGACTGGAAAGCAGCAAACGTAATTCTAGTTTTTTAGAAGGAATTTCAAATTTCATATGTACAGTAATGAGATCTGAGCTAGTGATGACTCATAACAAAAGGGTTCTTGGAATCATGGTAGATAGCTAAATAAAAAATATTAACCCCGTGTGCAGCTACTGTAAAAAGGCAAATGTTATGCTTGGAATGATTAGGAAAAGAGCAGAAAATAAAACTGCCTGTGCAAGTTTTATTTAGATCAATTGATGGTATGACTGCAGCTGTAATACTGTGTATCTTTCTGGTCACAGCATTTTTAAAAGGACAGATACAGCTGGGTGAGAGCAGCATTCCCATGAGGCAGAATATAAAGTATATAGTACAATCTCCCTACCCCCTTTTTTTAGGTAGAGTAGTCTCATTTTGGTAGATATTAGTCCGTAAAGTATTTATAAAGCTTCGATCACACATGAACAAAGTCAAAATTAAGTTGATAAAAAAAATAATACATGTAGTCCTTAACTTACGATCGCAATGGAGCCCAAAATTTCTGTTGTTTAAGTGAGACATTCGTTAAGTGAGCTTTGCCCCATTTTGCAACCTTTCTTGCCACAGTTGTTAAGTGAATCACTGCCGTTGTTAAGTTAAGAACACGGTCGTTAAGTGAATCTGGCTTCCCCATCAACTTTGCTTGTCAGAAGGTCGCAAAAGGGGATCATGTGTCACCCGGGACACTGCAACTGTCAATCATATGAGTCAGTTGACAAGCGTCTGAATTTTGATCACGTGACCATGGAGCTGCTGCAACCATTGTAAGTGTGAAAAACGGTAATAAGTCCTTTTTTTCAGTGCCATTGTAACTTTGAACTGTCACTTAGAACTGTTGTAAGTCAAATACTATCTGGATATACGTTGGATTTCTCCAACTGTCATTTTTCTATTCCAGCAACTTCTGACTATGGAGTTCTTAAGGGGTAGAATAGGAAGATAAGACAACTGTACACAATTTGGAGTATCATAATCATGTTTTTGACCTACCTAGAGCAAAACCATACCTATTCACGTAGAACACTGTCCTGGTATTCCAATTTTACTACAAACTTTAATATTTAAGTGTGGCATTTCTTTCATCAAATCAATGCTTTAAGTATTACGTTTAAGAACCAAGAGGTAATACGGTAGAATAACAACATTTAGGAATTGAATTGTCTGTCATGAGGGAGCCTATTGCATTTCTCTCAAATTCAGTTTTGTGGTATAGAATATTCATTGACCTGTTATTGCTGCCATTACCCTGTCATGGTCCCTGCTCAAGAACTAGGATTTGACTATAATGAGCCCTTCAGAAGAAGCAAAGAAAAGAAAAGGCTGACTCAGTAAGAGGACAGGGGATATTATCTCACTCAGCCATTCCTGTATCTTTCCCTGCACTTTGGTAAACCAGCTGCAAAAAATATGGCATCGAACATTAGGCAAAATCAACCATCTCTCTCTCTCTCTCTCTCTCTCTCTCTCTCTCTCTCTCTCTCTCTCTCTCTCTCTCTCTCTCTCTCCCTCCCTCCCTCCCTCCTTCTTACAAACACGCACACACACATACATATAGTATAATTTAAAAATCCCAGGACAAATACCATTATACAATAAAAACTTGAAAAATGAATCAAAAGCAGTGTTGATGTTGCACAAATGCTACAATTAAAAGAGAAAGGATAAATACATTTCAGCTATTACTTTCCTTTCTGGGAGGATACTCTTTATTTTCAAAACATTGGTTTATAACCAAAGTTGCCATACAATGTTGGGAATATCAATGATGCAATCAAACTTTCTGAACAGTGCAGATTCTATTATGGGACGTAACACTGCTTCATCACCAACTATCTACTGTAGGACTTGGTGCAAAATATTCAAGGGGAACCAATGAAGCATTTTCTGAAGGCCCAGAGAACTCCAGAAAAAAAAATACAGACTATGCTAGCAACCTTCTACTATATCCTGACCATCTGTATGTATGTGTCTCCAGCTTACTAAGAAAAATGGCAAGGAATGCTTTCAAAACCCAAAGAAGCTGCATTTAAAAAGCATTCATTTGTTAAGCTTGATTTAATAATATCCATTTAGTATATTGCTCATTGCTGAATCATAGGAAAGACAAATCTAAGGAAACTGCTAATGATGCCAAAAAAGTATGAGAGGAATTTGTGATTTAGAAGCTTAAAACAAAAGAAAAATAAATAAAAATAAGAAAATAAAAAGCCATTCAGCAGTTGGCAGCAATTGACTTCAATCGATTTTTCAATAAATCATTCTACTTTTGTGTTTTCCTCTGAAGCTTCTATTAATTGGATTCCTTCATTGAATCTGTCTTCTTTCTATGGTACTTTCTTTAGGCAAAAAACACCCACTCAGTTGTGGATATTTCTTTTTTGGTAATTCCCTTTTTCTTTTCTGCTATTCCCTTTAAAGAACTGCTTTAACTTTATATGTATAGGATTTCATGTGAGCTTCAACAGATACCAATTTTAAGATTTGAAGAACATTCTTCCCTCTACTTTGAATGGATCTTCATCCTCTGCATAGTAGCCTCTTATGGGATCACATTTTAATTCTCTTCTTTAGATTTTCTTTAGATTCTTTAGATAGAATAGAGTGTGTTGTAAGTCAAGGACTACCTGTATAGCAAAGCAAAAATAACACAAAACGAACATAACAATCACCTAACATTGTACTTCAATAGTATAAGTTCCAGAACAGGTATAAGTGATAAGCTGCTTCTCAGAAATCTAGAAATGATAGCTTATGTTAGTAAAACCAGTTGTTCTCTAAACTTGTCAATATAATCATTGCCATGATTTTCATTTTTAAAAAATCTATAAAATTTTCCGGTTTTGCCTTTGGTTGTGGGTGCAAATTGGAGATAATTATGAAAATCTTTCTTAGCCAACATAAAATCACAGGTGGATATCTTGAAAAAGTTAGGATTCCTATGGAACGGGATTATTCCCCATGGAAACTAACATGGAAATAGCTTCCTTCATAGCTGTCTTGATATATTTCAAAGATTTAAGAAGAAAAACTAGTACTGTATGGTCAGAAAATCTTTAGCTGAAAAACCAGGGAAGGAAGGAAGGAAGGAAGGAAGGGAGGGAGGGAGGGAGGGAGGAAAAACTTGCTCCATCTCTTACGTTGTTTGATTATTCTTTGCCTTCCATTACTACAGGTATATATTATAAGAATGAGAAGACTGGAAGTGACCCAAAGACTAACAACTTGAGATATGTAATTGCTATTTTGTTAGCCAGAAGGTAAAAAATGATTCAGAAGAGGTCTTGCTTCCTCCTACCTCAGGACTGCATGCTATTTTCTCCAGGTTCCCCCTTAATAACTCACTCCTTCCTGCCTCACAATGGCTCTCTCATACCTTCCCTAAGATCCGCTCCAAATTCCTTTACAAAGTATGCTGAAGAAGGAAAAGCTGCTGTTCATTCTAGGTGATGGGACAGGTGGGATTCTGAGACAGGTTTCTCTGTGACAGATCATGGACTGACTCTTTCCCACATGACTGAGAAACAAATTCAGCCAGAAAAAGTAGCTCTACCTCTTTATGCTTTGATGGTTGACTTTTTAAGCTGGCCTTTGAACCTATTTCCAAAGAATTTATCTCGAAGAAATGGAAAGCTTCTTCCATTGATAATTACTCATGCTAGTACATATATTATATAAAGATAGCAATAGCAATAGCACTTAGACTTATATACCGCTTCACAGTGCTTTACAGCCCCTTTAAGTGTCATCATAAGTCAGTATAAATCAGCATATTGCCCCCAACAATCTGGGTCCTCATTTTACCCACCTTGGAAGGATGGAAGGCTGAGTCAACCTTGGTGAGATTCGATCTGCCAAACTGCTGGCAGCCGGTGATCAGCAGAAGTAGCCTGCAGTACGGCACTCTAACCACTGCGCTACTGTGGCTCTTCTACTTAGAGAATGAGATGTACTACACAGGCATCTTTCAGGCACAGCAATAACCAGCAAGTAGGTCAAACAAGGGTGTATTCTAACCCTGTTACTTTTTAACTACTACATCTATACAATGACTAAAACCTGGGGAGATTTTTGTCCCATCAAACTGGACAGCATACTTGTCTCTGTACTGCTTTATGGAGACAATGCACTCCTACCACAAATGACAATAGACTCAAAGGGGCCATGGAAACTCTGGTCCATTTCTGTATTTTTAAAAAAAAGCATTTTTGAAGGACATAACATAGAGTAGGTTTCCAGCTTCTAAATACTTGGGCTTTGTGTTGTACTACTCTGTGAAGTATCACATGGAGACTCTTCAGGTTGCTTTTCATGGCTACAGGAAAAGCAGAAATTAATTCTTTCTTCTTCTCCAGAGGTGCCCAACCAGCTTTCCTCAATCTTTGTGAATCCTTTGAATTATGAATCTAAAGATGGTTACTTAGAGTACCAGACTGCTAGTAAAATCAGCCAATACTGGATGATTCACAGAAACTCCTGTTCTTTAAGTACATGATACAAGCAAGTTATGAACTAGGAAAAATTATAATGCTTAGCCAGGAAATATGGAAGTAGAAAGAGATTAGAAAAAATAAACATATATGGGTGAGATCAGATGGCTTATTGGAATGTTCTTAGTAGAGCTACAAGATATAATAATGATCAAGATGACCAAAAATATCAGAATAGAGCTGGAAGGGACCTTGGAGGTCTTCTAGTCCAAACCCCTATTCATGCAGGAGACCCTATACAATTTGAAACAAGTGGCTGTCCAGTCCCTTCTGAAAAACCTCCAATGATGGAGCGCCCACGGTTTCTGGAGGCAAGCTGTTCCACTGGTTAGTTGTCCTCACTGTTAGGAAGTTTCTCCTTAATTCCAGATTGCTTCTCTCCTCGATTAGTTTCCATCCATTGTTGGAAACCAATATATAGACATATAACTATGTCTATACAGGTACCAGAAACTGAGCACAATTCAGGGCAACTAGCTTCTTCCATTTACTAATTCTATCATTCATAAAAGCTTCCACTTATTTCCATATAGCAGAATAGCCAAAATCCAAAGACAGAGAAATGTGAATTAAATTATTAACTATTGTTATATTACTTATGATGATCAAGGATACTGTATTAGTTGCACAAAGCACATTCACATTTCCCCCCAAGCTGCTTCGACCCACCCCCAGCCTACCATGAGGTGGTGGGAAATGAGCAGAAGAATGATGAAAATGGTAATTGCTCTGGAGAAGGTATAGAGTTTCTTACAACGTTCCTACAAGGTATAGGGTTTCCTACATAGTAATTACTTATATGGACTTGCCAAAAAGTTCTTTATATCAGAACTGCCTGATAGGACATCCCTTGGAACACATATAAGCCACCTGGGAAAGCCAAGGGAAATCATCAAAACCGATAGTTAGAATATTTTGGACATGTGATGCGACACCCGGAAAAATACAGCATTCTTCACTTAATTCTTCAAGGAAAGATTGAAGGCAAACAAGGTCCAGGCAGAAGAAGAACATTATGGCTTCAAAATCTAAGGGACTGGTTTGGACAAAACTCAACAGCACTTTTTCGTGCGGCTGTTGATAAAAATAGGATCGTCAACATGATCGCCAACGTCCGATGACGGATATGGCACAAGAAGAAGAAGAACACATCATATTATTCATTCATCTGGTTTATTTGATCTGTCAGAACAAACATAGTTACAAGGATTGCTTAATATTAAGCCAGAGTTAACTAAACAAGTGAAAGGCAAGATAATTAGCTTTTATTCTATTGAAAAGAAAGTAAATTTTTAGAGGCACAAAATCTGGAGTTGAAAAGAATTCACAGGGCTGATGTTTATTTTAATACCAAAGAGCAGATAAAAAGTCTGGGAAGAAAGAGGATGGTTATAAGGAACAAGAATGGTATGGTATGAATTAATTAAATGTGTATACTGTGTGCTGCCTTGATGCAAATGGTTTGCTCTATTTATAGCTGAAGGGCATGGGGATCACATACATTTTGAAAAAATTTAGCAAAAGGAGGGGAATTCAGGCAGTGACTTTGCCTGGAGTTTGCTTGGAGAAGTGGCAAAGTTCATTCATAAAGAGTTGGATGAGTTAATTCAGTACGCACCATCTTTTAAAGAAATGTGTTTCTGCAGTGGCAAAACACTAATTAGCAGAAATAATTAATTAAACACATTTAGGCATTTGTTAAAAAATTTTTTGTTTCTTTGATCATGTAATTTTGCTTGGAAATAAAATTTAAAATTTAAAATAAGGATTACAAGCAAGTTGCTTTTTTATTATTTATTTATTTATACGTTTTATATCCTGCCTTTCTGTCTACACAGCTGAAATTAACAAAAATAAATAAAATGGAACAGAAAACTGAAACGGATGGTATTTTTAAGAAGGCTTCTACCCTTAACTCAGATACATTGTTTAATATGTCTAGAAAAGTGGAAAAATAAACCAAATCAACCTAGAGAAAGTCTTGTGGAAATGCTTTTGAGTACATTTATCAACTAATGAAGCAGAGTTATATGTATGGATTGTATGTATGGATATGTATGTCGATCGAAAGGTTGGCAGTTCAGCGGTTCAAATCCCTAATGCGTCGTAATGGGGTGAGCTCCCGTTACATGCCCCAGCTTCTGCCAACCTAGCAGTTCGAAAGCACGTTAAAAATACAAGTAAAAAAATAGGACCACCTTTGGTGGGAAGGTAACAGCGTTCCATGCACCTTTAGCATTGAGTCATGCCGGCCATATGACCATGGAGACGTCTTTGGACAGCGCTGGCTCTTCGGCTTAGAAACAGAGACAAGCACCACTCCCTAGAGTCGGGAACGACTAATACATATGTGCGAGGGGAACCTTTACCTTTATCTTATGCATGGATTTTAATTCTTAGTTCATAATATGATTCACTAAGAAATATGATTTTACAATAACAGTCGATATAACATTATTACCTTCAAACTTAAGATAACGAACATTAAAACTTAAAATTTCCCTTATAGACACTTATTCCAGATCCTTTTTATTTGCAGATGAGCATTGCACTCAAGTCATCATCTCATCTGAATATTCTCTGAGTCTTAATAGAGATCTGATCTTATCTTTCTTGATATTCTCCGCTACTTTCTCTTGGGAGAAAACCATATGCATCAATTATCTTCTGGAGGCAGAAATGTGGTCAAAAGTATTATGTGAATATATATTAGAATGACAGGCTGAAATACTTATCTTCTGGGCAGTGTTATTAATTATAGCTTTGAAAAAAGATTCCAATTAAATGGAAAAGGCAAGGTAAGTGACCTGGTTCATTGAAGACCTTGGATCCAATCAAGTCAGGTGGCCTATTAAACAAGAATCTGTCACTGCTTCTAGGTGCTGAACCTTCAAGTGAAATAGCTCTTAAGTTTGATTCTTAACCCAAATATGAATAATTTCCATTCATTAAGAGCTGAGAGCATCAGGAGGGGATGGAATATCTGAAGGTAAGACTCAAGATTAATTATACATCTTTCCCCTTCAGACTAGGTCAACATTACATTTTGGTTTAGCTGGAGCTACAGAAAATGTATCTTGGTAAAGGAGGTGCAAAAGAATATTGATTCTCTCCTATTACTACAGCTACTCCTGGCCTGCAGAGGAATTGAAGGAATTAATGAAGCAGAGGACAGCACATTCCACAAAGCTAAACAGGCAGCAGTTGAGGAGACACATACTTTGTGTAGCATGTTGTTCCAACTGCCCTACTGTGATCCAAGTTCACTTGGGCAAAAAACCTGAAAACAGCAAAACCTAAATGATTCCGGTGTATAGAGATCAAATGAATTAATAAAGTATTTTCCTGAAGTTTTTCTACAATACTACCTTGGTTGTGAAAAATGATGAAAATCGGGTTGGCTTATGTTACAGTAAAGATCTAACATAGATATCACAAAGATTCCTAGAAACAATTTGGACTGCTATGTAAAACAGGCTTGTTGTCAGAAAGACTTCTCTCACTCTTGATCCTGATAGGGCAGTAGTAATATCATCTTGTGTTATATAGGATTATAAAATAAATTATAACAGCTACTGATCTTGAGTCAGAACAAAAAACAGCAAAACAGACCAATCAGATACAAAAGACATCAAATCAGTTAATTACTTTTTTTTTTTAATTGGGAAGCTTGGAACCAGCAAGAACCTCTATGCAAGGTCTATTTCTTTGGTAAAAGAAACTGTGGTACTGATTATGTTACTTTCTAATGCAATGAATCTCCTCCAGATACTGTAGACCACAGTGGCCACAACTGATCATCATTGGCCATATTAACTAGAGCTATGAATGTTTGTCCGAAGTATCAGGAAGACATTAACTTACCTATTCTTCTTTCCACACATTTAACAGCACTCCGTCTCCTTTGCTATATAAAACAAACAGTTCCAAGGCAGGCAGACAGGCAGGTAGACAGGCAAGCAGACTAAGATAACCAGTCTTGGCCATTACTTCTTCACTTCAAAGCATTAGCATAAGTAATTCCTCCTTCTCTACCAACAATATTCAAAATTCAAACTTCATGTCTTAGAGAGTACCTTATAGAAAAAATCAATGGTGGGTGAGAAAGAATTTAGTGCTTCCCTCCCCAGTGCTTCTCATTTATAAATCAGGTGGAGAGCCCTAGAAGGTATAAAAGATATACTGTAGCTGCTGATTGAGTCCCTGCATATAATCCAATTTAAGTTTTAAGCCTAATTTATCTTCAACTGGCTTTAATGAAACAAAACCTGAGATTAACTCTGCCACAATGAAATCAAGAGAATTGGCAAATGATTGTTAGGGCAGCATGGTACATAAAATCTACTTTCAAGGAGTACTGTTTTCAAATAGCAATAACAACAAAACTTAGACTTATATACCACTTCATAGTGCTTTACAGCACTCTCTAAGTGGTTTAGAAATGTCAGCATATTGCCCCTAAAAATCTGAGTCCTCATTTTACCAACCTCGGAAGGATTAAAGGCTGAATCAACTTTAAACTGGTCAGGATCGAACTCCTGGCAGCAAGCAGAGTTAGCCTGCAATACTGCATTCTAATCACTGTGCCACCACGGCACCTCCAAATATGTGGAGCATAGTTCCACTTGCACATGGATTTAGTTTTAAAATATTATTTGAAATGTGGAAATAAGTTGTCATCGGCAGTTCATATGGGCTTTGAATTTGTGGTTAATATAGGAATATTATATAGTTCTCACCAGGCTCAAGGTTGACTCAGCCTTCTATCCTTCTGAGGTGGGTAAAATGAGGACCCAAATTGTTGGGGGCAATAGGCTGACTCTGTAAAACCACTTAGAGAGGGCTGTAAAGCACTGTAAAGCGGTATATAAGTCTAAGTGCTATTGCTATTCTTTAAGATATTTAGAAATATACAGCATGTTTGTATATTATTTAGAAACATAAAGACTATTATGCTGTATATCCAAGTGTATCCAAATTAATACAAGTCAATCAAAAGTATATAGACTGGTTTTGAAGAGTATGCAGTGCTCTCCTTAGCAGTCTTGCCATTAAGTTTGAAGAGAGTGTTTGCCTTCATTCTCCAAAATGAAACTCTCCCTCTCATGCAGAATAGGGCCCAGACTTCATTAGTGACCATTCAAGATCTAAATCATAGCCAGAAGGTCTAGTAGTAGAGTATTCGTATTTCCTTCTGATATGCTTCAAAGAAATAATGTAAATTTGGGGGATTGTCACTTCTTTGTCTTTTGTACAGTCATCATATTACTTTATGCAATGCAAATGAAAATACAACATCTCCTATTTTTATTTTTATTTTTGCTTGAGAGAAAAGCTGGGAGGAATGATAGGGAATTTATTTACCATGGAACCAGTAGCATGAATAACAGAAGGCTTAACTTTCTCTGACATTAACACTAGCAATATAATATATTGTTCTTTAAAAAGACAGGTATGAAAACAAGCACTAATAACTTTGCAGTGATATTTCATACTTGGCATTCACTATACTAGAAACACCTAGTGGATCCTGAAAAGCAAAGCAGGCCCACACAACACATAACAGTAACCACATAACAGTATCAGGTTAGTAATCAGATGAAAAATCATGAAAAAATGAACAGGATTGTAGACCAGATCAGTATGTAAGTGTTCGATAGAACAGATTTTGCATGCAATGGTTCAATTTTCTGCAGCTATTTGCATAATTTGCATAATGATCTCATTAAACAAATAATATAAATCAGGGGTCTCCAACCTTGGTCACTTTAAGACTTGTGGACTTCAACTCCCAGAGTCCCTCAGCCAGCAAAGCTGGCTGAGGAACTCTAGGAGTTGAAGTCCACAAGTCTTAAAGTGGCCAAGGTTGGAGACCTCAATACAAATTATATCATCTCCATCATTTGTATATATGCAAATTACTTCATTTTGTGTCAACTGACGTCCTTTGTGGAATTATTCAAAAGGATGCAAATGGACACAAATGACATCATCAGGCAAATGATGTCAATTGACACAAATGACATAATTAACATCATTTGGGTAATGTCACTGGGCAAATAACCTACATTTCCGTGATGAGGAATGTTCATTTTTGACAGCTTGTCATGAATAACCTCCCCCTCCCCATTAGTACATTAAAACAGCATTTTGGTTGTGTTACCCTGTGCTTCAGGGACAATCATTTTTTTGGGGGGGGGGGCAGAAATGGTGTAGAGATGATTTAGTAGAACTATTTCTGAATTAGTTTAATCAGTTTAGGGAGAACTTTATCCATTGCCACCCTTTCATTTGTGTTAAGCATCAAGTCTGGCACTGATCTGTCAGAGCAGAGCCTGCAATCCAATCTGCATAATCCCCATTCTCTAAAGTTGACTGAAGTGCTTTCTTCTTGCTATCTGAGTGAATTTAGCCAAATATTAATGAGCAGGATGTTAGTTGGACCTTTTAGAAATGAAGCACTTCATTGAAATAACTATACGTTTCTCAAAACTATTTGAGTTGCATTTAGTTGTTATAATTGTGTATTATTCCTGCCTCTTTTTTTGCATTTTCCTTTGCAAATTTGTCAATTTCAACCCACACCTATCATAAATTCCAACTGAAGGCATGAATATATGTACTTCTTTTGAAAAAAGAAATTGAATTTAAAATGTCAATCAGTCAGAGGTTTTCTACCCAATTTGGTTAAGTCAAAGTGATTTCCTTCTCCTGGACTCATATAATTAACCTTCAATTCATGTACACAAACACATTGTTGGATTTCTTAGAGTTGAACTGTTAAAATTTACATAAAGGGAGTCAGGGACCCAATCTGAATGCCTGCAGTATTAAAAATTCAGTCATAATAACAGTATCCTATTAAAGTGAATTAATATCTAAAGGCAGATTATGAAATATAATTGATGATGCTATTCTTGTAGTACAGGGAAGAATGAAAACAGGATGAACAGAACATTAAATACGAAGTGAGGGGACATTCCTAAACCATGGAAGAAATTGATGAAAACTCTAGCTGAATGAAAGGAAAGAGATGTTCACAAAACAGAATACAGCTATAATCACTTATATGAGATGGTCAGCTATAGAAATCAAATAAATAAATATAATACTGAACCCCAACACCATGACAATAACCTTTAAATATATTAATTACAACTTTTCTTGGCCTTATTTTTTATTTCAATTTCATTCCATTCATTTTCATATCAATAAACCAATTACTTTTTATTTTTTGATAATATTTCTTTTTAAAAATGTGTTATTAACTGTCCAGAATCCCATTTGGCTACATGTAATTGAACAAACAAACAAATAAATAAATAAATTGTATTATTAAAAGGTATTAAAAGGTCTGGGAAGTGATTATGTTATCTGTATTTACTTATTTACATTTCATGTTCTCTATATTTATTTGCATTTCAAGGTAAACAAATATTTTATTTGTCCTGGCCTTTATATAAATATAGAAATGGGGCCCCTGAAATGCCACTCAAAGACCAAATCTTTGGTCACTGGAAAAAAAAAGCACTCTTGAATTAGACTAAAAACCACAAGTAGCCCTAGAGCCATAGGTTTTCCTTTTCTTTAAAAAAAAGTGGGGGGAGGAAAAAGTGATTAATTGAATAAATTAACATTTTTAGTTGTTTGTAAAGGAGAGCTAGTTATGTGATCCAGTGAGATCCTGAAATGATTGAACTGTGTATTGGGTCAGATTACACACTGGTTTCATTTGAGAAAGTAAGTAAGAAGTAAGTAAGTAAGTAAGAAGACAAGCCAAAAACTGTTCCATTCATTATCGGTTCTAAAGCTAACAATTGTCCAGAGAAGGTGGAGCTGAAAAGATTAACACTAGATCTCAATTTATATTTCACTAAAACATCTCTCCTTAAGATAAGGAAAGAAAGGTTGCTGCTGCATAAACATCAGAAGAATAAGTAAAGGTGTTTGACTCACTGACAGTTAAGGACATGATTGTCTGAAACCTTTATCAGATTTAGACATGCTGTCTCCTTTGAGAGTCAAACACCGGTGACAACTAATAAAGGAAAAGGACAGAAAAAGGTGTTCAAAATATTGATGGATGAGGAGAGAAAGAAAGAAAGGCTTGAGGGGAAATTAAGTAGCTCTAAATAATTTGCCTGCTCTGAAGTTTCTTGTTTCAGTTTGAACTATTTTTCTTACAAATGCACAAAACAGTAGGTAGGTAGGCCAAGCCAAAGTTTTAGTTCTACTTCTTTACACTCCAGTGATACCTCAGTTGATCTTTTTGATAGTTATCTTATTAAAACCTGCATCCTTGTCACAAATACCTTATATGCAGCAAAATGCAGAATTTGGACATATCACAAGCTTTCCTATTAACAATGGCACTGAAGGCAAATTTGATGTATCATTAATTGAATTAACTGTGATTAATAGCAATATTTTTTATTCTAGAAAAAGGAATCACAGGGAATTGTAAACAGCTTTTAAGATGGAAAAGGATGGAAGGAAAAGAGCTTCTTTTACAATACTATCCCATTTTTTTCTAAATCTCCCAGTTACATTTTAGATACAGGTTCTATTACAAGACTGACACAGACTTCAGAGGATAATTAGAACTGCAGAAAAAACAATGGCTACCAACCTGCCTTCCATTGAGGACCTGTATACTGCACGAGTCAAAAAGAGGGCTGTGAAAATATTTACAGACCCCTCACATCCTGGAAATAAACTGTTTCAACTCCTACCCTCAAAATGACACTATAGAGCACTGCACACCAGAACAACTAGACACAAGAACAGTTTTTCCCCGAACACCATCACTCTGTTAAACAAATAATTCCCTCAACACTGTCAAATTAGTTACTAAGTCTGCACTACTATTAATCTTCTCATCGTTCCCATCACCCATCTCCTCCCGCTTATGACTGCATGACTGTAACTTTGTTGCTTGTATCCTTACTATTTATATTGATATTGTTTCCTGATTGCTTATTTGTACCCTATGACTAACATTAAGTGTTGTACCTTATGATTCTTGATGAATGTATCTTTTCTTTTATGTACGCTAAGAGCATATGCACCAAGACAAATTCCTTGTGTATCCAATCACACTTGGCCAATAAAGAATTCTATTCTACTCTATTCTATTAATGGTACAGAGTCCATTGGAGCTGGGTAGCTGTAACAAATTTGAATAAATAAAAATGTAAAAGGGGGGATTAGTTATCTTCCATATACACACTTCTCACGATCACAGAAGTACTCTGTCTTCCCTTTAATTAATGTCAAGTGACACTGAGTAGTAATGGATCCATAGTGCTAATTCATTCATTTCATTTCATTTCAATTTATTTATTTGTTTGTTTGTTTGTTCGTTAATTGATTTTCTATGGCTGTCCATCTTAGTCAATACTCTGGGTGGCTTACAATTCAAAAAATATATTACAATTAAAAATATAAAAAACCTTTTTAAAACAGTAAAACAATAAAAACACCAAAAATGACCAGATTAAGAATATTCTAGATAAAAGCAATGGATTTTCTCAAGATTCTCAAGAACGAGCAACTTAGAGAAAAATTGTTAGTCCACTGTGATTTTATTGCCAGAAGATACTTTAGTACAGAGCTGACTTTTAACTGTCCAAAGAAGGAAAAGAAAGGAAAAAAAGAAAAGATCCCTAGTCATAAATCAGGTCTGAAGAATCTTAGACACAGATTTTCAGCAATGAATTCCACTGAAGCATCAGAAGCAGTGCCTTGTTATTCCAAACTGGGACTCTCAGTCCAGCATCTCCATCCTATGCAACAAGATGCCATTGGCTGCTAACTTGGAGAAGCATTCCTCAGAAAAACCAGATGATTTTTCAGTGGGATGATCAGTGGATACTCTGATCATTGCATGATTCACCTTGTACCTGCTTACAGGCAAAGACTTAAAACCACACAACCAACAATTAAATCAGTGAAGACCTGGACGGAGGAGGCAAAATTAAAGCTACAGGCCTGCTTTGACTGCACTGATTGGAATATTTTTGAAGATACCTCTGCAGACCTGGATGAACTCACAGATACTGTAACATCATATGTCAGCTTCTGTGAAGACCTATGTGTACCGACAAGGAACTTGCGAATATACAGTAACAACAAACCTTGGTTCACACCTAAATTTAAGCAGCTACGTCATTCCAAAGAGGAAGCCTACAGAAAAGGTGATAAAATGCTATACAATCAGGCCAGAAATGTACTAACAAGGGAGATCAGAGCAGCAAAAAGAAGCTACTCTGAAAAGCTAAAGAATCAGTTTTCAGCAAATGAACCAGCAAACATATGGAAAACTCTTAAAAATATCACCGGCTATGGCAAACCTCCTTCCCAGGCTGAAGGTAATCAACAACTGGCAGATGACCTGAATGAGTTTTGCTGCAGGTTTGAAAGGAAACTACAGCCACCTATCTCCACTACCCCCATCTCAGACACACCAACAACAGCCAAGCCTCCTACAACTGACCCCATCCCATTGGGTTCACAACTCCTAGTGATCACAGAAAAGGAAGTGCAGGACCTATTTCACAGACAAAAGCCAAGAAAAGCTCCAGGCCCAGACAAGATAACTCCTTCTTGCTTAAAAGTCTGTGCTGACCAATTGGCCCCCATCTTCACCCATATCTTCAATAAATCACTAGAGATGTGCTATGTTCCTTCTTGCTTCAAACGCTCTACCATCATCCCAATGCCGAAGAAGCCCACCATCAAGGAACTGAATTATTACAGACCAGTTGCTTTAACATCTGTAGTCATGAAAACCTTTGAAAGGCTAGTGCTTTCCTACTTGAAAACCATCACGGATCCGCTGTTAGACCCCTTGCAATATGCATACCGAGCAAATAGATCAACAGATGATGCTGTTAATATGGCTCTGCACTACATCCTACAACATCTTGAGTCTCCAAAGACCTATGCAAGGGTCCTCTTTATAGACTTTAGTTCAGCATTCAATACCATCATTCCAGACACTTTTCTAACTAAGCTAAACCAGCTACAGGTACCGGAACGGACTTGTAAGTGGATCACAAGCTTCCTAACAAGCAGGAAGCAGTAGGTGAAGCTAAGCAGGATCACATCATATACCTGTACAATTAGCACAGGGCCACCCCAAGGCTATGTGCTCTCCCCACTTCTCTTCTCTCTGTATACCAATGACTGCATCTCCAACGATCCATCTGTTAAACTACTGAAGTTCGCAGATGACTCAACAGTGATTGGTCTCATTCGAGACAATGACGAATCCACATATAGATGAGAGATTGAACAACTAGCCTTGTGGTGCGACCGAAACAATCTGGAACTGAACACACTCAAAACCGTAGAAATGGTGGTAGACTTTAGGAGAAACTCTTCCATACTTCCACCTCTCACAATACTAGACAACACAGTATCAACAGTAGAAATCTTCAAATTTCTAAGTTCTATCATATCGCAAGATCTAAAATGGACAGCTAAATCAAAAACATCATCAAAAAAGGACAACAAAGAATGTTCTTCCTGCGCCAACTCAGAAAGCTCAAACTGCCCAAGGAGCTGCTGATCCAGCTCTACAGAGGAATTATTGAGTCTGTCATTTGCACCTCTATAACTGTCTGGTTCGGTTCTGCAACCCAACAAGAAAGACACAGACTTCAGAGGATAATTAGAACTGCAGAAAAAATAATTGTTACCAACCTGCCTTCCATTGAGGACCTGTATACTGCACGAATCAAGAAGGGCTGTGAAAATATTTACAGATCCCTCACATCCTGGACATAAACTGTTTCAACTCCTACCCTCAAAACGACGCTATAGAGCACTGCACACCAGAACAACTAGACACAAGAACAGTTTTTTCCCGAAGGCCATCACACTGCTAAACAAATAATTCCCTCAACACTGTCAAACTATTTACTAAATCTGCACTACTATTAATCTTCTCATCGTTCCCATCACCAATCTCTTTCCACTTATGACTGTGACTATAACTTTGTTGTTGGTAATCCTTATGATTTATATTGATATTGATTGTTCTTGATTGCTTATTTGTACCCTATGACCATCATTTGTGTTGTAAATGTTGTACCTTGATGAAGGTATCTTTTCTTTTATGTACACTGAGAGCATATGCACTAAGACAAATTCCTTGTGTGTCCAATCACACTTGGCCAATAAAAATTCTATTCTATTCTATTCTATTCTATTCTATTCTATTCTATTCTATTCTATTCTATTCTATTCTAAATAGTGGGGGAAAGGCCTGCTTATTAACTGTGCTGGAGAAATTTCACAAAAGATTTTCCGGGCTTACCTACAAAACTTGTCCATTACTTCAAATCAGCTCTGAGGTACTGCAATTTGTATTCTAGCTGCTTGGCTGCTCTCCATGGTCCTGAAACCTGATCCAAAGTCACAGCCTAGTATTTGCAGTATGGCTATGGGCCAAAATTGGCTTCACCTCAGTTTTATTCCAAACAAGATTCCAGTGTGACGTTTGCTGTTGTCAGCAATCTTCTCTGGCTAGTCCACTCCACTGTCCCAAAAGCTATTTTAAAAGTTATAGCTAAGGTTATTTAGGATAGAGTATAGGCTCTTTCTCTTCCTCCCATCTCCTTCCACTAATGGCTGTATGAATGTAACTTTGTTGCTTGTATCCTTACAATTTATATTGACTGTTTTCTAATATGATTTGTTTGCTTATTTGTACCTATGACTATCATTAAGTGTTGTACCTTATGATTCTTGACAAACGTATATTTTATTTTATGTACACTGGGAGCATATGCACAAAGACAAATTCCTTGTGTGTCCAATCACACGTGGCCAATAAAAATTCTATTCTATTCTATTCTATTCTATTCTATTCTATTCTATTCTATTTCTCTGAAGGAGGAGGAGGAATGCAGCTCACAAGTCACCAAAGAAGGCAAATGAATCTCCTTTAATTTTAATCATATTATATTGTCTTTTTATCATTGTTTCAACAGTGAGATGGTCAGGATTTAATAAATAATGTATTAATTATTCTAATACAACTCCTCAGCAATTAAAGAAAGAAGATATCTAACTCTATCTGTTAGTATTCCTACTACATAACAAGAGGAAAAAGAATCATAGAGAAAAAGAATTGAGTTCATAGAAAAAGACTGAGGCTCTCAGCAGAAGCAGAGATTGAAGGCAAGGGAACTCTTAAGAACATAAGGAGAAGTAATATATCTCTGTTGGAGAAATAGGCAGAATTGATTATGGAAAACACAGTAGGACACAAAGCTAAAGGAAACATTTCCTAGTCAAGGCTTTGGAAATAACAGCATCTCTTTGCCCTAAGAAGGTTTTACTAAGCAATGGTCAGGCTCATTAATTTTGCTTCCTACTATCTGGCTACTGCTTTTAAGAGCTACAGAGGGAGAGAGGAGAAATTGATGGAGCCCACTGGTGTGTGGAAAGTCCAATGTCACTCTCTGCAGCTATCACTGCAACAACATTATTTCCAACAAGGCAAACAACCTCTGCTGCAGTGTGAATATAGGCACATATTACTTCAGTTAATGGCATGTAACTTTGGAAAAAGTGTCCCCCCATCTGCTCTACCTTCTAATTATAAAACATAAGATGAACATAATGCACAATAGTACCATAAACAGTGAGGATGATCCATGATTTTAATGCATGGTACAAGATTCTTATTTAACACAGAAAACATCTGTTAAAATTCTCCCAGCTCCTTTTTCATATATTTGGTTAGTAGTCCTGCTCTGTTGATATAGGATAGATGATGTATTTGGTCTGCCCCAAATCTCCTAAATGTATAGTTACAAAACTTTAGAGTTGGGGTTGTGAGGAAAAGGCCAGCTAAGCAAACAGCAGACAAGCACCATATTCAAATGAGGATAGCTTATATTTCATATTATGAACCATGGTGGCATAGTGGTTAGAATGCAGTGTTGCAGGCTAATTCTGCTGACAGCCAGCAGTTTGATCCTGACTAGCTCAAGGTTCACTCAGCCTTCCATCCTTCCAAGGTCAGTAAAATGAGGACCCAGATTATTGGGGACAATGTGCTGTATTGTAAACCAATCAGAGGGTGCTATAAGCACTTTGAAGCAATATACAAATCTAAGTACTATTGCTATATTCATCCACTGTTCTCAGTATTGACTGTGTTTATAAATATACAAATATATATCCCCAAACCATCAGAGGGAACTATACTATAGACATCAATATTATATAGCAAGCAAAGACTAAAAAAATTAAAATAAGAAGTTGGAGTCAGGTAGTTTTAGCTTGCCATGCCAATGCTACAATGGTTTCTCTAGCTTCAGCAAATGTTAAACGTAGACCTGTGAGGTTGCTTTTCTTTAGTAAATTCAAAAGAACAAATCTAAATATTATTTTGAGTCATACTCCTCTTTTGCACTATACATCTTCCTTGTGAGACTTCTACCCTCATCTCCCATGGGAAACAGAAGAAAGCTGAATTTCTGGATATAAAATCCTTCTTCTTCAGAACATCCACTTCATAATTCTAATATTGCTGACTCTTAAAGAAAATCAAAATAGGTTTCCTGTTCTTCAAAAGAAACAATAACCTCTGAAGGATGAGCTGGATCCTGTCAGAGACCTAATCAATTACAGTACCATATAGCAAGAAATTCATAAAAGCACCAAAGAACATTATTATACTGAAAATGTGCTACATAAAGTTCAAAAAAACTTCACTTCTTTTAAAATTCTGCTAATCCAGAGGGTAATCAACACTATTGCAGTCAAAAACACAAGTATCAAATCATAAATCTGTACCTCGGAGGAATGCTTTAGAAACATTTGACTTTTAGAACGTAATAAACTTGGCATTTTGATTTATCTTTTTTCAGTTCCCTGGTCCTGTTGCCACAAATATAATGCAATTATCAAAGCTGGCAAATGAAGTTCTCAGGATTTTAACAGGGTACCCAAGGTTATACCAAATATATCACTGGAAAAGTCTCAATTCAGCACAATAGTAGCAGTAAACACTTCTTCCCCTAACAAAAAGAAATTTCAAAAAATACAATGCCTCCAAAAGTCACATTCTAAATAAAAGAGGCTCAGCAAATTAGGAGCAATGGCAAAATCAGTTCACATGAAGAATTCAAGGGAGAAGAGAAAGAAGTGAGACGGGAGGAGGAGGAGGAGGAGGAGGAGGAGGAGGAGGAGGAGGAGGAGGAGGAGGAGGAGGAGGAGGAGGAGGAGGAGGAGGAGGAGGAGGAGGAGGAGGAGGAGGAGGAGGAGGAGGAGGAGGAGGAGGGATTACAGTCTATTTGTAAACAAAATGTCCAAAACAGTCTCTTACTGATGGAAGAAAATAGACCTAGCCTATGTTTTCATAATTAAAATCATACAAATTGTCTTCACTATTCTTCTCCTTGGAAAATGATTCATTGCTTATGCAACTCTAATAGATATATCCAAAGATTAAGCATTTGGGCAAACAAAATGAAAAATTCTCTAAATTGTCTCTAAATTTAGTGCAATATTGTGCCAGGGAATATCTGTAATGTTATTAATACTGATGAATTTTCAAATTTCAGTCCAGATTGAAATAGCGTCGGAAACTTGGCTAGTTTCAAATAAGAATGCTGCATGGAGAAAAGATTGCTAGTTCTCCTGAAGTTAGAAGCTGATGTAAGTTTAACCTATTAAATTGTAAAAGAAACATAAAGGAAAAATTTAAGGTTAGTACAATGGACTCCCCAAGTAACAAATGCACATGGTAGGAAGCTTCAAAGAAGCTGACAGGTTGCTGCCACAAATTCTGCGTGGTTCTTTATTTTTACCCAAATCCCCAAATGTCTCCATTTTACAGGATGGAAAATTTTAAAAGTCTGAAAATAGAAAAGTAAAACTGACAGATTCATCTGTATATTTTATTCAGGAATCAGAGCAAAGAACAGATAAAGATACACTATAGGCATTTAGATACTGTATATGGAAAAAAGCAATTGGAAAAAAAAATAGGAAAAAAAGGGAACAGGGATCATTCTGGGAAACACCTCTATTCAGGCTAAAATAGGCAAACTGCACTTGGAAGAGTCAAAGAGAAGAGTTTTGTGCTGGGTAGGTAGAATTACAGGCGATGTGTTGTCTTCTCAAGTATTTTGTTTGCATTTTTCTGTGTGTTGTTGACTTCAAATCACTTTGGACATCTGGTAACTCACTGCCTGCACAAGATTTCTTGGCAAGGTTTTTCAGAAGGGCTTTGTGTTAGTCTTCTTCCCTAGGGCTAAGAGAATGTAACTAGTCTAAGGTCACCCAGCTAGCTTTTTGCCTAAGGAAGGCAGGACTAAAACTCACAATCTCCCAGTTCTAGCCTGTTGCCTTAACCACTGCACCAAACAGGCATTAGAACATCACGTACCTGGCTCCTTGCTGCGTGACAGCCGCCCTGCCCGAGCTCCTGGAGATGCTGGCCGGGGTGGCAGTTGAGACCCCCAGACTTTTAGTCATGGGGGAATTTAACTTGCCATCGTCCGGCTCGTCATCGACGGCAGCTCGGGAGTTCATGGCTTCCATGACGGCCTTGGACCTGACCCAAGTAGTTGATGGCCCTACTCACATTGGGGGTGGCACTCTGGACCTGATTTTGTCTCTGGTCAGTGGTTGAGAGATCTGGACTTAAAGGAAATAGTCACTGAACCTTTGTCATGGTCAGATCACTCTCTCCTTCGCCTGGACTTTCTGACCGCCATTCACCACCGCGGGGAGGCGGAGCCGACACGTTGGTTCCGTCCCAGGCGCCTGATGGACCCGGAGGGTTCGGACGGAGCTTGGGCCATTTCCTGAGGTCTGGCTCACGGCTCGGCTGAGGAACTTGTTGCGGCCTGGGAGCGGGCGCGGCGGGGCCTTAGACCGTGTCGTGCCTTTGCGACCTCTGACCCGGCGCGGGTCCCAACCGGCTCCTTGGTTCTCCGAGGAGCTGAGGGGATGAGCGCGGAGAAGGCGCCTAGAGAGTTCCTGGAGGTCCAGCCGTTCAGAAGCTGATCGGACACTAGTGAAGTCCTATACTAGGGCTTACCTAGTGGCATTGAGGAAGCGGCGTAGCTCGCCTCCTCCCTCATTGCATCGGCAGATAACCGCCCAGCCGCCCTGTTTGGGTGACCCGCTCCCTCCTACACCAGGGGCGGGATGACCCGTTGCAGGGCGTGCTGAGGAGTTTATGATTATCTATCACGATAAAATCGTTCAACCGGGATGGTTTGGACCAAGATTGCGGTGATACGGGTGAGACGGCTGAGGTGGTCTTGGTGACATTTTATGGGATGAGTTTGACCCTGTCGCTCCGAGGACATGGACAGGTTGTTGGGAGGCTGAATGCCACCACATGTTTACTGGACCCGTGCCCCTCCTGGTTGGTGCTGGCCACGCAGGAGGTGACACGAGCTGGCTCAGGCGATTCTGGCGCTTCTTTGGTGGAGGTGTCTTTCCGGCCGCCTTGAAAGAGGCGGTGGTGAGGCCCTCCTCAAGAAGCCTTCCTGGACCCGGCTGTTTTAGGTAATTATCGTCCGGTCTCCAACCTTCGCTTCACGGCGAAGGTTGTAGAAATATGGTGGCATATCAGTTTCCCTTGCACCTGGATGAAACTGTCTATCTAGACCCGTTCAGTCCGGTTTCCGGCCCGGTTACAGCACGGAGACGGCTTTGGTCGCGTTGGTGGATGATCTCTGGAGGGCCAGGGATGAGGTTGTTCCTCTGCCCTGGTCCTATTAGACCTCTCAGCGGCTTTCGATACCATCGACCATGGTATCCTGCTGCGCGGTTGGAGGATTGGGAGTGGGAGGCACCGTTTATCGGTGGTTCTCCTCCTATCTCTCCGACCGGTCGCAGTCGGTGTTGACAGGGGCAGAGGTCGGCCCGGGCGCCTCACTTGTGGGGTGCCGCGGGGATCGATCCTCTCGCCCCTTCTGTTCAACATCTATATGAAGCCGCTGGGTGAGATCATCAGTGGGTTCGGTGTGAGGTACCAGCTGTGCGGATGACACCCAGCTGTACTTTTCACACGGACCACCCCAGCGAAGCTATCAGTGCTGTCCCGGTGTCTGGAGGCCGTGCGGGTCTGGATGGGGAGAAACAGGCTCAAGCTCAATCCCTCCAAGACAGAGTGGCTGTGGATGCGGCATCCCGGTACAGTCAGCTAAATCGCGGCTGACCATCGGTGGCGAGTCATTGGCCCCGATGGAAGGTGCGCAACAAGCGTCCTCCTGGATGAGCGGCTGTCTCTAGAAGATCATTTGACGGCCGTCTCCAGGAGAGCGTTCTACCAGGTTCGCCTGGTGCGCCAGTTCGCCTTTCTGGACCGGGAGGCCCTATGCACGGTCACTCACGCCTCGTGACGTCTCGCCTGGATTACTGCAACGCTCTCTACATGGGGCTTCCTTGAAGGGCATCCGGAGGCTACAGTTAGTCAGAATGCGGCTGCGCGGGTGATAGATGGAGCCCTCGTGGCTCCCGCATAACACCATCCTGCGCAGGCTGCACTGGCTACCTGTGGCCTTCGGGTGCGCTTCAAGGTTTTGGTGACCACCTTTAAAGCGCTCCATGGCATAGGGCGGGTTATCTGGGACCGCCTACTGCGACCAGATACCTCTCACCGACCCGTGCGCTCTCACAGAGAGGGACTCCTCAGGGTGCCGTCAGCTAGGCAGTGTCGTCTGGCGACGCCCAGGGGAAGGGCCTTCTCTGTGGGGGCTCCCGCCCTCTGGGACGGACTCCCCCCAGGACTCCGTCAACTTCCTGACCTTCGAACCTTCCGTCGCGAGCTCAAGACACATTTATTCATCTGTGCAGGACTGGCTTAGATTTTAAATTGAGAGGGGTTTTAAATTGATTTTAATATTTATATTTCTGTTTTTTAATAATTGGGCATTATAATAAGTTTTTTAATGATTATTTTAATTTGTATATTGATGTTTTTATGTGCCTGTGAACCGCCCTGAGTCCTTTGGGAGATAGGGCGGTATATAAGTTTGAATAATAAAATAATAAAATAAATTATTTCGTATGGGAGATGCTGCAGTAGACAAGCATCCAGAACACAGTTAATTTTTGTTTTCTTACATTTTCACTCAGGAGCTCAAGGCAGCATGGACATTGCTTTCTCTTCTTATTCTTCTTCTGCACAGCAAGGGCTTGGTGAGGTATTGGGTGGAAGGAGAATGACAGGCCAAAGTTACCCAATGGGCTTTAATGATTGAGAGTGGACTGAAATCTGTATTTCCCCACTCCTAGCCACTCCTAGCCCAACACCTAGTCCAACACCTTAACCATTTAGCCTTATTAACACACTTTTCATCTATAACAGCATCACACAAAGACCGGAGCTTTCATAGTACTTTGTACCTGAGACTGAAGAATTTGCCCCAATGGAATAAAGTACATCTTGCAGAAACAATGACAAACTTACATTCTCCTCTTCGAATGTACTTTCATTGCATTCATACATACTTTCAGGAGTGAGCAAATTCAAAAGGGTGAGGAGCCACAATTCAGTGTTCCAAAGGTCTAGAAATAAATCACCAAATTAGATGGATCTTGTCCACATGTCTTTGTATCTGCACAATGTTTAGAGAGGTTTATATGAATAGAAATTGGAATCAAAACCAAGTTCCTTCCTGTTTGTTTGTTTGTTTGTTTGTTTGTTTGTTTGTTTGTTTGTTTGTTTGTTTGTTTAATCCCTACAGTCCTCCAGGTGGGCTGAAATTATGTCACCAAATCTGGATCATTTTGTACATGATTTTTGGGTATCAAATATGGGACTGAACTCTTGGAATAAATGTTTATTATTTCAAGGAGGTTTTTACTTTAGATTGAAAATGCTTCCAAAATTCCATATAAACTCCACTGAATGTTTATAATCTAAGAGACACAATTCGAATGGAAAAAAGGATAAAGAGGGAAGAGGGAAGCAAGCCAAAATCAGGCATGGATTTTTATAGTTAAAAGGTCTTCAGCCAAAAAAATGCTTTTAAAAGTAAAAGAAAAAGCCTCTGATGATCGCGTGGCTCAGCTGGGATCTTCAGAGGCTTTTAAAAGCATTTTTTACAACCTCTTTGGCCAAAGAGGTTGTAGAAAAAATGCTTTTAAAGGGCTCCTCTGACAATCCCAGGTGAGTTGCCTGATCGTCAGAAGCTTTTTTTCCTTTTAAAGGCAAAAAAAAAAAAATGCCGAAGAGGTTGTAGAAAAAAATGCTTTTAAAAGTTTTTAAAAAAAGAGTTAGCCACACCTACCCAGTCACATTACCCCCCACCAAGCCATGCCCACAGAATCGGTAGTAACAAATTTTACATTTCACCACTGCTGTATCCCAAAGTTGTGTTATCTTTTGCAACCTTCTGACAAGCAAAGTTAATGGTGAAGCCAAATTCACTTTAACAAGCAGGTTACTAGAGCTATGGTAGCGCACTGGTTAGAATGCAGTACTGCAGGCTACTTCTGCTGACTGCCGGCTGCCTGCAGTTTGGCAGTTCAAATGTCATCAGGTTCAAGGTTGACTCTGCCTTCCAACCTTCCATGGTTGATAAAATTAGGGCCCAGATTGTTGGGGACAAAATGCTAACTCTGTAAACCCATTAGAGAGGGCTGTAAAGCACTGTAAAGCAGTATATAAGTCTAAGTGCTATTGCTATTGCTATTTAACTTAGCAATTGCGGTGATTCTCTTAACAACTATGGCAAGAAAGGTCATAAAATGGGGCAAAACTCATTTAACAAATGTCTCACTTAACAACATAATTTTTGCTTTAATTGTAGTCGTAAATCAACGACTACCTGTATATGAGTTTTCATTCTATACGCAGATTATCAGATTGAACTCTTGTTATCCATTGAAAAAGCATAAGTTTTAAAGAGAAAAATCATGATGGATAGGATAGGATAGGATAGGATAGGATAGGATAGGATAGGATAGGATAGGATAGGATAGGATATTTGGCCAAGTGTAATTAGACACACAAGGAATTTCTCCTAACCCTAACCTTCCCCTCCAAATACACGGGGCCACGACAATAAGCCCAATAGTTTTTCTAAAGGTTTTCATAAAATTAAGGTCGGGTCCTTAAAAAAACAATCAACTTAAAAATATGTCTTATTTTTGCAAATGCCACAGTAGCATTTTTCACAGGCAGCTGCTTATTGCATAGAGGTTGTTTCAACAGACTACCCGTTAAGAAAATATGGGAAAATATGAATAAAGGATGTCCTGTTTATAGCAAGCAGTATTTACACTGGCATAGGTAATTAGATTGCTATTTTAAGAACTCTTTCTGGAGCAAGCTTTTATTTAACTGATATGCTTATCAATTGCCTATCAGAGAAGTTTACAGTATAAAAAATGCAACTAGGAAAAGCAACATGTTAAAACGAATACCTGCAAAAAAAGAAAAGAAAAGAACGATATTCATTAAAAGATGGGGGAAAGCCAAAGAAAACAGAACTGAGCCATTCAACAAATTCCTAGCAAAGGGCATCTAAATAATGAAATGTAGAAGCTTCATGATTTTCAAAGGGAAGTGCCCTGCAGGTCCCACCATACTCCCATGAGTAGGATGTCTTACCAACTTTGACAGATGCAGCAGGACCCACCCCAAAGTTCTTAGGGAATGACAGGTGGGTAATAGTGGCCTGCCTAACGTCCTTGCCCTGAATTGTTTTAGCTCTTGTCTTCTTTTAATTTAATTTTTTTTTTTTGCTTTTTAATCTATAAGGAAAAAAACAATAAGTGAATAATAAACAATTAAAAGCAAACCAAAATAAGAAAGAAAATGATCATACTTTTTTTACACAAAAGAATCAAAATAAAAATCTAAAGTTAGTATATATTAATTTAACTCTACTCCAGCATCACCTTCTTGCATAAATCAAACCTTGACTGAACAGAATTGCAGTGTTGCAGTTATTCTGAATTGCTCAAGACTTGAATGTTAGGAGCAAAACATTGAACCTGGCTCCGGATTTATCAGGCAGTCAATGCAAATGCTTCAATGTAGTATAACTAGCTATCCCACCCATCAGGCTATTGTCTTGTGGGATAAACAACATTATGCAAAGAAGGAAATAAAACAACAATGTAAGTTAAAGGCATCAACTAAGAAAAGAAAACACTTCCAGCTCTTTACAGCAGGATACTGTCAATCAAACTATGACAGGAACCTCCAGGCTGCTTTTTATAGGGAGTTGACTAAAACAGTCTTTTTTTAAAAATTGGAATCGCTTCCTTTGGAGCTTTCTGGGCATTCTGCAACCCAGACTGAGCTGATGTTTACTAAGGAAGACCCGAACGAAGTCTCCCACCATGGGGTGAAATCCAGCAGGTTCTGACAGGTTCTGGAGAACCGGTAGCGGAAATGCTGAGTAGTTCGGAGAACCGACAAATCTCACTTCTGGCTAGTCCAGAGATTTTGCAATATCCTTCCCCCAGGAGTGCAGAGGGAATGGAGATTCTGCAGTATCCTTCCCCCTGGAGTGGGGAGGGAATGGAGATTTTGCAGTATCCTTCCCCTGCCATGCCCACCAAGCCAAGCCACGCCCACAGAACCAGTAGTAAAAAAATTTGGATTTCACCACTGCTCCTACCTGTTAATTGTTTACGTCCTCCCTTTTCTTTCTCAACTTCCTTGCAATCTCTCACAATACAACTAACTTTAGCCTATTCCAATCCCACTCACTCTACATCTCCATACCTTTCTATCCACGCAAACCATTTCTGCTTTCACCAGGTCAGCACACTTTTGTTCTTTATTTTCTCTTTTCAAAAGATTTTACCATTTTTTTCTAATCAAGCTTTCTTAGTCTACGCCTTCCTCTCGGAACAATTTATTCCTTTTTCATAAAGAGGCACGTGCTGGGTTGGAGACTCTTGTCAAAAGAATAAAGTGCCCTGTGTTGCAATGCAAGTTCTGCTCACTTCTTAGGCATGTCCCAAAGGTGCTTTTTCAAGAGGCAATTGGACTTTCTGGGTTTTGTTTTTTAAAGATGTTTCGCTTCTCATCCAAGACGCTTCTTCAGCTCTGACTGGATGGTGGGGAATGGAAGAGCTGAAGAAGCTTCTTGGATGAGAAGTGAAATGTCTTCAAAGAAGACCCAGAGAATCCAATTGCCTCTTGAAAAAACATCTTTGGGAAAACCATGACCTGGATGACTGAGAATCTCCTTAGACATTTTTATACATGTGCACATAAGAAAACCTATGTTCAAAAAAAGGGGGACTGTTTTGACCTAGGCTCCCTTAACAAGCAGGAGGCAGGAATTGGTCCAGGCAAAACCTCTTTTGTTTACATGACTGTGAATTACGTTCATTCACAGTCAGCAAGATTAATCCAAACAGTTTTTCAAAGGAATATTTCTCAACACACCTTATTTCGCTTGGAAAGCTACCACGTAACTTGTTTCCAACCGTAGTACAAGGCAAAACTTGGCACAGAGTCTCTCAGAGTCATGGAACAAACAAATTGTTTCCTGCAAAAGTCCACTCCCTGCTCGCTCCTCTTTTATTTCCTATGGGAGAGTCAATCACCTCCAACGTGTGGCTTTACTCCCAAGTCGACCCTGCTTTGTGAGTTGTTCTTGTCTTCTGGCAGCTCTGCGCATGAACATACTGAGAATGGGCTCCAGCTGTTCCTCTGCTTTGCTGCTATCTAACTCCATCTCTGCCTCCAATGCAGAGCCCTCATCTGAGCTTTCCCCAGCCCCCGAGACTGGCCCAAGTTCCTCCCTAACCTCCTCACTGTCCGACTCTGCTGCCAGCTTCGCTGGCTGCGGGGCCACAACAGGGACTTCCAGGGAAGAAATGGCAGGCTGAAGTTGGCTCCACAAAAAGACTTTCTCTGCAAGACTGGCTCTTTGAAGCCTCTCCAGATAAGGCGAGGACAAGAGATCACCTACAAGAGCTCCAAACAGTTGCTGCTTTGCAAGGCAAGACAGCAGCCCCTGGCAGGTTGATGGGAATTGCTATCTTGCTTGCAACCAAGGTCTGTGCCTTTTAAAGGATATTTAATTCACCAACTTCCTTTTCTAATTATGTTCAGAAATTGCTTGTTAACTATTTTTAATCCATTAGAGGTCTTTGGATTCAGTTTGAAAATGCCAGGTGAGTTTTCCTTCAATCCTTAATAAAAAAATTGAATGATACATTTAGGAATTTTAAAAAAAATAATGAGATGAATAGCAAAAAAGCTAGGTAAGATTTTGACCCTAGAAAATTATAAAAAAATTAAAGGCCCAGATAAATTTGGAAGAATTAATTATAAAGAATCCTTCCCATGAGAAATAGATTTATTTAGACTTTAATTTTTCTAAAACAAAAAATGTAAAATAAATTTTCTTTTGCATATTCATACATTTCTCTGACTTGCATAAATCTGGTCCATTCCCAGCATAGAGTGGACTTCCGAACTTTGCACATTACTGTGTTACCCTGAAAATAAGACCTTGTCTTTTACTTTTTGAACCCCGAAATAAGGGCTTGTCCTTATTAATGGGGGGGTCTTATTATTTTGGGGGTGCAGGAGGCAGTGAGAGTGGCCATCTCATGGCTGCTGCTGTGTTGTGCTGCTGTAGCAGCACAACACAGCCGCTCATCAGCTGTTCACTGGGGCAACCAAAGATGGAAATCTCCCTGGCGTTCTTGGCACTCACCTACAAGGCATGTAAGATGGCTCCATGCACCCCAATGGTACCGTAACAGCAGCCTGGCTGCTGCCCTTCCCGGCCATCTCTTTGCCGAGGGGGGTGGCAAGTAGGGTGGGGGAGAAGCGAGAGGCATGGAGCATGACAGGGTTCCTCTTGCAATCTCTTCTCCCCCTTTCGCTGGGCATGGTAGGGCTTCCTGCCCCTGCCCAAATTGGATGCAATTTGGGGGTGACAGGTGGGGGGGGGCTGGGGAAATGTGAGATGTGTCTTACCTGCCTTGTAGCTCCATCACATGTCTCGCCATTGTCTTCAGGCAAGCAAGTTGTAAGATAAAAAAAACCTTGCGAGTTCAAACTTCTTGAACTCATGAAAAGGTTGGTCTTGGCGAGACACAAGACAGAGCAGCAAGGTAGAGAAGAGATGGCAAGAGGAACGAGCCCTGTCTCGCTCCATGCATCTCGTTTGTCCCCCACCCCACCTGCCACTGCCCTCGATAAAGAGCTACGTGCTGTGTAAAAGAGAGCTGGGCGGGCACGGGCTTTGGGTGTCTGGGGCTGCCGGGAGTCGTCCAGCAGAGAGGTGGGAGCAGGGCGGGAGTTTTCAAGCGATCGCTTCCCCTTTGCCTTCTCTCCCAAAAGTGCTGGCCACGCCCACCCTGTCACTTGGACTTATTTTCAGGGGAGGGCCTATATTTACGCCTTATTTAATACAGCTTGGCCTTATTTTCGGAACATGTCCTATTTTCGGGGAAACACGGTATTTCTCACTCAGAATTCTGTCAAACACCTTTCCAGCATACCTTTCCAGAAAACTAATCCTTCTGTAGGTTTGCATTCACTCTTACTATCTTCCCTTTTATGGAGGAATAACAACAGTAAAGGAAAGAGTTCCTATCAAACAAATTCCATACTCATTTCATAAGCAACCTCATTTACTTCAAACTTAGCTTCAATGATGCTATTTGCAACAGCAACTTTGCCAGTTTTCACCATTTTCATTTTCCTTAATTTTTCATTGAACACTAAGCTTAATAGCTTTAATTTCCATTCTACTGTTTAGGATATTCTCACAAACATCTTTAGAACATTCCTTCCAGTATTTAAAATCTTTTTCTTTATATGTACATTATGCATCTTTCTCTCAGGCTCATCTTTGCAACATTCTTTCATATATATTTTTACAATTTCTGTCTAAGGTGAATTTTTCCCTTACAATCTTTCACTTCATCATGCAACGGAGCATTCTTTTTCCAATTTCCCATTAGCATCATTGCACAACATAATTCTTTAAACTCAATTCCAAGCAGCTTCTGTATGTTCTTTCCTCATTTCCTCATTCCATTAATTTAATTGAGAGATTAATACTAATACTTATTTATATAACATTTAGATTTTGTTTTCCTGAAAATGTTCTACTTTCACTCTCATTTCTTCCCTTTTTTTCTTTTCTTCCTTGTCTACTTGTTTCCCACCATCTGCATTACCAAAAAATAATCTAATCTCAAATTCACCTTTGTATCCTTTACTCATTCTCTTAATCTGTCATCATAAACAACCAATCAGTCACACTTTTAGATTTATATTTATTCTGTCCCATCTGCACCTATGAATAGATTAATGCTTACACCACATGTTCAAAAGAAACCTTTTCCTAAACACAAGCACAATAATCAATCTCTATTTTTTTTTTCATTCGTGGTCTCTGAATGACCCAGTCACTTTTTCTGCATTCTTATGTCTCATTCCTATGTATTCATATTTGGCACTTAACAGAATAACACACTGTGGTAACAGAGTGGTACTTTTTAATTACCCCGTACCTTAGTCCAAGGAAATAGTTGCCCCATATATTTCTTCACTCCTGCTACTAGGAGCAGCAGAATTACTATAACAAAGAACCCTCAACCTAGCTCTCACAGAGAGCCCAGAAACAACAATCTGGACAACAGTATTAAATGAGAAACCAAGCAAGATTAACAGAGGGAGGTCCTCCTCTCTTCCTTTCTGCAGGAGACATGGCTGATTCCAGTCCTAATCCAAGAACAAATTTGGTACGAAATACAGTGTTGGTGTTCACAGAAAATACCACATGATCTTCCATTAAAACATCAATGGCTGTCGTATTAACAGAAACATACTTAGAAATCACTATTCCTTTCAGTAAATGTGAACATTTTTAGTATTTACCCTGATAATAGGATATTTGGGGTGACCAATAATTTAGCCAACCATTTTAAATATTTCATGCTATGAATCTCCCTGGACCTATTTTTTTTCAACATTGTTTTTTTTTTTACAAAGAACATAAAGCAACACTTAAGTAATACCTATTCTTGCTCCAAATCCTGTCGTTCCATCCAACTCCATCCTACAATAAAAACATTTGTGCTCTAAAATTGCCAGCTTATCAGGCAGTCGCTCTGTTCCAATGGCTCAGTTCACAGTGCCATCTACTGCTGCTGAATAAATTATATACAGGACACAGAAAGACGGATCACTTCCCATTCCATACATACATACATACATACATACATACATATTGCTTTCCTTTTGGTTTTTTTTATATATATATATATAGGTCTTTGGTTGTTCGGGTTTTCTCCCGTGTAAAATTGGAAGTGTCTTGGCGACGTTTCGACGAAGTCTCATTCGTCATCTTCAGGCTTCAGCCGTGTGACGAAGCTGAAGCCTGAAGATGACGAATGAGACTTCGTCGAAACGTCGCCAAGACACTTCCAATTTTACACGGGAGAAAACCCGAACAACCAAAGACCTATATACAAACACCCGTGAAAACCTCAGAAAACAAATATATATATATATACATATATTTATATATTTATATATATTTATATATTATATATTTATATATATATAAAACCAAAAGGAAAACAATCTGAAAGAGCATTCACATAATCATTTTCTCCTATATTCAAGCAATCCTATCTGTCATAGAGAATAATAATGGAAGGAAATACCTGTGTGCACATGTCTTCACATTGGAGATTGAGAAATTTTTGAAAGAAGGTGAGATATATAATTTTTTACTCCCAGCACTCAAATCTCTTGTCTTTCTTTTCCAGAATGAAATCAATTGTTTCACTGGGTGTCTTGAACTACAACAGTTTGACTTGCTTGTATTTTTCAAATATAAATAAAAATTATTTCCATAAATATCTCCTCAGCCTAGAGTCGTTGAAGTAAAGACAGGGGAAATGGATTCTCCTATGTTCATTTCTGTCTCCTCACATAGGTCTTCAATGCATAATGAAGAAAATCCCCTTAGTTCAATATTCTACTCTAGTTTCACAATGTTTGTATAGTTATTGTGAAGCAAACTATGCCCTGAGTTTTAAACTCGCAACATTAAAATGACCCATTTTCTGGCTGCTCTAGCAGTTAGCTGATATAAATCATTATTTGATATCATTATACCATCATTACTTTCTGGGGATAATATTTCATGCTACTATTTCAGTAAAGAAACATTTACATTCTTATTTTCAGATTTTTATACTGTATCTCAGAATATGCATATATATCACATTTCAGTTGTCTTCTTTATAGGGAAGCACCCTAGAAGTCAGTAACATTCAAATTCACCTATGAGAGGGATCTAAGTCTGTGGTGAAATCCAAATTTTTTTTACTACCGGTCCTGTGGGCATGGCTTGGTGGGTGTGGTATGGCTTGGTGGGCATGGCAGGGGAAGGATACTGCAAAATCTCCATTCCTACCCCACTCCAGGGGAAGGATACTGCAAAATCTCCATTCCTACCCCACTCCAGGGGAAGGATACTGCAAAATCTCCATTCCCACCTCACTCTGGGGCCAGCCAGAAGTGGTATTTGCCGGATCTCCAAACTACTCAAAATCTCCACTCCAGTTCTCCAGAACCTATCAGAACCTGCTGTATTTCACCCCTGATCTGGGTGTTCTAGTGGACAACCACTTAAGTATGAGCCAGCAGTGTGCTGCAGTTGCCAAAAAAAGCCAATGCAGTCTTAGGCGGCACCAACAGAGGGATGAAGTGCTAATACCATTTTATACTATGCTGGTCAGGCTAATACTGAATCCACTCTTGGTCACCACGACACAAAAAAAGATGCTGAGATTCTAGTAAGGGTGAAGAAAAGAGCAACAAAGATGATTAAGGAACTGGAAGGTAAACCGTACGATGAATAGTTGCAGGAACTGGGTATGTCTAGTCTAACGAAGCAAAGGACTAGGAATGACATGATAGCCGTCTTCCAATATTTGAGGCGGTCAGTGAGGAAAAGGGGTCAGCCTATTCTCTCTTCCAAGTCTGTTATTCTGTATTCTGTAAAATGGTCACTCTAAATCTACATATCTTTGAAAAATAATGAAATTCACTTGGAAACCCCTAGCCCATCAACACCACAGGCATTTCTCCTGCAGTTTGAGTAGCCCAATGGAATCCATGATGAGATGCAACTTTGCCATTCAACTAAAAGTAAAGTAATTTTTTTAAAAAATGAGCGCATAGAGGTGCATAGGGCGTGGCGCTTCTCTCATTTATTTAACTCTAAGAAGTGAGTTTCAGAGGATTTAAGTGATGCTTCTCTATCACCACCAAGTGGTTATGTGCAGACAGACACCCCTGAGTCCACCCAAGAGAGAATCCTTCATCCATCCCACAGTCAGTAAGTTATTGGTTTTAGGATTAAACTACCCCCACTACAGTTAAGCACAGACTGGATTGCCTCATTTTTAGAGGCTTTTCCTGTCCCAGAGATTAAGGCGATTGACCCTGACATTTCAACACAAATCCTAATAAGGGCAGCAGACTGGCATGGCATCTTAAGTGACGCCCAAAAACAAAATCCCCCAACAATCCCCTATTTATTCTGCTTTCTAAAGAGGAAAAAATAATATAGGCCAGAGAAGCTGCACTGATTAAATACACTGTGAGGTTTACGATTGTTCAATCTCACACATATTTCTTACAGTTGGACAAAGGGCTACGCAGCACACTCTTCGACCAAGCCCAAATGCCAGGTAAATAAAGAAGCTTACATTGTTGGAAACAAGGTCAATATTACAAATTTATTTAATTTGATTTGACATGGGATGAACTGGTATCCTCTAAGACAAGGGTCTCAACTTTGGCAACTTTAAGACTTGTGGACTTCAACTCCTTGGCTGGCTGAGGAAGTTTTCAAGTTTTTCTTTCCCGTGTGGCCAGATTATGAAGGTGTCGTCTACATATCTGAGCCAGAGTTTGGGTTTGTGATCAGATTTTTCTAGTGCTTGGGTTTCAAAGTGTTCCATGTAGAGGTTGGCAATGACAGGTGAGAGGGATGATCCCATGGGTGCTCCTTCTATTTGTTTGTATTTTTGTCCATTATAGATGAAGTATGTGTTGGATAGGCAGTGGTTGGTCAGATCTAGGATGTGCTTGGGGGGGTTATATTTGTTTTGGATAGCTGTCAAGGCTTCTTTGATTGGCACTTGGGTGAAGAGGGATATGACATCAAAGCTCACGAGTAGGTCGCTGGGCTGTAAGTTTTGTTTCTTTATGATCTCTATGAACTGGAATGAGTTTTTTACGTGTGAGGTGATGGATTCTGCATAGGGCTGTAGTTGTTTGGCGAGAAATTTGGCTAGGTTTTGTAGAGGTGAGCCTATGGAGCTGACTATGGGTCTGAGTGGGGTTCCTTCTTTGTGTATCGGGAGGCCATAGAGCTTAGGGCATCTGGATGATTTCTCTCTGGGAATGATTCTTTGTTGGATTTCTTCGCTGATGGGGAGGCTTTTATTTTGGATCTAGTGGTTTTTCTAGGTAGGTGGTGGGGTCTGTGTTTAGGGGCTTGTATGCAGGCTCTTGGAGTAGGTTGGTTAATTTGGTTTGGTAGTCAGATGTGTTCATAACCACCGTGGCGTTGCCCTTGTCTGCTGGTAAGATTATTATGCTGGTATCTTTTTCAGGTTAAGTAGTGCTGTCTGTTCCTCTTGGGTAAGTTGCTTTTGGGTGGCTTGCTGGTGCAGAGGATGTTGGAGATCTCGAGTCTGATTTTGTTAGCGCCATCGGGTTGATTTTGGTCAGGCTGGTTTCAACTCCGCATATAATGGTTTCAGTGGGGATGTATTTGGGAGTGACTGCAAAGTTGAACTTTGGAAAGGACATCGGTTTCAGCTTTGGTGAGGATCCTATCTGAGATGTTATGCACTGTTTGTTTCATGTGTTGCTGTGAGGGTGGAGGGTTTGTTTCTGGCGTTCTTGTAGTCTTCGGAGTTTGTTGGTGTGTGTCTGTCTTGAGGGTGGTCTGTGTTTCGCCTCCAGACGGCAAGTTGTTTGGATTTGTCCCAAAGTGCAGGGTGCATCTTGTTGCTGAGTTTGAGGTGAAGTGTGAGGAGATCTTTGTTGATTTGATCTAGGAGGAATCTTTTGTGTGAAGTTCATTTCTGATTAAGGCCAATTCTGTTCTTTTTAGGATGCGTTTGGTGGCTGCAGAGTTGGAGTGGAATTTCAATTGGAAGCATTTGGGGATTAAATTTTGATCGCGGCAGTTTCGTAGGAATGCGAGGTCACATAAAATGGAAGCTCTTTGGACTTCTAGTTTTTCATAGGTCCTGGTCAGATGGTGGATTTCCTCCCGTAGAGGTGCAATATTTGTTTTCTGAGGTTTTCACGGGTGTTTGTATATAGGTCTTTGGTTGTTGGGTTTTCTCCGTGTAAAATTGGAAGTGTCTTGGCGGCGTTTTGACGAAGTCTCATTCGTCATCTTCAGGCTTCAGCCGTGTGACGAAGCTGAAGCCTGAAGATGACGAATGAGACTTCGTCAAACGCCGCCAAGACACTTCCAATTTTACGGAGAAAACCCGAATAACCAAAGACCTACATACAAACACCCGAAAACCTCAGAAAACAAATATATATATATATACATATATTTATATATTTATATATATTTATATATTATATATTTATATATATATAAAACCAAAAGGAAAACAATCTGAAAGAGCATTCACATAATCATTTTCTCCTATATTCAAGCAATCCTATCTGTCATAGAGAATAATAATGGAAGGAAATACCTGTGTGCACATGTCTTCACATTGGAGATTGAGAAATTTTTGAAAGAAGGTGAGATATATAATTTTTTACTCCCAGCACTCAAATCTCTTGTCTTTCTTTTTCAGAATGAAATCAATTGTTTCACTGGGTGTCTTGAACTACAACAGTTTGACTTGCTTGTATTTTTCAAATATAAATAAAAATTATTTCCATAAATATCTCCTCAGCCTAGAGTCGTTGAAGTAAAGACAGGGGAAATGGATTCTCCTATGTTCATTTCTGTCTCCTCACATAGGTTTTCAATGCATAATGAAGAAAATCCCCTTAGTTCAATATTCTACTCTAGTTTCACAATGTTTGTATAGTTATTGTGAAGCAAACTATGCCCTGAGTTTTAAACTCGCAACATTAAAATGACCCATTTTCTGCTGCTCTAGCAGTTAGCTGATATAAATCATTATTTGATATCATTATACCATCATTACTTTCTGGGGATAATATTTCATGCTACTATTTCAGTAAAGAAACATTTGCATTCTTATTTTCAGATTTTTATCACTGTATCTCAGAATATGCATATATATCACATTTTAGTTGTCTTCTTTATAGGGAAGCACCCTAGAAGTCAGTAACATTCAAATTCACCTATGAGAGGGATCTAAGTCTGTGGTGAAATCCAAATTTTTTTTACTACCGGTCCTGTGGGCATGGCTTGGTGGGTGTGGTATGGCTTGGTGGGCATGGCAGGGGAAGGATACTGCAAAATCTCCATTCCTACCCCACTCCAGGGGAAGGATATTGCAAAATCTCCATTCCCACCTCACTCTGGGGCTAGCCAGAAGTGGTATTTGCCGGATCTCCAAACTACTCAAAATTTCCACTACCAGTTCTCCAGAACCTATCAGAACCTGCTGTATTTCACCCCTGATCTGGGTGTTCTAGTGGACAACTAGTATGAGCCAGCAGTGTGCTGCAGTTGCCAAAAAAAGCCAATGCAGTCTTAGGCGGCATCAACAGAGGGATGAAGTGCTAATACCATTTTATACTATGCTGGTCAGGCTAATACTGAATCCACTCTTGGTCACCACGACACAAAAAAAGATGCTGAGATTCTAGTAAGGGTGAAGAAAAGAGCAACAAAGATGATTAAGGAACTGGAAGGTAAACCGTACGATGAATAGTTGCAGGAACTGGGTATGTCTAGTCTAACGAAGCAAAGGACTAGGAATGACATGATAGCCGTCTTCCAATATTTGAGGGGCGGTCGCAGTGAAAAGGGGGTCAGCCTATTCTCTCTTCCAAGTCTGTTATTCTGTATTCTGTAAAATGGTCACTCTAAATCTACATATCTTTGAAAAATAATGAAATTCACTTGGAAACCCCTAGCCCATCAACACCACAGGCATTTCTCCTGCAGTTTGAGTAGCCCAATGGAATCCATGATGAGATGCAACTTTGCCATTCAACTAAAAGTAAAGTAATTTTTTTAAAAAATGAGCGCATAGAGGTGCATAGGGCGTGGCGCTTCTCTCATTTATTTAACTCTAAGAAGTGAGTTTCAGAGGATTTAAGTGATGCTTCTCTATCACCACCAAGTGGTTATGTGCAGACGGACACCCCTGAGTCCACCCAAGAGAGAATCCTTCATCCATCCCACAGTCAGTAAGTTATTGGTTTTAGGATTAAACTACCCCCACTACAGTTAAGCACAGACTGGATTGCCTCATTTTTAGAGGCTTTTCCTGTCCCAGAGATTAAGGCGATTGACCCTGACATTTCAACACAAATCCTAATAAGGGCAGCAGACTGGCATGGCATCTTAAGTGACGCCCAAAAACAAAATCCCCCAACAATCCCCTATTTATTCTGCTTTCTCTAAAGAGGAAAAAAAAATAATATAGGCCAGAGAAGCTGCACTGATTAAATATACTGTGAGGTTTACGTACTGTTCAATCTCACACATATTTCTTACAGTTGGACAAAGGGCTACGCAGCACACTCTTCGATCAAGCCCAAATGCCAGGTAAATAAAGAAGCTTACATTATTGGAAACAAGGTCAATATTACAAATTTATCTAATATGATTTGACATGAGATGAACTGGTATCTTCTAAGACAAGGGTCTCCAACTTTGGCAACTTTAAGACTTGTGGACTTCAACTCCTTTGCTGGCTGAGGAATTCTGAGAGTTGAAGTCCACAAGTCTTAAAGTTGCCAAGGTTGGAGACCCCTGCTCTAAGACAGGGGTCCACAACCAGGCCTCAGCATGCCAGAAACTGGGCCATGTAAACAAGTGAAGCCCCATCCAGATGCAGGCAGCACATTAAACCACACCCCCTCCAGTTCTCCAGAACCTATCAGAACCTGCTGTATTTCACCCCTGATCTGGGTGTTCTAGTGGACAACTAGTATGAGCCAGCAGTGTGCTGCAGTTGCCAAAAAAAGCCAATGCAGTCTTAGGCGGCATCAACAGAGGGATGAAGTGCTAATACCATTTTATACTATGCTGGTCAGGCTAATACTGAATCCACTCTTGGTCACCACGACACAAAAAAAGATGCTGAGATTCTAGTAAGGGTGAAGAAAAGAGCAACAAAAATGATTAAGGAACTGGAAGGTAAACCGTACAATGAATAGTTGCAGGAACTGGGTATGTCTAGTCTAACGAAGGGAAGGACTAGGAATGACATGATAGCCGTCTTCCAATATTTGACGGGCGGTTGCAGTGAAAAGGGGGTCAGCCTATTCTCCCTTCCAAGTCTGTTATTCTGTATTCTGTAAAATGGTCACTCTAAATCTACATATCTTTGAAAAATAATGAAATTCACTTGGAAACCCCTAGCCCATCAACACCACAGGCATTTCTCCTGCAGTTTGAGCAGCCCAATGGAATCCATGATGAGATGCAACTTTGCCATTCAACTAAAAGTAAAGTAATTTTTTTAAAAAATGAGCGCATAGAGGTGCATAGGGCGTGGCGCTTCTCTCATTTATTTAACTCTAAGAAGTGAGTTTCAGAGGATTTAAGTGATGCTTCTCTATCACCACCAAGTGGTTATGTGCAGACGGACACCCCTGAGTCCACCCAAGAGAGAATCCTTCATCCATCCCACAGTCAGTAAGTTATTGGTTTTAGGATTAAACTACCCCCACTACAGTTAAGCACAGACTGGATTGCCTCATTTTTAGAGGCTTTTCCTGTCCCAGAGATTAAGGCGATTGACCCTGACATTTCAACACAAATCCTAATAAGGGCAGCAGACTGGCATGGCATCTTAAGTGACGCCCAAAAACAAAATCCCCCAACAATCCCCTATTTATTCTGCTTTCTCTAAAGAGGAAAAAAAATAATATAGGCCAGAGAAGCTGCACTGATTAAATACACTGTGAGGTTTACGTATTGTTCAATCTCACACATATTTCTTACAGTTGGACAAAGGGCTACGCAGCACACTCTTCGATCAAGCCCAAATGCCAGGTAAATAAAGAAGCTTACATTGTTGGAAACAAGGTCAATATTACAAATTTATTTAATTTGATTTGACATGGGATGAACTGGTATCCTCTAAGACAAGGGTCTCCAACTTTGGCAACTTTAAGACTTGTGGACTTCAACTCCTTGGCTGGCTGAGGAATTCTGGGAGTTGAAGTCCACAAGTCTTAAAGTTGCCAAGGTTGGAGACCCCTGCTCTAAGACAGGGGTCCACAACCAGGCCTCAGCATGCCAGAAACTGGGCCACGTAAACAAGCGAAGCCCCATCCAGATGCAGACAGCACATTAAACTACACCCCCTCCAGTTCACAGAAAAACCTCTCTCTACGGAACCGGTTTCTGGTGCCCAAAAGGTTGGGGGATGCTCCTTCAAGAGATGATAGGACAGCAGGTTCCTGGAAGTTAGAAAATATACAGACACCCATCATGCTGACCCAAAATGCTTGCTTCCTATTTGTCTATTTATGTAAATTTCTGTTAGAAGCAGAACCTTCCTTATAAGCAGACAACTTCCATAATCCCATGCAGAGATGTGCTGCATAATAGTTTCCTACAAATTTTTGGCACCACATCTTTCTTGTGGAGTAAGAAAGTACTCCACAAGAGTACTTTCCAAGTATTACTTCAGAAAGTAGGGTTGAAACAATATTAACCAGCACTGCCAAATATTGACTGTATAATGGCAAGCTGGATACCATGCCTAGTCCCTACCCAGAAAAATAAAAAAGCTAGGAATTATGCTTATAAATCTTCCCCAACATTATTTAAATTTTTAAAAAGAAATTATACTGTAGAGTGACAAAATGTTGGGAAACTATCTTTTTGGGTGCATTGATTGATGGACAGATAAACCAGTAGGTTAAACTGGCTGGAAACTTCAAATTTTGATTCATTTACCAAAAAGCAAATGCTTATTGTTTTGTTATTGTAATATACTTTGTAGTATTCTCCAAAGCACCTGAAGACAGGACAAAAAGCAATGGATGGAAATTAATCAAGGAGAGAAGCAATTAAGGCAAAACTTCCTGACAGTTACAACAGTTACAATCAGTGGAATAATTTGTCTCCAGAAGTTGTGGGTGCTCCAACACTGGAGGTTTTTAAGAAGAGATTGGACAACCATTTGTCTGCAATAGTATAGGGTTTCCTGCCTGAGCAGGGGGTTGGACTGGTCCCTCCAAGGTCCCTTCTAACTCTCTTATTCTGTTATTCTGTCAGTATCACTCAAAATATGTTATCTAAATATTTAATCTATTTCATCAGACTCAGAAACATGGTGCTACTAATCAGTGTCTACAATTCACACATTTGCTGAATTATATAATTAAGGCTGAATATATATATATATATATATATATATATATATATATATATATATATATATATATATATATATATATATATATGTATATATATATATATATATATATATATTTCACTTTTATTTATTTTATTTATATTTTATTTATATATTTATTGCACAATTTATGTACTGCTTAACATTTTGTCAGTTCCATGTGGCTAAATGTACATTGTATACAAACATACCAATGGTGTGAAATACTATTTGCTCAATCAACAGATGTTAAAAGAGAGAGAAAGAGGGATGAAGGAATAAATTTGCATTAGGCTAAAGTGATGGATTTTGAAAACAGTTTAAGTCTTTTCTCTCTGAAGTACCTCAGTGGTATTCAACCCTTATTGGGGCAAGAGTAAGAGATCCCTTCATTGTCCCACCTTTCTTCACCCGTGTTGTGTTTTCGCAGAATGGGAAACATCTGTATAAATTATAGCCTGGGGTCAAGAAGACCAGAATTTTGAAGAAAGAGAATAACAGTGGGTATGCTAGGCTATTTCAGAAATGTGGTAAATAACTAATGTAGAATGGTGAGCAGTGATTGTTAACCTACCACAACCCTGATGAAGACAGCAAGTGGCTCTGTACGAGATCAAGAGAAATGGCACACAAAAACATGGAAAAGACCCTTTTGGGGTTTTTTTAGTAATTCAATTCAATACACACTATAGCAGTGTTCCCCAATCTTTGCGGCCTGGCAGCCCAGATGGGGGGGAGGGAACTGGGCCGTGCGAGTGGCGGGCTGGCACGCATATGTGTGCTTGCCAGTCTGCTGCTTGCATGGCCCAGTTCCGTATAGGTCATGGCCTAGGGGTTGGGGACCCTTGCACTACAGAGTAGCAACCTTACTTTGGCTATAAAATAATCATTAAACAGAAAAAGACTGCCAAATCTGCTTGGCATCTTAAATAAATGTTGAGCTTTTAGGACACCTTTTAAAATAACTTTATAAGTGAAAATAGTGAGATGGAAACAACCACGTTAAACATACGGCAAGACTGGACAAATTTTTATTCATTTTCAATCATTGTAGTCTGTTGTCCTATGGGAACCTGCTTTGGAAAGACTACTTAACTCAAAAAGCAATGTGTTTTACAGCATGTAGAGCTGTTGTTAAAAAAAACATACAGTACATTCTAACGTCTCTTAGGTAGGCAGAGCAATTTCCTCAGTTTGTTGAATGCCAGCCATAACCTGTAAGAAGTCTCTCGGATGGAAATTTGGCATGCATTAATATAGCACTATTATGACAATAGAATTGATATAAATTATATATTTCACAAGATGTTTCAAGGTATAAGTAGCACTCAAAGTAAAACATGTTCATCCAGTCTAGGATAAGTACCACTAGTAATTTCAAATACCAAAAGAATTATTGATACAATTATAGCTGACCCTACCCTTGTGGAAATTGAAAGAATTGAAAGCTTATAAGAGCAGATAATGCAGACTTGAAGTCTCCAGTGTGATATTCTTGTGATGCCAATATACCTGCAGACACCGTGTTTCCCCGAAAATAAGATATCCCCCGATAATAATCCAATCGGGCTTTTGAATGCATGCACTAAAATAAGCCCCCCTGAAAATACCCCCCCCCCAAAAAAAATAAGCCCTCCATGAAAATAAACCCTCCCCAAAAATAAGCTCTCCACAAAAATATTTAACCACATGCGCAGCCAGCTCCCACCATTTCCATTGGTTAGGGTTAGGGACACAGAGCTGGAAATCAGGTAAGATGGCAAGAGGAGCCCTGTCTTCTTCCACATGCCCCAAAATAATAAGACCTCCCCGAAAATAAGGCCAAACGCTTATTTCAGGGTTCAAAAAAATATAAGACAGGGTCTTATTTTCGGGGAAACACAGTAGCTCCCATAGTCTTTTATTCTCCTCTTCCTAAAATTGCATTTTCAATTTTTTTAAAAAAAGAGAAAATGGTATTCTGCTAAATCCTATTTCCCAGCATCCTCTCTTTTTCAAAGATTGCCTCTGGGTCCCCAGTGAACTTTGTTAGCTTTCTTAGAACAATGGATAAAATGGAGCCTAGTCCCTTGTTTGGAAGTGTGTCCACCTGCCCAGTAGAAGAACAAAGCAAGGGGAGTAAGAAGCCTCCTATGTGAGGAAAAAGTTTAATGGATTAGTCAACAACATTCCTGTAAATCAGTGCTTTTAAATGACTATATTTTCTGTGACATCTGTGAGATAGTAAGACCATCACAACAGCCATTTGGGGAAAACACCTACGGTATGTTCTCAAATTTCCAAATAAGTCCACTATTCTCCAGCCTTCTGATGTCAGACATACTACTGAAACAATTCATGTTTATCACTGCTTTTGTTTCCATTTAAGTATCTCTATTGAAAACTATCAGTGCAACAAGTTACTGATGTCTTTGCCTACATCCTAACAACAGACTGGGCTAGCCATTTCACTTGGTGCTAAAATGGGAGAATCAACCATTCTTGAACTGGCAGCCTTCTGATTTGCAACCTTCCAATGCAATGCAACTGAATTGTTCCATTGCAACCTTCCCCAACCTGCTGTAATGGCCAGATTTTCTAGCAGAGGCCTGTTTCTAGTCAATCTGACAGAATTACTGCTATGTTTTAAGATTTGATAGCGTCTTTCAAATACTTTTTGACTGAATGATAGGTTGCAAGTCTGTAGTAAAATGACATCTTTGCAAGGAGCTATCTCTGAGTTATGGAATAAGAGAAAAGAATCAGTATTCTATTCCTCAGGTACAACATAAGCTGAATCTCCAGGCAAAGTATTGGTCTTCCATTAACTACAGTGACATTTTATACATCCAGGCAGACCTGATTCTGTATCTAGTGCACAATTGGGGGCTGGCCTTATCTCACTTGTCTGGCTATCTTTCTAAGTGTTGCATCTTACTACACCTTCTTTAATTTTCTGACTGCCAACAATTTCCTATAACATATTTCTCCCCAACTTTGACCAGCAAAGATCTACTTTGGGGTTATTCTTAGCAAAAAAACCTGTTAATCTTCTAGCCAATACTTACTGGAAATTGCTACCATTACTCTATCTGTATTTTAGATACACATAACCCACTGTATGAAATGTGAATGTCCCCAAATTGGTAAGAATTGCAGTAGTACATTTTATTTCAAAGAAACCTAACCTAACTTTTGACTGTTGACTTGAAGACTCTCTACTTCTAAATCCCAAATCTCCTTTACATGACATGCAAGTCTTATACATTCAGTCATACGCCTATGCAAATGTATGCCATACCCCTCCCCAACAAAACAATTTGCCCTGCCATTGTAAATGCTGACCTGAAAAATACAGCAAAGTTTACGCTATGCTTTGTCTTGATTTCTCCGGAGAAATCTAAAGCATTGCTATATAAAGCATCACCATATAAGAAACAAAATCTAGAATCAGAAAGTAGAGTGTTCCCTGAAGATATGAAATGTTCATATTGTATAGTATTGTCGAAAAGGACCAGTTCTGGGAAAAATACTTAAAGAATATTTTAAAAGAAAAGCAAATCTCCCAGCTATATATGAGTTTTTATGCGAAACCCATGCTGATGTCTGAAGTGTATATTGGGTATATTCTCAGCAACCATCAATCCAAAATATTGTTCTGGGCATATGTACATGTCTGTAAGTGTGTGTGTACCAATGTATTCTGCTTTCAATCATCTTTTATTTCTCTGTTTCTTTTCTGCACCATATTTCTTTTTGGATTGCTTAGAACATAATCCATATGAATGTCATTGCCCATCTCCTAAAATGTCTAGAAAACCATTAACCCAACACTGAGTAAAACTATTTTCCATCATAACTGGTTAGAAATGTTTACTTTTAGGCAACCTGTCTTGGATCTAAACATAATTGAGCTAAAGGGTCCTTGAGTGGCTCAGGCTGTAAGATAGCCTGTTATTAAAAACACAGCTGCCTGCAATTACTGCAGGCTCGAGTCTCACCAGGCCCAAGGTTGACTCAGCCTTCCATCCTTTATAAGGTAGGTAAAATGAGGACCCAGATTGTTGGGGGGGCAATAAGTTGACTTTGTAAATATACAAATAGAATGAGACTATTGCCTTACACACTGTAAGCCGCCCTGAGTCTTCGGAGAAGGGCGGTATATAAATGTAAATAAAAAAAAAATGAGTTGCAATCTGATCGGCATAATTCAAACAAAATGTCCATTCCATCACTTCACATTTATCCTTCAGTCCAGCTGCTTGACTTCATTTTTTCCTCTATTTCCAAAATATAAGGACACACACACAGACACCCCTCAATCCAGGGGTGAAATGCTACTGGTTCACACCGGTTTGGGAGAACCAGTAGTTAAAAAAAGCTACCAGTTCGTCTGAATTGGTATTTCTGATGATCAGCTGTGCCGCATAGTTTATATTCACTAGAAAGCAGGAAATCTAAATCGTGCAGCACAGCTGTTCCCCCCTTGCTGTTCTACTTACCTTAGAAAAGGCTTCTTTTCCATGCAAAGAATGTGTTTGGTGCTCACTGTGTATGCGCCTGAGCGCAGCATGCTTTTGGCGCACACCATACATTCGCGGGCAGTGAACCAGTGGCAATCTGTGGAGGATTTCACCACTGCCTCAATCCCTAGTGGTGCATGCTTCAGGCTTTGCAATTTATCCCTTGGCATATGGGTGAAGTTGTTTTCAAAATTAGAGGGGGATAAATAGAGAAGAAGCAAAGAAATGTGTGTCTTTGCAATGAAAACATTGGAACTAGGCCAATGTATACAAATGGTCACTCCTGAATAGAATTAATGAACTAGGTAAAGCAAGATATAGAAATGGACATTCTATTGTCTTCCTACATGACATTAACTAAGTACAAAAGTACAAGTAGGCTTAAAATACTCTTCATTTTGAGTGAATAATGTGTGTTGGCAAACCTATGGCATGTGTGCTGCCTCACGCATGCATGGTCTGCCGGCACCGCATGCACCCAACAGCCAGCTGACCGGTGCGCATTTGAGCATAGGAACACGATGCGGAGCTGGCGAGGGCACGCATTTGCCTCGGGACAGTTTCGCGTGCCGCTTCCGGCACACTTGCCATAGGTTCGTCAACACTGTCCTAGTGTGAAGGTCAGTTCAGCTTGTTTGTTTACAGTCCAGAACCAATCATAAAAATACATTCAGAGTCATTTGCTGAGATGGGAGGCTATAGAAATCAATAAATCAATCAAATAAATAAATAAAATGATATACCGTAGATAGAGCTGCCTAGAGTTGCCACTTGGCAAGATGAGAACATATAAATTTAATAAATAAGATTGCGTGGGTGGGTGGCTGTTTGAATAGGTAGATAATAGGTTGGGGGGGAGAACTGAAACAGTTAGTAGTGCAAATAAAAGCACCAAACACCTTCTATAAACCATAGCTATTGTTGTGGTCTGCCAGCAGCCTGTGGACCTGGCAGCGGAGTCGGACAGTGAGGAGGCTGGGGAGGACAATGGGCCAGTCCTGGAATTAGGGGAAGGCCCGGACAAGGGCTCTGCATCAGAGGCAGAGATGGGGCCGGGGCCATCTGGGAGCGATGTGCGGACTCCAGACCCTCCAGCAGAGAGGCAGAGGAACAGGAGGAGCCTGTTCCTAGTGCATGCATGTGAAGAGCTGCCAGAAGGCAAGAGCAGCTGAAGAAAAAAGGACAACTTAGGAGTAAGGCCAGAAGATGATTGGCCACTCCCATAAGATTTAAAAGAGCAGCAATGAGCCATTGGGTTCTTTGTAGGAAATTTCCATGCTTCTTGTCAGCGTCTCTTGAACTTTGTGGGGGTTTTGCCAAGAAAAGCCATTGGCAGGTTGCCAAAGACATCAAAGGTTGGTGATAAGGCCGAGGGACTAGTTCTTAAGAATTTTGTTTTGGACTTTGTTTTGTTTTGTTTTAATAAAATAAGTTTGTTGAGGACTGAATCGTGTTTAGTAATCACTACTTGGGCCTTGGTCACAACAGCTATTAATATTGTAGAAAATTTGCAGCCTTCTGGGAGGTATCTAGGAATTGATCATATCCAAAGAGAACTGTATCTTCAGGCGCATAAGAACAATTACATTTTTCCAACAGCTGCTAATAGTAGATTTGTTCACCATTGGGTGTACAATGGGCCCTTCAAGCTGTACACGTGACACATATTTAATCTCCATTTCACAACATAAACATTTTTGTTAAAAGGAGGCCAGCCTGTCTGCCTCTTGTCACTTTCACGGGTAATGTAGCATCTCTGAGCCAGAGAGAAAAATCTCCTGCGTGGAACATATAAAATGTTTTAAAAAATTATCTAGAAATACTCCTGGAAGAGAAAGCATTTGCACCATAGTGGAGATGGAAGCTCTGAACGGAGCCTGTCCTAGATTCTTAAACATGGCTCAAACTACCAAAAGATAAATCCAATCCCTAAAACAAGATACAATTTTAAAAATTGAAATATTTTTTTTATATACAATATACTTCACATACGGATTATTATCACAGATAAATTCTTGTATGTTCCCTGATGGTAACCTTGAGACATGGGCATCTCATCACACCACAGGGATCTTTCTGCCCAAGAGTTTGAGAAAAAGAAGATACATCAAAGAGTTATAACTTCAGTCGCCGTTTTCAAGAAATACTACAACAGCATTTCTCGAATTGGTTAAATTAAAAGGAAAACCTTTGCAGCATTCCCGGTGTAAGTCTGCATTTACATGCCGTAAAAAGCATGCCTTCTCTGCAGTGCAGGATTCATGCACTGAATATCCTTTAAGTCTTTGGTGGGCATTATTTTTAAAAAGAAGGCTATCTTCATTCTTCCCCCCACCCACCCAATATGTAGTTCAATTGGTTGACTGAGCTCTCTATTCAGTAAGAGATGGAGAAGAGATGGTGGATGGAAAGGTCAACAAACCCGATTCTCTGTCTTTTCAAGAAGCTTTGGGACAAGTTGGCTACACACACTAGGACTCTAGCTGTGTCAGAGAATTGGGAGCTGGGAAACAGTCTGAGTGATGTTTCCTTTCAGCTTATCCAGAGTTTCCATGTTTCCAAAAAAAAAATCTATTAACAAGTGAATAAAAGCTGAGGAACACACACACACACACACACATACACCCCTTGAAACAAAAGAGGAAAATGCATTGGTGGGGGGGAAGGGTAGAGATTCTGGGTCAATCTGAGCCTGACCTTTTTAAAGTAACCAGCAATTCCACCACATTCCCTCCCTCCCAACAAGGCTCCAGCTGTTGTTGTTTTCTTACCCCCCCTCCCCCTAATATTTGTATGTGCTTAAAATGTTTTGTTCGTGGCAAAAAGAAGAAAGATGACCTGGGTTAGTTTTCCATGCAAATATAATAAATAGGGCCTGTTTAGTCCCCGCCAGTTTCTCCATCTTAAAATTTGTATTCTTTAAATTCTGAATACGGGGATGAGGAACAGTATAAGGAGTCTTTAACTTTGCTTCCTGAAAAGAAAAGAAAAAACCTTTGAAAGAATGCTATACCTACTCAAGTAAACTGCACCTTTTAATACCTTCTAAAGTAAAGTTACCTTCAGTTATCTATTTTTCTACAAAAAAATATGCTAGACAACTGTGTTAAGTAGAAAATTGTGGATTTTATGGGCAAAATTAATTAACATGCAATTAAATTAACAGCAATACAACTCCAGTTGCTTTTAAAAAAAATTAATGTATTTGCCTACAATGTGTTCAAACAGAAGCTGGAAAGCCATCTGTTTGGGATTATTAATTTGGATTTCAACATTGAGAAGGGGATTGGGCTGGATGACTCCCTTCTAACTTTATGAATCTACAAGTCATGTATGTATGTATGTATGTATGTACAGGAAATTGAATAAGCAGCACAGAAAGTAAGTTACTTTATAGCCAGGATTTTCAAATACTCTTTGGAAATGAAGGGATATGACACCTTATTACAGGACTGGAAATTACTTACCAGGATGTGCAGTTCACATTTTGCCCAGTAAGTTTACTCCTGTGCTGTAAAGTCTCTTCTTACTGCAGAAAACCAGGTACTAGCTTGCTAATCTGTTAAATTCCACCTGCAGTATCACTAATATTGATGACTCTATCAGACACAAGGGCACAGCTTATCTTCATATGCATTCCCACAATGTACACATTGATTCAGATTATTCCTGGTCATCACCACAGAATAGCATCAATTTGTGTCTTAGTATTTCAAGAACCATCTTTTAAAGAGACTATGCAAATCCGAGATTAGATACATGATCCCACATAGCAATTAACAACACATTTGAGACTTGAGCAGGGGCACAAATTCATATGGAACAAGAAGTGCAATGAATTCCCAGCCTCAGGAATAGCATCTGAATATGCATGCAGCTTAACAAGACCGATGAAGAACACAGAAAAACAGAACAAAACAGGGACCAATATTTTCTTGGTCCTCACTAACTCAAGCAACCTCAACAGGAAAAGCCAAATTGGTTCTACCATTATGCAGAGCAAAGGGGCAAATGAAGTGGCAGGACTCTGGACTGTACCACTTCATACTAAAGGTTGGGATTCTGTCTTTTAAAATGCTCCTCCCCATAAAAAGCTGTCAGCATGCAAAAAGCAAGGACACCTGCCAATTTCTTGCTAATGTGTTGGTGTTTTCTATGAATGGCTCTCTTTCTCTCTCACTCATGTGACAGAGCATTCAAAGGCATGAGCTCCACCCCCACAGCCTCAAATGGTGTCGTCCAAAATTGTGTCACTTCAGTCTACAACTTCGGCGTGCATGATGTATAATGCCTACAACCAGCTCCCATTGTCCCCATTACTTGCTGGAAAACTATCCCCAGACTTTTTGAGACACCCAAGGGCTAAATTAACCCATGCACAGGTACATACTCACCCAGAAGAGCAAGTTGAAGACAAACATGAGGTACTTAATGCACTGCAGGCAGTTGTGAGCCATGCTGCACCTCTTCAGTTCTAGAAGAAAAATAAAGGAGAGATCCAAGTAAAAGACCACATACTTGTTCCCCTTGGGGGAGGTGTACTTAGCCTTGGTGGCCTTAGGACCCGGGTTGGTATGGAATCCAAAAAAAGAGTTACTTGCGGCTCCAAATTGGCCGCCGTACATGCTGCTGTAGCGACGGAAGGCGCCATTGGGAAAACTGTAATCCTTGCTGTCCACAGAAGGGCTCCTATGATAAGTTGATTCATCGGTGCTAGATCTGCGCATGGTGACGTCAAAAGTGTTCCAGAGTTAGTATTGACAAGAATCTTTGCAGTTTTATTTGGTGGGGAAGGACAGGCTTTCCACAACTTCCTTAGTTGGCTCCCACCCACCCCCTAATGTTTTCTGCCAGCTGTTCTTTTGCCTGCCATGGTTCTGTCAAGGAGTAAAGCCAGTTGCAAAAGCAGCCCCTTGGCTAAATGCGAAACCCCTCCTGCTCAGCCAGGAGTTAGGAAACCCCTGGGCTTACTTCTGGAGAAGTCTTTCCTGCGCAGAAAACATCGTCTTTGGTGCCACAGTCTCCCCCTCCCCACAGTTAAAAAGAGGGGAAAAGAGAGAGAGACCCAGGGAGAGCAATGGTCTGGTTTGCTTTTGCAAGGGAGAGCGACAGTCCTGCGGATTATCCCAAGTGCCATATAAAACCTTCAATCCACATTGCTCTTAAAAAGACACCGAAACAGCAAACCAGGGATGTTGCACAGAAAAGAGGCTAAGGTTAGAGATTATCCCAACAGCAAGCAGGTCTCCTGCCCTGCTCCTCTCGGTCCCATCGCTCTGGCCGGAGATGGTGCAGTTCACTTTAAATGATTCCCCGTCTCCTCTCGGACAGAGGAAGCCTAGGACAGACAGAAGTAAGAAGGTGTTTCATGCACGGCGCTGTCACTCTTGAGATTCCAATCCAGTCGTGCTCCCTCTCCGTGCTATTAACCCAGCCACAGCGCTCCAGCCTGTCCTTGCATCTGAAGTGGGAGGCAGGAGGAAAGACGCTCGCCTCACCGTATCTCATGAATGCCTGCTCAGCACTCTCTCCAGCTCAAGCCCCCTCCCCCAGCCAATCAAATGTACTCTCAGGCTCCTCTATTCCCCCCTCCACATCACCACCTTCTTTAAAATAAAACCCTCCCCTTAGCCTCTTCACAGCAAATCCAACATGAGCTGCTTTTAACCAATCAGGCTACAGGTGGGGAAGCTCCCGTTCTGTGCCCAGAGTCCTGCCTCTTTAGGTAGCTTGCATTCTCCCTTCATCATGGGCAGAAGGGTACAGGAGAAGCAGCCTTTCTTTTCTTTTTCTTTTTAATCATCCCAGCTGACAGTGGCTGCTTGGATTTATAGCCCCTTCAGAAGAGGCTACAGAATTGATGGCTGCTCTAAGGGTAATTGCTCTTAAAAGCAGGGAGCCAACGGATTGCCTGCAAGCATGTTGGTTTGGGGATGAGAAATCCCTAAGTTTTCTTGGATTGTTTGTTTGTTTGCACTCTTATCTGAGATGCCTGCACCGACACTGTGGACAGTTTCCTCTTTCACTTTTGCATGCATCTCATCTGACACAACATTTCACTGAAAAGTTGGATCTCTTCCCCCTCCCCCAGATTCCAAGCACTTCCCATTCAGGGCTACTGCACCCTAGAAATTTGAGTCATAGCCATTGTTTCTGGAAAGGGTAGATATCTGGGTTAGGTGTCTCTGCATCTGGGGCATTCCATCTTGATATGTGGGTTATAATGATGAAAACACTGATTGAAGCCTAGCGAGACCCACGTTCCCATCTCTGCTATGAAGTCCTGAGGAAACTCCATGCCAGTTATTTTTTCTCAGGTTAGCATACTTTGGGAGGGGGAGAGTGGAGGAAAGAGGTTGGGGAGTACCTGGAGAAAGGTCAAATTGTCTGTGTGTCAAATCAATAAAATGACAATTTGAATGCTAAGGTTAATTCAAGCACCAAGTTGTTCCAACCTCAGTTCCCATTGGCTAGCAATAAGGACAATGGGATTAGAATTAGAAATTCTAATAAAAAAAATTGGTGGTTTTGTCTTTTATGTATGGAAGAATAAACATTTCTGCTATTTCTGCCTTGGATAGCCTCTGCATCAGACCACAGAGCCCTCATTCATGCTATTATGAGGATCTACTTTCCCTACTGTTTCACATAGCAAGTGATAGGGATTGTTCACATTTTTTAAAAAAGAAGAATCATAGCCATAGCAATGCTGAGAATCTCTGCAGCTGGAATGTAAGACAACGATCTGCTGCCTGCTACAACAGTATGTTGTAAGAACGTATCTTTTCTTTTATGTACACTGAGAGCATATGCACCAAGACAAATTCCTTGTGTGTCCAATCACACTTGGCCAATAAAATTCTATTCTATTCTATGTGTTGTTCAATCTTCTCATTTTATAACAAATACTGCTACTCCTGGGGCTCTGGAGTAGCCCTTGCAGCCTTCCTTGTTAGTTCCACAAACTGCATTGAATTACATCTCCCATCATCCCCAGCCAGCCAATATGCTAGCTGTCATCCAAACCTCGTAGTTGTAGAGAATGCCATGTTAGGAAAGTCGAATGAAAAACTCCATTCAGAAATTGAAGAACACAGGAATATTTGAGAGTTGAAACATGAGAAAGACTAGAGCAATTGAAGCAAGACATTGGAAATTAAAAATGGAAACAACGTTCATATATTAGGAAATACAGAAGTAGTTGCAAAGCACTAAATGGACTCCTCTTTTCCTGCATCCCTGTACCACACATCTTTTTAGATTTGTTGTGAAGGACTGAGGACAAGCCATGGCAGAAGACTTGCAAGGTACATAGAACAGATAATTACTCGGAAGCTTCATTTCGGGAGCAGACGTAGGTGTGCATAACCAGTGGGGGAGACTCATAATTTGCTGTGAATTTTCTTCATCTGTGAACCTCTGGAACTGGCAGCAGCACAAGTAGTGTTCTGCACCTACTTCACTGCCATGACATTGTCAGCTCAAGATTTCTCCTCTGTTGGCTTACTTTAGTGCGCAAAGTGACTTTAGTGCACAAAGGAACTGGGTATGCCTAGTCTAGAGAAAAGAAGGACTAGGGGTGAGATGATAGCAATATTCCAGTTTTTGAGGGATGCCACAAAAAAGGGTGTTGTCAACTTATTTTTCAAAGCACCAGAAGGCAAGAAAAGAAACAATAGATGGAAACTAATCAAGGAGAGAAACAATTGAGGAATTGAGGAGAAAATTCCTAACAGTGAGAATAATTAACCAGTGGAAAAGCTTGCCTTCAGAAGTTGTTGGTGCTCCATCACTGGAGGTTTTTAAGAAGAGATGGACAGCCACTTGTCTCAAATTGTACAGGGTCTCCTGGACTAGAAGACCTCCAAGGTCCCTTTCAGCTCTATTCTGACTGACTGACTGACTGACTGACTGACTGATAATTCATACACATCACAAGTTTTCATCTGACTTTTTCCCACTATCTTCAGGCAGAAAACAGTGATTCCAGAGTCTCAATCTACAGAGCAGGGCTGAAATCCAGCAGGTTCTGACAGGTTCTGAAGAACCAGTAGTGGAAATTTTGAAAAGTTCAGAGAACCGGCAATACCACCTCTGGCTGGCCCCAGAGTGGGGTGGGAATGGAGATTTTGCAATATCCTTCCCCCAGGAGTGGGGTGGGAATGGAGATTTTGCAGTATCCTTCTCCTGCCACGCCCACCAAGCCAAGCCAAACCATGCCCACCAAGCCACGCCCATAGAACCAGTAATAAACAAATTTGGATTTCACCACTGCTATAAAGACTTTATTTTTTTCAGATGGGGAGGATTCAGATAAGGTTCCAAGAATATCAGATTGACAAGAAAAGCAGCACTGGATTTAAACAGCTCAAAGTCCTAATGGATGCTGCCAGCCCCTCAGGACCAAGAATCACTTACTTAACACATGCAGCTTATGAAATGTATCATCATCAGACGGAAGAGGTGACTGGTTAGCAATTTAAACCCTTTCTGGAGAAAGATAATACCGTATACAAAAGATGTTTTCCTGCCAAAATCATCTTTCTTGGAGAAACATCAGGAACACTATTCAATTAAACAGGAAAGAGAAAAACTTGAATGGCTGATATTGCAAGCCTCTCTCTTGCAAGGTCACCTCTGCAAGCTATCCACTTACTCGAACTACACAAAATGTATAAACATGACAGGCTATAATCTCTTTTCTCTTTCAATATGCCATATGGGCTTAGTATCCACAAGCATCCACAGTGATTCTAATTCTAATGCCATTCTTAATTGTATATGCAGAATAATGAGTATTGAAAAAGTTCCTTATTAAACTTGTAGTGCTTGTTCAGACAAACGATGCTAGTGAAAAGTTCCTTGATGGCCTCTTAGCTGAATTTGAATAGAAAATGCAACTTTATAAATGGATGCCTTTTCAATGAGTATCCTAGCTAGGTGGCTCAATGGCTAAGACACTGAGCTTGTCAATCAGAAAGGTCAGCAGTTCGGCAGTTCAAATCCCTAGTACCAGGTCTCCTGCGTGAGCAGGGGGTTGGACTAGATGACCTCCAAGATCCCTTCCAACTCTGTTACTGTTAAATGAGTGTCTTGCTCTCTGTGCATGTCAGAATGTTAGCCTGCAAGCAACATATGGATTTATACTCAGGCTAATCTTCCCAAAGGGGTTGTTCCAAATGTAAGGCAATCGGGGAGACACGTACTCTATCCTCTGAGTATATTACAAGAAAGAACGGATAAAAACGAATTTCCCATGTTTTGGGAGGTTCACTTATGGAGAATTGTTCCCTATATTATTTAGCAATCCACTGATTCCGGGACTGCATCTTTAAAAAGGGAATTGTTGACAACTACCTTTAGAAACATTGTTTAAGTCAGATATAAAGAGGATTATTACATCTAATGAGTAAAAAAAGCCTTTGTCAATTCTATATTAAAGAATCCAGCATCACTCCCCCTTGAAAACTACAATAATAAAGAGAACAAAGGATCAGAAAAGCAGGTTGTATTTGAAATATAACAGATTTAAATTAATTAATTAAAATTTAAAAATATGATGAAAGTAATTTTTTTTTTTGCTCAAAAGAATCTCTTTGTCAAACATTTTCATATTTTGGCTGCTAGTTACAATGTTGATATCATTTATATGCTGGCTAGCACACATGCCGATGCATCCTCTGATGTGGAAGACTCTGTTGAAGTTCAAAGCATCAGCAATTCAAACATACACAAGCAATACAAGCACTAACGCCGCCTAGGACAAAGCACTCAATCAGGCACAAAAATCAGCGTTAGTTTCCCGAAGGTATGGTATATTGAGATGGCAGCCATTTTCAAGGAATATTAAAAGCAGAGGTTTTAAGGGGAGGGAGGCAGTGGTGAAATCCAAATTTTTTTACTACCGGTTCTGTGAGCATGGCTTGGTGGGCATGGCAGGGGAAAGATACTGCAAACTCTCCATTTCCACCCCATTCCTGGGGGAAGAATATTGCAAAATCTACATTCCCACCCCACTATGGGGCCAGCCAGAGGTGGTATTTGCTGGTTCTCCAAACTGCTCAAAATTTCCGCTACCGGTTCTCCAGAACCTGTCAGAACCTGCTGGATTTCACCCCTGGAGGGAGGTGAAGGAATGGATTTCAAACAAGTAGCTTGTACAAGAAATAACATCCTACACAGTAGTGCACAATTTTTATTGTCCATCCCATACGGTCTTAAAACAGCCCGATTCAAAATGAACTATGCTTCTTCTAAACTATAGTTGGGGAGATGGGGAGAGGACAGAAAAAAGAGAAAAGAAAGTTCATGTATAGAGTTTAGATTTCAAGAGGGGCCGGATAGCTCAGGCTGGTACAGCCTGTTATTAAGAACACAAAGCCTGCAATTACTGCAGGTTCAAGCCCGGCCCAAGGTTGACTCAGCCTTCCATCCTTTATAAGGTAGGTAAAATGAGGACCCAGATTGTTGGGGGCAATAAAGTTGACTTTGTAAAAATATACAAATAGAATGAGACTATTGCCTTATACACTGTAAGCCGCCCTGAGTCTTCGGAGAAGGGCGGGGTATAAATGTAAACAAAAAAAAAAAAAGTATGACGCATGGAAAAGTAGATAAATTGCTAACTTAAGCCAAGTCAGGATATTTGCACACAAACACCGAAATACTCTTTTCTCTACTTGCTGACTTACTCACTTGCTCTTTCTCTCTGAAAACTGACTAACTGCTGACATAAAATATGTTTAATGAATCCACAAACCCTGCTACAAAATGAAACAATTTTTTTTCCCTTCCTGTATGTGAAGAAGAATCTACATTGTGAAATAAATAGCCACAAGCTGAGTTCACAAATGCTAAGTATATGCTTCGACCATGGGTAACCAAACAACCATAATGGTCAGATGCAAACATAATAGTAAGCTATCAGGCAATAACTTAAAAACCATAATGGCTGGGTTATTGTAATTTAGTAATCCAAAATCTAACAAGCTGTATTATGTTTTAATACTTTGTTCGAAAATACCCATAATGCTCCTAAGGGAGCATTAACAAATGGGCCAGGATAGCTCAGGCAATAGAGAAGCCTGTTATTAGAACACAAAGCCTGCAATTACTGCAGGTTCGAGCCCGGCCCAAGGTTGACTCAGCCTTCCACCCTTTATAAGGTAGGTAAAATGAGGACCCAGATTGTTGGGGGGGCAATAAGTTGACTTTGTAAAAAAATATACAAATAGAATGAGACTATTGCCTTATACATTGTAAGCCGCCCTGAGTCTTCGGAGAAGGGCGGGATATAAATGTAAACAAAAAACAAAAACAAAAAAACAGCCCAGCTATTTACTCACATATAAACTCTGCATATGTTACAGCCACATGGTCTTGATTTTACATATAAAATGCCTATATCAAATGGAATATATGACAAGATTAAAAACATTGAGCTCACATACTCTCCTAAGGCTGGGGTGTCAAATTGAAGCACCGCAGGCTGGATGAGGCCCACAGGGTGCTTAGATCTAGGCCGATCTGGAAACAGTGAAGGATCAGCCCATGGTGCCTCTGCCAGTGAAAATGGAGTTCTGTTTTCACTGGCGGAGGGTTGCAGGAGGCCGTCACAGCTGAAAATGGAGTTCGGGAGCCTATTTTCGCTGGCAGAGCACTCGGGCCAGCACAACTGTCCCCGACACGAGTGACGTTGAGCTGGCAATGCCCATCCCAGCCCCCCTGATGTCAAACACAACCCTGATGCAGCCTCAATGAAATCAAGTTTTACACCCCTGACTTAAGGCATGTTGTAACTGGTTTTTGGCTTGTGTAATATATGAGCCCAGCAATTATGGCTTACAAATTTATAAAATGAAATAAACACAGTCATATTCAAGAAATAATGATTAAACAAATCTTGCTTAATTCAATGAGTGAATCGGGCATATAATAGTAAATCCAGACCTTAGAACCTGCTATAAAATGGGAGTTTGATCTAATTAAATTATGGGTCATTGAGTGGGTTATTAGCCTTGGTACAGAAGTCCCTACTCTTGAAAAAAGCTCTTAAAGGTTAAACTCTATTAACACCACTTTCTCCATCAGATCCATTTGTATTGCAATCAATTCTTCTTCAAATTAATTTCATAAACATCCACTGCAGCTCGTTCTTATTTTACAACTTTTTAATTAACATGTTCTGGCAATTATATTAAGCAACTGATCCCTTCTGTCCAAAATCTTAGCTAAAAATATTCAAAAATTTGCACAAAGGATTTCTGTTCCATTTTTTTTTTCATCCTCTGACTCTAGTCTCTAGAGGTCTCTAGAGGTTTCAAGGTCTCCTTATCATAAAAAAAATCAAGAACAATCTCCATTTTTCATGAAAAAAAATCTAAATATTTCAAAGCTATAATTCCAAATCCTTCTGCCCCTTAATCCATTATTAACTTTCCAAAATCCAAATATTAAGCCCCTTTTGCTGCAAAATACCCCAAAAAATAATATTTTCAAAACTTTAGAAATAAAATTCACACCATCATCTTTTAAAGAGACGCAAACTCTCCAATGAATGTGGTAGAACCTTGTAAATCCAAAGGGTTTTAATCCCTCCAATATGCAAAGATTTTTTTTTAACAAATTCAAATGTGATTTGAGATATAAGGGTTGGTTAAGTGTAGTGTCCATAAAGATTCCTTTGCAAGTTTGAGCTGGATGTAAATCCCAACTCTCATAAGCCTATAATAAAAATGACAGTTACCATAGTCTACTCATGAGGAGCAGTGATGGAATTCCAAAATTTTTACTACTGGTTCTGCGGCCGTGGCTTGGTGGGCATAGTGTGGCTTGGTGGGTGTTGCAGTGGAAGGATACTGTAAAATCTCCATTCGCACCCCACTCCAGGGGAAGAATACTGCAAAATCCCCATTCCCTCCCCACCCCACTAACCTGCTTTCCAGCTCCATTCTCCTGTGCAGGGCAACAAAAGAAGACCCAGCCGATCAGCTGGGACTCAGGAGGCAGAGAATAGATGGGGGCGGAGTCAGTCAGAGATGGTATTGGCCGGTTCTCTGAACTACTCAACATTTCAGCTACTGGTTCTCCAGAACTGGTCAGAACCTGCTGAATACCACCTCTGATCTGGACTAATGTAGTTAACTTCAATGATCTGCAGAGATTATCCTAATCTGGATCCAGCATCTAGAGATGAGTCTGCTGGTAAACCTGTCTTGCTAGCTAATAAAAACCAGCAATCTGTCTACTCACTGTGGCACATACAGGAAGTCTCTTCTTAAAATTATTTTCAGAACATAGCTGGAATTCTTTTTCTGCCAGATATCTCTGCAGCTATCCATATGAAACAAAAGTTGGTCCTCTTAAATAATGCTTTAATTTGCCTCACACGTTGTATAAGTGTTACATGCAGACTTACATGGCTTTCTGTACATATACATCCTGCTTGGAGACCATTTGCTCCAAAAATTATAACATGTTAAATAAATACATCATCCCTAAATAAATTGTATTCACTTTATTTTCTAAAGGGCACAAAGTGAAAATGCATTTTAAAAAACTTGTTTCTTGGAAAATATTTCTGATGAACTGCTTTAAGTAGGTAGATTGCATTCATATTAACCTCAGTTGTAGCTTTCCTGGCAGAAAACAAATAGCTTTTTCACATCTCCAAGAGGGCATTATGCAGAAGGAGTACAGAAATTATTCTTAAAGTGTCAGGCAGAAGTATGATGAAAGAAAAATGCAATCCTATAAGCAAAAAAAAAAAAAAAAGCCTATCTATGGGACAAGATTTGGATTAAAAAGTAGGTGGTAAAAAAGTTAAGCGTAGCTCCCATAATTTCTCTTCTCAGCTTCAAATTCCATTCTTCCTAAAGTGACTTTTCTTATCTTGTGTAAAAATTTGGATATATTTATGTACAGAAAGTTCTACATCTTGTATGGACTGCCAGACTTCTTATTTGATTGTAAAAATACTGTCTATTAACAGTTTTTCTTTTTGAACATTATCTTTTAAAAATCCTATTTTCTTGCCTTCCCACTGTGATTTTATTTGATGTTTACCCCCTCTTCTTTCTTTTCTAAATTCACTTGAGCTAGTATTTCAGCTGTTTGCATATGCATCTTGAGCTGAAAGCAAAAACTTCAGGGTCTTTGGTACTACGTTTGTCTTCTTTGAGGAAGAATGACCTTGGGAGGTAGGGCAAAGAGACACAACGAAGGGAATAGTCAGATGAAAGGCGCCTGAGCCCACAGCAAGAATATGGGTGGTACAAGAAGCCCAGTAGAAACTCTCCCTAGTTTCCTGGGCTGTAAAGGAGATGGGGTGAGATTTACTTTCAGTTTTGCAAAATTCTGTTGTAATCTTAAATTAAGTAGAATTAGTTCATCTGGTCATGTTTCCTGTCTGATTTACCTCAGAGGGCTGACAGGGAGTGATGCTGCCAGCCTTGAAGAAGGCAGTTGTGCCCCTCCCACACTTAAAAAGCCATCTCATGACCCAATCATTCTAGATAACTATTGGTCAAATCTTTCTTGGTAAGATTGGCTGGGTTCCAGTTGCCAAGGAGCTTGGATCAGAAAATTTATCAGGATCCTTTCCAGTCAGGTTCCAGACCATGGCGCACTGGCTAGAGTGCAGTACTGCAGGCTACTGCAATTTGGCAGATCGAATCTCACCAGGCTTAACATTTACTCAGCCTTCCATCCTTCCAAGGTGGGTAAAATGAGGACCCAAATTGTTGGGGGCAGTATGCTGACTCTGTAAACCACTTAGAGAGGGCTGTAAAGCATTGTGAAATGGTATATAAGTCTATGTGTTATTGCTATTTGTATAATATATCTAACCCCTCCTATTCAACATCTATATGAAGCCACTGGGTGAGATTATCAGTGGTTTCGGTGTGAGGTATCAACTGTACGCTGATGATACTCAGCTGTACTTTTCCACACCGGACCACCCCAACGAAGCTATCGAAGTACTGTCCCGGTGTCTGGAAGCCGTACGGTCTGGATGGGGAGAAACAGGCTCAAGCTCAATTCCTCCAAGACAGAGTCGCTGTGGATGCCGGCACCCCGGTACAGTCAGCTGCAGCCGTGGCTGACTGTTGGGGGCGAGTCATTGGCCCCAATGGAGAGGGTGCATTTTGAAGATCACTTGATGACCGTCTCCAGGAGAGCTTTTTATCAGGTCCGCCTGATTCGCCAGTTGCGCCCCTTCCTTGACCGGGATGCCCTATGCACGGTCACTCATGCTCTTGTTACCTCTCGCTTGGATTACTGCAATGCTCTCTACATGGGGCTCCCCTTGAAGAGCACCCGGAGACTCCAGTTGGCTCAGAATGCAGCTGCGCAGGTGATAGAGGGAGCCCCTCGTGGCTCCCATGTGACACTTCTCCTGCGCAGACTGCACTGGCTACCTGTGGCCTTTCACGTGCGCTTCAAGGTTTTGGTAATTATCTTTAAAGCGCTCCATGGCATTGGGCCAGGATACTTACGGGACCGTCTACTGCCACCGATTGCCTCCCACCGACCCGTACACTCTCACAGAGAGGGACTCCTCAGGGGTGCCGTCAGCCAGGCAGTGCCAGCTGGCGACGCCCAGGGGAAGGGCCTTTTCTGTGGGGGCTCCCACCCTCTGGAACGAACTTCCCCCAGGACTTCGCCAACTTCCTGACCTTCAAACCTTTCGCCGCGAGCTTAAGACACATCTTTTTATCTGCGCAGGACTGGACTAGAATTTTAAATTTTAAATTTGGTTTTAATGGGGTTTTACTATTTTATTGGGGTTTTAATATTCAGCCGTATTTAATAAGTTTTTTAAATTGGGGTTTTAACTTGTATTTATGTGTATATTTTACTTGGCTGTAAACCGCCCTGAGTCCCTTGGGAGATAGGGCGGTATAAAAATATGATTAAATAAATAAATAAATAAACAAACAAAGATGGATCTCGCTTCAGAATCTAGAGACAAGGGACAATGAATGAAACAAGTATTACTTGTCTATTCTAGGGATGACCTGCAGCAAGAGGTGGGGAGTGGAGTACACTTCCCATTGCTTCTCAAATGTGTTTCATAGCATCAACTATGGAATCTTCTGGGATGTCTATGAGGATGGGGCAATGGAGGGACTGTTGTACAGTGATTCCTCTCCTTTCTGAATAGCTGTTGCAATCTCTTCTTGGGGGAGGAAAAACGAAGCCATGCTTCAATGCAGTGTGCCTCAAAGTTCAGATCTCTCCTCCATTCTGTTTAACATTTACATGAAATGCCTGGGGAAGATCATCCCTCAATTTAGACTTGGATACAATCAATGTTGTGTATACCACATCAGTGTTGTGATACCCAATTAAACATCTTAGCCCCAGGCTGAGATGATGACGGAATGGAAGACTTGACCACCTAAAAACAGATTAAGTCTAAATCAAAAGAAGCTTTTGATTCCTTGAGGGCTCCATATATTCTTCTAGAATGAGTTGCACTGTCCGTGAAAAGAGTTGGATGCTCACTTTGTGGCTTCATCCTGACTACCAATTTCTGCTGGAACAGCAAATGGAAGCTGTGACCAGATTAGATTTAGATTAGATTAGATTTATTAGATTTTTATACCGCCCTTCTCCCGAAGGACTCAGGCGGTTCATAGCCAGAATAAAATAATAATTATGTACACAATAAAACAATAATTAAAAAAGTTATTAAATATAAGGCAAAATTAAAAACCATTTAAAACCTTTAAAAACCCCATAAAATTTGTATCCAAATATTAAAAGCTACTAAAAATTTCTATGCCAGTCCTGCGCGAATAAATAGGTATGTCTTCAACTCACGGCAGAAGGTCCGAAGGTCAGGCAGTTGACGGAGTCCTTGGGGAAGTTCGTTTCAGAGGGAGGGAGCTCCCACAGAGAAGGCCCTTCCCCTGGGGGCCGCCAGCCGACATTGCTTGGCGGACGGCACCCTGAGGAGTCCCTCTCTGTGAGAGCGCATGGGTCGGTGGGAGGCAATCGGCAGCAGTAGGCGGTCCCATAAATAACCCGGCTCTAAGCCATGGAGCACTTTAAAGGTAGTAACCAACACCTTGAAGTGCACCCGGAAGACCACAGGTAGCCAGTGCAGCCTGCACAGGAGTGGTGTTACATGGGAGCCACGAACCGCTCCCTCTATCACCTGTGCAGCTGCATTCTGAACCAACTGAGCCTCCGGGTGCTCTTCAAGGGAGCCCCATGTAGAGAGCATTGCAGTAATCCAAGCGAGGTAACAAGAGCATGAGTGACCATGCATAGGGCATCCCGGTCAAGGAAGGGGCGCAACTGGCGAATCAGGCGGACCTGATAAAAAGTTCTCCTGGAGACGGTCGTCAAGTGATCTTCAAAAGACAACCGCCCATCCAGGAGAACGCCCAAGTTGCGCACCCTCTCCATCGGGGCCAATGACTCACCCCCACAGTCAGCTGTGGTTGCAGCTGACTGTACTGGGGTGCCGGCATCCACAGCCACTCCGTCTTGGAGGGATTGAGCTTAAGCCTGTTTCTCCCCATCCAGACCCGTACGGCTTCCAGACACCAGGATAGTACTTCGATAGCTTCGTTGGGGTGGCCTGGGGTGGAAAAGTACAGCTGCGTATCATCAGCGTACAGTTGGTACCTCACCCCAAAACCACTGATAATCTCACCCAGTGGCTTCATATAGATGTTGAACAGGAGACGCGAGAGAATCGACCCCTGCGGCACCCCATACGTGAGGCGCCTTGCGGTTGATCTCTGCCCCCCTGCCAACACCGTCTGCGACCGGTCAGAGAGATAGGAGGAGAACCACCGATAAACGGTGCCTCCCACTCCCAAACTCCCCAACCAGTGCAGCAGGATACCGTGGTCGATGGTATTGAAAGGCGCTGAGAGATCTAATAGGACCAGGGCAGAGGCATAACCCCTGTCCCTGGCCCTCAAGAGATCATCAACCAACGCGACCAAAGCCGTCTCCGTACTGTATCCGGGCCGAAAGCCGGACTGGAATGGGTCTAGACAGACAGTTTCATCTGTCTTGGGGTAATTGACATGCCACCACACGTCAATTGGGGTAATTGGGGTAATTACACCACAGGTCAATTGGGGTAATTGACGTGCCACCACACTCTCTACAACCTTCGCCACAAAGCGAAAGTTGGAGACCGGACGATAATTTCCTAAAACAGCTGGGACCAGAAAAGGAGGGCAGGAGAAATAACCATCAAATTATCTGTATTGTATATATGAGGGAGAGAAGAAGTACTAGATGTGCTTTGCCATAGATCTAAGATCTCTTGTACATTTGGAAAAGGTTAGGTAAACATGTGACAGATAAGCCTGTTTTTAGTTTCTAAAAACAGAGGAAGGCTCAAACAGCATTTGGCTTTTGAGACCTCTTCATTGGTCTGCCAGCCATGTGGAACAGGCACCAGCCCCAAGAGGGCAATGCAATACTGTATTCCATTTAACCTAAAAGTGCTATGGCTAGCTAAAATGGCAACCGATTTTTTGTTTCTAGTGACAGGGATAGCCAAAATAATCTGTGGAACAAAATGGTCAGGCTTGCATTCCGAACAGTTTTGCATTATAAAAAAAAGCAGCCAATCTTCCTTGCCCTTATTTCATGCACAATTTTTCATCCATCAGATCTAGCTGTGATTCAGGAAAATGCACCTGTGCAGTTTTGTATACAAGATCATTTTTGCATCCCAGGGTGGACAAAAACCTTTTCTGAGGCAACACATTTGACCTTTGATTAGCATCTAAGGTTGACACTGCAGTAAGAGAGGATAAACAAAATTATGCCCAACCCCCTAATTTAAATAAATATAAATTTTATATATTACTTAAATAACTTGACATACATACCCCCTTCATGTTCTTCTTATGTCACTAAAATGAGAGAAAGAAAAGAAACTTTGCAAATTTACAGCAAACTTACATGGGATGCTGCTTCAACAGGTGGCAGCACTTAGCAAGCTTTGGTTGGGAAGCTAAGCAGGGTCAGTCTTTGATAGTATTTGGATGAGAGACCTCAGGGCTATAATCCAGGCTGGAAACTTAAGCAACCATCTTGGAAAAGGCAATAGCACACCACTTCCACATCACACCAAAACAACTGATTAACTTTCTTTTTCCAGCTTCAGGATGCACCCCAAGATTGGGTGACTCATGCTCTTGTTACCTCTCGCTTGGATTACTGCAATGCTCTCTACATGGGGCTCCCCTTGAAGAGCACCCGGAGACTCCAGTTGGTTCAGAATGCAGCTGCGCAGGTGATAGAGGGAGCCCCTCGTGGCTCCCATGTGACACTTCTCCTGCGCAGACTGCACTGGCTACCTGTGGCCTTTCGGGTGCACTTCAAGGTTTTGGTAATTATCTTTAAAGCGCTCCATGGCATTGGGCCGGGATACTTACGGGACCGTCTACTGCCACCGATTGCCTCCCACCGACCCGTACACTCTCACAGGGAGGGACTCCTCAGGGGTGCCGTCAGCCAGGCAGTGCCGGCTGGCGACGCCCAGGGGAAGGGCCTTTTCTGTGGGGGCTCCCACCCTCTGGAACGAACTTCCCCCAGGACTTCGCCAACTTCCTGACCTTCAAACCTTTCGCCGCGAGCTTAAGACACATCTTTTTATCTGCGCAGGACTGGACTAGAATTTTAAATTTTAAATTTGGTTTTAATGGGGTTTTACTATTTTATTGGGGTTTTAATATTCAGCCGTATTTAATAAGTTTTTTAAATTGGGGTATTAACTTGTATTTATGTGTATATTTTACTTGGCTGTAAACCGCCCTGAGTCCCTTGGGAGATAGGGCGGTATAAAAATATGATTAAATAAATAAATAAATAAACAAACAAAGATGAATCTCGCTTCAGAATCTAGAGACAAGGGACAATGAATGAAACAAGTATTACTTGTCTATTCTAGGGATGACCTGCAGCAAGAGGTGGGGAGTGGAGTACACTTCCCATTGCTTCTCAAATGTGTTTCATAGCATCAACTATGGAATCTTCTGGGATGTCTATGAGGATGGGGCAATGGAGGGACTGTTGTACAGTGATTCCTCTCCTTTCTGAATAGCTGTTGCAATCTCTTCTTGGGGGAGGAAAAACGAAGCCATGCTTCAATGCAGTGTGCCTCAAAGTTCAGATCTCTCCTCCATTCTGTTTAACATTTACATGAAATGCTTGGGGAAGATCATCCCTCAATTTAGACTTGGATACAATCAATGTTGTGTATACCACATCAGTGTTGTGATACCCAATTAAACATCTTAGCCCCAGGCTGAGATGATGACGGAATGGAAGACTTGACCACCTAAAAACAGATTAAGTCTAAATCAAAAGAAGCTTTTGATTCCTTGAGGGCTCCATATATTCTTCTAGAATGAGTTGCACTGTCCGTGAAAAGAGTTGGATGCTCACTTTGTGGCTTCGTCCTGACTACCAATTTCTGCTGGAACAGCAAATGGAAGCTGTGACCAGATTAGATTTAGATTAGATTAGATTTATTAGATTTTTATACCGCCCTTCTCCCGAAGGACTCAGGCGGTTCATAGTCAGAATAAAACAATAATTATGTACACAATAAAACAATAATTAAAAAAGTTATTAAATATAAGGCAAAATTAAAAACCATTTAAAACCTTTAAAAACCCCATAAAATTTGTATCCAAATATTAAAAGCTACTAAAAATTTCTATGCCAGTCCTGCGCGAATAAATAGGTATGTCTTCAACTCACGGCGGAAGGTCCAAAGGTCAGGCAGTTGACGGAGTCCTTGGGGAAGTTCGTTTCAGAGGGAGGGAGCTCCCACAGAGAAGGCCCTTCCCCTGGGGGCCGCCAGCCGACATTGCTTGGCGGACGGCACCCTGAGGAGTCCCTCTCTGTGAGAGCGCATGGGTCGGTGGGAGGCAATCGGCAGCAGTAGGCGGTCCCATAAATAACCCGGCTCTAAGCCATGGAGCACTTTAAAGGTAGTAACCAACACCTTGAAGTGCACCCGGAAGACCACAGGTAGCCAGTGCAGCCTGCACAGGAGTGGTGTTACATGGGAGCCACGAACCGCTCCCTCTATCACCTGTGCAGCTGCATTCTGAACCAACTGGAGCCTCCGGGTGCTCTTCAAGGGGTGCCCCATGTAGAGAGCATTGCAGTAATCCAAGCGAGAGGTAACAAGAGCATGAGTGACCATGCATAGGGCATCCCGGTCAAGGAAGGGGCGCAACTGGCGAATCAGGCGGACCTGATAAAAAGTTCTCCTGGAGACGGTCGTCAAGTGATCTTCAAAAGACAACCGCCCATCCAGGAGAACGCCCAAGTTGCGCACCCTCTCCATCGGGGCCAATGACTCACCCCCACAGTCAGCCGTGGTTGCAGCTGACTGTACTGGGGTGCCGGCATCCACAGCCACTCCGTCTTGGAGGGATTGAGCTTAAGCCTGTTTCTCCCCATCCAGACCCGTACGGCTTCCAGACACCGGGATAGTACTTCGATAGCTTCGTTGGGGTGGCCTGGGGTGGAAAAGTACAGCTGCGTATCATCAGCGTACAGTTGGTACCTCACCCCAAAACCACTGATAATCTCACCCAGCGGCTTCATATAGATGTTGAACAGGAGACGCGAGAGAATCGACCCCTGCGGCACCCCACACGTGAGGCGCCTTGCGGTTGATCTCTGCCCCCCTGCCAACACTGTCTGCGACCGATCAGAGAGATAGGAGGAGAACCACCGATAAACGGTGCCTCCCACTCCCAAACTCCCCAACCGGTGCAGCAGGATACCGTGGTCGATGGTATTGAAAGGCGCTGAGAGATCTAATAGGACCAGGGCAGAGGCATAACCCCTGTCCCTGGCCCTCAAGAGATCATCAACCAACGCGACCAAAGCCGTCTCCGTACTGTATCCGGGCCGAAAGCCGGACTGGAATGGGTCTAGACAGACAGTTTCATCTGTCTTGGGGTAATTGACATGCCACCACACGTCAATTGGGGTAATTGGGGTAATTACACCACAGGTCAATTGGGGTAATTGACGTGCCACCACACTCTCTACAACCTTCGCCACAAAGCGAAGGTTGGAGACCGGACGATAATTTCCTAAAACAGCTGGGACCAGAAGAGGAGGGCAGGAGAAATAACCATCAGATTATCTGTATTGTATATATGAGGGAGAGAAGAAGTACTAGATGTGCTTTGCCATAGATCTAAGATCTCTTGTACATTTGGAAAAGGTTAGGTAAACATGTGACAGATAAGCCTGTTTTTAGTTTCTAAAAACAGAGGAAGGCTCAAACAGCATTTGGCTTTTGAGACCTCTTCATTGGTCTGCCAGCCATGTGGAACAGGCACCAGCACCAAGAGGGCAATGCAATACTGTATTCCATTTAACCTAAAAGTGCTATGGCTAGCTAAAATGGCAACCGATTTTTTGTTTCTAGTGACAGGGATAGCCAAAATAATCTGTGGAACAGCAAAATGGTCAGGCTTGCATTCCGAACAGTTTTGCATTATAAAAAAAAGCAGCCAATCTTCCTTGCCCTTATTTCATGCACAATTTTTCATCCATCAGATCTAGGTGTGATTCAGGAAAATGCACCTGTGCAGTTTTGTATACAAGATCATTTTTGCATCCCAGGGTGGACAAAAACCTTTTCTGAGGCAACACATTTGACCTTTGATTAGCATCTAAGGTTGACACTGCAGTAAGAGAGGATAAACAAAATTATGCCCAACCCCCTAATTTAAATAAATATAAATTTTATATATTACTTAAATAACTTGACATACATACCCCCTTCATGTTCTTCTTATGTCACTAAAATGAGAGAAAGAAAAGAAACTTTGCAAATTTACAGCAAACTTACATGGGATGCTGCTTCAACAAGTGGCAGCACTTAGCAAGCTTTGGTTGGGAAGCTAAGCAGGGTCAGTCTTTGATAGTATTTGGATGAGAGACCTCAGGGCTATAATCCAGGCTGGAAACTTAAGCAACCATCTTGGAAAAGGCAATAGCACACCACTTCCACATCACACCAAAACAACTGATTAACTTTCTTTTTCCAGCTTCAGGATGCACCCCAAGATTGGGTGACAAATAAATGCTCCAGTTAGTAGTACTTGTGTTACTATAAACTGGCGAATGGCCATTTCCCTCCATTTATGAAGCACTTTTACGATTGTACAAGTAGTTATCAACTTACAACAGTTCATTTAGTGACCGTTCAAAGTTACAACAGCACTAAAAAAAAGTGACTTAGGACCATTTTTCACACTTACAATCTTTGCAGCATCACCATAGTCATGGGATCAAAATTCAGATGCTTGGCAATTGACTCATATTTATGACTGTAACAGTGTCACAGGGTCACAGGATCCCGTTTTGTGATCTTCTGACAAGCAAAATAAATGGGGAAGCCACTTAACAACTGTGTCACTAATTTAACAACTGAAATGATTCACATAACAACTGTGGCAAGAAAAGTCATAAAATGGGGCAAAATTCTCTTAACAAATATCTCATTTGGCAACAGAAATGTTGGGCTCATTGCGGTTGTAAGTTGAGTACTACCTATATATTACTTTACCTGAATATGTGAGCTGTCTTCTCTTATTCACAGTTTTGAATTTCAAATATAAATATCTTGCATTCTAATCCTTCCCTTCTTCAACCCATCCTGCCCTGTTTCTTAATAAATGATACTCCCTCTTTAAATACCTTTTCATTGCCCCAAAAGTAAGCCTTAGGGTAATCAAATCTCCCACGAATCTCTTAATTAATTAAGCACATGGATGAAAACACTAAAATGAAAAAGATAATGAGGTGGGGAGAAAGAGAGAGGTGGAGCAAGAGAAAGAGGAAGGGAGGGAGGGAGTGGGGGCAGAGACAGATCCACTTTTCCCTCAGTTGTTCCAGGTAAGAATTGGGCATCCACCGTCTAACTTTAATTTTTGGGTTTTATGATTATGTTTTGTTTTGTATGTTGCTGTACATCTCCCTGCTGGCAATTGGGCAAGTTACAAGCATTGTAAGGCAATATATAAGTAAAAGAATACTTTTTCATCATCAAAGTGTCTGAGGAACCCTCACTAAATGTAATGGAAAAACATTGTGAAGGGGAGCACTATGTTGAAATTATGAAATAATAAACAGACATACTTCAATTAACCCTAAAATCTCTAAGTAGAAGAAGTGAGCCACTTCCTCCTTAGACCAGGGGTCTCCAACCTTGGCAACTTTAAGATTTATAGACTTCAACTCTGGGAGTTGAAGTCCACAAGTCTTAAAGTTGCCAAGGTTGAAGACCCCTGCCTTAGACTACAATGTGAACTTTTCTGGCTTAGTGTATTCAACTACCAGATAAAACCAAGTGCACAGAAGCAAATTCTCTCTTAGTTGAGATTTCAGATGTTAGCTCAGGTCTCAAAGTCTCTGGGTGCATCCCATAGTAAAAATAAATACATCAATAAAGTTGCATTCAAGTACACTTGTGACTTATCATGGCATGCCCAGGCAGTTCTCCTGCCATAATATGGAAGTGCTTTGCAATGGGCACGTCTGAAATTTTGACAGCATGTTGTGAGTACCAACAGAAGAGAATAAAAGTAGGTCAGGGTTGAACGGTGGAGTCCTTGGCGCTCTCTGAGCTTAGTTGTTTTCTTGCAGACATTTCAATACCCAACTGGGTAACATCATCAGTGCACAACCAAGCTCAGTGATCACCAAGGTCTCCTCGTGTTGTGAGTGCTGATAACTGTCACACAGAGATGAATTACAAAGCTATATTTTAACAGAATGTACACTGATTTTTTCCTGACACCAACCCTAGCCACCTCCTCATGTTTATTATTAAGTTTTTTATTTTTTTATATTTTTTTACAAACATATCAAATCAATGCGTGAACAGTGTGGCACCTGGGTGTCCAACGTTCTAATACAAATAAAACTAGTTAAATTATTCAAAATTATTAGATTCAATTAACTTATATATTTATAATAATGATACACAATTATAATAAGTTGCAATCTGTCATTATTCAATTATTCCATGTTTCTCTTATTGTTACTTTTCTTTTATTATATAAAAGAGTATACACTAACATTCCCCCTTCTCTTATTTCTCTCACTTATTCTAACTTTTAATCATATCATCTTTTACTAAAAAAAAAGAAGATAAAGAGAGAAAAGGGAAATCAAATCAAAACAACAACAGAGAAGAAAAATCATCTATCCATCCTCCCTTGCCTGCTTCAATACTTTAATTGCTATGCTTTTTTTTTTAACTTGCCTCCCAAATTCCTCTCCTAAATCTCTATCTCTGTTAGAATCTGTTCCTTGGCTGTTCAATCCGGGTATTTCTCCATGCTTATTATTAATCCTCTCTTTCTCCTTTTTTCATCTCATTAGGTTGCAAACAAAGCAGTCATTAATTATTGTTATTTTATAAAAGCAACATGAAGATATTGTAGAACTCCAGAGTTTCTTGGAAATAAAAGGTGATTGTAGAGGCAAGTGTTCTGCTTCTCTGTCTCTTTTAGTTTAAAACTAAAACAAGTAATTTATATGTTTAAAAAGCAGAGTAGAGTAGGGTTGTAGTAGAGAACCCTGGAACCCAAATCTTAGTCTCTTGGAGAAAAGTAAGAGTAGCAGCTGCTGCTATCTCCAAATGCTCCTTAGCAAGTGGTCCTCTCTAGCTGTAAGTGGAAAGGGCTGCTAGTGGAATGGCCACATTAAGAGTGGGGGTGCAATTGATGCTGACTTCCAAATTTCTTTGTGGTCCCCAGAGTGCACTAGAATGGTTTAATATAATATAACAACAGAGTTGGAAGGGACCTTGGAGGCCTTCTAGTCCAACCCCCTGCCCAGGCAGGAAACCCTACACCATCTCAGTCAGATGGTTATCCAACATTTTCTTAAAAATTTCCAGTGTTGGAGCATTCACAACTTCTGCAGGCAAGTCATTCCACAGTTTGGCCCTGTTTACCTTTTTTTAAAAAACGGGATGTATAAAGAGTAAAGGAAATGCTTAAGCCTTGCTGAAACATAAGGTCTCCTTTCTGCTTATCTTGCCACTTCCAAGCCAAAACAGATTCTGGCACAAGCACATCCCTTGACATGCTACACAACATGCAACACAGCACTCAAGCTAATGGAAGTTGACATCCCTTACTTTAAAAGAACAGTATCCGCAGCCTTTATTCCTTGGCCTTAAATAAGTAAAGCTTCCTGCAAAATCAAACTGGATTTCTGTGACTCCATGGACACTTCAATGCCGTTTTCCTGGCAACACTATGAAAGTAGCTTTCTACAGTCTTCTTTTAGGATGCTTTTGGACTTCCCAGTGTAGCCTACAACCCAACAATCCCTTGATCTCCCGTCCAAATACTATCCAGCCCAACTCTTCTTTAGCTTCTAAGCCCAGATAAATACTGTCTTCTGCTAAAATAAATTGTAGTTAGAGACAAGTAAATGTCCCTGCTAAACTTGCTATATAACATTCACATTATTTGAAGCTCCTGTTTGTTCTGTCTCATTTCCATGAGTTGGAAGATTTTTGTAAAAGTCTGCATGAAAAGTTATGTACATTCTCGTATGTTTTCTTGCATGCATGAACAGTACCATACTTTCCCCATCATAAACAGTTTTTGTATCCATATATTAATCAGAGACTGTAAAATTTGTAGTGGAAAAAAATAAACAGTTATGCTCTACTTTGCATATGAACTCAGGAAAGAAAAAATAGATTGGCTATATCAAAGCCACTGGGTCTCTTTTGGGCCTAGTGATTATAAGGTAACCCATAATTGGCTCCAAAACTGATGAACCAAGAATAGAAAGGATCAGACTCTTGGATCAAGAGCTAAGGAAATTTCACCTGAAAGCAAAATGAGAGCCAGTAATGTTTGCCAGGTAAAAAGAGGGAATATTCATTTCCACAGATAATGCCAAAAGTGAATTTAATGTCTTTTATGTGTAATACTTGGCAGACAATGGAACAATATTTTAAGCCCTGATCATCTGAATGAGTTGAAAATTGAGTACATAGGGGCCCAATGAGCTCACAAGGCTAAGCACTAGTTTCTGTCTATGACACCCCAAGTTCCTAATTCTTCAATCATGGGAGGATCGCTGTAGAGAACCACATCAATGGGAGAAGCAAGTGATTTTCAAAATTAATGTCAGCCCTTTGGGGTTGACCAGATCAGAAAACAGGTTCTACAAGAAATGCTGGAAATCTATATTGTTGGCTTAGTAACAGAATCTTAAAGTGTCTTCCCTTCCCTCCATCTTTATGCCAAAGAGAGTAAAAGTAGAGTCATTTTAGGTTTCTTTCTAACACATTGTTCTAACACTTTTCCCCTTCCCAGCCTTAGATTATGCTTTGCTAATTACCATCCCACTGCTTCCCCAAGTCATTTCTGTGGTTCTCTGCAATTACTAAATATTTGACAGTCAGATAAGCAGAAGCCTCTCCACTCTCCTGTTATTCCTTCCTATCACAACAAGTTCTTTCATCCACTGGAACTGAATGAGAAATAACAATAACTGTTTGGATGCTCCAGTGAGAGTTGGAAAGATGGCTAACACTAAACCTAGGTTCTAATTAAAAAGGCTATATGGAAACAAGTAAGATAGAAAGAGAACATACAAATATTGAATTAAAGCATAAAGAAACAAATATAACAGAATAGCAGAGTTGAAGGTCTTCTAGTCCAACTCGCTGCTCAAGCAGGAAACCCTATACCATTTCAGACAAATGGTTGTCCAATCTCTTCTTAAAAACCTCCAGTTCTGGAGCACCCACAGTTTCTGGAGGCAAGTGGTTCCACTGAGTAATTGCTCTGTCAGGAAATTTCTCCTTAGTTCTAGGTTGCTTCTCTCCTTGATTAGTTTCTATCCATTGCTTCTTGTCCTGCCTTCAGGTACGCTGGAGAATAGCTTGACTCCCTCTTCTTTGTGGCAGCCGCTTCAATATTGGAACACTGCTATCGTGTTACTCCTAGTCCTTCTTTTCATTAAAGTAAACATACCCAATTCCTGCAACCATTCTTCATAAATTTTAGCCTTCTGTTTCCTAATCCTGCCTGTATAATGTTTTGCCTATATAATGTTTTGAATGCTTTGGTATGAAAAATAGGATTAATATTCTTCATAAATAAAAACACCATTAGAGGATCATTCTTCTACCAGAGAGAAATTATTCTGTGGGCTTCCTCATCCAAAATTATCACTATGCTATTACCACATTTACATAGAACCTATGGATGAAATCCTGTAAGGATCTGGAGGGTAGTGATGTCAGTGTGTGCTGATGACATACAGCTTTATTCCTCCTTTTCTTCAGCTGAAGATGAGGCTGTGACCTCTTTAGCAAGTGCCTGAAATTACTGATGCATTAGAAAAGAATGGAAAAATTGAAATTGAATCCAGTTGACTGAAATGATTAAACTGGGAAATATTCTTCTTTAGAGTTTAGGTCTGCATTGTTCCTGAATACTCACATAGTTATTGTTGCTCAAAATAATACTTAAAAAAATAAATATTAGGAGTATTGGGAGATAAAGAGCTGGCTATGATCATTCATGTTTTGATAACTTTTTGATTTGATTATTGTGATGTGCTCTGCCTGGAACTATCAGTTGGAATGCCACCTGCTTCCAAATACAATCTCCTTTCCGTTTAGCAGAAAGGCAATATGAAAATATTAATAATAAATACATTTCTCTGCTCCTTTTCTCAGGACTATAAACCACCTGCCCTGAAATCTCCACTAACTGCCAGTATATTCAATCTCAGGTTAAAGTGCTGGATTTGAGCTTTATAGACTTAATGTTCTGGGAGTATTGTTTTAAGTTTGCTTGCAGTATATAATTCCTTGGGAGTGATCCATCTAAAAGGCAGTGTATGAAGGTAGGAAATTGTAAATAATAGATGAAATGAAGTCTTACACATTTTCCTACAATAGGCATGCTCTGATATAGTTTAAATTAGTATCAAAGAACATATGATGTGCCATCCATGTGTCCTTTTTCCCCACCCCCCTAAGTCTGTAATTTTGCTTTCTGGGGCAGAGGGATACCTCTTGCTTCTTTAATTTGTTTGTTGTTTAGGCCAGGTATAACAGCTGTAAGACAAACCACGGCCATATTTCTTATTTATCTGTCTCCTGCCTAATAACAATAACAGCAACTACAGTGAAAGAAATATGATCGTTGGAATGCAGGACTGAATTCCTGGGAGAGACTGAGATATTGCTAAGGTATAAGCAGGCACTAAAAAAAAAAAAAAAGCACTCTGCAGCAAGATTGGTCAAACATTTAGGAGACCTCATAGAATCTTTTTTTCCCCAATTACAAATTAAATTAAAAAGTACTTTCCATCAACCTTAATTTCCTATAAGACATCTTCAACATCAGAAAAGTAATTCAATAGACTACACTCTAGATAAACAACACGCTCCCATTTTTCCCTCTCCTAAAAAAGAATGGGATCACTTTTATCCTTTCCGGAACAAATTACAAGTTATGTTTTGAGAGTTTAAACTCTTCACTCAAAAAAGCTCAGTAACATTTCTGGGAAATACCAACATGGTACAAGTGTTAACCAGCTGGTGTATTCCAAAGGGCGGTATGAGAAATCAAAGCACATAAATTAATAGCATCCTAGAATGTAAGAACTGGAATCACTGGACTTCATCTAGTTCAACCTTCTGCCTAGTATAGGTATCTTTCACTAGAGATGTCCAAATAAGGTCATTTGGCCTCTGTTTAAACACTTGCCATGGGAAAGAGTCCACCAACTCCAGAGGTGGGTTTCATCAGGTTCTGACCAGTTTTGGCGAACTGGTAGTGGAAATTTTGAGTAGTTCAGAGAACCGGTAGTAAAAATTCTGACTGGCCCTGCCCCCATCCTATTCTTTGCCTCCCAATTCCAAGCTGATTGGGAGGAAATGGGGATTTTTGCAGTATCCTTTCCCCTGGAGTGAGGTGGGAATGGAGATTTTACAGTTTCCTTCCCCTGGAGTGGGGTGGGAATGGAGATTTTACAGTATCCTTCCCCTGCCACACCCAGCAAGCCACACCCACCAAGCCAGGCCCACAGAACTGGTAGTAAAAATTTTTGAAACCCACCACTGCCCAACTCCTAAGGTCTTCCATATTTGAACAGTACTGGACACAATCCAGTTTCGTCACTGACCTTCCTAAAATATGACTAAAAATTCCTAAATTCCCCCCAAAAAACCTTCCCTGTTTATGACCCTGTAACTTGGGGTAGAGTCAGGGTGACTGGATGGAACTGAAAGTTTACTGGCCGGCTGTCCTTCTTGACACCATGTGGAGTTCACAGCATTTTTCTTTCTTTGAACCCTAGGAGAGAAACATCTGCCGCTACCTAGGATTGAAGTCTCAACCTTCCAAGCGGCAGCGTCCTCACCACCAAGCCATCATGCCACTCTCCTAAATTCCCAGAATATTTTAGATGCAGTCTAATCAATGCAGAATAGAAAGGAACAATGACTCTCTTGATCCTGAGATTATACTTCTCTTGTTGCAGCCTAGGATTGCATTTGTACATGTCTGAAGCTAATGATACCATTGGCTCATGTTTCTCTTCCAGTAATCCATGATATCCATATACTTTTTACAAGTACTGCTGCCCATCCCATACTGACGACTTTTATTTTTCTTACCCAAATAAAGGCGTTTACATTTGTCACTGTGGAAATATACTTTGCTGGTTTCTGTCATTTGGTTCAGCTTCTCAAGATCTTTGAAATCTTTCCTCTCTAGTGTTTGCTATTGTCCTACCTTTGCATTCTTTGCAAATTTAGCCAGATTAAATGTCAGCGTTCGAAGTAATGCACCCATAGAAATCAGAACTCTGAGGCAGGCAGGTTCCTCAAAAAACAGCTTTATTAGGTAGATCATATTGGCACAACTGGTGAAAGCTGACTCTAAAGTTCCCTGCAGCTTTCACTTAAATAAAAGTTTTCCCTTTTCCCCAAGTCACTGGTCACGCTGTCCAATCCAGGAGCTGGCTGGTTGCTTGGTTACTTCGCCCCTCCTGTGGCCAGCCACCTGTTGGAATGTCCTTGGGTTACCATAGGAAAGTTTTATTGTTTTGGCTACAAACCCATCTAACTATTTTCCCCCTCCCTCTATTGTGTGGCAGCCCTGAAGCCTCCAAGCTGCCCTCAGCCATGATCACTTCAGGGTTGACATTAAATACAAATACAGCACAGGTTCCCTCTCTTATGTCATTTGATGGGAAAATAATGACATGCACACATGGTATGATTGTTCAAACAGCTCAAGGTTCATTTAAAGGTAGTTTAATCCAGTCCCCATTTTGTCATCGCCTCTATGAGGATTACACTTCCTCAAATGCTTTGCTGTGCAGTATATCCACCACCTTCCTGCAGTCAGTTAATCTGGACCCTATCAAAATAACTGGCCATGATATTCATTAAAAGGGCACTCAAATACCAAAGAGCAAAACAAACCCTAGGTCACATCTAGTGTGATTTAAAGTACTGTTTCCTAACCTTAAGACCGTGTGAACTTCAACTCCCAGAATTCCCTAGCCAGCATTTAATCTAAAGGATCTAAGGCAGGGGTCTCCAACCTTGGCTACTTTAAGACTTGTGGACTTCAATTCCCAGAATTCCAGAAGGAGGAATTCTGGGAGTTGAAGTCCATAAGTCTTAAAGTTGCCAAGGTTGGAGACCTCTGACCTAAGGGACAATTATAACAATTTTCTGTGGCTAAGACTTTCATAGCTGGTGGGATAGTATAATACCATCAGTGCTTTCAAAGAGCACAACCATCCCATCTGCACAATATTCTACATTGAATAGTGGCAGTCTGATATCTCACAAAAAAAAAAAGGGCCTTGCTAGAAAACCTTAGTGTCTGATCCTTCACAAGGGCAGCTGCTGAAGCCCGCAGTGTCATAATTTATCCCACGGGAGATTAAATTAATAAAATTACTCAAGCTTCCCACCCTCTTTAGAAGGCCTCCATTTTGCTCTCCCAAGGTCAAATTAAATCATACCATGCACAATTCTAGCAGAGCTAAAGAACTTGCCTTCTACACAAATTTAATACATACATAGTACATAAAATTATCTACCACAATGTCCTACCTGTCAATGACTACTTCAGCTTCAACCACAACAATACATGAGCAAATAATAGATACAAACTCAAGGTAAACCACTCCAAACTCGATTGAAGAAAATATGACTTCAGTAACAGAGTGGTCAATGCCTGGAATGCACTACCTGACTCTGTAGTTTCTTCCCCAAACCCCCAAAACTTTAACCTAAGACTATCTACTGTTGACCTCACCCCATTCCTAAGAGGTCTGTAAGGGGCATGCATAAGTGCCTACCACCACTGTCCTAATATTTCTTTTTTACTTATTCTTTTCATGTATCCAAATTATGTTTATACTTCTCCCTATTATCTTACATATGATTGACAAATAAATAAATAAATAATAAAAATAAATAAATAAAATAATCCATTTAACTTTGAGGTAATTCTAATCATAGAAGGGCTTTTCTTTTCTATTCCTCTAATATCTCCTACAAATGTATAGATCCTCTGTTATATGATTGGCAATTCTAAATAAATATTTATTCTCATTTTCAGTCAATAAAAGTAATTCCTTTTATTGAAGAGTGTGCCAGTATCTCGTCTACATTTCTATGGATGACTGCAACCCACCATTCCGCCAGAATCCTTGTATTAGTTGCAATTCCCAGCCCTCTCATTATCTAAAACCAACCAGCATACCTGCCTCCCCTGCAAAAGCAGGTTTTGCTAGATATTTAATATCCATTAATAGAAATTGCCAGAAGGGACACATTTTTCACACAGCAGCTATTATTTTTAGAAATATCCAGAACATAATCATAATCCCCCTTTTTGGAAGTGTATATGATGAAGGGCAGGTAAGGCACCTCTTTACTTGAGTGTCATGCACATAGATTTTGAGGGCCCAAAGGACTGTTTAGGGCAAATGTTTTAGTGGAAATCTGATTTTAAAAAAATGAGACAAAGGATAGTTTCACCCAAAATACAGGGATTTTGAAAGGAGATTTTTGTAGTTAAAGTTCGATTTCAAGTTGATTCATTCTGAAAAGAATGAAGAAAAAATATCCATCACACTTACACAAAATAAAAAAATGGAATAATAATCCCAGAAACAAAATTTACATAAATGTGAATTGAAATAACTTTCTAAGCTTGTTTCAAGCCAATTCCTAATATTATGACAAACCTCTAATGTGTCTTTTTAAAAATTCCACGAGATAATTCTATAGAGACTATTATTTTGTATCTGAACTATTAACATATTTTCTCCTTTTTCTCTAGGGGTGTATGTACTTTTGTATGCGTGTATTTGTGCCTATGTGTTTATGGGGGTATGCCTACATACACAGGTAGTCCTTGACTTACAATTGAGGCCAAAATATATGCTGCTAAGCAAAACATTTGTTAAGTGAATTTTGCCTCATCTTATGAACTTTCTTGCCACCGTTGTTAAGTGAATCACTGCAATTGTTAACTTAGTAACACAGTTGTTAAGTAATCTGGCTTCTCCATTGACTTTGCTTGTCTGAAGGTTGCAAAAGATAATCCTGTGAGCCCAGGACTGTGTAACCATCATAAATATGAACCAGTTGTCAAGTATCTGAATTTTGACCGGTGACCATGGGAATGCTGCAATGATAGTAAGTGTGAACAATGATCATAAGTAACTTTTTTCAGTGCCATTGTAACTTTGAATGGTCACTAAATGACCTGTTTTAAGTTGAGGACTACCTTTACATGTGCTGATGTATTTGTGGGATCCCTTGTTTAATATGAGTTGGGACTGCCAGTAGGGTTCCATGTTTTTAACTATTTTTATTGCTTGCAAAATGTATTTGTAAGCTTTCCATAGTCTATGGGAGTGGGCAGCTATAATTTAAAGAAACAAACATCATTAGTTGATCGAACCCCATCAATAATCATTCAATTTTTTCTAGTCCATTATAACAAACAAAAATCTCCCAGAAAACTTCTCTCAATACTTCCAGGAAGAGGTATGAGACAATGTGTCTTTTGCGCACTTGAAAATCAGTGCCTCTTGAATCAATGCTTAATGCAAACATTTCTTCCCATGCTAGCTTGTAAATTATTCAATACTCTTGTAGCTTTGAGAATTCGCTTTGGAAGTTTCAGTTCTCTCTCTGTTTAGGTCCCCAAAGTCACTAGGAAATTTCTTTCTGGTCTTTGAATAGAGAGGATTTTCACCTACCCCCTTTAAACCTCAAAAGGTTTAAACTGGATATACTTACCTGGCGCACAATAGTTTCAAGTATACTATGAAATACAATGATTTACAGAACCTGGTCTTTTTGTACTGCCTCGATTATTCTAAGCACTGTAGGACATTGTGCTGAAAATGATCAAGGCTTTGCAAATCATTCATACCAAGTAAACACCCCACCCCACAGTCCAGAAGGGCCAATCTGCTAACTTTTTCTCCTTCCAACTCAGCATGTCCAATTCAGGACAAGGTGCTTGGGCTCACTCAGTGCTACTAGAAAACAGGGCATGAAGAAGCAGCAAGGTTTATTTGGCAAGGCTACATGTGACAGGTTTTTGGAGCAGCTGCAACCAATCCAGGAATCAAGGAATTTAGAGGTTCGGTCCCTTTCTGCTCACTTTGAGACACAAAAGGTCAATAGCTTTATCTGTCCATGCTGGAGGCAGAGAAGCTCTTAATAGATACAGGAAGTGAAGTCTGTAACAATAATATCCCATTAGGTTTAAAATTTCATGTGTTATTTTAGTTGGAAGAGACATGTGGGATGGTTCTTGCTGCAGTTGTCTGAAATCAGAATGACAAAGACAGTGTGGCAGCATCATACCACAAGCTTTTCCCTAATTCAGAAGAAGATAAAAGGAGTGGGGGGGAAAACACATCCAGACTTGCACGATTTTCTTACTCTAGCTTTTTATAAAAGCGGTGCTGACCTACATGAGATTAGATCTCTAGTCTGATCTACCTTGAAGGGCTGACAATCACTCAAGTCCCTCTAAATCGCTGTTGACTGACAGGGCCCGAAAATATAAAATGTGACGTTTGAATGGTCAGATTTTTCAATAAATAAAAGGGTCTATGTAAATTTACTCTAAGACATTGAGAAACTGGAATATCTCCATAGGGCAGCAATCAGAACCTAAAGGGACTGGGGAAAAAATTAGTGGTGAAATATGAACCAGTTTGCTACCGGTTCTCTGGCTGCGCATGTGCGCTGCACATACCCAGTATGCACCAAATGCATGCTCCATGTGTGCACATGTGCAGTCCGCACCAAAAGTAGGCTTCGGAAGGTAAGTAGAACAGTGAGGGGGGGATCAGCTGTGCTGTGTGATTTAACTTCACTAGAAAGCATTTCTTGCTTTCTAGCAAAGGTAAACTGTGAGGCACAGCTGATTGTCAGAAATACCGGTTCAGAGGAACTGGTAGCTTTTTTTAACAACCGGTTCACCCAAACCAAAGCAAACCAGTAGCATTTCAGCTCTAAGGAAAAACATGAGTAATGCTTGGAAAAATCTGGTATGTTCAGCTTGGAAAATAGAAGATTCCATGGAGACATAGAATAGAATAGAATTTTATTGGCCAAGTGTGATTGGACACACAAGGAATTTGTCTTGGTACATATGCTCTCAGTGTACATAAAAGAAAAGATACGTTCATCAAGGTACAACATTTACAACACAATTGATGGTCAATATATCAATATAAATCATAAGGATTGCCAGCAACAAGTTATAGTCATACAGTCATAAGTGGAAAGAGATTGGTGATGGGAACTATGAGAAGATTAATAGTAGTGCAGATTCAGTAAATAGTTTGACAGTGTTGATGGAATTATTTGTTTAGCAGAGTGATGGCCTTCGGGAAAAAACTGTTCTTGTGTCTAGTTGTTCTGGTGTGCAGTGCTCTATAGCGTCGTTTTGAGGGTAGGAGTTGAAACAGTTTATATCCAGGATGCGAGGGGTCTGTAAATATTTTCACGGCCCTCTTCTTGATTCGTGCAGTATACAGGTCCTCAATGGAAGGCAGGTTGGTAGCAATTATTTTTTCTGCAGTTCTAATTATCCTCTGAAGTCTGTGTTTTTCTTGTTGGGTTGCAGAACCGAACCAGACAGTTATAGAGGTGCAAATGACAGACTCAATAATTCCTCTGTAGAACTGAATCAGCAGCTCCTTGGGCAGTTTGAGCTTACTGAGTTGGCGCAGAAAGAACATTCTTTGTTGTCCTTTTTTAATGATGTTTTTGATGTTAGCTGTCCATTTTAGATCATGCTTGTCTGAAGGTGACACAGACATGATATGTTTCTTCAAGATCTGAAAAGCTATCTCATACAAGATGGGCCAGAATTGTTTAAAGTAGTCCCAAAAGTTAGGCCTAGAAACAAGGAATTTAAATACAGGTAGTCCTTGACTTACAACCCCAATTGGGACCAGAATTTCCATTGCTAAGCAAAGGGGTTGTTAAGTGACTCACATCCAATTTTTTTCATTGTTAATGAAATCACTGTAATTTTAAGTGAATTCCACAGTGGTTAAACGAATCCGGCTTTTCCATTAGATTTGTTTGTTGGAAGTTGGCTGGGAAAGATACAAATGATGATCACATGACCCAAAGACACTGGAACTGTTGTTAATGCCTGCCTATTTCTAAGCCCTGAAATTTGGTTCACAGAATTATGAGGATGCATTGACAGTCGTAAGTACGAGAACTGGTCCTAAGTCACTTGATAGTCATAAGTATGAGAACTGGTCCTAAGTCACTTTTTTCAGGACCGTTGTAACTTTGAACAAATGGTTGTAAGTCAAGGACTACCTGCAATAAGAAAGCTGTTTTCAGCTAGGTGTTCTTTTTAAAAAAAATTATGTTCTAGTGGTAAGAATTATTCAACAATAGAAAAGATGAGATAGGAAAGAAAAGAAATAGAAAAGGGGAGAAATCTACAAAATAAATGAGCAGTCCTTTCCTTACTTGGTAATGTAACAATGCTCTCTCCTAACAGTTAGAGGAATTAACCAATGGAACAGCTTGCCTTCAGAAGTTGTGGGTCCTATGATACTGGAGGTTTTTAAGAAGAGATAAAAGCCATTTGTCTGAAATGATATGGGGTCTCCTGTTCAAGCAGGGGGTTGGACTAGAAGACCTCTAAGGTCCCTTCCTACTCTATTATTCTATGTTATTCTTTGTTACGTTAAGGATAAAAAAAATCAAAATGGGCGAGCCCTGGGCATGGCACTGGCAATCAGTATTATTATAGTGCATTCTCTGCTTGACTATATGTCAATATGGCCATGCAAAGAATGGAAGGGCCAGGCCTTGGTACCAGAATAGTTAAATTCATTAGGGAATGCCTATGGAAGCAGGAGAGGCAAAGCAGGAGAAGAAACACAAGACAGACAACCTTAGCATTGGAAATTCTCAATCTAGAAAGAGAAAGAAGTAAAAAGCGACTGGCAGTCCCCCCTCCCCTCCCCTTCCAAAAAAAAACAAAAACAAAAAAACATCATACCTCAACCATATGTTGATCCCCAAAGCTTTAACTGAAGACTATCTACTATTGACCTCACCTCATTCCTAAGAGGTCTGTAAGGGGCGTGCATAAGAGCACCAACGTGCCTACCGTTCCTGTCCTAATGTTCTCCTTGATCGTATCCAACTCGTATAATTATTTCATGCTTACACTTATATATATATGCTTATATGTCGTATAGTTATTTTATGCTTATGCTTATATATACCGTTGTGACAAAATAAATAAATAAAATAAATAAAAATACCTCAACCGTGAGTTGCAACTTCTAATTAAAGCTCTTCCTGTTTTCCTGGAAAAGTTCCTAGAATGTATCCCCTTCCTAGAGGTTCTTTCTTGGCAAATCATTTTACAGGCCAGCCCTGGTCAGCTTTATAGACATATCAAAAACTCATAAAGTTTTCCAAACCAGTGCCTTTAACGGATGCCAGAAGATCCAGAGCTATAATATGGAAGCTATGTCTGATGCAGAGAATTAACTTGTGGGTATCCTGAACCAGAATATAGATATCGTAATGTATTAAACATATTGGAAATGAGCACTTTTGTATACTGGGTGAATAGGCATGAAGGGAATTTAAAGATCCTACTCCAATGGAAGAAGATGACTCGGACATAATAATGTTCACATAAATATTAGTTCTTGCACACAGTGAATATAATTAAACATTTGTCCTTGACTTTTATTAATTGTCATTGCAAGTGCTGTTTTAAAAGACTTTTTTTCCCCTTTTTTTACTAAGTTTGAAAGGAAATAGTGTCTGAAGGAAATAAATCCAATCTTGGAAGTAATATCTGAGTCACAGATGCTTCCCTTGTGATTATCTTGATTTCTAACCTGTCCATCTGCACATTCAGTAATTACGATCAAGTTCCCTTCATTAATCCGCTATTTCATGTTATATTTCTAAGTATTAAAAGGCATTGCTTTTCAGTTTTCATTGATGTTGGGTTATAGCAATGGTTTCCAATAAATTAAAATATTCTGTGCAGGAATTAAGTTACTCACAATATTTTTTTCTGGGGTTCTATATAACAATAACAATCTTTATTGGTTCATTTATTTTTATAAGGTGACTGGATAATTGTGTTACACAATGCATATTTTTGGAGATAAAAGTGTAGGTGTTGAGCGTGTCTGTCGGGATTCTTCTGATCTCACCCTTCCACACTCTATTTACCAATTATGTTCTTCATCCTCATTAAAATTACTACTGATGGTTAATCCGTCTATGTTAACAGCATGTTTTTTTCTTCTGCTTCTGATGTTTGCGTGGGAGGGGTAGAAGGCTGAGAGGCTTATACTAAATAGCAATTGAGGGAATACATTCAAGTCAATCTCCCCTCCCTGCTCCCTCAATCCTCAAGCATTTTACAATCTCTAAGATATGTCTGTGTAAGCTCCAGAGTAATCCATGTGCTTATACAATAGGTGTTCAACAGCATAACAAGAGACAGATTGATTTCTAAGGCAATAACTATAGTTTGGACATCTCACTGGCCATTTTCTCTTAGATGGTTCACTTTCATTCTGCTAAAACTTATCTTCTGTTTGCTGGTATATGTAAAACAGCTTCTCTTTTCTAGGTACATGGCCCAACTCCTAAAAATAAGTAGTCAATATGGCTACTTCTAAAAATCCTGGAAGTCCATGAGTCCACAGGACTCCCAGGTTACAAGAAACTGATTCATAGAAAGTTTTCATATCTTTGCAATAGAAATGGGATCTATAAATACCATTGTGAGAAGATATTACCCTCTCTTCGTGTATCCTATCCAATGGAAAAGCTATCCTGCTCTTGACATAAAAGATGTGACACCAGTGGTGAGATTCAAAATTTTTTACTACCGATTCTTGGTGGGCGTGACAGGGAAAGGATACTGTAAAATCTCCATTCTCTCCCCACTCCAGGGGAAGGTTACTGCAAAACTCCCATTTCCTCCCGATCAGCTGGGACTCAGGAGGCAGAGAATAGATGGGGATAGGGCCAGTCAGAGGTGGTATTTACTAGTTCTCTGAGCGAATCAAAATTTCCACTACTGGTTCTCCAGAACTGGTCAGAACCTGCTGAATACCACCTCTGTGTGACACAACTAGAATGTTTGGTGCATGAAACAAATTTCTATTCTTTTATTCTATTGAAAATATTAATAGTAGGCTTACTACACCTTCCTATCTGATGGACAAATTTTGTTTCATTGCACTAAAGCCTGAATCCTGCAGTATAAACTGATGCTCCAGTAGCATCAAAAATGTATTTTTTGTATCCTCTACCTACTGGTTTAGTAGATCTTGGGTCTAAGTCAGCTTTAAACCAAGAGCTCATATTATTCTAGTGCAATGAATACCAATTGTCTGAACTGCCATCATATGCCAAGCTTTGCATATGGACTACAGGGTAAGGAAGCTGGATGGGAGAGGGGAAGTAACTACTCATTGTGCCCTCTCGAAACACCATTTCAAGGTCGAAGAACTGGGAATGGAATGCAATGGTGAACCAGCCAGCCCACCATTGAAAAGACAGTTACGAAACAATTTATTCAAATATAATTGGATAATAAGGGACTGCCAAGGGGGAAGAATCAGGGAGGAACTGGACAGGAAAAGTTAACTGGAAAAAATAGGCACATGAATCTTTTGTATTGGCTTTGCTTTACTGTAATCCACTTAACTTTAAGTAAAAGTATATGTTTCACTACAAATTGAAACATACAAATTCTTTGCTAAGGGAACAAGTTAGGGCAGGCCTGACACCAATAAATATCAGATGGCCTATGGCTTAATTATGAATGGTTTTTCCCTCTACATAACTTTTCTGGTCCAATTCAACCCCTTTCTTCTTGAAAAATGTTCTGAGGTATATCAAAAGTCATCTCATACTTTTGTCTTCATTTTCTAATCCATAAACACAATGCACTCTCACTGCAGTTGAAAAGAGATAATTTTATGTTTCACTATTGCTTCTAGTCTAGTCTAGCTTTATTATAATCTTCACTTCACTATATTATGCTCATAAATATAGGAAAAACAATCAATTAATTATATGTATTTGTATCCGTAAACATCTGCTGTTTGTGAAGTGCCCAAATCTCAATCACATGGCCATAATGTGATTGGGGATGCTGCAATGGCCATAGGTGTGAGGACCAATTGTAGATTTACTGTCATAATTTTAAACAGTCACTAAGCAGAGCAATCATTAAGCAAGGACTACCTGTATTGCTCAAAGGTTTTCTTCCTTATAGAGTATATTGCAGAAGTGCAATTTTGGGGTGCTGGCATATGAGTTTCTGCTCTAGAAAAGTGCACAATAATAACCCAGTCAAAACTGTACAAAAGGCCCTAACCACAGCCTCCACCTGCTCCTTGATCAGGACCTGTCGATCCAAGTCACAGAGCTTTCCCTCCAACGGAAGGTGATCCTGTCCAGAGCTCACAGTTGGAGCAAAAATCAACCCAAATCAATCACTGATAAATAGTTGTCTTTTGATGGGAACCCATCACAAGCATAACGTAAGGACCTCTGAAGCATCTCTGGCCCAACGTCTAGGATACCAGTTTATATTGATTATCATCAACATATTAATTTTTCCTCTGTAAATTTTTTTGTATGAAACAGAAAAAAAAATGGTCTTATCATTTATGGCTTTGATGATTAGGAAAAATAGATAGAAGAAAAAGACGTTTAAAGGTAATTTTGTAATTGTATTTATATTCGATGCAAAGAAAATGGAAAGTTACTTCTTTCTTTTCATTCTTTCTTTTTGCACATTTCACCTTTTTCTTTTTTATTTCTTTATTTTATACCACTTCTTGTTAGTTTTTATCTTCCATTCAAAACCCATAATAAAAAATATACAAAAATGATTTTTAAAATAGTTTTATTAAAAGATTTTATGTATAAAGTATCAAACATACTTTATATTTTGGAAATATATTTCAAAAAAATATATAGTAAATGTGAAAAAGAAAAAAAAGAAAAGAAACAAAAAAGAAGAGACAAAGAAAAATGGCAAAAAGAAAAATAAAAGAACAGAACATATAAAGAATATATACAGACTTGGCTTCCAAACTTCCTCTTGGAAGTCATACATAGAATTCAAATCAAACTTTTCTAAGATTGAGCAGGGGGCTGGACTAGAAGACCTCCAAGGTCCCTTCCAGCTCTATTCTATTCAATTTCCTGTTCAAGATTATATAATAATTCTCTTCTTTCTATAACCTATTCTTTCTTATTATAACCTCTACTTTCTAACAACAAATCACAAATCATTTTCTTTTTTATGCAAAAAGTCCACAAGGTTCTGTCAATTTCAGCAACCATTCCTCCATAATTGATCATGCCAAATCATTCCATCTTTGTGCATATAATAATGTTGCCACCATCAAATAGATAGAACACTGCAAATCAACAGATGACCTCTGCCAGAAGTCATCTGACTATTGAACAATATGGGGAAATATGCTGGACCGTCTTAAAAAAACATGGAAAACCAAAGAAGGAAGAAAAGTCATTGCAAAAGAGATATCTCAGCCAGGGATGATAGAAGCACAAAAAATATTTTCAAAGCAACTCCATTTTAATTAACGTAGGTATAAGTTCAGTGGGAAAATTGCTATGACAAGTTTTCAAGATTCTGTTACATCACCTTACTAAATATATACACATAAAGGTACTTCCAGAAATCCAAGCAGATTTCATTACTGTTTTACCAAGTGCTAATCTGTGATGTACTTCTTGCCTGCTGGTTTCTTTACTGTTTATAGTTAATCCTAAAAGGCAGAAGCTATCCAGCATTTCCCTATCTTTATTGTCAGTTCGATGGCTGGTTATTGCACTGACTGTCATTTGTTTGTTCTTTATATTTAATCTTGGCCCTCCCCCCCCTCTTTTTTTTTTTTTTTTGACTCTGCCCCTTGACTTTCATTATTGGCTCTTGCAGATTGTTTGCATTTTCAGTTATCAGAGTAGCGTCATCAGCACAGCACAGGTTATTGATGCTTCTTCCTCCAATTTTAAACCTGCTTCATCTTTTTCAACCTCAGCCTCTCTCAATATTTATTCAACTCATAGGTTGAATACATAAAGAATATAAAGCCTTGTCTCCGTCCTTTGCTGACCAGTCTATTTTGCTGTGATCCATTCCAACTGTCATTTTCTGATCCGTGTACAGATTTTGCATGAGGGTAATGAGATGTATGGAACTCCATTTTCTAAAGACATTCCGCAATTTGACACCATCAACAAAATCAAAGGCCTTCTGAAGCATATATTGACTATTTTTTTAATATATTGTTTGGTTTTCCCAATTATCCAGTGAACATCAGTCATAAGGTCTCTTGTTCCTTGGTCTTTTCAAAAATCAACTGGAATATCTGGCATTCCCTTTTTCATGTCAAGCTCTAATTTCTGTTGAATGATCCTCAGCATGTTTGTGATGGCATCTGAAATTAAGGATATTATGTGAAAGTTTGCACACAATGTTACATCAGGAGTGAAATCCACTTATCTTCGCTACCTTTGCAAATGGGAGCGTGCGCATGCGCAGGACCTTCTGCACATGCGCAGAGTGTCAAAAACGGGACATGATATACTGGTGCTACTGGTTCACCCGAACTGGATAGAACCGGCTGCATTTCACCACTGTGTTACATGTCATTTTTTTCCCTTTGGTATTAATATATAGATTAGTATATAGATTAATCTCCTCCAATTTGCAACTTTCTCCCAATTTGATGGCATAGTTTGGTTAGAAACTTGACAGATTTTCTTGTTAAAATACAGGAGTGCATTTCCCCCAGCATAATGCTACATTATGTCTTTGCCATTATAAGAAAGGTGTTCGTCTGCATTCAACACCATTTTATGTACACTTTATATAACCATGTCTCTTCCTATGTAACTGCTGCCCATTATTGGGGTCTGCTTGCTTTAAGTGGTCAGCTGGGATGACCTTCAAACCTTGAATGATTCTGCTGAGAATATATAGTCGCCGGAACTGTGAGATGGGCAGCAAATAAATCTGATAAACGAACAAACAAATAAATAAGTGTTTGGTGCATACTTATTACCTTCACCATGTTGAGGCCTCATAACAGCACTTTGGATCTGTGCATTCAGATTAATGTTTCACAGGAACCTTAGAATAGCCTTCCAGTTTATATAAAGGTTCACATTAGCAAAAGTTTCTGCAAACTGGAAGCCTATTTATTCCATTTTTTTTTCTATGAATCATTTAGATGTCCCAAGGCCAACTGGAGAAATCAGGTTACAATACATAGAAAACAGACATGCCAAGCTTGTACAAGCCTACACAACTAATCCTAGCTTTAATCTGCCACAGGCTGCAGCATGGCCTGAGGGAAGTCATTTCGCTCTTGCCTATTTGTTATATTTAGACTGAGGATTCTTTAAGACAGGAAGTGTCTATCATTCGTTATGCAGAAGCCACGTGTGGAGACAAAACAGGACTAGTGTTCAAATCACAGCAATAATGTCCCACCAGTCCCATGACTGGTGTATTTCTACAGGAAAGATAATAGAGATAACAGAAGGAAAGAAATGCAGATATTTCTGTATTAATAGAATATAATAACCATAACTTCGAAAAGGCAAATTGTCAAGTGAGAATAGCATTTGTGACTGCATTTCTGCTATAGCAAGTGGTGCCAATAAACTGACCTCAAGAGTGGAAGGTCTGTTGTATTGTTAATTGCTCTTGTAACAACTAACAACTTTAATTACAGTATTTTACGGCTTTCCTATAAGAGCAATTATATGTTGACAGTCACCCTTAACACTCATTTATTTTGTGTTTGGCTGGGATACTGGTTGAGGCAAAAGAAACCTCTCAATATATAAAATGACTAATCAAGTTTTGAAATGGTATGAAGAACCCATTTCTATTGGTAAAGGAAATTAAAAGCCTTCACATTATCTACCTGGTAGCCCTATCTCCAACAGGTATCATACAAAAGAATTTGAAAACAGCATATTGTTGCCGAGGATCATTGCTAATCAAAACTGCCTGGACATACTTGAGTTCTTGATTACTATGTCAAGAAATGAATGTTAAATTCTCTTCTGCTAATCACAGACCAATAAGTAAGCTCTCAGCCCCAAAGTTCCAATTTTAAATTTGCAGTTCAACAGCGATCACCTGAAAGAAAAGCTAATTTCTTTAAGAGATAAATTAACTCAGGAAATATATAATTACAACATCATGTAATATTTTTATTGCCTACTAGGTAGAATTTGGTGAATTCAAGTTTTCAAGTTGCTTAGAGAAAGGATTTTTGGCCCTGCTTAGCTCTTAGCAGATGTTACATGATGACAACAAGGAAATAAAGCACATCAGACATAGTAAGGAATCTACCTACATTTATTATATGCTAACATCTGTTCACACACAAAATATTTTGCCAAGAATGTTATGTGCATAAGATACTTTTCAAGTGTGAACAATGTGGAATGACGTGCACTGCAGCCAGGCTCGTAGACAACAATGTGCCTACTAAATCGAAGTGAACAATATTAGATGAGGTAGTTGAGTTTTATGGGGCAGAAAGCCCTGAAAAAGGTGAAGGACTCTTAAAATATATTTCTTTTCAAATATGATGAGCAACACACTTTTTAACGTAGTGTTTAAAGGAAGATTGTAAAACCAACTTAGGCTGCTATAAAACTCTTATTTCCAGGGCTTAAAATATATTTTGCAGTACTTCAAAAACTAACAAATGTACTACAGCATGTGGTTCTCTGGGCTAGAATCCACTTCTGCAGATAGAAACCTTATTATGTACAGATAAACCAATTGAAAGAAAGACAGCTAAATCTGAGCACAGGCAGAAGGCAATGGTGATGGAAGGTGGTTATGAAAATGAGGCTGCTCTTGCTACAAAGAACTTAGATGCTCAGCCAACTGGAAGGATGTATAACTGTTAGAGATAAGGGCACTGCTGCTAGACCTCAGCTGATTATTAAACAAGCACATCCTTAGATGTCATGCTGAAAAGGTACTTTAAAAATCGCAGGATACAGCTCTAAGACCAAAAACTCTTACAGATGTACTGCAGGAGCATCATTGTAACAGTGCATTTATACTAATCAGCCACTGACTCCCCTTGTTTCACATTTCAATTCTGGTATTTGATCACCGTCAAGTAAAATAATTGAAAATGCATAACAAATACAGTTGGGACGTAAATTTAAGTTGATCAGCCTCAATGTGCAAATTCAGAAATAAAAGCTATTGTGTTAGCTCTTGCTCTGAATCACATTAACAGTCATTTCAAATACGTTTCACTCTAGGAGAGCTGGAGAATTTTAATAATGTAGTTGGAGTCATTGCTTTTTTCATTGGTTACTATAACTAAGGCTTATCCAATGCATATTTACCCAGAAAGTCACTAGATTCAAAGAGTTTACTTATAGGTAAGGCTACAAACATCTTATGCCTCTTCATGCGATGCTAATGATGATTATATTATTAAATAATTCAATGTCATTATATTAATGGTACATATATTTTTATGGGTGCTCATTTTCTAATACGCTAGATCAATGGCTACACATAATGTCAATGCTTGGAAGCCTCTTTGAACAATACAGGATTGCAAGAAAGGGAGAAAGAGAGACTCTTTTCATTCAGTCGTTTATTATAGTTACATTCCATCTTTGATACTTGGCCCTGTGGTGCATCCATAACAATCTGAAGCTGACCATGCTTCAAACTGTAGAGAAGAAAGTGGATTTTAGGAGGAACTCTTCTATTTGATCACCTTATTATATTTGACAGCACAGTGTCAACAGTAGAGTTCTTCAAGTTTTGGGGTTCTATAACCTCCCAGGACTTGAAATGGACCCTTAGATTAGAACCATTATTTTAAAAAATACAACAAACAATGTTCCTCCTATATCAACTCAGGAAGTTCAGACTGCCCCAGGAGCTGTTGATTCCATTTTACAGAGGAATTATTGAGTCTGTCATCCGTACTTCTATAACAGTCTGGTTTGGTCCAGCAAACCACACAGGACAGGTATAGACTCCAACAGATAGTTAAGATTGCAGAAACAACAATCACAACCAGCCTGCCTTCCACAGAAGACCCGTATATTGTCAGAAGGAAAGCTGAGAAGATACTGTATCTGCAGACCCCTCTCATCCTGGACAAAACTGATTCAATTGCTCCCTCAGGACAACACTATAGGGTATTGCATGCCAGAACAACTGTATTGTTCTGGCATGCAATACAGCTGTACTACATGAGTAAATACACATAGATATTAATACAGCTGTACTACATGGATAAATACACATAGATATTAGACAGCACTGTGAGAATTAAGTGTTCAGCAGAGAGATGGCACAAGGGGGAAAACTGTCAAGGGAACTATCTACTGATTCTCTGCTGAATATCTAATTCTCACAGTGCTGTCTAATGTCTATGTGTATTTACCCATGTAGTATGGCTGTAGTATTATTATTTATCTTTATTATATTCTTTACTCCCACTTCTTATTGATATTATGATGATGATGATGATCATTATTTTGTTGCTTTGCATGCACACTGAAAGCTTTTGCACCAGAGACAAAGTATTCAGTTCAATTATTTTAATAGATTATACGCTACATATGAGATTGTTCCTCATTTCAATTCTTAATATGGTAGGTTGGGCTGAGGGAAAACAGTCTGGATTTTCTAAGCAGTCCCAGTTTCTGCCAACCTAGCAGTTCAAAAGCACATAAAAATGCAAGTAGAAAAATAGGTACCACCTTTGGTGGGAAGGTAACAGCCTTCCGTGCACCTTTGGCATTTAGTCATGCCGGCCACATGACCACAGAGACGTCTTCGGACAGCGCTAACTCTCCAGCTTTGAAACAGAGATGAACACTGCTTCCTAGAGTCAGGAACGACTAGCACATATGTGCGAGGGGAACCTTTACCTTTACCTTTAATCCAACTTTAATAGCCACAGTGGCTCTGATTTTCTCCTGGTGAGTAGAAAAAATAAATAATCTCTCTTTATTCCATTTTTCTGGATCAAAGAGGTAGTTGAGAATGGAAAGATGCCACGGGATACAATCCTTTTGTTTGGAAACCTGCATGCATCCCTGTCCTTTTCTTTTCCTATTTCCTAAGGGCATCTCTAATTAATTGCGGAAAAATAAATAGGGGAGTGGAGGGGAGGAAGGAGTTTGTTGAACCAGTCTACATCTTAAGCTCTAACATTTTAAGGGAGAAAAAAAATTAAACTTCCTCTTACATGCAAACTTTGGAAAACATAAAAAAATAGCCACAATTACACCAATATGCAAGAGCTGACTGCAACAACTCATGTCTTCACCCATCCAAAATATATTAACTATAGTATTCAAATGCTAAAAGGCAGACTTCCCAGATTTCATTACCATGTTGATTTTTTAAAAAAATTTCAATACTTAACTAGTTCCTTTTTTCAAACATAGATAAAAAGAGAGAGAGAGAGAAAGAGAGAGATAAATTCAATAGATAATTTAGATTTATAGGCTACTCAATGCAACACTGACTTTGGTGGCATGCAAATAATAAACAAATACTGAGCCTAAAAACGATATCAAAAGTAAACATAATAGGGGAAAGAACAGGTTTTCAGAGATAATAACAAGATGGACCATGCCTTGGCTAACTCATCAGGACTTGCCCAGTTAAGAATCTAACTTAAGGCAACTTTATCTGCCAAATTAATAATCCCCACAGCAGCTGTGTAGATATTCTCAGGACTATCCCTTCTCAGTAGAACATAGATCAACTTGCTGCCCATGGATTTGATAAGAGCAGAAAAGTAACTGTGATTTCATATTCTCAGTCAGCCTTGCTTTTTTGTCTTCAATAGTGCTATAAGTCTCTCCTCTGTCACTTCACTTCCTGAAGTTCTTCAGAAAACCAGGGAACCCCGCAGAATAAATTGAACAGGTAGAAGCTACTAGATAGGAGTCATCTGATTGAAGGCCCTCATCACACACTCCTTCCAGGGAGATTAAGGTCTCAGTCAAACTGCTTACCAGATCCCCCAGAACTCCTCCCCAGCACTCTCTATATCCATTCAGGTTGGGTAGTTACTTGGGTGGACTGATTAAAAAGGTCCTACTTCCCAGCAGGGAACAGGGCAGCACCAGCAAGCTAAAAGTAACCAGAGAATGATCTGACCATGACAAAGGACAGATGTCAATATCTTCCACCTTCAGATCATATTGCAAGTGTCCCAGGATAAAACACAATCTAGTGTAACCATCTGCGTGTGCTGGGTCCTTAATAACTTATGTCATGGTGGCCAGGAAGTCTTACTTTAGACTCCATACCATATGAGAGCAAATTAAAGTCTCCCAGAACTATCAGTCTCGGAGACTTCACTGCCAGCTCAGCAACACAGTTCAATCTCTCTGAAAGACCAGCTTCCACCCTAAGGCCCAACTTCAAACAAAGTTGATCTTATATCCAACTATCTGCAGCCCAGAACCTCTGAACGTTATTAGGGCTTCCCAGATAACGTGCCACCCTGTCACCCTGCCCTGGGATTGTGGATAGTGCCCAGTCCACAACCATTTGAGTCTATCTCAGAGAGTGGAACACACACACACAAACACACACACACACAGAGACACAGAGACTGTCCAACTCTCAGTTATACATGCCAGGTCAGCTGCCTAATTGACAATAGTTGTGATACAGATTTGTGACTTCATCTTTACATTAGTAATGATTCTCTGAATACAAAAGTTAGGCATTTATACACCTGCATGTTGTAAATATGTTCTTTTCCCAAGCCATAATAACATTATTTCACTAGTCATAATAACATTATTCTAATTCTTGGATCTGGATCTGGATCTGGAGATAGATAGATAGATAGATAGATAGATAGATAGATAGATAGATAGATAGATAGATAGATAGATAGATAGATAGATAGATGATGTATACAGATAGTCCTTGACTTACAACCACATTTGAGCCCAAAATTTATGTTGCTAAGTAAAACATTTGTTAAGTAAGTTTTGCCTGTTTTATGACATTACTTGCCACAGTTGTTAACACTAGAGTTGATAAGTTAGTTGTTAAATGAAACTGGCTTTCCCAATGACTTTGCTTGTCAGAAGGTCTCAAAAAGTGACCATGTGACCCCAGGAAACTGCAACCATCATAATTATGAGTCAGTTGCCAAGCATCTGAAGTTTGATCATGTGACCACAGGGATGCTTCAATGGTCATAAGTGCGAAAAATGATCATAAGCCACTTTTTCAGTGTCGTTGTAACTTCTAGCTGTCACTAATTGAAGTGTTGCAAGTCGAGGACTACCTCTATATGCGTGCATGTGTGTAATTAGTGTGCATGTGCATGCGCGCATGAAATAAGAAGAAAACACACATGCACACGTACACACAGAGAGATTTCCGAAGAAATGCATATGAGCTCATAATAGGCCTTTAATGGAGCTGCCATACAATTACAAGCAGTGCTTGTATCTTGATTGAATATTGCATAATTCCCATTACTGTTAAACCCTAGAGGTATTTTTTTTAGTGAACTGAGAACAATGGACTAATTATAAAAACACTAATAGTTCACTGCATTACATTTCAACCTGGGAAGTACCCATGAAAATGGATTGGTCTATGAAAAGCAAAGTGGAATTTGAACTCAGAAGCATAATTTGTCCCATATAATGGTAATGAGGAGGTGCCGAAACAGAGTGCTAGCCTGCTGCAATGCTGCAGGCATAGCAGGCTGATAGTCATCGGCCAAGGAGCAAACCCTTTCTAAGATGAATTTCACTAACTCCAATATTTCCTTTACTTTTCTTGGAAAGGTATCACTTGCGTTCTTTTTAAAAGTCTCTCTACTTAGTATTCTCTGACACACAACTGTTGGAAAGATAGGTTCTATGGTTATAGAAGACATTTTATTTTAAATTCCCAGAATGTATAAACTTTAAAGGGCAATCAATTTGACAGGGGTAGTATCCCTTTCCTGGAGTAAACTTGGGGCTTAGAGAAAGTAACTGGATCCCACTCACCTAGCTGACTTTGTGCCTAAGACAGGATTAGAACTCACAGTTTTCTGGTTTCTAGCCTGATTCTTTAGCCATTACACCAAACTAGCTCTCTATAGCAGGAATAGGATACACCCAAAAAGGAATGGACAAATTTGCAACAGGCGTGGCAAGGCAAAAGAAAGAAAGAAAGAAAGAAACAACAACAACAATTAATATATTTTCATATGAATTCTTGAACTGTATCACAACATTTTGACAAATGGATTTTGTCCCTGTTCATATATTGGTTTCAGTAATTTCATAAGATTCATTCAAAATGTAAACCAAACAAAATTTCTCCCATCCACAGAAAATCCTTAATAACTAAACTAAAGGGATATCAGGGCACTGCAAGGCATGGGATCCATCCATAACCTGCCATAGTTCTTTCCTTGGCCCCCAAACCTTCACATTTCAATATCAATTATTCTTGTTGTAAAACAATGGATTCAGTTCACAGGCCTTAAACTGGGAAATAAGAAGCACAATGAGGTCATGTCATACAATTTGCATTAACAGGACATCTATGTTCCAAGAAGCTAAAGCATTGCTGCACTATGTGGATGCAATGAATTATCACACAGATTCAAAGTATTAGTACACATTATACAATTAGTACTAGTAGGTATTATGGCAGCTCAAGCATACACAACAAAGAAGCAGGCTAAATTGCATCTTTCAATGTTGTGCGTGCTTCTGATTTTTATAAGTCAATAAATGCCTTTGGAAACATTTGGCTTCCGCCAAGAAGATCAAATGTTATTCACAAATCATGTATGACAGCACAAATCGCACAAGACACCAATATTATTTATATAGGAAGATAATAAAGAACCTTGCATCACCTTTCTACATAAAGGAAGGAAAATAATAGGTACAGGTGAATACCACCTATACAACATGATTCCATTATCAAAGCTGAAGATTTCCTGAAAGTGCCAACTCACACAATGAAAGATATGTCTATAATTCATCTGCCTCTCCAAACTGGTTGGAAATTAATTTTTAAAAGTGCATATTGTATTCCATTTTAGAAAATCAATCAGAATACTTACTCTACTATTATTTGTTTAACCACATAATTTCTTTCCCCATAATAAACCGCATATTCCATTAGAAGATGGGGTTTCAGATTTGATTCACTTCCACACTGACAAAGATTCAGGAAATCATTATTTCAACACTCACCTATGAGCTTTTCCATTATCAAAGACCCATGTCCTTACACGTAGTCCTCAAGTTACAATTGTCATGGAGCCTGCCCATGATGGTTGTAACACATGAAGTCATAAAGCAAACCGGTCACATGACTGAGCCAATGTGACAACCTTTTTTGCAGCAGTTGTTAAGCAGCCATCACAGTGTTTGAATGACACTGTCGTTAAGCAAACCAATGGGTCACCTGACAAGGGACACGGCAAACAGCCATAAATGCTGCCCAGCTGCCAAGTACCTGAACTGTACTCATATGACTGGAGTGGGAAGATGATCATCAGAAGTTCAAATTCAGGGGCGGCCTGGGCAGCGACATGGTGGTACGAAACAAACTTTGGAGCTCTAGGGTGAGTGACAACATTTCAGCTGTTTTGGGGGTCCACAGTGGACCATAGCCAACCCAAAAGTATGGTGAAAAAAGGGGGCACAGGCTGGCTTGGATAGGGAAGTTGCAAATTCTCTGTAGCACCGGCGAAGAGCCCTCAACTCTACAGCTGGGAAGTCAGCCATTGAGAGCTGTCGCAAAGCCGGGGCGATCTTGCATGAAGAAAAGGAAAGAGGAAGCAAGGTACAACATCTGGGTAAGAAGGAAATTTCTGTCTTGGAAACAAGACTCCTATTATTAACAGACACCCTGAACTTTAAAAAACAAAGTTAGAACTGAAGGGAAACAGCAAGAGTGAAAGGGGAGGAAATGGATATCCGGCTACTTCCCCATTTCCAGGCTAGCGGAGAAAGAGCAATGGCCATAAATAAAAAATAATTTTTTAAAGACTATGAACAGATTTGGAAAATAATAGACCTTCAAATTCAGATCATAAAGATTACCTATACTAGTTCCTAGGATGGGATGTAAATAAGGATTTACTGGCTCTAAATGGGAAATAATCCAGCAGCTGAACTCATGTAAGCCCATCCCTTTCATCTCAAAAAAAAAATCTTGATAAAAAGAACTCTCTGAGATTTTTGCTGGGAAAGAATCAGTTTTGGTAGCAGTTCTTAAAATGTCTTACATCTGACAATTGAATGATTCTATGAGCCAAACCTGATCCAAGACTGAAGTGGAATCCAGGACTGGGGTGCAAGAATCCAAGATTGCAGAGGAAGACCAAGGCACACTGGGAAGCTTTTGTTGAGAGCACTGCTATATAACAAAACATTGCACAGTTGTGCAGTGGAAAGATTCTTAAGTGATATTAAAGGCAAGACTAGCTAGTATCATCCCCACTTTGGAAGAGATCAGTTCTCAGATTTCCTGCTTCCTTAGCTGAGTGAGAAGATCTTGGTAAGGTGACTTTTGCTATAGTTTTGCAAAAGAGAGACTTCTGCCTGGCTGCACCTGCTTTTCCAAAGCACAGACAGGCAATCTCAACTTACTTCCTTCCTTCCTTCCACCATTTTAGAAGGTCTAACTTTATTATTATTATTATTTTATTTACACAAAATGACAGTATACACAGCAAACGAGATAATTATGCTGGATTTCGTATCACAGATCACTTCCCAAGCATTTAGGACTGTGTGATGTATTGGCGAATGATGCGAGCAGATCCCAGTAAGGCGGCCTTCTGCAGCTGACCAATGGTGATCTTGTCAGCGCCAATTGCTTTTAAGTGCTTGCCTAGGTCTTTTGGCACAGCTCCCAGTGTGCCGAGCACTACTGGAACCACCTGCACTGGATTATGCCAGAGTCTCTGCAATTTGATTCTCAAATCTTGATATCTGGTGACTTTTTCAAGTTGTTTCTCATCAATTCTGCTGTCAACAGGTATAGCAATGTCGATTATCCACACTTTTTTCTTTTCCACAATAGTGATATCCGGGGTATTGTGTTCCAATTATTATTATTATTATTATTATTATTATTATTATTATTATTATTATTATTATTATTATTATTATTATTATTATTATTATTCACACAAAATGATAGTATACACAGCAAACGAGATAACTATGCTGGATTTCGTATCACAGATCACTTCCCAAGCATTTAGGACTGTGTGATGTATTGGCGAATGATGCGAGCAGATCCCAGTAAGGCGGCCTTCTGCAGCTGACCAATGGTGATCTTGTCAGCGCCAATTGCTTTTAAGTGCTTGCCTAGGTCTTTTGGCACAGCTCCCAGTGTGCCGAGCACTACTGGAACCACCTGCACTGGTTTATGCCAGAGTCTCTGCAATTTGATTCTCAAATCTTGATATCTGGTGACTTTTTCAAGTTGTTTCTCATCAATTCTGCTGTCAACAGGTATAGCAATGTCGATTATCCACACTTTTTTCTTTTCCACAATAGTGATATCCGGGGTATTGTGTTCCAATTATTATTATTATTATTATTATTATTATTATTATTATTATTATTATTATTATTATTATTATTATTATTATTATTCACACAAAATGATAGTATACACAGCAAACGAGATAACTATGCTGGATTTCGTATCACAGATCACTAGTCAAACACTTCCCAAGCGTTTAGGATTGCGTGATGTATCGGCGAATTATGCGAGCAGATCCCAGTAAGGCGGCCTTCTGCAGCTGACCAATGGTGATCTTGTCAGCGCCAATTGCTTTTAAGTGCTTGCCTAGGTCTTTTGGCACAGCTCCCAGTGTGTCGAGTACCACTGGAACCACCTGCACTGGTTTATGCCAGAGTCTCTGCAATTCGATTCTCAAATCCTGATATTATTATTATTATTATTATTATTATTATTATTATTATTATTGTTGTTGTTGTTGTTGTTGTTGTTGTTGTTGTTGTTGTTGTTGTTATTATTATTATTATTATTATTATTATTATTATTATTATTATTATTATTATTATTATATAAAAGACATAAGTGATTATGACAATTTTTAATAAGTGTCCTACCTTGCCACATTTGAAACAGGTTCTATTTTTCAACTTTCCAACTTCTCCACTTTCCTCTTCTCAGCTCTTCTGGTGTTTTAATTAAAGGAAAGAAAGGAAGGAAAGAAGAAAGGAGGAAATAGGCTGATCTCGGAGACAGGAAAAGTACAGCAAAATCCATCTTCCCAAGTTCTTCTCACTCAGTTAAGTAACCAGGAAACTTGAACAGTGGTGGTCTTCCAAAGTGGGGATGATACAAGATAGTTTTTTGCCTTTAAGATAATTTAAGAATCTTCCCACTGTACAACTGTGCAATGCTTTATCGTGCAGCAGTGCACTCAACAAAAACGCCTGATCCAGCACACTTTTGCACTTATAATTTGGCATGAGAGGCATCAGGCAAAATCAGAAACCAGCATGCCTAATTTCTCCAGGGTAACTGGGAGGAAAGAGAAGAGTGTTTGCATTCCTACAGTGCTTGGGATTCTAGCAAGGGACAGTCAGTAAGGCAGCCTGAAACATACCACTGAGGAATGGATTGTATTTTATATAAGGTTGCTTAAGGATTAGTTTGAGAGCCCTGTGATACAGAAAAAAATCTTTTTCATGCAAAAAACCGATTTGGATGAGAGCAGTTCCAGTGAAATCCATAGTAAGCAAACACATTTTGGAAAAAGAAATCCCATATTATGTAGAGCAGGAGTCCCCAACCCCCAGTCCGTGGACTGGCACCAGTTTACAGCATGCCAGAAACCAGGCTGCGCAAACAAATGAAGCCCCATTCGCAGGGAGTATGTGAAACCATGCCCTCTCCAGTCTGAGGAAAAACCTCTCTTCACAGTCCCTGGTGCCCAAAAGATTGGGGGCCACTGATGTAGAGGGCAATACAAACACACACACACACACACACACACACACACACACACTTCTGAGCTGTTAAGAAAAGAATCCCATTAAAATTACTGGAGTAGGTCTGTATCATATGAACGTTCTCATGGGACACACTGTCAGCTTTGGAAGCCATACTAGTCTGGAAGCTTCTGTGCTGCCAATTTCTCATGTATGGGAAAGTAGGAGGGGGGAATTTAATAGAGGGGTTGCCATTAGACATACTAACATTCTTCCTGTTGGTCAAGGTCAGGACGATCCTGGATCTGGAGGAGTGGTCGGAGTGCTGTCTCGCGATGGGATGGTTGGTGATTGGAGCCTGTTATTGACTGCGAAGTCAGGGGATGGTCTTGGGGTTTTTGATTTACTGAGGGGAAACTTGGACCTCTCAGATTTGGGTTTTCCCAGATGTGCCAGTTTATGTATTCTACTAAATGGAACTTTGAAAGATGCTTGCTTCGGAGTTTTACTTGGAGTGGGGGGTTTTCTGGAATGCTGACACACAATGACATTAGGGATGTTCAGATGTATTTGATATATGCAAACCATTATGATGGCGTTATACATAACTTTTCTTTTTTGTCCGATCCAGCCCTTCCCTCATGTATCTATTCCCAAAGGCAAATTGATTTCTGACGCTTCCAAGTCTCAGTTCATAACATAATATAACATAACAACAGAGTTGGAAGGGACCTTGGAGGCCTTCTAGTCCAACCTCTTGACCAGGCAGGAAACCCTACACCATCTCAGCCAGATGGTTATCCAACATTTTCTTAAAAATTTCCAGTGTTGGAGCATTCACAACTTCTGCAGGCAAGTCGTTCCACTTATTAATTGTTCTAACTGTCAGGAAATTTCTCCTTAGTTCTAAGTTGCTTCTTTCCTTGATCAGTTTCCACCCATTGCTTCTTGTTCTACCCTCAGGTGCTTTGGAGAACAGCCCGACTCCCTCTTCTTTGTGGCAACCCCTGAGATATTGGAACACTGATATCATGTCTCCCCTAGTCCTTCTTTTCATTAAACGAAACATACCCAGTTCCTGCAACTCTTTTTCATATGTTTTAGCCTCCAGTCCCCTAATCATCTTTGTTGCTCTTCTCTGCACTCTTTCTAGAGTCTCAACATCTTTTTTAAATCGTGGCGACCAAAACTGGATGCAATATTCCAATTGTGGCCTTACCAAGGCATTATAAAGTGGCACTAACACTTCACGTGATCTTGATTCTATCCCTCTGTTTATGCAGCCCAGAACTGTGTTGGCTTTTTTAGCAGCTGCTGCACACTGCTGGCTCATATGTAAATGGTTGTCCACTAGGACTCCAAGATCCCTCTCATAGGTACTACTATTGAGCAAGGTACCACATATACGGTACCTGTGCATTTTGTTTTTTTTGCCTAAGTGTAGAACTTTACTTTTTTCACTGTGTCGTGTCCCACTCCTCCGCTGACAGCCGGGTCAGGGAAATCCGAATCAGGCTTGCCTCTGCAGCTCTGCCCAAAGTCCTAGCAAAGTCCTCAGAGCAGGCAGGAGACCAGAAAGTGACTTCAGCAAGATAAGTTCAACTTTGCCTGACTCAGAGACTGCCAGAAAGCAGATCCTTTATTTTTATTTTATTTTATTTTATTTATTTTATTAAATTTTTATACCGCCCTTCTCCCGAAGGACTCAGGGCGCTGTACAGCCAGAAATAAAATACAAGATATATACAATTAAAAGGAATTAAAATATAGCAATTACTAAACGGCTGATAGTTAAAAATGAATTTAAAATTTAAAATATTAATAAAACCCCAATATAAAATCAAACTATTATGCCAGTCCCGCTTGAGTAAATAAATATGTTTTTAGCTCACGACGGAAGGTCCGAAGATCAGGCACTTGACGTAGGCCAGGGGGGAGTTCATTCCAGAGCGTCAATGCTCCCACAGAGAAGGCCCTACTCCTGGGGGCCGCCAGCCGACATTGTTTGGCGGACGGCACCCTGAGGAGACCCTCTCTGTGAGAGCGTACGGGTCGGTGGGAGGCATAGGGTAACAGCAGGCGGTCTCGTAAGTACCCGGGTCCTAAGCCATGGAGCGCTTTAAAGGTGGTAACCAGAATCTTGAAGCGTACCCAAAAGACCACAGGAAGCCAGTGCAGACTAGGGAGCAGTGGTGTTACGTGGGAGCCTCGAGTGGCTCCCATTACTACTCGCGCAGCTGCATTCTGGACTAACTGCAGCCTCCGGGTGCACCTCAAGGGCAGCCCCATGTAGAGAGCATTGCAGTAATCCAGCCGAGGGCTGAATTTATAGGCCATGGGGTGTGGCTCCATGACTCAGCACTCATTAAGGCCTGCCCCTCCCTTCCTTCTGTTGCCTCCGCCTATCCAGTCTTCTGATGCGAGGGTCACTCCAATCAGCAGCTGTTGGAAATAAACTTTCCTCAGGCTCACATGCTGTGGAGGAGGGGGAGGGGTCTAGCTGCTCCGTTTGCCTGGGCATGGAGCCAGGGCTGGGGCCGAGGGGTGCTCCCTCCTCTGCAGCCTGCTTGGGCATGGAGCCAGGGCTGGGACCGGGAGGTGCCCCCTCCTCTTCAGCTTGTCTGGGCATGGAGCCAGGACTGGGGCCGGGAGGCATACATTCCTCCATGTTCGGGAGCAGATAAGAAGGCCCTGGCTGCTGTGAGAGCGGGCAAGACACAACACACTGTTGAATTTCATTTTGTTAGATAGCGCCCAATGTTCAAGTATGTCAAGATCTTTCGGTAACTTGAGCCTATCTTCTGGAGTGTTGGCTATTCCTGCCAGCTTGGTGTCATCTGCAAATTTGATGAGTTCCCCATCTATCCCCTCGTCCAAGTCATTGATGAAGATGTTGAAGAGTACTGGGCCTAAAACAGAGCCTATTGGGGCTGGAGGAGTTTATAAACTCAATAAAATACACACATTCATAGGAATAGAGTTAAGTAGAATTTAGTTGGCATGCTTCAAGCTCTATTACAGGTAGTCCTCAACTTACAACATATCATTTAGTGACCATTCAAAGTTACAATGGCATTGAAAAAACTAACTTGTGACCATTTTTCACACTTGTGACCACTGCAGCATCCCTATGGTCATGGGATTTACATTCAGATGCTTGACAAGTGGTTCATATTTGTGACAATTTCAGTGTCCTGGGGTCAAGTGATTACTTTTTGTGACCTTCTGACAAGCAAAGTCAATGAGAAAATCCAGATTCACTTAACCACAGTGTTACTAATTTAACAACTGCAGTGATTCACTTAACAAATCTGGCCCAAAAAAAATATATAGTAAAATGGGGCAAAACTTACTTTAAAAAATTTCTCACTTAGCAACATAAATTTTGGGCTCAGTTGTGGTCGTTAAGTCGAGGACTACCTTTACTTAGATCAGTGTGTCTTGTCTGCTGTGGCTCATGCCCTTTGAAGGGCATATCCCCTGCAATGCAACTCTGCTGGTCTCGCCTTTCTTTTGAGAGAGATTAGAGACCTGGAGTTTATTTTTCAAGCATTGTGTCTCCGAGAGCTATGGTTTTTTTTCACTATTTAAAGTGTTTTTATGTTCCTCCTTTGGATACATTTGTTTTTTTACTGACTTGGTACTCATTATTGGAAATGTCCACCACTCTGAGTCATATGTTCAGCAGAGCAGCCCTTTAAATCATATGGCTAAAAATCATTTGCGGCGCCTAGTAAGCATGAAACTTACACAAGGGTGGAACTGTTTCACTTCTTCCCAGAATTATTAAACTATTTTTAATAGTTTTAATAATTCTGGGAGTTACAATAAACTATAATAAACCACTATTAAAATTACAAAAATGGCAAAATCAGCATTTGAACTTATTGAATATTGTTCAGATATTCAGAGAACCGGTTGTTAAATTATTTGAATCCCACCACTGAGTATAACTCCTTCTCCTGAACGTAATTATTTTCAAATGGCATCAAAAAGTAAAGTGTTTGTGAATGTTTAAGATGTTCAATTCAAGTGAGTCCTTAGGAAAAGTAATTGCACCCCTCAAATTTGTTTCTTTTCCTGAGTCTATGAGGAAATTTACCCTTTAAACTGCATTTTATATGTCTGGCATCTGCTTTAGGGACAGTAAAATGGTCAAATTCATAGTTCAGCAAGAAGAGCTTGGACAGAAAGTAACAGACCATAAAATTATGCTGTGTAAAACTGCTTAAAATTAAAAAAAAATGCTTAGCATAGAATGCAAATACTTTTTATTGGATTATTAGAAACAGTGCATTGCAATTCAGGAAATGCATTGCTTAAAACTGTTTTATAAGCTATATTTAAATAAAACATATGTAATGTTTCCTAAACTAATTGAGACTAAAGATCTTACTCCATGTATCGCCCTGATCTCTATGTTGAAGGATGTTTGAGTGGGAACTTTCTATCATTAGTTTAGGATGCCAGATCACCTATCTGTTCAATCTAAAGCAAGGCCTCTTGATGCCTATTTAAAAGCATTATTAACATCTGCCACTTTGGCCAGGGGAATTTCACGCTGGTAAAAGCCTGTTATTAAGAACACAGTAGCCTGCAATTACTGCAGGTTCAAGCCCGGCCCAAGGTTGACTCAGCCTTCCATCCTTTATAAGGTAGGTAAAATGAGGACCCAGATTGTTGGGGGGGCAATAAGTTGACTTTGTAAAAATATACAAATAGAATGAGACTATTGCCTTATACACTGTAAGCCGCCCTGAGTCTTCGGAGAAGGGCGGGGTATAAATGTAAACAAAAACAAAAAAAGAAAAAAAGTAGATAAAACAAGACAGCACAAACAAGATGGAAGAGACAAAACAAAACAAAACAAATCTCTCTGCCGGCTGCTTTATCTAGACCGTGATTTGTGATGGTCTCACTTCTACTAATATAGTTTGAACATAGATAAACAGAAAGAATTTTTGCCTGTTGTTAGAACTCCCAAAATTTCATACGAGGCCTTAAGTCATGTTCGCTGACTATAACTATAATTAAATGCCTACCATTACAACATGTTTTGGTCCTGTTTTACACTGTATACTTGATGGTGCCAGATAATTCATTCTTATTTTGTTATAGCTGCAAAGGGAGGCCCTATATTGCCTCAGAGTCTACATGGCAATCTTTATTTATTTATTTAATTTATATGCCACCCAACTCACTGTCAAGTGACTCTAGGCAGCTTACAGCATCTTTTGTATATAATAGAATAGAATAGAATTTTATTGGCCAAGTGTGATTGGACACACAAGGAATTTGTCTTGGTGCATATGCTCTCCAATATTCTCTATTGAAAATGTACCACCCTGAATCATGGGACAGCTTTATAAATTATATAAATAAAAATCAGTTGCAGCTCCTAGTAAGGATTAAACATAAGCAAGGTTAAGAATCCTTCTATCATATAGAAACTCTAATGATAGTTGCCTTTTGATCCTATGTAAGCTTTGTGAACTGCTCCTTGTGATCTTTCACTTTATTTATATTGCATATAGAGCATTGTGGGCGGTGTGGTGGACTGTCCTATTGGTTGCCCAGGAAACCCACAATGAATCACCTTTACCAGAGAAAAATTGATTTGACCTTCACCAAGTCATCAGTTAGGGACTATGTTTAGTAGCCATTAACATTACAGAATGATGGCATCTGTTATCTGACAAAAAAATAAGAGGAAAAAAATTGACACCTTCACATATCAGCATTCACATAATACCAGGCACTTATATATCATTTGCTGTTGGGTGAAGCAGAACAAGTTTTTCTTGAAAATTCTTATAGGGAAAGACTGATAAAATGGAAATAAAACTACAGGATTAGACTAAGGTATCTTGAAGTTTGTGACAGAGCAGCAAACTGTATCCCCCCTGCGTCTATTCAAGCTGGGTAGTAGATAAGGTTAATCTTATCTAATAATCTAATAAATCTAATAAAGGTTAATAAGGTAGGGGTGGAGGGGTGGCGGTCGTTATTAGAGAGAGTCTGGAGCCGATGGAGACCACTGTTCCTCAGATAGCCGGCTGTGAATCCCTTTACGTGAAGTGGGGGCGTAGGATGCAGGTGGGCTTGTTGATCACGTACCTGGCTCCTTGCTGCGTGGCAACAGCCCTGCCCGAGTTGCTGGAGTTGATAGCCGGGATGGCAGTTGATACCCCCAGGCTTATGGTCATGGGGGATTTCAACTTGCCATCAGCCGGTGTGTCGTCGACAGCGGCTCGGGAGTTCATGGCCTCCATGACGGCCATGGACCTGACCCAATTAATTGATGGCCCCACCCACGTGGGGGGAAACACACTGGATCTGATTTTTGTCTCTGGACAGTGGTTGAGTGATCTGCAAGTACGAGAATTAGTCATTGAACTTTTGTCATGGTCAGATCACTCTCTCCTTCGTCTGGACTTTCGGACCGCTGCTCAACACCGCAAGGAGACGGGACCAATACAATGGTTCCGTCCCAGGCAACTGATGGACCCGGAGAGGTTCCTGATGGAGCTTGGGCCGTTCCCTGGTGACCTGGCCCACGACTCGGCTGAGGAGCTTGTTGCGGCCTGGGAACAGGCCGCGGTGGGCGCTTTGGATCGAGTCGTGCCTTTGTGGCTTCTGACCCGGTGTAGGTCTCAACCAGCTCCTTGGTTTTCTGAGGAGCTGAGGGAGATGAAGCGCCAGAAAAGACGCCTAGAGAGCGCGTGGAGGTCCAGCCGTTCCGAAGCCGACCGAACACTAGTTAGGTCTTTTACCCAGACCTATGTGGTGGCATTGAGGGAGGCCAAGCGGGCCTATGTCTCTGCCCTCATTGCGTCAGCAGAGAACCGCCCAGCCTCCCTGTTTAGGGTGACTCGCTCCCTCCTTCATCAGGAGGGTGGCGATGATCCCTTACAGGGTCGTGCTGAGGATTTCAGCAGGTATCTGTTTGACAAAATCGCTCAGCTTCAGGACGGTTTGGACCAAAATTGGGTGGTTCCGGGCGAGGAGACGGAGGCTAGTCTTGTTGAGACCATCTGGGAGGAGTTTGATCCTGTGGCTCCCGAGGACATGGACAGGTTGCTGGGGCGGCTGAATGCCACCACATGTTTATTGGACCCGTGTCCCTCCTGGCTGGTGCTGGCCACCCGGGAGGTTACACGAGGCTGGCTCCAGGGGATTGTCAACGCTTCTTTGAGGGAGGGTGTTGTTCCCACCGCCTTGAAAGAGGCGGTGGTGAGGCCCCTCCTCAAGAAGCCTTCCCTGGACCCAGCTGTTCTGGGCAACTACCGTCCAGTCTCCAACCTTCGCTTCGTGGCGAAGGTTGTTGAGAGTGTGGTGGCACATCAGTTACCCCAGTACCTGGATGAATCTGTCTATCTAGACTCGTTCCAGTCCGGCTTCTTACCCGGGTACAGCACGGAGACAGCTTTGGTCGCGTTGGTGGATGACCTCTGGAGGGCCCGGGATAGGGGTTATTCCTCTGCCCTGGTTCTCCTAGATCTCTCGGCGGCTTTTGATACCATCGACCATGGTATCCTGCTGCGATGGTTGGAGGGACTGGGAGTGGGAGGCATCGTATTTCGGTGGTTCTCATCCTATCTCTCCGACCGATCGCAGACGGTGTTGGCAGGGGGGCAGAGATCGACCTCGAGGCGCCTCCTTTGTGGGGTGCCACAGGGGTCGGTTCTCTCGCCTCTCCTGTTCAACATCTACATGAAGCCGCTGGGTGAGGTCATCAGTGGTTTTGGGGTGAGTTACCAACTGTACGCGGATGACACCCAGCTGTACATTTCCACCCCTGACCACCCCAATGAAGCTGTCGAAGTGCTGTCTCGGTGTTTGGAGGCCGTACGGGTCTGGATGGGGAGAAACAGGCTCAAGCTCAACCCCTCCAAGACTGAGTGGCTGTGGATGCCGGCATCCCGGTACAGTCAGCTGCAACTGCGGCTGACTGTTGGGGGAGAGTCATTGGCCCCGATGGAGAGGGTGCGCAATCTGGGTGTTCTCCTGGATGGACGGTTGTCTTTTGAAGAACATTTGGCGACCGTCTCCAGGAGAGCTTTTTACCAGGTTCGCCTGGTCCGCCAGTTGCGCCCCTTTCTAGACCGGGATGCCTTATGCACGGTCACTCACGCCCTCGTCACTTCTCGCCTGGACTACTGCAGTGCTCTCTACATGGGGCTCCCCTTGAGGTGCACCCGGAGACTACAGTTGGTTCAGAATGCGGCTGCGCGGGTGATAGAGGGAGCCACTCGTGGCACCCATATAACACCAATCCTGCGCAGGCTGCACTGGCTACCTGTGGTTTTCCGAGTGCACTTCAAGGTGTTGGTTACCACCTTTAAAGCGCTCCATGGCATAGGACCGGGATATCTTCGGGACCGCCTTCTGTTACCACATGCCTCCCACCGGCCGGTACGCTCCCATAGAGAGGGTCTTCTCAGGGTGCCGTCAGCCAAACAGTGTAGGCTGGCGACCCCCAGGGGGAGAGCCTTCTCTGTGGGCGCACCTACCCTCTGGAACGACCTTCCCCCAGGACTTCGAAAACTTCCTGACCTCCGGACCTTTCGACGCGAGCTGAAGACATATCTATTCTTTTGAGCAGGACTGGCTTAAACAGGGTTTTTAAATATGGATTTTATTGGGGTTTATATTTTGTATGGTATTTTAAATTTAGGCTATTTTGAATAAGTTTTTTAAAATGTGTTTTATTGTAATATATTGTACTATTTTATTTGCCTGTTCACCGCCCTGAGTCCTTCGGGAGAAGGGCGGTATAAAAATTAAATAATTATTATTATTATTATTATTATTATTATTATTATTATTATTATTATTATTATTATTATTATTATTATTATTATTATTATTATTATTATCATCATCAAAATACTGTGGTATTTGAACCATATATTTCAAAATGGCTCTTTCCCTACTTTCTTCCTTCCATGCAAATGCAAGTAGTCCTCAACTTATGACCACAACTGAGCCCAAAATTTCTGTTAAGTGAGACATTTGTTAAGGAAAATTTGCCCCAATTTACGACATTTCTTGCCACAGTTGTTATGTGAACCACTGCAGTTGTTAAATTAGTGACACGGTTGTTAAGTGCATCTGGCTTCCCCATTGAATTTGCTTGTCAGAAGGTCACAAAAGGTGATCACATGATCCCAGGACATTGCAACCATCATAAATATGAGTCAGTTGCCAAGCATTTGAATTCTGATCACTTGACCATGGGAACGCTGCAATGATCATAAGTATGATAAATGGTCATAAATCACTTTTTTTTCAGTGTCATTGTAACTTTGAATGGTCACTAATAAACTGTTGTAAGTCGAGGACTACCTGTAATGTACTAAAATAATCAAGATTTGACTGTTTTTCCATGATGTCAACCTTTACTGCATCAGGTTACTGCTTCACTTGCCTCATCATCTAGTTAGACCTATAAATTGCTTAAAATCAAACTGCCTGCAAACTATGGCTTGTGATATCATTGTTAAGCAATTAAATCATAAAGAGAAATTGTACTTCTAAAGACATATTAATCCAGAATGGAGAACACTGTATTACTTCGGAAGAAATCTTTCTTTAAAAAAATAATCAAAATTTTTTTTTATTGCTCAAATACTCAGCTATATAAAGCCCATTCATTTCAACCATTTTTTCCCCAAGCATTGCCTTTTACTGTTGCAGAATCTATTATGCTCCCACCATTCATAAACAAACAAACACTCTCTGAGGCAATGTTGTAAATCTTTCATACACACAATTCTGGAAAACTGGCTGAGGAAAACCAATAGCGAAGGTAACACTGGCAGAAACAGCAGAATAACATGGTATCAAAGCATAAATTAACAGTAACAGAGTTGGAAGGGACCTTGGAGGTCATCTAGTCCAACCCCCTGCTCACACAGAAGACCAGTACTAGGGATTCGAACTGCCAAACTGCCGACTATTATTATCTCAGCGATGGTCGGCATGAATGAGGAGATGGCTTGTAACACGAACCATTTATTGACAACAAGGCAACTCCAGAACAGAATCAACACTAGAAAAAGAGTTGGCAGCTCTTAAAATACTGAGCTGTCCAAAACAACAACCAATAGCAAAGCTCTAATTTTCCCGCCTGAAAGGATGCGGAATTAAACCAATCAGATCGCATCGCGTGAGCATGCTCAATACTCCTTCGGCAGCTCCACAGACACAACAACCTTTCTGATTGACAAGCTCAGCGTCTTAGCCACTGAGCCACCTAGTCAGGCTATGTTCTGGAACAGTTAGTCGTGCCATTTTCTATTGAGGCCTTGGCCTACTGCCAATTGGCATGACAAGGCAGACTATGTTTAAAAACTATTCCTAACTGTCCCTCCAACCTACACAAAAGACACCCTGTTTTTCTATGAAACCTGGGTGGTAAGACAGTTTATACAATAGCTGGAGCCATTTCAAATTAGAGTGACAATGAAAATGTCTGTGTAGATACTGTCATTCTAAAGGTTCAACCATAGCATTTTCCATTTCTAATGTTGATTTGAATATTTTTATTTAAGTTTAGACATAACATGTTAATTCATAATTTTTGATGTCAGGTACAGGTTTTTGTTGTTAGTCATGTCCGATCCATTGTGATCCCATGGATAACATTCCTCCAGGCCCGCCTATCCTCTACCATCCTCTGGAGTCCATTTAAACTCACACCTACTGCTTCAGTGACTTCATCCAGCCACCTCATTCTCTGTTGTCCCATTCTTCTTTTGCCCTCAATCTTTCCCAGCATTAGGTTCTTCTCCAGTGAGTCCTTCCTTCTCATTAGATGGCCAAAATATATGAGTTTCATCTTTAGGATCTGGCCTTCTAAAGAGCAGTCGGGGTTGATCTCCTCTAGGACTGACTGGTTTGATTGCCTTGCAGTCCAAGGGACTCACAGGAGTCTTTTCCAGCACCAGAGTTCAAAGGCCTCAATTCTTTGGCGCTCAGCCTTTCTTATGATCCAACTTTCACAGCCATACATTGCAACTGGGAAAACCATAGCCTTGACTATACACACTTTTGTTGGCAGGGTGATGTCTCTGCTTTTTAGAAAGCTGTCTAGATTTGCCATAGTATTTGTCAAGTACAGGTAGTCCTTGACTTATAAACATTTGTTTATCAACCATGCAAAGTTACAATAGCCCTGAAAAATTTGACTTATGACAGTCACACTTATGACAGTTACAGCAGTCCCAGAAACATGTAATCAAAATTCAGGTACTTAGCAAACGGCATATATTTACAATTGTAAAAATTACAGTTGCATTGTCCCAAAGTTATTGGTGCTTGCCATAGCTTCCGACAAGTAAATTCAATGGGGGGAGCCAGATTTGCTTAATGACTGCGTGATTCACTAAACAACTGCAATGATTTGCTTAACAACCATGGAAAACAACATAATAAAATCAGGCATGTGATTCCCTTAACAACTTCCTTGTTCAGCAACAGAAATTTTAGTCCCAATTGTGGTGATAAATCAAGGACTATCTGTATAGTAGATTAAACACAGACCTAGCTTTGATCTCAATCAATACACAGTGCAATGAGGAGAGTAAACTGAAGTCTTAAAGGTGGAAATTGTTGAACTATGGTTCAATCCTTAAAAGCACCATTTTTCAATCCTTGCCAATCGCTCCCTACCAATCCACTTTGCAAAGGAAAAATGGCAGCCAGAATTTCATGACGTTATCTAATAACAGAACGCCGTTTTACTTTTTTCTCCATCTTTCGCTTTTGCTGTCGTACATGTCTGACTAGAACAATTCTTTCCAAACGTTTGAAGTGTGGAGATGTACTCAAACACTTGAGAAGAGCCCACTTATATTAGATGTCTTTCTGTTTCCTGAGACATCAAAAAGTCTGATTTCTCAGAAGCTTTCAAAAATCATGAGTTTACAGCATCAAACACAACCCGAATACTGATTTTAAAATCTGAGGTGTTTCAGAGAATAAAACCTTGCAGTGTTTCAAAGTCTAATCCAAACTAATGCATGACTTGGTTGGGGGCTATTTGAGCAACATCAGAGAGTAAGATCTGTAGCTGATAGCAACCGATACCACAGCAAAAAAATATTTGGACCTCTTTTTTTTTTTCATGCTTCAAGCATCACTATAGAATCCGTATAACACCTTCAGTAGTGGCAAGACATTGAAAACCGAGATGAAAGCTTATACAAAAAGTACAGATGAAGAGCTTTTGAGCGGATGATAAGAAATGTGTCATTTAGGAACCTTATAGAGGACATTTCAGACAATGTCCAGTAATGCTGCCTGCTAGCCGATTATGTCTTTCTTTACATTATTGAAGGAGAAAAAAATCCCTCTTGGCAACTACAGAAAGGCCCTCACTTTTATAGGAGGAGGAAATGAATCCAGGCATATGTTAATTCTGTATGCTCAAAAAAGCCTTTGAATATTATCCTCTGATAGGATATTGACCGGAAGACAGTATGGGTTTGTCAGCATGGGCATATTCTACCAGGCAGGTCTTTGTTAATTTTCAGTGTTCCTGCTGCTTTGTTTTCCTTCTTGCTGCCACGGCATCTGTTCCTCATTGTCTGGCAGTGGCAGCACTGTTCTTTTATGTGCTGGCTTTTCTGCATAACTGACATTTGTTAACATTCATGCACAGATCTTTTTAAAATGTCAGTTGTACATAAACAAAATTAGAATCCAAAAGGCAACAACTTCTTGCCTTTATTTTAAATCTTTACCACCTAATTCTTCTGCACTAATACTGTTGTCTCATGTTAGCAAGAAGTGGGTCACTTTGGGCGGGGGGATTGAATGCCAATAATCCTTCTTTCATCTCAAATATGCTCATCCCATCCTCCATCCTCCATATCCCACCTGCCCCATTTATGGTAAAGGCTGCAATTGCCTTTGCAGTGTGTTTTTACAATCCTTTCCAGCATTTTGAAATAAATCTCAGTTTTTTTCCCAACCAGCACCTTCCAGCCAAAAATTACTGACAAATTTTTACTGACAAAAATTTAACAAAAGGGTTTGGGCCATCAAGAAAACTTTTCAACATTGTCATCATCACCTTGAAGGTGTGGAATACTTACAAAGATCTGAACGGATCCCGACAATTTGGAATATTCAGAGAATTCTCAAAAGTTCCTGTAGCAGTAGTGTTACAGTAGGCAAAACCTCTGGATGTATGAACTTTAATTTGTCTGGAGTAAAGAAACTAATTTAGCTGAGGCATGGCTATGAGAATGCTGCTAAGTTAGTCAGTACCCAAAGAAAGGTTTAGTACTTGGAAAGCCAAGATTTACAGCTGTGGCAGGATGAAGTTTGCCACTATGAGGATTAATACACTAGATTTTCATTGTTTTTCCCCCCCCAAATCTAAATCAGAGAGAAATTGCTTTGCTAGTCAATTTCAGCAGTATGATCCTCAGGGAGTTCCTGAAACTATGAGCTTCCCATTCTTCCCTATGGAAAAGAGTCATTGAAGATATGCCCCCAAACCTGAAACCAGTTTTAAATCCTTTTACAGAATACTGAAGAGATTTCCAGTGTTGTTTTAATATATCCACCTTCTATGAATTTAAAAACAAATTGGAATCCAGCAAGTTATTTGAACTTTATTAAAATACAGTCCCTTTCAGTTACCTAAAAATGATTGGCACACTTCAGAGACTGTTCTGAGTACAACAGATAAATCGTTCCTAGATGCTATGAAATATTGTTATTGTGGTCCAGGAGAAGCCATACATGAGTAGCTGAAGTCAAATATAGTTGAGGGGAGAGATATTGTTTCCTTTACTAGACAAAGATTAAGCTCTTAGCATTTGTGTTTGGCTTGACTAACCCACAGACCACTTAATAGCTTTATTGCTTAATGGCAATAATGGTTTATTGTTTTTGGAAGTTCAAGGTGGCATACATAGTACGATCTCCTCTCATGTTACCCCCACAATTAGTATATGACCTAGGTTGGATTGGATTGAGACAGATTTATCCAGTGGATCTCCCCAGTCCTAGTCCAAAAGCCAATGCATACACACTGGTAGCTAATGATGTTAAAGAGTACATGCTAATGATGTTAAAGAGTACATGGCTTAGGACCGGGTTACTTACGGGACCGCCTACTGCCGCCGTTTGCCTCCCACCGACCCGTGCGCTCTCACAGAGAGGGACTCCTTAGGGTGCTGTCAGCCAAGCAATGTCAGCTGGCGGCCCCCAGGGGAAGGGTCTTCTCTGTGGGGGCTCCTACCCTATGGAACGAACTTCCCCCTGGACTTCGACAACTTCCTGACCTCTGGACCTTTCGCCGCGAGCTTAAGACCTATTTATTCGTCCGCGCGGGACTGGCATAGAATTTTTAGATGTTTTATGGGTTTTAATTCTTAATTAGTTTTTTGGGTTTTTAAATATATTTTAAATTTGGGCCAAATTTAATACGTTTTTTAACTATTGTTTTATTTGTATTGTGTGTTTTGATTGTTGTTTTTATATGGCTGTTCACCGCCCTGAGTCCTTCGGGAGAAGGGCGGTATACAAATTAAATTATTATTATTATTATTATTATTATTATTATTATTATTATTATTATTATTATTATTATTATTATTATTATTATTATTATTATTATTATTATTATTATTATGCTATTCAAGCAAAGTCCAAACCATTTGGTTGAAGCACTGGGATACCCGAGTTTCTTTTCACTGATCTAGGCCTTATTAAAGTTGTTGAATTCCAAGGCCTGCCAAAGAGGAAAATAAATTTCCAAACTGAAGAGCACCTTGATGTGTAGAAAGGAGCAAAGGAGAAATCAAGCCAGTATTTGTTTCTGGTCCTTGGCAGGGGGAGTAAGACTATCAGTACTACATTAACTATGTTGCGTCCACGTTTCCAAATTCCTTTGGCACAAGGGTGGGTTAAGTTTCATTCTGTATGCTCAAAACTACATTCCCACAAGACTAGTCTACTAGGAACAAGTGATAGATAGAATAAGAGCAAACAAAATAAGTCAGGCATCTATTGTCTCTATGTTGGACAACTCTTGTTGCATTCTTTTCTAACTTTGTTCCCGATACCATCTTTTCTGCCTCCATATCTTCCCAACAAGTTGCAAAGAATCAATACACCTCTTCTTCCAAAGGACTATTGCTTGGAAAGGGCTTGTGCTATTGAGCACTAAGTCCTCATAAATTAGGCCAAAGTCTTCCTGGAGTTCCAGGTTTCCAAGCCTGCCTTGGAATATCTCCCACTTCGCTGTAGTTTCAATTCTTATTATGGAAAAAAGGGTTATCTTCCTCATGCAGACTAATTCTGGCAACCAGACGGAAACCTGCGAAGTCACCCTAAAGAGCAAGGATGAAGTTATCTGTTCTTGAATGCCTCCTGCCAAGAGACCACTCTGAATGAGACTTCAAATGTGATCACCTTGTCCTACATGCTGAGCAAACCACTGAATTGTAAGCCATGTAAAAATATTTACAGACCCCTCACATCCTGGACATAAACTGTTTCAACACCTATCCTCAAAACAAAGCCACAGAGCACTGCACACCAGAACAACTAGACACAAGAACAGTTTTTTCCCAAACACCATCACTCTGCTAAACAAATAATTCCCTCAACACTGTCAAACTATTTACTAAATCTGCACTACTATTAATCTTCTCATCATTCTCATCCCCTTCCACTTCCACTTCCTTTCCACTTATGACTGTATGACTGTAACTTTGTTACTTGTATCCTTATGATTTATATTGATATTGATTGTTTCCTGATTGCTTATTTGTACCCTATGACTCTCATTAAGTGTTGTACCTTACAATTCTCGATGAACATATCTTTTCTTTTAGGTACACTGACAGCAAATGCACCAAGACAAATTGATGAGGCTGACCAGTGAAAAAGAAAAAAAATCTTTATGAATTGTCTTTACAATATATCCTGGCACTTTTTCTTAGGCAAAGGCTGTAAGCATGTCACACATTGGCTGATGAACAACTAAATGGCAAGCTTTTAGGAAAGCCGGTACTGTGTTTAATAGAAATTAAACTACTTTCTGTGGATTTGTTCTAGAATAGTTTAAAGTCAATTCATTAATAATCTGTGCGTTCTCTCTCTTTCTCTGGAAATATCTATGTTCATTCCTGAGTTTGCTAGCATTTGCAGCTACTGATAACACTGGCTTTTAAAGAGCACTTAGTTTGCTAGATGATTATATGCCAATGAGGAGCTGGTTTGTGCATGCATAAGCATGTCTCCAGAACTCATATGATCATAGGAAGCAAAGTGGGCTGTGGCCCAGGAGGCAAAATTCTGGTGCAGCTGCCTCAGCTATGTAAAAGTCTTGGGAAGGCAGCTACTTGCCTGCATTTTTTGAAGCAGCCTGGCAGCTCATCAGCTGAAGCACATCTCCCACATTCCAGACCCTTCTGATCTCCACCAGCTGCTGGAAAAGACAGATAGAATTGCAAAGAGAAGCAAAGAAAGAATTGTAATGAAAACTGTAACATGAAAATGTGATTTGGGCCAACTCTTGATGATTCAATTTGCAATTGTTGGCTGTTCAATGTTTAGTAAGGCTTGAAGTAGAAAGGGTAGGCGTTTTAGATTGATTACTGCAACAAACAAAATTCTGGCTGACCTTTATTTTGATGACTCACCGTTTAACTGAAAAGTGTGACTGAATTAAACAAGTCTTAGTTTTAGGCATGTCTTTCATAAATAAGCCCTGGGAGTTTTATTTTCCCCTATAGCAAGTAAGGTTAGGAGTACTGATGTCCTCAGTTAGCTACTTATAACAGAACTCCCATCATTCACAATCATTATGGTCAACTAAACTAGAAACCATTAGATTTGGAAGATTTCTCTCTTAGAAGACCAGGAAATAGTCCTTAAAGGACCCATTTCTTGTCAGAGAATTTGCCTCTACCAAGACAAATACATGAGGTTCCTAATGGTTAGCTCTGAATCTTTTTCAATCTTATGTCTGAAAATAATTCATTGGGATTGATCTGAGGAGATGTTATGTTGTCCCTATTGAGACAAGAATTGACACAATACAGAGTGTACGCTTATTTCCAGAGATGTGGCAACTATCATGACATGCTTACTTTTGAAAATATTATACAAATTGTTGAGAGCAGTGACAGATCCTACATTTATGAAACAAGATTCAGATCTTACCAATGTACTGTGATAATACTACATTTGTACTTGTGTATGTAATACCTCTTTATGGATCAGACTAAGGCTTGTCCAGTGAAATAATCAGTGTCTCCCCAGGAACTAGTCAGAGATTTTTACAAAAATAGAAAGCATGGTAGAGACAGACATACACAATTTTGTACCTTGTACATGCTTATCAATATAAATTGCATCTGAATATTTGCCGCCATTTTGAGATATTTTAGCTAAACACCATTGAAATATTTATGCTTTTTAAATTTGCTTACTCTTGATTGTACTATGGAGCCAAATGTATATTCAGCCAGCTCTCCTGCTTCATATTTCTAAAATAGAAAAATGGCTTGGTATAATTTATATTCAATATAATTTATATTCAATAGCCAGCATATGACTAAATCAGGAACATGAGAAGTATAACTGCCATCAGTTAAAAGAGTGGACTATGACTTCCATTATCCCTATAAATATAAACAAAATGTAGAGGATAGTTTCCACATTAAAACTAGTAAGATTTCTTTCATATCGCCCCAAAAGAGAAGAACACATACTTGGATATGCTAATTTGTACGTACAGAAATAATTACTGTAATTAGAGCAAAAATACAACTTTATTTCACTATGGTGCAGAAGACTATGTGATCTAAATTCACATTAAGGATGCTGCCCAAAACTGTTAGTTCAAGTTCTCTCTTTCTTCTTTTGACTTTTTTATTTCTTACAGTGGGCTGGGCTGGGCAACTCTTCAACCAGAAAACTCTTCTTTTTTTAACTCAAAGGTGTTTTTTTTCAAGAGACAACTGGATTTTCTTGTTTTTCTTTGAAGATGTTTCACTTCTCATCCAAGAAGCTTCTTCCGTTCTTTTTTTTAAAAAATAAACAATTATCTAGTTCAGGGGTCTCCAACCTTGGTCCCTTTAAGACTTGTGTACTTCAACTCCCAGAGTCCCTCAGCCAGCAAAGCTTGTGGACAAAGCTGAAGTCCACAAGTCTTAAAGGGACCAAGGTTGGAGACCCCTGATCTAGTTGGTAGGCTATCCAGCTCTGCCCCACAGACTTTGTATCCTTCTCAATCTTGAGCAGTCACAGCTCTCTGTCCTACCAGGTCATGTAATAATAGGTTTTGTCAAATGCATTTTAGGGATCTACTCTCAACAAGAATGGCCCTTCTTTTATTATTAGAACTCAGAATGCAATCTCTAGTCCTCAGATGTTCCATAGCAGGGGTCTCCAACCTTGGTTAAAAGGGGAAGAATATTGGAAAGGAGGAAGAGAAATAAGGTACATATTAGTAGATCTAAGGGAACTGTATTAACATTAGTAATCATGAATGTAAAAAGTAAATAAGATGATGTATATTGTGTACTGTAAAATGGAATATCAGATGAAATATGAAGCAGTAATTTGGTTTAATTATGAAAATAACTGAAAGTAAGAGATAAAATTGAAATGTAAAAAAGTGTAATGGGAGATTTTGATATATATGTTGTAAATGATGAAATAAAATAATTAATTGATGCTATTATAAGAAATCAGGAATTAAGGGCGGATAGTGATATTGCTTATTATGTACTAAGAAGAGATCAAGATAAGAAGTGGAAGGTCAATTAAGTTAAAGGGTTTCAATGTAAGAATTGAATAAGATGAAGTACATTATTTATAGCCAAAAAATGTGATGGGGATTTTTAGAAATATACTTTATAAATGGAGAAATAAGATAATTAATTGAAGTAATGCTAAGAAATTAGGATTTGAAGGGTGGATGGTGATATTGTTTATATAGTATGTATTAAGAAGAGATTAAGATAAAATAAAAAAGTAGGGAAAAATATCATGGCAGAAATTGAAATATATAAATTGTATTTGGAAAAAACAAAAAAAGAAGATTGGAATTCATTATAGAAAATCAATATGCAACTATGTTATAAGTTGTATAAGATGTGACCCGGTCAATACTCTGTTCATAAAATACGTATGTAAAAGAAAAATTTAATAAAACTTGTTCAAAAAAAAATATAGTCCTCAATGATACAGCATCTACATGGAGGGAAGTATGCAGTGGAGTACCCCAAGGTTCTGTTTAGGCCCAGTACTCTTCAACATAAGGGCCTCTGGTGGCTCAGACTGGTAAAACAGTCTGTTATTAACAGCAACTGCTTGCAATTACTGCAGGTTCAAGTCCCACCAGGCCCAAGGTTGACTCAGCCTTCCATCCTTTATAAGGTAGGTAAAATGAGGACCCAGATTGTTGGGGGGGCAATAAGTTGACTTTGTATATATATACAAAAGGATGAAGACTATTGCTTGACATAGTGTAAGCCACCCTGAGTCTTCGGAGAAGGGCGGGATATAAATGCAAAAAAAAAAAAAAATCTTCATCAATGATTTGAATGAGGGGATAGATGGGAACTCATCAAATTTGCAGTTGATAACAAGCTGGCAGGAATAGCTAACACTCCAGAAGATAGGCTTCAGATACAAAAGAATCTTGACAGAGTTGAACATTGCGCGTTATCTAACAAAATTAAATTCAATGGTGAAAAAAGTAAGGTTCTAACGTTTAGGCAAGAAAAACCAAATGCACAGGTATAGTATAGGTGGTACCTGGCTCAACAGTAGTTACTGTGAGAGGGATTTTGGAGTCCTAGTAGACAATTATTTAAATATGAGCCAGAAGTGTGCTACAGCTGCCAAAAACCCAACACAGTTCTAGGCTGCCTTAACAGATGGATAGAATCCAGATCATGTGAAGTGTTAATACAACTTTGTATTAACAATGCCTTGGTAAGACCACACTTGGAATACTGCATCCAGTTTTGGTTATGATGATGTAAAAAAGATGTTGAGACTCTAGAACAGTGATGGCGTACATATGGCACGTGCCCTCTCTGTAGGCACACGAGCCGTCGCCCCAGCTCAGGTCTGCCGTGCATGTGCACCCACCTCCCACCAACCATCTGGTCTTTGGGTCTCTGCCGCACATACGCAGGGGCAGGGCACATGCAAGGCCACATGCGGGGGTGCCGTGCACGCATACATGGGGTTGGGGCACATGGGGGGTCAGGGCGCATGGGGGGTGCCCACACATGCATTGTATTTTGAAGGCTCATGCGCACGCATTTCTGCATGTGCACACTTCTAGAGCAGTGAAGGTTAGCCATCGCTGCTCTAGAAAAAGTGCAGAGAACAATAACAAAGATGATTAAGGGAGTGGAGGTTAAAATATATAAAGAACAGTTGCTGGAACTGGGTATGTCTAGTTTAATGAAAAGAAGGACTAGGGGTGACATGATAGCAGTGTTCCAATATCTAAGGGGTTGCCACAAAGAAGAGAGTCAAGCTATTCTCCAAAGCACCTGACGACAAGACAAGAAGGGTGGAAAGTAATCAAGGGCCGCGGTGTGGCTCAGGCTGTAAGAAGCCTGTTATTAAACACAGCTGCCTGCAATTACTGCAGGTTCAAGTCCCACCAGGCCCAAGGTTGACTCAGCCTTCCATCCTTTATAAGGTAGGTAAAATGAGGACCCAGATTGTTGGGGGGGCAATAAGTTGACTTTGTATATAAATATACAAATAGAATGAGACTATTGCCTTACACAATGTAAGCCACCCTGAGTTTTCGGAGAAGGGCGGGATATAAATGTAAATAAAAAAAAAAGGAGAGAAGCAATCTAGAACTAAGGAAAAATTTCCTGATAATTAAAACAGTTAATCAGTGGAACAACTTGCCTCCAGAAGCTGTGAATGCTCCAACACTGGAGGTTTTTAGGAAGAGATTGGATGGCCATTTGTCTGAAATGGTGTAGGGTTTCCTGCCTGGGCAGGGGGTTGGACCAGAAGACCTACAAGGTCCTTTCCAGCTCTGTTATTCTATTCTATTCATTTCCACCTGCTATTGTGTGATTTTTTGCTGCTTGCACCAAGAGAAACGAGCCATCCAGTTTAGGGCTAGGCCAACAGGCACGCAATACATTGTCAAACCCTGTTTGATTTTTATGATCATGCTAGGTTGACCTGAAGGAAGCCAACCTGAAAATGGCAACAGGGCAGAGCACAGAATTCTTAGATCACTTAATGATCGATTTTAGTTTTCCAAGAAGTTGCAGCACAAGCATTATTTATTGAAACTTTCAAGGCAATATCTTAATCAAGACATGCATTTTACAAAATGACAGATCCCTAATAACTTTCAACAGTAATGGCTAGAATACACCGAAGGGGGATAGAAAGGCATAGAATGAAGAACCATAAATCTAAAGTATATAATGGAAGTTTCTTTTGCATCTATGTCTATGCTACAATTCTGTAAATTTAAAATTACACTTAACAAAATGTTATTTCATGTCTTTTTGACACATTTATACATCTTTTCAAGAAAAAGGCAACATTGCTTCATAGGATGATATGGTCTAATAGTGGGTCATTTTTAACAGAAATTATGTCATATGTTAGTTTCATTCTGGAAGAGTCATTGGCTTTTATATAATAAGTCCATGTTCTTTTTACATACCAATGATTCAAACACTAATAGCAGGACAAGAAAAATGAATAATGCATACTTTTATAATTACACACAGACAAAAATCACACTACATTGAAAATTGGAAGAACACCAATTCTCCATCTATTAAGCAATTGGTTTGGCGAGATTATCTCTCATTCTATATTCATTCAAATATTTAATGACCAGGAGTACTGATCCAAGGTCTACTTAGAAATTAGGGCCGTAAATACTAATCTATGTTTACTTTTCTATTTTCAAACTAACTGACCTCATGTAAATAGTGTTAAGAATATAACTGCATGAAAAGGCATAAAGATACATGTTTATTTTATTTATTTTTTATTTAATCACATTTATATACCGCCCTATCTCCCAGGGGACTTAGGGCGGTTTACAGCCTAATAAAACATGCATATAAATACAGAATAAAACACCAATTTAAAAAACTTATTAAATAAGGCCGAATGTTAAAATTGCGATAAAATAATAAAACCCCATTAAAACCAAATTAAAATTTAAAATCCTAGTCCAGTCCTGCGCAAATAAATAGATGTGTCTTAAGCTCGCGGCGAAAGGTTCAAAGGTCGGAAAGTTGACGAAGACCTGGGGGAAGTTCGTTCCAGAGGGTGGGAGCCCCCACAGAAAAGGCTCTCCCTCTGGGCGTCGCCAGTCGGCACTGCCTGGCTGACGGCACCCTAAGGAGTCCCTCCCTGTGAGAGCGCACGGGTCGGTGGGAGGCAATCGGTGGCAGCAGACGGTCCCGTAGATAACCCGGCCCTATGCCATGGAGCGCTTTGAAGATAGTTACCAAAACCTTGAAGCGCACCCGAAAGGCCACAGGTAGCCAGTGCAGTCTGCACAGGAGAGGTGTCTATCACCCGCGCAGCCGCATGTAGGCATACTTTTGTTTTGTACATGAGATTTCAGTTAATCAATGGAACGTATGTGTCTCTCTTTTCTCTCTTTTTGCACATGCAGTAAATTAAAACAAAAACAAATAAAAGGCTTGCATTGTATTTACAGCAGACAAAGATACTATAATACAATCCCAGCAGGGCTGGTTGGCCCCACCTGCGCTGGCAGAACAGCAGTCAAGGAACTTTGGTTGATGGGATCCAGGAGAAGAAGCTTTTCTGCCATGGCTCCCACCCTTTGGAACATCTTGTCATTGGAGGTGAGATCTGCCCCCAACCTCTTGGTTTCCCAGAAAGGCCTCAAAACCTGGCTCTGCCAACTTGGGCCCCCGATTGGACACTTTAAGGTAGAGTGACTGGTGGAATAAAAGAGAAGATTCCACCTCCACACCACACATCCTGGTTTTAGTTCCTGGTTTTAATTCCTATTAATGTGAATGTTTTCAATGATTTTACATTTCTGCTTTTGTCCGTGGTGAACAAAGCCCCCCTTGTCTATGATCTTATACAGGGGGGTTCCGCGGACCTTATGGGCATTACGGAGACCTGGTTGGGCACTGAAGGGGGCGTGCCCCTTGTTGAGATGTGCCCGCCGGGTTTCCGTGCATTCCATCAGCCGAGGGCCCAGGGTAGGGGTGGGGGGTGGCGGTTGTGATTAGAGAGAGTCTAGAGCCGAGGGAGACCACTGTACCTCAGATTGCCGGGTGCGAATCCCTCTTTGTGAGATGGGGTCGTAGGTGTCAGATGGGTTTGCTGATCACGTACCTGGCTCCTTGCTGCGTGACAGCTGCCCTGCCCGAGCTCCTGGAGGTGCTGGCTGGGGTGGCAGTTGAGACCCCCAGACTTTTAGTCATGGGGGACTTTAACTTGCCATCTTCCGGCTCGTCATCGACGGCAGCTCGGGAGTTCACGGCTTCCATGACGGCCTTGGACCTGACCCAAGTAGTTGATGGCCCTACTCACATTGGGGGTGGCACTCTGGACCTGATTTTTCTCTCTGGTCAGTGGTTGAGAGATCTGGACTTAAAGGAAATAGTCACTGAACCTTTGTCATGGTCAGATCACTCTCTTCTTCGCCTGGACTTTCTGACCGCCATTCACCACCGCAGGGAGGCGGAGCCGACACGTTGGTTCCGCCCCAGGCGCCTGATGGACCCGGATGGGTTCCGGACGGAGCTTGGGCCATTTCCTGAGGTCTGGCTCACGGCTCGGCTGAGGAACTTGTTGCGGCCTGGGAACGGGCGGCGGGGCCTTAGACCGTGTCGTGCCTTTGCGGCCTCTGACCCGGCGCAGGTCCCAACCGGCTCCTTGGTTCTCCGAGGAGCTGAGAGGATGAAGCGCGGAGAAGGCGCCTAGAGAGTTCCTGGAGGTCTAGCCGCTCGAAGCTGATCGGACACTAGTGAAGTCCTATACTAGGACTTACCTAGTGGCATTGAGGAAGCGAGGCGTAGCTCGCCTCCTCCCTCATTGCATCGGCAGATAACCGCCCAGCCGCCCTGTTTGGGTGACTCGCTCCCTCCTACACCAGGGGCGGGATGACCCGTTGCAGGGACGTGCTGAGGAGTTTAACGGTTATCTATACGATAAAATCGTTCAACCGGGATGGTCTGGACCAAGATTGCGTGATGCGGGTGAGATGCTCGAGGGTGGTCTTGGCGATATTGTTTGGGATGAGTTTGACCCTGTGGCTCCCGAGGACATGGACAGGTTGTTGGGTAGGCTGAATGCCACCACGTGTTTACTGGACCCGTGCCCCTCCTGGCTGGTGCTGGCCACCCAGGAGGTGACACGAGGCTGGCTCCAGGCGATTACGACCGCTTCTTTGGTGGAGGGCGTCTTCCCGGCCGCCTTGAAAGAGGCGGTGGTGAGGCCCCTCCTTAAGAGGCCTTCCCTGGACCCAGCTGTTTTAGGTAACTATCGTCCGGTCTCCAACCTTTGCTTCGCAGCGAAGGTTGTAGAGAGTATGGTGGCATATCAGTTTCCCTTGCACCTGGATGAAACTGTCTATCTAGACCCGTTCCAGTCCGGTTTCCGGCCCGGTTACAGCACGGAGACGGCTTTGGTCGCGTTGGTGGATGATCTCTGGAGGGCCAGGGATAGGGGTTGTTCCTCTGCCGTGGTCCTATTAGACCTCTCAGCGGCTTTCGATACCATCGACCATGGTATCCTGCTGCGCCGGTTGGAGGGATTGGGAGTGGGAGGCACCGTTTATCGGTGGTTCTCCTCCTATCTCTCCGACCGGTCGCAGTCGGTGTTGACAGGGGGCAGAGGTCGGCCCGGGCGCCTCACTTGTGGGGTGCCGCGGGGTCGATCCTCTCGCCTACTGTTTAACATCTACATGAAGCCGCTGGGTGAGATCATCAGTGGTTTCGGTGTGAAGTACCAGCTGTATGTGGATGACACCCAGCTGTACTTTTCTACACCGGACCACCCCAACTATCAGTGCTGTCCCGGTGTCTGGAGGCCGTGCGGGTCTGGATGGGGAGAAACAGGCTCAAGCTCAATCCCGCCAAGACAGAGTGGCTGTGGATGCGGCATCCCGGTACAGTCAGCTAAATCGGCTGACCATCGGTGGCGAGTCATTGGCTTTTATATAATAAGTCCATGTTCTTTTTACATACCAATGATTCAAACACTAATAGCAGGACAAGAAAAATGAATAATGCATACTTTTATAATTACACACAGACAAAAATCACACTACATTGAAAATTGGAAGAACACCAATTCTCCATCTATTAAGCAATTGGTTTGGCGAGATTATCTCTCATTCTATATTCATTCAAATATTTAATGACCAGGAGTACTGATCCAAGGTCTACTTAGAAATTAGGGCCGTAAATACTAATCTATGTTTACTTTTCTATTTTCAAACTAACTGACCTCATGTAAATAGTGTTAAGAATATAACTGCATGAAAAGGCATAAAGATACATGTTTATTTTATTTATTTTTTATTTAATCACATTTATATACCGCCCTATCTCCCAGGGGACTTAGGGCGGTTTACAGCCTAATAAAACATGCATATAAATACAGAATAAAACACCAATTTAAAAAACTTATTAAATAAGGCCGAATGTTAAAAATTGCGATAAAAATAATAAAACCCCATTAAAACCAAATTAAAATTTAAAATCCTAGTCCAGTCCTGCGCAAATAAATAGATGTGTCTTAAGCTCGCGGCGAAAGGTTCAAAGGTCGGAAAGTTGACGAAGACCTGGGGGAAGTTCGTTCCAGAGGGTGGGAGCCCCCACAGAAAAGGCTCTCCCTCTGGGCGTCGCCAGTCGGCACTGCCTGGCTGACGGCACCCTAAGGAGTCCCTCCTGGCTGGTGCTGGCCACTCAGGAGGTGACACGAGGCTGGCTCCAGGCGATTACGACCGCTTCTTTGGTGGAGGTGTCTTCCGGCCGCCTTGAAAGAGGCGGTGGTGAGGCCCTCCTTAGAAGCCTTCCCTGGACCCGGCTGTTTTAGGTAATTATCGTCCGGTCTCAACCTTGCCGCAGCGAAGGTTGTAGAAATATGGTGGCATATCAGTTTCCCTTGCACCTGGATGAAACTGTCTATCTAGACCCGTTCCAGTCCGGTTTCCGGCCCGGTTACAGCACGGAGGCGGCTTTGGTCGCGTTGGTGGATGATCTCTGGAGGGCCAGGGATGAGGTTGTTCCTCTGCCCTGGTCCTATTAGACCTCTCAGCGGCTTTCGATACCATCGACCATGGTATCCTGCTGCGCGGTTGGAGGATTGGGAGTGGGAGGCACCGTTTATCGGTGGTTCTCCTCCTATCTCTCCGACCGTCGGCCGCGTCGGTGTTGACAGGGGGCAGAGGTCGGCCCGGGCGCCTCACTTGTGGGGTGCCGCAGGGGTCGATCCTCTTGCCCCTACTGTTTAACATCTACATGAAGCCGCTGGATGAGATCATCAGTGGTTTCGGTGTGAAGTACCAGCTGTATGTGGATGACACCCAGCTGTACTTTTCTACACCGGACCACCCCAACTATCAGTGCTGTCCCGGTGTCTGGAGGCCGTCTGGTCTGGATGGGGAGAAACAGGCTCAAGCTCAATCCCGCCAAGACAGAGTGGCTGTGGATGCGGCATCCCGGTACAGTCAGCTAAATCCATGGCTGACCATCGGTGGCGAGTCATTGGCTTTTATATAATAAGTCCATGTTCTTTTTACATACCAATGATTCAAACACTAATAGCAGGACAAGAAAAATGAATAATGCATACTTTTATAATTACACACAGACAAAAATCACACTACATTGAAAATTGGAAGAACACCAATTCTCCATCTATTAAGCAATTGGTTTGGCGAGATTATCTCTCATTCTATATTCATTCAAATATTTAATGACCAGGAGTACTGATCCAAGGTCTACTTAGAAATTAGGGCCGTAAATACTAATCTATGTTTACTTTTCTATTTTCAAACTAACTGACCTCATGTAAATAGTGTTAAGAATATAACTGCATGAAAAGGCATAAAGATACATGTTTATTTTATTTATTTTTTATTTAATCACATTTATATACCGCCCTATCTCCCAGGGGACTCAGGGCGGTTTACAGCCTAATAAAACATGCATATAAATACAGAATAAAACACCAATTTAAAAAACTTATTAAATAAGGCCGAATGTTAAAAATTGCGATAAAAATAATAAAACCCCATTAAAACCAAATTAAAATTTAAAATCCTAGTCCAGTCCTGCGCAAATAAATAGATGTGTCTTAAGCTCGCGACGAAAGGTTCAAAGGTCGGAAAGTTGACGAAGACCTGGGGGAAGTTCGTTCCAGAGGGTGGGAGCCCCCACAGAAAAGGCTCTCCCTCTGGGCGTCGCCAGTCGGCACTGCCTGGCTGACGGCACCCTAAGGAGTCCCTCCCTGTGAGAGCGCACGGGTCGGTGGGAGGCAATCGGTGGCAGCAGACGGTCCCGTAGATAACCCGGCCCTATGCCATGGAGCGCTTTGAAGATAGTTACCAAAAACTTGAAGCGCACCCGAAAGGCCACAGGTAGCCAGTGCAGTCTGCACAGGAGAGGTGTCACATGGGAGCCACGAGGGGCTCCCTCTATCACTCGCGCAGCCGCATGTAGGCATACTTTTGTTTTGTACAAGAGATTTCAGTTAATCAATGGAACGTATGTGTCTCTCTTTTCTCTCTTTTTGCACATGCAGTAAATTAAAACAAAAACAAATAAAAGGCTTGCATTGTATTTACAGCAGACAAAGATACTATAATACAATCCCAGCAGGGCTGGTTGGCCCCACCTGCGCTGGCAGAACAGCAGTCAAGGAACTTTGGTTGATGAGATCCAGGAGAAGAAGCTTTTCTGCCATGGCTCCCACCCTTTGGAACATCTTGTCATTGGAGGTGAGATCTGCCCCCAACCTCTTGGTTTCCCAGAAAGGCCTCAAAACCTGGCTCTGCCAACTTGGGGCCCCGATTGGACACTTTAAGGTAGAGTGACTGGTGGAATAAAAGAGAAGATTCCACCTCCACACCACACATCCTGGTTTTAGTTCCTGGTTTTAATTCCTATTAATGTGAATGTTTTCAATGATTTTACATTTCTGCTTTTATTATATTGTAAGTTGCCTTGGATAGTGTGTTGAGTAGCATATGAATTTAATAAATAAATAAAGGAAAAGCAGACTACTTCTTTTTCTCCTCACTCTGTAGGAGAAATTGTGCAGGACTGAGCTAGATTTTAAACTTATGGTTTTAATTGGGTTTTATTTTTATATTTTAATTAACGGGCTTTTAGAATAAGTTTTTTAATTGTTTTTATATTGTATTTATGTGTTTTTTAAGTGCCTGTGAACCGCCCTGAGTCCTTCGGGAGATAGGGCGGTATATAAATATGATTAAATAAATAAATAAATAAATAAATAAATAAATTATCATATTGTAAGTTGCCTTGGATAGTGTGTTGAGTAGCATATGAATTTAATAAATAAATAAAGGAAAAGCAGACTACTTCTTTTTCTCCTCACTCTGTAGGAGAAATTGTGCAGGGACACTCATTTGGACTGGACTGGACTGGACTTACTGGACTGATGGACTGGAATGGAATGGAACGGAACAGAATGGAACGGAATGGAATAGTTCTTTATTGGCCAAGTGTGTCAAATTTCAACAAGGAATTTGTCTCCGGTGTACATATAAGGAACAAAATAATACATCATAAATCATAAGAGACAACTAAGAAAGTGATAGTCCTAAGACACCAAGAATAGGATAGGATAGGATAGGATAGGATAGGATAGGATAGGATAGGATAGGATAGGATAGGATAGGATAGGATAGAATAGAATAGAATAGAATTTTATTGGCCAAGTGTGATTGGACACACAAGGAATTTGTCTTGGTGCATATGCTCTCAGTGTACATAAAAGAAAAGAAAAAAAATACCTTCATCAAAGGTACAACATTTACAACACAAATGATGGTCATAGGTTGCAATTTAACTGTTAGTGATAGCAACAAAAAGTTACAGTCATACAGTCATAAGTGGAAAGAGATTGGTGATGAAAACGATGAGAAGATTAATAGTAGTGCAGATTCAGTAAATAGTCTGACAGTGTTGAGGGAATTATTTGTTTAGCAGAGTGATGGCCTTCGGGGGAAAAACTGTTCTGGTGTCTAGTTGTTCTGGTGTGCAATACTCTATAGCGTCGTTTTGATGGCAGGAGTTGAAACAGTTTATGTCAGGATGTGAGGGATCTGTAAATATTTTCACAGCCCTCTTCTTGATTCATGCAGTATACAGTTCTTCAATGGAAGGCAGGTTGGTAGCAATTATTTTTTCTGCAGTTCTAATTATCCTCGGAAGTCTGTGTCTTTCTTGTTGGGTTGCAGAACCAAACCAGACAGTTATAGAGGTGCAAATGACAGACTCAATAATTCCTCTGTAGAACTGGATCAGCAGCTCCTTGGGCAGTTTGAGCTTACTGAGTTGGCGCAGAAAGAACATTCTTTGTTGTCCTTTTTTAATGATGTTTTTGATGTTAGCTGTCCATTTGAGATCTTGCGATATGATAGAACCCAGAAATTTGAAGGTTTCTACTGTTGATACTGTGTTGTCAAGTATTGTGAGAGGTGGAAGTATGGAAGGGTTTTTCCTAAAATCTACCACCATTTCTACGGTTTTGAGTGTGTTCAGTTCCAGATTGTTTTGGTTGCACCACAAGGCTAGTCGTTCGACCTCTCGTCTATATGCGGATTCGTCATTGTCTCGAATGAGACCAATCACTGTTGTGTCATCTGCGAGGGATCTGTAAATATTTTCACAGCCCTCTTCTTGATTCATGCAGTATACAGTTCTTCAATGGAAGGCAGGTTGGTAGCAATTATTTTTTCTGCAGTTCTAATTATCCTCTGAAGTCTGTGTCTTTCTTGTTGGGTTGCAGAACCAAACCAGACAGTTATAGAGGTGCAAATGACAGACTCAATAATTCCTCTGTAGAAGAGGAATTATTGAGTTAATTAATAATTAATAAGAGTAAAAAGGAGTGATTCGTACAGCTTTTTCAAGAGAGTAGCTATGAAAGCCCATATGCCTGCTTTGCTCAAAAAGCAGAGGCAGCTGCTTGCAAAGAAAGGGCAAGGAGTACCATGGGCAAGTCAGTACTGAGCTGAACAAGATCTAAGTGTCACTAGGACTCACTCTTCTCTACACATGTCTGATAGCAAGCCACAGCAAGGCACAACTTTCCAATACCATAGTCAGATACTTTTGCTAACGCTATTACTTGACATCCTTTTAAATGGAGGTGACAGATACAAATTCCACTCAGCAAAGAGGAATCAGCGTGGTTCATCTTTGGGCAGAAGATTATAAGAAAATACTAGGCCTGCAGGTAAAGTGAGAAATTAAACAGGCATACGAAAAGAAAGAGAAGATAAGCCACCACTGTGATATTGCCAAGCAAATGGCATGGATCCTATATTTCCATGATGCTGTTTGGAGTCAAATTTAATTCAAAATATACTTTATTTGCCATGTTGAATTTCTTACGTTTACCAGAGCATAAGTGTTACAGAGTCTCCGAGTATTGTATCCCCATCCCTCTCCATTCCCTACAGAAGGAAAGCATTAAATAAGTCTACCCGATGCCTTAAAGGTAAAGGTAAAAGTTCCCTTCGCACATATGCGCTAGTCGTTCCCACCTCTAGGGGGCAGTGCTCATCTCCATTTCAAAGCCGAAGAGCCAGAACTGTCTGAAGATGTCTCCATGGTCATGTGGCCAGCATGACTAAACGCCAAAGGCACACGGAACGCTGTTAGCTTCCCACCAAAGGTGGTCCCTATTTTCCTATTTGCATTTTTTACATACTTTCAAACTGCTAGGTTGGCAGAAGCTGGGACAAGTAACGGGAGCTCACCTCATTACGCAGCACTAGGGATTCGAACTGCTGAACTACCGACCTTTCAATCAACAGACTCAGTGTCTTAGCCACTAAGCCACCACGTCCCATCCCGATGTCTTAGAAAACACTAAATTTGCAAAAAGGACTTATTCTCCCTTCTTCCGTCTATTTTTTTCAAAACACTAGGGTTTATCATAAAATAAAATGATTTGTCAATAGGCATGCAACTCTGGAAGGAAGTGTTCCCTTTCACAATGCCTAACAAACCAATAGTATACATTGCTATAAAATACCATGGTTATTGTTAGTTTAGATGGGCTTTAGAAGAAATGTGTTAAAAAATGTATGGAGGACAAATGCAGCAAGGGCTTTTAGCCAGGAAAGCTAAGAATGGAACATCTATTTTGAAAGGTCATATATTTCCGCTGAGCACATAAGCTAGATAAAATAATAGAAAATGACGATTTGCCATCATGCCTGGTTTATAAGCTTCCAATTGGCTTTTGGATGGCTAGAGATGCAGACAGGTTCCTTGCTTTGATTTAGAGTTGATCTGAGACCAGAAAAAGACAGCCAATGGAGGGGATCACACAAAGAGTCAATTAATTTTTATCAGGAAACATAGCCTGTACTATCACACTGAAAGGGAGGTTGTTTTGACAACAAGCTTTCCACCTCATCTAGAAAAATCAATTTGTTCCTACCTTTTTTTTCTAATCTAGTGAAAATGACAATTTCCAAGAATCTCTTATCTGAATACAAACTAATGGTTATGAGAAAACAGTATTAAATACACATTAAGAAAACATACAAGAGAGAACATTGTGCTTAATAATAACTAATCTGGTATCTCCAAAGAGAAATTCTGCCTATCCTGACTTTTCAGAGTTCTGTAATATTATCATCAAGCACTTGAATAAGAACATCATGATTCCTGGCTCTTGGATCTCTTTCCAAGTGCAGCAGAAGACAGTGATGACAGTAAGGCTCAGAGTGATCCATCAATATATTCAGTCCTATAATTGGAGTCCTCCAAATCAAAGAGCACTGTCCTACTCTTGTCTTCATGGAAAAACACCTGGCAAAACCTTATTTCCACAGCCTTGTGGACTACAGGTTATCATTTTCTGTACAAGGTTGGTGCGAGCTCCCTTTTGCTGCTGAGATAGTATCATATATAGGAAAGTTTGGGCAAGAAAGCTCACTTTCCTGCTTCCATTTTCTTGAGCTGAATTGTCTTTTACAGAAGAATGGGATTTTATCATTATCATTATTATTATTCCTTCTATCAACTTTGCCTATTTCATTTCATTGTTCTGATTAATGGGCTGTGAGAATATCCTTGAGAAAGAGGGGAAAGAGCAGAAGCAAAGGCAACGGTCACATAAGAGAACCTCAGTCTAAAGCAGGAATGTAATTTGAGCAAGCATTTCAAACTGGACTGTCCCTAGTTTTCTTTAAATAAGAAGCAAGAAGGGGAGAGGTCTATTCAGAATTGCAAGATTCTGTTACTGTAACCCTATAATAAAAGTAATTTTAGTATTTGTGACTTTGGTGCTCATGTCTAGTCTGCCTTGAAGGGTTGACATCTACTGCGAGAGTGGAATTTCCTTCTTTAGGTTTTGCTAGAGGATATTATGGGTTTTCCCTATTAACTTCCTGTGAATGCAGAATAAAAGAGGAAATGATGATAAAGAATATTATCTGGATTCATAAAAACATTCTTGGCAATGTCATCAAAATACTTGAGTATGAGTCATGGGCTAAGACTCCCCCAGTCATTTGAAGAATAGGCAATTCTTACACAGCAAGAATAGACAATTCTCACAAAGCAAGACTAAACAATTCTCAAAAAGCAAGAATAGATAATTCTCGCAAAGAAAGTGGGGTCCTTCTGAAAGTGGGGAATTGATATTTTTTTTAATTTGTCATTAAAAGTCCTAAGCAAGCAAGTGTTCACATTATGGATTACACAAAGTTATTTAGGGTGCTTAAACTTTAAGATACACCAAAATTTGCTAACACTGAAAATGAAATTTTGTGCATGATGTACTGATTAAGATAGGAAAAGGCTCAGAGAATTCCAGTTCATCATCAGTTATATAGAAGCTCAATGGATAACTCCTGGCCATCTAGCACCACTCAGCCTAAACTACCTCACAGCATTGTATTGTGGGGAAATTGGAGGAGGAGAATGCTAAAAACGCTGCCACAGCTCCTGGAGGAAACGTGAAATATGGATCTAATGGAAGGATGAATGAAACTGATTAAAATTTAAAGTTGCATTAGCCGCCTTCTAAAAGTATTCCTTTCTTTTGAGTTGAGATTTGGAGACAGCAAAACTCTGCACTTGGGAGTTTCCATTGAATTCAGAAAAAAAGCAACTTGACAAAGCAAGGCACTTGCCAAACTGACAAACATCTGTCAAACTTAGCATCTTCCTTCTAGCCATGGCTACCCAGGTGACAATGGAAAATGTGCAAGCACCAAGTGGAAAACAACTTTTGATGACTATCATTCACAGCATTTGGAATTCAAAGTTCTTAGCCTCTAGATACTGAACTCTCTGGACACTGGACAATTTAACTAACAGGGTCAGCAGTCAATGATCAGCACCGTCCCTACAAACTCTTTCCTTATGGAGGGCTAAAGCTCTAAAAAGTAGTATGCCCAAATTTTACTCCTTCTTATACTTATTTGGTAAAGATATTCATGCTGTGCACTTAATTTAATCCTTCTCTTCACACATTTGGGCAAGTTATACAATGAAAAACCAACCCTCCCCAAAGTTCAGATATATTGAGTATTTTTTTTTCTGTTTTCCCCCAAAAAAAACTTCAGCTAAAAGGACTGCTCATTAGTCATTGCTGCCAAAGATGGTAATATAATATGTGTAAATTGCTTACAGCTTTCCCAACAGAATCTGTAAGAACATGAATACAAGTGTTTTTATAATAAATCCAGTTGTTGATTTTTGTTGTTGATTTTTTTTGTTCATATTCCATTCCTGTTAGCTGCTGGCTGGGTTATCCCAAAACAACAATGGAAAAGAACACCTAAACAATGATATTTAAAGCGAGGGTGTTGAAAATTTAACAAACAACAACAAAAAGAGATGAGAAAAAATTGAAACAAAGGATATAGTTATTCAGACTTGATCATTTTTATTTGTTATATTAACAATATTCCCTAATAGGTTTTCTTTGCCTAAACCAATTCATTTATTCATTTATTACTTCAACATTGTGCAGCAATCTAGAAGCAGCTTCTGCTGCTAAAACTACATATACAGTACAATGAAACTGAAAGACATCCATCTCTGCAATAGGCTACTGAAATGCAATATTTAAAAAATTACCTCAGATTATTTTTTGATTTTACACTTTCAGTAACTTTCATAAGCTAACTCCTAGTAACCGTCTTTCTGAGGAAAACTTTATCAGAATTACAAATGCATTTCAAAATACAGGCATAAAGTAAGAATGAAAGATCTATCATTTCTTCCAAAAAAATGGGAAAATTCTTGGTCAAATTAAAAAAATATGTGCCCCAAATTTATGTGACAACTGAGTGGATCGGAAAATGTAAACAAAGCAACTGGAAACTTGACAGCATAACTGAGAATTTTGTCAATTGTTTTAAAAAGTGTTATCTGCAAAGGAGGAATGCCTCAACATAGATGAGGTATACAACTACAGCTGCTTGTCCCATGTTATGATATGTTGCTGCGATATTACCATATGATAGTGTGATACTCACAAAAAGTAAAAGCAACTGGCAGATTCATGTAAAACCTTGATCCATCATCCCCCTCAGAGAAACGTGCTGTCGAGAATTAGAAGGACATTGGAAAAATAAGGATTGAAACTGAAGGTATACAGCTACTTTGCCTCACCATCACCTTGGACCATAACAGCAAGATTTTGTGTTTCATCTTCTTGCCTCGCAGCATCCTTTTTACAAGACAATTCATTTAAGTACCTGCCATCTGTATTTATTACTCTAGAATTTCCAAGCAAATACTTTATGTGGCATTATATAATTGAAGAAAAAGCGATTACCCAGCATCTCTGAGTGATAGATTTCCACATGAGCTTTTCTCTAAATGGCATTAACTTTCAGTTCTGCCTCCAATTTTAGAAATGCAATGGACTTTTGTTGCTGTTTCTACTCATTATTCACTTTCAAGGAAAGTTCATCATCTACTCTTAGTATTCCATTAACTTATTTATTTATTTATTTTTGTCACAACATCATACAAAAAGATTATATAGTATATACACATATAAACATATATAGGAAGAAGAAAAGAAAAACAATAGGACAGGAACGGTAGGCACGTTTGTGCGCTTATGCACGCCCCTTATGGTCCTCTTAGGAATGGGGTGAGGTCAATAGTAGAAAGTTTTTGGTTAAAGCTATTAGGATTATGGGAAGAGACCACAGAGTCAGGTAAAGTATTCCAAGCACTGATGATTCTGTTGCAGAAGTCATATTTTCTGCAATCTAGATTAAAGCGGTTTACATTAAGTTTAAATCTATTGGTTGCCCTTGTATTATTGCAATTAAAGCTGAAGTAGTCTTTGACAGGAAGGACATTACAATAGATGATTCTGTGAGTTAAACTTAGGTCTTGTCGAAGGCGACGGAGTTCCAAGTTTTCTAAGCCTAGGATTTCAAGTCTGGTGGGATAAGGTATTTTGTTGTTTTCAGAGGAATGGAGAACTCTTCTTGTAAAATATTTCTGGACACGTTCAATTGTATTGATGTCAGAGATGTGGTGAGGGTTCCAAACAGGTGAGCTGTATTCTAGAATTGGTCTAGCAAATGTTTTATATGCTCTGGTTAGTAGTGTGGTGTTTTTGGAAAAGAAGCTACGCAAAATTAGGTTTACAACTCTTAGAGCTTTTTGCTATGTAGTTGCAGTGGGCTTTGGCACTTAGATCATTTGACATGAAAACTCCAAGGTCTTTAACGGGATGGGGTCGTCTGTAAGGTAATGTCCATCTAGTATGTACTTAGTTTTAGAGTTCTTTTTCCTATATGTAAGACTGAGCATTTGCTGGTTGAAATTTGGAGCTGCCAATTTTAGACCAAGCGGTTAGATGGTCAAGGTCGTTTTGAATGATAGAAGTGTTGTCTGTGGTGTTAAATAGTTTGACATCGTCAGCAAAGAGAACACAATTACTTGAGATATGGTCACAAAGATCATTAATGTATAGAATAAAGAGTGTTGGTCCAAGGCGCTGCCTTGAGGAACGCCACTCTTGACAGGAACAGGATTTGATAAAGCATTGCCAATTTTGACCACTTGTTGTCTGTTAGACAGAAAAGCAGATATCCATTTGTGGAGGGTCCTGAGATGCCATAGGATGTTAGTTTAAGGAGAAGTTTATCGTGTACTACTGAGTCAAAAGCTTTGCAGAAGTCTATGTAGATTGCATCTATTGATTTGCCTTGATCTAGATTTGAAGTCCATATGTTTTTGCAGTGGAGAAGTTGTAAGTTACATGATAACTTTTCCTGAAACCAAATTGTTTGTTGGAGAGTAGGTTGTTAGTTTCTAAGTGTGAGGTAATGGATTGATTGATGATAGATTCCATGACTTTGCAGGTGACGAGCAAAGGGAGATCGGTCTGTAGTTTTCGACTAAGCTGGGGTCTCCTTTTTGAAGATGGGGATGACTGTGGCTAGTGACCAAAGTTTGGGAAGAGAACTGGTAGTGAAAGCTTTATCAAAGATAATACTTAGGGGTTCAGCTATATTAATGGAAAGTTTTTTTAAGAAATATGCACATAGACCATCAGGTCCAATAGAAAGCGATGGTTTTAAGTTGTGAAGAGCTTTACCAACGTTGTCTTCTGTGAAATCTATATGAGTTAAATCATCATAGTCATTGCTGGTTCGTTTGTGGAATGTTGGATATGTGTTATCGGAGTTAACAAAAACTGAGCCAAAGAAAATGTTGAAGAGGTTTGCTTTGACTGTTTCGTCATTGCATTCTTTGTTGTTAGAATCTTTTAGTGGTGGGATGGATCTTGAATCTTTAAGTTTACTGTTGACAAAATTATAATTATCATCCAACAGATAAAATTTTCATTTTACTCCTGAGCAGCTCTCTTTCTCTTTCTAGAAAAAAAAGTACTCATCACCAGGATAAGCCTCTCCAACTATTAGCTATGCCAAAGCCTGATAGAAAACGTGAGGGTGAGCACACTTGTCTCGTGTGATACATTTCTTAGCTCATGATCCATAACAGGATCTTACGTTCTGAGATGAAATTTCTGGCTAGAAATAGACAGCATATGCCCTGAGATTGCTAATTAAGAGAAGAGGTAGTTGGGTGCTTCAAACAAATCCTTCCCAAATCTTGTGCTTTCCAGCTGTGCTGGGACTATAATTCCCAGAATTTGCAGTTTGCAAATCCCAGTTCATTTGGGAGGGCATCAAGTTGAAAAACACTACTTCTCTCTGACAAATGTTAAAATTGGATAAGGCAATAGAAATGCCTATGGAACCAAGCTCTGTAGTTTAGTATCACTACTTGAAAAACAAGAGTCAACATAAACATGTATTATCAGTTATGGCAGGAATTGTTTTGAAGTTGTCTATGTGTATGCATGGAAAAGTTAACTGACTAAGGCATCTGATTCAGAAGCACTGTCCATTTAGCAGCAAATGGAGGTATCTTTAAATACTCAGGCAAAAAGTGCTTCCACGAGAAAATATTTTTCATGCCTTTGTGTTTCCTTGTTTTCATCTGTAAAGAGCTAGCAGGACAACCTTCTACGACAGCAACAGACACGAATGCTAAGTAGTCAGACAAGGAATCTAGCATAAATATCAAAGATTACCACACAGAATAAGACAAAAAAACAACAACAACCCTTAACAGTACTTTGCACAATGTTATCTGAAATAGCTCTTAGGAAACTGAAGGATGCTGGCAAGGCATATGGGTTGCTAAAGAAGAGTGCTGAGATGCTGCACTTAAATCAGAATACAGCTGGAAGGGACCTTAGAGGTCTTCTAGTCCAACCCCCTGCTCAAGCATGAGACCCTATACCATTTCACAGAGGTCTTTTCTTGAAAATGTTCAATGATGAAGCACTTACAACTTCTGAAGGCAAGCTGTTCCACTGGTTAATTGTTCTCACTGCTAGGAAGTTTCTTCTGGATTCATATTAAAACAAACAATGAAGTACAGTAATTCAGATGAAACTCAGTATTTCCCTGAACGAAGCACTGCAATTAAGCCAACTGACCTTATGCACTTGAAGTAGCTAAGGAATATCTCATCTCTTTTTTGAACCCTTCATGCCCAAAGCAAACATCACCAGTGAGAAATGTCAAAAAGTGACATTTTTGAATACAGGTAGTCCTCGACTTACAGCCATTTGTTTAATGACCGTTCAAACTTACAACGGCACTGAAAAAAGTGATTTATTACCATTTTTCACACTGACAATCACTGCAGCACCCCCATGGTCATGTGATCAAAATTCAGATGCTTGGCAACTGGCTCATATTTATGACAGTTGCAGTTTCCCAGGGTCATGTGATCCCTTTTGCCACCTTCTGACAAAGTCAGTGGGGAATTCAGATCTACTTAACTATCATGTTACTAAATTAACAACTACAGTGATTCACTTACTAACTGTGGCAAGAAAGGTCTTAAAAGGGTGCAAAACTCACTTAATGACTGTTTTCCTTAGCAATGAAAATTTTGGACTCATCACATCAACATCTACATTGTCATTTCTAAGTCTGGTAAATTATACCTGTTGTCATGAGTTTGACTTTCTTTATATTTAATCCTAGTTCCATTTTTTAAAACAATTTCTTTATTTTCATTACCAGAATTTATAGATCAACTGTATTTTTAACCTATTATAGTGATATCCGCAGGTTATTGAAGTTTTACTTTAATTTTAACTGGCTCATCTTTCAATCCAGCCTTTCTTAATATATATTCAGCACACAGAATAAATAAGGAGAAATTATACATCCCAACTCATTCCTTTGCCAAGCTGAAGCCAATATGTGTCATCATATTCCATCCAGTGGCTTTCCATCCTGTGTGTAGGGCTATGATTCCCATTATACTAAAAACATTGCACAGTTTGGCATAGTTGAGCCTTTCTATGGTCAATAGAGTACACACTGACTTCTTCTCAGCATTCAGTTTCAGTAAAAATCAGCAATAATAGCTCTTATTTCCCCAGCTTTCTCTAAAACCACCTTGAACCTCTGGCATCTCCCTTTCTATGTATCTCACTAATCTATATTGGAGATTGATTCTCCTCCTCCTCCTCCTCCTCCCTCCTCCCTCCTCCCCACCCCCACCACCTGTCAACTCCGAAATGGACCTGTGCTGCTACAGCCATCTTTTCATTTCTCAGCTTGCCACACATTATGGGAGGAGGGAGAGGTTTGGAATGTGAGACCAGAAAATAACAACAGATTATCTCATGGGAATCAAGACAATCTCAGCAGATGCTTGCCAGAGACTTGAAGAAGTTTCCCTGAAGACACCAGAACACCTAATTGGACAATGTGACCTGTGGCAAGGAGGGAGGGGAATATTTATTATTTAATTATGCATAAACCACAGGAAAGAGCTAGAGTTGGTTTTGCTTTCCTGCATGCCGCAATTAGATACTCAATAAAGCTATTTTTAAAGAGATTTGATTGTATCGATTTGCTGGCTTGGTTGGGTTTGTCAGTTGGAACCTTGACATTAAACCAACTCTAGCTATTTCCCACGGTTTTCACATAATTAAAGAATAGATATTCCCCTTCCTCCTTTCCACAGGTCACTACCACCACCACTGCCACCCCCTCCCCTCCCCCTTGAAAACTCTATTAAGCCTCTTTTGGGAGTGGCATACGTGGTTGACCTATTCCAAATTCTTGGCTACTGCATCATTCTCCAGATTTGCCAGCATGACTTTGTTAAACACTTTGCCAGTTCAGCTTGTTACTTGCCATATATCAGTATAAATTCCATCAAGTCTTATAGCATTCAGACTTGGTAATGACTAGAGTGCTGATTTAAACTTCATCTGCTGGCACTAAAGTTTTTAAAAATACAGAACTTAGATATTGACACCTCTACCCTGCAGAATGTCAGAATGTCTCCTTCCATTTTTGTTTAATTTTCTTTAAATCAATTATTATATGTATCCACTGACATTCTTTAGCACACCAACTTGGGGTTAGAATCTCTTGAGGTCAGAGATCTTCAAGAAGACTTTGCTTGTTTTTCCATGTCTGTTTCCATCTTCAATGTCGTTAACAGATTTTGTTGCTGCTTATTTCTTATATGAGCTCTCTGAAATCCTGTGATTTGTTCCTTCCTGAGATTTCAGTCTTTCTTGGATTTGGATTCTCCTCTTCACAAATTCTACTGTTTGTTCTGACTTGTTTGGTTTCTTGATATTTGGAGTCCCTTTTCACATTCATTCCCAACTTCTTTGATTTCATTCCGTACTTCCTCTGGTTCCCTGTTAATGAGGTTTAGGATTTCAAAGTGATTATGGGTGTTCTTTCTGAAAATGCTAGTTATTGAAGAGCGGATAGCATGCTACTATTTCATACCCAATACAGCAGTGGTTCTCAACCTTTATAGTGCTGAGACCCCTTTAATACAATTCCCCACGATGTGGTGACCCCAACCGTAAAATTATTTTCGTTTTAAATTTATCGCGCCTAAAGCTGTATTGGCTAGCGATTTGAACTGCTTGCGATTGCCTTGAGGACGGAGGCATTAAAGCGGAGACTCCTCCCCTATTAAGTGTATCGCGCCTGAAGCCAGATTAGGCTAGCGATTGGGAGTGATTGCAGCTGGCTTGAGAGGGAGACATCAGAGCAAAGATTTCTCTCTTTTTTAATTCATTGTGCCTGAAGCCAAATTCGGCTAGCGATTTGAAGAGCCTGCAGCTGGCTTGTGGAGTCAACCATTGGAGCGCGATTCTTCGACTCGCAAGTATACTTTCCATATTTTCGATGGTCTTAGGCAACCCTCGGCAAATCGTCATTCGACCCCCAACGGAGTCGCAACCCACAGGTTGAGAACCACTGCAATACAGGCTACCTTCAGTGCGTAAAGAAGAGCACACTGCAGGAAGATACAAAAGGAAACTCTTACCAGAGGTCCAGCAACTTTGCTGTTTCCAAAGAACAACAAATTGCATAATACTTAAGATGTACGGTTTTTAAAATATATTATTTATAATAATAGTATTAGACTTGGGATGCACCCATTATAAAGCCTTCAGAACTAAAGATCTCCATTTCTTTAGTTACAAAGGAATACAAAGTTGTGCAGAGTAACAGCTAGTTATACAGGTGCTTCTTATCCACCTTGTTTCATCCTTGCCAAGACTCCAGTAGATGAACTTGTCATTTAGTTATAGTTGCATATGAAAGTTTAGGCAACCCTGATCAAACAGCATGTTTCATGTAATTTATATGTATGAACAAAGCTGTCGTGTCCCACTCCTCCTCTGACGGCCGGGTCTGGGAAGTCTGTATCAAGCTTGGCCACGAAGCCTCTGCAGCTTTGTCAAATTCCTGTCAGAGTTCTCAGGGCAGGCAGGACTCCAAGGTGTGACTTCAGCAACCAGATGAGACTTTGCTTGACTCAAGGAATGCCAAAAAACAGATCCTTTATATAAACCATGGGGTGTGGCTCCATGACTCAGCACTTATCCAGGCCTGCCCCTCCCTTCCTTTTGCTGATGTCGCCTCTCCATTCTCCGGAAGCGGGGATCCGTCCACTGTGTCTTTCCGTCCTCCTGCTCTGCTGCCGGCAATTCTAGCACGTGGCTGGCTTCGTGCTCACATGCTGTAGGAGGGAGGTTTGTTTGCTCATTCTGTCCGGGCATGGTGCCAGGGCTGAGGGCTGGAGGCATGCCACGCCATTCTTCTTCACTATCAGTCTCTGGCTCAGATAGCAGGAGATGGGAGGGGCCCGGCTGAGGAGAGGAGGGCGGGCGAGGAACAACAAAAGCGAACAAAGGTTAACAAAACCTTCACATGTTACTAAGTTACAGGCAGCATTTTTCTCTAAATCTGAGTGCATATCTACTATTTACGTGCAGTTGTTTAAAAATTCAGAATAAAAACAATGAATACGGCAAATTAATACATTTGGATATCATTTTGATCATATTTGTACCTATGATCCCTGTCCTAATGTTCCCTTTAATTGTATTCATTTTATGTATTTAATTCATGCTTATACTTATATATATATTATCTAATACATACTTGACAAATAAATAAATAAATACATACATACATACATACATACATACATACATACATACATACATACATACATACTTTCTTTTGGCAGAAACAACAGCTTCCAAACATTTTCTCCACCCAGTTAAGAGCCTTTCAGTTTTTTCTTTCAAAATTTTCTCCTCTCCTCTTTGCAGAACTCTTTTAATTCAAAAATATTCTAAGATCTCCCAGCATACACTGCATGTTTGGACACCCTCCATAATTTTTCAATATCCTTGCTATTATTTTTTGTAAACTCATTTTCAAGCTTTTCAGTAATATGACAGACCTATACAGTACTATGAATATGTATATATCTTTAGAAATGTGTATATCATAATGATTTCCTAAAACCACAAAATATTCACTGCTCTGTTCTTTTTTGTTTCATCCTTCTTAGACTTTTTATTAACCTTGTTGCAATTTGATAAAATTAGTAAACTTGTCATGTTCACAATATTCTAAATTCACTTTGTTATGAATCATTACAATAAGGACAAGTATTTAACATTTCAAATGCAACAAAATACTGCTAATTATCATATTTATCGGTGATGAAATCATTTAAGGAACCTAATAAGGTGTTTTAGCTAGTTCTCTAGTTATCTCTAATTGTAGTATCTGTCTAATTGCCTGGATGATTACATCTTTCTAAAAAAAGTCGATCACATGTGGAGATAATCTCTTGCCTGTTTACAGCCTGGCCAACAACTAGATAATATAGCAGAAGTGAATATTCCCAAGATTTTCTAAGGAATTAGATATATATTGGCTATAGTTTTTATTTTTTATTTATTTATTTATTTGATTTTTATACCGCCCTTCTCCCGAAGGACTCAGGGCGGTGTACAGGCAAAAATAAAAACAGATAATACAATATACAACTTTAAAATGCAGATTAAGAAACGTATTTTAAAATTAGCCTGATAGGTTAAAATATACAAACTAAAACCCCATTTAAAATTAATTAATAAAAATTTAAAATTAATAAAATTCCATTCAAGCCAGCCCCGCGCGAATAAAAAGATGTGTCTTCAGTTCGCGACGGAATGTCCGAAGGTCAGGTATTTGGCGTAAACCCGGGGGAAGCTCATTCCAGAGTGTGGGAGCCCCCACAGAGAAGGCCCTTCCCCTGGGGGCCGCCAGCCGACATTGTTTGGCGGACGGCACCCTGAGAAGTCCCTCTCTGTGAGAGCGTACGGGTCGGTGGGAGGCATGTGGTAACAGCAGGCGGTCCCGTAAGTACCCAGGCCCTAAGCCATGGAGCGCTTTAAAGGTCATAACCAACACCATCAGTGGAATGATTTCAGTCAGTTTAAGTATGCTGATTAGTGTTGTGTTGTAGTTTATTTTAAATGAACTATTTGCTTAAACAACTGGAAGTCATATAATTTTTCAAAATTTAATATTTTTAAACAGTTTGAATATACTGTTCATTATATGTATGCAAGGCAAATGCTTTTGTTACATGTTAGAATTTCTCTCCCCTAACAGAAAAGACACATGGACGGTGTGATACAAACCTATAAGAAAAACCTTAACTAACTTCTAAGAGAATTGCAGATTATAAGCAAAGAAATCATTCCTGAACAGGCCAATTTCACTGAAGGTAATCGTTTGCAGCAGACCCAATTATGCAAAACTCTTACATTTGTGTTTTACTTTGGACACACAAATTGAAATAATTGCAAAATCATTCATGTGCTAAAAAAAAAAACCAAGCTCAGTGCTTTGCAGAAATGGCAGTAGACAGTTGAGTAACAATCTCTAGGTATTACTCTGCAATTACAGTATTGTCTAATAAGCTAGATTACTTTTGCTTTCCAAAATGTCTCAGGTGAGCGTGTTACCTACTGGAGAGGTTTTAAGAAATACCAATATTTTTGCAAATCAGGTATGAAACATTTGAGCAAGTTTTTCTAGGTCTGAAGGTGTAGAACTGACACTGAACTTAAAACCACGATTCCTCCTTTACCCTGTGGATATGAATAGAAAAAAATCTGGGATACATGCAACACCCACACTAAAACTGCCAATGCTTTGCTTATCATACCAGATAGTATTTCAAGCCTTAAGGGGAAAAAATTCTTTGGTGGCACAATAAAGTATCACAAGAAACAGTGGCTGGGGGTGGATGTAATATCTTTATTTTCTTCATCCTCTTCCTCACCATCAACAGAAATGCTAAGTGTAAGATTCTTAATTCTATCTTCACAAACCCATATAGAATGACTACTCCTAAATGAAGAAAGTTATGGCAATATCATGTGTCAGTGGAGTTTTTCATAACATAAAAGGTTGCTATGACTGCACTGTCTTCAGATGATCAATAAAAACATAAACCCTTAAACACCACATCTATCTGTCACCAGGCATAATGAAGTATAGCCATATTTTAGAGCACGGGTCCCCAACCTTTCAGACCTCAGGGACCACTAAATTCATAATTTTAAATCCCACGGACCACTAATATGATCTGCCTAATGACCGGCTGGATGGGCGTGGCTAGGTGGTCATGTGACTGAGTGGGAGTGGCCAACTCAATGTCACTAACGTTGAAGGGCGCCTCGCCAGCCTCTATTCACCCCTCCCTTCCCAGCCACTCCTCACCTCCCCACCCAGGCTCTTTAGGGCCCCAACAGGAAGCAGTTGTTGGAGCTAAGCAACCACCATGAGAAAGAGTTGGCAAAACAGCTGGCTCAGTTCAAATTGGATCTGACTGAGAAGGAGGCTCAGTAGAAGCACCTCACTGAGGACTACGAGCACAAGCTTTCCAAGCAGAGGGAAGACCTGTGAGAGTGCAAGGCCAGGTACCGGTGCCTGGAGGCTCAACGGGCTGAGATGGTCAGCCAGTTCTAGGCCATAATGCAGAGGCCCTCCAGCTGTTCACCACCAGCGGTGCTTCCCCCCAGCCTTAGCCCCACACCAGGAGACTGAAGCAGACCCCAAGTTGGAATTTCTGCCCCCCTCTAACTCACAAAAAAAGACCCCGAAGGGGGAGACTCTCTGCAGCAACACAAACATTCATTGCATGTATTCGGCCCAGGGGCCATAGTTTAAGGACCCCTGATTTAGTGCAATATAAAAAATGCAAATAATTTTTCTGCGGACCACCAAAATTTTCTCGCGGACCACCATTCGTCCATGGACCACCAGTTGGTGACCGCTGTTTTAGAGCAGTGACCAGTGTGGTCTATTGCCTTAATGTGATATCACTTGGTGCTAGTAGAAAACCTTCATATGATTCACCCTTTTGAGGACCAAATACATTCATGCATTTACACCCCATCGTATGTTACATACAATTCATTTACATGCAAAGCAAAATTTATGCTGGTCCCTTCTTACAAGACAAAGATAACTGCAAAGATTAAATACAAATGCACATTTTGTAAATAAACCCTGAGGACAGTAGATCTCTCATTCGAAGAGGAGAAGAGCAATCTGAGAAATACTAAAAGGACACAATTCTGAGTGATGTAATTACAGATTCATTAAAAAGGAGACTCTCTGATTAAGGAGTGGAATATAGCACAGGTAGTCATCGACCTAAGACCATAATTGAGCCAAGATTTACGTTCATAAGTCATACTGATCGTTAAGTAGCTCACTATATGATTGTGTCTATATGATTTTATGAGTAATTTTGTGGTGGCTGTTAAATGAATGCCATGGTCATTAAGTGAATCTGATGTCCTCAGTGGGTGGGGTTTTTTTCTTGGAAACCAGAAGTAAATGCTGATTTCCAACAACAGCAACAAAACATCATAAATGACCGTGGGACGCTAAAAAAAATCTGTAAATGTAGGCCAGTTACCAAGCACTCAAAATGTGATTACATAATCACGGGGGAGACCTGGCCTTTGAAACTCAGAATCCAGGTCGTAAATAGTCCTGCAGAGCTCTGTCCTAACTTTGGTCACTAAGCAACAGCTCATATGTCGAGGACTTACCTGGACTTGCATTCTGATACAACTACATATGCAGACTCTCAGTAAACCCAAATTAAGTCTCATGTCTACCTGCGGGTCTTTCAGCAGTCTTTATGTGCATTTTTCAGCAATCTCTATCTGTAGTCCACCATGTGGGTCTTTGCAGTCAGTCATTCAACCCTGATAAGATGCCAAAGAGAGAGGAATCTCCTGTAGAGAAATGTGTAAGAACTGGTCTGGTTTGATGATTAATATCTCCCTCTATCAAGCCTAGGAACATTGTGTCTTAAGCTCACCCAGCACCTTACTCTTCACAATGATTACTGACAAATCACTATGTCTTCTGTTGGATTGGAAGTTTCTTCTTATTCTATCTAATTATTTTGTTTTGTTTCAGTCTTAAGTAAATATACAGGTAGTCCTCAATTTAAAACAGTTCGTTTAGTGACCGTTCAAACTTACCACAGATTGGAAAAAAGTGTTTTTCACATTTATGACTGTTGCAGCACCCCTATGGTCACATGATCAAAATTCAAACACTTGGCAACTGACTCATATTTATGACGGTTGCAGTGTCCCAGGGTCATGTGATCCCCTTTTGCGACCTTCTGACAAACAAAGTCAAAGGGAAAGCCTGATTCACTTACCAACCGTGTTACTAACTTAACAACTGGCTCCCGCGTGGCTCCCATGTAACACCACTGCTCCGTAGTCTGCACTGGCTTCCTGTGGTCTTTCGGGTGCGCTTCAAGATTTTGGTTACCACCTTTAAAGCGCTCCATGGCTTAGGACCCAGGTACTTACGAGACCGCCTGCTGTTACCCTATGCCTCCCACCGACCCGTACGCTCACACAGAGAGGGTCTCCTCAGGGTGCCGTCCGCCAAACAATGTCGGCTGGCGGCCCCCAGGAGTAGGGCCTTCTCTGTGGGAGCATTGACGCTCTGGAATGAACTCCCCCCTGGCCTACGTCAAGTGCCTGACCTTCGGACCTTCCGTCGTGAGCTAAAAACATATTTATTTACTCAAGCGGGACTGGCATAATAGTTTGATTTTATATTGGGGTTTTATTAATATTTTAAATATTTTAAATTTTAATTTTAATTATCAGCTATTTTCGTAATTTTGCTATGTTTTAATTCGTTTTTAACTGTACATATCTTGTATTTTATTTCTGGCTGTACAGCGCCCTGAGTCCTTCGGGAGAAGGGCGGTATAAAAATTTAATAAATAATAATAATAATAATAAACTGCAGTGATTCATTTAACAATCGTGGCAGAAATCATAACAACCATAAATCCAGGCAGAACTCACTTAATGACTGTCTCGCTCAGCAACAGAAATTTTGGGCTCAGTTGTGGTTGTAAGACGAGGACTACCTGTAATTTCTTTCCTCTACTTGCAATCGTATTTTAAGTATTAGGAAGCAAAAAAAACATTACTATTTTTTTTTAATTTTACTTGGGCGAGGAGGGATTATCCCAATCTTGCCCAACTTTACATTTCTTTCCTCAGAAAGAAATAAACAGACAAAACGCACCACAAAGGAGCTTTATCATAGATACGTGCATGAAAAGTAAGAGAACGCCTGGTTTCCAATATGATGCTACAGCCTGAAATGATATTTTCCTCTGTTGTTCCACCAAATATTTTTGGCACTGATCTGCTACCTTATACCATGCACTAGATATTTCTCATACCCAATTTAGAATCTGTTCCTCAACCAGTCTCTCACTTTCTATTCTAACACATACTGAAAATATTTCTGGAAAGTATTTCTCCAGAAATTCTCTTGCTTAAAAAATATTTTGAGTAGCCTTCGTACCATGCTTTCAACAGAATGAGATCTGCTGGTGATCTCCCAGAATGAAAAACATACACTCAGCCCACCCAAGGAAAACTGATTATCTGAAAGCATCGCCGAAACCAAGCTAGTAGTCAGAATATGTATATAAAATAGGCCTCTACAAGGGCAACAATGACATCGCCTCTAAAGAATAGGACCAAAGGAGAAAAAAGAATCAATCAAACTGTTTAATTCAGACTTGGTCCTTTGCATTATATTTTTTTAAAAAAAACATGTGGCATGACGTAGAAATTACTCAGCATAAACAACATCATTGGTACCTTGTTGGGAATGCAAGAGCAGGACTGGCCCTTCCCAAACGATTAATGAAGCTGTGGGGTGACTCATCGCCGACCTAGGGTGCAAGTTGCCCTCCTGCCTTCTGCTGCACAGCTCTCTTGTTCGGTCCTGTACAGTCTGAGTGCTGAGTCCTGATTCAGGGTTTCAGGCTCCAATCAGGAATGCAGCCATTGAAAACTCAGAACTATTTTTACTCTTGACCAGTCACAGCCTCTCTGTTCCATAAAGACTTCTAAAGATAAAACCATCCTCAGCTAGTGGAGAGAGAGTGACTGAGAGAGAGAGAGAGAGAGAATGTGTGCCTGTGTGAATTATGGATTCCCTGGCATTCTTGAAGCTTCTAAACCATGTAGTTGTTTAGAGGAAAAACTGTAATAAATCAGATATTTGATTCACGTTCATGTATTTCTAGCTATAGAGATCATCCTAGAAATAGATGGCGAACAAAACATTTATTTCCCTTTGTTCATTTGAGATAATTTTTTTTTCAAAATATGTTGTCTCCTGTACATGTAGAAATGACATTCAACTTTCTTCTAGTGACATGTGCAAAAGAAATACATAAATAAACAAACTTCTGCTTCCTGTTTTTGGAGGAAAACATATGGTCCAGGAGTCGCCAATCCCTGGTCCATTGCTGGGAGTTGATTCTGGGAGTTGAAGTCCTCCAGGCTTAAAGTTGCCAAGGTTGGAGACCCCTGTTGTAGGCTGTATCAGTGGTCCCGGCCAAGGCCTGTGGGGAACTGGGCTGTGCAAGCGGCGGGTGAGCACGAGAAATTTCATTTGCACTTAAACCATTCCCCCACCCCACCCCACTCCCAGCTCTGCTGTCACGGGTCTGCACAGCCAGAAAAGTTGGGGTCCACTGATACAGCCTACAACAGGGGTCTCCAACCTTGGCAACTTTAAGCCTGGAGGACTTCAACTCCCAGAATCAACTCCCAGCAAAGCTGGCTGGGGAATTCTGGGAGTTGAAGTCCTCCAGGCTTAAAGTTGCCAAAGTTGGAGACCCTTGGCCTACAATAGCAACCATAGGAGAAAAGAGATAAAAATTGGCATAGTGCAGTCTGGTTCAGGTATGGTCTAAGAAATCACATTTTCTTAGACCGTATCTGAATCAGACTGCAATTTTCTCTACACACTTACACTAAGAACTAACCTTTTCTGTACTTCAGCTTCTCTTTCCAAATTCCTGTTTTTATCTGTCTGTCTCTTACGTTATTTTCCCACAACTCAAGTGATGTTACCTTCTCCGAGCTCTGACTGTTGCATCCTTCTTAAATATCAACTAATAAATAACTGGCAGCTTTGTATTTTACAAAATAAAATCAAGCAATACATTCAGAGACAGTACTTTTCTATCAAGAAGAATGCTATGGTGCCTGCCGATGACACACCCACAAGTGCAAAGGGCAAGAAACAAAACTATATCCCAAAAAGTCATGGCCATTTGTAAAAGGATAATATAATCACAAATTCTTATCAGCAGATACATGGATTCTGTACAGCAGAATGGATTCAAAGCTGGGGGATGATAGCAAATCATCCCCCATGAATTCTATAGGCATTGGATTTTGCATCTACAGATATTTTTTTTTAATAGTTTTCGTAGAGATCCCAAGTCTCATAAACTCTGAGCTGCCTCACAGCATAGTTTGCTTACTGGATATACAATGTTCAATTCCTTTTGAAGTTCAGATTTTTTTTTTCAAAGTGAGCTTTTTATCAGTTTGTATAGACAAAAAAAAGAACACATCAGGGGCCTCAATACCAACATAACTGTGAAACATTGTTCTTAAAAAGAAAAAAAAGCTTTCCACACGCCTCTTCTATGAATGTTTGCACTTATAAAAATGAAGGAAACATGTGGACCAAATAAAATTTCCACGGCTTCAAAAGCACTTCACTTCCAGCTTCTTTCAAAAACTTCCCTTTTCTTAAAAAGGGAAACACTTTAATCATAGTGGAACAAGCATTTAAAATAACAAGAGGAAAGTCTCCCCAGCACATCGCATTCCCTATTTACCTCAACTCTCCTGAATGAGGAGCATTTTTTTTTCCAAACACACTTTGAAAGTAAGTGGGTTATATAGTCTGTGCATTGCATTCTTCTCTACCAGAAAATGTCTAGAATTCACATCCAATCTCAGTCCCAAGAAGAAAAGAATTTTCAATTCTGATGCTTCATGGAAGATTAAAGGGATAAGGCACCCCACACAAGGGGTGGAGGGAGCAGAGGAATTCACTTTCTACTGAGTCCAACTATTTGTCCGTCGCCTGGCAACAACTATCCATAGTTTCAGGTGGGAGTTTTTTCTAACCCCACCTAGGGATGCCTGGGACTTTTTGCATTTAATATTAAACACATGCTTAACTATGGCTGTGACCCAGAAACCATATGGCTCTGCTTACCCACTCTGTTTTAGGCATCCCAGAAAGTGCAGCGCATTCATGTACTCATAGCTTAGGAGTCCTTCTTCTCATTCAGATAGGCACACTTTCTCCAAACGTTGTAAGATCAGCTCCCACCATATTCTGAGGCAGCCTACAGAAATCGCAACCTTGTCAGTGAACTCCACAAAATTCCACCATCATCCCTGTAATTGCTGGCCAGTGTAATGTGATGTGTTATTTTCAGGACACAGCCAAAGTTCATGGCAGCAGGACAAATTGAAAGTAGAATTCTTTTAAGGTTTTGTATGACTTTTATGTTTTCATATGACATACGTAAGTGTCTTTCATATCTATATGGATCTCCCCTTCCCCAAAAACCTTTGAATGATCTTTTATCTCTATGTCTGTCCAGTTTCTGAGGTTGCACCAACGTCTTTGATATCTTCTGGAGTTTTTTAAGAAGAGATTGGACAACCTTTTGCCCGACATGGTTGGTATAGGGTTTCCTGCTTGAAAAGGGGCTTGGACTAGAACAGAGGTCTTCAAACTTGGCAGCTTTAAGACTTGCGGACTTCAACTCCCAGAATTCTCCAGCTGGCTGGAGAATTTTGGGAGTTGAAGTCCGCAAGTCTTAAAGCTGCCATGTTTGAAGACCTCTGGATTAGAAGATCTCCAAAGCCTCTTCCAGTTCTGTTATGCTGATTCTGAATCTATAGCTATGTGTTAAAGATTTATGTGGTTTCCTTGGCTATATCTTTTTTTTTTATTTCTTAGAGTCAGGTTTCTTCTTTTCCTTTGTTTTACTCCTAGAGACTACCTGGATATGTTCCTGCAGTTTTCTTAGCAAAGTTTTTTGGAAGTGGTTTGCCATTGCCTTCTTTTTAGGATTAAGAAAGTGTGGCTAGCCCAAGGTCACCCTGCTAGCTTTCATGGCTAAGTGGGACTAGAACTCATGCTCTCTTGGTTTCTAGCCTGGTGCCTTAACCACTATAGTAATCTGGCTCTTATTATTAATAATTAGTTTATATATTTTGTGTCTCTGCATGCAACTGAGTAACCACGTAATATCTGAAGTCAGAGGCAACCATAAAAATGCATGTTAAGATAGAAATGTAATACAAAAAAACATGTACCTTATCTTGGTCCTTCTTGTGAATATTCTGGACTATAATTCCCATAATCCTTGATCAATAGCCTAAAACATCTGGAGATCACCCGATTGTGGAAAACTGTTGTAAGGTGCAGCCATGGCCAGTATGAGATACCACACAGAACAAATAATGCTTTTAGTTATTTATATTTCATATATCTGAACTGCCCATCTCCCTCAAAGAGGGATTCTGGCAGGTGAGAATAAAACAACAAAACATAAAACAGTATATTAAAATTAAAATGTTAATGTTATATTTAACTTTATGGAGTCTTTCCATAAAATATTTATTATTTATTTATTTTATAGCATAATAAAGTTATACAATTTTAAGGAGGCAAGAATAATTCAACCCTATTAAAAGTAGTTAACAATTAGTTGCTTGTTCTGCTTTCCATGAAGCAGCTTTAAAGAAACATCTCAGCCCAAGTGAAGTGTATGAATTGAAGTGAAATTAGAAACTAGCATGAGATGATTTGCTCAGATTATCATCTAAATAAACCAATGGTTCTAGTCTGCCTAAGTAGTATACTAGACAGTTTTAGTTGTCAGTGTTGCCCTTCCCAATTCTTTCTCTTTAATTCATATTCCAAATTCAGACTTGGCATCTTTGGATTCCTAAGCATATACAAATCCACTGAAAGATAGTTCCACTTCTAGATTTTTTATAATGCTCACTACAGTACAGCTGGGACATCAGGATCCTACTCATGGGAGAAGGCCAATGAAAGGATCTGTCTAATCAAGAATGTCACTATTACCTTCTATCTTACAATTAAATGTTCTGAGTTCTATTTCAGTTTTTTTTTCTTTTTTTGCTAAGCTAAAGCTTCCATAACTGGAAAGACTCCATAAAGGCTATGTCAGGGTAGTGATTTAAGAGCTGACCAGCTGCTACAATGATGCAATGATGCACTGATGTAATGATGGGAATGAGTCAGCAAGGTTTTTAGCTGTTATCCCTTTAAGGGCCTGTATCATAAGAAGAGGCCCTGTTAGGGTCTCTCTCTCTCTCTCTTGCCATGTGTTCTTCCCTGCTGTAATTTACTGATTGTTTGACTTCTGTACGTATGAATAGTATATATTCTTTTGTAGATAAATCCACTATTTATTACAAAACTCTGTTTGCTGTTATTGCTTCTGGGTTGTCTCCTGTAGTAAAGCTGTCTACACTCTGACAGGCTATTTTGTCACCTTGCAGTTGCTGGACCCAAAGCCTGCATTGTTCTTTCATACTGAGCTCAAAGTATTGTTTCCTATGTGACAGCTGTACTTCTCCTTTGATAGTCTTCTCGCACCAATTCTAATGGGAACGTGTTATGAAATGTACTAATGTACTTAAAGTGGACTTGTTTCTCTTGCAAAAAAACCTCCCAGAATCCCTTTTCAAATTGATTTGCAGAAATTGCTACTACATATAATTCCTTCTGTCCACTCTGCTATGAAGACCCATGATGCACATTGATGCCAGGTTAGGTTGGGACAATTGTGATGGAACTAAACACCCAAATTTTATTGAAAATCATTTTCAATGCTTTCCTGAAAACAAAAGTCTACTATCCCTGACTCCATGGGTCACTGATAACTGAGAAACGCACAAACTAGTTTACTACTGCATTTTTTTACAAAGACTTAGCACAAAACAACATCTCTTGCCTCCAATTATTTTTTAACTAAACATGCCCATCACTTCTCAGTTTAACCTATTCAAATCAGCTTGAATAGGGGCTGTTAAAAATGAAGATCTTAGTAGGAGGTAGGAAAGAGGAGAAGAGGAAGGAAGAGGGGTAGAAGAGGGAGAAGGAAGGTGGAGGGAGGAGAGGGTGTAGATAAGAGAAGGAGAGGAAGGTTAGGAAAGTAAAAGAAGGTAGAAGAGGGAAGAGTGTTAAAAAGGGGGGTGGTGACTGGGCAAGCCCGACTAATTGTATATAACTGTACATTGGATGAGTTGTTTGACATGATTGTAAAAATAAAACTTTTTTTTTTAAAAAAATGAAGATCTTTCACTCTGGAAGGCAATGTAATCGTTAGTAATAATGTTTTAAAAAGTAACTGGAAAATGTAATTAACTTTCTTCATAAATGCTGAAAATGAGCCACCCTGGCATATAAAATGGGTATGTAAAATATAACATGTGTTCAGATGGTCATGCATGTGCAGCAGGGACCAGAAATACCCATTACCTTATTGCAAAGGGACCTTATAGAGATTCTGGGAACAGACAGTGTAGCTCCTGAAGACTTTGACATCAGCTTCAACATTTCATGCTGAAATGTCAACATTTGCAAAAAGGCTTCTGACACAGTCCAACCATTTTCTATATCACCATCAGGACTGAAGTCTTACAGGCTCAGAAAAAAATCAAATATTGGGTATGAAGGAACACAATTGCTCCTTAAATAGAGATTTCCCTGTTCCCTTTTCTATCTGATGCTAAGTAATATTTAATTTTACAGCCCTTACCCAGTTCCTACACCTTCTGTCAGGAGACTGGATGTCAACCTTGCATTACTATATAATGCACTATTCTCTTTTCTCCCAGCAACCACAGTGATCTACTCTGCAGAAATGATGTAACCCAGCTGTCAGCTGCTGTGCCACCTCCTGCCTCTGAGCATAATAGGAATATACTTGTGGACTGTTCTTTTTCTACTGTTCTTTTTCTCATGAGAAGTAACCTCCAGACTCTATGACTACAATTACTTGACTGATTTTTGTTATATACTCTGCTTGGAAGCAGGAATCCAATATTTGCAACTACGTGTGTGTGTGTGTGTGTGTGTGTGTGTGTGTGTGTGTGTGTGTATACATACATATATATGTATGTATTATTATTTTTCTAGCAGCTTAAAGAATTTACCAACAAAGAATGCTACAACAATTCTTGGCTAAAATATTGACAGAATTAATTTGCCCCATGTATCTTCTAAAAGCACTAAAGTGCTTATGTCTAGCATTTCCAAAATAATAGAAATAACAATTATGTCTATTCGATATAAGCATTTACCATATTAATGAAAGCTAAAGTTTATACGAGAAGGACAAATCAATTTCCTAGTAGGAGCTAGCTACTGATTAAAACAGTCCTTGCAAATTACTATTTGTCTCACTTTCCACAAGACTGATCACTGATCCATCTTGGTCTGACTTAGATTTATAGATAACAGAATTAGGAATTAAAACAATTATTAACGCTAATGAAGCCTTTCTATTATTAAATGCCATTTATGCGAGATTAGGAGGATGGGAGAAAATGGAAACAAGATATAGATATAAACAATCAAGGACTAAAAGGCATGTCAACGGGCAGCTTACTTCATAAAAGGCAGGTCACCCTATGTGGCAAGGAATCTGGGAAAAAATATTTGAAATCATTCAAAAATACTCCACCTTAATATATGTCCTATAAATGATGGTTGGAAATCCTCTTACAATTTCCAAGGTTCTGTATTTACCCCCAAGCTAGTAGTAAAGATATCTTACGTGAAATCTTTATAGTTCATGCTTCCATGATTTTGACCAACTGCTTTGGGGCTTGACCAAAATAGTTGCTTCTATTGAATATTTGAACTGGCAATGTCCCAAGTTACTTTGCTTCAACAAGAAACATTCAAAAACACGAAAGGCAGGGAAGTGAAGCATTAAATTTTAAAGTGCTTATCTAGCATAATATTAATGCTTTACCATTCTGTATCAAATCACACACACATTCTGCAGAAGAGTTTTGCATACATCCTAGCACATAATCAGGAACATAAGGGCAGTTATAAAGCTTTGAGAGAATGCCATACGCAATTTGGACATGACCTTGTATGGACTAGGAAAGAAGGCCTAGCATGTCCAGCGTGGCTTCACAAAGGGCCAGGCCAGGTGTCCCTGGTCAGCAGTGGGAGAAGAAGCTGGAACAAGCAGGATGGGAGAACCAGCCCTACGCAGGGCACAAGGTGGCAGGACTAGCTTTCAATATTATGGAGGTGATGGATCAAAAAGGAATAAATGGACAAAAATGAATAGAGTTTTAAATAAGTTGTCTCTTGGAGCAGACTATTTGGGGACGAGGACCAGGGGTGAAATGCTCCCGGTTCAGACTTGCTTGGCCAAACCGGTAGCGATGGTGGCCGGTGGTTTGGAGAACCGGTAGCGATAGTGGCGCGAGCCTCTGCCCATCCACCTGATCATCGTTACTTCCTGGTTTTAACCAGGAAGTAATCTGTTTTTTACCCTCTGCGCATGCGCAGAAGCCTTTGTGCATGTGCAGAGGGTCCAAGCGTGCATGTGACGCACATGCGCACTTCTGGAACATTTGGGAAGGTAAGTAGATTTCACCCCTGATGAGGACAGTTCAGAACTGGCCTTATTTCCCACTAAGAATCAAACTGACCTATTAAAGGTGGCTTGAAAGAAGGAATTTTGCATTTATCTGGAGTTTCCACTATTTGTGACAACTCCAGCTAATTCAATTTAGAGACACAAAGCTTACGAACTTTAAATTCTTCAAATACTAGTGGCATTGTTTTCTCATCACAAAGTCCTATTCTTGGAATATTCTGGTTTTTACAGCCACCCAGGATAATACAGATTCTTCAGCCAGGGCACTAGAGTAATGAGGGAGGTAAAAAAGCAGCATGACTACTCTAGTGGCTGAGCTTCTTGGTATCACAGTTGAAATGGACAACAAACAAACCATTGGGGGGCCAGTGGTTGAAGTGTAGGCAAACTGTCCACAGCCTGGAGTTCGATCCTGATGGGACTCAAGGTTGACTCAGCCTTCCATCCTTCCGAGGTCGATAAATGAGGACTCAGATTGTTGGGGACCATATGCAAATAATGCTTCTACTTTGTAAACTACCCAGAGTTCTGTAGAGCGCTATGGGGTGGTGTATAAGTCTAGATGCTATTGCTAAAGAGCAATGCTACATTTGTGCTTTCCACCAGAGGAGGTGATGGTTAGAAGGCTTTATCAAAGTCACATATAATTCTCTGCCATCACACAAGTCAATATTCTCAATATGTTTCCTATAGTTTTGGTGACAATCTTTAAAGCGCTCCATGGCATAGGGCCGGGTTACTTAGGGGACCGCCTGCTGTTACCGAGTACCTCTCACCGACCCGTCCGCTCTCACAGAGAGGGACTCCTCAGGGTGCCGTCGGCTAGGCAGTGCCATCTGGCGACACCCAGGGGAAGGGCCTTCTCTGTGGGTGGAACGAACTCCCTCCAGGACTTCGTCCGGACCTCCGAACCTTTCGTCGCGAGCTCAAAACACACCTATTTATTTGCGCGGGGCTGGGTTAGTTTTTAAATTTATTGGTTTTATGGGGTTTTTTAGTATTTATATTGTTTTAATCAATCTGGCTATTGAATAAGTTTTTTATGTCTGATTTTAAATTGTATTTATATGTCTGTTTTTTAATTGCCTGTGAACCGCCCTGAGTCCCTAGGGAGATAGGGCGGTATATAAATTTGAACAAATAAATAAATAAATAAATAAATAGTTAGAAATGAATTAACCTCTTCCCAATCTATGGGGAAGTAAACCAAAGGAAACCTTCCTTTACTTTTCTATACAGATAACTTCTCTTTTGCTGCTCCAGATTAGCAGAAACTTCTTTCTTTCTGTAGTTTGGGTACATAAAATGGCAGTAGCCGCAATACCCATTACAGAGAGTAGATAAACCGTAAGATGATAGTCGTGGAAAGAAATAGTCTCCCACTTCCTCCTTTATTAATGTGTAAGTTCCCCAGCAGGATTTGACAAACTGATAGAAAAAGGAAGATGACTGTGTGAAGATTGTTCTTTATCTCCACTAGATTCTAATTTAGAAGTTGGAAGGTTTTTAACTTTCACAAAACGGAACTGGAGGGCAAAATGCAACAGTGAGCAAAAATAAAAACAAATCACCTCTATCTGCTAGGCAATTTAATTGCATTTTGAGCAGTATATTCAAGATCAACATTTTCAGATTCATGCATATGAACTGGGTTATGCATCTTCCTTAGTGAAATATTCAATATTCAACAGATAAACAGTTTTCAACATCATTCACATTTAAAGGAATCAGTGGAGGTGGGAAAATGCATTTTATCAGGCAAGACAGTCAAGCTAATAAAACAAAGCAGCTCCTGGTTGATAAGTGAATTCATTTCTACAACGGTTTGCTTTATACTCTCTGTTTTAATACTGAGTGCCTGTAATGAGGTAAGCTTCAAGATGATAAAGCAATATTCACACTTTTGGCTAAGCAAACTCTGGATTAGCTTTTTATTTAAAATGAAATAAAGTTTGCAGACTTCTGATATGGGCTGAAGATAAGCCATGACATTCAGCTAGAGCCGTTTCCAAACAAGGCTTTTGTTCTGCAACCATAGTCCTTTGTTACTTAATTTGTAAGGAAATCCACAAATATCGCAGCTCAATTGAATTCTCTTTGTTCACCCATGTTTTTCAGATCTGATTTATGGTTTATTTATTTATTTTTAAAAAATCTAGCCTATGCAATAAAGGCAAACTGCTATTTACAAACACATACACATATGCACATACAAACATACAATTAACCTGAAAGCTGCCAATTTCAATTTGATCCTGTTTTATTGTTTTCTTGTTCAGGACATTTGGAAAGTTCATGGTCAATTACTTCTTAGAGGATCACCTTTTATTTCTCATGTACAGAGGCTATTATATTACTAGCATCTTGTTACTATTTTTGTCTTTATTCTATGTATTTCATGGAAATGGTGCAATTTAACCAAACGGAAAGAGTTAGCATTGAGGGGGAAAGAAAGAAAGAAGTAATTACATATTCAGGGAAAAGAAAGCAGCCAAGTATGGGGCAATTCAAGGGCAATTTTATATTACTCCTATAGGTAGGCCAAATAGGAAAGCAATAAAATGAGTTGAACCTTTGAATATGAAAGTTTCAACTGGTTTTTAAAAGACTCTTGACTGAATGAAACATCCTTCTTGAAGGCGTTACAGAAAGATGGTAGCCATGAGAATGCTGGGAAAGAGAGGGTTGTATTAAGTATCTGTGAAAAGCCACCATTTTAATTCTATTGTGGAAAATCAGCATGTCACTATGAGGTAGTAGGTCTTTAGTGTGGATGAACTAAATTTATTTGAGAATACTAGTGAAGCCAATTTGAGAATACAATTAGGGATTATTTATTTATTTATTTATTTATTTATTTTTGTCACAACATCATATAAAAAGGATTACCGTATATACTCGAATATAAGCCGATCCGAGTATAAGCCGAGGTCCCCAATTTTACCCCAAAAACTGGGGTAAACTGGGGACTCGAGTATAAGCCGAGGGTGGGAAATGAGGCACCTACCGGTTGGGGAAACCCTCCCTCCCTCAGCTGAGAAGGCTGGCGGCTCCCCCGCCCCGCCCTCTCACTGCACCGGCAGGGCTTCCCCGCGCCGTCCGGTAAAATGTGAAAAAAAGGAAAAAAAAAACTCGAGTATAAGCCGTATATACTCGAGTATAAGCCGAGGGGCTTAAAAAAACAAAACTCGAGTATAAGCCGTATAGACCCGAGTATAAGCCGAGGGGACGTTTTTCAGCACAAAAAACGTGCTGAAAAACTCGGCTTATACTCGAGTATATACGGTATATAGTATATAAACATATATATGAGTAAATATTAGGAGGTATAAGCATCAATATATATATATATAGGAAGAAGAAAAGAAAAGAAAAAAAAACAATAGGACAGGAACGGTAGGCACGTTTGTGCGCTTATGCACGCCCCTTATTATTCATAAATTATTCATAAAGTGTTTTACCCTTTTGAAACTTCATTTCATTATGTAATGGAAAGCATTCATTAAACGCTTTCTTGTTGTTTTAATACCAACTTTTGATTCTTCAATGATGACTTGACACGTCACTTAAGGATTTTCCAGGTATTCCTTGACTTATTACCACAACTGAATGCAAAATGTATGTTGCTAAATGAGATATTTGTTAAGCGAGTTTTGACCCATTTTACAACTTTACTTGCCACAGTTGTTAAGTGAATCACTGAAATTATTAAGTTAGCAACACAGTTGTTAAGTGAATCTGGCTTCCCAATTGAATTTGCTTGTCAGAAAGTCGCAGAAGGTGATCACGTGACCCCAGGACATTGCAACCATCATAAATCTGAACCAGTTGTCAAGCATCTGAATTTTGATTACATGACCACTGGGATGCTGCAAGGTTGTAAGCGTGAAAAACGGCCATAAGTCATCTTCTTCAGTGCCGTTGTGACTTTGAATGGTCACTAAATGAACTGTTGTAAGTCGAGGACTACTTGTACTTGCCAGAATTCTGATAGTTGTTTTTGGGAATTCTATCTGCAGAGAAGCATAGAGGTCATCTGGGAGAAAGATCACAGTAGTTAACAAAACATGAATTAAGCCTGGGAAATTAAAAAAAAACACATTGACTTTTAAGTGATTCTAACTTCACCCTTCACACCCTGATGGTGTTTTGAAGGGGCCTAAAGACTTGGCTCTTTACTCAGGATTTTGGTGAGGATACCTGAAGGATACCTCCTTTTAATTGATTTTTTTCCCCACCCAGTTCTTTATTTTGCCATCTCTACCTTTTTTGTTTATTGTCTTGATGTTATGTTTTAACTTATTTGTAAACTACCTGGAGTCACTGGGAGACATCTGGTATGTAAATTTAAACAACAATACTTCTCCAGAACAATAGGAAACAATTGTAATTACACACAAATTACACACATACACACAAATCCTCTGAAAAATCTAATTTCTCTACCTTATGAGCCACAGGTTGCAAAATCCAGACTAATCCTGGAGAACTTGTCCTACAAATAAAATGTGTTTGTTATACTCTCAAATATTGTGCACGTATATCTGTATCTCTCTGTGTGTTCTAGATGCACACACATACACAAACAGATCTGCAAAAATCCAGACTGCAGAAAAGGGCAAGGCCAAGAAAAATGTTTTAAAAGAATTAAACTATTAAGAGTTGCTTATACAATAAACCACCCCTCTTGTGAAATACGAAAATAAAATAAATCAATTAGTCCGTATTTGTATATGCTTGTCATCCTTTCTCTTACTTTGTGTGCATATCACACATATACATGCATACAAACACAAAATCACCAATACATATAGATACAGAAATTCCACTCTTTCCTTCCAAGCAGAAACAGCAAAAAGGGAAAAATAGAAATGAGACAAAGAAGGGGATCTTTGCCTTGAGATGAGAAGAAGAGAGAGAAAAACCTGGATATAGATAATGAAAGAAGAGGTAACTGACATGGGTGGGGTGGGGTGGGGTGAGGAAGGGACTCCTCAACTCAGTCCCAGGTTCCACCACATCAACAACTCAAATAAGAAGAGTGTGTGTGTGTGTGTGTGTGTGTGTGTGTGTGTGTGTGTGTGTGCGCGCACGCGCCCCATATAGGAGCAAACATTAAAGTAACAGTAACAGTAACAGAGTTGAAAGGGACCTCCAAGGAATGCCTTGGAGGTCATCTAGTTCAACCCCATGCTCACACAGAAGACCTATAATAAGGATTCGAACCCCTGACCTTTCTGATTGAGAAGCTCAGCGTCTTAGCCACTGATTTCTTAATTAGGTTTTACCTCTTAAGTACCTCATTATTAACATCACCACTTTGCTACTATGTATCTAAATTGTAACATTTAATTCATCCTGTTTTATCAGCATACCATGTTTTGTGGATTGCTGTATAGCCCATTATAAAGTGGATGAGTTATAAATATTAAGCAAAATAAATGGACAGATACTACCATAGCAGTTAAATACATTTTTAAGCCTAAACATGGATTAAACAAGACAGATGCCATGTCTACATTAAATACTATGTCCAGACAAATAAAGCATATCATGATGACTGGTTTATACTGGGGTTAAGATCCTGACTGAGTTTCCCAGCCAAAATCTGAGCATTTTTAATCCCACTGAATTCAATTCAAAATCTGAGCATTTTTAATCCCACTGAATTCAATGAAATGCCCCTGTGCAAGGATGTGTAACATCACCATTATAATGCTATTTTATCTAATTTTGCAAATAGTCATTCATATCGTGTTTTGTTTCATGATTTTGTTTGCTTATTCATTCATTCGTTTGTTTGTTTATGAGTGTATACAACCTGTAACAACCCTACTAGGTAAATGAACAGGAAAACACTGGAATGGTTATTGGTAAAATGTCATAATGAGTTCACCTGTAGAAGAATGCCTGTGTCACAGTGAACAGTAGGAATGAAAAAGAATGAAAAAGAATGCAGATATTCATATGTTCTGTTTTCTTTGGATCCCAGCAAAGCAAAGTCTAAGAAGAATTCTACCTTTTTCCCCAGGGGAAAAAGAAAAAGAAAAAGATAGGATGGATAGTGATTGCCAAGAAATCACAGCTATCTTTAATTTTTTAAAGTCAGAATCACTTGCAGCAAAGTTAGAATCGATACGATCATGACTCTACTCTAATTCACACGTGTCTTATCTAACACTGAATAGCCACGGAGGGGATGGTCATCATCAATGTATCATTACTGTCTTCAATTCCATTGTTTGTTTCTTTTTTGAATTCACAAAACACAGTGTCATGCCAGCCACATTTTAGGCTAGGGTTTTGCTAGGGTTAAGTTTAAAAACAAGTGGATGGGAAACATTTCCCATTTAAATATGTACATATTATTAGACAATTTTTGCCAAATGCCAATTTATATTTAGAAAAAAATATAACCAAAAAGCAAAGGAAAAATTATAAAACTTTGAAACTGATATACTGTATAGTGGCCTTACAAAAATATCATTTAGAACACTTATATGTAATGCTTACATCCAGAATGAATTTTATAGAGATGAAAACCATGTATTACGGGAAAAAACATGTAGGTGGTATTCAAATTTGAATAAATGTTTCCTTCATTATAGGATTTTTTTAAAAAAAAAACACCTCATGGTGGTTGTGTTACTTTTTTCAGCCACAGCAATTTCCCATCCCTTTAAAATAACATTAATCCAAGCAAAGGTATATTTTAGATTTCCAGTACATATCATTTGCAAGCAAATTGTTCTCTCTCTAAATGGGCTCCAAGGCTAGAAAAGCTACTGGGTATGAATTGCAGCATAATATACAACCAAAGACTACTGTGTCTCTGGAATAAGTAAAAACAAAATCCAACTTGTGCACTGTCACTTAAGCTGCTCCATTCACGGATCCAAATTAACCTCTTACATGACTTGTATCTTGTATGTCAAATAAACCCATTACTTTGGAAAACTGTAATGTCACAATCATTCTGACCAGTGACATTACATTTTCAGGAATGTGAAAGTTATTTACCCTACTTTTCAGAGAAGATGCTTCCATTATTAATATTATAGCATCAGTTGAGCTGGTTCACCAGTTCTAACCATTTGTCTCAAACCCGCTGAAATACTGGCTTGCTCAAAAAAATTAAACATACTAATGGTTCCATTTTTAAAATGCTCACTCCAAATTTAATGGATGCCTTTTGAGCAAAACTAGGACGTTGAGCTTGTCGATCGAAAGGTCGGCAGCTCAGCGGTTCGAATCCCTAGTGCTGCCGTGTAACGGGGTGAGCTCCCATTACTTGTCCCAGCTTCTGCCAACCTAGCAGTTTCGAAAGCACATAAAAATGCAAGTAGAAAAAATAGGGACCACCTTTGGTGGGAAGGTAACAGCGTTCCGTGCGCCTTTGGCGTTGAGTCATGCTAGCCACATGACGACAGAAACATTTTCGGACAGCGCTGGCTCTTCGGCTTTGAAACGGAGATGAGCACCACCCCTAGAGTCGGCAACGACTAGCACGTATGTGCGAGGGGAAACTTTACCTTTACCTTTATGGTGAAAACAAAAATAAGAAACTAAATAATAGCTTATTCCAATAACATGGGAAAGACATCTTAAATTGAATTTGACAAAACAGTATTTCACACACTCAGCTGTAGAACTCTGAAATTATTCATATGCTTCCCAGATTTAGCATCCAATGATCTTTATAGGTAATACTCATTACCCAAAAGGTTTTCAGTAATCTTTCAGTCTTGTTACAGGTTCATCATACTCTCAAAAATTCATCAAAAATCATGCCAAATATGGTTTGTGTTAACTTAGAACACAAAATACAATTTAACTTTTCAAATCTATTTTTGTTTTCTTCTTGTAGTGCCCCAATCATAAGACTGCCTTATTTCACAGCTGTTGAAGTAACTAAAATTATGACAATCCAAACATGGTGCCAGAGAAGCAACATTGACTTAAAATTTGAGGTGCTCTTTAGAGACATCGAATATTCAGGTAGCTTTGAGTTTCTGCACATTGATTCAGTGGTAAAGTTATCAAGAATGACACATCACTCATGCCTTCATTCCTAAACAGTATCAGGTAACAAATCCCTATAGATGACTTCAGATACTAGTCAAAACTAAGAAGATGAATTAGACATGCAGAGGAAATTGGAAGGGAAAATCTCCAAAAGAGTATTTATCATGCAACTATCATCTTCACCATAAAGAAACTTTAACAAGGCTTAACAAGGAATTTGATATTTGTTCTAATGTAGCTTGCATTGTTCCTTGTTTTATAGCCAGCCTCAGGTTTTGAAGCTTCTTAACTTAAAAAATTTCCTCAATAATAGTAGTCCTTCAATACTCTTTTAGTTCATGGTTCATTAAGTATTTCTGATATGTCTGTGGAAATTCTCAGTCATCCAGGTCATAGTTGTCTCAAAGGTGCTTTTTCTTCAAAAGGGAACTGGACTGTTTCTTTTCCTTGAGGAGGAAGAGGAAAATGTTTCATTTCTCATCCAAGAAGCTTCATCAGTTCTAATTGAATGGAAGGATTTATATTCCTTGCAGTCATCTGGTCATTAACATTCTTTATGAGAGTTTTTGAAACATCTTCAAGAAAAAACAAAGTCCAGTTGCCTTTTGAAAAAGCACCTTTGGGATAACCATGACCTGGATGACTGAGAAGCTCCATAGACTTTTCTCATCCAAGAAGCTTCATCAGTTGTTTATTTATTTATTTATTTATTTATTTTGTCACAACATCATTTAAAAAGGATTATATAGTATATAAACATATATATGAGTAAATATTAGGAGGTATAAGCATCAATATATATATAGGAAGAAGAAAAGAAAAACAATAGGACAGGAACGGTAGGACAGGAACGGTAGGCACGTTTGTGCTGATGGCAGGTGATGGAAGGCTAGTACCGGTCATCACTCAGACGGAAAAAATTAAACCCAAGACAATCGTGTTTGTTAAATGACAACTATATAGAGGTAATATGGATATAATATTAGATAACTGATGGTACAGATAATGTAATACTTTCCCAAACGCAGTTCTGTCTGTTAAAGATAATCGTTCCATATTAAAACACACCTTATTTGTCCACTTGAGAGTTGCAGTTATAGAGAAAATAGTATAGTTATTGAATCTGGTTATCACCTCCATGCCCATTGTTAAAGCTCTGGATGTAAATTATATATATTATACAAGAACGGCTGTTAAACTAGCCTGATTTTTATTTTTATTAGATGGGTTTTTAAAATTGTGTTATTTTACAGGGGAGTATGTTTTTAACGTTTTGGGCATTTAAATCAGTTTTTTAAGGGTTGTTTTAAATTATTGTGTGTATTTATATTTTATCTGCCTGTTCACCGCCCTGAGTCCTTCGGGAGAAGGGCGGTATACAAATTAAAATATTATTATTATTATTATTATCAGTGATATTAATGTAATTTGATATCTTACAGTAGATTGTATGGGGAATACACATATGCCACTGCAGAAGTTATAATTTAGAAAATTATTTTTATACATTATCCCTCCTTTTCTTAGCCAGAAATGATGGGTCGATCAGTTACATTTCTAAGATTTAGTCCAGATGTTTAAGGTAGCATGGAATGAAATAAACATGTCCATCTGAATATGTACTCATTTCAGTATTTGTTCTGAATTAACTCAAGACATAGCACCAAATTATAGTTACAAAATATTTGTAGTCATGGCTTCTAATCTAATTATTGTTTGCCACCAATCTATCAACAAAAGTCTGAACCTATTGATCACAAGGAAGTAGACAACATTAAACTAGGCTGGTTTGAGATAGAGCATCATAAACCATGATTAAAGACACAACACACCTACTGTTGCCCATACTATCCATATTTCCATATCCAAAAACATCATTAAAAAAGGACAACAAAGAATGTTCTTTCTGCGCCAACTCAGTAAGCTCAAACTGCCCAAGGAGCTGCTGATCCAGTTCTACAGAGGAATTATTGAGTCTGTCATTTGCACCTCTATAACTGTCTGGTTCGGTTCTGCAACCCAACAAGAAAAACACAGACTTCAGAGGATAATTAGAACTGCAGAAAAAATAATTGCTACCAACTTGCCTTCCATTGAGGACCTGTATACTGCACGAATCAAGAAGAGAGCCGTGAAAATATTTGCAGATCCCTCGCATCCTGGACATAAACTGTTTCAACTCCTACCCTCAAAACGACGCTATAGAGCACTGCACACCAGAACAACTAGACACAAGAACAGTTTTTTCCCGAAGGCCATCACTCTGCTAAACAAATAATTCCCTCAACACTGTCAGACTATTTACTGAATCTGCACTACTATTAATCGTTTCATAGTTCCCATCACCAATCTCTTTCCACTTATGACTGTATGACTATAACTTGTTGCTGGCAATCCTTATGATTTATATTGATATATTGATCATCAATTGTGTTGTAAATGTTGTACCTTGATGAACGTATCTTTTCTTTTATGTACACTGAGAGCATATGCACCAAGACAAATTCCTTGTGTGTCCAATCACACTTGGCCAATAAAATTCTATTCTATTCTATTCTATTTGTTTTCAGCTTACCATGCAGCCAGAACCAACCAAAGAAGGTAACAACCATCTCGAATGATAGCTTGGCTTTTTATGGCATTGCTCCCATGTTAGTTCTGGGCACATGCCCTGCATTCATACAATAAGCTTAAAAACAAATCATGGACAGCTGTTTTCTTGCCTCTCCTAGTGGGAAGGAAAGGAAAAAATTCCAAAAAGTGATACCTGAAAAGGCAGAAATGCTCTTCATAATCCAGAAAGCTATTCAAAAGATTACAAGCAGGCTCATGATCAAATAGTGCACACACACAGATTAGCCAGAGAATGAAAATGTGGTGGAAGGGCATGTTTTCCTAGCTGCTAGGCAAGGCAAATGGTGTTATGAAATGATTATGTTTGAATCCTTCGCTGGATCTTGAACTTCCCAATAAACCCTGCTATTTTTTCACCTAGACCAGTATTTCTCAATCTTGGCAACTTTAAGATGTGTAGACTTCAGCTCCCAAAATTCCCCAGCCAGCCATGAACTTCTGATCTAATTATTGTTTGTCATCAATAAAAATCAACAAAATCTAAACCTATTGATGGCTGGGGTCAATCAACCTTCATTTTGACAGTAACTTTTTCTCAATCTTCTTCAACCCACTCTAAACATCCTTAATTTTTCAGGGGTTGAAATTGCTCCCATCCCAACTGCTGGAATAGTGTAGCCTACAGAACATTATAAAACTCTTTTTACATTCGAAACATTGAGCCGATAGTAAATCTGGTACAACATTACAAAAGCATTATAATAAAATACACCGTCGACATCAGTTTTGCAAATATAGTCATAATAAACCAACAGTAATCTATATTACAGGTAGTACTCACCTTAAGGTCATTTGTTTAGTGATTGTTTGAAGTTATACTGGCATTGAAAAAAAGTGACTTATTCTAGCTCTCACTTTAATGACCATCACAGCATTTCCACAGTCACATGATCAAAATTCAGACGCTTAGCAACCAGCACGTATTTATGGCAGTTGTGGTACCCCAGGGTCATGTGATCACCATTTGTGACCTTCCCAGTTGGTTTCTGACAAGAAAACTCCATGAAGGGAAGCTGGATTTGTTTAATGACCATATGATTCATTTAACAAGGGCCGTGAATTGCTTAACAACCATGACCAAAAGGGAAATAAAATTGGGCACAACACACTTAGCAACTGCCTGGCTTAGCAATGGAAAATCTGGTCCCAACTGTGATCGTAAGTCGAGGACTAATTCATCTTTCTTCCTTTGTATTTCTGTATGGAGCCAAAAAAGAAACACTTTTCATGAGACACTCCAGGGAATGGATAATGTAATGTAGAAAAGATGACGCCTATCTGATCCATCCTAGCACAATGAAAACAGACTAGCTCATGCACTTGGCTGCTGTTGCATGCTAACCTTCATCCATCTCCTTTTTTTGATGCTAAATGCATTCATTCATCATTCTATTTTGAACCCGATTGTGGGCATCTCTTTCTTTCACCGGCACACAAAAACAAATCTATCGCATGCAGGCATGCTGTAAAACCTGCTCCCTATCTTTTTACTTAATGGTGCAAAAATACTAAAGGGCAAGAACTCCGGTTTCATTTTATTACCCACCCAACCTAAATGAACTCAAGGCATATTTCCCCATTGGTTCCCTTTCTTTATATTCATCAAACTCTTCTTTCCCCCTAGAGAGAATAAGCCTTGAATATTGTATTACACTCCTTTTGTTTATCATGTCTTCTCCAAAATGGAGCTCTGCATTAATTTTTAATTGCTTGGCCAAATCACAACAACCAAAGGAAACTAGTTTCTAAAACTCTGGGAAAAAATCCTTTCTTTTTTCTTTTCTTTTTTTTAAAAAAGCTAAAACATAGCATTTTGGAAGCAACTACTTGATGTTACAGTTTGTTGTTTTTTCTAAACAGATGAGATGACTATACCAAAAATTCTTCCATGCTCAGATCAGGCCCTCCTCACTAAGTTATCTCATTGGCAGGGCAAAAAAGCAGCTATGCCATAATGTGGCACATTTACACAAGCAAGTCTTTGGCCTCTTCTTTTCTCTTGCTTTTCACTCTGTGCATGACCTAAAGCTGCATTCACAAAAGTACTCTTGAGTGTCAGGATAGCATCAACCCAGACTTCTCTTTCAATGCGTGATAAATTCAGAAACAAAGGCAGATTCCAAAGGGCAAACAATTTCTAGGGGGAATCGTCAGCAACAAATATTCCCAACATTGCCCCAAACTAGTGGTATGCTGGAGGTGGCTTTGACCGGCTCACAAGAGCCGGTTCTTACATTTGGGGAATGTTTTGGGTGAGTTGATTGAGAGCAGTGCTGTGTTACAATGCCCAGTTTGTCGATCAGCTGTTCCACAACCAGTGGTACGATGTGGCAGTAATGGAGCTAGCAAAGGCGGTTCTTATACATTTATTAATGCACCACTGCTCCAAACATACATCATTGTAAGACTGGAGGCTAATAATAAATGATACACCACTGCTCATCTGAAAGGTGCATTCACATTTTCTGTGTATAACACTGTCCCTGCAATGATTGGGTATCTCACTACATCGGGAAGAGGAAATCTGCTTGTATTTTAAAATTTTTAGAGTAACTTTGACCAAATATTTTAGAGGTGTGGGGATTTGGGGAAAAATCATCGAAGGAAGAAGAATCTGGCAGATCTTGGCATCTCTTGAAAAAAAAAAATAAGTAGGACCAGACCCTGTTAATACTTGCACAGGAGAGCACCAAGGCTATGGGATAGATTGGGAAGTAAAAAACAGATGAATCTCAGGAATTTCATTATAGCATCCCAGAAAGGTCATGTTCATTTTGTTGCTAGAAGTCAAGTTCAGCTCAATAGTGTCTTCACTTTTTAAGAGTATTCCGATAAACACTGAAGTGACTTGAAAGCATCCTGTTTATTGGAGCAACCCTTTCCAGTTTAAACATTTTTTCCCCCAAGCTGTCTGAGATGCCTCAGTCTAAAGGAATTTACAGACTCTGCACAGGGGGTGAAAACATATTGAGTGGAATCCTGAGTAGTGAGCAGAGAAAAAGTACACAGAGAGCTCTTGTGGTTTTTCTCAAATACAGGGATTCTGCTCAGTGGTGAGATGAAAATAATGGTTGATCCTAATCCGGACAAAATTGAAAAAATCATAAGCAAGTCAAGATATTTATTGTTTAGGGAAGCAGGGATGCACAAGAAAACAAAGTGGCCCATTTTAGGAAATGCAATAGTGGAAAAATATTTGTAACTGAGTGTTGAATTGTGGGGTGCTTATGGATGGCCTTTCAGATGCTTCTTTACCAGACTAGATAAAGCAGACAGAACAATAATGCAACCGGTGTGGCTCAGGGCCGCAGTGTGGCTCAGGCTGTAAGAAGCCTGTTATTAAACACAGCTGCCTGCAATTACTGCAGGTTCTAGTCCCACCAGGCCCAAGGTTGACTCAGCCTTCCATCCTTTATAAGGTAGGTAAAATGAGGACCCAGATTGTTGGAGGGGCAATAAGTTGACTTTGTATATAAATATACAAATAGAATGAGACTATTGCCTTACACAATGTAAGCCGCCCTGAGTCTTCGAAGAAGGGCGGGATATAAATGTAAAAAAAAAAAAAAACATCATCATCTCCACCACCAGTAATGCTCATTTCTTTGAATGAACTAAATAATAATCATTAACTACAGTACATTTTAAAATACGGTACTAATGTATATTTAAAAACAAGCAAAAAGAGATCCAGTTTTGCTTTAGCCAACAAATAGAGCAAGAAAAAATTAATACAGCTTACCATCATGATGTGGTCAGACAGTGAGATCCCATTCTCATATTTTTTTTAAGTTTTATTCGACTTTTATTTTTAAATATACATCAATATCAATACATGAACAGTGTGGCCTCTGGGTATAATTCATTTTGATACAAACAGCGATGATGATGATGATGATGTTACATTAATCAAACCAGAGGTGGGCATCACATACTGTAACAACCGGTTCTCCCGGAACCGAAAATATGAGCGCGCCAATGCACGCAGCATCGAAAAACTGGCGATTATATAGGACATGATAGCGCCAGGGCTGGTGGGCGGGTTCAGCCGCTGGTTGGAACTACCAGTTCACCCGAACCAGTCCAAAATGGCAGCAGCCCACCACTGAATCAAACTTATATAATTCTGGTATTGATATATATGTAGTTGTTTATTCAATATTTCAATGTACTATTTTAATGCCAATGGTATTATCAAGCGTACATAGTAATACCATATTCCAACCTCTAATCTTTCCATCTAATTATTGCTTATATACTCATACTATTATGGAAAAGCAAAAAGCTGTGATTTGATGCCTTGTTTTACTGTAACAGAGTGTTGTGTCTCGCCCAATCTCACTACAGCCGGGGCCTGCTTATCTGCTTCCGAACGCTGAAGAATGTCCTAGCATGCCTCCCGGCCCCAGCCCTGGCTCCATGCCCAGACAGGCTGAGGAGGGGGCATCTCCCGGCCCCAGCCCTGGCTCCATGCCCAGGCAAACGGAGCAACTAGACCCCTCCCCCTCCTCCACAGCATGTGAGCCTGAGGAAGGTCAATTACCAACAGCTGCCGATTGGAGTGACCCTCGCGTCAGAAGACTTGATAGGCGGAGGAAACAGAAGGAAGGGAGGGGCAGGCCTGGATAAGTGCTGAGTCATGGAGCCACACCCCATGGCCTATATAAAGGATCTGCTTTCTGGCATTCTCTGAGTCAGGCAAAGTCTAAACATATCTTGCTGAAGTCACTTTCTGGTCTCCTGCCTGCCTTGAGGACTTTGCTAGGACTTTGGCAGAGCTGCAGAGGCACACCTGATTCGGATTTCCCTGACCCGGCTGTCAGCGGAGGAGTGGGACACGACACAGAGAGAGTCAGAAGTCAATGCTTCTTTTTCACTATTTTTCCTCATTTCACTTCCCCCTTTCCCCTCCCCTATCATTGTTCTTCAATTTACTTTTATATTTTGTATTTTATAATACTCTATAACTTAATAAAAAATTTTCACAAAGAGAATCGCTAACAATTGCAACTTCCGAGGAAGAAATGGGGAACCGAAGACAAATCCACTGAAAGTAGACCGATGCCTGTGGCAAAATGAAGCGAATACAAGTATTCTTGATATACTATTTGTTTAACAACCATTCAAAGTAACCATGGCACTGAAAAAAGTGACTTATGATCAGTTCTGGCATTTACAATGGTTGTAGTGTCCCTGCGGTCACATGATCAAAATTTAGGTCCTTTGGCAACTGGCATGTACTTGTGACAGTTTCAGCATCCCGGGGCTGAAGGTGAACACCATTTATACCATGGGGCCTCTGACAAGCCAAGTTAATATGGAAAGCCAGGTCCACTTAACAAATCTTATGAGTCACCTGAGGACCCCAGTAATTCACAGAATGACCATGGCAAAAAAAGGTCCTAAAACTGGATGTGACTCATTTAACAATTGCATTGCTAAGCAATGGAAATTATGGTTCTAATTGTGTTTGTAAGTAGAGGCCTACCTGTAGATTGGGCAAGGTTCCCAAGTGCTCCATATAGTCACTTCTCACGAACTCTGGGAAACAAGGGAATGAATAGCCATGATGCTCAAACCAAAGTTGGCACCTTCAAAATGACCCAGGTTCACAAATTTGTAAACACTTTGCTTGTAAACTGCTTTTCAGGTATTAGGAAACTTTAGATCGGCAAATTTTATAGCACTGGGATTAATTATAAGAACACTTCTTCTGGGAAATGCTTTTGTTTGAATTTTCTTTTTAAAAAGCTATCATAGGATGAGACTTTGAAGATCAGGCACTGGAGGGAACCAGAAGGAACTAAAAATTACAATTAAAAGAGAAGAACGCTTGATTTATTAATGCAGAATGAAGGAAAATATTTTAAACAGGGTTTACAGCATTGGAATTAATTATAAGAATACCTCCTCTGGGAAATGCTTTTGTTTGAATTTTCTTTTTTAAAAAACCATGATAGGACAGGACTTTGAAGACTGGACACTGGAGGGAACCAGAAGGAACTAAAAATTACAATTAAAGGAGAAAAATGCTTAAATTTGATATACTAATATAGAAGGAAGGAAATATTTTAATATTGGACGTATTGAAAAATATTGTAAACAATGGACTCAGAAGTTAATTTTAGAGTATCTGCTTCTATGTTTAAAAGATTTTATGGAAGAGGAACAAGTTTTACCTGACAAATCTGAATGATATGAAAATGCATTTAAAAAAGATAGGCTACAAGAATGATATAGAAAAAGATGCTACACTGGACATTCAAATGACACTGGCTGATGTCTTAATAATTAAAAGAATATATTAATCACAAGCCAAGAGAGTGGCCAAGAGTGGATTTGCAAGAGAGGCTTATTAAAGCTTTGAAGAATTTTGTGAAAAGTGACAAAAAACCCAAAAAGACAGGAGTGTCAAACTCAAGGCCCAGGGGCCGGATCTGGCCCATGGTGTGCTTAGATCTGGCCCATGGGGCCACCCTGGAAACAGCGAAGGACCAACCCCCGGTGTCTCTGCCAACAAAAACAGAGCTCGGGAGGACCTTGGGTGGCCCTCCCAAGCTCCATTTTTCCTGGCAGAGGGTTGCAGGAGGCCGTCACAGCTGAAAACGGAGCTCGGGAGCCCATTTTCGCTGGTAGAGCGCTCAGACCACCATAGACACCCCCGACATAAGTGACATTGAGCTGGCCACATTCATCCTGGTCACCCTCATGCTGCCCACCCCACCCCCCCAGGTCAAACACAACCCTGATGCAGCCTTTAATGAAATTGAGTTTGACACCCCTGTTCTAGGACATTATTTGAAGGAACTAAAGATCAAAACTGTTAAAAGTAAAAAGGAAGAAATATAAAATTGGTTTATTTGACTGAGACTATCTCTTTAATTGACTTTGTTAATCAGATCTGAAACTGAATCTTTAAGGATTTGTTTATAGATAAATGTTGGAATATATGAAGAAGAAATGTTTGTTGTATTTTAAGTAAAGATGATAAGTTACTAAAATTATTTATATTTGTGATGAAGGGGAAAGTTCCTTTATATATATTTTGTTTCTTTTTCTTATTTTTTCCTTCCTTTCTCTTTTTCTCTTTTCTCTTATTTCTATTTCTTTTTATTCTTTTATTTTTTTAAAAAAAACTTTTCATCTGTGCAACTTTTAATAATAATTAAAAAAAGAACTGTCAAATAAGCAGCTTTTCAACAAGTGTGAAAATGTCTAAAAGTGATCAACAAAATGTCTTGGCAGAAAGCAAGATGCATAGTGCCTAAAAACTAAGATGCCACAAGTAAAATTCCTACGCAAGTAGGACAAATGAAGGCCTTATTTCCAGTCTAGTGATTTTTATAACCAGATAGCATTTCTAATGCTATTCTTTTTTTTTTAGTTGAGCCATAGATTTTCCCCAGATAGCATGGGTCAAAAAAAAAAAAGATATGGCTTTGGTTTAATACCTGCTTCTTATACATTCAGTGACTATTTGAACTTGTGACAGCACTGAACGATTGGTAATTACAACCAGTTCTTGAAGTTCCAGCTGGCATTTTTGGATGTTTGGCAACTGATCCAGATTTCTGATTGTCACAGTGACCTATGGTCATGTGATCTCAAATTGCAACCTTTCCTGGCACTTCCCAAAGGCAAAGTCAATGGAGAAGACGGCAGAAAGTGGAAAGTTGCAAGCAGATGAGGTTCTTATTTAAAAACAGTAACTGGGAACTGCCAACACTGTCATAGCTAAATGGTGTAGTCACATTACATCACACTTTATGACTGCATTGCTTAGTGACAGAAATTCTGGTTCCAATTACCACTATTAACCAAAGATGATTATAGTTTAGACAACTTCCTTGTTGTCAAAAGTCTACATTAGTTCATAGGGATTAGCTGTGCATGCAACTCATAAGTGGTTGATTTCTTTTTAATATCCATGCTATAGCACTAATTGAAAACTATATCGCTGAAAATATTCATTTTTGGTAAAACACACATTTTGCTAAATTGCTATCCCAAGGGACATATCTTTTGGTGAAGAAGAAAGCTTTTGCTTATGCCACTCTAGGTATTTAATGAAGTAGGCAAAATTGTATTAACTTTAATCTACAATTAGATCATGACCAGAAAGCAGTTCCTTTTATCAAGATGGCTCAAGCTGTCCTTGGCATTACTGGAGATAAAATCATCATAAAAAAAGAAAGCAGTTAAATAAATAATTTCCATCTCTGTTACTCAATAGCACTGGAATTATTAACCTAGCCAGTCAAATTCTTTTCCCAAGAAAAATGTGGAAGTAAGTTGCAAACTTTTACAGAATTTTTAGCTGAGTTAACTTCTACTTAGAAGCTAATTGGATCATTATTATTATTATTTATTATTTATTGAATTTTTATACCGCCCTTCTCCCGAAGGACTCAGGGCGGTGTACAGCCGGAGATAAAATACAAAATATGTACAATTAAAACAAATTAAAACATATCAAAATTACAAAAACGGCTAATAATTAAAATTAAATTTAAAACCCCAATTTAAAATCAAACTATTATGCCAGTCCCGCTTGAATAAATAAGTATGTTTTTAGCTCACGACGGAAGGTCCGAAGATCAGGCACTTGACGTAGGCCAGGGGGGAGTTCATTCCAGAGCGTCGATGCTCCCACAGAGAAGGCCCTACCCCTGGGAGCTGCCAGCCGACACTGTTTGGCGGACGGCACCCTGAGGAGACCCTCTCTATGAGTGCGTACGGGTCGGTGGGAGGCATAGGGTAACAGCAGGCGGTCTCGTAAGTACCCGGGTCCTAAGCCATGGAGCGCTTTAAAGGTGGTAACCCAAATCTTGAAGCGCACCCGAAAGACCACAGGAAGCCAGTGCAGACTACCGAGCAGTGGTGTTACATGGGAGCCACGAGCGGCTCCCATTACTACTTGCGCAGCCGCATTCTGGACTAACTGCAGCCTCCGGGTGCACCTCAAAGGCAGCCCCATGTAGAGAGCATTGCAGTAATCCAACCGAGATGTAACCAGAGCGTGAGTGACTGTGCATAAGGCATCCCGGTCAAGGAAGGGACGCAACTGGCGGACCAAGCGGACTTGGTAAAAGGCCCTCCTGGAGACGGCCGCCAGATGCTCATCAAAGGACAGCCGTCCATCCAGGAGGACGCCCAAGTTGCGAACCACCTCCTTTGGGGCCACTAACTGCTTCAACAGTCAGCTGCGGATGCAGCTGACTGTACCGGGGTGCCGGCATCCACAGCCACTCCGTCTTGGAGGGATTGAGCTTGAGTCTGTTTCTCCCCATCCAGACCCGTACAGCTTCCAGGCACCGGGACAGCACTTCGACTGCTTCGTTGGGGTGGTCCGGGGTGGAAAAGTACAGCTGAGTATCATCAGCGTACAGATGATAACTCACCCCGAAACCACTGATGACCTCACCCAGCGGCTTCATATAGATGTTGAACAGGGTAGGCGAGAGAATCGACCCCTGAGGCACCCCACAAGTGAGGTGCCTCGCGGACGACCTCTGCCCCCCTGTCAACACTGTCTGCGACCGGTCAGAGAGATAGGAGGAGAACCACCGATAAACGGTGTCTCCCACTCCCAATCCCTCCAACCGGCGCAGCAAGATACGATGGTCGATGGTATCAAAAGCCGCTGAGAGATCTAATTGTGGTCCCTTTTTCATAATCAAGGAAGAATGAAAACAGTTCATTTACCCCAAATGGAATTTTGTTGGTCCTGTATCATTATTACACCCCATATACATGTATTTGGAGACACATCTCCAAAAGGACTTTCAATCTTGCAATTTCTAATCACATCAGAGGCATCTCAAAGAAACCATAGAATTGGTAGCAAAGAACTTTATGTATAACTACCAAGTAAATAACATGGAATGTAACATCTGATGGAAGAACTCTGAAGTAGATGGTTTGTATCTGACTTTTCAGTAGCCAGTGTAAAAAATCATACAGCTTTATGGCTTATACCTTTGCAACTGGCTGTGAAAGGAGTTTCCTGAAGAGGGAAGATGCCTCTAATGTATAAATTTGTCAGATATGTCTAAAAATATCCATGGATATCAGGTTCCTGGGAAAGGAAAATTCTCTACTATTTTCACTATGCTAATCATTCTAAAAACTGCCCTATGTGCCAGAAAGATCACGTCTTAATTTAATAAAACAACATTTTAGAAATAAAAGACCTGCGGTTATTATAAACTATTAATTAGAGTGTTTTTTTAATGTGCCATGGACACTATAACTAGTGGGAGTAGTTCTTGTGATCACTGTTTTGAATCTCACAGGGCTATGCATAGATTTAGACTCAAAGCGGGAACAGTGATCTGGAATGTTCACAGACATATACATTGCATCTGTTTGGAAATCAAACACATTTTTTTGCCTGGGATTGGGCAAGCTCAAGAAAAGAACATCGCTTTTTTTAATGAATTACTGACAGATGTACTGTAATGTATTTCACTTTTTCCTTCCAATCCAAGTCTCTGTAGAAACCTAAACCCTGGTGTCAATGATGTGAGGGAGAAGTTGTAGAAGAAACTTCCAATAGTAATACATACAAGAATGCCATTAAAAGGTTTCAGGGAGATGGGTCTCCAATATATGCATCAAGCTACATATGAAAGTTCCTAAGCACGAAGGCACAAATTTTGGGCAGATGGGGAAGTCATTTGAGTAGTAAGACAGAAGCCACACTCCATCAATGGAGTAGAATAAGAAATGAATAGGATCAGAAATGAACGCAAATGTCATTAAATTAAGTTCATTAAACATAGTTAATGTTCTCTGAACAGGATGCCGACAGAAATTGAACTGTATAGTCTTCAGTCCTGAGGTAAAGATAAAAATTCCCCTCGCACATATGTGCTAGTTGTTCCTGACTTTAGGGGGCGTTGCTCATGTCCGTTTCAAAGCCGAAGAGCCAGTGCTGTCCGAAGAAGTCTCCATGGTCATGTGGCATGACTAAGTGCCAAAGGCACACAGAGCACTGTTACCTTCCCACCAAAGGTGGTCCCTATTTTTCTACTTGCATTTTTTATGTGCTTTCGAACTGCTAGGTTGGCAGAAGCTGGGACAAGTAACAGGAGCTCACCCCATTACGCAGCACTAGGGATTCGAACTGCTGAACTACCGACCTTTCAATCGACAGGCTCAGCATCTTAGCCACTAAGCCACCACATCCCTCAAGTCACTGCAGCCCTGAAGTCAAACCCAAATTACCTTCTCCTCTTCTTATGGAACAAGGAGGCCAAGTGCTTGACCATCACCAAACAAGTAGTAATCCCAGAAACCAACACTCAATGAACTTTTCAGGTTCAGTATGTGCAGAAGTGGGCACAAACTAAGACCAGGACTGAACCATGCTTTCAGGTTTTCAGGAACTCTGAAGAATTGGGTAGCTGCAGTTTGAAAATTGTATTTTGGAAAAAAGCGTGCACGCTTGCACACAGACTAATTTTGAATACAATGAATATCTGCAGGCATTGCAATTTTACATGACCATGTCATTGGATAGCCATATCTCACTTTTGTAGGTCATTCCTTTTCTTCTGCTCTGTACTAAAATAAATTTGTAATGCCCACTTGAAAACTTGCCCAAGAATAGAGGTAGTTATCTCGACTAACAAGAGTTTGTTTAGTCATCATTTGAAGTTACAATGGCACTGAAAAAGTAACTTATGACGGTTTTTCATACAACTGTTGCAGCATCCCCATGGTCATGTGATCAAAATTCAGAGGTTGCATGATAGTTGCAGTGTTCTGGGATCACATGATCACCAATGAGGAGCCGGATTGTTGGGGGCAATATGCTGTATGCTATGTAAGTCTAAGTGCTATTGCTATTTTGCAACCTTTTCACAAGCAAGGTCAATGGGGAAACCCGATTCATTTAACAACCATATTACTAACTCAAGAACCGCAATGATTCACTTAACAACTGTAGTTAAAAAAAGTCATAACATGGAGCAAAACTCACTTAACAAATGTCTCATTTAGCAACAGAAAGTTTGGGTTCAATTATGGTCCTATGTCAGCGGCTATATGTAGATAACTTTTTAAACCAAATTTAAACTTTTGTCTTTTCTTTCCTCTAATATAGATGCTTCTGCGTACTTTCTTCTAACACATGGGAGTTTATGCATACAGATGAACGGTCAGACATTGGCAAACTGCAGATTTCAACATTAAACTGTCTTCTGACTCACAAAGTGTTTCAATAGGTGAAAACTAGGTAAATTCACATTAAATGCAAGCCAGAATAACTTTTTCCTCACCTCTAAATAAGGCTTGAAGCAAGTGCAGACACTAGACTAGATGTACCTACAGAGATGCTGGCTTTGATTTGTAAAACATGTATTCAAACGCATACACACACACATACACACACACATACACACACACACACAAAATCTATACAAATCATATGTAAACTTTCAAATTGTTATAGTCTCTAAGTCACTGTAGGATTTCTTTAGGGAGCCTAGGCTCTAACAAGAAGAATGTATTCAATGAATATTCAGATGAATCTCTCCAAAGAAAAGTTGAAGGCAGGTACAAATTCTCCAAGGATGAGGGAAGAAGTTTTTGCAGGTTGTAATGAATCCACTGCACATTTCTTTGGGGGTAGCAAGAGCAGTGTGACTGCTAGTATATGAATACACACAGAAAAGAACTGCCTCTGTGTGACATTGAGCCTCTCTTTAGTACTAAATAATGATGAACACTGCTGTTTCTTTATCGAAACACCTTTGTAAAGACACAATGTTCATGGTAACTGACAGTATAAGACTTAATCTTAAGGAAATGAACCATAAAGGCCTGAAATGTGGAGGCTTAGAAGAGTAATGGCAGGCTGCAGGGCTGAAGAGAAACTAGTAGTGTTGTCACAAACATGGGGACATGAGAGAAAGGCCATAATTGGAAAGGCTGTCACTATGAGCTGTCAGCGGTCAGCAGCATTCAAATACCACAGTTCATCCAGCTATAGCCTTGAACTGTGCTATGATGTGGTTACAGGAACATTTGCAAAACACAGACGTATTCAGACTACATTCTCTCTCTCTGTCTCTCTCACACACACACACACACACACACACACACACACATATAATTTTACACATACACACATACACGTGTGTGTATGTGTGTGTGTGTGTTTGGTACAAAAATTAGCTGCAACCTATTAATTTAAATGACATCTCTTATGTTTTCCCCATCCATTTGGCAAACCTGGTATTGCTTTTATGCATAAAGTTACTCTGAGCCAGGATTAATATTTCCCCCTTGTACGTCAGGAAAAGCATAATGTCATGCAATGCGTATTGAATAGGTTCCTTGTGCTTATCATGGTGCTCATTTATACGATATTTGTGAAATCAAAGTCAAAAGACAGCACCACCAGTAGCAGAAAAAAAGCTATCAGTTACAGCAGTAGACGCAAAATGTTAACAAGTGTAGAGCCTCAGAGTACCCCTGGGAGAAGCTCTGGGGGAAAGGAAGGCAGGCAATATATGGCCAAGAACTGGAAAAAAAACATGAAATCGAGACTTTGAACCAACAGAATCCTCAAAAAGGTGATGAGGAAGATGACAGCTACTTCGATTCAATACAGGGAATATAATTTGGGGAAACTGGATAAAGATATTTCCCAACTGCCCCCTATAGAGACTTAATTGCGACATAAATCAGCCTGAATGGAAATTAATTTTTGAGTGGCCATTTCTAAAAAAAAACAAAAAAGTCCATAATTACTGGCAGGAACTTCTTTCAGTCATTTGTGCACCCAGCAACATTTGGAACCTATTTTTATCCTACACAACTTGGATTTGTGGACTATAGTTCCTGTAAAATAATAAGCAATAAATATTCATTTTTCTGCAAGCCTCAGAGGATCATAGTTAGCTGGTCCAAAAGAATTAGGGCATTCTCTGTTTTTAAATGGTGGATCCAAGAGACCATTGGTATGAAGACAAAAACATGGAGATGCCTCTATCATCTTAAGAGTAATTTGTTGTCTTTCTCAATAGGATGCATTTCTATTGTTTCCCTCTTTATAAAGATGGGAACACAAGCTGCATCAGGGAAAAGGGAAAGAAGTTGTGGGGAGGGAAGAGAGAAGAACAGACCCTTAAAGGATCTGAACAAATTTGACTCCACAGCAGCTTCCCCCCACCCCATACTATCAATATGGAAATGGAAGATAAGGACTTCTAACCCTCAAGAGCTGCATTCTGTTCCAACCATGTGATTCAGAGCAGTGTATGCAGGGCAAACTATTGGAAATGAAGACACACGACGAGAGAACTGAGGTGATGTGCTTTTTGCATGATACATCAAGAGAAGGAAACACTCACTGTTTAATTTTTCTCTGACACCTTTTTTGGGTAATCTTTGCCTCTGTTCACTGGGTGAAAGTGAAATAAAGGCAAATTAGCTGAAGCCACCCACCTTTTTAACATCTTTCAACACACTCTCTGCAGCCGCCCCACAAAGTGCTATTTTGCCTGCTCTTATAAAGAAGGCTCGCCAAATCCGCTAGAAAACCCGCAATACCAGCGGCACCAAAAAGACTTCAAGAGAAAACCAGGAGAACTTTCTGCCTGCAAAAGAGGAGGGAGGGAGGGAGGGATACAAGTGGAGTGGGAAGGCAAATGAAAACAAAACCGCAACCTGGAGAGGAGTACAAAAAGAAAGCAGGAGGCTGACCGCCAAGGGTCAAGAGCATATGGCTGGGGATAGCCTTTCCTCAGAGGGAAGAATACATGTTTCAGCTACCAGAAAGGGATGGAATTGCTCTCTGCTGGGGGAGCAGCATGTGACATTCTCAGCAAGGCAGAATGCCCTTTGGATGATGCTTGATGGATGACATCAGCAATACATCCGTCTCACCCTTCTTTAACCCACAGGCTCATGTGTACATTTCTAGCCTGCATTCCATCTATCAAACATATGCAGGAGTGGCATGGGTGAAGAGAGGGGCAGGGAGGGAGCCAATGAGGCAGGAGGCTCAGCATTCAACTGGCTGGATCAATTGTTCTGAATCCCATCTGCAAAATAAGCAGTGCCCCCATCCAAACCCATCTGTTATCACATAGCATTTTTTAATAACAGCACACAGCATTTCATAATAAGCTCCCCTCATCTCCCTGCATTTTAAATCCTGGGCTATTCAGACAGAAACACATAGCAGAGACCATTCTAAGTAGCTGCTTTAAAAATACTATAATATCATGGTCAGGTTCCATTAGCAAAAGTGGAGATTCAAGCTAGGGTGAATTTATCTTCTCTTCAAAAACTTAGTCTCCCAAAAAGCCAGAGGGAAGCCATCTGGAGGCTCATTGTAGGGCACCGTGAGAGATGGGGAGGTCAGTAAAATCAGCCAGAGCTTTCCAGACAACATTAAAACCATATTTTAATGTGGTCCACTTCTATAAATAAATCTTTTTTAATACAAAGGAAGTGAAGATGATCTCAGATTTAGCATGATATTCCTTTCAATCTGTATTAACGTGGGGAGAGACAATTTCATTATGAAAGTAGTACAGATTAATAACCTTCACCCAGTTTTCGTAAGTGCTCATAATCCACAAAAAAGATATTTCAATTTTGTGCTTGTTAATGCAGTGGTGGTGGCAGGGGAAGGGGAGGAAACCTTCAATAAACAGGAATTTTTGAGGAATTTACAGAATTCATGCATTATTTAAAAGCACTGATATTGTAATTTTATTAAAAAGTATCTGTTTAGCTTTTACATCCTTTAAGCAATACACAGTCTCTCTTCCTGTTCACATGCTGTGCTTGTTTACATCTTATGCTCTAAACATCTTGCCTTGAACTTTCTGCCCTACTTCACCTCTTCTACAAGTTGCAGGACAACAAGGAAGTGAGGTCACACTAATGTAGACTTTCACCTTCTAATATTCTAATTCTGATAACTAGAATTAGATCATCTCCCAGGCTTTGGGCTAGGCTGGTTAGAGCCCCTTGCTGGGGGTCCGATATATTTGTTACTGTTGACCCAGATTTACCATCTACTTTTTTGTTATTTTATATACATTATTTTGTTCCTGTGAGCTGAAATTGAGACTGAAATAGACTGAAATTGAGTCGCAAAATCTAAGTCAAATTAAATAAATGAGTAAATAGATCAAACTCTTTTATTGCAATTGAGCTTAATCTGCAGATTCATATATATTTAATGAATTAATCTGTCATGGCTATAAAAGGTTTTTAATTCTGACAACCAAATCCATATAAAACGTACTTACAGATGTAGAGATTGTTATATTTATTGTGTTGTTTATCTCCAGTTAAATTTGATGTTTCTTAAGTTATCAGTACATTGGACTTCTATGCATTTGCTTGTAGCAATAGAAGAGATACTGTCGCTCAGGGTTGAACTGTAGAGTCCTTAGTGCTCTTCGGTTGGTTGCCTCCAAACATGGTTCCTTACCCAACTATGCAACATCTTCAGTGGGGGTTTGTTCTGTTTCTGTACAATACCTTGCCCCCTCACTTCTAGCACTGAAGGTATTACCTAACATCCGACATCAAACAACCAAGCTCAGAGAGCACCAAGGACACCATATGATTTGCTTGTAAATGGTACAGATTTATAGGGATCTAACTTCTTGCAAAAGCCATTTCTCTGTTAATTTACTCATTAAAAGGGGTTGTCTCTCATATTTGTTTACTTATTTCATCTTGCACAGGAACAGATGTTACATAATAGAGTTCTCCAAGTCAACCTGCATTGTTGTCTTCCAATCACCTTGACTCCCAGTCAGAGGTGGGTTTCAGCAGGTTCTGACCAGTTCTGGAGAACCGGCAGTGGAAATTTTGAGTAGTTTGGAAAACCGGTAGTAAAAATTCTGACTGGCCCCGCCCCCATCTATTCTCTGCCTCCCAAGTCCCAGCTGATCAGGAGAAAATGGAGATTTTACAGTATCCTTCCCCTGCCACGTCCACCAAGTCATGCCCACCAAGCCATGCCACGCCCACCAAGCCACATCCACAGAACCAGTAGTAAAAAAATTTGAAGCCCACAACTGCTCCCAGTGACCGCCTGGACAAGTCCCTGTGTAATTTTCTTGGCATGATTTCAGAAGTGCTTTACCCTTCCCTGCTTCCTCTGGCTGAGAGAAAATGACTGATTGGACCAGTCATTTTCTCTCAGCCAGGGGAAGCAGGGAAGGTCAGCCAGCTGTCTTTGTGCTTAAAGTAGGACTAGAATTCACTGTCTCCTGGATTCTAACTTGGAGCCTTAATCAAAATACCAAGCTGCCCCTCCACTATTGTGCTACTTCAAATTAAAAGCTATTCTGGTTTCAGACCAGTACTGGGACTTCCGTCATTATTCTGTAACTTTTTATTTAAGAATAAGTCTATTGAATTCACTAGGGATTTTTTTTAGTATCCCAGCACAGAATTTTTAGATTATTAGGGAGTTTTGAACTGCTATGTTTTATGCACATGTTTGTGAGATGGTCAACTGAATTAATATGCTAAACAAATAAATAAATTCTGCTCTCCATAATGAGGCCATACCTTAACATTTCCCACTTGTCTCCCCTTCTACTTTGTAGCTGCCAAAGTCTTCCTTCCTATCCTGGAAGTTTTTCATGCCCTTGAAAACAGGACACCAAAAAATGTATCTGCAGACTGAGCATTCTTCTGGTCTCCCAATTACAGTCCTTATGAGCAATGCAATTGAGTAACTTTGCCTAAAATTTACTTTGCATCCGAAATCAAAGATTTCTTTTAAAAGGTTACACTGCTAGATAGTAATCAACATACAGTCTTAATGCTCATCATAACCATTTAACCATAAGGAGTTAGACATCCAACCTCATCGGAATAGACCTGCTAGATCAACCCAAAGCTCCACTCACTTCATTTTGCGTATTGTTTCTGGCAGTGGCCATCCAGAGGTTTTTGGGGTGCTCAGAAGCAGGAGAGAAAGGTACACACCTCTCATATTCTTATTCCACTGCAATTGAAGTAAACGGAACTTTCATAATTTTAATGAGGTTTTATATTTATAACCACTTTTATATCTCTATTTTTTTTATTATATTGTAAGCGGCATAAAGTTGCCACAAACAGCAAGATGGGTGGGTGGGTGGGTAAATGAATGAATGAATGAATGCCTTTGGGGGAAGGACACATTACCTCCAACCCAGAAATAACTCAAAGACTTCAAGACTAATAGAGTGACCCTCCATGAATTTATCCAATCCCTCCTTCCAAGTCAATAGCCATCATCACATCCTGTGATAATGAATTCTTCATCTTTGTCATTTGAAATCACAAAGAACACAGAAGCAGTCTGGTTTCTCATGAGAGCACTCTCAAAAACAAAACTCTAATAATAACTTTGCTTTAGGCTTTAAAGGGTAAAGAAATAATATATGCTTCTCTAGAGAGGCGTCTCTGATCAGCGTTACTTCAAACTTTTTAATTTTTTAATCATCTGAAGAACACAAAAAGTGGAGGAAATCCTTTTGGAATATAATGTGCTTGCAATGACTAAATGTTAGTATGAATATTTATACAAGCAAGCTTCAGTACTTCTGATGTTTGTTATTTGTTCGTTTACCTAATTTAGTCATCAGTTCTGGCCGAAGACAAAATATGGGTGCATTTACGTGGGAAGTTTTCTAATCAATAAAATGGTGTTCCAAATGCATTTTATTGTCAATTCATCACTTCTACAGGTCTTAGAAAAGAAAATGTACCATCCTTTATTTATGCATCTATGCTGAGGAAAAGAAACGTCAAATCTGAAGCTTGGGAAACATACCCATGGTTTAAATTTTGTAAAAGTTACTGCTGAGACAGAGATCAAATTATATTTGATTTCCAATAGATAGATTCTGCCACCAGCTGGGGAAGAGGTCTACCATTTCCTAGTTGCAATTAAAGCAGTGAGAACCGTTACTTAATTAAAACTGTAAAACAACTGGGAGTTGTAAAATAGCAGTTCAAAAATGTAATGCTCATGCCTGCACTAGTAGTAGATAAACTAATTTCAGAAATATTAGGATGACAAACAAAATAATTCCACAATCATTCTGAAAGATACAAACTTGTCACTTTTACTACTATTACTTAGGTGCAAAATAAGGTCTGTGCTTATTCTCTCAAACTTTTACCAGTACATTTAAGATATAAAACACTGTCAAGTTCAACTCATGGCTTCATGGGTATACCCAGTAAAATCTGGAAGCAGTAGACTGATGGCTAGCAATCAACTTCTTTTAGGTGTTTTCAGACTCCCAGTCAAGTTTTACAACTGTCCTGTTTTCACGTTAATCAAAACTCTAAGTTAACCGTGAGTGACTACGTACTTTTTTTATATCCCAATATTGTTTTCACAGTACATGATTACAATATTTGTTCCTTGGTAGATATTGTAACCAACTTCAAATGGCAGAAGAATCATTCCAATGCACCTAGAAATTGTCAAATGCCGCCACTATCTCTCTACCTCAGCCCTGACCCACAATAAGTATGCTCAGGGCACCTGACTCAGCTTAGTATCTCCATGGTATCTCTACAGCATTACCCCTGTTAAGCAACTGAGCCAGCTGTGGTCAAAACGATGTCAGAACTTTTTTCTGTAAGAATCAATGGTTCTGTGAAACATTGGGGTAGGGACTGTTAATCATCTGATGAAATTTTTGTCTCACCTTATCCTGCAGCCATCGCAGCAAGTCTTTCAAAAGAGAAGATGGCTTCCCTGTTCAGTTCCCCTACCCACAAAAGCTCTCTCTCTCTCTCTCTCCCTCTCTCCCTCCCTCCCTCTCTCTCTCCCTCTCTCCATGCTCCAGAATATTTATTTCACTTCTTTTTTTTTTGCATGGAATGGGACACTGAAGGGTTCTGTTGCTATTGTAGCAAATCCTCTGGCAAGACAATGATTTTTGCTCCTTCGTTCTCAGTACCATGTGGCACTGAGAATGAAGTCAGATCATTTTCAAACATCGCTTGGGAAATAAAGATGGTGAAGGAATAAGAATCTCAGTTCCGCAACACTGCTCTGGCAAAAATACATAGAATGGGAATTGGGGTTTTTCTTTAACAAAAGCGTCACATACTTCTGCAATTAAATGTGTTCCTATTATTTTTCCTTCCTTCCTTCCTTCCTTCCTTCTTCCTTCCTTCCTTCCTTCCTTCCTTCCCCATCTCACAAACACATATACATACAGATACACTCCTTTCCTGTAGCCTCTATTTTAGTTGCTACTAAAGTTTAATGGTTGCTTTTATATCATGAGCCTACCGCACACTGAGAACTTCTTTATATCTTCTTTTACTGCCCATCAGCTGAAAATAACATAGATCATTTGCCAACAAACATTCTTCTCTTCTTCATTCTCTCCACCCCACAAGTGTTATTCTACACCTTTTTTGCAGTTACCGCTGCATATTTTCAACCAAGCAAAAGTGGGACATGAAGAAAGCTGGTTTCTTCTCTATGTACGTTGAGATCAGACAATCAAGGTGCAGAAGAGAAGATTCCTTTATCCTTTGCAAAGCAGATTTAGGGCAAAATGTTGAACTTCATCTCACATTGTGCAAAATCCACATATCTAGGTTCTGCACTCCAGAAATCTGTTTCATCTCAATTTCAGCCCAGTTGATCAAGGCTCACCCAGGGATATTTGCTGCCTAAAGCAAATGACCTCATTATGCCCTTGCCTCAATGCCACCTAAAGAAACCCACTTACTGGAAGCTGAATTTTACTTCAAGGAACTTTAGAAAAGCAAGCAAAATTAAGGGCACACACAATTTTTTTCCCAGCACTTTGCTACTATTCATTACTTTTCTTACCTAGGACTTACTTGATACCTCTTAAATAAATTCTACAATTCTGCAGCAGGAACACATGAGCAGAGTAACTTGAAGTCTCTTGTGAGAAGGATAAAATCCAACAAGACTCAGAAGTACCAAAGATTGGAGGAGAAAGGAGTTCAGGATAATTGTTCTCCAGCTGGTGACATCTATACCATCCATTTTAGCATTCAACATGATCTTGAATTGATCTCAACCCCGCAATTCATGTGTTACTCTACAAGTACAACAGTATTAGCTGCTGGGGTACAGCTTATATATATCACAAACCTGTTTGAAGAAGCTCAGTTTCATCTGAGGTGCTAAAACACTCAAATACTTTCCGTTTTTGCAAAGGATCGTTCACATAGGGTTCACCCATTGTAATTCCCATGAGCAGAGGTGGCCAACTATGCCACCTGTGGACTTCAACTCCCAGAATTCCTGAGCCAGTGTGGTTGCTCATCCCTGCCAAGAGTGTGTAGACAGTCTGTTTTGAGATTTCCCCAACGTTTCAGAGCTGTAGCTGCTTACTTTGGAAATGGAGGGGAAGAATCAATGTCATTAACAGGAGTTAGGACACATTTGAATACTCAATTCTCAAATTTTTTTTCCATTAAGGTTTCCTAAAATATAAGAGTAACCAACTAAAATTATTGTGTGTGAACAGGTTACAATAAGTAGAAAGACAGGTTTTACAAAGTAGGACTTGTAAGTTAATCATATATTGGACACAGGAACAAAAAATATGAACTCTACAGCATTAACTAACCTGTTACATTAAGTAACAGGGCATCATGTTATCAATCAGGAACAAACCAGGAAGCCCTCATAGCTTGAGATATAGCACCTATATCAAATCTTGAAAAGTCTTAAATCCTTGTGGGCGTATGCTTTGATTCAACCTGAGTCACCATTTCCCCCACATGAATCAAATTAATGAAGATTAATTGGAAACCCATGACCATTTAAATAGATAGATTAGTTAATGCTCATTCTGGTAATCCATTCTCCTCTACTGCTTGAGGCCTATATTGGGACTCCTCAAAGCCAACAATTTCAGGGTAAAATTTGGACCTTTGTAGCTTAGAACGTTGGTATAAAAATAGAACTGTAATGGATGATAGAGATATTGCCATTGACAATTTCAAATTATTTTCTTGGGAAAAAGTAAGAAAAGCAATGTAGGGCACTATGGATTAGAGCAGGGGTGTCCAAACTTGGTCCCTTTAAGACTTGTGGACTTCAACTCCCAGAGTCCCTCAGCCAGCAAAGCTGGCTGAGGAACTCTGGGAGTTGAAGTCCACAAGTCTTAAAGGAACCAAGTTTGGACACCCCTGGATTAGAGCCTTAGAATTTTTTTTTTAAATGGGGGGTACGTTTAATGATTTCTTTAACAAGAAAATATTTCCCTTGGATCAATTTCAACTTCTACATACCCATAGCATAGCAGTACAGAAGTATTTTACCACTTTCAGAGTAGGTTCCTGCCTCCCCTCCTTTCAATTTAGCCTACAGCCCTAGATTTCCCAATGGATTCCCCTCCAAGTAATAATCAGGCCTGATCCCACTTAGTCCTTTTTTCACCCTCTGAAGATCAAGCCAGGTCAGCTAAACGCCGCCATCTGCTTTGACTAAAGGTTTCTTCAAGGGCTTAAAACTATTGTAACACTTGAACACTAAAAGGAAAAAAAAAAAGTCTCAGAATTTTGCAGCAGAAAGGAGAAACAAAAGGCACATAAAAGTAATCTGTATAATCGTTGAAAAACAATATTACAGCAACTTTTACATAATTATTTTAATTAAACATTATAAGTTGACGATCCGTCTCCACTGCTATTAGTACAATTCTTGACTGCAGGCATAAAATCCGACCAGTAGTGGGTTTCAAATCCCATCGCTACTGGTTCACTCGTAGGCGCGTGCATGCTCACACATGTCTGTAATGCTTCTGCACATGTGCAGAGATGTCCAGGCAGAGCCTCCCGCCACTGCTGCTACCGGTTCGCCCAATGTAGGGCAAACTGGTAGCACCCCACCACTGAATCCGACCACAAAAAGGAGGGAAAATGTGCAAAAGAGAGGAATTCCCAGCCAATTTGGGAAGCAAAATCCATGCGACTAGAGTGCAATCAGAGGATAGGAAGACTGTGCTTCATTAGTTCAAATCTCTGTTAGGAACTATGCATCTGAAGGTTTTTTGTGTATTACAGAAACAGGTTAAGTAATCAATCAGGCTTCTTCAAGAGGCTCCATGGGACGATCATAACACATAAGCCCTTTGTGTTTTAAAATAACACACTAGAACAATGTAAATTTTGGTTACAGTTCCATAGTGTTAAATACAGTGATATTACAGCATATGGACCTACCACATAATATGGACCCTGACATTTTCACTGCTAATGTCACCAGCAGCTTAAGGCTTTTCCCCTATAAATCAGGTAACCTCTTTCCCCTACAATCAGACAAGGTGAAAAGCTTATATGGCTGGCATTAGGATACAGCATGAATCTTTGCCAATTGCCAATCCTATTCCTTGGAAAGGTTTCAAGGATTTAATCTATGAAGTTAAACATTCCTGGCAGGGAATGGCTTAATCATGTCTCCATTCCTCAGCTGTTTTCCACACCAAGGGGTGGGAAAATCAGGAAGTAAAGCTCTTCTGCCCTCTCTTTGTTAAAAGGCAATATTGCTTGAATTTCTGCCTGACACATACCTATTGTAACACACACACACACACACACACCCTGCCAAGAAAGAGAATGTGGCATTGCCAGGTCTAATTTGCTTTCCTTTCTGAACCACTCTGACTTTAGCATTTGAATCCAACGCCTCTTTTAGGGGTAATCCCAGAGCTAATCCTTTAAAAAATCACCCTTCTCTTTTTAACATATCAAAAACTTGCCTCAGAGGCATTTTTTTCCCCTGTGAAGAAAGCAAAGACAAATTAAAGTGTAATGGCTCAAACTCACCTTCTGACTCTATGTGATCTAACTCCAGTTGCTAATAATAAGCCAAGTTTATGAGGCATGGAGGTGTTTTTTTATATCAGCCTAGCTCTGTCAGCTTACACAGCTCTTCCCTCACCTCTGCAGAAGCATTAAATCACCTGTCTTTATAGGCAGCAGGGTAAGGGAAGGCCCGAGCAAGCAATGGGCTGGAAAAAATGAGTGTGAGGATCTTTTTTAAAAAAAGAAGCAGAATGGGAAATACAGATCATCAAAGCCCATTTCAAACGGTTTCAAGAGTTTGACAAAAGCAGTATAACTTGGATGCAGGGGTGAAATCCAGCAGATTCTGACAGGTTCTGGAGAACAGATAGTGGAAATTTTGAGCAGTTTGGAGGACCGGTAGCGGAAATTTTGAGTAATTCAGAGAACTGGCAAATACAACCACTTGCTGGCCCCACTGTAGGGTGGGAATGGAGTTTTTGCAATATCCTTCCCCTGCCATGCCCACCAAGCCACGCTCACCAAGCCACACCACTCCCACCAAGCCAGTAGTAAAAAAAAAACTGGATTTCACCACTGCTTAGATGCTATACAGATCTAATGTCGAACACCCAGTTAATGTGTACTGATGCACTACCTGAGTAATTGCAAGTAGTCCTTGACTTATGAGCACAATTGGAACCAGAGTTTCCATTGCTAAGCAAGGCAGTTGTTAAGTGAGTCACATCTGATTTTCCGACACTTTTTGCTAAGAGAATCACTGGTTCAAACCCCTATTGACCAGCTGGGAGGGTCACAAGTGGCAATAACATGATCTTGGGACACTGCAACTGCTGTAAATACATGTCGGTTGCCAAGAGCCCAAATTTTGATCAGGTGACTCTGGGAATGCTGCAACAGTCATAAGTGCAAGGGATGGCTATCCCTTTTTTCATTACACAATTGCTAAACGAATGGTTGTAAATCAAAGACTACCTATAAAAGCTGTCCTCTTCATATCAATCCAATGAGGCTCTCTATGCCTCAGTTAGATATAGAAGCCATGATCCTCTTATAGCAGAATGTTCTCCAAAGTTTTTAGGTGTTATCACACTATTGAACAGGGGTGTCAAACTCCTGGCAGAGCGCTCGGGCCACCACAGGCGCCCCCGACACAAGTGACAGTGAGCTGGCCACGCCCACTCTGGCCATGCCCACCCAACCCCCCTGATGTGGCCCTCAATGAACACAACCCTGATGTGGCCCTCAATGAAATTGAGTTTGACATCCCTGCTGTAGAACATGATATCTGTCCACTAGCCAGAGTGACAGATGTACAATGACTGAAGAGTTAATATAGACCAGGGGTCTCCAACCTTGGCAACTTTAAGCTGGAGGACTTCAACTCCCAGAATTCCCCAGCCAGCTTTGCTGGCTGGGGGATTCTGGGAGTTGAAGTCCTCCAGGCTTAAAGTTGCCAAGGTTGGAGACCCCTGATATAGACCATGCGAGAGGAATGCTGTTAGAGAGCTGTCAGGTATGGACATTTGGATAATGTGAAATACTTAAAAATAACAGTCATAAATTGAGGACTACCTGCATTGTGAAGTTGACTCTTTAACTGAAAAACTGAATATCCAGCCTATCATGAACTGTTCTATTACTTTCAGTGATATAAGTTGCGAGAGGAATCCTTGTAGACCGAATGTTAAATATAGTACCATTTGTTTTAGATTTATAAATAAATCAACAGTTTTTCTATTATTATTTTTTTAAATCTAGTATTTTTCTCTAAAATGTTTAAGTGGTTAGGGGGACAGGGAAGATAGCGCACAAAGGCTTTTTCTCTTTAGGTATGAAATTTGGACATCTTTGCTTTGTGATTTAGATGATAATTGTGAGCTCAAAAACATACAAATACAAGTAGATAAATAGGTTTCCCTTCGGTGGGAAGGTAATAGCGTCCCGTGCACCTTGATATATATTTATGCTGGCCACATGACCCTGGAAGAGTCTTCAGACAACACCAGTTCCCTTAGCTAAAAAAAAGGAGATGAATACTAGCACACACACCCCTTTGAAGTTGACACAACTGGACAGGGGAAACCTTTACCTTTAATTGATGGCTGACAATTTCATTTTGGTTTTTGACCACCATTACTTTTGTAATTCCTAATCACAATAAAATACATTAGATACCATGATCTGCACAACGAACATCCTCTTAAAAGCAACACATGATATCAGTGAAAATATCACTTACGATGTTCTACTTAGCCCTGAGTAAAAACATGAACATGACAGAGCAATATGTTAGCCATTTATGTATTTACTCCACAGTAGATCTGCTGTTGATTTAATTTTTCTCTTCTGCCTCTTTGGGAGTTTGAGACTTGGACAGTAAATAATAAATAACTTCTCATACAGTATTTTCTAAAATTTCCGTTCACCAACAATTCATCACTTTGTCTAGGTTTTTAATATATATTAAGGTTTTTATTTATATACTTCTCCTCTGTAACATACCCCTTGACACCTATAAAAATGCAACTACCTGGTATTCTCCTAGCTTGGAAACATCTTCATCACCTATAAATTATGAAGTGGGATGATGCCAACTTTTTAAAAAATCATTTCATTGTTTACAAATACAATCACTGAGAATGTGGTCTAAGGTCTACTCTAAGAAATAATTATTTCCTACTTTCTGAAAAGCAGGAGTGCAGATTTTATTTACACTATCTATTCAACTTAAAATCTACCAGATCAGTGGTGGGTTTCAATTTTTTTTACTACCGGTTCCGCGGGTATTTCTTGGTGGGCATGGCTTGGTGGGCATAGTATGGCTTGGTGAGCGTGGCTTGATGGGCATGGAAGGGGAAGGATACTGTAAAATCCCCATTCCCTCCCCAATCCAGGGGAAGGTTACTGCAAAATCCCCATTTCTTCCCAATCAGCTGAGACTCAGGAGGCAGAGAATAGATGGGGGCAGGGCCAGCCAAGTTTTTTACTACCGGTTCTCCGAACTACTCAAAATTTCCGCTACCGGTTCCCCAGAACTGGTCAGAACCTGCTGAAACCCACCTCTGTACCAGATACCTATAGCTCACTTTAATGGATCTTGAAAGGGAATAAAAAGAGGGACTATTCTGTATTTATTTGGACATAATAAAAATTATCAATTCACATTTTGATCTTCAATTGGCTTGTGGGTCTTTCACATTTGATACCTGACTGTGACTTTGGAGTTGCCCCTCCAAAGTTTAAATCTCCAAACAGCGGAAGTGGTGATGCTCTTTCTGAACAAGCCAAATGCTTGCACTAGAACTGTAGAATACAATAAAAATCTGCAGCATCCATCTTTATAAATAGGCTTTCTCTTCATTTCAGCAATAAATAACAAAAAGCAGGTTATAATTACGTTCAACAATTTAAATTATCACATCAAAACTAGTAACCATAACAAAATACTTTTACTGTCCTGTAGATGTAAAAATTGTATCAGAGTTAGCTATAAAATAAGTTGCCAATCCTAAAATTTCTTATAGTATCTAATATCTTTAAATGGATTAATCTGCATTGGATGAGAGAAACAAAAATGTATGAACACTTCATGTTTTACAAGTCTGTACTAAGACTGACTCAAAAAATATGCTTTATAAAGCACATCAGCCAAAATGAAATCCCTCTTTGCTGTGTTAAATAGCTGCATCCTTTGACAGGATGATGTAACAGCTTTGAAGCTATTTACAGCTGTCTCCACATGTTTGTACATGCACATCTGTTTTTGCTTCACTGGCAGATATTTGAAGCAGTGGTGGGTTTCAAAAAAATTTAGTACTGGTTCTGTGAGTGTGGCACAGCTTGGTGGGCGTGGCATGGCTTGGTGGGCGTGGCAGGGGAAGGATACTATAGAATCTCCATTCCCACCCCAATCCAGAGGTTACTGAAGGTTACTCAAAATCCCCAGTTCCTCCCGATTAGCTGGGACTTGGGAGGCAGAGAATAGATGGGGGCAGGGGCAGTCAGAATTTTTACAACTGGTTCTCTGAACTACTCAAAATTTCCGCTACTGGTTCTCCAGAACTGGTCAGAACCTGCTGAAACCCACCTCTGCTTTGACGATATCTCTATTTACACCAAGATAACAGACCCCATCTGAAGCAGTGACATTTAGTCTTTCAAGGGACACAGCTACTTTAACACTTCAAAGGGAGATCTTCCAATTGTGAAGTATCTCTTTGAAGCATCTCTTTGGAACGGCTTGCACAGCCTTAGTCTTATCTCTGAGAAAGCAAAGGAATATATGCACCTAGAAATATTTGGGACAGCACTCTTGATATTCATTATTCAGATGAAAATAATTTTCAGAAACATTGCCAGTAGGAGAGAGATGTCAGCAAGTCAACATTTGGAAGAATTTTTTTCCTTCAACCTCCATAACATGCATAGCCCAAGTTGCAGCTCCAATAAAATGTCTAGATTTTGACACTGAAAATATGGTTTTTTGCTGAAAATAAACGCCACCTACCTGACATTTTGTAAATGGAGTCTTTTTGTAGATTCCTCACTTATTACCTTTCTGTACTCTAAAGGAGATTGCTTTCAAAATTGAGCTTGTCGAGTCAACAAGTTCACTTTTGAATGATTGCAGGAATGTGTGCCTTCTGAATTAATTTGTTGCACTTTCCCTCAATTCTTCAGCCATCTTAAAGAGCAGTGCAACAAGGGGGAAAGCAATGGTAACTCACTTGTTGTATAATAATAGTTGGCATTAGAAATGGCAATTGATTATACTGGAGTGCATATTTATTATGCATATATACATGTGCAACTATCTGAATATCTATAAATATCTATGCCTGCCATTGTCACCGGAGAACAGATGTTAGCCAATCGGAAATGAAATCAGAAAACCAGATGAAGTGTAATAAAGACCAGTCAGTAAGATAATTGGATGAAATTTCTATTGTCAAGTCAAGGATTTATGTTGCAGTTTCTACACCACCCGGTATATTGAGCACAACAGGATATGAAGAGAATATGACAGCAAGAAACTAAAATTGCCAATACTTTACTGTAACTAAATGATTATCTAGCTATTATACTCAGACTTCTGCAAAAAAAAATAGAAAAAGCCCAAAGGGAGAAATATTTACAAATATTATTCCATATTTCCACAATTCAAGACCAGCTACAGTAAAATTGTTATTTGTCTCTTGAGAAACCTGCGGGTCAAGAAGCAATAGTGAGAACTGGACATGGAATCACTGATTGGTTCAAAATTGGAAAAGGAGTCTGACAAGGCTGTATACGGTTGCCCTGCCTATTTAACTTATATGCAGAATAACTTATATGCACATCATGAGAAAGGCGGGGCTAGAGGAATTACAAATTGGAATTAAGATTGCCAGGAGAAATATCAACAACCTCAGATATGTAGATGATATCACTCTAATGGCAGAAAGTAAAGAGGAACTAGAGAGCCTTTTGATGCAGGTAAAGGAGGAAAGTGCAAAAGTTGGCTTGAAATTCAACATTAAGAAAACTAAGATCATGGCATCCTGCCCTCTCAATTCATGGCAAATAGATGGGGAAGAAATGGAAATAGTGACAGATTTTATTTTCCTGGGCTCCAAGATCATTGCAGATGGGGACTACAGCCAAGAAATAAAAAGATGCTTGTTCCTGGGGAGGAAAGCTATGGCAAATCTAGACAGCACACTAAAAAGCAGAGACATTACCCTGCTAACAAAAATGCATATAGTCAAGGCTATGGTTTTCCCAGTTGCAATGCATGGCTGTGAAAGTTGGACCATAAGGAAGGCTGAACACCAAAGATTTGAGGCCTCTGAACTATGGTGCAGTCCAAGGGATTCCTGCAAGTCCCTTGGACTGCAAGGGGATCAAACCAGTCAGTCCTAGAGGAGATCAACCTCTGACTGTTCTTTAGAACGCCAGATTCGGAAGATGAAATACTTTGGCCACCTCATGAGAAGAAGGATTCACTGGAGGAGAGCCTAATGCTGGGAACAATTGAGGGCAAAAGAAGAAGGGGACCACAGAAAATGAGGTGGCTGGATGGAGTCACTGAAGCAGTCGGTGTGAGCTTAAATGGACTGCAGAGGATGGTAGAGGACAGGCAGTCCTGGAGGAATGTTGTCCATGGGGTCGCGATGGGTCGGACATGACTTTGCAGCTAACAACAACACAGTAAAATATCTTATCCTGAGATTTTTTTAAAAAAAATTCCTCAGCATCCTGTCTTCACTTTCCTTCTTCAACTGAACTCATTCAATCATTGATAAGATTTCACTCATGTCTATTTCTACCGTAAAATAATAATTCCTCTACCTCAAAAATAGATACAAAAACTGTCCACTCCAAAAAACAGAGCATGATTTCAGGCAATAGCAAAGCAATTTAAGTAAATGCAAAGAAAGTTAATGCCTCTTTGATACGGGACACCACTGAGAAGGATCTACGGAATCTTCACTTCACTAATTGCAATCACTTCACAAAATTAAGTTTTTGAAAAATGTGGTACATCAGGGCATTTGAACTCGGACAATATCGTTTGCATGCCCTTTGCTGTACTCAGTTATTAGCATTCCTAATGATTAGCGTAACCAACCTCAAATGGTATCCTCTACATGATAGGTTATGGATGTGTGCTTCATAAAGTAGTTTTCTTCTAAGGCCAGGATTGTCAATGTGGCACTCATAGGTGTCATCACACACAACACTTTACCAGTGCTCCAATGCTGGAGTCCCTTGTATGCTTCACCAAAATTGATCTGTTTCTGTCTAAACAGTGAGCCAATCAAATGCTGCTTTTAGACCAGTGTTTCTCAACCCTAAGAAGATGAATGAACCTTTACTCCTAGAATTTCCCAGCCAGCCATGAAGTCCACAGAACTTCAAATTGCCATAGTTGAGAAACACTGTTTTAGACTAACAATGTTAACTGAAACTTAAAATGGGATGACTGCTGCCACAGTTCTATGGTGTATCTGGGTACAAATGGGCAGGTAGAAGCGGGTGGAGAAGAGGTATGACAGGAAAAGGAGTCTACTTCGCAAAATGTGATAGGGGGCTGTGGAAGACAATATGTCTCCATGTATATTGGGGGAGATATGTTTATGAGATGTATGGCTGTTGGTGGGTACATATTAAACATAGGAGAGGACATGGGGCAGGAGAAGTAGACTACTTTGTTTGCACATGTTCAGATGCTCATTTGACCTCACCTAATTCATCAGAATCAAGTATACCATTTATATCTTCTGTTCAAACAAGTCATTTCTCTGCTTCTTGTTATAAGGAGGAGGGTCTTCCCTGCTGTTACTCCTGCCCTCTGGAACATCTTGCCCCTCCCCCCAATGTGAGGTTGGCCCAACCCTCCTCTCTTTTCGTAAGGGCCTAAAGACGATTCTCTGCAGGTCAGCTTGGGGCCCCAGTGGGGCAATCAGTGCAATGGAGGAGGTTGATTGAGTAACAACAGATCTGACCTCTCCCCCCACTCCGCATGTGACTTTGGTTTTAGTTTCATTTTAACATTTTATATTTTAACTTAGATGCAACTGTAAGCTGCCCAGAATTACCCTATGGTGAGATGGGCAGCCAATAAATCTTGAATGAATGAATGAATGAATGAATGAATGAATGAATGAATGAATGAATGAATGAATGAATGCTTTTTATCCCCAGATGTTCATTATGTATGAGAGTGGAGAAGCTGCTATCCATCGACCTGCCTGCCTCTTTTTGCTTCTCTAAGCCAGATACCTCAGCTTCAAATAAATAGGCTTGTTTCCTGGGAACTGGAGCAAAATTGTATCAAGGCAACCTCTAACGATTTTGGTCCAGAGGATAGCCTCTCATATAGTCTCCACTTGTTGGCTTTGTCCATTCAATGGCTGGTTGACTTAGAAAATTAAGTTATGAAATATCAAGGCAAAAGGAGTAGGTCTTGATACTTAAAGCCTCTATCCATATAATAGGCTGGGAAAGAAACATAAAGGAAAGTACAACATTATGGAAGGTACAAAAAATGGAATATGTAGTAGTAGGCAAAAGAAATTAAAGCAAGTGATAACAGAAAAGAGCTCTACTTAAATATACTTTACACCAATGCCATTTACTGAATCTCTCGTAACTTAATATTGTTACAAACCATCTTTGCTTCCACCATATTCGTGCATTAACTGCCTTTTGTTTCTTAAACTTCACGTAACAAAGTAGGCAGCAGTGCACTCTTATATTCAGGTAGTCCTCAACTTGTTACCATTCATTTACTGACGGTTCGAAGTTTCAATGACATGGAAAATTGAAATGCCTTATGAACATTTTTCATAATTATGACCATTGCCCCATCCCTGTGGTCATGTGATCAAACCTCGGATCCTTAGCGACTAGCCTGTATTTATGACAGTTGCACTGTCATGTCATTGCCATTCATAACCTTCCCAGACAGCTTTCGACAAGCAAAGCCAAGGTGGGAAACCAGATTTGCTTAATGACTGTATCAGTGTCAGCGAACCTATGGCATGCGTGCCGGAAGCAGCACACGAAACCATCCCGCAAAGAATGCGCGGCCTCGCTGGCTCCTATTCCGCATTCCTGTGATCACACAGGAGTCATCTGGCTGTCGCCCGCATGGGAGCGACGGAACCCGGAAGAGCAGTGTGACGTCACGCATGCGCGATGGCCAGCTGTTCGTCGGGCACGCGTCCATGCTGGTATCCAGGTGTTTGGATGCCGGCTTGCGTATGCGCGACGGACCGCCACTCTTCCAGGTATTGGTGCTACTGCACGCGCGAAGGCCAGTGGGACTGCTCATACCTCGCGGGATAGTTTCAGGTGCTACTTCCTGCACGCAGGCTGGCACGTAGTGCTGTCGAAGGTTTGCCATCATTGGACTATATGATTCACTTAACAACTGCAGTGATTTGCTTAACAACTGTGGCAAAAAGGATATAAAAGGAGGCAAAACGCACTTAACAACTTCCTTGCTTAGCAGTGGAAGTTTTGGGCTCTGTGGTGGTCATATGTCGGGGACTATCTGTACAGCCATTTCTACTTGCAACATTCATTCATTGCTATCTACTACCCTTCTTTCAGAATTTCTACCTCTTAACATTTTCTCCTTGCATTTCCTCACCTTTAGTTATGGTTCTGCCAAGGAAGAGAAATCTATCTGCCTGTTGGATTTGTTTGTTTTTAATTTTACTAATAGATTTTTATGCCACCTTTTTTATACAGGTAGTCCTCGACTTATGACCACAATTGAGCTCAAAATTTCTGTTTCTAACCAAGAAACAGTGTTTGTTAAGTGAGTTTTGCCCCATTTTATGACCTTTCTTGCCACAGTTGCTAAGTGAATCACTGCAGTTGTTAAATTTAGTAACATGCCTGTTAAGTGAATCTGGCTTTCCCATTGACTTTGCTCATCAGACGGTCATAAAAGGTGAACACAGGACTTTGCAACCATCATAAATATGAATCAATCGCCAAGCATCTGAATTATGATCACATGGCTATGGGAGTGCTGCAATGGTTATAAGCGTGAAAAATGATCATAAGTCACTTTTTTCAGTGCCGTTGTTACTTTGAACGGTCACTAAATGAATTGTTGTAAGTCAAAGACTATCTGTATTGCATTTTCTTATTTTATTTTATTACATGGAAACAGAAAAAGTCCTTGCAGAGAAATCTCTCCCTTGTCATCTCAATGGCCCGGAACCATCCCTCCCTACTTGCTCTTCCCAAGGCCTTTGGTCGCATACCAGAGGCCAGCAACTTTTTAAAATGGCAAGAATGATTGTGCAACTTTTCTCGTCAACTTAGGCAACACATAAATCAATCACTGAATATTGTAATAAAGAAATAAAGAAATGAGCAAATAATTTAGCCCAAATCTTGTGAGTCTCCACTTGAGATCTTGTGCGATTTGGCTGTTTACATCCCTGGGTGTCTGTTGCTGGAACTGAACTGCCACGTATACATACATTTTTCATGAATTAATGACTGAAGGAATACCAAGTCTACTTCTGTTTAGTGCTATATTTTTTTTAATTCCACCCACTTTTTACAAATACAGTACAGAATCAGACCAGGAACTACTTGGGACTGGTAGTTAAGAAGAGAAAAGTGTATCAGATTAGCTGAAGAAACTTATCAAAAAGCAAGAGGGATTTAACAGACTGGGGATAGTGATTCAGATTAGGAGAAAAGATATATACACAATTAGATTCCCAAAATCTAACAATAAACAAAAAGGTTTTTTTAAAAAAAAAACTGATACAAAAGAAAAAGAACAAAAATAACCTGGCAAGTTATACTTAAAATTCTTAACTGAGAGTATGAGGAATCTAGACAATCTACCCAAACTTTCTGCTGTATATCTCCACTTCACATGCAAGTCTATGCGTACGTGACCAAGTGCCTACAAAGTTTTTGGCTCACGCATATCTGTATTTCTATAGACTAAAGAATACAATTTTTTCCCAAGCTTCATTTAAATTACTACTGTTGTGCTTCTCTTCCGATGTCTCTCTGCATGACATTGTTTTGACCTGACTTCCACACAAATGTGTCTCCATTCCACAATTAATAGGCAAGAGAGTAAGAGTAATTTCCCAAGTTTTATAATATAGACATGCATTCATGTCAGTTTGAAGCTAGATTTACCATTCCATGAGATATCAAAGGGAAAATAATCTTTTAATGTATTTTTTCATGACTTTCTTTCAGGGGTTTCATCAATATAACGATCAGATTTATGACAGGTTCAAGTAAACCAGACAGACAAGAAGAACTGTGTCAACAGAACTATTGAGATGTACCTAACTTAACATGGAAAAACCCACTGAGATTTCAGTAGCCGTAAAGGCAAATATATCTGTGGCATAATTATAGGGATGAAGATGAAGCAAAATGCTGAGTGAATTCAAACAACAGCCCTCCATCCAAATGTAAAAATGATGAATAAAATGGTCAAATATTCCAATACTGACATCCTGTATGTCTTGCAAAAGAATTTTTGGAACCGTGCAACAGAAAAATTCTTCTGCAAATATTATTACATTTCCTATGCTTAGTATATGTGACCTTTGAAATACTAAGATGCTTTTCTGCTTTCCAGAAGGCACAGCCGATTTTAGAAGACAGAAAGATCCCGTGCATTCTTGGTTCACTTTTGATCACATTTGTAGAGCTGGATGGATCTGTTCCTCTTTTACTATACTGAACTGGCTTCAGAAGATTGAAATGAGCATCAATCCTTTCATTCCTGAATAAATTAGATTAAAATCAAGGAACCGATTGCATACTTTGCTCAGGACACAATAAAGTTAAAAGGTTTTAGAAATGGGGAAAAAATTCTGGTGAGTTTGCTCTTGAAATTCATAAAAAGACAGAATAGCACAAAGGACATTCTGAAGGAAGCAATTATTTATAGATAAATAGAGATTCAGTTTATTACATTCAATTTTTCTAAATTACATGTTTATAATGAGAGTCAATTATATCTCAATTCCTAATAATAGAACAGGTCATTAATACTTGAACTATGATTCTCAAAGGAGCGACATGGTTAGTAAAGCCAGCATAATATAATGGTTAAGATACTGGATTAGGGACATCCAGGTGCAATTCTCCTTATTTACTGGCTGACACTAAATCAATCATAATCCTCAGCCCACTGACATTTGAGTAAAAAGGATGGGGGGGGTTAAGAGTGCCAGATATCTTTCTTTGGATTCTTAAGGCAAGGATATAAATTACGCCACATGGAAACCACAGGCATTCTTATTGTCAACCCACTCTCCCAACTGAAGGGAATCAAAAATGTGTGATTTTTTGCTTGGAGCATATTTTAAAGGAGTAAAATGGTGGCTTAAGCCTAGCAGTTGCTTAAGGCATCCATTTCATGGTTTAAACCATCAAAACTGCCCTGGCCACACCCAGTTCTGGGGTGTGGTTTCTGTATTCAAAATGCTGTAATAATGCAAAGAGGAAAAAGAGGAAGACAAGGAGACAAAAAGCAAACACGAAAAAACTGTACTTGCTCTTCTCCCATTCCCAATCCTAACTATACCTGATCTGCAATGCTACAGCTACATTATACTAACCTGAACAGGCCCTAATTCATCTCACATATGTGATGACATCTTAATTTTGCAAATTAATAAAAGCTCTAGGTTATTCAAATAAGCTGGAACACTTAACCTGATTCTAAGAATCATTCTGCTATCTCTCTTATGGACCAAAAACACTATATATATATATATATATATATATATACACACACACATACATACATACATACATACATACATACATACATACATATGTAGGTCTTTGGTTATTATGGACCAAAAACACTATATATATATATATATATATATATATATATATATATATATATATATATATATATATATATATATATATATATATATATATATATAGGTCTTTGGTTGTTCGGTTTTCTCCGTAAAATTGGAAGTGTCTTGGCGGCGTTTCGACGAAGTCTCATTCGTCATCTTCAGGCTTCAACCCGTGCTTCTGGGAGCAATGTGTGATCGCAGCTGTTTCTTCCTTTTAACTGCTAGTGGGGTTTGAACTGATTGGGTGGGAGCTTGGCTGTGCTCTGATTGGATGGGGGTTTTTGTGCTCTGATTGGCTGATCGTCGAACGTCACAAGACACTTCCAATTTTACGTGGGAGAAAACCCGAATAACCAAAGACCTACATATATATATATATATATATATATATATATATAATGTTTTCTGAGGTTTTCGCGGGTGTTTGTATGTAGGTCTTTGGTTATTCAGGTTTTCTCCCACGTAAAATTGGAAGTGTCTTGGCGACGTTTCGACGAAGTCTCATTCGTCATCTTCAGGCTTCAGCTTCATGCTTCTGGGAGCAATGTGTGATTGCAGCTGTTTCTTCCTTTTTAACTGCTAGTGGGGGTTTGAACTGATTGGGTAGGAACTTGGCTGTGCTCTGATTGGATGGGAGGGTTTTGTGCTCTGATTGGCTGGGGGGGTGTCCTGTTTGGGTGGGGGCTTGGTTGTGCTCAGATTAGTCTGAGTTGCAGGGGGATTTGAACTGGTGAGCTGCATAGCTGTTGTTTGCCTTCGTGTTCGTGGTCGTGCTACATCTTCATAGTGGGTGTCAGCCTGCTGCATGTATGGATTGGAGGGGTTTGAAATGGCTAATGTTGCAGCTGCGGTCTGGCTTCTGGTCCTTGGTCGTATTTCATGATCAGTGTGGGTTTGGGTCTGCTTTCTGGGTGGATGTGTGGTGGTGACATCCTGTGTGGACCTCGTGAGTGTGGGTCTGGTGTCATTCCTTGTGTTAGGGACTCATTTGTCAATAAGGGCGGGTTTCCAAATGGCTGGTAGGCGGGAGGTATCATCTCGTTTGTTCATGCTGTGTGGGCATTTTTCTATCTCGATGGCTTCTCTGATTATTCTGTTGTTAAAGTGTTCAGTTTTGGCGATAGTTCTGGTCTTTTTAAAGTCAATATCGTGTCCTGTGGCTTTAAGGTGTTGGACCAGGGAAGAAGTTGGTTCCCCTTTTTTGACTGAGTTCTTGTGTCCCTAACACGAGGAATGACACCAGACCCACACTCACAAGGTCCACACAGGATGTCACCACCACACATCCACCCAGAAAGCAGACCCAAACCCACACTGATCAGGAAGCACGACCAAGGACCAGAAGCCAGACCGCAGCTGCAACATTAGCCATTTCAAACTCCTCAAATCCATACATACAGCAGACAGACACCCACTATGAAGATGGAGCACGACCACAAACACGAAGCCAAACAACAGCAATGCAGCTCACCAGCTCAAATCCCCCTGCAACTCAGACTAATCTGAGCACAACCAAGCCCCCACCAACACAGGACACACCCCCAGCCAATCAGAGCACAAAAAAAACCCCCATCCAATCAGAGCACAGCCAAGCTCCCACCCAATCAGTTCAAACCCCCACTAGCAGTTAAAAAGGAAGAAACAGCTGCAATCACACATTGCTCCCAGAAGCACGAAGCTGAAGCCTGAAGATGACGAATGAGACTTCGTCGAATCGTTGCCAAGACACTTCCAATTTTACGTGGGAGAAAACCCGAATAACCAAAGACCTACATATATATATATATATATATATATGTATGTATGTATGTATGTATGTATGTATGTATGTATGTATGTATATATATATATGTATGTATGGTAAAGGTAAAGGTTCCCCTCGCACATACGTGCTAGTCGTTGCCGACTCTAGGGGGCGGTGCTCATCTCCGTTTCAAAGCCGAAGAGCCAGCGCTGTCCGAAGACATCTCCGTGGTCATGTGGCCGGCATGACTCTAAGCCAAAGGCGCACGGAACGCTGTTACCTTCCCACCAAAGGTGGTTCCTATTTTTTCTACTTGCAGTTTTTACGTGCTTTCGAAACTGCTAGGTTGGCAGAAGCTGGGACAAGTAACAGGAGCTCACCCCGTTACACGGCAGCACTAGGGATTCGAACCGCTGAGCTGCTGACCTTTCAATCGACAAGCTCAACGTCCTAGCCTCTGAGCCACCGTGTCCCAGAAATAAATAAATACACACACACACACACACACACACATACATACACACACACACACACATACAGGTGATCCTCATTCAGCAACCACTCATTTGGTGCAACCAAAACAATCTGGAACTGAACACACTCAAAATGTAGAAATGGTGGTAGACTTTAGGAGAAACCCTTCCATACTTCCACCTCTCACAATACTAGACAATACAGTATCAACAGTAGAAACCTTCAAATTTCTAGGTTCTATCATATCGCAAGATCTAAAATGGACAGCTAACATCAAAAACATCATTTAAAAAGGACAAAAAAGAATGTTCTTTCTGCGCCAACTCAGTAAGCTCAAACTGCCCAAGGAGCTGCTGATTCAGTTCTACAGAGGAATTATTGAGTCTGTCATTTGCACCTCTATAACTGTCTGGTTCGGTTCTGCAACCCAACAAGAAAAACACAGACTTCAGAGGATAATTAGAACTGCAGAAAAAATAATTGCTACCAACCTGCCTTCCATTGAGGACCTGTATACTGCACGAATCAAGAAGAGGACCGTGAAAATATTTACAGACCCCTCGCATCCTGGACATAAACTGTTTCAACTCCTACCCTCAAAACGACGCTATAGAGCACTGCACACCAGAACAACTAGACACAAGAACTGTTTTTTCCCGAAGGCCATCACTCTGCTAAACAAATAATTCCATCAACACTGTCAGACTATTTACTGAATCTGCACTACTATTAATCTTCTCATAGTTCCCATCACCAATCTCTTTCCACTTATGACTGTATGACTATAACTTGTTGCTGGCAATCCTTATGATTTATATTGATATATTGACCATCAATTGTGTTGTAAATGTTGTACCTTGATGAACGTATCTTTTCTTTTATGTACACTGAGAGCATATGCACCAAGACAAATTCCTTGTGTGTCCAATCACACTTGGCCAATAAAAATTCTATTCTAGTCTAGTAACCATTCAAAGTTACAATGGCACTGAACAAGGAGACTTATGGTTGCTCCTCAAGGTTCTGGCCATCGCAGTGCCCCTGAAATCATGTGATTGTGATCTTGGCTATCAGGACAAAAATTTGACATTGCAACATCCAACAGTCACTTAATTGCCAGTTGCAACCTTCACTGCCAGCTTCCAACAAGCAAAGTCAACGGGAAAGCTGGCAAGAAGTCACAAATCATATGATGTCATGCCTAACTAACTCCAAGATGATAGGGGAATTAATATTCCTAAGCCTTTTCTTAAATTACCATCAGTAACATCCTTCATGGTCTACAGAAATAAATCAAGTGACTAACCCAACAGTATTTCACACTCATTCAACAATATTCTACAATATTCCACTTTATTAGGAAGCAATAAAACCAACCTTCTGTAAAGAAACAGTCAAATCTAATACTGAAGTGGCAAGCTAGAAATAAGCTATTCAGGAGACCAATAAAAAAGTCATATGGGCATTTGCTTAGCTACAGTCCGAAGCATGTTATTTATTATTTTATTTAAAATATTTATATTTCACCCATAATACCGAATGCCTCCCAGACATCACCTGTCTTGAGGCTTACAATATAAAAACGCAGGTCACAGAAAGGAAAAAGGAAAGAAGAGTGAAAGCAAAACCAGATAATTTACGTTCTTGACATTTCAACATTCCTTTAATGGCCAGCCAAATGTGGTCTGTTTAGTGGCAATCAGCCAAGATTTTGTCCAAATGACAAAAGATGTCATGAGGTCAGCACACAAACTCTGTCCTTCACATGCATGCAACATGACAATGTCTGAAGAGAAAAGACTGAATTTCTGTGGCAGTTTCACAATGCACTTTTTGTCATTTCCTTTCCCTTGCTCCCCAACAAGAAATGCACATGCTGAGGGAGGCCAAACTGCTATCATTTAACCAGAGCGATGATATCTCTAACTTCATCAAACATTAACATCTCCCTATCCCAGATCCTTGGGAAGGACTCGATAGGTGGATAAAATGCCAAATCCAGTCTAAACATCTGGCTAATCGTAAATCATACTTTGGCAAATCATAATTGTATATGTTGCCAAAGTAGTGGCTATGAAGTCTCTGTGAAGTCTGTGAAGATGTTCCTTCCTCAGATGACTGTTCATCCTTATAGCCTCTTGCTGCAATTCTGCACGGATGAGATCTGAGTCGGAGATATTGTAATTTCGATGTCAGTCTTTTCAAGATTTCATCAAATATGATGAGCCCAGTGTTTGGATGAAGATTGCTAAATGAGATAGTCTCCAGTTTTATCTTCCTTTCCAAAATTAAAAACATTCTGAACACACTGTGTACAATATCACTTCTAGATATCCTACTTATTGAAAAATATTTTTTTCCATTCTTTGTCCCATTTACTACAAATCCTTCAAATACAGGTTGGAATTGCTTTATAGGTCATCTAATCCAAGCCTTGCTAAATACAGAAATCCTCTAAACCATTCCGGAGGGTGGCCATTATTTAGGTTATTTCTTTTGAACGAATAGTATCCTTCATGTTTTATGTTCCAATTATAAATCCTGTTAGGATTTCTAATTCTTCCTGTTTGTTACTTATTGAAGTATGCTACCAGTTTTCCGAACCACCCACCACCACCGCTACCAGATCAGGCAATCCGGTCCAAACCGGGAGTATTTCACCCCTGAACAAAACTATATCCTAGTTAGGATGTGTAAAGCTAACTTGTACATCCCTTGAATTAAGATTGCATGTCTTACTGATGCCTTTTTATATGGTTTCTAAAGCCCAACAGGCAAAAAAAGAAAGAAATGGGGTATAACGGTGGTAATAAATGTTCTCTGTACTGTCATGAGATATTTGCCATAAGCTATTTGCTTATATCGAACTTGGAATTGAACTCTTCACATTGATGGGGAAATGAAGGTGCATAAAAGTTGGCCCTTTGCCAAACAGTTAGCACCTGGCAAGGTGAAGCAAATGAAGGGTATGGTTAGAATTACTAAATAGTTTTTTGGCAAACAGGAAAGGATCTACAACTCCTTTTACTTGGTGAAAAAGAGAAAGCTGTAAACTCCTCTGCCTCTTTTCCCCTCAATAAATCACTTTGAAAGCCGGATGCCTGGTGCCAGCCAGGCAGAAAATGTAATGCCTGACATTTCTTAGGACAAAGACCAGTGCAATGTGACCCCTTCAAAGGCACTCCAGGGACTTAGCCCAGACAGGGACAGAGGTCAAGGACAATGTCACTTCAACACTGTTTAGTCTCAATAGATCTGATGGATGAGCAGGAATAGAATAGAATAGAATTTTTTATTGGCCAAGTGTGATTGGACACACAAGGAATTTGTCTTGGTGCATATGCTCTCAGTGTACATAAAAGAAAAGATACCTTCATCAAGGTACAACACTTACAACACTTAATGATGGTCATAGGGTACAAATTTAACACTTAATGATACAACACTTAATGATAATCATAGGGTACAAATAAGCAATCAGGAAACAATATCAATATAAATCATAAGGATACCAGCAACAAAGTTAGGGTTTCCCGGGCTCACGGGGCATTTCAATCAAATGTTCTGGAAGAGGTCCCTAGAAATAAATATGCTTGTTGGTTTTAAAATAAGATTTATGATAGTTTCACTTATACTTGTTTTGATTGCTTGCAAGCTGTTTTGAAAAGATTGCTAACCTGGAAAAAATGGTGGGGTGGGGGAGAGTAGGAGAGGGAGAGGCAGTAGATAGATAGACAATAAGAGAGATGGACATGGCACTGTACAGTCTGGCTGTATACCTGTCCACTTATCTGATTAACACCTGCAGAAAACATCTTCCTTGAAGTACATGCTTCTGCCTCAGACCATCACTCCAAGATTTCACTATCGGAGGCCTAAAACTTAAAAGGAACTTTTCCTTGGCATGATAAGGTCGTTATCATGGTGAATTCACTACAGAAGAGACAACTCAAAAGTGAGTAGTTTGGGGCCAAGGGAAGCTCACTTTTTAAATGCATATAGGTATTCATAACATACATAACATAACATCAGAGTTGGAAGGGACCTTGGAGGCCTTCTAGTCCAACCCCCTGCCCAGGCAGGAAACCCTACACCATCTCAGTCAGATGGTTATCCAACATTTTCTTAAAAATTTCCAGTGTTGGAGCATTCACAACTTCTGAAGGCAAGTCGTTCCACTTATTAATTGTTCTAACTGTCAGGAAATTTCTCCTTAGTTCTAAGTTGCTTCTTTCTTTGATCAGTTTCCACCCATTGCTTCTTGTTCTACCCTCAGGTGCTTTGGAGAACAGCCCGACTCCCTCTTCTTTATTCCTCGAAGTACGACTACAATTGAGCCAGGGGTGAAATCTACTTACCTTCCCTACCGGTTCAGAAGTGTGCAGGTGCATCATGTGTGATTTTGGACCCGCTATGCGTGCACAAAGCCTTCTGTGCATGCGCAGAGGGTAAAAAACAGAACAACATCTGGGCGGGGGGCAGAGCTTCACACTACCAGCTCTCTGAACCATACGCCGCCACCGGTTCACCCAAACCGGTGTGAACTGGTAGCATTTCACTCCTGAATTGAGCCCAAAATTTCTATTCCTAAGCAAGGCAGTTGTTAAGTGAGTTTTGCACCATTTTCCCACTGTTTTGCCACCGTTGTTAAGTGAATCACTGCAGTTAAGTTAATAACAAGATTATTAAGTGAATCTGGCTTTCTTATTTGCTGGTCAGAAGGTCGCAAAAGATCACATGACCTCAGGACACTGCAAACATCGTAAATATGAACCAGCTGCCAAGCATCTGAATTTTGATCATGTGACCATCAGGATGCTACAATGGTCATAAACATGAAAAAAGATCAAATGTTACTTTTTTCAGTGCTTTTGTAACTTCAAACAGTCACTGAACAAATAGTTGTAAGTTGAGGGCTAACTGCATGAAAGGTTTATTTATTTATTTATTTATTTAATCAAATTTTTATACCGCCCTATCTCCCGAAGGACTCAGGGCGGTTTACAGCCCGATAAAAATACAAATATAATACAAGATAAAACACTAAATTAAAAAACTTATTTAAATAGGCCAAAATTTAAAATTACAATTAAAATGATAAAAACCCCATTAAAATTAAATTTAAAATTAAAATTCTAGTCCAGTCCTGCACAGATAAATAGATGTTTTAAGGTTGGATTCCAGAAGGTTCTAATCTTTTAAAAATGTCCATGCTAAGGTTGCCCAAGCAGGAACAACTCGGGATTTCAAGTCTTTCATCAAACTGTTCCAGGTAACTTCTGCCCCATTACATGAACAACAGCCATGTGGAGATGGGCGTTAGATAGGTTACTCCATATAGCATCTTCTAGGAAGATGCTTTCTGAATCATATTCCTGTTAACACTCTCTACCTCTCTTTCACACTTTCCTTCTAACATAGTATCTCTCCAAACTAGTTAATTTTGTGATTTCTTCCTTGAATATCAAATGTCTTTTATTGCCAAAACTGGCATCACAGTTTTATTTCTGCCAGAGCTGAGACCTAAGACAACATTAAATTGAGCACACTTTTTCACTATTTTCTTTTAGGAATATCAGGGAACCTGGTACAGGAGCCATAAAGCAAGGCTGATGATTATCTATCTATCCATCTATCCATCCATCCATCCATCCATCCATCCATCCATCCATCCATCCATCTATCTATCTATCTATCTATCTATCTATCTATCTATCTATCTATCTATCATCTATCTACCCAATTCCCCCATGTAATATTACCAGGAGAGGAAAACAAACAGTCAAGAAAATTCCAACACTGGATTCTACGCACATCCACAATCTTTTTCTTTCTCCCACTTGTTACTTATGTCGAAAGCCCAGCTTATATTCTTTACACTAAATATCTAGTGAATGACAGGCTGGAGGCATCTGCAATCTTGCTTGACAGCAGTAATCAATAGGTAGTGAAATCCTCACCAAGCCATTCCTCTTCCTTCTGGCTACAAAGGGAAATGAAACTTCAGCTGTAAAAGTGAAATACTGATCAGAAAGGAAGTACAAGCAGCAGCCTGTGTCAAAATGCAGGCTTTCCAAGTTTCATATATTTGCCTCCGCAATTCTATATGCTTTAAACTAGAAAGATGCCGGAAGACTAATAAACTGAATATACATCTCACTGAACCTTTATACTCCAAGGAGACTGCTTATCCGGTCCCATATACTCTTAGGAACTGCTAGTGGGCAGCACGATTTCAATAGGATCTTCCACCCATAGTTGAACAGCTAAGAAATTGAGGCATACAGAGATAAAATCAGGAATCTCCTTCATGATGATTCCCTGTTACTCATCAAGATGGGAAATCGTTTGATTGAGAATTATTTTTCATAACTGTTAGAGTATCATTGTAAGAAAAATAGAGGAGATATTTCATATAAATTGTATTTCTCAACTGAAGACAATTAACAGGTAAGAACATTCTGCATTTATAGCTACAAACATTTATGTTGTTCTACTCTGTGCAAAAAAAGAAGTAGTAGTAGTCACCTTTTTATTGTTAGGTTGCAGCCTGGAGAGTCACCACTTTATTTCATTAATCTCCTCAAAAAGACAACAGAAATGGCAGCCACCTTTGCTTCTGCCTCTGTGGTTTGGCAGAACTGTTTGCTCACGTTAGAGAGAGGAGGGCAATGACAGGGCCAAGGGTGGAACAGGACAGACCACAAGGGAGTGGTTGCATCTTCAGCCACAGCTGTGCAGCCATTAAAATGGCCATTTAGATTGAAGCCTGGCTGCTATGCAAAATGGTGACCCATTGCGAAGCTGCACATACTATCACTTTTTATGAAATCGACTCATGAAACTTCCTGTACCATGGGAAAAAAAAATCAGTAGATGTCAGCTTCTGCAATAGATACACAAAACCTGTACAGGTCCTTTTTTTTTTAATTCATAAGAATTTAAATTGCAAATATAGCAATTAACAGCAATTCAGTACAAGAGAAGAAAACAAAGGAGATCCCACATCCCTGGCACAGACTACTTTACAGCACACTGAATGTAATACACTTCTTTTGAAATGTATTAATTTGAAATAATAGTGTTTCACGTGAAGTGGGCTTTGTAGAATGAAGTGAGACTTAAATAGCATATTATGCAATAACTACAGTGAATGCTTGCATCATTCCATTCAGTTTACTTTACAAACTTCAACTAATGTAGCCATATAATGTCCTGAGAAGGTAGTTTCTAAGGGGGAAAAAAAAGCCCAAGCAAATCTAAGATGCATTGGATACGCTCCAAGGGCTCACTTACAACCTAGACAACCAAAAGATATGCAATGTTAGCAGCAAGTCTGGGAGCACAATTTGTCCAGCAGAGCAACTATTCAGGAACACTTATTTCTTGGTGAAAGCAAAGATACATAACAGACATAAAGCAGAGACTGAATCACTGCCAAATACCTCATCTAAAGTGCCAGGGTTGGCACAAGAGCTAGACAGAGTGACAACAGTAGGACCTCACAAAGATCAGATAAATACTGTATAGGATATGAGGGAAGTGAATGATATTGTAGGAATTTAGCAACCACCCCCCTTCTAGAAGAATGAAATATTTTAGAAAATTTAAAAAGGCAGAATATATTTCCCTGGATGAGAAATGGAGAAACATGTTTTAAAGATAAAGCAGCTCCCTGCAACTTCCTGCCACCCCCCACCTTTGTCAATGGACCATTAAAGCCTCAACCAAGCTCACTCATTTCTCCCCACCTTTGTCAATGGGTCAGAGGTAGAAACTCATTCTCCCCACCTTTGTCAATGGGCCATCATCTGCAACATAATAGAACCCATCTAGCAACAGAAACTCACCACATGGCAAGGCTCAGGCAAGCTTGAGGGACAACCTACAATGTTAACTAAGACCCCTAGACCACCTGGGAGTTTGACAACCAATCAGGATACTCTTCCTGTGCCCCAGAAAGTTCAAAGCTCAGAAAAAGCATAAAGCCAGGGAGCACACAGGATCTCAGCCCCTTTTCTGTTCAGGAACTCAAGCCATGTGATCCTGACCACCATTAAACCATCTTTCCAAGCAGCCTCCATGTTTCCAGTGTCTTTGTCCCCACTTGGAACTGAACCCAGATGGATATTTCTTCCAACAATAGATACAGGGGGGGAAAGCCCATTCTGAAACTGATGTGAGCCGTCATAAGATTGAATTTCCTCACTATATACCTGATGAAAAAAAGAATCCAACCTTTACATACCTCTCAAAGGAGACAATCGAGAAGCCAAAAAGGAAATAAAAAGACCTAAACACCTCCTCATCAGCAATTAACACCCAGATGAGCAGAGATTACGGTAGCACCAATATTAGCACTAGAACAACAATCAAGAACAAAGAATGGCCCAATAGAGAAACTCACCAATTCAGACAAACAAGAAAACTACAGCCCAATCAAAGAACTACCGAGCCCACTCCAACCAACACTAACAGAGCAAGCCACAAAATGAGAGCAAATCATACTTCCTTACTAGCACTGATAATGTTACTTAGTTTGTGTTGAAACATCTGCAAGAAAACAACCAAGCTCAGACAGCACTAAGGACCCCACAGAAAAAAGAATTTTCCCATACTGAGGAACAAAAAACATTCCAGTTCAAGTGGAGAGTAACGGCTCTCCATTTCAAACAAGGGAGTTGTTCCCTGATTGAAGATGAAAAACACTCCCTCAGAATGTATCTGAAGCAAACCAAGATGCATTGGTCCCATGAAAAAGCATCATAAACTAGATTCATCCTAATATTGATTCTTCCTCAATTGATTCTTTTTTGAGAACTAATGGAAAGTGGGTTAGATTGTTTGGTGGAAATCAAGATATATATTTTTTCCTTTCTCACATTTAAAATAAAAATAAATAAATGACTAACAGTTCAAAAACTGTGGCATCCTTGATGCTCTCTGGCTTGACTGTTTGCCTGCAGATGTTTCAATGGACTGTACAGCAAGCTGCCCTTGAAAAGTATCCAGAAACTTGAGTTGGTGCAAAATGAGTGGCATTGGCAGTTACGTGTAGACACACAGTACACATCTACCTTGCAAACTGTGTTGGTTACCTGTTTGTTTCCAGATCTAATCCAAATTCTTGGTTTTGACCTTTAAAGCTCTATAAGGGACCAGGTTATTTGAGGGACTGCCTCTCCCAAATTACATCTTCTTGTCTCACCAGATCTTGGTGAGAGGACATACTGGTTGTGGGCCTTCTCAGCTATGGCACTCACATTGTGGAATATCCACCCCTCTTAGGTTAGGTCGGCACCTTTATTCCTGACTTTCCAAAGGTCCCTCAAGACTTGGTTGTGCCATCACGCCTGGGAACCCCTAGCAACTGGTGAAATAGTGAGATGGTTCTGTTGTTGTTGTTATAGTTGTTATTATTAAGCTCATTGTTTTTTTTAGCTGCACTTTATAGTTTTTAATATTTTTAATAGTAATTATAATCATTGCTATTTGTGAATTATTGTTTTATAATTTTGTAATAAGCTGCTGGTTTTGTGAAATGGGTAGCTACAGTATATATATTTGAAATATAATTAAATAAATTGCCCAACTAAGTAACATCAACAGTGCTGAAGAGTGTGGAGTTTGCTTCCTATTTATACACAGAAGTTTGTCTACCCAGTGTTGGCGGGAATGAGGTTTTCTGTCTGATATTTCCTTGATAGGGTATTGTTTTCTCTTTGATTGTTTGCATTGTGTTAATCCCTATTTATCTTGTTGGATGCTGGAGAGGACCTGTTGGGCTTTTTTTATTTGTTTATTTGTTTGTTAGCTTTTTTAGTTGTCTCTTTTCAATGATGTGTAAATATGGTTTATTTTTATGTGAGACACATATAAACAGGCAGCAAACTCCACACTCACTTAGCTCATGTTATATTATCCAGTTGTGTAATTAAACATCTGCAAGCAAAAAACCAAGCTCAGAGAGCACCAAGGACTTGACAGTTCAACCCTGAGCTACAGATATTTCTTTATTTCTTTATCATATTTAGAAACCACAATCTCCCTCATACAGCAACTTCATGTATTCTCTTTTACTGGAGTTTTAAAAATTATTCCTGAGTTCTTACACACTTGCTACATCCAACAACATTGAACAGAAAATAAATGTATCAAATGAATCAAAACATTATAGGCAAAAACCAATATATCTCTGTTAAGTGCAAAATTAAGACATAAACTCTGAAATATAAACTACTAAATTTAACTACTAAAAGCAAGGGATTGAACATTGTACCAGTTTCTGTCTTTAACAGCTTGCAAAGTAGATTTAATGAAAAAATAAAATGCAATAAATATATTCACTATTAGCGGTCCCGTGAAGTATATTTTTCAAGTTGCTAGTAATTTTACAAATACAGAAGTAAAACCGTAAGAATATTTCCATTGTGTTAATCCCTATTTATCTTGTTGGATGCTGGAGAGGACCTGTTGGGCTTTTTTTATTTGTTTATTTGTTTGTTAGCTTTTTTAGTTGTCTCTTTTCAATGATGTGTAAATATGGTTTATTTTTATGTGAGACACATATAAACAGGCAGCAAACTCCACACTCACTTAGCTCATGTTATATTATCCAGTTGTGTAATTAAACATCTGCAAGCAAAAAACCAAGCTCAGAGAGCACCAAGGACTTGACAGTTCAACCCTGAGCTACAGATATTTCTTTATTTCTTTATCATATTTAGAAACCACAATCTCCCTCATACAGCAACTTCATGTATTCTCTTTTACTGGAGTTTTAAAAATTATTCCTGAGTTCTTACACACTTGCTACATCAAACAACATTGAACAGAAAATAAATGTATCAAATGAATCAAAACATTATAGGCAAAAACCAATATATCTCTGTTAAGTGCAAAATTAAGACATAAACTCTGAAATATAAACTACTAAATTTAACTACTAAAAGCAAGGGATTGAACATTGTACCAGTTTCTGTCTTTAACAGCTTGCAAAGTAGATTTAATGAAAAAATAAAATGCAATAAATATATTCACTATTAGCGGTCCCGTGAAGTATATTTTTCAAGTTGCTAGTAATTTTACAAATACAGAAGTAAAACCGTAAGAATATTTCCAGGTGGTTTGTAGTTTTGAAATGTATATCATATGTGATGGAAGCTACTGTCAAAAAGTCTCACTTTTATGTTCTCTTCTCTCTTTTTATCATAGCCCATCATCCATTTATCATAGCCCATCATCCATTTCCAATGTGTGCTTCTCATTCTCAATGGCCATTGAAAAATTTAAATTTCAAATAATAAACCCATTTATCTGATCTAATCATTTACCATCATTACAATTGCTTCCACTTTCTCAGTTGACTGAACATTGACAATGGACAACATGCTTCCAAATGTACAATACAGAATATTTGCTTTTTTTCTGGTGCCCATGCACATGTCCAAAATAAAGAAGTTCCTCAAAAAAACCAAAATAGAATGTACATTCTTTTCTTAAAAACCCTTTAAAGATCATTTGGGAATAGAGAAAAATAAAAAATATTTTTAGCTTTGAAAATTTTATAGAAACAAGGTAAATACCTGATTTGAAGCCGACGCCAAAGAATTCTTAAATCTGCTGGATTCAAATAATCTGGAAAAGCAAAAGCAAATGTAAGTTTATTTGATCACCTCTTAGAAAATATGTTTATCAGATTTACTCTAAGATCCAAGCTGGAAACTCTTTTGTGACCAATGAAAAACAGTAGGATGTCCAAGTTGCGAAACTCACTGTTAGAGTCATCCACCTCCTGCCTGGCAGGTTAAGAAACTTCAACTTCAGTGGGGGTAGGAATGGAAACAACAGAGAAACAATAACAAATGACATTGGCTGTACTTGTGGCCTGATCAGAATGGTGGAACTTTTTAGTCCTAGAAGAAAATCGTTTGAAAATAAGATACCACAATAAATAACCACAATGTAAAAAGGATGTGGAGACTCTTGAAAGAGTGCAGAGAAGAGCAACAAAGATGATTAGAGGACTGGAGGCTAAAACATATGAAGAACGGTTGCAGGAACTGGGTATTTATAGTTTAATGGGCCGTGGTAGCTCAGGCTGGTAAGAAGCCTGTTATTAGAACACAGCAGCCTGCAATTACTGCAGGTTCAAGCCCGGCCCAAGGTTGACTCAGCCTTCCATCCTTTATAAGGTAGGTAAAATGAGGACCCAGATTGTTGGGGGGGCAATAAGTTGACTTTGTAAATATACAAATAGAATGAGACTATTGCCTTATACACTGTAAGCCGCCCTGAGTCTTCGGAGAAGGGCGGGATATAAATGTAAATTTTAAAAAAATGAAAAGAATGACTAGGGGAGACATGATAGCAGTGTTCCAATATCTCAGGGGCTGCCACAAAGGAGGAGGAGTAAAACTATTCTCCAAAGCACCTGAGGGTAGAACAAGAAGCAATGGGTGGAAACTAATCAAGGAGAGAATCAACTTAGAACTAAGGAGAAATTTCCTAATTGTTAGAACAATTAATGAGTGGAACAACTTGCCTCCAGAAATTGTGAATGCTCCAACACTGGAAGTTTTTAAGAAGATGTTGGATAACCATGTGTCTGAAGTGGTGTAGGGTTTCCTGCCTAAGCAGGGGGTTGGCCTAGAAGACCCCCAAGGTCCCTTCCAACTCTGTTATTTTATTTTATTTTATTCTATTCTATCTATTGTTTGGCTAATATCCCAAGAAAAGATTTGTCCTTCTCCTCCTCCTAACCTTTGCTAGCCTTATTTTATTTAATGTTTTCCAAATAAACGATGTGGGTTTTTTTAATCTAGCTATTGGATTTTATTACTTCATCTCTTTTCCACTTACTGTTAAATTAGTTAAAGTATAATGAAATAAACTGTTCAACTTTCTTAAAGCTCCAGAACAGAAATCTAATCTGAAGTGGGATGAACTTTCTTGAAGTTCCTGATAGGTATGAGTCAAGTCTTTGAGACAGATCAAGTTAGGAAATCAGCTGGATATAATAGAACAATAGTGAGGTACTTAGAGACAACACATAATCCCCAATCGAGGAGGACTTCTTAAACCTTGTAGCAGCTCCAATCTTAGGTAAGTAACATTTGATGAAATCAGAAAAGACATTTCCTGAGGGATAGTAGGAGGATTATTTTAGAGAGCAAAAATCTTACATATTTCCATTTGTTCATGCAGATTTTTAAAAAGTTGCTCAGTAGTAACTTTCTACTATTGACCTCACCCCGTTCCTAAGGGGCGTGCATAAGCGCACAAACGTGCCTACCGTTCCTGTCCTATTGCTTTTCTTTTCTTCTTTCTATATATATGCTTATACCTCCTTATATTTACTCATATATGTGTTTATATACTATATAATCTTTTTGTATGATACCTACATATATTGTTGTGACAAAATAAATTAAATAAATAAATAAATAAAATAAAATAAAATAAATAAATAGTAAAATTGAAGTATAAATAAAAACATGTGAAACTTAATTTACTGTATGTTCTAATGGGGAAACACAAGTCTTAACATTTCAGTAAAATATTGCATTCTGCCATTTGAGATGGTTAAGACCAAAGCATTCTACAATCTCAAGATGTAATCATAATTAGAAGCTAGGAAGTGATCAATATCCTCCATATAGGGCAATATATAGATAAGAATCTCCAGAAGGCAAGGTGAAAGGGATACTGCAAATGTCAGTAATAAATTAATATTGAACCACACTTGAAGGTAAACAAAGCATTAAGGGAAATTGAGTTTCAAATGTCTCCAACTAAAACAGCATAGATTTTGGTCCTACTTCCCTGCAAGATTAGTGCATCGAGCTAAATTTAAATGTACAGAAGCAAATGTCCACATATTTGCATCAAAGGGTTTGTCAAAGTTAAAATCTCCTCCTCCTCACAGTACCATCATAATACATAATATACCAGAGTACAATGTTATTTCAATTTTTCTTTGAGATTCACATAAATAAACAAACACAATTTTCCTCTCCAAAAATTCCTGGATGTAATAAGTTGGGGGTGGGGGAGCCATGTTTGCCTGCTGTAACAAAAAAAAAAATTCTAGTACTTTAATGATCACCAAATGTATTATGCCATGAATTATTGTGAATTACACCTACAGGAATTGAGAAAAGTATAATAAATGGGGGGGGGATTTGAACCTAATGCCAGCTATGAAGCACTGACAAACATCCAATTGAAAGGTCTCGTGGATAATTTTGAGTACCACCAGTACAGTTTCATCAAATCCAATAATTAACTAGGATGATTACATCCCTTATAACTAAGTTAGGCCTGCAATGAATTGAAAGAGTATCTGATATTCCAGTTGCCTGTGCCTAAAGTATAGTTAAGAGATACAGCAACCTTCAAAGCATATCTCATACGCCAACTCAGTAAGCTCAAACTGCCCAAAGAGCTGCTGATTCAGTTCTACAGAGGAATTATTGAGTCTGTCATTTGCACCTCTATAACTGTCTGGTTCAGTTCTGCAACCCAACAAGAAAGACACAGACTTCAGAGGATAATTAGAACTGCAGAAAAAATAATTGCTACCAACTTGCCTTCCATTGAGGACCTGTATACTGCACGAATCAAGAAGAGGTTTATTTAAGAAAATATTTACAGATCCCTCACATCCTGGACATAAATTGCTTCAACTCCTACCCTCAAAATGACGCTATAGAGCATTGCACACCAGAACAACTAGACACAAGAACAGTTTTTTCCCGAAGGCCATCACTCTGCTAAACAAATAACTCCCTCAACACTGTCAAACTATTTACTAAATCTGCACTACTATTAATCTTCTCATCGTTCCCATCACCAATCTCTTTCCACTTATAACTGTATGACTGTAACTTTGTTGCTGGTAATCCTTATGATTTATATTGATATATTGACCATCACTGTGTTGTAAATGTTGTACCTTGATGAAGGTATCTTTTCTTTTATGTACACTGAGAGCATATGCACCAAGACAAATTCCTTGTGTGTCCATTCACACCTGCCCAATAAAAAAATTCTATTCTATTCTATTCTGTTCTGTTCTGTTCTGTTCTGTTCTATTCTATTCTATCTCTGGCTCAAGAGATTGGAGTATGAAATTGAATCCTATTCCTCCAGCCACCTTTAACCCCATCTTCTTCTAATAGTTTCATACCCATTCCAGCTGAATGCAGATCTGAAGGCAATGACCTAGCACTATGATGGCGAACCTATGGCACGCCGGAAGTGGCACACAGAGCCATTTCTCCAGGCATGCCATCACCTATTGTTTTTCTGGGTTCTGGCATGCACATGTGCGCCGCGGTGGTGAGATTCAAAATTTTTTACTACCAGTTCTGTGGGTGGGGCTTGGTGAGTGTGGCGTGACAGGGGAAGGATACTGTAAAATCTCCATTTTCACCCCACTCCAGGGGAAGGTTACTGCAAAATCCCCATTTCTTCCCAATCAGCTGAGACTTGGGAGGCAGAGAATATATGGGGGTGAGGCCAGTCAGAGGTGGTATTTACCAGTTCTCCAAACTACTCAAAATTTCTGTTACCAGTTCTCCAGAACTGGTCAGAACCTGCTGAATACCACCTTTGGCGTGCCAGCCAGCTGGTCTTTACATGCGTGGGAGCATGCGTGTGCCAGGAAGCGGAGCTTCTGGTTTCTGCTGCGCACATGCGCACCAGCCAAATGGTCTTCGCATATGCATACACACCAGAAACCAGAAGACCAGGTGACCAGCATGCATGCACACACCGGAAACTGGAAGCTCAGCTTCCCAGTACACACAGGCACAGCACAGACCTGTTCTTCTGGTTTCCAGCATTTCCCGTGTACATAAAGACCAGCTGGCTGGCGTGCAATTGTGCTCCAGAACCCAGAACAGTAACAGGCAACAGTTGGCATGCCTGGAGAGATGGCTCTGCATGCCACTTCCAGCACATGTGCCATAGGCTCACCATCAAAACTGCCTTCCAGTTTCTGGTGCTCCCGCACATGTCATGACCTATGGTCATAAGTCACTTTTTTCAGTGCCGTTGTAACTTCAAACAATCACTAAATGAACTGTTGAAACTTTTCAATGATCTACAGCAAGGGTCTCTAACCTTGGCATCTTTAAGACTTGTGGACTTCAACTCCCAGAATTCCTCAGCCAGCTTTTCTGGCTGGGGGATTCTGGGAGTTGAAGTCCACAAGTCTTAAAGTTGCCAAAGTTGGAGACCCCTGATCTACAGTATATTCAAGTTTCCAGCTGGCATTAAATTTCATCCTACTTCTGCTAACATTTATCTGAGGAATAATTTGAAAATGGATTTAAATACATATATTATGCACACAATAGTTACATTTTTAATAAGTAAAAATTTTCTAAAAATTAAGTGTTTGTAATAAACTATCTAGGGACACATATGTACATTAATCTGGAAGCTTTTCTTACTTTGACAACCATTTTTAACTCTGAAGCAGCCTCCCAAAAGGGATCAGTTTGGCCTTCTCCCAGCACTTTTTCTGGAAATTGTTAACAAATAAGCTGTTTCAAATGATTTTTTCTTAAGTTTAACCCTGATGCCATCTTGTTTTTTGATGCTTTTTGTGCATTCATGTGGGGTTGAGGAGATCACTGTTATATTGCTGTACGATGATTCAGATAAATTTTAATCTAATTGTGGATACCTTAATCCTTGTTTTATATGTACTGTAAACCACAGAGACATTATAATTGTATGGTTGAAGTATGATAACTAGCTAAATAAATACACTTATTTTAATTGGATTGGTAAATCAAATCAAGGGCAAATTGGGAAAACAATTATTGTTTAATAAATAGCACAGGAGAAGCAATTTTACCATTTCTAACCTACTTGACATAAGAACCTTGGTCAGTGAAAAAACAGCTGAGTGGATCTCAGGTGCTAACAGGTGTCTTTGTCTGCCTGACAAATGTATGGCAGTGTTAGATTTGACATCTACATTAAGAACAGCACACTCAGTTCTGATATAAAATGGGTAGGTATAGTTGGAAAGGAGGAAATAGAGATTAGCTCTAAAATAGAAAATGGAAAACCATCATAATGGTTTTGCCTGAGCCTTCCATCCTTCTGAGGTCGGTAAAATGAGGACCCAGATAGTGGGGGGCAATATGCTGACTCCGTAAACTGCTTAAAGAGGGCTGTAAAGCACTGTGAAGCGGTAGATAAGTCTAAATGCTATTGCTATATTGCAATAAGTTGGAGCAGATGGTAATGTGGGAGTCTGTCAACTTATTGGTTAAGAAGTAACATATAAAATTCAGTATTGTGTGCTGTATTTTTTAATACATAATTGACTATTAAATGTATTAATAGTCAATGATACTTTTATTTGCTTTGATGCTTTGATTATGCTTTTATTCAATGTACTCTGCCCCACTGTTATGATAATACATATTATTATTAAGCAACCTAAAACATTTTCATTTTTAGGGCTTATTAACATTTATCCTGCTGTAAAAGGGATGAATCAACATTGAAGCAAAGTAATATATTTTCCATTTTCTTGCAAGGGCAAGCCGCTCTCCAGGTTTAGCTCTTGCATAACTCTTGAAAATGCATCAATATAGTCCATTAACATCAGTGGTAGGATTCAGCCAGTTCGCACCACTTCGGGAGAACCGGTTGTTAAATTTCTGAGCAGTTTGGCAAACTGGTTGTTGGAAGAAATCATTAGGGCAGAGAACCGGTTGTTAAATTACTTGAATCCCACCACTGATTAACATTAACATGTGATGTTGTGTTCTTGCGTAATCAAAACTGTCAGAAAACGGTTAATCCTTTTCTTGTGCAGCTTGATTGAAAACAGCACTTTTTACATTTCCACATAATCAATCAATGAAGATTGCACTTACATCCCATAAAGAATTACAGACTCTCCTCTTTCTCATAATTTTCAAAGACTCATTAATTATACTCACTTTAATAAAAAGATTTTAATATAATGAGCAGCGATTGCTCAATTGAATATTTCTTGTAAGGACATTTTTGCTGTAACTTGATTATTTTATCAATTTTACAGTCTCATTATAACAGCAAAAAGCATAAACAGTCAGACTACTAAATCTATAGCCAAGCAGAAATTTTTTCAGCTTCACAGAATATCAGATTGATTGTATAAAGAGGACTGGAGTGTTTACACTGAAATAATAGAATAATGAAACTATAAAACTGTGCACAATTTCAGATATTAATTATTGATTTAGCATATAGAAAACAGTGATGACAGAGGCTTGCCGCTGTGCTCTAACAGAAATCATAATGGGGGAAAAATAACCTCCAAGAAATTATTTTTGATGATACAAGATAGTAATTATTAAGCAAATTGGGAGATGTAGTTAAGAAGAAAGCCATTTTAAAAAATGGATAAACAGGTTGTGATAGGAAGTGACAACTGGAATTTTTGCTATGGGAAACTTGCAGATCAGAAATCGTTTGATGCCAGGAAATGGATTGTAGATATCAAAGGCTTCTCCACAGTTGAAAGATTCTTTTTTTCAAAACTGTTGCAATCCCACACTTGTATATTTTTGCTGTCCCATCAGCAGTTTAGATCATAACATCGTTCTGGGCTAAAAGTTCAAAGACTTGTTTGCCACCCTACCTCTCTGCTTTGCATATTCACAGGAAGGATTTCTTTCCATTTTCTATTTACAATTGTTTGCTTTTCTGTTCAAATCTGAAACTACACTAATTTTAACGGTTGTTCATTCAATTGAGCCACGATCATAAATCAATTTGGAAGCTGTTTGTTTGGATATGCAGTACACAGCTAATAACAATGATTTTGTTTAGACAGGCAACCCCTCAGCTTAATAAATCAAACCTGATTTGGAGGCTCAATACTCACATCTGAACCATCCAATAAAAGTCCTTGGCTTAATAGCTTTCTGAACAGCCAAATTTAACATAACTGCAGCAGCAACCCATTTCTAAACAGTGCTGCCTACAACTCTTGAATATTTCACCCTTTATTTACCATCATTTCTTCTTAAATAAGGCAGCAAATATGTCCAACCAGCCAGCAGTGATCATCAATTTGAATACTGCCACCAATAAATTATGGGAATTCAGGTGCTTCACATTTATATATGTAATTATGAAAAGATACGTTTATAGATACATTTCCCATCTTTAGGGATGACTCACTGTATAAAATACGCTTTCCAATAGCATGAAAAGCTCCAGGGCAGTAGTATCAAAATACATAACCCAGAAGGTATTTCTACTCCAGTGCTTTATGGAGTATTTGGCTGCTTTCCGTTCTTTTGTGCCACTAGTAAACAGGATTCTCAATGTGCAGTCACAGTAGGACAGGTAGAAAACATGACAACAACCAGCTCAGAGCAGAAAATACAAGAGAAAGTATTTGCACTAGTAAAGTTAATTGCGGTTATGGTTTAGTAGCCGAAATAGTGAACAAAACTTTACTCCTCGTATTTTGCACTCATTCAGAGTATTTAAGAAAAAATATGCCAATTACATCGGTTTTTTCAAATTATGATCTTGGGAATTTATTTCAAAATGTGACATTCTGCACACACGCACAAAAAGATTTACAGTATGTTCATCTTCCGAGACACAACCTATAAGGTTTTGATATCATTGCCTGCTTGAATGTAACTCTTAATAGCCTGCAGATACATCTGACCTCCAGTTAATTGACTGACAAATCATTAAATGTCTAGGGACAGGAAATTTCTTCTCTCGTTTCCTATTACCTTCACCAGCAAAACATCTAATGGTCCCAGGGTTGCATTTTACAGGCAACTAAAAAAAGAAAGGCACCATTTTGAAATTTATGAGGAGCCTGGGAAGCTACCAAATGACATCTCTTTTTTTTTTTTTTTCTTCTTCATGCCGTGGGCATAAATTTGGTTCACAGCTTGTTCCTGCACTTAAGTAATTGTGTCTATCTTGCATAAATACATCTGTCTAACTTTCTGCTTCAGAACTAAAGAGCACCAAGAGCACTCGTTCTTTCTCTGGTTTAGGAAGAAAAATGATCAGCGGATATGCACAATTAAAACCAGAAGGAAAAGGAAGATGAAATGAAAGCTCCATATTTTATTTGCTACCCGTTTTTCAAAGTGATAAAAAAAAATATTCCAGGGGTGAGTTGGTTTTCTTTGCTAGAAGGCATTGCTGGGTTTCTTTACAGATATATAAGAAGAACAAAAGTGAATATGCACAGTTTGCATTCTTATATATCTTACAGTTGCTATTCCTATTTCACATTCCCCAGAGGACAAAACGTTGATGCTCAAAAATAACTCCCCCCCCCTCTTCAATTCATTGTGTCCTCAAAAAAAAAAATCTTATGAGTGCAAAATTTGGAAGCTTACTTAACTCTACAGAAAGGAAAACCTTGGCCAAGATAGCCCTCTCTTTCCAGAGGTTTCTTCCCATAATTCCCAAGCCATTTTATTTGCAATTTTTCCAGGAGAAAGACATATCCGTAGACATCCTTCTACTGGTATTAATACTTTTCTGTCCAACCTTCCAAGATGCATGGATTATAAAGACTTGATTTCTTTACAATGTCATAAGTTACAGAAAGCCAAGCAGCAGATGAGAATCTTCACGTTATTGCTAGCTAAGTACAGTTCTTTTGTGGCCTCTATTTGGGTGGAACTGAAGTTGTCTTTCATCTAGTGCCACCTGCTCTGTACCATCACTGTTCATCAAATTGCTTCCTTAACAGTACAAAACAGAGGAGATATCACCAGATGTCCTATTTTCCACCTGCATTCTGCTACTGCCTTGTGCACAAAAGAGTTAAGGCTGGAGCAAACAAAGAACATGCCAATGACTACCTACTGTATTGTTAATTCTGGAAAGATCCGTCTTTTGATATAGAGACATGGCTAATGGAGATATCGTTCACTTTTCCTTTTTATCTCCTGTTTGTTATTCAGACCTTTCTCCCTACTTTTGCCTGCTTTTTGTTCAACTTGCCAGGTATCTTGTTTGATGTTTACCAACGCTTAATCAATAAATAAAGAGGAAGGTAACAGTATATGCAATCAAGATCCACTTTACACACTATTCTGGCCAGATAATCCTTGTGTGTGGAAGAGCAGGCAAACAATCTGTTGTTCCTTTGTCAATCTGTGTCCTATGTGTATAAAGATACTTTTGGAGAAATGTACGAAGTTTATGTAATTGTATTGAAGAAGATGAAGATGGAGGAGGAGGAGGAGGAGGAGGAGGAGGAGGAGGAGGAGGAGGAGGAGGAACTTCCAAATTCTCAGCCCCACTAGAAGACCAGACCATAAAATCAACTCCAAAGGAAAACTAAAATTGCTTTTATTGACATTGGCTATAATAAAAGAATCTTGCATGTGTGTGCTGTACCTCCTTCCTGTATCTTATAGTTCAGGAAATTAGGGAAGTGTCTTTCTCAGCTGCTTCTAAATGTTATCAGGATGTTCTGAACTTAAAAATGATTAAGCAACAGTTTTTGCATATCTCTGTCAAGATTATCTTCTTTACTCTCTACACCAGTGGGGGACATAAATCCAGTGGTGGGATTCAAATAATTTAACAAACAGTTCTCTGCCCTAATGACCAGCTGGGTAGGCGTGGCTCAGTGGTCATGTGACCATGTGGGCGTGGGCAAGTCAATGTCACTCACATTGATGGGTGCTTCCCCTTAGCTGTTAACCAGAGAGGCAGTTTCTGTAAGCAGGGCAATAAAGATTAGGTTAGAAACAACACCAGAATGTTTCCTTCCTGCCTTCCTTGCAGGATTAGCCCTGTAAAGTGGGAAAAAAAGAAAATAAGATTTCTTCCAACAACCGGTTCTCTGAACTGCTTAGAAAGTGAACAACCGGTTCTCCCGAATAGGTGCGAACTGGCTCAATCCCACCACTGCATAAATCACAATTAGATAAACTACGGGAAAAGATTTGCCACATAAATAACTAAATGGAGATGAAGTTAATCAATATCTAGAATCAGATTTTAGCACAGTATATGGTTGCAATTACAGTGATATTAAACACAGACAAATATTAGGCTGAAAATGTCCAGAAAATGTCCTGAAAATGTCACTTCATATTGATTTTCTTTCATCTGAAAACTGATGCACGAGGCTGCTCAGTGGAAGGACAGCAATGACGGTGAAAGTAATGGAGCACTTTAAAAAATATTCTTAATAGTGGAATACAAACAATTACAACACTAACAGAAAAAAAATCAGCAGCACAAAGATTCATATAATATCTGCTTAGTATCAACGTAGTAGTAATTCAATCCTTAATCTTATAATTAAATGTAGATCATTTAGAAACATAGTGTTTCACTGGCTCATTTTTAAAACCTGAAGAGTTTTTCAAAAAACAGTATAGATTTATTTCCTGAATCTATTCCTTAGTATCAGAAGTACAGATTTTCATTCATTCATTCATTCATTCATTCATTCATTCATTCAGCTGCCCAGTTCCAAAGTGGCTCTGGCAATCAACCATTAAAAAAATAAAAGAAAACATATATATCAAAGAAAACAAATACAGGTATATGGCAAATGAAATCAGAATCAAACATCAAAGGGATCCTAAGTCAAGGCCTGGTGAGAACAGCCTTTTGTGTGAAATGTACTGACCCTCAGTAGAAGTCAGTAGAACTTCATATAACTATAACTTCCATATTTTCAGAATATAGTTTAACATCACATTTACACATTGAACGATTTCATTCTAAAATGGCATAAAGAGCATGCCTTACATTTCTTAAAAATCTGGGTCTACTGATTATCCAAAACAGGATATCCCAATTTTTCATTCCACAATTCAGTCATATAACCAAGACTAACTTTCATTCTGTTTTTTAATTCTTTGTAAAATTGAATTGTTGGTTTTAATCCAAGTGTTCCATCTCTTTAGGATTCTGGGGTTGCAGGGCCTTTGGCATCCAGACTATATATTAATGGCATCAATGAAAGACTGGAGGGCCAGTTTGCTGTAGTGGGTAAAGCTGCTAGCCTGTGAGCTCTAGTCCTACTTTAGACATGAAAAATCTGCTAGGTGGCTTTGGGCCAGTCAAGTCCAACCTATCTCACAGAATCGTTGTTCTGGAGAGTATGAGGAGGAGGAAGAAGCTTTAAGTATGTTCACTGCCTTGAGCTGTATATTTAAAAAAAAGAGGGATAAAAATCTAAAAAAAAAAAGCAGGACAAGAATGCTTGTTATAGAGGGCAATGGTACTGAAAACTGCACTTTTTACATTTCCACATAATCAATCAATGAAGATTGCACTTACATCCCATAAAGAATTACAGACTCTCCTCTTTCTCATAATTTTCAAAGACTCATTAATTATACTCACTTTAATAAAAAGATTTTAATATAATGAGCAGCGATTGCTCAATTGAATATTTCTTGTAAGGACATTTTTGCTGTAACTTGATTATTTTATCAATTTTACAGTCTCATTATAACAGCAAAAAGCATAAACAGTCAGACTACTAAATCTATAGCCAAGCAGAAATTTTTTCAGCTTCACAGAATATCAGATTGATTGTATAAAGAGGACTGGAGTGTTTACACTGAAATAATAGAATAATGAAACTATAAAACTGTGCACAATTTCAGATATTAATTATTGATTTAGCATATAGAAAACAGTGATGACAGAGGCTTGCCGCTGTGCTCTAACAGAAATCATAATGGGGGAAAAATAACCTCCAAGAAATTATTTTTGATGATACAAGATAGTAATTATTAAGCAAATTGGGAGATGTAGTTAAGAAGAAAGCCATTTTAAAAAATGGATAAACAGGTTGTGATAGGAAGTGACAACTGGAATTTTTGCTATGGGAAACTTGCAGATCAGAAATCGTTTGATGCCAGGAAATGGATTGTAGATATCAAAGGCTTCTCCACAGTTGAAAGATTCTTTTTTTCAAAACTGTTGCAATCCCACACTTGTATATTTTTGCTGTCCCATCAGCAGTTTAGATCATAACATCGTTCTGGGCTAAAAGTTCAAAGACTTGTTTGCCACCCTACCTCTCTGCTTTGCATATTCACAGGAAGGATTTCTTTCCATTTTCTATTTACAATTGTTTGCTTTTCTGTTCAAATCTGAAACTACACTAATTTTAACGGTTGTTCATTCAATTGAGCCACGATCATAAATCAATTTGGAAGCTGTTTGTTTGGATATGCAGTACACAGCTAATAACAATGATTTTGTTTAGACAGGCAACCCCTCAGCTTAATAAATCAAACCTGATTTGGAGGCTCAATACTCACATCTGAACCATCCAATAAAAGTCCTTGGCTTAATAGCTTTCTGAACAGCCAAATTTAACATAACTGCAGCAGCAACCCATTTCTAAACAGTGCTGCCTACAACTCTTGAATATTTCACCCTTTATTTACCATCATTTCTTCTTAAATAAGGCAGCAAATATGTCCAACCAGCCAGCAGTGATCATCAATTTGAATACTGCCACCAATAAATTATGGGAATTCAGGTGCTTCACATTTATATATGTAATTATGAAAAGATACGTTTATAGATACATTTCCCATCTTTAGGGATGACTCACTGTATAAAATACGCTTTCCAATAGCATGAAAAGCTCCAGGGCAGTAGTATCAAAATACATAACCCAGAAGGTATTTCTACTCCAGTGCTTTATGGAGTATTTGGCTGCTTTCCGTTCTTTTGTGCCACTAGTAAACAGGATTCTCAATGTGCAGTCACAGTAGGACAGGTAGAAAACATGACAACAACCAGCTCAGAGCAGAAAATACAAGAGAAAGTATTTGCACTAGTAAAGTTAATTGCGGTTATGGTTTAGTAGCCGAAATAGTGAACAAAACTTTACTCCTCGTATTTTGCACTCATTCAGAGTATTTAAGAAAAAATATGCCAATTACATCGGTTTTTTCAAATTATGATCTTGGGAATTTATTTCAAAATGTGACATTCTGCACACACGCACAAAAAGATTTACAGTATGTTCATCTTCCGAGACACAACCTATAAGGTTTTGATATCATTGCCTGCTTGAATGTAACTCTTAATAGCCTGCAGATACATCTGACCTCCAGTTAATTGACTGACAAATCATTAAATGTCTAGGGACAGGAAATTTCTTCTCTCGTTTCCTATTACCTTCACCAGCAAAACATCTAATGGTCCCAGGGTTGCATTTTACAGGCAACTAAAAAAAGAAAGGCACCATTTTGAAATTTATGAGGAGCCTGGGAAGCTACCAAATGACATCTCTTTTTTTTTTTTTTTCTTCTTCATGCCGTGGGCATAAATTTGGTTCACAGCTTGTTCCTGCACTTAAGTAATTGTGTCTATCTTGCATAAATACATCTGTCTAACTTTCTGCTTCAGAACTAAAGAGCACCAAGAGCACTCGTTCTTTCTCTGGTTTAGGAAGAAAAATGATCAGCGGATATGCACAATTAAAACCAGAAGGAAAAGGAAGATGAAATGAAAGCTCCATATTTTATTTGCTACCCGTTTTTCAAAGTGATAAAAAAAAATATTCCAGGGGTGAGTTGGTTTTCTTTGCTAGAAGGCATTGCTGGGTTTCTTTACAGATATATAAGAAGAACAAAAGTGAATATGCACAGTTTGCATTCTTATATATCTTACAGTTGCTATTCCTATTTCACATTCCCCAGAGGACAAAACGTTGATGCTCAAAAATAACTCCCCCCCCCTCTTCAATTCATTGTGTCCTCAAAAAAAAAAATCTTATGAGTGCAAAATTTGGAAGCTTACTTAACTCTACAGAAAGGAAAACCTTGGCCAAGATAACCCTCTCTTTCCAGAGGTTTCTTCCCATAATTCCCAAGCCATTTTATTTGCAATTTTTCCAGGAGAAAGACATATCCGTAGACATCCTTCTACTGGTATTAATACTTTTCTGTCCAACCTTCCAAGATGCATGGATTATAAAGACTTGATTTCTTTACAATGTCATAAGTTACAGAAAGCCAAGCAGCAGATGAGAATCTTCACGTTATTGCTAGCTAAGTACAGTTCTTTTGTGGCCTCTATTTGGGTGGAACTGAAGTTGTCTTTCATCTAGTGCCACCTGCTCTGTACCATCACTGTTCATCAAATTGCTTCCTTAACAGTACAAAACAGAGGAGATATCACCAGATGTCCTATTTTCCACCTGCATTCTGCTACTGCCTTGTGCACAAAAGAGTTAAGGCTGGAGCAAACAAAGAACATGCCAATGACTACCTACTGTATTGTTAATTCTGGAAAGATCCGTCTTTTGATATAGAGACATGGCTAATGGAGATATCGTTCACTTTTCCTTTTTATCTCCTGTTTGTTATTCAGACCTTTCTCCCTACTTTTGCCTGCTTTTTGTTCAACTTGCCAGGTATCTTGTTTGATGTTTACCAACGCTTAATCAATAAATAAAGAGGAAGGTAACAGTATATGCAATCAAGATCCACTTTACACACTATTCTGGCCAGATAATCCTTGTGTGTGGAAGAGCAGGCAAACAATCTGTTGTTCCTTTGTCAATCTGTGTCCTATGTGTATAAAGATACTTTTGGAGAAATGTACGAAGTTTATGTAATTGTATTGAAGAAGATGAAGATGGAGGAGGAGGAGGAGGAGGAGGAGGAGGAGGAGGAGGAGGAGGAACTTCCAAATTCTCAGCCCCACTAGAAGACCAGACCATAAAATCAACTCCAAAGGAAAACTAAAATTGCTTTTATTCACATTGGCTATAATAAAAGAATCTTGCATGTGTGCTGTACCTCCTTCCTGTATCTTATAGTTCAGGAAATTAGGGAAGTGTCTTTCTCAGCTGCTTCTAAATGTTATCAGGATGTTCTGAACTTAAAAATGATTAAGCAACAGTTTTTGCATATCTCTGTCAAGATTATCTTCTTTACTCTCTACACCAGTGGGGGACATAAATCCAGTGGTGGGATTCAAATAATTTAACAAACAGTTCTCTGCCCTAATGACCAGCTGGGTAGGCGTGGCTCAGTGGTCATGTGACCATGTGGGCGTGGGCAAGTCAATGTCACTCACATTGATGGGTGCTTCCCCTTAGCTGTTAACCAGAGAGGCAGTTTCTGTAAGCAGGGCAATAAAGATTAGGTTAGAAACAACACCAGAATGTTTCCTTCCTGCCTTCCTTGCAGGATTAGCCCTGTAAAGTGGGAAAAAAAGAAAATAAGATTTCTTCCAACAACCGGTTCTCTGAACTGCTTAGAAAGTGAACAACCGGTTCTCCCGAATAGGTGCGAACTGGCTCAATCCCACCACTGCATAAATCACAATTAGATAAACTACGGGAAAAGATTTGCCACATAAATAACTAAATGGAGATGAAGTTAATCAATATCTAGAATCAGATTTTAGCACAGTATATGGTTGCAATTACAGTGATATTAAACACAGACAAATATTAGGCTGAAAATGTCCAGAAAATGTCCTGAAAATGTCACTTCATATTGATTTTCTTTCATCTGAAAACTGATGCGAGGCTGCTCAGTGGAAGGACAGCAATGACGGTGAAAGTAATGGAGCACTTTAAAAAATATTCTTAATAGTGGAATACAAACAATTACAACACTAACAGAAAAAAAATCAGCAGCACAAAGATTCATATAATATCTGCTTAGTATCAACGTAGTAGTAATTCAATCCTTAAACTTATAATTAAATGTAGATTATTCAGAAACATAGTGTTTCACTGGCTCATTTTTAAAACCTGAAGAGTTTTTCAAAAAACAGTATAGATTTATTTCCTGAATCTATTCCTTAGTATCAGAAGTACAGATTTTCATTCATTCATTCATTCATTCATTCATTCATTCATTCAGCTGCCCAGTTCCAAAGTGGCTCTGGCAATCAACCATTAAAAAAATAAAAGAAAACATATATATCAAAGAAAACAAATACAGGTATATGGCAAATGAAATCAGAATCAAACATCAAAGGGATCCTAAGTCAAGGCCTGGTGAGAACAACCTTTTGTGTGAAATGTACTGACCCTCAGTAGAAGTCAGTAGAACTTCATATAACTATAACTTCCATATTTTCAGAATATAGTTTAACATCACATTTACACATTGAACGATTTCATTCTAAAATGGCATAAAGAGCATGCCTTACATTTCTTAAAAATCTGGGTCTACTGATTATCCAAAACAGGATATCCCAATTTTTCATTCCACAATTCAGTCATATAACCAAGACTAACTTTCATTCTGTTTTTTAATTCTTTGTAAAATTGAATTGTTGGTTTTAATCCAAGTGTTCCATCTCTTTAGGATTCTGGGGTTGCAGGGCCTTTGGCATCCAGACTATATATTAATGGCATCAATGAAAGACTGGAGGGCCAGTTTGCTGTAGTGGGTAAAGCTGCTAGCCTGTGAGCTCTAGTCCTACTTTAGATATGAAAAATCTGCTAGGTGGCTTTGGGCCAGTCAAGTCCAACCTATCTCACAGAATCGTTGTTCTGGAGAATATGAGGAGGAGGAAGAAGCTTTAAGTATGTTCACTGCCTTGAGCTGTATATTTAAAAAAAAGAGGGATAAAAATCTAAAAAAAAAAAGCAGGACAAGAATGCTTGTTATAGAGGGCAATGGTACTGAAAAGTGCACTGTACTGATTTCCCAGCTCCAGATGCCTCAGTCAGTTAAGAGTCATCCTGAAGGCTTCCATTTTAAACACCTCATTACTAAGGAATAAGCTCCAATGATCACAGTGAAATTTATACAGCCAAATAAACATGCATAAGGCTGTATGCCGTAAAGCTATAAAAATTAAACAAAGTATCATTGTAATTCAAATCGACATTTGTCTAATATAGGAAGGAAGACGAACTACACCCCCTCAGGAGGAAATACGCTGCTAAGTGTAAACAAAGCTATTAGAAGCATAATCTGCAGCAAACTGCCAAAATATGATTAATTATTGAAATTATCCTTAAAAAGAGCAATTATACATTTCTTAAAAAGAGCAATACATTTTTCCTAGAGACGGACTAAAGAATGATGAATATTATTATTCTTTTTATAATATATTAATGCTCATCCAAAAATGCCAGGGGGCATTAATCTAAGACTTATCCCCACACCTAGTAACCAACCTTGGATGATCTCAGAATTTTATTTTATTTTTTATTATTTTATTTATTTATATCCAACCTTTATTCTTTTCTTTTAATAATCCAAGCTGGTGAACATAGCTAATAGTCCTTTATTTGAGTACTATAATATTTGAGGGGCTGCCACAGAGAGGAGGGGATCAAGCTATTTTCCAAAGCACCTGAAGGCCAGACAAGAAATAATGGATGGAAACTGACCAAGGAGAGATTCAACCTAGAAATGAGGAGGAACTTTCTGACAGTGAGAACAAACAACCAATGGAACAGCTTGCCTTCAGAAGTTATGGGAGATTCATCACTTGAGATTTTCAAGAAAAGATTGGACTGCCATTTGTCAGAAATAGTGTAGGGTCTTCTGCTTGAGCGGGGAGTTGGACTAGATGACCTATAAGGTCACTTCAAACTCTGTTAATCTGTTAATCCTTCCTCCTGTTCTCCCCACAACAACAAGGTGAGTTGGGCTGAGAGAGAATGTCACCCAAGATCACCTAGCCAATTTTCATGCCTAAGGTGGGGAAACTTACCCTTTCCTGGTTTCTAACCTGGTGCCTTAACTAGACTAAAAACAGGGTCAGAAAATTCCAGGGTTAGGCTAGAATGTGTTGTTTGTTTTTTTAAAAAAGCAAACCAGAAATAGCATGCCTTCCAAAATTCTTGCCAAGGTGTATCCATATAATTATCACGAGCTAAATTCGAGCTGTGGGTCTCTTACCAGTTTTGTCTCTGTGTGGCAAGAAGCCATGTTAATGGTTTGCATTTGCATACTTTTACAACATGTGTACTGTATATTACTATGTCTCAGACTGCCAACAACTTGGGGAGGTGTTTTATGCAAATTATGTTCTAATTATGAGTTTAAGCACAGATCTTTTTTCTATCCATTGTTTTCCTGTCCATTCCTCCTAAGAGTCTCAGAATATTGAGGTTTGGATTCTTTCCAAAGAATCCAAACAATAGCCTTCCCCATTTATCTTGCATCCTATTCTTCTGTAAGAAGCACAAAAAAGCAAGCTTAAAAGAGAGGTGGTTGACCAATGGGCTCCATCAACCCTGTTTGGTTTCTTTATAATAACTTAACTAACATGCAAGTAAAATTTCCAAGAATAAGAGATATCCAACTTGGTTGCCACTAATTATACTTATCAAAACTGCCTTGCTAATATTCATTTTATCTATAAAATTTATATCCAAATAAATATTTTTAAGAATTTGCAATCTTAACATTCCTACCGTCTAGCTTTTAGCAGTATTTAATAGTGTCATTGAAAAGTTGTTTTAATTAGAAAATAAAGAGAAAATCACAAGGTTGACTAATTGTTTTGGCCCATGGATTGCCAAGTCAGAGGTAGCACATTTGCCAATGCAGCTAATCTGTCTCTCTCACACTTTCTGATTCTCCTCCATTCTCTCCTTCTTCCACCATTTCTTGTGCAGTTCCCTACTATGTCAGGCCTGGAAGCCATATTTTACATTGGGCCTTCAGACCTGCCACAAGGATGGGCCAGAGTCAAGGATGCCTTGCCCTGGCACCTGGAGTTGGATGACTGGGAGGCATCTCCAGTTGGGACGGTGTATGATTGGGCCATGTGATGGATATGTAGGTGCTGAGCAGGGACTTGAACTTTCACTTGGGTGGGGAAAACTTGGAAACTTTCAGATTCGGGTTTCCCCAGATGGGCCAATATGACATCTCTCATAAAATGGAACTTTGAGGAATCGCAAGCCTCTGAGTTTTCTTTCATTGGGGGTATTACTTGGCACCCTGACATCCTACTGATTTGCAGAGGAAGAGGAAAGCCTTCACCTTGTCCTAATGTTCAACTTGCTTACAGAAAATGAGGGAAGATTTTATTATTATTATTATTTTATTATTATTTATTGAATTTTTATACCGCCCTTCTCCCGAAGGACTCAGGGCGGTGTACAGCCGGAGATAAAATACAAAATATGTACAATTAAAACAAATTAAAACATATCAAAATTACAAAAACGGCTAATAATTAAAATTAAATTTAAAATATTTAAGAATATTAATAAAACCCCAATTTAAAATCAAACTATTATGCCAGTCCCGCTTGAATAAATAAGTATGTTTTTAGCTCACGACGGAAGGTCCGAAGATCAGGCACTTGACGTAGGCCAGGGGGGAGTTCATTCCAGAGCGTCGATGCTCCCACAGAGAAGGCCCTACTCCTGGGGGCCGCCAGCCGACACTGTTTGGCAGACGGCACCCTGAGGAGACCCTCTCTATGAGAGCGTACGGGTCGGTGGGAGGCATAGGGTAGCAGCAGGCGGTTTCGTAAGTACTCGTATTTTGTTCCTCCCAGTAAACCAACACAATATTGTTGGTCTTTTTTTGCCACGGCTATGTTCCAACTGGCCAGGTGGCCATCAAGAAAAGTTCTCCCTCTTTCCTATTGACTTACCAACTTGTCTTTTCTGCAGCTGCCAGCTTAAGTGCATTCAAGCTACCTGTCGAGCAATTAAATCACTCTACACAAACTTTCTCCTTGCACTCCATTCTGCAAGTAAATATGTCAGCGTTCCAGAAAAACCCCTTGCCAAGTAAAAACTCTGAGGCACGCATCTTTCAAAGTTCTTTTACTAAGATAGGTAAACTGGCACATCTGGGAAAATCCAAATCTGAGAAATCCGGGTTTTCCCTCAGTAAATCAAAAACCCCAAACCACCCCCTGATTCCTCTGCTGATCACATGCTCCAATCGCCATCCATCCCATCTCGATACATCACTCCGACCACTCCTTCTCCTGATGCAGGACCAGCCTGACCTTGACCGGCAGGAAGAATGTTATTGTCTCTAATGGGCCCCTCTACTAAATCCCCCCTCCTACTTTCCCACACATGAGAAAGTGGCAGCACGGAAGCTTCTGGCCTAGTATGGCTTCCAAAGCTGACAAAATATCTATTCCAGTGTTAGCTAACCTTTTCCAGACCGAGTGCCCAAAGCACATGCACGTGTGTAACCCACGCATGTACCCGTCCCCCATGCATGCACAGCAGAAACCCAAAGACCAACTGGCCGGTGAGAGGCACACGCGCATGCACGGTAGAGATGAACAAGGGCGGCAGCTCATGTGCCCTCAGAGAGGCCCTCACGGATCTATTCTATACTGTATTATACTTCAGGCAGTGAAACATGCATCTTACAGCAACAAGTGATGGGCTGATGTGATTATTGTATTCTGAATCTACCAGCAATTCATTGTCAAGATGCTATGAGGGACAAGAATACTGGCAGTTTGTCTGGAACAAAAATGTTTAAAACAGGTACTTAAATGGACATCAGATGACATGTTTACAATCCAGCAAAATTCAGCCTTCACAGAAGCATATGCGGTTAAAAGATGATGCAATTTCACATCTGGGCTTACTGCTATCTAGTAGGGCCAGGCACATTTCAAAACCGATACTTCATAGTATGTTTTTTTCTGGGCAAGTCTGAACAAAGCTACAAGTATCAATTCATTAAAGTTTCTACAATTCTTGTGTGGAAATCTGGGGGGAGGGAGTGGGGCGGGGGGAGGCCATTTTAAAAAATAAATAGAGAAGGGCTGTGATTGTGTTTGCACGAGCTCCAAAGCATTTATTCTAAATCATTTTCAAAGCATGCCTAGCTTTCTTATTTAGCCTATTTCTAGTTAATTCTCTGCTTTGTATCTTGTAAATCCTTTATGTGAACCTCTGATTTGCCTCTATTATTGGGCAGGGTAGGATCCCTGGATTTCACATAACTCTTGTGTAAATCTTTGAACTGCCTTTACAGAGCGAGGTTTAGTAGGGTGATTAATATGGAGTGAGCCATGCATATGGGTGAATCTGGATTTTCTGTTTTTTTCTTGAATTGATAGGGAAGGAACATGAACTAAGAGAAGAAGAGCAGGATCTGATGATGAAATTACTAGAACAGGGATCCCCAACTCTCAAGGCACCGCCCATTACCGGGCCATGGCCCATTCAGCCATGCAAGTGGCAGGTGAGCAAGTGTGCCCACAATTCCACTTGCATGAACAGTGGTTGCTCATGCAAAACTCCATTTGTGTGAGCAGTTGGCGCCTGTAAATGGAGTTGTGTGTGCTCATACATGTGCATGAGCACCCCCTCCGCCGTCAGTCTGCCAAGCTGGAAAGTTTGGGGGTCGCTGATCTAGAATAACATGCAGGCTGGGAGAATCTGGGAGTTGAAGTTTGCATATCTTGAAATTGCCAAGTTTGAGAATCATTGCTGCACCCAATGCATGACAACGCAGTAATATAATCATTAGAAAAAAGCTGACATGCTTATCTTCAGTCAACATGCCAAACATTTGAATTTTTGCCAGAAACTCTCTTTTGATCCCACTGCACTATTCTTACATACCTTTCTTCGGTGTTTTAATTACAGTCAATAATACTGCTTCTTCAATAACAACAGCAACAAAGGAGGAACATATGGCATTCCAAACATTAGGCGAAATTAAACATAACAATAAAATGTGTCAGTACAGATACGATTGTAAAGGTAGTAGGCAGGGACGACTGCTTGCAAGAACAGAATTGGGAAACAGAAGTATGTATGCTCATAGGAATCCCTCCCTAACCAGGACTGATTCAAACTGGCTTTGAATACGACAGAGCTTAAGTTCTTCTCAAAAGCAACCTGGTGATGATGAGAAGTAACAGCAGATTTTAGAATTAAAAAAACCTGTTCTTTGCTCAATGTAGCATTCAGGCTTGTTCCTTTTCTCAAATCTATTTTACCCATAAATCCTTTTCACTGGCACTTCACTGCACAAAGGACACAAAGAAGGCAACATTAAAGATATTTCCATCTTCAGAGCTCAAAACCCATGCAATTAGATTTCCCCTCATTCAGCCTTTCTAATCTTCTGCGCTGACAGATTGCTCTGCCTAAATCCCATTATTATTTTATCCCACTGACCAAAATCTACATCTAGCAAACATTTATCAAAACCTTTACCACAAAAAAGAAAGACAATACAAGGGTGCTCTCTTTGGTACGTTAGACTACTTTTGTCTTACATTAAGTTTGGAAGCAACAATTGCAGGTAATGGTAACCCGGTGGTAGATTTTAAGCAGAAACAACGTCTGAAAATTCATGCTGACATTCTTGCTGGATAAAACATGTTCCTCTTTTAAAGAGTCTGAAAATGAACTGCTGAGTCCATTGTTCAAACATCCAATATGTCGAGTATTAAAATTTGTTGCTTTATTTTGTATTAGTAAATTAAAGTGTCCTTCTCTTTTAATTGTAATCATCTGAAAGTGGATTTTAAAATGACAGGCTATAAGAATGATACAGGAAAAGATGCTACACAGGACCTACAAAAGAAACTGGCTCATGTCTTAGCAAAAGAAAAGAAATATTTAAAAAAATTACTTCCCCTTTATCGTAACAATTATAAACAGTTTTAACAACTTATCATCATCTCTTAAAATAAAATAAAAAATACCTCATCATCACTTATCTATAAACAGTTCCTTATAACCTCATAATTTTCAAAGCATGCCTAGCTTTCTTATTTAGCCTATTTCTAGTTAATTCTCTGCTTTGTATCTTGTAAATCCTTTATGTGAACCTCTGATTTGCCTCTATTATTGGGCAGGGTAGGATCCCTGGATTTCACATAACTCTTGTGTAAATCTTTGAACTGCCTTTACAGAGCGAGGTTTAGTAGGGTGATTAATATGGAGTGAGCCATGCATATGGGTGAATCTGGATTTTCTGTTTTTTTCTTGAATTGATAGGGAAGGAACATGAACTAAGAGAAGAAGAGCAGGATCTGATGATGAAATTACTAGAACAGGGATCCCCAACTCTCAAGGCACCGCCCATTACCGGGCCATGGCCCATTCAGCCATGCAAGTGGCAGGTGAGCAAGTGTGCCCACAATTCCACTTGCATGAACAGTGGTTGCTCATGCAAAACTCCATTTGTGTGAGCAGTAGGCGCCTGTAAATGGAGTTGTGTGTGCTCATACATGTGCATGAGCACCCCCTCCGCCGTCAGTCTGCCAAGCTGGAAAGTTTGGGGGTCGCTGATCTAGAATAACATGCAGGCTGGGAGAATCTGGGAGTTGAAGTTTGCATATCTTGAAATTGCCAAGTTTGAGAATCATTGCTGCACCCAATGCATGACAACGCAGTAATATAATCATTAGAAAAAAGCTGACATGCTTATCTTCAGTCAACATGCCAAACATTTGAATTTTTGCCAGAAACTCTCTTTTGATCCCACTGCACTATTCTTACATACCTTTCTTCGGTGTTTTAATTACAGTCAATAATACTGCTTCTTCAATAACAACAGCAACAAAGAAGGAGGAACATATGGCATTCCAAACATTAGGCGAAATTAAACATAACAATAAAATGTGTCAAGTACAGATACGATTGTAAAGGTAGTAGCAGGGACGACTGCTTGCAAGAACAGAATTGGGAAACAGGAGTATGTATGCTCATAGGAATCCCTCCCTAACCAGGGCTGATTCAAACTGGCTTTGAATACGACAGAGCTTAAGTTCTTCTCAAAAGCAACCTGGTGATGATGAGAAGTAACAGCAGATTTTAGAATTAAAAAAACCTGTTCTTTGCTCAATGTAGCATTCAGGCTTGTTCCTTTTCTCAAATCTATTTTACCCATAAATCCTTTTCACTGGCACTTCACTGCACAAAGGACACAAAGAAGGCAACATTAAAGATATTTCCATCTTCAGAGCTCAAAACCCATGCAATTAGATTTCCCCTCATTCAGCCTTTCTAATCTTCTGCGCTGACAGATTGCTCTGCCATAAATCCCATTATTATTTTATCCCACTGACCAAAATCTACATCTAGCAAACATTTATCAAAACCTTTACCACAAAAAAGAAAGACAATACAAGGGTGCTCTCTTTGGTACGTTAGACTACTTTTGTCTTACATTAAGTTTGGAAGCAACAATTGCAGGTAATGGTAACCCGGTGGTAGATTTTAAGCAGAAACAACATCTGAAAATTCATGCTGACATTCTTGCTGGATAAAACATGTTCCTCTTTTAAAGAGTCTGAAAATGAACTGCTGAGTCCATTGTTCAAACATCCAATATGTTGAGTATTAAAATTTGTTGCTTTATTTTGTATTAGTAAATTAAAGTGTCCTTCTCTTTTAATTGTAATCATCTGAAAGTGGATTTTAAAATGACAGGCTATAAGAATGATACAGGAAAAGATGCTACACAGGACCTACAAAAGAAACTGGCTCATGTCTTAGCAAAAGAAAAGAAATATTTAAAAAAATTACTTCCCCTTTATCTTACCAGTTATAAACAGTTTTAACAACTTATCATCATCTCTTAAAATAAAATAAAAAATTCCTCATCATCACTTATCTATAAACAGTTCCTTATAACCTCATCATTTCAATCCTGATATCAGCAAAATTCCATTAAGAATTACAGAAATAACATCATATTGTTATCATATATATAGTACTTGACCTATGACCAGTATTACAGCAGGAATTTCCATCAAAAGTTGGGGTACTCATAAAGAGAGTCATCCTATGACCAGACTTTATTTTATGACCATTTTATCATAGTTATTAAACAAACCACCATAGTCTTAAGTGAAGCAAGAAGTTGTTAAGTGAATCCAGCTTCCCCAATTGCAGAACCTATCTGGAAAGACTGCGGGATGCTGCAACCGGTCATAAATATGAGTCAGTTGCCACGCGCCCAAATTGCAATCATATGACCACAGGGTTACATGGTCATAAGTGCAAGGACAGGTCATAAATCACATTTCCTGAGGTTGTTGTAACTTCGAATCCTCATTAGATGAATAATAAGTCAAGGACTACCCGTATCTATTTTAAACCAAATAAACTAATTTTATATTCATTCCTTTTACTTTTAACAAACTTACTTTTTAATCACTTCAAATAAGTGCTGGAGTCTGTTTTCGTTTAATTTTGTTCTTTGTCCTTCAACATTTAAGATCTTTTTTTGTAAATCCAATATAGGAAAATCATGGAAGTCACTCTTTTGATTTATCACTTGTACATCGCTTTCAGTTATTATGATATCATCTGGTTTCATTTGCGTACCCAATGTAGCATATCATATCTTCAGGGACAGTAGAGTGCACTGCAGTAATCCAAGCAGTTTGGGTGAACCAGTAGTAGTGGCAGAGGGAGGCTCTGCCCACCCGCCTGGATGTCATCAAATATGCTCTGCACATGCGCAGAGTAAACCGGTAGCAAAGGTAAGTGAAAGCCACCACTGCACTGGTGCAAATCTGTGCAAAGACCCCTAGCCATGGTTGCCATCTGCTCCTTGAATAGGAGCCATGAGTCCAGGAAGACCCTCAAAATGCATACCAGTTCAGTCCAAGGAAGAGTAAAAAAGGAAATATCATCTGGAGTTGGGTGGCCAAAAACCCATAGCCACTCTGTCTTGTCAGTCAAAGCCAGTTTCTCCCCATCAAGACATTATAGCTTCAAGGCACTCAGCATAGCATTACCAGTCTGGGGTAGAGAGATATAATTGGATATCCTCAAATATGCCCAACGTTAAAGTATTTTGCTCCATTCTGTGTTAATAAGTCAAATATTAAGTGTTCTCCTTTAATTGTAATCTTTTGTTGCTCTGGCTCCCTCTGATGCCCAATGTCCAAATTTCCATTTATTTGTTTGCTTATTTATTTATTTATATTCAATTTCTATAGCCTCCCACCTCAGTTCAAATGACTCCATCATGTTTTATTTCATGAATTCCAAACAACAGCTTTTTCCCACAGGAAGGATTCTCACAATCAATTTCAAAATCTTATTTCAAATCTATCTGAACCCCCTAATCCATTTATAACTTTCCAAAATCAACCTTCTAATCACCCTTTTGCCACTTATTCCACACACAAAAAAATCTCCTTAAGCTTCTTGCTTTAGAACTTCTTTCACTAAGGATTAAAGTCAACTCACCCACTGCACGTTTATCAGACTTGTCGATTGGAAGATTCTTAATAGTTGAAAAGCAGTTAAAAAGCTATTTTGAAAAGTTGGCAGGGGAAGGATTTTGAAGCAATCTCTCAGTATTTAGGCATCATAGTGTGGGATCAGCCTGGAATCAATGATCAGTGAGTTTCTTCACTTGATGCAATCAGGAAAGACTAAATAACTAAGTGTCATGGATGAAATAGTAGCCATTATGTAATATAGTTTGATGCTGGAAATCATAATCTAAGTATTTGCTCACATTAACTAGGACTACTCAGGTCGGGGAAGGAACACACTGAAAAATTATACCTTGGAGAAATAATGTTATTAAAATTAATATTGCTTCGAGATAAATAATTTTGCCTTAATAATGTCCTCTCTATGACATCAACGAGGGAATAAGGACATTCAGCTTATCTCTGAGTCTCTACAATCTAACGTCACATGGTGGTATTTGTGCCCCATCAGTTGCAGATCAGGGCCTCTGGTCACAAATAAAGTGTCTCTAAGAATCAATGCTAGCTCCTCACCTACTGCAGGACTCAAGACACAGGAGGGCAGATTTCTTAATGGGTGACATTCCTCTCCTGACACAATCAAGTTTTAATGTGCCCAGGTCTGCTCAACAGACAACTAAGTCAAGGTTGAAAGTCATATAGTAAACCAACCTCCCTCCCTCCCTCGCTTCCTTCCATGTCTAGTCTAATGAAAAGAAAACTAGGGGTGACATGATAGCAATATTCCAGTGTTTGAGGGGCTGCCACAAAAAAGAAGGATCAACTTATTTTCCAAAGTACCAGAAGGAAAGATAAGAAACAAGGGATGGAAACTAATCAAGGAGAGAAGCAACCAAGAACTAAGAAGAAATTTCCTAACAGTGAAAACAATTAACCAGTGTTGCCTTCAGAAGCTGTGGATGCTCCATCACTGGAGGTTTTAAAGAAGACATTGGATAGCCATTTGTCTGGAATAGCATAGGGTCTCCAGCTTGGGCAGGCATAGAAGACCTCCAAGGTCCCTTCCAACTCTGTTATTCTGTTAAACTGAGTGTTTATTAGTAACAAACTGAAACTCAACTCACTGGTGATTTCACCACCAGGATTCAGGATCAGAGTTACAGAGATGGAAGTGGGGAATAACATAACGTTATTGAATTTCCTTTTTGGGTCATCATAATATATGGGTTCCTAAGCTTTGATATTTTGCCGATACTGTATTTGTAAAAGAATATTTATTGTATTTATTGATTGATTTATACATTCATATTTAGAAAGTGCTCATCATCTCCCCATAGAGTAACTCTGGGTGGGGAATATGTTGCTGACAGAGACATATTCTGTTGCCCCTGTCTTTGAACACAATAAGGAAGTCCAAGGAAGAAAGGGCCAATTTAGAGAGTCTAGCTCCATCACCGATTACTAAAGGATGTATCATATAGCATCCTTTTTTCTGTTATATGTGACTTCCTGCATTCCAATGAAATCATTTAAGTGTGAATTAATAAGAGCTGTCAGCAAGAGCTCTGTGAAGAAGTAGAGAGGAAAAGAAAAAGGCAAGGATCAAATCAGTGTAATGAAAAAAGGAGCTGTTATTTTCATGCAAGGGTTGTGTTAGCCCTATAGTTACTATTTCTAAAAATAAGGCAGGATTGTCAAATAATGTTTGTTATGTCTGCGTATATGTTTTGGGTATACATAGAAACACAAATTCTTAGAGAATATTTTCTGATGTTTCTATCAGTATTTTTTTTAATACTCCTTATTTCCAATTGTAAAATCACATTCTGTCAAGCAGCATGGTGCAGTGGTTACAATTCAATAAAAATACAAGAGACTTGTGTAAAGATCTGCTAGGTTCACTGGATGACTTCTGAGCCTAATTTATCTCACAATTTATTGCAAAGAAAACATTGGGAGGTGAGACACTATTCATAAGTTCCATGGAAGAGATGTTTTGATATAAATATAATAAGAAACAACATATTTTGTTCTTCATTTCATGTATTATGGTTCCCAGAGGAAGAACTACAGAAAATGCTATATTTTAAGGATTTTTCTAAATCTTCTATGCTGCTAAATGAAATTATCTACAACATACATGTCTACGGCTTTGTTATTGGGAATAACAGTGGAGACTTTCTTGTGACCAAACAAAAAATAAGTAATACGACTTCTTCTTTTTTTTAATAATTTTTTATTGATTTTTTTTCTTCACACCCACACCCACATATTTTATGAACAGAGTATTGGCCATATCATACAACTTAACATATCCAAATACATTTTACTTAGTTACAATTTCTACCAGAATGTTCTTTTTCTATATTTTTAATCATATCTTAATATTTCTATGCTTGTTTATATAAACCACATCTTCTTTCGCCCTCAAGTTCTAATTTCTCCATTTTTACTGATATATATTCGCTTTTATTATTTTTTAGATAATTCAGTTTTTATCCTGATATATTCAAACATGTTCGGGGTTGCCTTTCTTCCATTTCATCTTTTTTGTTTTACAGCAATCTTTCTTCTCTTTCTCTTGCCTCTCCCTCCCTCCTTTTATCTTTTCTACTTTCTTCCCTCCTCTCCTACTCCTTCTCTATTTCCCCTTCCTTTCTCCCCCTCCTCCTTTCTTCCTCCTTATCTAACCTTCTCTCCTACTCTTATTTCCCCTCCCTTCCTTCCTCCCCTCTTCCCTTACTTCTTTTCCTCTCTCTCCTTCTCCCTCTTATCTCTCTCTATTGCTGTATTCATTTTCAATTCAATATTTTTCACTATGGTGTCCAGACAATCCCAGTTTTTCCTCCATTTATTGAGTGTATTTATCAGAATTCCCCTCATATATTTTTAATTATTAACAATGTATTTCAACTTATTCCATTTGTACCTTACAACCTTTTAGTTAATTCAACCTTCCACCTCTTATTTTCTTTAAATTTTTATTCCCAGTTCAATAATTATTTTTGTTAAGTTCGGGAAGTAACGAGGCTGGAGACCAGGGTAGTGACAACAGCTCTTTAATATATGGTGAACCCAGCAACCAGGCTGGGGAAAAACCTCTCCTTATATACAGTTCTACCGGCGGCTTTAACCAATCAGCAACGTGCTTGTTTCCCGCCAAAACCATTTAAAGATACATTACACTCCTTCCCCCCAGAAAACACTTTACCCATATTTACATGATATTTACATATTATTTTTCAACGTAATCACGCAAATAGACTGGGCGTCTCCTGACTCTTTCGGACCTGCGCAGTACATTCCCTGGGAGTGGGTCGAGCTGACCGGAGGGGCTGTTTGCTCCTCTCAGCTCTTTCTCTAGGCCATCCGGCCCTGGATTATTAGCAGAGTCGTCCCTGCTGTTTTCTACTGGAACCTGTGAGCGTCGCTGGACCTCCGGAATTTCAGCTAAGTCCTGCGAGTTCTCCGGGTTTGAGTCAGCTGTAGAATCAAACATTGTGTAGTCAGGGCCCGTTTCTATTGATTCAGATTGTTCAGCTATGCGTTTTCGTATTTGGTCTATGTGGCGCCTCCATACTCGGCCGTCCCTTAATTCTACTAAGTATGATTTGGGACCTGTTCTGTTTAGGATTTGTCCTGCTATCCAGGTTGGGCTTTCACCATAGTTGTGTGCCCACACTCGGTCGCCTATGTCCATTTCTCTTGTTTTTCCTATTTCCCCCTTGTAACCCTCCGGCGTATAGTTTGGATGTAGACGGTCTAGGGGGCACCTGAGTTTTCGCCCATTAACAATTCGCTGGGCTTCTGCGGTTGTGACACAGGGGTTCTGTGTTGGACTGCCAGGAAAATATCTATTTTTGTTTGCCAGTCGCCTGGCTTAAGTCTGGACAATGCCTCTTTAGCGCTCCGGACGGAACGCTCTGCAAGGCCATTCGTCGCAGGGTGGAAAGGCGCCGAGAGGGCATGTCGGATGCCCTCCTCTGCCAAGTATTCTTCAAATTGGGTTGCCGTGAATTGTGGGCCGTTATCGGACACTAGCGTGTCGGGCAACCCATGGGTTACAAATAGGTGCCTTAGGACTGAGATCAGTGCCTCGGCTGTCATGGATCTCATGAGAATGATTTCCAGCCATTTGGAATAGGCGTCTACTACGACCAGGAAGGTTTGGCCGTGGAAGAGGCCGGCAAAATCAATGTGTATTCTAGACCAGGGGCCCTGGGGTTTCTCCCATTCCCGAACCGGGGCCGTTGGGGTAGCGGTCTGGACTCCTGGCAGGCCTGGCATTTCCCTACCCTTTCAGCAATTTCTGAGTCCATTAAGGGCCACCACACATAGCTTCTCGCTAGACCCTTCATCCTAACGATCCCTGGGTGACCCTCGTGGAGGAGGTCCAACACCCTTTTCCTCAATTTTTCTGGGATCACCACTCTATCCCCCCATAGCAGGCACCCCCCTTGAGCCGACAGTTCCCCACGTTTTTTTACAAATTCCTTAAACGCCGCCCGCAGCGGCCACCCTCTTGTACCCAACCGAGTACAGTTCTCAAAGTAATGTCGGTATGATGCCCGAGCCACCTCCTTAGATGTGACTGGGCCAGAGTCCAGAGAGTCAATTAACAGTATGGGTGTCCCCGGAGTGGGGTCTTCGATCGCTCCTGGTAGTGGGCATCTACTTAATGCGTCCGCATGCCCCACCTCTTTTCCGGGCCGATGCTGCAGTTTGTAGGAATAGACGGCTAAGAAGATAGTCCATCGGGTCAGCCGTGGCGACAGTGCCACAGGCGTTGGGTGGTCGCCAGCCAGTATCCCTAACAGTGGTCTATGATCTGTCACAATTTCAAAGTCTCTACCAAAAACGTACTCGTGAAACTTTTTTACCCCTGACACAATAGCTAGCGCTTCCTTATCCAACTGGCTATAGTTCCTCTCTGTCGAGGACATCGTTCTGGAGTAGAAGGCTATTGGGGCTTCTGTGCCATTTGGAAACCTGTGGCTGAGCACAGCCCCCACCCCGTAAGGGGAAGCATCGCAGACTAATACCAATGGCAATGAGCTATGATACTGAACCAGTAAGCTCTCGCCGAGAGTAGGTTTTTACTGCTCAAAGCCCTAGCTTCCGACTTTCCCCAAGACCAAGCAGTATTCTTTCCCAGTAACTTATGTAGCGGCTCGGCAACGGTTGCCTTATTTTTAAAAAGACCGCGTAAAATTCACTAGACCCAGGAATGCCTGTAGCTCTGTTTTGTTTTTGGGCGCTGGAGCCTTTCTTATTGCCTTGACCTTGCTTTCAGTGGGTGAATTCTCCTTGTCTATTCTGTAGCCCAAGAAATCTACGGATTCTACCCCTATCTGGCATTTGTTCACTTTAACCTTTAGACCGCTGACCGAAAATGCCCAGAACTTTTCTCAAACGCTCCCCAATTCTTCTAAATTTTCGCTGATACCAATACATCATCGAAATAGGGACTACCCCGGAGCCCTTGCAGAAGTCGCCCATTAAATTTTGAATAGACCAGGTGCCACACTCACCCCAAACTGTAACCGAGTACACTTGAAAGTACCTCTGTGAGTCACAATCGTCTGGGCTTCGGCTGTGTTGGCGTCTACGGGTAGTTGTTGATAGGCTTGAGCCAAATCTAACTTGGCAAAGACATGTCCTTGCCCCAGCGAGTGCAGCAAATGTTGCACCACGGGGACCGGGTAAGCGCTTTTCTGCAAGGCTTTGTTTAACGTCGCCTTGTAGTCAGCGCAGATTCTAACTGACCCATCTGGTTTCACTGGGGTGACGATTGGCGTCTCCCACTTTGCGTGATCGACTGGCACCAGAATCCCCTGACTGATGAGCTTGTCTATCTCCTTGTCAATCTTAGGTTTAAGGGCAAAAGGGACTCTCCTTGCCTTTAACCTAATGGGGGCTACCTGGGGGTCTAAATTGAAGGAAATAGGGGTCCCCTTGTACTTGCCCAGGCAGTCCTTGAAGACATCTTCGAACTCATTCATGAGTGTGTCTTTTAGGTTAAAGTCACTTCTGTAGATGCCAGTCACTCCCATGCCCAATGCACGGAACCAGTCTAGTCCCAACAGACTTGGCAGTGTCCCTTCGACTATCGTTATGGGCAGGGTCTTCTTGTGTGGTCCGTACTCGACACGGACGGAGGTGGTCCCTCGAACAGGGATGCGATTCCCTTGGTAGTCGTGCACTCGTAGCCGTTATGTTTGCAGTTTGCGTTTGGCGATTCTCGGCAAAGCTTTTGCAAAAGTGTCCCAGGACATGATTGTGATCGCTGATCACAATCCACTTCAAGTCGGCACGGCACTCCTTCGATTTTCGGTTTAGTGAAAATTTTCTTCTCGACGCGGGTTGCTGCACGGCCTATGATCACGGTCGTTTGATTTGAGTTCGCGCCCTTTTTGTTTTGACCAATCGCGGGTCGCCTTGCCGATCCCGCGCTCTGATTGGTTGGTTTGAATTTTTGGCGGGAAGGTTGGGGTGCTCGACAGACTTGAGCCAGGTGCCCCTTCTTCTCGCACCGCCGACATGTAGCGTCCTTGAACTTGCATCATTGACGCTGGTGTTGCCCTCCGCAACTTCCGCATTCATCCCGGTCTTCTTTGCCCCTTCTCTCGGTGAGGCAAACTCCTTCCTCATCCTCGCCGTCTGACTCGGGCTGGATTTCTTCACTATGGACCGGGGTTGATTTCGCTTGTAGCCGTTGGCGAGTGGCTTTGCAGGGTTTCCGCTGCTTGGGTGGACATCTCATGAGCTCTGGCTTCGTCCAGAGCGTTTGCCAGCGGTAGATTGCTTTTGATAGCAGCCGCCTCGCAAACGCATGTCTCTGACCCCACGGATGAGTTGCTCTAACAGCTCCTCATCCAAGTCTCGGTACCCACAGTCCTTGGAGGCTTTTCGCAGGGCAGCCATGTAATCGCTGATGGATTCGCCTCTTGCTGTCTCGCTCCCAAATTCAAAACGCCGACGTATTTGGATGGTGTTGGCGAAATGGTTCTTCAATAGATTTTGCAGAGTTTGCCACGATACCGATTGTACGGCGTTGGCTCTGCCAGGGCTTCCGCAATGTCGATGACCTCAGGACCGCAGTGGCTCAGGAAATATGCCCTTTTGCGGTTGTCTGGAACTCCTTGCAGTTCGTTTGCTTCTAGGAAGCTTTCGAAACGGGTCATGTACGTTCCCCATTTCTCCCTGGCTGGGTCACACGGTGCGGGCGGAGTGTAGCTGGCCATCTCCGCGTTTCTGCCCTGAGTTCGCTGGGTTCGGTTCTCCGTGCGTTCAGCTCGTTCCTGGTGCTCTTAGCCTCGAGATCCCATCCTCGTCGCCAGTGTTAAGTTCGGGAAGTAACGAGGCTGGAGACCAGGGTAGTGACAACAGCTCTTTAATATATGGTGAACCCAGCAACCAGGCTGGGGAAAAACCTCTCCTTATATACAGTTCTACCGGAGGCTTTAACCAATCAGCAACGTGCTTGTTTCCCGCCAAAACCATTTAAAGATACATTACAATTTTTTTCTTTCATTAGCATATATCATTTACTAATATTTCAATTTTGTTCAATTTTATATCTTACTTTCAATTATTTTCACCTATAAACCATTCTATCTTTCACATTTCATCTGCTGGTCTATTTTTCTTAAACAGTATACTTCTTCCTTTTTTACTTCTTATATATATTTCATTTCATCCTTACTTATATCATTTACTAACTGTTCAGTTTTATACCTTAATTTCAATTAATTTCTTTGTTCTTTTCAATATTTAAAACATATTTCTTTACCATCCACTATTGTTCTCTCCAATCCATACATCCTCAGACAACAAAACATATAACCCATTTTATCTTTCACATTTCATCTACTTCTCCATTTTACATTAAACAGTATATTTCTTCTTTTTTGCTTCTTACATATACTTCATTTCATCCTTGCTTACTTCCCTTTTACAATAATCTATATATTTCTTCTAATTTACTTCTTACATATAGTTTCTACTACTAATATCCTTCCCTTAAATCAACCTATTTGATGTTTTAATTTCCTTTCTGCTATCCATTTTTCTTCCCCTTTTAACCATTTTCTTTTGGTCTCTCCAAAATTCCATTTCTTAATGTTTTCCTCCCTTTCTCCCTTTCTCTTATCTTCTTCTTTTTCTTTTTCTTGTATCTTCCTTTCTTCCTCCTTTCTCTAATTTTTACTCTTGTAATTTTTCCCCACAAACTTTACCCATTTCCTTTTCCTCTCTTCTTTTTGAGAGATACTTCCCCCTATCCATTTTTATTCTGTCACTGTCAATCCCAGTGTAATCATCTATGATTTTATCTTCAATTATCTCCTTTTCAACATTGTATTCTTGCTCCTCTTGCTTCTCACTCATATTTTCTTTTTCCTTTTTTTTTTACATTCTAACCAATCCTCCGCTTCTTTATTTCCCTTAAACGCTTCTCGCACCTTTGGAAACCTCTCCCTTAGTTCCGCATACTCATGCTCCCAACTCTCCATGTTATCAATTTAAAGAGAAAGGATTTTTGAATTGATTATAGCTTATGTATAATTCAAATTCAAGTCCATATAATGTATCTTTTTTCTTTCCAAATAATGTCCAGTTCAAATGTTCATTTAAACCATTCTAGTTTGAGTCTTTACTCTTTCCACTCCTTCTTGAAATCATGCTCCAGCTGTTTAAACAAATACTCCTCCAGTCGTTTCCCATGGTGGTCTAAGTAATGCAGTACTTTCTTTCCACCAGCAGATGTGAATCTCCAATTCACAAATTCACAATTCACAAATCCCCCGGCAACAAAATGTCAATTGTTAATCCACAAAAATAATTACTTCCTCTTCTTCAATTAAATCCTTTTGTTGTTAAAGAATGCTTTTCCTCAGTTTTCTTTTTCTTTTATTATTTCTAATTTCTTCCAAGTCCAATTTTAAATCCAGATGGAAAGTTTTCTTTTTAGGGCTTTGATCTTAAAGTTCCTCTTTGTTTTTTGTTTTCTTTCACTTTTAATTCCTGTGTGCCAATTAGCCGCTAATTTCGAGTTGGGACTTCTTTCAAGCTTTAAAAATGTTTCCTTCTTACCTGTGAGTTGGCCAATCACTCACCTGGTAACAATACTTGGTTCAATCACCGCTCCTGCTCAAATCTTAGCCCGGTTGCCTTAGCTTGTAGTGGACATTTCAATGGCCGCGCCCTCACCACTGAGCCAAAGAGCTGCTGTAATACAACTTCTTAAGAGATATCTTCCAGTGTTTTTCTTTATGCCAATCTTTGTGGTCTTCTAACGTGTTCATCTATAGTTCTAAGACTTTTACTATATCACTGTACTTTAAATGTATTAATCTGAATGTACTTTGATTTGACACAAAAAGGCAATTAATTCTTCACCAAATATTTCCACTATGTAAAAAGCTGTCTCAAGGAAATGAACAAAAATCTATTAAAGATAATTACTGCTCTTCATTCAATGCTCTGAGCACAATAATTATTCTTTTGCTCAAAATCTCTTCCATTAATTAAAGCTAGAGACAAATATCAGCTACTAAAGCCCAACAAATATTTCCAATGTTTTTGCTAGGTCAAAAAATTACCACCCCATCAAGCCAAGTATCTAATATAAATGTGCTGGGAATGAAGATATATATCAGACAGCAAATTATTTAATTCTGTTTGCTCTATCAGTACAATCTAGTTCTACAAACATTTAGTAACCTAAATTTTGCAGGTTATCTTGTACACTGGAATCCTAGTTTAAAGACCAAAACAATTTCCCCCTAGAATTGTTTAAAAACTGGTCAGATTTGCAAAATGGATCACTGCATATGTCCTGATAAACAGTTTAGTTCACTTTGGGGTAGCTGTTCATAGTACGACATTCCTTATACAATGAATGATCTTTGTGGGAGAATTGTCAGAAGAAAATGTTTTGATCAAATTACATCAAACCAAAGTAGGATCTTCAGCTAGGCAATCAAGGATGCATAAGTGATCACATTATGATCATGAAATTGAACAAATGATAGTTTTCTATTGCATGATGGGCCATTTTCATCACTCTATGTTCTAGAATCAATCTTCTTTCTATTAAACGCCTATTAGGAAAATTATACAGATGCTGTATTCAGCATGAAGCAGAATAACTAATATTTTGAAGAGGAGTGCAGTTGCATAAATATGGTATAGGAAACAGAGGTGGTATTCAGCAGGTTCTGACCAGTTCTGAAGAACCGGTAGTGGAAATTTTGAGTAGTTCGGAGAACCGGTAAATACCACCTCTGACTGGCCCTGCCCCCATCTATTCTCTGCCTCCCGAGACCCAGCTGATCAGGAGGAAATGGGGATTTTGCAGTAACCTTCTCCTCCCACACCCACTAAGCCACATCCACCAAGCCATGCCACGCCCACCAAGCCACGGCCACAGAACCAGTAGTAAAAAAAATAGAATAGAATAGAATAGAATAGAATAGAATAGAATAGAATAGAATAGAATAGAATAGAATAGAATAGAATAGAATAGAATAGAATAGAATTTTTATTGGCCAAGTGTGATTGGACACACAAGGAATTTGTCTTGGTGCATATGCTCTCAGTGTACATATCACCACTGATAGGAAAGCCCAACAATGGGAGCAGTATTATGATGCTAGACCCTAAAAAATATAGCCTTCTACTGGCTCTGCCCCAAATTATTCATGAGACCAAATGGAGAACACATATGAGCCTTAATTATGACTGGAATCCCAAAATGATTGATTAGCTGCAGACAACTATGCAATTAATCTAACAACAGCCTTTTATCATTTGTTTTGCAGAACAAATAATTATTGGAGACTATGCAGTCAATATCACATAATACAACATTGGTAGGCTAATGTTGTTTCCTTTCATTTGGAAGATGATATATCTTTTCCAAATGTGATCAACAAATGTGTACATTTTCTTTTTTTTTATTTAGATCCTCCCATACCCTACCCCCACTTAGAGAAGATAAAGATTCAAACAATTCCCCAGTGATAGACTTCAGAGTTGAGACATAGTTCCTTAAGTATAGGTAAAGGTAAAAGTTCCCCTCGCACATATGTGATAGTCATTCCCGACTCTAGGGGGTGGTGCTCATCTCCATTTCAAAGCTGAAGAGCCAGCGCTGTCTGAAGACGTCTCCGTGGTCATGTGGCCGGCATGACTCAACGCCAAAGGCACACGGAACGCTGTTACCTTCCCACCAAAGGTGATCCCTATTTTTCTACTTGCATTTTTTATGTGCTTTCAAACTGCTAGGTTGGCAGAAGCTGGGACAAGTAACGGAAGCTTATGCAGCACTAGGGCTTTGAACCGCTGAACTGCCAACCTTTCGATTGACAAGCTCAGCATCTTAGCCAGTGAGCCACTAGTTCCTTAAGTATAGTGGAAGATATTAAAGATTTTATATAGTACCATCCAGCATCCTCTTTCTGCATTATTTTCTTTTATAGCAGCATCTCATAACTTGCTCTTCACTGTCTAGTGTGGATACATTTATTATTTCAGAAATGGAAAGATCCATTAAAAACACCTCAAAATATAAGCTGTAAACTAGCAAAAGAACATGATTGTGGGGGGGGAGGGAATACTTCAATTTATATTCTTAAATATTGTTATAAAATAATCTTATGTAAAGAGAGTATGCCATGTATTTATGTTCAAATTACACTGTAACAACCAAGGGAACAACTGATTAGATCAAAGAAACAAATTTCAAGATGTCTGTAGCTTCTCCTGCTGGAACAACTGTATTTCATAAAGATATATAACACCCCATTAAACTGCAATTAGACTCTAGCAGGGGCAGTCAACAATCCATTTAGCAAATAAACTATTAAAATGCTTCACGCTATAGTTTATAAATGACATTCATATAAATAGTTTTGAACATCGGACTTTTTAAAAGGGGAGGAGAAGAATCCATATTCTTGTCTGGAATCATCACTATCGATTTCCACCTGAGCAAAATTTTAAACCTTCCATATCCTATTGCTTCTCTTAGGTCTAATGATGCTTCCTTCATTTTCCAAGGAAGTGCCCTAAGGAATTTTCCTTATGACCAGTCTGAAATCCAAATTCAATGGCTAAACTTGGGGCTTTTGCCATTGCAAAGAGCAGAAGATATTACCATATAATTTGAAACAAGCCTTCAGAGTTTGTTTTGGTGATAATTTTGGATCAATACATACTTAAACCAGTGGTGAAATGCAACCGATTCTATCTGGCTTGGGCGAATAGGTAGCGCCGGTGGTTGGAGGCTCCTGCCCGGACATCATCATGTCCCACTTTTGACATTCTGCGCATGTGCAGAAGGTCCTGTGCATGTGCAGATGTGTCACACGCAAGCGCGTGCTCCCATTTACGAACCGGTAGCAAAGGTAAATGGATTTCACCCCTGAATTAGACCAATTTAAACTTAAAGAGTATTCCCACTACATGTTTTTATATATCATTCACGTTAAAGAAAGCTTCTAATAGTACACAGTGCTAATAGAGAGAATGGCAAAGACGGAGTGGATTTCATGGGAAGGAACTTCCAGAAATTTCATGTCAAGATCAAAGATGGCTTTGAAGTGAAGAAGCTGAGGAACATGTATATGGAGGTTGTCAGTCATCCAGGTCAAGATTGTTCCAAAGGCGCTCATTCAAGAGGCAACTGGACTTTCAGATTTTTCTTTGAAGATGTTTCACTTCTCATCGAAGAAGCTTCTTCAGCTCTCCACCATCCAGTCAGGGCTGAAGAAGCTTCTTGGATAAAAAGCAAAATGTCTTCAAAGAAAAACCAGAAAGTCCAGTTGCCTCTTGAATAAGCACCTTTGGGACAAGCTGAGGAACAGAGAAGCTGACTGGCCACTAGAGAGTCTACGATGGTTGAGATGGGCTAATCAGCTCTAGTAACTCTTGCATTTGGATTGTGTACTATTGGTTTCTATCCAAAGTGACATTGTCCCATAAGACTCAAATAGACTGAGCAGTTGAGATATAAATTTAATAATAAATAAGGATTTATGAAATGCTGAGAGAGGTCAGGAGAAAACTCACCAAAGCATTCAGCAGCACAACCATGGGTTGAGGAGAAGAGTTATGAGACAAGAGCTATAAGACAACTTAGGATAAGCCTAAAATTTGGCTAGACTTGAACATGTGAGAGGATGGTAGCAAATAATAAGAATAAAGGTTTGCCTATCGAAGCTGGTCACCTATCACCTCTTCCACTTGAGAGTGGATAATAGAGTGTCGACTAACCAACTAAGCCCTTTTCTTAGATCTAGAACAGTGGTTCCCAAAGTGGGGCCCACACCCCACGGGGGGGGGGTGGGTGCAATTTGATTTTTAATGGGGTCAATTCAGGAGTGAAATTCAAAAATTTTCCCTACCGGTTCTGTGAGTGTGGCTTGATGGGTGTGGCTTGGTGGGAGGGTCATGTGACTGGGTGGGCATGGCCAACTCAACATCACTCATGTGGAGGGGCACCTCACCCGGCCCCTCTCCTCCCCTCCCAGCCACTCCTTGTGACGAATGGCAGGAAAATGGAAAGGGGAATTTTCCTGCCTACCATCCTTCCTTCAGTCTGTGTTGAGCTTCAGAAATGGATGACAGGCAGGAAAATCCCCCTCCCCATTTTCCTGCCTTTCACGAACATGGCTCCATTCCAAACCTTCAGCGTTGCAATCCTGGGATACACTGAAGGTTCGAAATGGAGCTGGGAAGGCAGTGTGGAAGGCAGGTAAGCATGTCAGGGACACAGGGAAGGGAGTAGGCTGCTAGCTCCCTTCAACGCTTCCCCCTCACTTTCCAAGTCACTTTCTGGCAGGGGGCCCGGCTCAGGAGGCGCAGACACAACAAACGCAGTCGGGTGGCCTCAACATGCTTGCTTGCCTGCCTTCCATGTGGCCTTCCCGGTGGTCCCCGTGGCCAACCTGGGAAGGCAGGCAAGCGCCTAAGTGAGCGGCAGGCAGGGGCGGGGCCAACCAGGGGTTCACATGCGCTTGGACCCTCTGCGCATGCACAAAATCTTCTGCAAATGCAGAGGCTCAAAAAAACAGGTTACTTCCTGGTTACATCTTTAATGATGTCTAGGCGGGTCGGCGGAGTCTCGCACTGCCACCACTACCAGCTCTCTGAACCACATGCCACCATCACTACTGGTTTGGCCGAACCGGTCAGAACCAGTAGCATTTCACCCCTGGGGCAATTGAACTGGTTTAAACCAAGTTAATAACCTTTTAGGCTTCCTCCGCATGAGTAGAGTTCACTTTTTGAGTAAAATAAGAATTATATGGCATGGGGGGGGCATCAGGATTTTAGAGGTGCTTAGGTGGGTCATGGCCAAAAAGTGGTTGGGAACCTGTGATCTAGAAGGAATAGATATAGTATAGGATAAATAGGACCTAGAGGAGGTGCACATATATTAGGAACATGTGTATGTTAGGTACACAGTATCTGTAGTGTTAATATTTGCTTCCTTAGAATGCTTTTGAGAATAAATGCAAGCCTGGAGGAGAGAAAAAGTGCTCACTTGATAATATTCCTTTAGATTGTTTCAGGCTATAGTCAAGAGGTGGAAAAATGCCCACTAAAAATGCAAACAACAGAGTTGAAGTTGGTGAAAAATGAAACAGCTGACATACTCTGATAAGGCTTGGCTTATATCCAACTGCTTATTTCTGTCTTTTTTTCTGAATCAAATAAGAAGAAAAACTGGAAATTGTGCGGTCTTGCACTCTCCTCATCAAATCTTGAACTCATATCTCTGTATCCTCAATCACAGCAAAATACTCAAGTAGTTCTCCAGTTCACAAATGAAGGCAAAAATACGTGTCCCAGAATAATGTTACAGCAGTGGTGGGTTGCTCCCGGTTCTGTCCGGTTCTTTAGAACCAGTAGTAAAAGTGGCAGGAGGCTCCGCCCACCTGCCCAGAAGTCATAATTGATGACGTGCACATGCACAGAAGCGCACACGCCCTCCCATTGCGAACCGGTAGTAAAGGTAAGTAGAACCCACCCCTGTGTTGGAGGATCCAATCTGGGTCGGTCACCCTGACCAGAGGTCTTCTGAGCTTTCAGACTCGTGCTGGAGGCCATCTTCAGGGAACTTCGCTCTAGTTCTCTAGTTCCTTGTCTACATGGAAATTAGACTTAGGTCTTGTTTTATAACCTTCTCTTTACATATAATCCAAGAATAGGTACACACAGAAAATTGCCAGTATCTGAAAGCACAGCTCAGGTATCTATGTGGATAACCCATTTATTCTAGTTCAGTATATAGTGCCGCTGTCAAGTGCTGAGCTCACCATAGACTTGCTTCTCTACAAACTAACATGCCAAGTCTGGGTGTCACAATTCAAAGTAGCACAATCTATCACAAGGAACTTATAAAGCTGCTGGAGTTATTCTTCCATAGACTTCCTTACATTACACATGGCATTTCAATTCAAGCTATGAATAATGGATGCGGAATACCGCATGGCAAGGAATTTCCACTGTTTCTGATCTATCTCACTATGCACCAAATAACCTTAATGCAATACTTTTCACTAATATGTCTGCTAAATGCCAATAATAAGTCAAGAATGCTCCAATGTATAAGGTTTCCTGCAACCATGTCAAATGAACCAGAATCTGAAGTGTCTATTTACTCGGTTATGAAAGATCATTCTAGTTGCCATCTATATATACTATGGGGGAAACAGGTATTACCTTGGGGATTTATGAACTAATACAGAGGAAAAATCAAAGAGACATATTATTATATCATCTGGGAATCTTTTGACTGGTGTCTGAGCTCCTGATAGGCAGTTATAATGCCACATATTGCGTGTGCATTTGGCAATAATACCAGCTACTGTCAGTAATATGGCTTTATGGTGAAGGATGAAGCTTGTAATAGAAAAAAATCATTCTATGTGTTTCCTTTGTAATCAAGACTAGTAGGGGAAAATAATAGCAAAGCTAAAATGCAATAAATCTAGTGGCATCTGAACCAACAGAAATGTTACTTATTTCCAACCCAAGTTCTTGAGAGAACAGGATTGGTGACAGTGGTAGAATAAGTGTGTTAGCTACAACAGACAAGGAGCTGACAGTTTGAATGGTTGTTGTTTGTATTAGCTGGAGAGAGAAAAAACTTCCACAAAAGTATTCTGTCTAAAGCAGAATCTGCAACCTGGATAGCAAATTAAGACATGCCCCATTACTAAACTTTTGCTAATTTATTTTATTATTTATTATAAAATTTATATGCCACCCAACTCACCAGGTGGCAAATCTAGGCAGCTTACAATTGTAATAAATAAAAATGAACGCTAGTGGTTTCTGATAACAGAATCTTCTGCAAGGCATCCTAAACTGAAGGAACTTTGATCACTTGGGAGCAATTTAATAACACAACCTATGTATTTGCATAGAATTGCATAGAATTTGCAAAGAATTGAGGCCTTTGAACAATGGTGCTGGAGAAGACTCCTGAGAATCCCTTGGACTGCAAGGTGATCAAATCGGTTAATCCTAGAGGAGGGTCAACCCTGACTGCTCTTTAAAAAGCCAGATCCTGAAGATGAAACTCAAATATTTTGGCCACCTAATGAGAAGGAAGGACTCACTGGAGAAAAGCCTAATACTGGCAAAGATGGAGGGCAAAAGAAGAACGGGACGACAGAAAACGAGATGGCTAGATGGAGTTACTGAAGCAGTCGGTGTGAGCTTAAATGGACTCCATAGGATGGTAGAAGACAGGAAGCCAGGACTTCGCAACCAACAACAACAAAATGTATTTGCAGAATGGGCTCCTGTAGTCATAAGTTCAGACAGATAGAAAATGCTTCAAGAATCACATTAACTCTGTAGATGGAAATGTATTCAATTGAAGTTTCTTGCATCTGCTTAGGAATACAGAGCTAAGTGAGAGCTTACTAGCCATGCCTAACAGAAAACAACATCAGTGGCATAAGTAAAATTTAAATTGGCTTACTATTGACTATGTAGTATTTTTCTGACTTCATATTAAGTTGGTACATCATGTGTACAGGTCAAAATTAGGTAATTTCTGTATTTAACAGTCAAAATCCATACCAAGTATTTTCTTGTATTCTTAATATATTGCTTGTTTCCTAAATGTAGCAAGGCCAAATATGTTTTTCTGTGACATATAAAAAAAAACAGAGATAACAGATTTCCAGTTCTGAAAGACAGCATCCCTATTGATGATGATTCCATTTAAAAACAAGTTTTAGATATATGTCATATTTTTGCCCACATCGTTTTCCCCACTGTATCATTATTTTTGTTCAAGTCTCTCTCTCTCTTATTTTATAATTATTTCATGAGAGTCGGGATTCACCTTTGTTCCTAAGTAACTCTATAAAACTGCCATTCTAGCTGGAGAATGCAGTATAAAATTCATAAAAAGTTGATGGATCATCCATAAATCAAAATCTTGCCAATAGTGGGGAAGTTTATACTATATTATATGAGGTAGACTACCCTCTGAGTGAACACAACAAGAATAAAATAAGTTTCACACATTTTCAGGTAAAATCTATTTGTTTTATTCAGTCAAAACTAAAACAATTAACTTCATTAAGCAATTATAATAGAAACCTCTAAATCAGGGGTCTCCAACCTTGGCAACTTTAAGCCTGGAGGACTTCAACTCCCAGAATGCCCCAACCAGCTTTGCTGGCTGGGGCTTTCTGGGAGTTGAAGTCCTCCAGGCTTGAAGTTGCCAAGGTTGGAGACCCCTGCTCTAAATAATCAAGTACATTGGTAGTTTAAATCCGATCAAAAACACATGGTCCAAGGCAATTGAACAATATTATATACTTGTGCTGGGGAAAAACTGCAAATAGCTTCAGGCATTTGATTCAAGTTTACACACAGCTGATTTTGATCCAACAAAGAATGCTATATCATTGACCAATATTATCCCTGAGCATTTCTGAATTCTTAGCAGCTTTAGGTTATGGAGAAACTAGAAAATGATAAAGAATATTTTCAAAAATAGCTGGCATCCCAATCTTAAATGAAATGCTTTTGAAAACTGGGAACCCTCAATCTGTAGCAGGGTTTTAAATGTATTACTAAGTGGTGGGGCAAGTGAGAACAGCTTACCCCACCACACAGTGGTAGGGCTCGAACCACTGAAGCAGACACCACCTCCAGCATCATTAGCAATAGCACTTAGACTAACACTTACATTAAGCCTCTGAGCCACCATGGCTCACAGCTTCTGCTCACTTAACAGTTTGAAAGCATGTTCTATGCGAGTAGATAAATAGGTACCACTACTATGGGGAGATAAGTTGGTTGTTGTGTCTTGTCCGCTCTCACCGCAGCCGGGGTCTGCTTATCTGCTCCCGAACATGGAGGAATGTATGCCTCCCGGCCCCAGTCCTGGCTCCATGCCCAGACAAGCTGCAGAGGAGGGGGCACCTCCCGGTCCCAGCCCTGGCTCCATGCCCAAGCAGGCTGCAGAGGAGGGAGCATCCCCCGGCCCCAGCCCTGGCTCCATGCCCAGGCAAACGGAGCAGCTAGACCCCTCCCCCTCCTCCACAGCATGTGAGCCTGAGGAAAGTTTACTTCCAACAGCTGATTGGAGTGACCCTCGCATCAGAAGATTGGATAGGCGGAGGCAACAGAAGGAAGGGAGGGGCAGGCCTTAATGAGTGCTGAGTCATGGAGCCACACCCCATGGCCTATATAAAGGATCTGCTTTCTGGCAGTCTCTGAGTCAGGCAAAGTCGAACTTATCTTGCTGAAGTCACTTACTGGTCTCCTGCCTGCTCTGAGGACTTTGCTAGGACTTTGGGCAGAGCTGCAGAGGCAAGCCTGATTCAGATTTCCCTGACCCGGCCGTCAGCGGAGGAGTGGGACACGACACTGGTGTTTTGTGCAAGTAGTTGGATTTTTGCGGACTCTTGAACCTTCCTGGTTGTGATGCTCATTTGCGAGGCAGTTCCAATAGAGGGTGTGGGGGCTTGGATGATGCTCTAGGAAGAACCACTCATCTATCTTTTTGGTGCGAAGCTAACTTGCTCTTCTGTGGCACAACTTGGAAAGGATGTGAGCATGTACCACAACAGAGGTAGTAAATTGGCAGCCAAACTATGACTCTGTATTGGCATTGTAGTCTCCTGACTAATGTAACTATACTATACAATGATGATGATGATGATGATGATGATGATGATGATGATGATGGTAAGGCTATGGAATCATACTCAGGCAGGCCTGGCAGGAAAAAATAAAAACAAACACAAAATGACCACAAAGGTGGCTGAAACTGTGATTTTATTTTCCTATTAACAGGCTAGCCTCAGAATGCAGCGAGAAGGCAATTAAAGCTATGTGAAGTCAGTGCTGGGAGCATCTGCCTTCCAGCGCTGCTTTTATTCAGTGTGCTCCACCCCACATTACCCAGAAGCTACCCTCCCCCAGCGGCCAACATCTGGCGTAGCAGGCCAGGTTCCAACCAGGCCAATGTCCATGAAGGCCTCCGTGGCGAAACATTGTTGTTTATTATAGTCCCGGTTGTGAAAGACCGCCCATCCTCGTGCCGGCCGTGTCATCTATAAGGAGGCAGCTCAGCTTTCACCGGGAAGCCGCTGAGAGGTGCAGGGGACTTCCTTGGCAGCCCAGACCCTCCATGGTGCTCATCTCCGTTTCAAAGCCGAAGAGCCAACGCTGTCTGAAGACGTCTCCATGGTCATGTGGCCAGCATGACTCAACACCAAAGGCGCATGGAGCGCTGTTACCTTCCCACCAAAGGTGGTCCCTATATTGCTACTTGCATTTTTTATGTGCTTTTGAACTGCTAGGTTGACAGGAGAATCTATTAATTACTAATTATTTAAATACTGTTTGTCTTTAATTGAATTAACTTTGTTGTATTTTATAACCATTCTGTAAGGTTGAACAAAATAGAATGGTGGAGTATAAAATAATTAATAATTTTAGTATCTTTTGCACATATTGTTCCATAAAAGAAACACCTCATGCAAAGTTAAAATATTTGCTTTCCATAAAAAACTAATGCTCCGTCCTTCTTCCTTTTTTTCATTTGATGTTGGTCAGTGGCAATTGAACTTCACCCAGACTTCTATGCAAGCTCCATTCTGGGCACTGTCTCAATCTGCTGCACATCCTAAATTATGCCTTGGCTCCTCATCAGCATAGGACCACTATATATGAGTGGTCTAGGATTCTCTCATTAACATATAAAACATTTGAACAAACATACTCTTATTTTTTCAACAAAAAACTAACTCTCATCCCAGTAGCATAATTTTTGCACAAATAAAGTAATCCTTGCAAAACAAAGAGCTAAGAAGGAGAGCAAGATGCCCTTTTCCCAGTAAAGTCGCACTCACATCGCATCAACTTCAATCACTTGCCTATTAGCATCACCACATGAATTAGGTAAAACCTGTTCAATAATTGCCACTTGTAGCCTAGAAGCAGTTTCTTTCATAAGTATATAATAATGCCTGACAAAGATTACTCCCCTATTAAAAATGTAAACAACATAATTTGAATTCATTTTGTTCTGAATAAACAATACATAAAATGTTTACAACAAAGCTTTTCAATGAGCAATGTTCTCCTCCTGTGACTCAATTCTCTCACTACTTTCATGTGTCTATCACTGTATTATCTATATACACAGAGAACTAATGAAATGTCTAAGACGTAGACAATGTATAAATGAGCTCCTATGGCCTTTCTGTGCAACACAGAATAACTAGGAAAACTGATGTTTAGAGTTGTCAGCTCTTATCTTTTTTCTATTTATTTTCTACTCTAAAAATACTGACATATTCTCCCTTCAAGTACAAGAATAAAGTATTAGACTCAAAAGTGGGGAACTGTGAGGGAATACAGTGTTTCAGAAGATAGTGGCCAGAAGGCATTACTGCGATCAGTTTCCTAGTGTGCTTCTTTCTTTAATTCTAATAAGTGTTAATATATATTATATATACTGCTCAAAAAAATAAAAAGAACACTTAAACAACACAATGTACTATATTTAATAAGAATATTTCATTCCTTCAGATCTAGGATGTCTTACAGAAATTTTGTGTTCCCTTTATTTTTTTGAGCAGTGTATATCACCTTAAAACGGCATCATTTTGTTCAAAGTCAGCAAAGACAATTAAAGGTTGCCAGAAATAACAACATCTCTATATTAACCTTGATCAAATAAACCAACTTTATACTCCATTCTTTTAACTATCTTGATCTTTAATCCCGTCAAATAATGTTCTAGAACTTTATTTCTTTTCATTTTTTCCCTATCTTCTCACAAAATTCTTAAGATCTTTTGTTTACAAAAATCTCTTTTGCATATCATTTGCCTATCCAGTATAGCATCTTATTTTATATCAACCTTGTCACCTGAGATTTTTAAATCAACTTTCAGAGAAATCTCAGTCTTGTGCAGTAACACTTCTTCCTCTTCCATAACATCTTTTAAACACAGTCTGTCTATAGAGGCAGAGACTCTTAAAATTAACTTCTGGATCCATTGTTCAAAAATATCCTTCAGTACACCCAGTGTTGAAGTATTTTCTTCCATTCTGTTTTAGCAAGGCAAGTATTCTTCTTTAATTATAATCTTAGTTTGTTCTGGTTCCCTCTAGTGTCCAACCTTCAAAGTCTCATTCTATTAAGATTTTTAAAAATAAACAATTGAAAACTAAAGCATTTTTCCACAGGAAGGATTCTAATAATCAATTCCAAAATGCTATTTCAAATACATCTGGATACTTAGTCTGTTTGTAAGTTTCCAAAATCAAAGTTCTAATCACCTTTTTGCTGTTTATTTTAAAAGATTTTTATCAAGTCCTTAAATTTATATTTTAAAGTTTTTGGGGGTAAGGATTGAAGGAAAATCACCCATTGCTGTAAAATTTGTTGAACCAATTCCTAATAACTGAAAAGCAGTTAACAAGCAATTTCCAAAACTGATTACAAAAGGTGTATGGGAACCAGTGTTCTTTTGAAAAGCACTAACAGCAATTTGACCAAAAATATGGCTATTCCCTTGGCTACCAGAGCTCTAAACCTGCCAAAAACTGCTCTTCTGTGGTCTTCTTGCAGGAACCTACACTCAATGACCTCAAGTCTTTTCCTTGTCCAGAGAGGAATTAGTAGAACCGGTTTACCCATTAGCCATGCATTCTGCCACAGTCACTGGTCTGCATTTAACTGAGCTGTCTTCAGTTTGCCATTTCTTCCCTGAAGTCCTGTTCCTCTTGTGGCTCATTTAATTTATTCAATTTAGGCACCATCCAACTCCAAACTGACTCTGGGTTGTGTACAATAAAACCAAACAATATAAGAAATAAATATAACTTTACAGTTCATTAGGCAATGAGCTATATGAAAATTTAAACTATAAAACAGAATATTAGTAAGCCTGTATATAAAATGGAATAAGAGAAACAGATTAAGTAAAAACAATAAAGAATATAAACCATATCTCAGTATCCCACCTACAATTTACCTGAATCAGACCAATATAAGCAGATCTCAGCTGAATTGTTTTATTCAAATAAAGGGCTGAGTTAGATGTGATTTTTGAATTCTGACCATACATGAAATAGTTTGTTGTAATATAAGGATCCCAACAGGTTGCTCATCCTATGCTCAGTCCAAGATAATGATCTCTAGAAAATAAATGTAACAAAATTATCAAAGAATCAAGAACCAAGGATGAGACTAACAGCAACCATATCCCAAAACAAATCTGACAGGGGCTCCAACCAACCTCATCAAAGGCCTAGCAGAACAGACAGTCTTTAAGGCTTTCTGGAATGCCATTAGGGTGGGAGCCACACGGATATCTGGGGAAATATTTCAAGACAGCAGGGCTGTTTCAGAAGTAGGTGCTGCAAAAGAGAAGGTAAACTTTTTGAGTCCTGATACACAATATTATTTAACTAAAGGGACCTGGAGTGCATCAGTCCTATCAGTTTGTTTCAGCTGGGCAAACACCATGGGAGAGAGTATAAATAAGATTGAATAAAATGAGACTTACAGATTACAAATTCCTCAGGTATCCCACTGTTGGCCCTGTACAGAGTTACTAAATAGATTTTATCCTCTCTGACTCAAAGATTCACAGGGATTCTAACTGTGGCTATGAAATAAAGAGATATTTCCTACTTGCAAGAAAGATTGTGATCAAGTTGCATAAAATAATAAAATGCAGAGCTATCCTACTAATAGCAAAGATATCACTGAGTCCTTTAGGCACCTGGGGCAGACCAATTGACAGTTCCTGTCTCCCTACAGGGGAGGATGACACAATGAGCCTGAAGGCAATCAGAGAGTGATCCGACTATAGCAATGGACTAACGTTAATTTTCTCTGTTATCAGATCATGCCATTGCCTTGAGACAAAACCCTGATCTAATCTAGTATGCACTGGGCTACTAGATGGCTTGGGACAGGTCCATGGTTGCCATAGAGGCACAACCTCCTGAACCAGTCCAGACTCAATACTTCAGAGTGTTAAATTGAAATCTCTGAGTGCCAATAGCCTTAGGGAGTCAATGTCCAGCACGGTAATAGAATCCAGAGCTTGAGCTGTAATCTCAACTGTTCCCTAGAGATCAGCTTCACTGAGAGCACCTCCCATTCAGTTATCTGTGGAGCACAGCCTTTGAGAGCCTTCATGGATGAGAACAGACAAACTCCCTCCAGGTTTCAGCTGATGCAAAACCCAGGTGGCATAATTCCAAGAAAGTTCAAACCTGGCCTTCCCCCAGCTTACCCAAAGTCATGCTTAGGTATCCCAGAGAGCTGCCTTAATTCATATTAATTATACCATTATATGATATGTAATTATTTTATACAGTTACTATCTACACACAAATTATCTGCATTAAATTACAGGATAAAATGGTTGAGTACCCATCTTGAAACTGATTAGTATCCAGCATAGCACCTGCATATCCTCTTAAATAACAGTGGACTCCACCTTGCCTTGACTGATCTCAACACACTTCTCGTTTCCATTTTGTACTTGATGTTGTTGAGCTCCCAGCACTACTTTACTGTGTTCATTCACAAATTTCTTTTTACAGAAGAGAAAACTTCACTACTCCAAAACACACATTCACACTTCTCTCTATATATACTAGTTTCTTTGGGTTTTGTGGGTTTGTGTGTGTGTGTGTGTGTGTTAGGATTAAGCCTTACTTGCAAGCTTTTGAAGAAACCTGACAGTACCACATTTTCCCCTGTTGCCTATCCCATTTTAAAGCCTGCTGCATCATCCTGATAGAAAAAAAATTTTTTTTCCTTGTGTTTGATGGTAATCCATAGCCTGAAATCCTACTGAGCATATTTCAAGTTTCAACAGCCAATGATCCTGCATGTCAATTTTGTCTGCAAATTCTTCTGTTATATAAATGCTTATCCAAGATGGAAAGGTGCCATCTACCGCCATGATTTGACAATGCTAATAATATCAATGGTCGTCTCAGTGCTTCACTCCAACATACTATTATTCAGTGGCAAAAATAAAAGCTGCTGTATTTAGAAGAGCAGGAATCCGCAGGCTTAGATGGATGTTGGTTCCCTTTTTAAAAAACAACAACAACAACAACCTGATTTCCTAAGTAATTAAATTAGAATAATGCTAATGACAATCCAATTAACATGCAGAATTAGCAGATAAAGAGTTTGATCAGAGATTACCATTAGAGTGCATATTATAACACTCCTGGGCATTCCCAGTGCAGAGTTAATGGCAATTCTTCAATCAATATATTTTGGTACCCCTCACCAACCCAATATATAACTCTCCCATAAAGAAGGGCCAGCCAGGTACAAATTGGGAACTGGCCATCTGAAATGGCAAAAGGTGCAAGAAAAGCTGTTTTTCTAGTATGGCATTAAGATATTACAGATTTATGACCTTTCTTTTAAGATTCAGAGAGTGGAAAAGAAAAGATTTCTCATAAGGCATAGCTTTGTGGGGGGGAAATCACCAGGGGCATTTTTACTTTAAAGAATAATTTTTCATTGGAAGGAAAACAAAAACAAAATCATTACTCCACACACATATGCATATTCCACAAATACATAAACATGGCACACATATACATCACAGATATAAATAATTGTGGATCAGTGAATATTTTAAGGAATTTCCTCATAAGACCACTGCATACACATGAGCTATTCGTTACTTTTGCACTTCTCACACTGAGAACTTATTTTATTTAACATACAGTTTAAAAAGAAAGACATCATGATCAATTTCCATTATTTCTTTTATAGGGTTTATTCATCTGACCTTTTGAAAAGTGTGATATTTTAAGTGAGAAATAGCAATCATATATATATATAGTCACCTGGAGAAATTACCGTGTAATGAACGGTGTCCCTAATATACCCAAACCTGGGCAAAATTGAAACTTTTCTTTTTAAAAAAATGTATATCTGCAAGCAAGTATTAAAATGCCTTTTTATTAAAAAGTAAATATATTTATTTAGTGGGCTGAAAATGTGTCATCCTTAAGGAATAATTATATGCAATTCACCAAAATGAGAAAAAGTCTAAAAGCTATTTTGCTTTCTTGGCCCATGGAAACAGATGACGACCATTTCAGATTAAAAATTCATTTGCTATAGGATCAAAATCAGATTCATGTATTCTGCCTTTCTGCCAAGAGCTCAAAGTATTTTACATGTGGTCTTTTATTTTATTCCCACAATGAGCCTGAGAGGTAACTGAACCAAAGGCGTATGTGATTGAGTCAAAGTCGTCCAATGAGTTCCTGGAGCTAAGAGTATTCTTGAACCTTGGTGTTTCAATCCTAGCCCTTCTCCCTACAGTATTCACTACAATATACCAGCTCTTCTTCATATATTTGCCAGAAACAAGCTAATATTTCTCAAAAAACCAGAAACTGGCATTAATCTTTTTTTTTTAATCAATGAGAACATAAGTACTTGGACAGCAGCCAGCAAAGAGCTTATATATTCAACAAAGACTCAAGTGATTTCTGTAAATGTGATTTTTGTAGCCCTCATGGATACCCATTTCAAAATACTTATAAACAACCCAACATATCTTATCTAAAATTATATCATTCCTTGACATTTATTCACATAGCATTAGCAAAATAATGAGAGAAGAAAGAAATGTTTCTATAGAGATGCTCTCCACAACCAGTAATATACTAGCCCGGATTTTCTCATGATAATCTTCTGTAGTTCAAACAAGCCTCTCTTTCCCCCCTTGCTTCTCTTTTGTCTTTGCAAACTGAATAGACCAGGTTTTTCCAAACTCTGATCTGCAGAAACCTGGGCTTCCACAACAATTTGATGGGATTCCATAAAAGACTTTCGAGTGGGATGGTTCCATTCAAATATAGCCAGCCTTCTATCACAAGAGTTTTCCTCTTCATCCAGAGTTCCTGATGATGATGATGATGATGATGATGATTATTATTATTATTATTATTATTATTATTATTATTATTATTATTATTATTATTATTATTATTTTTAAAAACTAGTCAGGTAAAAATGGAATTAGTCAGGCAGAGTAGATTAATTAGACATGGAGGACTCAAAGTATTTGGTCAGAAGTGGCCAATTTATTTGGAGAAATTAAATAATTGCCACCAGCCCACAATTATTAATTATTATTTATATTTTGTAGTCCTTATGATAAATGTCTTCCTTTATTGTTATATCCTCTCAATTACTTTCTGATAGCATATATTTGCATCAGGGGCTGTATTCGATTCTGTATCTCACTTTGCCAGAGGACCAAAGAGTATACAATTAAAGCCTGAATTAAGTACATACTTTTTAAAAAAATATAAGTCTGCAAACTATTTTACAGAGTAGATTAGCTACAGGTTCCTAGAAAAAAAATGTGCTTTCAGCCGCTCCTCAATATGTAAGTCATCCATATAAGATGTAAGGACTATTTTTATACTCTAAGCCTGAATCCAAATTGGAATGGATCCAGAGAAACATTCCTCTAACACAACCTCCATCTGAGAGAGAGATGATCAATTCGCATTTTAGCCCTTTAAAATCCACAACTCATTACCATTTTAACAAGCAAATTATTGCAATTAATGACAATCCAATCAATACTAACAGAAGAAAATGGTTCTAACCTGCTCAGAAGACCACAATTGTATTTTCGCAAGGCTTAATTTATCAGCTCTAACAATTATGATTAACATCTCAGGGGGAAAAGGAGAAAGAAAATGCCTTTCTCTCTATTAAGTCATCAGTGTGGACGCCACTATTTTCCAGTTCAATCCTGGGCTTTCCAATCTATCGATCTAATAATACCATGGAGCATGTACGACTCCGTGCAGAGGCCCTGTCCCCTGAGTGAAAGAAGAGCTGGCATTGGAAGCAATTAGATGCAACCGATTGTCCTTTACAGAAAGGGTTTTCTCCCATTTTAAAGCTTAAAAAAAAATCTATAATTTTAGCAGTGCTATCTTTCAAAACCTTACCACAAAAAATACATTGCTTCCTACCCCGAGAATTGTGCAGAAAAATCATTATATAATCCCAGCTCCTATTAATATGCTTTAATTTTTTAAGATAAACTCACCCCTTCAATTCATATGTTTATTTATTTGCCACCAATTTATATATGCCACAGGGACGTGGTGGCTCAGTGGCTAAAAAACTGAGCTTGTCGAGCAAAAGGTCAGTAGTTCAGCGGTTCGAATCCCTGGTGTCGCATAACAGGGTGAGCTCCCATTACTTGTCCCAGTTTCTGTCAACCTAGCAATTCGAAAACATGTAAAAAATGCAAGTAGAAAAATAGGGACCGTCTTTGGTGGGAAGGTAACAGCGTTCTGTGCGCCTTTGGCATTTAGTCATGCCGGCCACATGACCACAGTGATGTCTTTGGACTGGCTCTTCGGCTTTGAAACAGAGATGAGCACCGCCCCCTAGAGTCAGAAACGACTAGCCATATGTGTGAGGGGAACCTTTACATTTACCTATATATGCCACCTCAATATGACACAGAAATGGTGTCAAGAATGACAACAGACAGAGATTTCTCACAAATTGTCAAGTTAGTTGCCAATGACTGGGAGTGATAGTGCTTTAGGATCATCTTTGCATATCAAATAATAGGAATGGAAGGGTTTTTAGGCCACTGGATCCAATTCCTGCTCAATTTGAGAATTGAAACATTTCAAATAGACAGCTCTTTAGGCTCTGTTTAAACATATCTCATTAATGGGAGCTACCACCTCTAAGGTCATTAGATGATTGATTTCACTTTGAACTCTTCTTACTTTCCTATATACAACTGGAATCTATGCTCTTATAAATGAAAATTATTTAGGTCCTGTGCTTTGGGACAATAGAGACAACAGTGAAGCCTCCCTAGGATCACCTGGATATATACGGTTATATATGGGGGTGTTTTGGTTTGTTTGGGGGGAATGGTTCATACCTTTAAGTCAGTATTGACTACTAGATACTACCTGAAAAAGTCCTAGCAGTTTTCTTGGCAAGATTTTGGAAGTAGTTTGTCTTTGCCACCTTCCTGGGTCTAAAAATGAAAGACTGGTCCAAAGTCACTCAGCACATGTGTGCCTAAAATAGGACTGCTGCTTGCAGCCTCCTGGTTTCTAGCTTGATACTACACCAAAGTGGATTTCAGCTACTTTGTTATACTCTTTAACATCCCAAAATCAAATTATTTTATTCATCTTTTGCAAATGGGGTACAAACAATTACTCCAATTCATCAGGAAAAATCTGACTACGTAAACAGGTTTCTGCATACATTACCAGCCTAAATGAATACGATTTGGATGTCCAACCTTCACCTGCAGAGCTGAACATACTAATCTTTTGACACGAATGAGGATGTCTATCAGCATCTAGAATTGCATGATGTTTTTCAATGACTGCTGGATTTGAATTAGTAAGCTTAACACTGACATCATCTCTTGTTCTCCCAGGCCTTTTATTAGGCTTGGAACAGGGAGAAGGACTTAGTATTTTCTCCCATTGTATAAACTGTTATCTCTCCTGAGCAGGGTGGATGGGAAGGGCTTCAAAAGATTACTATTGTGGGCCACTAATTTGAACACAGCTTTACTTGGATTCCATCTGAATTGAGTTGTGTTTTTTATAATAATTCTTATTTGGAAATCAAGCTTGTAATTTCCCGGGTGCTTCAGTAACTGATGTAAAAGGCAATCCACAAACAGTTTTACAACTAAATAAAAAGAGACAATATGGCTCACAATTACTAATAATTCTCTAGAAAGCTGGCAAAAAAGAATCAAGAGATTGGATCAAGACATTTTTCGTTTTTATTTTTTATTTTATTTATTTGTCAAGTACGTACTAGATAATATATATAAGTATAAGCATGAATTGAATACATAAAATGAATACAATTAAAGGGAACATTAGGACAGGGACAATAGGCATGCTGATACTCTTATACACACCACTTACAGACCTCTTAGGAATGGGATGAGGTCAACAGTAGCCAGTCTAAGGTTAAAGTTTTGGGGGTTTTGGGATGAAACCACATGCAAGCATGTTAAATTTTTGCCACTGAATTTTTGTTTTAAAATTCCTTTCCTTTGAGTTTCATTTCACCATTTAGACACAGAATGCCTATTTCTGTGCAGAACAGGGATTTCAGGGAAAGGATCCATAAAACATGTTTTACAAGGAAATACTGTGTCAGCAGAAAGAATCATGTGCAGATAGACACCTGGAGAAACAACTGTTATTACCACCCCAGCAGTTACATAGCCCTTCTCCTTATTTGTTAGGGCTGCAGTTTAAAAGGACATGGTTGACAGCATATTTTCACAGCTGTTATTCAACATGCCAACTTGTACTGGCGCAAATTGTCCTCATTTCCTCACCTTGTTTCTTGTACTAGACAGCGAAGGTTGACAGCCGAACGTTTCCTCTCATACAGATCAGACTCCGTTTTTTATGCCACTAAAGGTCACTTGCATCTGCTCAGCCTGGTACCTCAAGGGCTTTAATGCACCACTGCCAGTGTGGTCGATAGAATAGGATCACCCATTTGCAATAGTTGGGAGCCAGAATCATGATATAAAACAGCTGCAACTATGATTTTCCTCCCATTGGTAAAGACACAAACACCTCAAGGATTAGCCCACAACTGCAGTCATTACCCACATACCTGAAATCAATGCTGTTTTTTTGTGTTCTCCATATCCACAGAAGTTAGCTAGCGGTATGTTTATAGACTACTAAAACTCTCATGTCTATATGCAGCCTTCAATTGGTTGAAACTATCCATCCTAGAGCAACCATTTTTGAATCAGTGTATCTCAAATGGGCTAACTTACAGAATCAGTATTCACAATCAGGGGCCTATAACAGCCATGGAACTTAAGTTTGGCAAAGTTGTGGTCACTTCAGTGTTGCTATGCTGCTGCAGTCAAGCATGGTTGTGTAATCGGATTGTCAAGCTCCCTTCCTGCTTCCTACAAAGAAAGTCAATGAAAAAACTGGCAGGAAGTCCTAGGCCAGCAGGCAGATAAAATGGCAGGCATGTAAGTAAATGGCAGGTGGGTAAGTAAACTATGCTGCATGGGGGAGCAAGGGAGAGCATGCACAGAGGGGTGGAAGAGGTGCCAATGGGTCAAGGGAGGATGTGGGGGACAAGGGGATGCACAAGAGGCCATACAGGTCAGGGAGAGTGCATAGGGCACACAAGAGGTATCAGGCAGGTCAGGAAGGGTGTGTGTGTGCAGGGATGGGTTTTGAAACTGGTTCACTCCTGGGCTTGGGTGTGCTCACATGCTCATGTGAGACTTCTGCACATGCGCAAAGCATCCAAGTGGGTGGGCGGAGCCTCCTGCCACCGCCACTACCGGTTCACCCAATCTGAGGCGAATCGGTAGCAACCCACCACTGTGTGAGGTGTGAGGAGGTTGCAAGAGGGAACCTGTGCAGGTCTCAAAGGGTATGTGGGGTATGCAGGTTTATATGCAGGCACTGTGAGGTAGCAGACAGTGCACAGGGGTGTGGCATGGATTGGGAAGTTTGCATTGGGATGTGCAGAAGAGCATGAGGATGTAAGGTAGCACAATGAGGGCTGGGGAGGGTATGGGCATTATGCAAGTGACCGATAAGGTAGAAAATTAGAGGATAACTGAGCAAAGCTGAGCACACAAATACTTGGTCATGCAAATGTATTTTTGGCATGATATATTCATGGTAATATATTATTGTATTAAGTAAAATGAAGAACAGCCATTATTTAAAAAGAGCAACTGCTTTTTTTTTTCAAATGTATATATTGCTTAGATGTATAAATCATCTCTATAAATATTTATTTACAAAGCTGCTTCAGAACTGGGATAGGATAAATACAGCATGCTTAATATGCAAAATATGCTTCCATCCCCCAGTTAATTTCTGAGACCTAATTTAGTGGCATTATTCCCTTTCTAAACAGAGAAAGTACAGAAACTAGATTCGAAAGGTTGATTATTTTCCTAAACTTCTTATATTGCCAATCCAAAGTTACACGGAGAGAAAATCATTTTCACACTGGCTTCCAAATCACAGGAGGTACAAAGATAAAACTAGCAACAACTTAGGACAATATAAGCAGGAACAATTAGCAGTTATCCAACCAGAGCCTATTCAAAAATGTTCTAAAGAAAAGAAATATATGTTAATCCAATCCCTTTGGTGGGAAAAGCTGGCCTCTTAGGCATTTCTTTACATTCATAGCCTAGGCAGGCAGGAAACACATTACTGGGAAGAAACCTGGGGAAGCATGAAATTTAGTTTTTCTATCAATCAAATACGATCATTGTTTTTCCTTTACTCAAAGGAGTAAGTGCCAAGACTACCCTAGAAGAAAGATTAACAAAATTCACGTTCAAGTGTCTCTGGAATCACTCTGTAAATGAAAAAAAAATTGCAGTGATAGCAGAAAAGATTAGAATGGGAAAGGAAAATTTGTCTCCAGAGACAAATGTTTTCCATGTGCAAAATACAAAGTGTTATACTATAGCATGGTTGTGCATATCCTTTGAAAGAGCTGCTTGGAACATACAAGATCAGCTTTCCTCAAACTGTATGTGTATGTATAATTGTGTATAAGTCTTTGGTTATTCGGGTTTTCTCCCGCGTAAAATTGGAAGTGTCTTGGCGACGTTTCGACGAAGTCTCATTTGTCATCTTCAGGCTTCAGCTTCGTGCTTCTGGAAGCTCCCAGAAGCATGAAGCTGAAGCCTGAAGATGACGAATGAGACTTCGTCGAAACGTCGCCAAGACACTTCCAATTTTATGGGGAGAAAACCCAAATAACCAAAGACCTACATACAAACACCCGCGAAAACCTCAGAAAACATAATTGTATGTATGTATACCTTATGATTCTTGATGAACGTATCTTTTCTTTTTTGTACGCTGAAAGCATATGCACCAAGAACAAATTCCTTGTGTGTCCAATCACACTTGGCCAATAAAAAATTCTATTCTATTCTATTCTATTCTATTCTATTGTGAATGCAGTTATTTCATTTTCTAGGTTCCTCCAGGCGTTTTGACGACTTCCCTACATTTGTGCGGATACACAATCATTTCATTTCTTTGGGAAAAATACAAAGAACGCGCACAAATGTGAAGACAGCTGGAAATTGCTTCCAAAGCAATTCTGTGAATCTGTAACGAAGACAAGGCTGCTTAACTAGTTGAAAAGAGATGCTGTGTCTGTGTGCCTGTGCATTGTTTTCAGCACTTAATTTTGAAGTGAAATTTATCATCTGAAGGAAGAATGACATAATGCCTTTCAACAAGTTTTAACATAATAATAAGATATTACTTGCAACTATTTGAGAATTTATTCTACTGGGTTCACCGAGACTTGTTTTTCATGAATATGAAAACTAAGACTTGCAGAGAAAGAAGAACTGAAAATCATTATTAAGATGTCTTGAGCGTGAAAACTAGCACTTTTTTTCAGCTGCAACCTTTCTACTCCCTCACACAACTGGAATACCCCTGGGAATATTATATTGCATCTGCAAATCTATTGCATAACTGCTCTGAAAACAAAATACCACTAAGAGTCTGGAAGCAATTACGGTAGATACGTTTTAGAAAGCTGACTTCACCCTTTAAAATCCCACTCTATTATAATTTTATCACATAACAAATTAGTTGAAAATCTTCAACTTTAAATTAAGGATGTACAGGCAGACCTGGGTTAAGAACAAGATCCGTTCCTAAATCTGTATTTAAGTAGAATCTGCATGCAAGTCAGAACAGATTGTTTATATAGAACACTTAAGAAACACTTCTAAATATATACACTAAACTATCTTAAGCATAATAGTAATATAATAGAACAAAACATAACATAATAACAGAGTTGGAAGGGATGAAATAGAATGACTGTGACAAAAGAAAGCAAAGGTATTATCAATATTAATAGGTACCTTGGGTGCAATCTCAAAATAACTGCAGCACCACTTACATCATTGGCACTGGCAAATTCACCATCAGTCAATTGCAAAAGGCAGCCTTGCTTGGAACAATTTACATCCTGCGATCATACTTTTAATACCATCAAGTATCTGCCTACCCCAGCTCCCAGGGAAGGATTTACTAGGTGAATATAAATCTCAAATTTAATCTAAACATCTGTCTGAGTGTGCAACGAACTGTAATAATAACCAGAAACATTACTAGACAGATGTTGCTATTTGCAATGTTCACTATCCAGACTTTTTTGTTTTCCTTATTGACAATTGCTAAGTCTGTAGAGTTATGTGGTAGGTGATTGTCCATGAAAGTACTAGAGCACTTCAGCTTCTTCATTTTTTTTTGGTCTATTTTGTGGTTCAACCAGGTCTAGCATGCAGAAAAATGGTATTTCCTGCAGATATTCCAATGCACCTCTGCTGCTATGTTATCTTGCCGTGTTTATAGGCACTTTGTGCTATCTTCTTGCAGTAGCTAACTAGATGATCCAATATATCTTCAGCTTCTTTGCAGAGATGGCCTTTGGTGGCTATTTCTGCCTTCTCAATTCTGACTTTATATGCATTTGTTCTTAATGCTTGGTCTTGTGCAGCCACAATTAGCCCTTCTACCTTTTTCTTCAATTTTCCTGCCTTTAGCCATTGTCAGATCTTACTGATATCTGTTTTGCCTGCTTTTTAAAAATGTTTTGGCCATGTAATACTTTGCATTGCCCTGTCTATTTTCTATTCTTCGTTTGGTCTAATTATGTTTTTGTTGTTGTTTTACAGTGTCTGCTGTTTTACTATGGGCTGTTGTTATATACTACCTTATGAACCCCTTTAAAAATTAAACATATAAAGGATCATAGAATCATTGTCATTCTACTTGAGCCACCCTCAAAGGAAGCCCCTAGGAAAATCTCATTTATTCTGCAAGTGTCAATCCTGCTCTTTTGATTGCTAATTAACACTATAGTTCCCCTGTTGCATATTCTGAATGAAAGACAGGCCTTAGAGTTATGTCATCCCTGCTAACCACTGAGCTGTGTCAACAGAGCTAGTATTAGCATTTGGAGGATTGTAAGGTCTCTACATGTGTTGTAGTGTATAATCTCTCTGAAAAGGCACTCCAAGGAAAAATACCTCTAACAAGTTATGAAAAGAAACATAGGAGAAGCTTAAGAGTGGATTTTCTCCTTTTATTAATGTAAAACAAAGAAAAATTACCATCTTTAGTTTAAATAGCTGGTTTCAGTTATAGTCTATTTATTTGACAAATTTATTTTTAATCATCAGTATGCACACAGACAGCCCTTGTCTTAAAAGATTTACCAAAAAGTTCAATAAGAAACAGAGAGAGACACAAACATGAAAAAAGCACCAACTTAACCAAAGGGTAGCTCCAAAATGAGGCACATTTCCAAGACATGGTTAAAATAGTCCAAGTTGCCCTAATGGTAACAGAACTGAACAGTTTTCAGAAGGTATTGTTTAATATGCTTACTTCCTTTTCAGCATATAAACCCTTATGCAGCAACTTAGGTCTCTGGATGTCTACAAAATGAGTGTAACATAATGAGACAATAACATTTATATCAATGAAAAGTTTACTACAGAAAAAAAATATAGGTAAAATAAAACCAGCAATAGCGAAACAGTACCTGCAGTACACAATCAAATTCTGGTGATCTTAAAAAGTGTACTTATCAAATAAATGGATAGGTGCCTGACTGGACATTACTGTGCAAACTGTTTAGGAAATTTTTCTTAGAACTGAAATTTCAGAACACAGTAACAGATTTGGAAGGGACCTTGGAGATCATCTAGTCCAGGCCCCTGCTCAAGACTGAGATCCTATACCATTTCAGACAAGTAGCTGTCCAGTCTCTTCTTAAAAGCCTCCATGGATGGAGCACCCACAACTTCTGAAGGCAAGTCATTCCAGTGGTTAATTGTTCTCACTGTTAAGAAAATTCTCCTTTATTCTAGGTTGCTTCTCTCCTTGATTAGTTTCCATCCATTGTTTCTTGTCTTGCCTTCTGGTGCTTTTGAAAATAGGTTGACCCCCCTCTTTTTTGTGGCAGACTCTCAAATATTAGAACATTCTTATCATGTATCATCCCAGTCCTTCTTTTCACTATACTAGCCATATCCAATTCTTGCAAAAGTTCTTCATATGTTTTAGTCTCCAGACCCTTAATCATCTTTGTTGCTCTTCTCTGCACTCTTTCCAGAATCTCAACATGTTTTTATAATGTAGTGACCAAAATTGGATTCAGTATTCCAGTTGTGGTCTTACTAAGGTTTTATAAAGCAGTACGGTAGAACCTCTAGTCACGAATGCTTCTGACCAGGACCAAATCAGGTTCTGACCAAAAAATTCACTTTTTTTTTTTCGCAGCTGATTTCCCGTTCTGCGCCATTTTTATTTTTATTTTTTGTAAGCGCCAAATTTCCAAAATTAGGTTCAGGTCACAACCAAATCAGTTTGTGACCAAAGTTATGGAACAAATTATGATCATTCTATTATACTAATATTTCACATGATCTCTGATTATACAACCTAGGATTGCATTGTCTTTTTTGTCTGCTGCTGGCTCATATTTAAGTGGTTGTCCACTAGGACTCCAAGATCCTTCTCACAGTTACTGCTTTTGAGCCATGTTTTACCTAATCTGTACTTGATTCTCCTTGCCTAAACATAAAACCTTATTTTTCTTTACACTGAATTTCATTTTATTGGATAGGGCCCAGTGTTCAAGTCTGTCAAGATCCATCTGAATCTGGAGTCTATCATCTGGTGTGTTGGCTATTTCTGTCAGCTTAGTATCGTCTGCAAATTGGAATAAAAACAAAATTAGAGTCAGGGTGGTCAGGACTGATTGAGCTGCAGGCTAATACATGATAATTCACTTCACCTTCCTTCCACTGTTCAGTATTTCAGGCATGGGAAGATCCTTGTAAACTACTTGTGCACGTTGAAAATTGCTGTAAGAAATGCTTTCAACTTTGGTCATCCCTCTGCTGGCTAGAAGTCATGTTGAAATCCACATGTCTTAAAGTTGCTAAATTTGAGAAACAATGTAAATGATGAAAGCTTATCATAGTGGAAGCTGCACTGAAATAGCCTTTTGTCACAAATGGGCAATCTCATATTAAGAATGGTTATCAAGTCATTACTAAGAAGAGAGGCAAGCAGGAACTCCTAAATCATATTTTTTATTTTAACTTATTCCTCTTGAAAAAGAGCCTAAGTTATTCATTTTCACAGACTTCGGGCTCACAGATCCTATCTGGCACTACCAACCTGTACTCTTATTTTTTGTTATTGTTTTTTTTTCTATGTCTGAACATCATTTTCACAGACAGACCATTTAGTGGACACTTTGTATTCACAAAACCTTAGGCCATTGCTCAGGACCTTCTTCCAGGGAAAGACATGTCTACAGCACTGACAAAAATAAATTGAACTGTCATTGTTCACTGCCCCAGCCCCCTATAAATAACATCATACTTTATTTTTTTAATTTATTAAAGTAAATAAATATATAAATCATAGCTCCCATTCTGTCTTCTGTGGTGGGCCATAAATTCCAGTGTCACCCATTGATTTATTTGTCTTCTGCAACCTTGTTCTGACTTATACTCTTTCAGCATGAGAATCCAACAATAATAAATCCCACACTACTATAGGGAATTCACATGAATTAAATGCAATGGAACCTGCCATGACTTCTGACATTCCCTCCCCTTTCAGATGCCTTTTCTGTAAAAAAAAAATGTTTTAATGTAGAAATGGAAACAGAAACCAACAAATATAAAAGAAACTTTCTTTCATTCTGATATGACAATTGTCAACACAATACTGTAACAAGAGTCTTCTCTGCTCACAGTATAATTTTAAAAATTCTACTGACCATAGAAACATCAGTGGAACAAATTATCTATTACAAAGAAATCCTCACAAATTCTCAGTGCTTTGTCATCGCTTAGAATCACAAATACAGTTAAATATTCTTCAGTTCTATGTCTTTTCACTAGGGAGTAATGTTATCCAAGACGTATTTCTGATGAAGAACATTTGGGGGCAACATTCCTTCTTGCAACTGTTGCATCATCACACTGCCAATAATATTTAGTCTTTCGCTACACGAAAGAACACAGACAAAGCTAACTGTGAATGAGGACAATGTTGTGTCTCAATTGACAATCTAATGTCCTCATCCTGAGCTAGCTTTTTTGCTCCTTGCTCTTTAATGATGCTTGGGTGTGGGTGTAGGTGTGGGTGTGTGGGTGTGTGATTTTTGCAACTGCTACTGTTAGGGAAAATAGAACAGTACAACAGCCTTGCAGCAAAATATTATTGCAGCATAACTGTCAGCGTGAAGAGTCTCAAATGGTGAAAAACAGTAAGTGTAAAATCACTTACCCCAGCTATACTCAGTCTACAAACATATGTCTTCAAGGGGCAAAAAGAACTGAAGCAGTGAACTAGCTTTTACCTTAAATATAAATGCATACCATTTTAAAATACTGCTACTGTATCAACAGTCATATAATGTGCTATCTTAGGCACATCAGGCTATATTTTCAAACCGTGCACATCTGTATGCGAGTATGTCATAAGGAGTTTATTGTTCGGACTCTATATTACCATGACTCTTAATAACTTTTTATAGAGATATCAAATCGAGGAATATATCATATTGAGGAGTACAGAAAGCCAGTTTAAAACTAGACTAGACTAGAAAGTCTAGTGATTAAGATACCAGGCTAGAAAATGGAAGATCATGAGTTCAAGTCCCACCTTAGCCATGAAAGCCAGCTGGGTGACTTTAGGCCAGTCACTCTTTCTCTCAAGCCCACCCCACCACACAGGGTTGTTGTTGTGGGGAAAATAACATGGAAGAGGAAGGTGTGTTGGATATATGTTAGCCGCCTTGAGATATTTGTAAAAATAATAAAGGATGGATGGATGGATGAATAGATGGATGAATAGATAACTAAACAAACAAACAAATAATAAATAATTAATCTTTGTTTGATGACCCATTCATATAAGTGAAACAGCATGGAAATGGCTAATTGTCACCAGGTGAAGTTTTCAATTAATAGCATAAAGGATATATATATGCAAGCTGAAAGAGATTCTTTCTTTTAACCTATTTTTAGTCACAGCCCAATGTCATATATACTGTATATACTATATATATGACAAGAAAGAAACAGATATTCTGCGAACTCCGGAACTAAAATAATTCAAATTATTGTATTATGGCTGACAAAAGCTTAGCAGAATAAAATTTTAATTATTTTAGTTCCAGAATTCGCCGAATGTCTGTTTTTTCTTTACAAGTATACCTGGAACTTGTATTTTTAAAATAGTTATATATATATATATATATATATATATATATATATATATATATATATATATATATATATATATATATATATAGGTCTTTGGTTGTTCGGGTTTTCTCCGTGTAAAATTGGAAGTGTCTTGGCGACGTTTTCGGTCTCATTCGTCATCTTCAGGCTTCAGCTTCGTGCTTCTGGGAGCAATGTGTGATCGCAGCTGTTTCTTCCTTTTAACTGCTAGTGGGGTTTGAACTGATTGGGTGGGAGCTTGGCTGTGCTCTGATTGGATGGGGGTTTTCTGTGCTCTGATTGGCTGGGGTGTGTCCTGTGTTGGTGGGGGCTTGGTTGTGCTCAGTCTAATCTGTGCTGCAGGGGATTTGAGCTGGTGAGCTGCACTGCTGCTGTTTGGCTTCGTGTTCGTGGTCGTGCTACATCTTCATAGTGGGTGTCAGTCTGCTGCATGTATGGATTGGAGGGGTTTGAAATGGCTAATGTTGCAGCTGTGGTCTGGCTTCTGGTCCTTGGTCGTGCTTCCTGATCAGTGTGGGTTTGGGTCTGCTTTCTGGGTGGATGAGTGGTGGTGACATCCTGTGTGGTCCTCGTGAGTGTGGGTCTGGTGTCATTCCTCGTGTTAGGGACACGTTTGTCAATAAGGGCAGGTTTCCAAATGGCTGGTAGGCGGGAGGTATCATCTCGTTTGTTCATGCTGTGTGGGCGTTTTTCTATCTCGATGGCTTCTCTGATTATTCTGTTGTTAAAGTGTTCAGTTTTGGCGATAGTTCTGGTCTTTTTAAAGTCAATATCGTGTCCTGTGACTTTAAAGTGTTGGACCAGGGAAGAAGTTGGTTCCTCTTTTTTGAATGAGTTCTTGTGTTCTTCAATGCGTGCACTTATTCTTCTGTTGGTTTGTCCAATGTATGTGGTGGGGCAGGCGGTGCATGGGATTTCATATACTCCGCCTTCATTTCATATGCACCGCCTGCCCCACCACATACATTGGACAAACCAACAGAAGAATAAGTGCACGCATTGAAGAACACAAGAACTCATTCAAAAGAGGAACTAACTTCTTCCTGGTCCAACACTTTAAAGTCACAGGACATGATATTGACTTTAAAAGACCCGTAAAATTCACTAGCCCCAGGAATGCCTGTAGCTCTGCTTTGTTTTTGGGCGCTGGAGCCTTTCTAATTGCCTTGACCTTGCTCTCAGTGGGGTGAATTCCTTTCTTGTCTATCCGGTAGCCCAAGAATTCGATTCGACCCCTATCTGGCATTTGTTTACCTTGACTTTTAATCCGGCTGTCGGAAAATGCCCAGAACCTTTCTCAACCGCTCCCCAATTCCTCTACGCTTTTCCCCTGAAATCAAGACATCATCGAAGTAGGGAACTACCCCTGGGAGCCCTTGCAGAAGTCGTTCCATTAGGTTTTGGAACAGCCCTGGTGCCACACTCACCCCAAATTGCAATCGGGTACACTTGAAGGCCCCCCTGTGCGTTACAATCGTTTGGGCCTCGGCTGTGCGGGCGTCTACGGGCAGTTGTTGGTAGGCTTGAGCCAAGTCTAACTTTGCAAAGACTTGCCCTCGCCCCAAAGAGTGCAGCAAGTGTTGCACCACGGGAACCGGGTAAGCGCTTTTCTGTAAGGCTTTGTTAAGCGTCGCCTTGTAGTCAGCGCAAATTCTAATTGACCCGTCTGGTTTTATTGGGGTGACGATTGGCGTCTCCCACTTTGCGTGATCGACTGGCACCAAAATCCCCTGATTTATGAGTTTATCTAGCTCCTTGTCAATTTTTGGTTTTAGGGCAAAAGGGACTCTCCTCGCCTTAAGCCTAATGGGAGCTACCTGGGGGTCTAAGTTAAAGGAAATAGGGGTCCCCTTGTACTTGCCCAGGCAGTCCTTGAAGACATCTTCGAACTCGTTAAAGAGAATGTCTTTCAGGTTACAGTCACTTCTGTAGATGCCAGTCACTCCCATGCCCAGGGCACGAAACCAGTCTAGTCCCAACAGACTGGGCAGGGTCCCTTCGATGATCGTGATGGGCAGGGTCTTCTTATGTGGTCCGTACTCGACTCGGACGGAGGTGGTCCCTCGAACAGGGATGCGATTCCCTTGGTAGTCGTGGACTCGTAGCCGTTGTGCTTGCAGGTGGCGCTTCGCGACTGACGGCAGTGACTTCGCCAAAGTGTCCCAGGACATGATGGTGATCGCTGATCCCGTGTCTACTTCGAGCCGGCACCGTACTCCTCTATTTTGGTTTGGTGAAGATCTTCTTCTCCACTCGGGTCGGCGGCCTATGACCACAGTCGTTTGGTTTGAATCCGCCTTTTTGTTTGAGCCAATCGCGGGTCGCCTTGCCGATTCCGCGCTCTGATTGGCCGATTTGAATTTTCGGCGGGAAGGTTGGGCCGCTCGACAAACTTGAGCTAGGTGCCCTTTCTTCCCGCACCGCCGACATGTCGCGTCCTTAAACTTGCAGCGTTGGCGCTGGTGTTGACCACCGCAGCTTCCGCATTCGTCTCGGTCCCCTTTGTCGCGTTTCTCGGTTCGGCAGACCCCTTCCTCATCTTCACCGTCGGATTCGGTCTGAACCTCCTCCTGGTGCACTGGAGATTCAAACCGCCGCACGTATTTGGACGGCGTTGGCGCGAAGTGGTTTTTTAGTAAGGTCTGTAGAGTTGGCCACGACACCGATTGTAACGGCGTTGGCTCTGCCAGGGCTTCCGCGATATCAATGACCTCCGACCAGCTGTGCTTAAGAATGTGTGATCGCAGCTGTTTCTTCCTTTTAACTGCTAGTGGGGGTTTGAACTGATTGGGTGGGAGTTTGGCTGTGCTCTGATTGGCTGGGGGGTTTTTTGTGCTCTGATTGGCTGGGAGTGTGTCCTGTTTGGGTGGGGGCTTGGTTGTGCTCAGTTTAGTCTGTGTTGCAGAGGGACTTGAGCTGGTGAGCTGCATAGCTGTTGTTTGGCTTTGTGGTCGTGCTATATCTTCATAGTGGGTGTCAGTCTGCTGCATGTATGGATTGGAGGGGTTTGAAATGGCTAATGAAGAATAAGTGCACGCATTGAAGAACACAAGAACTCAGTCAAAAAAGAGGAACCAACTTCTTCCCTGGTCCAACACTTTAAAGTCACAGGACATGATATTGACTTTAAAAAGACCAGAACTATTGCCAAAACTGAACATTTTAACAACAGAATAATCAGAGAAGCCATTGAGATAGAAAAACGCCCACACAGCATGAACAAACGAGATGATACCTCCCGCCTACCAGCCATTTGGAAACCTGCCCTTATTGACAAACGAGTCCCTAACACGAGGAATGACACCAGACCCACACTCACGAGGTCCACACAGGATGTCACCACTGCACATCCACCCAGAAAGCAGACCCAAACCCACACTGATCATGAACCACGACCAAGGACCAGAAGCCAGACCGCAGCTGCAACATTAGCCATTTCAAACCCCTCCAATCGATACATGCAGCAGACTGACACCCACTATGAAGATGTAGCACGACCACAAAGCCAAACAACAGCTATGCAGCTCATCAGCTCAAGTCCCTCTGCAACACAGACTAAACTGAGCACAACCAAGCCCCCACCCAAACAGGACACACTCCCAGCCAATCAGAGCACAAAAAAACCCCCAGCCAATCAGAGCACAGCCAAACTCCCACCCAATCAGTTCAAACCCCCACTAGCAGTTAAAAGGAAGAAACAGCTGCGATCACACATTGCTCCCAGAAGCACGAAGCTGAAGCCTGAAGATGACGAATGAGACTTCGTCGAAACGTCGCCAAGACACTTCCAATTTTACACGGGAGAAAACCCGAACAACCAAAGACCTACATATATATATATATGTATGTATGTATGTATGTATGTATGTATGTATGTATGTATGTATATATTACAAACTAGATATATATATCTTCATCAATATCATACTACACTGAGATAATACTAACAATGGACGGAAACTAACCTAGCCTGATTTTTATTTTTATTGGATGGGTTTTTAAAATTTTGTGATTTTACGGGGGAGTACGTTTTTTAACATTTTTAACATTTTGGGCATTTAAATTAGTTTTTTAAGGGATGTTTTTAATTATTGTGTGTATTTATATTTTATCTACCTGTTCACCGCCCTGAGTCCTTCGGGAGAAGGGCGGTATACAAATTAAAATATTATTATTATTATTATTATTATTATTATTATTATTATTATTATTATTATTATTATTATTATTATTATTATTATTATTATTATTAACCAAGGAGAAAAGCAAACTAGAACTAAGGAGAAATTTCCTGACAGTTAGAATGACTTGCCTCCAGAAGTTGTGGGTGCTCCATCACTGAAGATTTTTTAAAAGACTGGACAGACATTTATCTAAAATGGCTTGAGCAGGGGTTGGACTAGAAGACCTCCAAGGTCCAAGGTCCCTTCTGACTCTATTATTCTATGCTCTAAATTCTATATTTAAATATTTAAGCTTGATAGAAAACATTATTTTCTCTTTTTTTTACCAACAAGCTAATGTATTGAATTAATTTGCAGTTGTACAGAAGATCAATATGATTACAATCAATTCTGTTAGAAATATGGCCAGATGTATGTATCTGAAGCATGGGGGGGGGTTCCCCTCCTTGGTCTTCCATCTTTACAAGAAAGTTTGGCTTCTATCTATTTTCAATAGATTCTCTCCATGCTTAAAATTTCTTCACCAGGCAGATGTGTGTAAATTAAATGTATCAAACAAGATGAAACTGTTCAGCCCATTTGTCTCTCACAAGGCCACACAGCAAGAAAACAATTTTTATCTGATCAGCAGAAAACACATTGCACATGATAGCCTGTGTGTTCTTTTTAGGAATCTTTTCTGAGGCATAAGAAATGGAAGTTTAGTTCATGAAAATATCTATAAAACCTATATTCTGTGACAACAATAGAGGAACACAATTATAATTTCCAACACTAAAAGTCCTTTTCGGTATGAAGAAGGTAATCCTGAGCACTCTGAGAATGAAACAAAAAGATTCTATTTCAAGCTTGCTTCAAGGTAAAAAGAAACCAGGTTGTTATTTTGTGGACAGAACATTTTGAGTGTTCTGAGCACTGCCACTGAATCTTTCTGTTGAGGTTTGATATTAGGTTCCTTTCTTTTTAAAAAAAAAGAAAAGAAAAGAAAATGTAGCTTTCTACCTAGCAGGCTAAAGCTGTTGTTACTGGATATGCTTGAAGGAGGAGTATCTGTATGAATGTTTATACAGCAAATCATGACAGCCACTATAGTTTGTGCACTTGTGAGGCGTCTTTGTTTTCCAAAGACTGGACGCACCACACACAGAAGATAATGGTATAAAATACTTTATTGTAGCACATTTCAGCTGAGTGGAGTTCAATTCCCAGAATTCACCAGCCACCCATACATCTTAAAATTACTGAGGTCGAGAACACTGACTTAGGAACCCAGAAACAAAAATGAGGTCAGAAGAAAAAGTTATCTTTGAATGAATCCAAACCAGGGGTGAAATCCAGCAGGTTCTGAAAGGTTCTGGAGAATTGGCAGTGGAAAATTTGAGTAGTTTGGAGAACCGGCAAATACCACCTCTGGCTGGCCCCAGAGGGGGTGGGAATGGAGATTTTGCAGTATCCTTCCTCTGCCACATCCACCAAGCCACACTCACCAAGCCATACCCACAGAACTGGTAGTAAAAAAAATGGATTTCTCCACTGATCCAAACAGTTCCTCTACTGCAAAACTGGGATTGCTGGAAACCCAGGAAAAAAAGAAGGAGACAATTCCTCATCATCAAAGGCAGGCTTACAGCTGGACAAATACAAGGGCTCTTTCAAGCTTAAAACCCCAATGTCTATTTTTATATCTACTGCAAGCATAGGTCAGCAAAGGGAAGAATATTAAGTGTCTTTCAATCTTGTGGAGGTTGGCATTTCCTTAGGCATCATCCTGATGTCTTTAGACAGCCATCTTGTCAATTAGCAGCATGTTATATATGCTCTCAGACAGAGCCAGGTGATTATGAAACATTTGAAGCAGCCATCAGTGATCAAGTGGCCAGAAAAAGGCCTCAGTTGTAAAGCAATCCATTGCACAAATGACAATTTTGGATTAACAGTCCTTCAGCTATTTATTCCAACTACCACATAGATTGTTGCACCCTCTTTAATACACAGCCATGGCCCTCCTAGATTGCTAGGCAGGGGGAAAATAACAGAACTACTTGAAGCTCATTGGCATTGCCTGCTTTATATTTTTTTAAAAAAATCTACTGCCATTATTTAAAGATTTTTGCTAGGAGGAAGTTGGAATTAAAGGAAGGAAGGAAGGAAGGAAGGAGGGAGGGAGGGGGGGAGGGAGGGAAGGAAGGAAGGAAGGAAGGAAGGAAGGAAGGAAGGAAGGAAGGAAGGAAGGAAGGAAGGAAGGAATCAGGTTTGCATGAATGTACACAACTTGGCTTTACATGCAGATATTATTATAGCTTTTGAATTTGTAAACGCAAAGTCTGCTAATAAAAGTTAGTTCTGGCTGGTATGTTAAACATTCAAAAACTTCTGGCAATGTGTCATTAATGCTGAGTTTCTACACTGCATATGGCAGGGGGTCAGCAACCTCAAACCTTCAAAGAGCCACAAAGGTCCTAACTGGAAGCCCCCCATTCAATTCTGGAACCGACCGGAGGCCGGTTCTCCCACCATAGAGTCTCCTCCTAGCGCGGTGTCCTTTTTCCTCTACCTGTCCTAACCAAAAGCCCTATCAATTGTGTAGCTGACCGGAAAACCTGTCCCTTGCCATAGAGTCTCCTCTTGGCACGCCATGCTTTCCCCCCGCCCAACCGAAAGCTCCTCTCAAATTGTGGTGCTGACCAGTGACAGGGAGCCGCAGCCGGGGGTTTGAAAGAGCCACATGCGGCTCCAGAGTCGTGGGTTGCTGACTCCTGGCATATGGGAATACATACTCTCTATGTTTTAGAAGGGGCTGGATTATTCTATTTTTGTGGGTATGTGCACCCTCTGGTGCTCTGAAAGGCTTCTGGAGTGTGCTTTTAAAACATCAAGACCGGATAGCTCAGGCTGGTAAAGCCTGTTATTAAGAACACAAAGCCTGCAATTACTGCAGGTTCAAGCCCGGCCCAAGGTTGACTCAGCCTTCCATCCTTTATAAGGTAGGTAAAATGAGGACCCAGATTGTTGGGGGGGCAATAAGTTGACTTTGTAAAAATATACAAATAGAATGAGACTATTGCCTTATACACTGTAAGCCGCCCTGAGTCTTCGGAGAAGGGCGGGGTATAAATGTAAACAAACAAACAAAAAAAGACTAAAGACATTCTGTTTGTTACAGATTGCTGGATGAGCTTTCCTTCATGCACTATTCTTCTGTTTATCTTTTGCTAACTCGCGGGTCATATCCTTATCAAAACTTTTCAGAATGTAGCACTTGGCTTAAAAAATATTCTAAAAAATTACTGAAAACAGAACAACAAACACAATAGCAATGGAACACATGAATGTGTCCCTGTGGTTAACTAGTTGGCTTCCTCTATCTAAATCTTAAATGCTGGCTAAAAGCAAGAGGGACAAACTGTCTTTTCTGCAATTGCAAAGTTTGGACAAGTGTCTAAGGAAGCTTTTTTAAAAGAAAGAAAGAAAGAAAAGAAAAGAAAAGAAAAGAAAAGAAAAGAAAAGAAAGAAAAAATCTGATCTCTCTATTGAAAATTGTCATATTTCTGAAATGAAGAAGCTTTATAAATCAAAGGAATCCACTAAACTGGATACATCCAGTGAGGAGAGTCCATCATTAGTAGACAGTTTCACTATTTAGCAGCATTTTCCATCACACTGAATCTACTTCCATTTAGCATAAAGCCACTGGTCCTTGTTTGCTCTCAGTTTCTACTGAAAAAAGTGGCTTATGTCTGGTCCTCATACTTACGACTGTAACAGACCCTCAGGGCCATGTTATCATAATTTGGGCATTTGGCAACAGCATATATTTATGATGGTTGCAGTATCCCAGGGTCATAGGGTTTCCACTTGCAACCTTTCCAGCCAGCTTCTGACAAGTGAAGTCAATGTGGAAATTTGATTTGATTAATGATTCACTTGTAAACTGTAGTGATTCACTTAACAATCACCTTCCTTAGCAATGGAAATTCTAGTCCCAGTTGTGGTCATAAAAGAAGTACTCCCCATTCATCCATCTAATCCATAAGGATATCGCAGCAGACAATGTCAAATGTTTCATTGATATCATGGTTCATTACAATGTACACCATTTCTTAGGTCTAACAAATTAGCCACTCTGCTGTAAAGAGACAAGGTTAATGTGACATGACTTTCTAACAAACTTATATTGGCCTCTGGTGATGGAAACATTTTCTTTTAAGTCCTCACAGACATACTGCTGATAATCTTGCCTATTACAGATGATGAACTAAATAACCATAGTTTCCCAAATCTTACATGAGTGTTATTTTCTTTCTTTTTTAAAAAAAAAAAGAGACAGTATTTACTTTTCTCTAGGAATTACAAAAGATTATAGTTAGTTGTTCTGAAATCCCATCTGACAACTCCTTCTATATGTTGAGGTGCAATTAATTTGGCTTTGGGTTCTTAACTTGTTTAAAGTTCATATACATTGTGTCTATTCGGAGAGAGTGTCGTCATGTTAACTCTTACCTTCTTCCTAGGGCTGAGAAGAGTGATTGGCCCAAAGTCACCTAGCTGGCTTTCAGGCCTAAAATAGAACTAAAATTGACAATTTCTGTGTTTCTTGCCTTGGGTCTTAACCATTATACCAACTGTTATTAGACGGACTTTCTTTAAATACTCACTATATCTTAATTAGTTATACATTGAATTTTTCATTATTTCTGATTCCTGTGGGAAAAAAGTCTCTCTCTCTCACTCTCACTCTCTTTGTTCTGAGAAGACAAACTGAAAAAAAGTTATACAGTTTCAACTTCACTTCTTGCTTGTTATTACTTATCTCTCTTCCTGCACAATAAATGAAAATTATGAACAATGGACAAACTTGCTTGACTCTTCCTTGGATAGACTTCCAAAACTGCCCTCTTATTATATTTTGAATTCCCCATCAACTTCACTTTATTTAGCCCGTCTCCTTATCAGCACCTACTTCTATTTTCTATATATCTCCTTTCTGCTATTCAGCTTATCAGTCCGCTGGCTATTCATCCATACAGATCCCTTAAATTGTTCCTTCTTTTCACTTGGGGATTGTTTGTGCCTAGGTTTTCAGTATCTCATTTTGCACAATTTCCCATCCCTCTTAAACTCAGTTCAGCCTTTAGAATATCAAGCCATAGTATGCTTCTCCTCAGTAAGGGACAAGAGGAGATTATGGCCTTACAATTAAAGTAGAACTGCTTTGTACATTTGTGCAACATCGATACATGTAAAAGAAGAGGTGGGGATTCTGACTGCGATGTCATAATCACCATTTTGCCTTTTTTGAAAAACACATCCACACATACCATACACACTGTACACATTTTTCAACTAAAAGTCTATGGAGATTCTCAGTCGTCCAGGTCATGGTTGTCCCAAAGGTCAAGGGAGTCACTGAGGCCACTTGGAGGTTTGTCTGTATGCTCAGGATCTTTACAGACTTTACAAACCAGGTAAGGTTTGTTGTTGTTGTTAGTTGCAAACTCATGTCCGACCAATCGTGACTCCATGGACAACATTCCTCCAGACCTTCCTGTCCTCTGGAGACCATTTAATCTCATGCTGACTGCTTCAGTGACTCCAGCCAGCCACCTCATTCTCTGTCGTCCCCTTCTTCTTTTGCCCTCAATCTTTCCCAGCATTAGGCTCTTCTCCAGTGAGTCCTTCCTTCTCATTAGGTGGCCAAAGTATTTGAGTTTCATCTTCAGGATCTGGCCTTCTAAAGAGCTGTCAGGGTTGATCTCCTCTAGGACTGACTGGTTTGATCCCCTTGCAATCCAAGGGACTCTTCTCCAGCACCATAGTTTAAAGGCCTCAATTCTTTGGCACTCAGCCTTTCTTATGATCCAACTTCCAGAGCCATGCATTGCAACTGGGAAAACCATAGCCTTGACTATACCCACTTCTGCTGGCAGGGTGATGTCTCTGCTTTTTCTGCTCAGGTAAGGCTACTGTCTCAAAAGACTAGGAAACTGTCATTCTGGCAACCAGAAAGGTGACCAAATCCTCATACCAGATAACTGTCTATGCTTGTCCCACTCCACTCTGCCCAAACCCACTTGATGGTGGGTTGGTCTGCTTGTTAATAACATTTGATGAGAGGCAAGCAAAGCAAACCTTTTTCTGCAACTGCTGCTCTTCAACTGACATACAGTAAAACCATAAGAATAGGACCACTCACCAGCCTTGTTTTTAGGGAGGTTAGAGCTCAGCCAACAGAACAGCACAGATAACACTGGCATATATTTTTTGCGGACTCAAGGAATGCACATTAATGTGCCAAGCAGAAGTCTCTAAGGCTATGTCTCTGTTTCCCTCCCCCATTCTGATTTAAAGTTAAAGCTGGGGGGGGCGGGTTCTGATCATTATGTCTCTTTCCCATCACTTTATCAATTTTTTTTAAAAAAATCATGATTACCCCTTGTAGTCCAAAGTGCAAACTGGAGATTTCCTACTGTTTCCTATGGCTGGAACAGTCAAAGCATCTCAGGTTGAAACAGGTTTTCCATTTTGTATACATTGCTAGAGTAAAACATTTGCCATTAAGGACCTATATACTGCACAAGTCAAAAAGAGGGCTGTGAAAATATTTACAGACCCCTCACAACCTGGACATAAACTGTTTCAACTCCTACCCTCAAAACGACGCTATAGAGCACTGCACACCAGAACAACTAGACACAAGAACAGTTTTTTCCCGAACGCCATCACTCTGCTAAACAAATAATTCCCTCAACACTGTCAAACTAGTTACTAAGTCTGCATTACTATTAATCTTCTCATTGTTCCCATCACCCATCTCCTTCTACTTATGACTGTATGACTGTAACTTTGTTGCTTGTATCCTTACGATTTATATTGATATTGATTGTTTCCTGATTGCTTATTTGTACCCTATGACTATCAATAAGTGTTGTACCTTATGATTCTTGATGAATGTATCTTTTCTTTTATGTACACTGAGAGCATATGTACCAAGACAAATTCCTTGTATGTCCAATCACACTTGGCCAATAAAAAAAATATTCTATTCTATTGAAAATGAAGGCCTACTCTTAATACAATTATTTTAAAATCAGCATCAACAGTTACAAATAAAAGTGCTGGCGTGCATGTTAATTTAACAACTGTTCTGAAATAATACATTAACATAATAAAACAAGGTTTTTAGTTTTAGCACTGCTTTCAGATCATCCGTCAGAATAGTCTTATATTCATTTTCTTTAACTTTAGAATTTTTTGCCCTAGTAACAAACTAAATTTAATGCAATTCCAATTGGAAAAAAAAAACAGATTTTTTTTATGACATAGAAGAAGCATCACAGTTGGACTACTGTAAACAAATATTTATAGAATCAGAGCAGATAAGGAACAATGAACTAATACTTTCCTCTCCTGCCATGGACCTGAGAAAAGTCAGGCTTTGAAGCTGGCATTTGCACACAACAATGGGCGATTTCTTTTCCATGCAAATACAGTCTTAGCTTCAGAGAACAGATTTTTCTCAGAAGTGCAGCATGCATTTTTTTTTAAAAAAAAGTCAAATTCCTATCTCTGACGTTAGGTCCAATTTTCAGCACTCACAAGTGATATTTTCAAATACTGCAGATTAAATGGAATTATACCATTTATTTAATGTGATAAACAACTGGACCCTCTCCTTCCTTATATTCCCTTTAACTTCTTCTGCTCAGCATCATTTGGTTTGCTCTCATTCTAACTTCATTTCTCATCCCATTTCTGACTTCTTTGTATAGAAAAGCCTCCTTTATGAATGTCAGCCTTAACTCACTTGTTCATTGGCTCTTTGATCTTCATTAAATATGATTTATTAATTGTAAGCAGAGAAAAGAAGCACAACCTTTGTAATGCTATACCTAGGAATTTTCCCTAGCACCCTATTGTTTCCAAGACAGCCATCTACATTAATGTCATTAATTGATGACATCAAAAAAGGACATAGTAAACAAGTTTTAATTTTATTCAGGAAGAAGTCAGGAAGACTCAGTAGTGTATTGATTTCCAATGTCTAACTGTATTATACATATATAAATGTTTAGGGAAAAAATGGCAATACCTCCTTTTGTAAGTAAATTAAATACTAGCTGCTTCCAATCACGAACTGGGGATAGACCTGGAGAGGGTTGGCTTGTCAATAATGGGAACTGTACTGTCACACATGTTCCTTATGTTATCAATAGTGTACTGAATGGACAGCTACACTTCCCTCCGTCATTCATTCAAGCTTATGCTGCATAGAAGCAAAGAGCTCCAGGCAATCAGTACATATATGGAAACAGGCAGGAGAACCCATCATGAGTTCAAATGCAAGTATGTACACCAGACACTAGGGATTATCCAGAACAATGTCCTTTGGACTACAGGGGGGGAAAAAGCTTTAACGTTTTTGAAATTTAGCCCCCAAGAGGAAGAGCAAAACCACCCCCTCCTCTTCTGTTAAAAAAAGCTTTGCCTTGAGCTGAAGAAAAAGACATTATTTATTTTATTTTATTTATTTATTTTATTTAATTTTATTCAGGAAGAAGTCAGGAAGACTCAGTAGTGTATTGATTTCCAATGTCTAACTGTATTATACATATATAAATGTTTAGGGAAAAATGGCAATACCTCCTTTTGTAAGTAAATTAAATACTAGCTGCTTCCAATCACGAACTGGGGATAGACCTGGAGAGGGTTGGCTTGTCAATAATGGGAACTGTACTGTCACACATGTTCCTTATGTTATCAATAGTGTACTGAATGGACAGCTACACTTCCCTCCGTCATTCATTCAAGCTTATGCTGCATAGAAGCAAAGAGCTCCAGGCAATCAGTACATATATGGAAACAGGCAGGAGAACCCATCATGAGTTCAAATGCAAGTATGTACACCAGACACTAGGGATTATCCAGAACAATGTCCTTTGGACTACAGGGGGGGGGAAAGCTTTAACGTTTTTGAAATTTAGCCCCCAAGAGGAAGAGCAAAACCACCCCCTCCTCTTCTGTTAAAAAAAGCTTTGCCTTGAGCTGAAGAAAAAGACATTAGCAGATCACATGGGAGAAGACCAAGGAGAAATAGCGTGTGGGAAAGAAAGAATAATTGCAGGAAGATGCAGAAAAAATAGAGATTGACCACATTATTTTGGTGAGCTATTTGCAGGAGAAGAAAATGACTAAGCAATTCTGATGACAGATCCCTCTTGCGTGGGAGTGAACTTGTCAAGGATGAAAGTTTGGCAGCTACGTGCCTCTTCGTTTCAACTTGCCATTAGAGTAAGGTGGGGGGAGGTACTGTTTTTCAATGGGTTGGATGGAGAAACAACACCTCTATGATTCTGCTGAAAGCCGTGGGAGCCTGGAACCTTTTCAAGGACACCACAACAGGTGTGCAGTTGAAGCAGACGGTTTTTATAACAAAGAGAACTTGTTCGCATGCACTTCGTGAGATGCTGGGGTTTGACTGGGAAAAGTGTTGTTTTATTATATGGACTGGTGTTTAGGAAGCTCAGAGTTAGTTTTGCCTTATGTATTCAATAAACAGTAAGATTTTAAAAAACGGAATGATCCTGGAAGTTTCATTTGGATTCTCGATCTGGATCTTCACAGAACTACAGTCAGAAGAAGGCTAACTTTCCTTGGGATTGGAGATGATGAACACTATTGAATCAAAGCCAAGGAAATCTCCAGAAAATAAGAGAGTAAATCCTGGCTTGGCAAGGAGGAGACAAGAACTTTAGATTAGATAGAGTAGAAAGAATTCCATAGAAAGAGAGAGCTGATTATTTCTACAGCCAGCGTGTCCAACTTCGGCAACTTTAAGATTTGTGGACTTCAACTCTCAGAATTCCGCAGCTAGCCATGCTCTAATTAATGACTGCTGGAAAGAATTTTCACTTGTATGTAAATAGAATAGAATAGAATAGAATAGAATAGAATAGAATAGAATAGAATAGAAATTTTTTATTGGCCAAGTGTGATTGGACACACAAGGAATTTGTCTTGATGCATATGCTCTCAGTATACATAAAAGAAAAGATATCTTCATCAAGGTACAATACTTACAACACTTAATGATAGTCATAGGGTATAAACTTAATGATACAACACTTAATGATAGTGATAGGCTACAAATAAACAATCAGGAAACAATATCAGTATAAATCATAAGAATAAAGCAACAAAGTTACAGTCATAAGTGAAGGAGATATAGCAATCTGTTAGGAGGTAAGTAATAGTCACCGACTTTGTATTTAAATTTATTTCTTATATAATTTGGAAAGCCAAGTATAGTATTTTCCCCTTGCAAACTCTGGGTTACTGTTCGGAGATTACCGTTCCATCCATTTATATGCACTAATGGTTGTTATGCTGCAATTTCCAAATACTTTGCTAACATTTATTAATCTTCACAATATACTGTTTGAAAATATATGGAAGGGAAAACAAAACACTGGGCAATATTTGGCCTGGTTCATAAATCAGAGGCTCAAAGTAAAAATTAGTAGTTTTGAAGCCATTTTAAATCCAAGTATATCCAGATTAATTGGTTTGGGAAAAGCTGCCTCAATGATTTTATTCAAGGTTGTGAAAGATACAGTATATATTTGAAAAAAACTGAATGCCCAAGGCATTATTTTCTCCCCTTTTTTAATGTATTTGCCTATAAGTTTCGACTCCAGTTACTTCTAAACTATAGAATATCTGTTCAGAGCAAAAATAAAAATAAAAAAACAGTTTATACTTATTCCAAGTGCACACAGTAAAATTATCTTACAGAACAACCCTAAATTTGACTTTTCTGGTCTAGAAATTTCATGAGGATCAGTAATTTACTTGTAGCCCACCAAAAGCCTTAGTCCTAAATCCTTCAAAAAGAGACTTCAATGTGAAAGTGTAAAATTCAATGTTACTAAGAAAATATTATTCATTGGGGGACAAATGAAAATTAAGATTTTCTGTTCCAGATAGTGTTAATTGGTTTTGTCATATCATATGATCTAAATTCTTATTTCCATATAAATTATAGACCATGTTTTCTTTGCTTGAATTACTGAAGAAATTGCCTTTTTGAGGTATAAGAAATTGTTGAGAATGATCAGTGACCTTGTTAGCAAATATACATATTTATTTATTGTACTATTCTCTTTCATAGTGACAATGTGCAGCGGTTAGAAAAGGAGTAAGATTTTAAAAAAAAAGCATTTATTTGATAGAAATACAACCAAATAAATTAAAGGCATGACATAGAAAAGAAAAGGAAACACAAATTAAAAATAATTTACCACCAACATTATTCTTTATAATTCTTCATATCTTTCTATTTTGCAGACTGTCCTTGTTTCAACCATAGCTATATATACCACCAATTTTTGCACTGATTCTTTAGCAGGGCTCTACATTTGAGCTGAGTTGTAACATATCAGACTTCAAGCAATTTGGGCACACTCCACACTCCCATTCTCCCCATACCCCTATCCATTCACACCTTTCAGCTCAAGGTATTGTTTAATATGTATTAAGTCTACTTTATGAAGCCTACATTATGATATGCTTATTAATGCTTAAATTGATGCAGAATTCATAGGTGTTTCAAATGTACATTCAATATACATTACCGTATTTGGAATTTTACAAATTACAAGGACCCAGAACTATATTTATCAGAAGCAGTAATTGAGAGTTGTAGCAGCATTGCCAGAAGATAAAAGAAAGGGAAGGGAAGAGAAATTCAAGGTGGGGATTTTAAACATATGAAGTTAAAAGCCAATTTTTAAAGGAAAAGATACATTCCATGGGATGAAAACCTTTAACAAAACTTCAAATAAGCTCTTGCATGGGAGTAAAAGTAACAGAGGCAGTTCCTTAAAATACACACCTCTAAATTGTAATTTACATATAAATTATAGGCTATGTTTTCTTTGCTTGAATTAGTTAGAAAGTAATCAGACAGAAATAAATTTAAGTCTTGTAGCCAAGAAGCTGCAGTAATGAGGTACTGCCTTCTGCTATAATGAGGTACTGCCTTTTTAAATAATAAAGTAAAAATAAAGAGCAATTATCTTTTTTTATAATAATTTTATTGGAGTTTACTAATATAAAGATAAAAGACTAATACAGACTAAAGAAAATATAAAGGTGAAAGAAAGAAAAGGAAAAGTGCAACGAGATTAAAAAAAAGAAAAGAAAAAAGAAAAGAAAAAATATATAATGAGTGACTCCCTCTCTTCCTCTAGGCATGTAAAAATAATTTCGGTAAATTAAAACTTTCTGCAACATTTCAATAAAAAAAAATAATCTTCTCACATTTCATTCTTTATCAATAATCAAATTCTAAAAACACATTCTTTCCTAATCAGCAAATATCATTAAGGGCTATCAGAAATAGTAATTTATATTACATTTTAATCATAATCTAATGAATCAGGATTGTAATCCAGTTCTGTTCTTTCTCTATGAAATAAAGCAAAAGCAATATCTCCCTTTTTGTCTCTTTCTGGTATAGTTACAATAGTTTAAAATGACTGTTTTGTAAATCCAAAATAAGAAAGATTTCCAATACATTCTTTTGGTGTAGTATTTTTATGTCTCTCTTAATTATTAGGGTATCATCAGATGGTTCCATTTGTAAATCCATTGTGTCATCTATCACTCTTGAATCCCAGTATTTTTGTAAACTTTTTTGAAATTTTATAATTTTGTTTAAAAAAATCCAAACCCACATTCGAACCAGCCTCAGTCTCTGTTTTATCCAATAAAATCTGTTGTTTTATAATTCTCTGTCATAGTAAAGTGATTTTTGAGTAGACTGTTCCCAAACGGCCTTAATTTCTATACTTAGATAGTATTGCTGTATTATATTAGTGGCTCTCTTCTCTTTTAATTGTAATTCTTAGCTCTCTCTGGTTCCCTCTAGTGCTGTGATGGCAAACCCAGCAGTGGGTTTCAAATTTTGTTGCTACTGGTTCACCCAGCACGTGCATGCATTTTGCTTACGCATGTGCCTTCCGCGCATGCACCCGGCCTCAAAACCGTGCCTAAACAGGACGACATAGAGCCGGCGCAGGTGGTGGGCCCACTCGCGATCTCTGCTATCAGTTCGTCTGAACTGGTACAAACCGGCTGAATACCATCTCTGAGCGAACCTGTGGCACACAGAGCCATCTCTCCAGGCATGTGAGCCGTTGCCCGTTGCTCTTCCGGGTTCCAACCTGCCGGCCAGCTGGTCTTCACGCACGCGGGAGTGCAGGAAACTAGAAGAGCAGATGCCCAGTATGCATATGCACACTGGGAAGACGATCTTCCGGTTTCCAGTACATATATCTGCACCTGCCACCTGGTCTTCTGGTTTCTGGCATGCATGCTTTGGAGGGCTCGGTGCCAGAAAAGGTTCGCCAACTCTGCTCTAGTGAATCTCCAGATTCCCTTCTTATCATCTGTTTATTTTCCAATCAGTGAAACTTTGTCATGGGATGATTTCTTAATTTCAAAAACTTCATATATTCTTTTGTAAAACATAAAGCATCTCACAGAAAATATTCTTTCACGTCCATGGACCCCCTAGATTTTCCAAAGCCAACATTCTCGTCTCCCGTTTGCTGTAGTCCAAAAATTTTTAAAAATTGTTTTTAAACCTTAAACTTGCATAAAATTTCTTCCATTCAGGGTAGAAGGGGATTCTTCTTGCATAATAAAGCTTGCCCTTCAGAAGTTTTTTAAAATCTAGAAAATCAATAATAACTAACTTCCTAATATAGTTAAGAGAGGAAATGCACAAACCCAACACCCTCTTGAAGGCTTCAAACCACAGTGTAGACAGGATGTTTTTCTCCCAGTTTTCAGAAGTAAGGAGACTGAGATTTCTCAGGGTGATTCTGTATGGAGCAAACTTGTAAGTGAAACTTGATTGAGAGAAAAGGATTGAGGAGCCATTGGGATGAAAGTGGAGCTAGCTTCAATCTGTCATGCTTCTCTGGAAGTCCATCAATAAAGAGCAATTATTAAGAATAAATTTTTTCGTCACATTTTCTTCCTGATCTTTTTTTTTTATTTGAATTTATATCCCGCCCTTCTCCGAAGACTCAGGGCGGCTTACACTGTGTTAAGCAATAGTCTTCATCCATTTGTATATTATATACAAAGTCAACTTAATTGCCCCCAACAATCTGGGTCCTCATTTTACCTACCTTATAAAGGATGGAAGGCTGAGTCAACCCTGGGCCTGGTGGGACTTGAACTTGCAGTAATTGCAAGCAGCTGTGTTAACAACAGACAGACTTAGTCCGTTGAGCCACCAGAGGCCCATCTTCCCTAAAACGTCTGTTCATCTGTTCTTGCAGTGTCTCAGTGTATTCTTTTTTGCAACTTATATTTAAGCACCCTATTCAGCTTCTGGAAGAGCTCTTCCAAGGAATACAATGTCCCCAATTATATCAATGGCACTTAAGTTTTATTTTACTTTTTTTTTAGACTAAACTATGGCTTCCATTTTGAATCAGAACTGGTCATTTGTCATATGGCCAGAAATTTCCTAGTTTGCAACAGAATCCAAATGAGTTAAAGAAAAAAAAGGTCACGGCAAACCGATATGGAATATGAAAAGAACTCTTTATTATTGGTGGGTATCTCCATCTCTGCTAAAGCAGATTTCAAGAGTTCTTTTCATAACAATAAATATCTGTATGTAAGCGTCTTTTTATAAAGAGAATTGCGTCTAGTTGCACTTTTTTTTTTCTGAGGTGCAAGAATTGATTCATAACCATCAACACACTTGTCAACGTTCACGGCTGAATGCACAGCATGAAGAGGATTTTCCTTTAATGATATTGCAGCTAGAAGCTGCAGAGAAGGCAGAATTTGGAACTTAATCTCCTTATGGATACAGAGTGAAAAGGCAGCCTATGGACAGAAAGTCAAAAGGTAGCCTATACAAGACACGTACAGAAATATATAACATTTGAGAGTTGCTCAGGGTTCTGCTACTTTTGCTCCACTTCAGCATCTTTAATCTGGTAATCATAAAGAAGCACATTATGGGGACTTCTTGAAGAAAAGCCTTAGTTCTTTGACATTTGCTAATATCCAATATTCTGAGATCCAAATGAGAACTGCTAAATCTAATTAATACGGAAGACCCTGAAATGCTAGTAGCAATTGATGACAAAAATGGTTCTTTATTTTTGTCAACCATGAAATAATACATCTGCTTGAAAAGTTACTATTAGCTGCACAAATGAATATAGTGGCCCAATGACTGGAGGTTGCTTGGGTTTGGATGAAGAGGAATAAACTTTAGCTCAGTCCTGAAAAATTGAGTGACTGTGACTTTTTAGCTCTCCTGGGTTGGAGACAATTCCATGGTGGTCTTGGACAGATTTATCCTTGTTGATCCTTGACCTTTCCATCTGAGATTAATGAGCAATTTGAGGGTCCTCCACAGGTATTGCTTGATCCATAGGTATCAGATGTGGCTATGAGAGCCTTTGCACAGGTGAACTTGTGCCACAGTTGCACCCTTCCTTTCCTCAACTGGAAGACCCTTCAAACACTTACACCATGGCCATCCTATAAGTGAACTATCGAAATGCTGCCCTTGGAGACCATCTAGAATTTACAGATGGATCAACATCTAGCGGTGCATAAAGTAATGAATATTCATCATTATACTCGTGTCATCACTGACGTGTTGGCTAGCAATTGCCTTCCAGATACAATTCAAGATGTTGGTTATTATCTATGAAGATGTCAATGGCATGGGCCTGGTTATCTGAGGAACTAGTTAGATGTATGATGACAATGATGATGACAATGAAATAGATGATAGATAGATAGATAGATAGATAGATAGATAGATAGATAGATAGATAGATAGATAGATAGATAGATAGATAGATAGGCAGGCAGGCAGGCAGGCAGGCAGGCAGGCAGGCAGGCAGGCAGGCAGGCAGATATTGGCAAGATTTTTCAGATGTTCCTACGATTGAGAAAATCACCCAGCTGGCTTTGTACCTAAGGCAGAATGAGAACTCGCTCTCCTAATTTCTAGGAAGATGTCTTAACCACTACACTAAACAGGCTATCATTACAGTCTTACAGACCAAACAATAAAAACAATTAAAAAATGAATCTTATTTGCCCACTAGGTCAGAGTTAAAATGCAGTAAGATTGCCAGGCCCCTCTATCCAATTACAAACTAAAACATGAGAAGCAATAGAAAGCATCCAGAAATAGGTGGGATCTGTCAAAATTAAAAGAAATGAGGCTAAAATTTATATACTAAAGTAAACATAAAATCATTTGCCTGCCTAATTTTTCAAATAAAGGTGTGTGTGTGTGTGTGTGTGTATTGTCTTTATTGTTTCCACAAATAACTCAAGGCAGCAAAGATATCCTCCCCTTATATTCCCCACAATAACCAACTGTAATGTGGATTGGGCTGAGAGTGACTGGTCCAAAGTCACCCAGCTGACTTTCATGGCTAAGACAGGACTTGAATTCATGATCTTCCATTTTCTAGCCTGGTGCCTTAACCATTAAACTAAACTGGCTCTCTAGTTTAGTAATAAAACATCTGCAAGCAAATAACGAAACTCAGAGAACATCAAAAACTCCACAAATAAATAAATAAAATATTATTAACAAAACCAGTCTTGACTCACGGATAAAAATTCTTATAGAAATTTGAACCAATGCTGATAGCCATAGATTATAAAGCCCATTTACTGGACACCACCTAGCTGATCTTGAAAAGCTAAAGCAGGATCAGACCACATTAGAATTAGACTGGGAAATAACAGGACTGTAGAATAGGCTAGATTAGAAATTGCAGAGAATATTCATGGCTCGGGTTATAGATTTAGGCGGAGATTTGTCCTCTGAGCTTGCTGCTTGGCCCCCATACATTTCATTACCAAACTAGGTAACATCTTCAGTGTGCTTTTTTTTCTGGATGAAATCAATGTCTTGTTTGTTTTTATAAGTCCTGGGTGATCTATAGATTGGATATCAGAAATAATCCTGAAGAAGGCAATGGCAAACTACTTGAAGCTGTTGCCAAGAAAATTACTAGACACCAACCATGAAGCTCCAAGAGTTAAGCTTGGCTAGAATAACGGAAATGGAAATTCTAATGTTTGCCAAGTACTACCAAATAGGCAACACCATCCTGGGAATCCTCTTATTTATGAGATAAATTTAATAAAAATGCAACCTGTCATTTAGGGTAATAGAAATAAATCCAGCCTTAGTAAGAATGTTGCCACAGGCTCAACTTCCCCAAAATGATATAAGAGCATTGAGGATTTATGATAGACTTTATCTACCAAAGAAAAATTATCTCCCAGTGATACTCAATTTCACTGACATACTCTTCAGCTTATTTTGATTTAATATATCTTCTTCTCTCCCCAAACTTAGCATTTCTGGTCACCTTTGCACTTTTACACATGAATTAAGCCAAGGAGCCTAACTGAAGGAATAATGGGAAAAGGGGAAAGGTTTAAGATTAACACAGAAAGGGATCCATCAGCTTAATGGTAGGAAAGATAAAAGTAAAAACTCCCTCAAGTCAATCATAACTCCATGTAGTTAATTAGCAACAATACAGAGTTGAGTTGGTTTTAAAAGGAAAATCCTAGACTTTGTCTATAGCCTTGGCATTTTCCGATGGTCTTTTGGGACCTGGTCTGTCTGGATTCGGCTCAAGAGATGGAAATCTTGCAGAGAGTAGAGAAGCAGAAGCAAAACCCATCTAGCTTGAGGATCTGATGCATCCCAGTTCTAATTTCAACATCTATTTTGACTTTTGTTTATTTATTTATAACCTTTATACAGCCGTCCATCTTATACCAAATTCTGGCCAGTTCCCAATCAAGAATTAAAACAATACAAAACCATATTAAAACTATTAAAACCATAACCATGAAAAACATGTTTGTCAACTGCAAATAGCCTTGGAAATGTAGGCTTGCCGTGTAATAATGTGTCTCATTAAAATGTCACCAAATTATGGAGTATTGCAAAGAATGGTTAGAGTCTGATCTGTTATTTTGTTTTCCAAGTCTTAACTTTCTGTGGATCGTCTTCCCATTGCATCACACAAACCACTGATTTTCACTTTTAACCTCCCGTACAGTATGGACATAACAAAACTAGCAACCCTTTGTGGTAGCTAAACCATTTGCTAAGCAACTGTTCAAAGTTATAACGGCGCTGACACAATAACAGCCTCCACTCCAATCCTTACATATTTTTTGTACAATTTATATTCAGTAGTTAGAATATAAAAGGGTTCTTTCTGTAATGTAAAATAGTTAAGGATGTAAGATGTATCATTGCCCCATACAGGGTAAGGGAAGAGGGCCCTTTAAGAGTGTCGTCTGACATAACAGTGGGGGAGGGGTGATTAACGGCTGAATGTTAAGAGCGTGGGCTTTTTCAACAGACACTGCATTCCTGAGATGATTAACAGCTAGAGACCGACGGAAGAAGATTACCACGGGGCCCGAGAAGGAGCTGGCATTGGACCAGACCAGCCTGACCTCCTGAGGAGAGAAGGGACAAATGGGGAGATATGAAATGTTAGCCATATTTTGTCTCAGATCCAACTTTATACTGCTGCAATCAAGATGTACCTAGTAAAAGTACTTTTCTTTATTTTCAAATGAAGTCAAGGTGTATTCTTTCCTAGATATAATCAGAGGCAGCCTGACATGACTTACAACCAGTCAACCAACTGCTGCAGTATTCCCATGATCCAAATTGGGGTGCGTGGCAACCAGCCTATATTTACAATGATTGCAGCATCCCAGGGTCTTGTGATTGCCATTGGCAACCTTCCCAACTTCTAACAAGCAAAGTCAATGGAGGAAGTTGGATTCGCTTGATGACTCTGTGATTCACTTAACAATTGCACTGATTCTCTTAACGACCATGGCCAAAGAAGGTTGTAAAATCAGGCACAACTCACTTAACAACACTTCACTTAGCCACATAAATTTTGATCCCAATTGTTGTCATACGTCAAGAACTGGCTGTACTAATTATGAACTGTTGCATGTATGGTAAGCAGTGCTATCATTATCATTGTTTTTCTGAACTTGGAGTGATGATTCATTAAACTTGATTATGAATGATTCAGTCATAAAACATGGTTCCTCTTACAAGAACCATTCAGGGTGGATGGAGGGTTGAAAACACATCCAAGCAGGTTAAAAGCTCCCCTTGATGTGTTTATTCCAACTATGTGATTCTGAAGTACTTAAGGAACAAAAATGTGTGGTTGTTTTTCCTTGCTGGTTGCTTGTCAAAAATGCTGGCAATAGCTTTTTACATTTATTTAAGCAAAGCTGCAAGCTTGTACTGTGAAAATTACATATTTATTCAAAATATTAATTAATCCCTTCTTGACACCTAGTGTACCTGAGACATCTGGCATTCTTCTCTTAATCAACACAAACCCCAAAGGCTGGGTGATTTAAAACGCAGTTACTCTAAATAACTCCAATCATAGATTCCAAATAATGTATTTGTGCCTTCAGATGGTTAGAAATATAATTATGAAGCACAATCAATCAATTGCTAATCCCTGAGGGTAAATGCTGAAATGCATGGCTTTTGTATAGGAATGTGTATTTGCTACAAATATACATTATTTAAGAATGCGTGCTTGCTTAATGCAACAGGGGAAGGAAGGCAAATTTAAGAGAGATGAATAGTTGCAAAACAGACTGATAACCAAATTCTCAAATGGAAACAAGCAAAGTGTGCAGAATATTTTATTCAGAATTATTATACAATGCACACCTAGCTCGTATCTCTTCTTGTCATTATTAGAGGACATTATAAAATGTCCTCATAATTAGAGAAAGCTATCTTCAGGAGAGACCGTCTTCTAAGTCATGGCCACAGATGCAAAATCCCAGGGAGATTCATCTGATATTAACATTGTGATATTTTCAAGATGAGAGCACTTTTGTTTTTCTATGTATTTTTAATCTCCAGATTTATTTTATGGCTTGCAGATGTGTGCGTGGACACACATAAACACTTATATACACACACTCAGGTCCCATTATGCCACCTTAATGTGGTGGAGTATACTCCAAAAATACGTACACGAGCAGGGTCACCCATGGCATGAAAGTTATTTCTGTTGCCTACACAAGTAGGCATTGTTGGAGACTGGAATGCCAAAGTTAGAAATAATAAAGAGGAAACTTGGTTGGATTGTATGGTCCAAGAAATAGAAAAAAGTCAGAATGACTTCATATGTCCCTTCATATTTTTCCTATTTCCAAAAATAATTAGAGATACCTTTTTACATTTCAGACAATTTCTCTGGTATCATATGCAAACGGTACATCATTTTTAAAAAGTTCTCTTTTATATCATAAGACAATACGAATTTTAAACATTTTAACCACATTCTTTTCTTTTGATCCATCTGAATATTATAACCAAAGTGCTTGGCCCATTTTGCCAAACATTCTTTAACTTGCTCTTCTTCCATTTCAAACCTCAACAAAAGTTTATGTATTTTAGCAATTCACATGTTCATCGTTTCCACACAATTAATTTTTGAATTCCATTTTATCCCATTTTATTCCTGGTACTTTTTTTTTATAAAAAAATTTTATTTTTACATTCATATCCAACAACTCATCCAATATACAGTCATATACAATTAGTCGGGCTTGCCCAGTCACCACCCCCTCTTTTTAACTCTCTTCCCTCTTCTACCTTCTTCTACTTTCCAGACCTTCCTCCCCTTCTCTTATCTACATCCTCTCCTCCCTCTGCCCTACACCTTCCTTCTCCCTCTTCTACGCCTCTTTCTTTCTCTTCTCCTCTTTCCTACCTCCTACTCTCTCCTCCTTTCTCCCTCCCCACCATTCTAAAATGGTAGCTGGGCAGACCCGACCCTCCATTAATTATATTTATACATCTTCAATAATCCCTGTACATTAACCATCACTCCATCCTCTACCCTCATCCCCCCCACAATTCCCTCCCTTACCCCCGATTTCCCAGAACAAAATGCAGGGTATCAAAACTAACAATCTTAATCCAAAATAAATCTTAAATTATAATCTCTAGTCACTCCACACATAATCACACTCTCAATTCCCCTCTCCTTCAAAGATATATCTAATACAAAATATTTCCTAAATTTACTTACATGCTATTCGATATTTTTTTATCTGATACTTATTTTGAATATAATCAATCCACATTTTCCATTCTAAAATATATCTTTCTTGTGTATAGTCTTTCAAATAAGCAGAATTTTTTGCCATTTCTGCCAGATTTGATACTTTAAGTGTCCATTCTTCAATTCTAGGTAATTCTTCTTTCTTCCAATATTGAGCAATCAAAAGTCTTGCGGCTGTTATTAAATTCAAAATCATTTAGTCTCTATAGCTGTACAATCCATAATTATTCCTAGTACATTAGGATACATACATGACAACTTTTTGGGGTCTAAGTGCCATCTATAAAACATCTTATAAAAATTTTCTCTCATATTTTGCGCTTGTGTAAATTTAACATTCCTCACCCAAATTCTTTCCCAAGTTTCCAACATTATTGGTTGCTGAAAATTTTGTGCCCACTTAATCATACAATCCTTAACCAATTCAGTCTCTGAATCTATTTCTACTAATACATTATACAACCTCTTAATATGCTGTTGACCTTGATCTCTCATTTGTTTTAACAAATTATCCTCAGTTTGCCTAATACCTATTTTTTGATCTAATTAGAATAGAATTTTTTTTTATTGGCCAAGTGTGATTGGACACACAAGGAATTTGTCTTGGTGCATATGCTCTCATGTACATAAAAGAAAAGATACGTTCATCAAGGTACAACATTTACAACACAATTGATGATCAATATATCAATATAAATCATAAGGATTGCCAGCAAGAAGTTATAGTCATACAGTCATAAGTGGAAAGAGATTGGTGATGGGAACTATGAAACGATTAATAGTAGTGCAGATTCAGTAAATAGTCTGACAGTGTTGAGGGAATTATTTGTTTAGCAGAGTGATGGCCTTCGGGAAAAAACTGTTCTTGTGTCTAGTTGTTCTGGTGTGCAGTGCTCTATAGCATCGTTTTGAGGGTAGGAGTTGAAACAGTTTATGTCCAGGATGCAAGGGATCTGCAAATATTTTCACGGCCCTCTTCTTGATTCGTGCAGTATACAGGTCCTCAATGGAAGGCAGGTTGGTAGCAATTATTTTTTCTGCAGTTCTAATTATCCTCTGAAGTCTGTGTTTTTCTTGTTGGGTTGCAGAACCAAACCAGACAGTTATAGAGGTGCAAATGACAGACTCAATAATTCCTCTGTAGAATTGGATCAGCAGCTCCTTGGGCAGTTTGAGCTTACTGAGTTGGCGTTGAAACCATGTATATTTTTTTCCTTCTTCCCCCATCTTTTCTCTGGATTTTAATTGTAATTCCCCCTTTTCCATACAAAGAAGTTCTTTATAAGTAACTACCTCCATCTTTCGATATATATTTATATTTTCTATCATGTGTCTCGGGATTGCCCATATTGGTATCTTTGGTATCTAATTTATATTGATATTTGGTATCTAATTTATATTGATATTTCCTCCACACCCTCAATAATGCATTTCTAATTATATTATTTTAAAATATCTTGTCAGCTTTCTTATCATATAATAAATAGGCATTCCACCCCTATAATAAACCATAACCTTCTATATTCAAAACTCTTTCCTCAGTTAAATTAATCCAATCAGTAATTAATAATAAGACAACTGCTTCATAATACAATTTTAAATTAGGCATTTTAAGACCCCACACCTTTCCCTTGTGTCCTGCATTATTTTTAAGTTTATTCTTGGTTTTTTGCCCATCCATACAAAATTATTAACCCCCTTTTGCCATTCCTGTAATTTGATATCGTTCTTAAGTACCGGTAACATTTGAAACAAAAATAGAAACCTGGGCAAAACATTCATTTTTATAGCTGCTATTCTTCCCAGCAAGGATAGTTGTAACTTCTTCCAATTCTCCATTTCTTTCCATACCTTCTGCCACAATACCTCATAATTATTTTTGTATAATTTCACATTTGAAGCTGTAATATATATTCCTAAATTTTTAGCCTTTTTAACTATTTCAAAACCCGTAGATCTTTCCAACTCTTCTTTTTGTTGTATATTCATATTTTTAGTTATCATCTTTGTCTTTTGCTGATTCACCTTAAATCCAGATACTTTATCATACTGATCAATTATTTCTTTTAAACGAGTAGCTGAATATATTGGTTGAGATACAGCAACAACCAAGTCATCTGCAAAGGCTCTTAATCTATAATCTTGATTTTTAATTCTAATTCCCTTTATTCAATCTGAACCATGTATTTTATTCAAAAGAATTTCTAAAGTTAAAATAAAAAGTAGTGGAGACAAGGGGCATCCCTGCCTCATCCCTTTCCCAATTTTAAAAGTTTCTGTTAACCCACCATTTACTATTATTTGTGCTGTTTGCTTCTGATATATTGCTTTAATTGCATGGATAAAATAATCCCCAAATTGCATTTTTTCTATTACTTTAAACAAAAACTGCCAATCCAATCTATCAAGAGCTTTTTCAACATCCAGAAAAAAGAGTGCCGCTGAGACTTGGTTGTTTCATTCCAAATATTCAAGTAAATTTACAATTTGCCTCACATTATATCTCAACTGCCTACCCTTAATAAATCCTGATTGATCATTATGAATTATTTGATTCATCACTGGCATTAATCTATTAGCAAGTATCTTGGCAAATATCTTGTAATCAGTATTTAAAAGTGATATTGGTCTATAATTCTCTGCTTTAATACCATCTTGATCTTCTTTCAGTATTAACAAAATAAAAGCTGTCCTCCATGAAGGGGGAACATCCCCTCCCATTTGAATTTTATTAAATAGCTCTTTAAGTGGTTCAACCATCTCATTTTGTAAATTTTTATAATAAGCAGCTGTTAAATTATCTGTACCTGGTGCTTTACCGACTTTAAGCTGCTTAATTGCTAACATAATTTCCTCTGAAGTAATTAATTGATTCAATTCTTCCCTTTGATTTTTTGTAAGCTCACAAATATCTTGTTGTTGTAAATATCTTTCTATCTCTGTATCATCAATCATATCCCTAGTATATAACTTTGTATAATACTCTAAAAACGCTTTTTTAATCAAATTCTTTTGATACACTTCTTTGCCCCTATATTCTATTTTATCAATCGTTCGTGATTTCTGTTTTTTCCTTATTAAATAGGCAAGCCATCTTCCTGGCTTGTTAGCATTATTGAACGTATTATGTTTTACATATTGTAAATTAATTGCTACTTGATCTGCCATCAACATGTTAAACTGACCTCTTAATATATTTATTGATTCTTTTATTTTACTATTTCCTGGGCTATTTATCAATAACTGTTCTTTCTTTTTAATTTCCTCTTCCAATTCCTTTTTCTTTTTCTGCAATCTATTTCTATATTTAATATTCATTTGTATAAGAGTTCCTCTCATATAAGCTTTACTAGCGTCCCAAATCATCTCTATAGATGTCTCTTTTTTCATATTCATAATAAAAAATTCTTTCATTTGCTTTTTACATTCATTTACATTTTGTTCACATTTAAACAAATTCTCATTCAACCTCCATGATCTCCTAGCCTCCTTTTCCTGATCAAATTCAATCCAAACCGGACTATGATCAGATAGAGTTCTTGAACAAATCTTCGTCTTCTTCACTCTAGAATACAAATCATTAGAAATCAAAATAAAATCAATCCTCGAAAATGATTGATGCCTATCAGAAAAGAAGGTAAAATCCCTCTCTTCTGTATTATGTTCTCTCCAAATATCTCTTAATTCCAAGTCCTCCATCATTTCAAAAAAAGCCTTTGGTAATTTCGCCCGTCTTGAAATCTTCCTTAAACTTTTTTTGTCTTTTCGAGTATCCAACACACCATTCCAATCACCCATTAATATATATGATTTATAATCCCAAAATACTATTCTTTTATGTAAAAACTTGAAAAAAATTTCTTGTTGTTGATTCGGAGCATAAACTCCTATTAATAATGTCTTCTTTCCCTCCAACAAAAGTTCAATAGCAATATATCTTCCTTGATTATCCACCTCAATTAATTTTGCTGATATATCCTTCTTTATATATATAATTAAACCATTCTTTTTTTCCAAAGCGAAGGCAACAAAATGTACTCCCAGTTTTGAATTTATCAAATATTTCTGGTCTAAAGATCTAATATATGTTTCTTGTAAACAGATAATGTCATTTTTAAATTGTTTCAGATAATGAAATACTTTCCTTCTCTTCTGTGGTGAATTCAAACCATTAACATTCCAAGATAATAGTTTAATTGCCATTATCGGTAAAAGGAAACTTTTGGAACACCAGCCACAGATCACATTTTTCTTTAGGCCTTGCTCCTCCCACTGTTTCCATTGTAGTAGTTGCCAATTGTTGTTGTGCCTTTACTCTTTTAGCAGCAGCTCTTGTCAGCCTTTGTTCCTTTGGATCTGAACCCGACATAGGTATTTCCAACACTTGTAATAAATCTTCTTCCATCACAATCTGTTCTTGTACCTGCTTCACTTCTCTTTCCTTCACTTCACCCTCCCTTCTTCTAGCTTCCAATGGGGGAAGACTTCCAGCTTTTAATACCTCAACATAAAATTCTCTTGCTTTCCCAACTGTATTGAGACAATATTTTGTGTTTTTTTGTTGTTGTTTACATTTATATCCCGCCCTTCTCCGAAGACTCAGGGCAGCTTACAGTGTGTAAGGCAATAGTCTCATTCTATTTGTATATTTACAAAGTCAACTTATTGCCCCCCCAACAATCTGGGTCCTCATTTTACCTACCTTATAAAGGATGGAAGGCTGAGTCAACCTTGGACCTGGTGGGACTAGAACCTGCAGTAATTGCAGGCAGCTGTGTTTTATGCTTTCTCTGCATAATATACTATTATACCAGTTGGAATATCTATATTCAATCTGATGTTTTTTAAGTTCATTCACCAGGAAGGCAAATTCCTTCCTAGCCCTTAACATTTTTGGTGGAATTTCCTTTAATATTAAGATATCTTGACCAGCAACCTGAATCTTCTCCCCCTTATATGGAGCTTGCAGAATCTGATTTCTCACTGTTCTTGTTGTAAAATTTATTTATTTATTTATTTATTTATTTTTCAAATTTATATACCGCCCTATCTCCCTAAGGACTCAGGGCGGTTCACAGGCAGTTAAAATACATATAAATACAGATTAAAAAACAATTAAAAAACTTATTCTATTGCCCCAAATTTAAAATAGTATAAATAATAAAAACCCCTTAAAACCCATAACTTTAAAATCTAATCCAGTCCTGCGCAGATAAATAAGTGTGTTTTAAGCTCGCGACGAAAGGTTCGGAGGTCCGGAAGTTGGCGAAGTCCTGGAGGGAGTTCGTTCCAGAGGGTGGGAGCCCCCACAGAGAAGGCCCTTCCCCTGGGTGTCGCCAGACGGCACTGCCTAGCTGACGGCACCCTGAGGAGTCCCTCTCTGTGAGAGCGCACGGGTCGGTGAGAGGTATTTGGTAGCAGTAGGCGGTCCCGTAAATAGCCCGGCCCTATGCCATGGAGCGCTTTAAAGATTGTCACCAGCACCTTGAAGCGCACCCGGAAGGCCACAGGTAGCCAGTGCAGTCTGCGCAGGATAGGTGTAACACGGGAGCCACGAGGGGCTCCCTCTATCACCCGCGGTGATAGATAACAACAACATCCCTTGGCAACTTTTTTTGCCTTGCTATCCAAGAATTCACACGATATATTTCGTCAATTTGATAAGCCACATCTGCTGGACGGCCTGCTAATATCTCAGCAAATGCTTCAGAAAAAAATTCCCTTAAGTTCTCTTGTTTATTTTCCTTTAAGCCACGGATTCTTAAAAATTCCATATTCCTATATTGTATCAAAACTATTTCATCATCTGTTTTTTCCATTTTACTTTGAAATTCATCTATTTTATTTTCTAATTTTGAATTAAATTGCTTGATTTCTTCAACTTCCTCTTCTAATAAAATCACATTTGTTGCCAAACTTTGTACTGCAATCACAAATCCTTCTTTAACTTCTTTATTTCCCACTTGAATTTCTAACATCTGCTCTTTCATTTCAGACATCTCATCAGTTATTACTTTAACTTTTTCTTGTATAAAATCCTTCAAATTCTCCTGTAACGCCTCCAAATTCAATATTTTAGTATCTGCTGTATGGGGTGGAGAGGCCCCAGCTGAAGAAATTCCAGAGCTCTTTATTACAGTAGACTTTAATTGTTTGGCTTCCATCTTCTATAAGATTATTTATTTATTTATTTATTTATTTTCCAACTTAATATTCACTTTAAATCTTCTTAACCTCCTAAAAACACAGTCTTTTATAACAATATTTAAAAATCTCCCATAGATTCTACCAGCAGGCAGCAAGGAGTAAAAGTAGCAAACAACATGCAATTTACCAGCGGCAGACAGAAAGCAATAAAAGTTCTGTCACTTTCGCTTTCCACTCATTAACTTGTTAACAACTCGCCACCATTTTCTTGCTATTTTCAAGCTTGATACAAAGTAACAGGGAATTGGCTTAGCTACTTGCATGGAGTTCTCCCACTTTCATTCTGTCCGGTATAATCCTTTATTGTCCAAAATAGATCTCGGAGTTTGGTTGTGGTGCTTGAATCCGCCAAGGCAGAAAAATCCTCGGATCTGGAGCACTTCGAGTTGCTGGAGGGAACTTAACCCTTCAAACCTCTTTTTTCTCAGGGGTTTTAGGGAAGTTCTACCTCTACCCTGCAGCTCACCTCCTCTTCTTCTCCTGAAGAGGGGTTTTTTTGAACCGCTGGACGGCAGATTTAAGCTGTCCTAGCGAGTCCACATAATCCAGAGGTTGGCGATCGTAAAGATCGCCACCATCACCTACGGTGCCAAACCGGAAGCCTATTCCTGGTACTTTTTAAAATCTATATTAAATCTTTCTCTTAACTGTGCATATGAAAACACTGAAAACCAAATTACTCTGCAGTTAATTTTTTTACTGATATTATCCTAAACTCTCCATTTTTTTTTGTACTAATAAATCTTAATATGTTAACCATTTGCCTTGGCCCACTGTTTCTTTCTATAAACTGTTTCTTGGGATGAAACCAGGGGTGAAATCCAGCATGTTCTGACAGGTTCTGGAGAAGCGGTAGCAGAAATTTTGAGCAGTTCAAAGAACTGGCAAATGCCACCTCTGGCTGGCCCAAGAATGGGGTGGGAATGGAGATTTTGTAGTATCCTTCCCCTGCCATGCCCACCAAGCCATGCCCACCAAGCCACACCCACAGAACCAGTAGTAAAAAAAAATTGATTTCACCACTGGATGAAACCAAAAGAGGTATTTTGGGGTATAGCCTGGTTTGTACTTATTTATCCCTTATTAATAAATTGGTATTCCTGATATAATGATTTTTAAAATCTATATTAAATTTTTCTCTTAACTGTGCATATGAGAACACTGAAAACCAAATTACTCTGCAGTTAATTTTTTTACTGATATTATCCTAAACTCTCCATTTTTTTTGTACTAACAAATCTTAATATGTTAACCATTTGCCTTGGCCCACTGTTTCTTTCTATAAACTGTTTCTTGGGATGAAACCAGGGGTGAAATCCAGCATGTTCTGACAGGTTCTGGAGAAGCGGTAGCAGAAATTTTGAGCAGTTCGGAGAACTGGCAAATGCCACCTCTGGCTGGCCCAAGAATGGGGTGGGAATGGAGATTTTGCAGTATCCTTCCCCTGCCATGCCCACCAAGCCATGCCCACCAAGCCACACCCACAAAACCAGTAGTAAAAAAAATTGATTTCACTGCTGGATGAAACCAAGAGTATTTTGGGGTATAGCCTGGTTTGTACTTATTTATCCCTTATTCATAAATTGGTATTCCTGATATAATGATTTTTAAAATCTACATTAAATCTTTCTCTTAACTGTGCATATGAAAACACTGAAAACCAAATTACTCTGCAGTTAATTTTTTTACTGATATTATCCTAAACTCTCCATTTTTTTTTGTACTAATAAATCTTAATATGTTAACCATTTGCCTTGGCCCACTGTTTCTTTCTATAAACTGTTTCTTGGGATGAAACCAGGGGTGAAATCCAGCATGTTCTGACAGGTTCTGGAGAAGCGGTAGCAGAAATTTTGAGCAGTTCAAAGAACTGGCAAATGCCACCTCTGGCTGGCCCAAGAATGGGGTGGGAATGGAGATTTTGTAGTATCCTTCCCCTGCCATGCCCACCAAGCCATGCCCACCAAGCCACACCCACAGAACCAGTAGTAAAAAAAAATTGATTTCACCACTGGATGAAACCAAAAGAGGTATTTTGGGGTATAGCCTGGTTTGTACTTATTTATCCCTTATTAATAAATTGGTATTCCTGATATAATGATTTTTTAAATCTACATTTTTTTTATTGTACTGTAAGCAACCATCCAAACCTTAGACCATGATTTTCTAATTTTATGAGCTTCATATTTCTTAGCAACAGCCACTCTTTCATCCAAACCAAACAGCAGGCAACAAAGCACAATTTAAAATCAGGTAATCCCAGTCCCCGTTCCCTCAAATATATTGAAATAAACTGATTGAAAGAACATAAGTATGGTTTTAAAACTGGAGAAAGAGACATGAATAACCTGTGCTTTGTTAATGCCACTATTATGATAATGAAAAGGCATGTTGGTAGCCTTCAATTTACACTCATTCATTTAGTTCAAAATTACAATAGCACCGAAAATAGTGACTTGTGACTGGTCCTCGTAGTTACAATGATCCCAGAGTCATGTGGTCACCATTTGTGATTTTTTTTTCTGTTTGCTTCTGATAAGCGAAGTCATGGGCGGGGGAGTCATATTCACTTAACTGTCATAGGATTCACTGAATAGCTGCAATGATTCATGTGACAGCCATGGCAGAAAAGGTTATAAAATTAGGCATCACTCACCTAACAACCATCTTGCTTAGCGATGGAAATATGGATATGATATGAGTAACATAATATAATTAACATAATATAAAGAATGCATGTATAATATAAAGTATTAAAGTAGATGAAAGAAATCTAAGTTTTGGTCAATGGTGGGGGAAATAAATAGAAAGGAAAGAAAGAAAAAAATATGTTATTAAAAAGTTTTGCACAATGTTTTTATTTATGTCTAATTTATCTATGTTTAGTAGTTGTTTCTTTTTCTGACATTCCACTGGTACTATCCAGCCTAGGTCTTTTGGGATAGCGGAAAAGATATTTAGATGCATGATACATCTATACTTCTTGAAGTCAGAAATGTGCAGGCAATGGTTGTCCTTATGATACTCTAGGGCAGTGATTGTTAACCCTTTTGGCACTAAGTGCCGAAACTGGAGTGTGTATGCATGCTGGAGTGCCGGAACCTGGAAGAGAGCAGCTGGCCAGTGTGCATGTGCGTGGCGGCCAGCTGCTTTTCCGGGTTCCGATGGCGCATGCGTGCCAGACAGCTGGTCACACCAGTCAGCACCAGACAGCATGCGCACCAATCAGCTGCTCTCTTCCAGGTTCCATAGCACACACGCACGTCAGACAGATGGTCCTCGTGTGAAGACCAGCTGGCGATGGCACAAGTGCCCACAGAGAGGGTTCTGCATGCCACCTCTGGCATGCATGCCACAGGTTCGCCATCATGGCTGTAAGGATACAAAAGCTGGACTTTGAAGAAACAGGGTAGAAAGAGTACTGACACTGGAGAATCCTCTTGCAAATGCTACAGATTGCAAGGGACATCAGAGAACAAAATCTAAGCTTCTCACCCAAACTACAAATCAAGTGAAGGGTCAAATTATCATATTTTGGACACATTATATAAAGGTACATCTCCCCTGAGAGTACCATAACATTGGGAAAGGTAGAAGGAAAGGGATGGCCATCAGCAAGGTGGATGGATTTGACTATAGTCACAATAGCAATTTATATTATATAATCTTCTATACTACTGGACGATCTGATGGGTCAGGTTAGAGGTAGATCATCCTCTGGAAGGTCTGTATAACTGTTCATTCAGAGGTAACATTGAATTGATGACATATAATCAATCAATCTTCTCTAATCTGACATTCAACTGCTTTTCACTTTTTCTAGGCGATAGATAGGAGATCTGCTTTTCCAGCTACTGCTGAACTCCTAGCTTCTCCCATCATTGGTCATGCTCATTTCAGCGGCTGAATTTTACAGTTCAGCGCCATCCAAATACCCTGGTTTTGTTTCGAGACAAATGGAGGCCACCAAACTGGGGAAGGCTGGGAAGCACCATCATTACCAAATGATGGCTAACTTTTATATGTTACCAAGGTAACAGGAAACTCAGTCACATAGACAAAGCTACCATAATGTCACTTTCAGATTGATATCTTGTGCTTTTTTCCCCCAGTTGTAAGCCCATCTGCCTCCATAGTTTATAACACTTAGAACATTATAATAGCTGAATTAATTTGCATTTTTTACTTATAGCTATGTTCACACCATACTATACCATAAAGAATAGGTTCCAAAATTACAACAAAGCCAAAAATCATTATTATTCCTTAGTATGATTATGTTTAATAATGTTGCCAGTCATTTTTGTCTATTATATCAGATGGTCTTCTTCTTGGCAAGCAGGTATTAATATATTTTTTTTTAATTGTCTTATCCTCATAAGTAAAACAACTTGTTGGCATATTGTAATCAAATATGCCCCTTGCATATTATCACATTTTAATCCTAAACAGATATTATTGCTTTTCTACCTCCAAAGCAAGTAGGTTAGGAGTCTATCTTTCAATGTTAGTTGACAAGAATTCAGTACTCAGTATATTGATAGTACCCATCAACAGAGAGTTGATACTAGCATCAATCCCAGGAAATATTGATACAAACAACATTGATCAGGGTGAAATCCAACAGGTTCTGACAGGTTCTGGAGAACTGGTAGCGGAAATTTTGAGTAATTCGGAGAACCGGCAAATACCACCTTGGCTGGTCCCAGAGTGGGATGGGAATGGAGATTTTGCAATATCCTTCCCCCAGGAGTAGGGAGGGAATGGAGATTTTGCAGTCTCCTTCCCCCAGGAATGGGTGGGGGGAATGGGGATTTTGCAGTATCCTTCCCCTGGAGTGGGGTGGAAATGGAGATTTTGCAGTATCCTTCCCCTGCCACACCCACCAAGCCATGGCCACCAAGCCACACCACGCCCACCAAGCCAAACCCACAGAACTGGTAGTAAAAAAAAATGAATTTCACCACTGATATTGATAGTGAAACAATGCACTGTCAGAACAACGACTACTATAGCACTTGAAATTTAAAATCCCACATGGAAACAACTCTTAAAAGAAAATATTATGATTCAACTAGATACTGAGCATTTAAAGACAATTAAGAACTAGTTGCTCTAGTCTAGCCATTTTGGTGTTTGTGTTTCTCTCCTTTTTGCAAGTAATTTTAGAATATTGTGGAATTTTAATTTCCCACAGGGACTTTGCTTTTCTCTGATTCTGGAAAAAAATACCCTTCTGCTTGAGCAGTAAATGAGACACAGTAAAACCTGCCATCAGCAAAAGTAAACAACAGCAACAACAACAGAAAGGCATGACATATTTATGATCAAAGAAACATATATTTTTAACATAAAACAATCCATAAAAATGCAGAAGAAAAAGTTATTCTTTATTTTCAGTTAGATTTTTAATAAATACCTAGTAGTAGAAATATACACCTACACACCAATATGAATGGCTGTACCATATGAGCAAGAGCCACCTAAAGCCAGGAAATCTACCACACACCAACAGATGTTATAACTGCAATATCTCTCCAGTCAAGGCTAGGAATTCCAGAAGGTAATACCAGTAATTATAGTGCATGCGCTAGAACCACAACAAAACTCTTGAACTAGGAAGTCATTCAGTATAACACTTTTACGTCCTCGACTGGATTCAGAAATTAAAGTTGTGCAGTCCAAAATCATATTCCCAAAAGGAATTACTCAGAACCAAACAGGAACATGTACTCAGTGAGTCTCTCTCTCTCTCTCTCTCTCTCTCTCTCTCTCTCTCTCTCTCTCTCTGTGTGTGTGTGTGTGTGTGTGTGTGTGTGTGTGTGTGTGTACTGCCTAAAGTATCTAAGAGGGTTAGAATCAATCCTACAGCATAAAGTGCAGATTCCTGAGCTGTACTTGGCTGTAGACAGAAGAGATGGTGTTGGATTGCTCTGATAATAGCATTTTAAGATAAAACAAAGTAGGATGGCCAGGGTATTTAATAAAAAGTAGAAATAATAATTCTTGGTGTGCATCTGCATAGAGGGGACAATAGAGGATAATGTGTTCTATTGATTCAATTATTCAACCATCCAACATATGGGCACAGTCTCTGTTTGAAGGGGATTTTTTGTATCTTCTTACGGGCAAAGTCAATGGGGAAGCCAGATTCATTTAACAGCCATGTTATTAACTTAAGAATTGTGGCAAGAAAGATCATAAAATGGGGCAAAACTCACTTGACAAATGTCTCACTTAGCAACAGAAATTTTGGGCTCAATTGTGGTCGTAAGTCAAGCACTACCTGTATTATGTCTGCAAAAATGTGCATACCTCTTGCACCCCTCACATCTTCCAAGGCACCTATTTGGCTTTGGATCTAAAGTACTGCCCAACCCTAGTAGCTACAGTATCACATTTGTCCCTGTCGTCTCATACAGGTTTCCCTGGCTCAACAACTGTCTACCATTGCTTATCGGTATTCTACATTCCTGTAACTGCAGAAGCAGAGAAGAGTTGTTTTTGCCTCCGGTATTGGTCGAATGATAAGGGTCAGTGCACCATTCCTCTGTCAGTCAGTCACCCCCCCCTTCCTCTCAGTGCAAACCCCCATCTAATTTCCATCCTCCTAATCATTTCTTCACTTTTCCTTCCTTTATGCATCCTCTTTTAAGGCTACCAACCTGATGTCAGGACATACGTCTCAAGTGATTAACGTATAGTGCTTTGCTAATAAAACCTTCCAAAAATTGGTCTGTCAGTCAGTCAGATGCTTTACACACACTTAGCAAGCATCAAACATCAAGGCTAACCTTCAAATTCAAGTTAATTCCTTTACTTAGAGCAGGGGTGTCAAACTCGCAGCCCGTGGGCCAAATGCATCACATGGTGGCCACGCCCACTCCAGGTTTAGTGAAGGGGGGTCACAATATGTCATGTGACAACAATGTGACACCGTATGAGACCCCTGACTTAGAGATAATTATTTTTTTTCAGGGAAAGTCACCATACCAATTTCAATTACCTCTAGACGAGGCTGTAGGACCTAGGCAATGTTTTGGATGGGGTGGATGATGTCTACTTAATAGTTTGTTTATACATTCAAATAGCTCCCCATTGAACTGAATGCACAACATCCAGCAGAATGGGAGGTTTAACCCTGCAAGGAGATGCTAGGTTATCCTTCACTGTCCACCTTAAATATTAACAAACGCAATGAGTGGAAATAATTTAAATGTATGGAGGTAATCTATAAAAGATTATCTTTTTCCCAAAGTGCTGAGGAAGCAGATGCTATTTATTATAGCTATACATAGAGGTGAAATCTACTTATCTTCCTTACCGGCTTGGAAGTCTGCACACTGCACGCACGCAGACCTGCGCATACGCAGAAGGTAAAAAACACCCGGGTGGCAGGTTTCACCAGTGGTTTGGCGATCGCTAACGGATCACCGAACCACCGGCCATGATCACTTACCGGATCACGAGATCTGGTCAGAACTGGGAGCATTTCACCCCTGGCTATACAGTACAAAGAATGCATAGGTACCTAGACACGCATGCTCTAAAACAGGAACCGCTGAAAGGACAGCAATAGAAGACAACCCAGAATCATCATTTAAAGAAGCCTTCATCAAACTTTTAACTACATAAGATTTTGATGCCTTGTGAGGATATTTTAAAAAGCCTGTTATGGCAACTTGCTGGATTGGTAGCCTTCCCAAGCAACTACTACCTTTCTAAGAACATCATTGTTTGATCAGAATCCTTTCATGTTTACAATATCTTAACAGATTTCATGTCCAAACCTATTTGTTAAATTCAGTTTGCCTCTAAACCCACCTCAAGCAGAATCACCCTTATAGTCCCACACCATCTGGCCAGTGACGGGTTGCCCCCGGTTCGGTCTGGTTCTATAGAATCGGTAGTAAAACTGACAAGAGGCTCCAACCACCCGCCACAATATCATCATTGGTGCTTCTTCTGCAGAAGCATGTGCGTGCTCCCGTTGAGAACCGGTAGTAAAGGTAAAGTGAACCCACCCATGCATCTGGCTCTTTCTGGCCTTCTGTTATTTAACCTGTCCACCGTGCCATGTTTGCTCTCCAAATATTCTTAAGAAGAATAGTGACCCTTCGGGATTTTTATGTTTGTTTTTAACATTTATGTGCACATCCAAGTAAACCCCAGAGTCGAGGCAGTGGCAGCGAGATGATTCTGAAGCCTACCTTAAAACAAGCCGCAAAGGCAAAGGTTTTCTTTGTAGTTACTGTTCTCTTTGCAGATAAGAGCAGCCGCTTTGCTCTCTTTCCCCACAGATATTCTTTTTCAATGGTAAATGAGTGACAACTAGTGACAGTTCATATTACTGCACTTTGGTCTATATCCATAATCTTAATTTGGAGAAGATTTTGAGGGTAATAACTCGTGTCATAAAACGGTTGCACAGGGAAAACTAAGAACATACAAAATATTTCAGATTTCTTTTTAACTTTTACATTTTAAACATCTGTTTCAATATCAGAAAATGGCTTAAGGAATTATAATATAGTGAGGGTAGCAAGAACTGAGATATATTTCAGCAGACATGTTGCAGATTCGCAAAATGGAAATACTTAGAATCTCTTAGAATAAGTAAATAATGCAAAATCTTTGCCAGTGTTCTTTAAAATAGTATTTCCAAGTATGTTGCTCATCACCTCCCATAATCCTCATTGAGCATAGCTAGTGATCAATATGATTAAAAGACTCTGAAATCCATATCTGCAGGAAAACCATACTGGAGAAAACTGACTGAAAACACAACCTCACTGTTGTGTAATTCTAACTGCTGAATCCAACCAAAACTACCAAGTCCAATATTCTTATGATCTAGCAAGGATGCAGAAGCCCACTAAAAATGGGTTCACTTATTATCAATCTTAAATGTTATGTAGATTTCAGTACAACATCAGAAAAATACGGCAATTCCATTACCAATATAGTAATTATATAATAATTACTTAATTAGCACAATCATCACAATCACAATAGGCAAACATGTACAGTACATAAAATCTCAAAAACCTCTTTTGAACCTCACTTTCTTTAGCATGCTCCATATTCTAAGAATATTCAACAAGGTCAAAAGAAACAAAAGCCCTTCTTTAATTTAACATTAGATAACCTCACATACATACTAAATACAGAGTAAAATTATACTTCCATTTAATAGAAGCAATTTATGAACAAATAGCTTTTGTAGCAGAATTGTCTCTGACCTTCTCATTCAGATCTGGTAATGACTTCTTACTCATTAAGCGATGAAAGAGGAAAAATTATAAAAGTCTTTCTTTTCAGTGCAAATGGTTGATACAACTCCATTTGCGATGATGAGTTTATGAGAACATGGACAAACTAAAAGATTTTTCTAATGTATTTTCAGGTATGCAGCTGTGGTGACGCAGTGGTTAGAATGCAATATTGCAGGATAACTTTGGCCATAGCCAGCAGTTCAATCCTGACCAGCTTATAGTTGACTCAGCCTTCCATCCTTCCAAGATCGTTAAAAGGAGGGCCCAATTTGTTGGGGACAATATCTTGATATTTGTAAACCGCTCAGAGAGTGCTATAAACCACTATGAGTGGTATATAAGTCTAAGCGCTATTGCTATTATGCTATGTTCTAGTTTCTTACGAAGTGAACTTTGTGTCAGCTGTTTGCAAACAAAGATGTTTGCCTCAGAGTCTTTTCTGCAAGGAGGGTTTTCTGGAATGCTGACACTTTGCCTCCAAGATTTCAGAGTCCTACAGCAAGATGGCAAGAAGAAATCTCAACTGATGACTAACAAACACAAAACGCAATCACAACCTAGACCAGTGATGGCTAACCTTTTTGCCGTTGAGTGCCAAAAGCGGGAGGGAGCATGGAGAGGCTGCGCTCATGCGTGCCCACACCCATAATTTAATGTGCCCCGTGCGCCCATGTATGCATGTGCAACCCCCTTACATGGCCTCCGCTTTTGGCATGCAATGGTACGGTGGGCCCGGTAGATCCATTTTTTGTCCTCCCCAGGCTCCAAAGCCTTTCTAGGAGCCTGGGGAGGGCAAAAATGGCCTTCCCCCCCCCTGGAAGCCCTCTGGAGGCCGGAAACAGCATGAAAATCAGCTGGCCAGCGTGCATATGCACACCGGAGCTGAGATAGGGCAACACTCACGTGCCCACTAATATGGCTCTGCGTGCCACCTGTGGCACCCATGCCATAGGTTCGCCATCTTGGACCTAGACTGAACAAACCAAAAGCAGCAGCAGCTATGCTTTTCATTCAAACAAATCTCACCTGCAGAACTTTTCAACATTTTCACAGAATAGAAAATAAATCAGCCACTTCAACTGAAGCAAGTAAAGTTATCTATCGATGTTCAGAAATAGCCCAACTGAGAGGTCACAAGAACAGAGTACACCCAAGTCTCTATCAGCTGAGCAACTTGAGAAATAGCTAAATTAGTTGGCATTCACCTACCTCCACCCTGCTCCATGTTAAGAGAATGACTGATGGTCAGCTTTAGACTGGCAGACATCACTTGGTAGAAGGGTGGGGGAATAAATTAGGAAAATCCACTAATCCCTTTTCTTAACATGTCTCACATCAAAATTGTATGGACAGCATAAATTGTTGACTTTCTTCTTGGGTCAGAAAAGACCTTGGCAATCAGGGTTAGCAAATGTTATGTCAACTTGTTTTTCCATCAGCTCAAGGACTGATGGATGGGCCTTGGCCTTCTTTTTGGCGACTGTGCCAAAAAGAACTAATTAGTTGAAAGAAAGTGGGTGGTGGACCTTTAAGAACTGGTAATAGCTTTCTGAGGGCTGTGATATCTAGCAGCCTTGTTCAAGCAGTTCTGGAAATCCTAGAATTCTTTGGAATTTATCAAGTGCTCCCCTGCATAAAGATCAGTAATAAGTCACAAACTTTCTTGAAAGACAGTTTGCTCAGCAGTGTTATTTTTCCTTTGCAATCTGTGCTGTTGTTAGTTGTGAAGTCGTGTCCGACCCATCGCGACCCCATGGAAAATGTTCCTCCAGGCCTTCCTGTCCTCTACCATCCTCTGGAGTCCATTTAAGCTCACGCCTACTGCTTCAGTGACTCCATCCAGCCACCTCATTCTCTGTCATCCCCGTCTTCTTTTGCCCTCCATCTTTTTTGCCCTGGAGAAGAGCATCCCTTCTCCAGGGAGTCCTTCCTTCTCATTAGGTGGCCAAAGTATTTCAGTTTCATCTTCAGGATCTGGCCTTCTAAAGAGCAGTCAGGGTTGATCTCCTCTAGGACTGACCAGTTTGATCGTTTTGCAGTCCAAAGGACTCGCGGGAATCTTCTCCAGCACCATAATTCAAAGGCCTCAATTCTTTGGCGCTTAGCCTTTTTTATGGTCCAACTTTCACATGCATTGCAACTGGGAAAACCATAGCCTTGACTATAAGCACTTTTGTTGGCAGGGTGATGTCTCTGCTTTTTAGTATGCTGTCTAGATTTGCCACAGCTTTCCTCCCCAGGAGCAAGCGTCTTTTAATTTCTTGTCTGCAGTCTCCATCTGCAGTGAACTTGGAGCCCAAGAAAATAAAATCTGTCACTACCTCCATTTCTTCTCCATCTATTTGCCAGGAATTGAGAGGGCCAGATGCCATGATCTTAGTTTTCTTAATGTTGAATTTCAAGCCAACTTTTGCACTCTCCTTCTTCACCTGCATCAAGAAGCTCTTTAGTTCCTCTTCGCCTTCTGCCATTAGAGTGGTATCAACTGCATATCTCAGGTTGTTGATATTTTTCCTGGCAATCTTAATTCCAACTTTTGATTCATCTAGTCCCACCTTTCTCATGATGTGCTCTGCATCTACGTTAAATAGGCAGGGTGACAGTATACAGCCTTGTCGGACTCCTTTCCCAGTTTTGAACCAATCAGTGGTTCCGTGTCCAGTTCTCACTGTTGATTCTTGACCCGCATACAGGTTTCTCAAGGGACAAATGAGATGGTCTGGTACTCCTATATCTTTAAGAACTTGCCACAATTTGTTGTGATCCACACAATCAAAGGCTTGAGCATAGTCAATGAAGCAGAAGTAGATGTTTTTCTGGAACTCCCTAGCTTTCTTCATGATCCAGCGTATGTTGGCAATTTGATCTCTAGTTCTTCTGCCTCTTCGAAATCCTACCTGTACTTCTGATAGTTCTCAATCAACATACTGCAAGGAAATACTCAAGGCTTCAAAGGATGCACTACTATCTATTTATTTCAATGGATGCATTAATTGTTTTTTAAAGCCACATTCTTGTAAAGTACCACGCACAGATGCAATCTATATGCAGTCCCTATATCCATGATGGCAAACCTATGGCATGCGTGCCAGATGTGGCAACAGAGCCCTCTCTCCTGGAATGCACACCATTGACCCAGGTCAGATCTCTGTGGCATTTCTTTCATGAGCTTCTGTTTTCCTGCAAACAACAAAACAGAAGCTCATGAAAGAAAAAGATCTTACCTCTTGCTGTGCTGCCAGTGTTGGGATGCCCCACCTCCAACTAGTCTTTGGGTCTAAGCTCCGCATGTGTGCATATCTGTGCATGTGTGCACATGTGTGTGCCGTTTGGGCACTCGGTGTCTAAAAGATTCGCTATCACTGCCCTATATGCATCAGGAAATGCAGACCCTATATGCATCAGGAAAATATTACAATGTTTCTGTCAATTTAGAGGAGCCCTTCCTAACTTTAAGGGCAGTTGGAACACTTGTATCCTGGAGGAAAAGGGAAACTCAATCACACCAATTCTACTGTATGGGGCAACTGTAAAAAAGTATGTAAAATATGAAGACATGGAAATCAACACACAACCTCTGTCCACTCTCTCCAGTACCCATACATAGACTATAAAGGCTCCCCTATCTGATGAATTGGCTGCTCTAACTGGGATTTCTATAACCTACTGGCCCAAGACATTTGGAGAGCAGGGCAGGCCTAGAAAATAGCTGCACCTTATTTTATTTAGTGTATAAGATGCCCTACTCCCAATGACTCTGGGGAGGTTACAGTTAAAAGTACAAACCATACAAACCATGAAAAAAGAATCATGGACAGACTCAGAACAACAAATGATTCTAGGAAAATCCATCCAACAGGGATTCAATCTGTGCTCTGAGCCAAAACCTAGGAGAACAGCCAAGTCTGTAAGAATTTCCTGAATGCCGTCAACATTCTCAGCAAGGAACAAAGATTGGATAATAGACAAAACTAGAAAGAAAAATTTGCCTCAAAACTAAAAATCTGATCATTATCACCATACTTTATACAGGAGATTTCAATGGGGATTCTAAGGCTAAAATTAAAGGTAAAGGTTTCCCTCGCACATATGTGCTAGTTGTTCCCGACTCTAGGGGGCAATGCTCATCGCCGTTTCAAAGCCGAAGAGCCAGCTGTCTGAAGGTGTATCCGTGGTCATGTGGCCGGCATGAACTCAACGCCAAAGGCGCACAGAACGCTGTTACCTTCCCACCAAAGGTGGTCCCTAGTTTTCTACTTGCATTTTTTACGTGCTTTCAAACTGCTAGGTTGGCAGAAGCTGGGACAAGTAACGGGAGCTTAACCCGTTACACGGCATTAGGGATTCGAACTGCTGAACTGCCGACCTTTTGATCGACAAGCTCAGCATCTTAGCCACTGAGCCACAGCGTTCTAAGGCTAGGGAATAATATATCTCTCTAAATGTAGAATGTAATCAGGACAACTTCCCTTAGAACAGATTTGTATCTTAGTGGACACATATTGCAATTTGAAATGCTTCCATCAACATGCTTAAAACATTAAATTGTCCGATTACAAAACTAATTGCAAGCCAATTTGCCTGAGTTCTAAAGGCAAGACATTAAATTAAAATACAGTATGTTACCACTTTCATCGAGAAAATGAAATGTTTCCAATACCTCACTGTATGCAAAAAATATCAGAAAAATTTCCCGTGCACTTTCCACGACCACACAACAGATCTATTCAGAGCTTATACAAACTTGAGAGAATTGAGCCCTACTTAAAGTTAAAAACAAACTAGTACAAGCAATTTCCAACAGCTTTCCTGGGCTTTAAATTCCATCACTCCAATTCCAGGGCTAGTATACATTACCACTGTGTTGAGAAAATGATCTTTATTTAGAAATTTGGGGGATCCAAAGCTCCAAGGACTGCAGTTAAATTTCTCCTACCTTCTCTGATATCCAAGGTCTGCTGTTTGCACAGCAGTTGGGAGGCAATTTCAAATGTTGGTTTAATGTTCTTCTAGTCTCAGGCATCTTTCTTGGTTCTTTATCAGATCCATTCTTTTATCCTAGGTTGTCAGATCAAATAGGGTGGTGTGCTCTTAATCCCTTCCTTAAATGTTGCCTCTTATGAGAGCTTGGAACCATGACTTTTCCATGACAGCCTCTATCCTCTGGACAGCTCTTTCCTCTTGAAGTTTGACAGGCCCTCATTTTCCTAGCCTTCTGAAAAGCACTTGACCTGGCTTTCCTCCCCTAAGAGTTGGGATAGGATAAGACTGACTTTCAAGAAGAGACAAGACAGTCACTAGTATAGGGTCTCCTACTTGAGCAGGGAAGGGGACACAGTGGCTCAGTGGCTAAGACGCTGAGCTTGTCAATCGAAAGTTCGGCAGTTCAGTGGTTCGAATCCCTAGTGCCCCATAATGGGGAGAGCTCCCCTTACTTGTCCCAGCTTCTGCCGATCTAGCAGTTCGAAAGCACGTTAAAAAAATGCAAATAGAAAAATAGGGATCACTTTTGGTGGGAAGGTAACAGCGTTCTGTGCACCTTTGGCATTTAGTCATGCCAGCCACATGACCACGGAGACATCTTCAGACAGTGCTGGCTCTTCAGCTTTGAAATGGAGATGAGCACCGGCCCCTAGAGCCAGGAACAACTAGCATGTATGTGTGAGGGGAACCTTTACCTTTACCTTTACTTACTTGAGCAGGGAATTGGACAATAAGACCTCTAAGGTTCCTTCCAACTCTGTTATTTTGTTGTTGTTAATATTATTTTTTTCTGACAAGAGTACATAGGACAGCAGAAGAAATTAACTTTGGTGCCACTTTTAAAGTTTGTGATTTAATAGATACAGTATATGCATACAGTATATTAATAGTATATTGATGCTGTTTTAACTTAGGAGCTGCCCAGAGTTTGCTATAAGATGAGTAGCTATATAATCTTTTAAATGTGAAATAAACATAAGGCTGCATCCTAATTTATCAGTACAATGCAATACTGGTCAAATAAACAAGCTTAAAATTATGATGGCAATAATCATAAGGATGAAGATGTAGATAGATAATATTAAACTAAATCTTTTCATTTTGCATTTTGTTTATATATAATGGAGATTTGTTCTACCCAAGTGCAAAAATCTGGACTATTGTACGGGCGCAAAGCAGACCTGTCTGGATATTTACAGCTTGGATCTGAAAGCCCTAACCTTAGTCATATAAGCAACAATGCCTTCAATGTTGCTTTTTAATGTTCACTTTCAATAAAAAGCTTCTGAGATTTATATTCACAGAACGTATTACAGAGTTTCCCATCAGCCAATATGCCAAGAAAATTAAAAATCATCTGTATACATGGAGACCAAAAGTCATTTTCTCCTGTCAAAGATACTTGAAAAAGTCACTCATCCTTCATTGCTGAGCCTCTGAGAGAAATATGAAAAAGGTTAAAATACAAATATGAAAAAGGTTAAAATACATATCACATCGGTTTGATTTCAGATATGAAATACATATCACATTGTTTTTTGTTTTTTGTTTTTGTTTTTTTAAAAAAAGACTGTTAGTAGCTTTAAGGACCAGCTCATCAGATAATATGTGGGATCTTATCAGGACAAAGGCAATTAAAATCCTGAAATTTTATGAGCATTATCATCTTTTGCCATTGATCACTTGAGCTGAGCAACGGTATATTCAGAATAGTGCCACTTCTGTTGCTACAAGTGGAACATTATTTTTTCTGCAAATTATGCCTCTAACACTGTCTAGACACTAGAGGGCCTCAAACACCCACACCGTTTGTGCATTCATGTGTTAATATACACCTGTGGTTAATCGTTTTGACTTTCATCCAATCACCATTTATGTTAACAGGAACCTTTCCAAAGCTAATGAGAACCTAAGAAAAGCCTTTTTATGCAATATACAAAGGGAAAATTACCATAAGTAGGAAGTCTGAGGAGAAATGAAATCCTTAAGCAGAACAGCATAAACTGGATTTCTCTACCTTACAGAAAATTAAATCAGGCAAGTGCAGCTTTTTCTGGGCTGAGGGCCACACTTAATCATTGTGGTACGCATTGGAGGTCCTACTTCCCCAAATTACCTACGAGCCAAGACTTTTTTTAAAAAATCATTTAAATATAGTTGAAATTAAAGGTGGATAAATGGAGATGGCAGGTCAAGTTTATCAGAAGATAAAATAAGGGAAATATGAACAGAAGCAATGTAGGTTTGAACCTATACTTGGCATTGGGATGGGACACCACCAGGAAAACTTAGGGTTATAGAAGCTGGGAAACTGGAAACACATCCTGGAAGAAAACAGTATTTCTGTACTGCTGCTAAGTAAGTTACACAGACATGGACATGAAGGCACCAGAAATCAAGCTCAGCTTGAATAAAACCTTACTTCTTAAAATTAAATATACTGAGTAAAGATATACTATTATTATAACAGCAGTAGTGTGCAATATGGTAAGAGTCTGTGAATCATCCTTGCAGGAGCTGCGTTCAGCACTGATTAATGAGTGATGAGCACAAGCAAGCATTTCTGCTACTAGACTTACTGATGAGGGGGGAGATAAAGAAGGGTAGGGTAGGGTAGGGTAGGGTAGGGTAGGGTAGAGTAGAATAGAGTAGAATAGAATAGAATAGAGTAGAATAGAATAGAATAGAATAGAATAGAATAGAGTAGAGTAGAGTAGAGTAGAGTAGAGTAGAGTAGAGTAGAGTAGAATAGAATAGAATAGAATAGAATAGAATAGAATAGAATATGGAAGGGACCTTGGAGGTCTTCTAGTCCAGCCCCCTGCTCAAGGAGAAGAACCTATATCATTTCAGATAAGTGACTGTCTAGTCTCTTCTTAAAAACCTCCAGTGATGGAGCACCTACAACATCTGATGGCAATCTGTTCCACTGGTTAATTATCCTCACTGTTAGGAAGTTTCTCCTTAATTCTAGGTTGCTTCTCTTTTTGATTAGTTTCCAACCATTGTTTCTTATCCTGCCATCTGGTGCTTTGGAGAATAATTTGGCTCCCTCTTCTTTGTAACAGCCCCTCAAATACTGGAAGTGACATATTCTTCCTCTTTCTGTGCTCAAGGGGCAAACAAAACCTGATATCAGAGGTGGTATTCAGCAGGTTCTGACCAATTCTGGAGAACCAGTAGCGGAAATTTTGAGTAGTTCAGAGAACTGGTAAATATCACCTCTGACTGCCCCATCTATCCTCTGCCTCCTGAGTCCCAGCTGATTGGAAGGAAATGGGGATTTTGCAGTAACCTTCCCCTGGAGTGAGGAGGGAATGGATATTTTACAGTATCCTTCCCCTGGAGTGGGGAGGGAATGGAGATTTTATAGTATCCTTCTCCTGCCACACCCACCAAGCCACACCCACCAAGCCATGCCATGCCCACCAAGCCACACCCACCAAGCCATGCCATGCCCACCAAGACACGCCCACAGAACTGGTAGTAAAAAAAATTGAATCCCACCACTACCTAGTATGTAAAAAATAAGATGGCACAGTACCTTGTAAGACAGAGCAGGGAGCTCCAGTTGTAGCCAGTATTTTCTGCAGGCCACAGTAATACTTCACAAGTACTGATGGTATTTTTCAACAAGGTTGGGCTGTGGAAAGCATTTGTAGAAGAGGTGCATCCTGGCAGAGGCAGCCTTACAACTCATCTCAGGCTGACCCAGCAGGTTGTATAAACCAGATTAATCCATATTTCCTTTTTTATCTCATGCCTTTAGCCTCTAACATTTACTATTTCCTCCTTTTCTGTGCTTTGCATAATGCAATTCCTCCCAAAAGGGAATAGCGTGAAGGATGCATATATAAGCATAGTTATGCTTCTTCGGAGTACCTTGGTACAATTTTACAGTTCACAGGGTTCCTGATTTGCCATGCTTTGTGTACAAACTTTGTGCTCCTTGAGATACACTTAAATTAGAATTAGCTAGTGTAAAGGCCAGCTCTCCCTAAGCCATTGTCTTTAGAGGAAAGTAATGAGAGACATAACTCAAAAAAATAAGTCTCCCTTGATAACAGTGTTTGGTTGAGCTGTCATTTCAATGCCTCAAATCCTGTCTTCAAGGCTTAAAGCAGGGAGAGCAAACTCTGCCTAAGGAAAGTGCAGAACACTGATACCTGAATAGTGTTTATTTATGCTGTTCCCGGGTTTAACCTGGCTAACAGGTGGCGAGAAGGTTGTGTGTTGAAGTCAAAACCTTTTCTGAATCATTGATATTGACAGCCTGATGTATTACTCCCTTCAAAGGGAGCTTCGAGGTCCTGAGAGCAGGAACGTATGCTACATATGAGATGACAACAAAGCAGATTGCCATTGCATTCTAGAATATGTTTGGAGGCGTGGGTGGGGGAGTGGCTGTTATTTTCCAGTGCAAGTTGGAGGAATCAAAAAAAATTATCCCCCTTTAAATAATAAAAAGGACACAGAAAATAAAAAGGGGGAGAACCCCCCAGATCTGGTTCAAGACCCTTCCAAAATGATTGAAAAGCCAACCTGCCTTCCATTGAGGACCTGTATACTGCACGAATCAAGAAGAGGGCCGTGAAAATATTTACAGACCCCTCGCATCCTGGACATAAACTGTTTCAACTCCTACCCTCAAAACGACGCTATAGAGCACTGCACACCAGAACAACTAGACACAAGAACAGTTTTTTCCCGAAGGCCATCACTCTGCTAAACAAATAATTCCATCAACACTGTCAAACTATGTACTGAATCTGCACTACTATTAATCTTCTCATAGTTCCCATCACCAATCTCTTTCCATTTATGACTGTATGACTGTAACTTGTTGCTGGCAATCCTTATGATTTATATTGATATACTGACCATCGATTGTGTTGTAAATGTTGTACCTTGATGAACGTGTCTTTTCTTTTATGTACACTGAGAGCATATGCACCGGGACAGGTTCCTTGTGTGTCCAATCACACTTGGCCAATAAAAATTCTATTCTATTCTATTCTATTCTATTCTGAGTGCAAAACAGTCACTTTCAATGGAAACCACTTGAATTCAAGACGTTTTTCAATTCATTAATTTTTAAAATACAGTACACAAGGGGTGTCAAACTGGCAGCCCACAGGCCAATTGCATCACGCGCAGGCCGTGCTCACCCCAGCCCCGCAAATGGGAAAAATGTCGTGAAATGCCACGTGACAGCAACATGACACCCATGCAGTACACCATCAGGAATATAGGCTCTTTCGTCCTCCTTCCCCTCCCCCCCAAAAAAATCACCTGTGAATTGAACATGTCTTCTTATGTTCTCTGTCGAGAACAGCAGAAATTGTTGAAAACAAAAGAACAGGCTGGAGGTGGTGCTGATCAGCATGGATTCTTTGCCTTTAAAGCTTGGTGCTTGGGGAAGGCTGATTATTAATGAATTTTAATTTAAGGCTTTTTGCAACATCTACACAGAGCTTCTTACTTCTTCCTTTCCTTTCTTATACACTCATCACTTCCTCTCTCATCATCACTGTTCAGTTTTCTTCCCCATTTCCTTTCCTTCCTAATTCAGCTCCCCTTTCTGGATATGTACCAATGCACGTATATCACACATGCACACATTAATTGGGCAAAGAAAAATATCCAGAAATTGGCAGGTTGATAGCATGTATATTTGGAGCATTTGGTGGTGGGAGAGACAGGCTGAAAATCCCATTTTCCTCCTGGAGGGTAAAGAATATTTGTAACAGTTTGCTCTTCCTCCAATTTATCATCTCAAAGCAGGAGGACTAATCAGTACTATTAAAATTGAACCTTACTAGCCACTACCTGGAGGAATTTTTCTCCCTGTTATCAAACTTTTAATAATTCTTTATTTCTTTCCGGTGCTACTTGAGTTTTGTCCAATCCTAGACCTCTTTCTGAAAACAGGGTCGAATATATCATGTCAGGACCACAGCACCATTTTTATAAAAACACATCCAGCTACTTTCCTGAGCCAAATGCTATTTGAAATTCGCAATTTCAAAACTGAAGGAAACTACCTTCCACTTTTTATGTTTTCTGAAGAACTGCCTCACCAAGACTGCTATATAAATATTATGTATCTTAGAGTGCTAAAGGCAATTGGGGAAAAAAGCCATTATTAATTCTGCTTCTGTTTGTCTTCTTTTCCACCTAGTACACTACAGTTCCTTAATATCAAAAAGGTGTCCTTTATTTCTTCTCTTTTCTACTCCCCAGAAATCTAGGTTTCTGCCCAAGGCTGAAAAGAATTCTGAAACATTTTTTTTTTTATTTCTCAAAAGGGAGAATAGACCATTGATTACTAATCAGGTAATAAAAAAAACCTTCTCAGTACTTGACAATTGTCTCTGAATTCAATCATCTCTGAATTTTCTCAGTCTATTCCCGCACTCAATATTTAGATTGTTAAATCAATGCAGAACTCCCAGATGGGGCCTCATGATCTCTCTCCAGTATCCACATCTGACTTAGAATAATGTGTTGTTTTTTTAAAACGAAAAACAAGAATGCTGCAAAAAATAAAGCAGCAGCTTCCTGCTTAATATACAAGAATGCTTCTGGGTTTCACATGACCCCACAGGCATTCTTATAAAATAAAAGGAATTGGTTGCAGCTCAGTGATTTATTTGGAAGGGAACCCAATTTTCCATTCTTTCCCAAGAAAAAAAATCAAGTTGAGGATTTAGCAAGGTAAGCTAAAATATGTTGGGCAATATCATTGGTTTATCTTCTGATCAATTAGTTTTCTGAGACTGATTTTTCCCACTTCCTCATGACTGAATTAAAGTGCTATCTACCAGTGCTTGCACCAGTAGAAAACTATGCTAGCATAAAATTTGCTACCTCCATTGGCAAACCTTACTTTGTGATATTTTTTATTTACAGTGTAGAACGAACATTAAAGACAGGGATTGGTAGCTTCCCTCAGTTTTGTTGCTTTCTACTCAATGGGAAAACATCTTCTAAACTCCTTAATGGAATGGAGATTTTTTTTATTTGTTAAATTTATTTGCTGCCCATCTTATCTTGGGGCTACTCTGGGTGGCTTACAACAATAAAATGGGGGAAAATATAAAAAATGAAAGTATAACAATAACAAAGAAATAAAACAATAAAAATAGACCATGGAAGTACAATAATGTCAGATTTAAAAAGATGAGTGGAGGAGGAGCAGGAAGCACAGAGGGAGGTAGGGTCAGCTAATTAGTCCAGTAGCCACATCCAATGAGGTACTCCCCTCATTGTAAAGTTGACAGATCATTAGACTAGCATGCTTAACCCTCTGTCCAAAATCACACTCATTCGGTACACATTCAAAGAGAATACAACTATTATCGGGGTAGAGATTATTCTGGATTAGCATGAAATCTATGTCAAAAGAAACCCAACCATCAGTTGAACACACCTGCGCAGAATATTTTGCACCAAGCCAAAACTGATTGTCAGATCCATTTTGGATACAGATTTAGTGCTACTATAGAAGAGCATTAAACTTTGATCCAAAGCAAATCTAATCCATATCGTTATGCAGCCCCACTACCACCTCAACTGTTCGGGCTAATCCCTGAGCTGGTATCGGGCTCAGAGACATGGCACATACAGCAGCAGACAAAAGAACTGCTCTGAAAGTTACTGTCCAAGGATGCAGAGAAGCGGAGATGCCTGCATGAACCTGAAGTGGTAAGTAGGCAATGGGCTAATTCCACTTTCCAGTGTTCACCTGACTGCAACACCAGTCAAAGGACTGGTGAAACTGGTCAAACTATATCTATGGGGAAAATGGCAAAGATTAATGCCTGCTTAAAGAGGAAAATCTTTTAAGATGCCTGCTTTAATATCAGAATAGCTAAAGAAAAATTTTAAATGATTCATTTTTAAGTAAAATTTAGACAAAGAGAACCTCATGAGAAAGCAACAAGATGAAGAGGCTTCCGGGATATTATTGTGCCATGCCACAATAACATGTGTGAGAAAAGACCCTTGAGACAGCTATTACCAATAGTACTTATCCCATACCCTCAAAAACTCCTATGTGTCCACCAGTACAAAATGATTGCAGTTTGAGCCTATGTTGTCTTCTTGACCTTTGATTTGATTTGCCTGATATTCTGATGAACTAATATACATTTGTATATTATTTTCTGATTCTCAGTCTAATAAATACATTTGCCTAATATGGGTTTCAAATTATCTGCCCTAATTAATTCATCCCATTATAGCTTCTACTATATAGATCTTGCAGGTATTGTATTGTTACAGGTATTTTTTAAAACCTAATCATTGTAGTCAGTGGGACAAATTCATAAACCAGAGGTAATTTACCTTCTATCATATCTTCATTGCTTCTCCCAAAAAATATTCCTTTTCTTTTCTCTCAAACTATTTCTCTAAATATCTGCAGACTTTTGCAGGTTTGGAATGATCGGAATGTCTAATGTAAAAGAGAAATGTATTTGTACACTGTGCTTATAAAAGACAAAATACCAAGAAGAAGAAGAAGAGGAAGAAAGGATAAGTTCAACACACAGTTTATTTTCAGAAGATCACCTTTAGGACTGTAATCCATCTTGACACGAGGCACAGTTCACTTGCCAGTTTAAGCCCATTTATCATTTAGCTAAAAAATCACTGCTGCATGAAGAAACTATGCTCCAAAATATTTATTTGAAGACTTTTATACATTAATTTACAAAGACTGATGTGTCACAAGAAAGCATAAACCTTTGTTTCGATTGGACAGAAATCCACATTTCTTTCAGAAGCCAGAATTTGGTAGACATTGCAAAGAAAAAATAAATAAACAATGTACTAAATCTTAATCAAAACTATATTGTTGATTATTAAACTTCAATGAAACTGATTTAAGTTTGCTCTCTTTACTTATACAACATTATCGGACAACTGACAATACTGATTTATTTTACTTCAGCATCTAGAAAAGTAACAACAGAATAAAAGAGAAAAGAACTTAACACAAGAAATGGAAGATTTTGCAAACTGTTTTACGGTGACTCAAATAATAACATCAATTCAATTGTAATCTCGATGCCATTTTCTGAAGATGTTGTGGACACATGAATGATTTTGATTTATTTCTAGGGAATTTCTGTCACTTTTAGAGATCAAATCAAAGTATGGGAAATGACCTTGACTTACCTAGAGCAGGATTTCTCAAGCATTATGATATCCCCTAACATGATAAATGAATTTGTGCAAGCTTCTCATGAATAAAACAATGGGGTTAGGAAATGGCCAAGAAAAGAAAGATATACTTGCTAACAGATTTGTGACTTTTATCATACTTTCTAGACTTGGACTTAGTTTTATCAGTGCCATTTTACTTTTTCCCTTACTGTCAACAAGAACTTTCCATTTTGAATGGCTAGAAACTTAAAATAATGCATACAAATACTGAACTTTGCCCATAAGTAGAGATCCTCCAAAGATTGTGAGTATGCTACTATATATCAGACTTAATATTACAAACCAGAGCCCATAGGTTTAACCAGCCCTCAATGCTCACTCCTTGGCAAATGGGAATCCATTGCAAACCGATGCAGATAAAGTAGGGCCAGTTTTTCACAATGTTTTTTCTTTGCCTACACACAACTGATCAGCTTTAAAAATCACACACACACACACACACACACTGAATTGCTTGCAACCCTTTTGGAGGATCACAACCCCCAGTCTCAATATTCCTGTCTTTGGGTATTGTTATCTACAATAGCAAGGAACAGATAGCTGTTATACTAGAAAAGCAGAACGAATACACTGCAAATTAGAATATCACTTTTATGTATTAGGAGACTTGTTTTATATGAAGAATGAAAGTCTACACAAAACACTCTGGAAAGACTTATCGATTTATCTAAAGCAATGGAATAGTGACTGCAAAAGACTGACAAAGCCCAGCCTTTTGGTGGCTGGAGACAGCTGTTAAGTTTTTTTTGGGGGGGGGCTGAACTTTAACATTTAAAGTAACATCTTAAAGTACACTTACTTTTTTTTCATCTATATGATCAGCACTCCCATTCTATTCTTTAGTCTAGCTTCCCTCTTCAAATGTTGGGGTCCTAATTTCCAGAATTTTCAGCTAATTTGTTTTAATCCCAATGCAGTAGATTGGGTAAAAGTGGCTGAGTTATGTCACAATCTAGCTCTGTCCCATTTCAGCTATCTAGGCTTTCTCCAAATCTGAAATAAATGTTGTGAAATGAGAATAAAACTCCTTATGTTATTCTACAATTTCTTGAATTTCTTGTATCAAAAGAGGTCATGATGTAGTTATGCCACTGCTATCATTGGGAATGTGATATGAAACATTATTTAATTAGAAAATCTGAAATGGAACTATATCCTTATTTCTTCCTCCGTAAATTTATATTTAACCCATGCAGAACGAAAATATAATCAGCTATTTCATCAGTTACAGGGGCCAATTATTTCCCAATCATTTTTAGATAGTTCATGATTGACTGAAGAATTAATGTCTAAGCAGAAATCCTTGAAAATGATCACTTCTAGAATTTTTAAACACAAAGATTTCAAAGTCAAGCCTTGAGCAAAAACAAATTAGTCATACAAGAATACAGTACCAAAACATTTAATAACCATCCAACCAATTATTATAGAAACATCACAATAAAAATCAAGAACAAAGTCACTGTAACATTAAGCTAGCATTTTTAGTGTAAGCAAATAAAAATAAAGCATAGTAGGAAAATCATGCTATATGTATAGAAACACTAAAGATGCAAAATAAAAAGCATTACTTTGACGGTTAGCATCTCTCAAAGTTTACTCAAGAAGATTGGCAAATCTCCAAAAAGAGAGTTGCTAAAGGTTATTTTGTTTTCTCCCTCTCTTTTCAGGTCAGTCAATTTAAGGATTATGATTTGGGATTTATTTTTAATGTCAAAAAGCACTCAAACTATTTTAAGTAAAATTGTGAGAAAACATCTTCTCCAGTTGGGGGGATGTTTTGTGGTAGAGGGGAAAAAAAACTCTAAGCCTTTGAAAGAATGCATTTATAAAATGGAATCTAGTCCGTATGTTGCTATAGCTTTATTGTTTTTTACCTGTCATAGAATTATTATTCTTGTTATAGAACTCATGCTTGACATTCTTTACCCTCTCAGGACAATCTAACTTCTAACATGGTAGGCTTTATCATTTTTAACAAAATATCATTCATAATCTCAACGCTGAGGAGGATATTTATAAACCCTCGCAAGGCCTTCAGAGGGAAAATTTATAGTTGTTCATCCTCAAATGAACTTTGCTCATTTTATTGCCAATATATTTCAAAGATCTAGAAGGGACTATGTAGGCCATCAAGTAACCCTCTGTTTTCTCCAAGACTCCAAATTAAAAATATATGACAGATTTAATCAGTAAAAGTCCACCTCTTCTATAGTATAACTGATTTCCCGTGTCAAACAGCTTTTACTAGGAATGGGGGAGTGGGAGCAGAATGAAAAAAAGCACTGTCATAACTAGCCCTGCCAGCTTCCTTTTTTGTATAAATCCTGACATCACTATACATCTCCAAGAGAGAAGATATTGTAATATCATAACAATGGTTTCACTACTGCAACAAAAGTAGCAAGATTCTGGGGCTGTGCGTGGTTCTTTACATTTGGAAAGTTTTCCGTATTGTACAACCTTCATTGCCTTCCTGTATCTTATAGCCATTATTTTACATCCTAAATCTGAAATGATAAAGGAGAAGACTTGGCATTCCTTCAAGTATTGGAAGAGCGCTATCATATCTTCTTCTATCTTCAAAATTCATGGGTTCCAATGATTTAACAGGTTAGTCAATAAAACTTTTTAACTTTCCAATGTTTACAGTATATAAATTTAACCTCTGAAGAATAATAACTTCCCATTTACTAGAAGACTGAACAAATACATGTGAAGTGACAAATTTACAAGAACAAGACATATTTACAAATCTAATATACCACAGAGGCTGCAAATTATTCTTTGCAATGTCACATACTTTCATTCTCCACCAACTTCAACCATTAAATATAAGCCTTTTTTTTACCATTCAATAGAAAATCATTTAAATGTGCTAGGTACCAGGTGAAACGAGTAAATGAAAAATACAATTTCAGCTAAACAGTTAAACACAGTGGGGCGAAGATAAAATGAATATTTCAGAATAAGCTAATTTCCTTGAAGTGGATCAAAGATAAAGGCAGAATGCATCAGTTATCACAGCAAACAAGAGGAAAACCTATTACACACTAAATCCATCAGGGCGTTCTACAATTTCGTAAACAACAAACTTAAAGACTCAAGATCCATCCCACCACTAAAAGGACCAAACGGGAAAGACTGTAATGATGAAACCGTTAAGGCCAACCTCTTCAACATATTCTTCGGTTCAGTCTTTGTAAACAGCAATGGCTCATGCCCCTCATTTCCCAATCGTACCATAACTACTCCACAACAATCTACAACATGTCGATTTCACAGAAGATGCCGTTGAAAAGGCACTACACAACCTAAAACCATCTCTATCGATTGGCCCTGATGGATTATGTGCTTACTTCCTAAATAAGCTCTCAACTACCATAGCAGAACCACTTAGCATAATCTACGAAATATCTATCAGAACTAGTTCCTTACCTAACTTATGGTCACTAGCCACAGTCATCCCTATCTTCAAAAAGGGTGAGCCCAGCCTAGTTGATAATTACAGACCAATCTCATTGTTGTGTCACCTGCAAAGTCATGGAATCAATCATAAATCAATCCATTACCCTCTATTTAGAAACTAACAACCTACTCTCTAACAAGCAATTTGGTTTTAGAAAAAAATTGTCCTGCAACCTGCAACTATTACACTGCAAAAACATATGGACTTCAAAACTTGACCAGGGTAAATCAATAGATGTAATTTATATAGACTTCTGTAAAGCCTTCGATTCAGTGGTTACACCACAAGCTACTTTTAAAATTGAAATCTTATGGCATTTCCGGATTCCTGCATAAGTGGATAGCTGTGTTCCTATCAAAAAGGCAGCAAGTAGTCAAAATAGTGAATGCCTTATCTAACCCTGCACCTGTTAACAGTGGTGTCCCCCAAGGCAGCATTTTAGGACCCACACTCTTTATATTTTATATAAATGACCTTTGCAATCATATTATAAGCAACTGCATTCTCTTTGCAGATGATATAAAACTATTCAACACCACTGACAATGCTGCTACTCTGCAAAAAGACCTTGACTATGTGTCAGAATGGTCAAACAATTGGCAACTCCATATCTCAACCAACAAATGCTCTGTCTTACACATTGGCAAAAAAAATCAGAACACAAAATACAAGCTGGATGGATATGACCTAAGAGACAACCCTCACTCTGTCAAAGACCCTGGAGTACTCATCTCAAATGACCTAAGTGCCAGAGCTCACTGTAACAGCATTGCTAAAAAAAGTATTAAGAGTTGTTAACCTAATCTTGTGTAGCTTCTTCTCTGGTAATATTGAACTGCAAACTAGGGCATACAAAACTTTTGCCAGACCAACTCTTGAATACAGCTCATCTGTCTAGAACCCACACTGCATATCAGACATTAATACAACTGAACGAGTCCAGAGATATTTCACAGGAAGAGTCCTCCACTCCTCTGCTCGCAACAAAATACCTTCACTCCTCTGCTCACAACAAAATACCTTATGCCACTAGACTCAAAATTTTGGGCTTAGACAACTTAGAACTTTGCGTCTTTGGTCTCACCTAAGCATAGTACATAAAATGATCTGCTACAATGTCCTACCAATGAATACTTCAGCTTCAACCAAAACAATACAAAAGCACACCATAGATACAAACTCATGGTAAACCGATCCAAACTAGACTGCAGAAAATACGACTTCAGTAAGAGTTGTCAACGCCCGGAATGCACTACCTGACTCTGTGGTTTCTTCTCCAAATCCCCAAAACTTTAACCTTAGACTGTCTACTGTAGACCTCACCCATTCCTAAGAGGTCTTTAAGTGGCGTGTATAAGCGCACCAGCGTGCCTACCGTCCAGGGGTGAAATCTTAAAATTTTGCCTACTGGTTCTGTGGGCGTGGCTTAATGGGTGGGCGTGGCTTGGTGGTCAGATGGCTGGGTGGGCGTGGCCAATAACAATAAATAATAAAAATAATAAACAAAGTATAAAAAGCAATAAGAGGTACCAAAAACCAACTTTCACACTTTACACACACACACAACATAACACAACACAACTGACTCATACACAGTGTAAAAGCAGCTGCACTTCACACAGCCACAAAAAGCTCAAAAACCAACTTTCACACTTTACACAAACACAACACAACTGACACACACACACACACACACACACACACAAAATGCCACATACAGCTTTCTGAGATTTTGTGTGTTTGTGTAGTTAGAGTGAAACACTACAGAAACACACCAAATCTCAGAAAGCTGCACAAATATTTTATTTTATTAGTTTAGTTTAGTTTAGTTTAGTTTAGTTTAGTTTAGTTTAGTTTAGTTTAGTTTAGTGTGGACTTCAATTCCCAGAGTTCCTCAGCCAGCAAAGCCAGCCAGCATTAGTTGATCATGAGGAAATAGATTAGCTAAGCAATTGATTCTGTCTGGCTGAAAGTGAAACTGGGGCTTTCGGGCTGGAAAAAAAGCCATGTGTTCATCAGTAATCAGGTAAGTGGCTTAGAATCTCTACTCTTACTTGTAGAAAACATGTTTTCTACAAGTAAGAGTACAAGTAAGGTTCTGCTGATGAGGAATTCAGGTGAGATCGCCAGAAGAGACTTTAATTTTTTTTTTTAAGTTTAAAGGCTCTGCCAATCTCAGCTGAAGGTGGGATCCTCAAAGGCTTTTTTTTACTTTTAAAGGCATGTTTCAGCTGAAGAAAAACCGGCTTTTAAAAGTATTAAAAAAAACCTCTGCTGATGGTGCGGCTCAGCAGAGGCAGGGGGGATGGGGCCAGGGATTTTTGCTATCAGTCCTCCGAACCAGCAGCCGCCCTCACTACCGGATTGCGCGAGCCGGTCCGAACAGGGAGCATTTCACCCCTGCTACCGTCCCTATTCTAATGTTTTATTTTATTCATATCCTTTACATGTATTTATAATTATGTTTACACTTGTATCTGTCATAAAATACATGCTTCATGAAATAAAATAAATAAATAAACAAAAATAAATAAAAATTTGTAAACTAAGGTAGTAAAACAGGCTGTGTCGAGGTCAAGCATTCTGAACTATCAAAGAAAGGAAAGGAAAAAGTTAAAACTTATTACCAAATGCACTTTGTAATCCAACTATGCTTTACTCAACTTTAGATGCATTAGCTACATTAAATTAACTCAAAAGGCTAACACCTAGCCTGTATGAAATTTGCATCTTAGATCAAGACTAAATTAGCCTAAATTAGCCATAGCTTAATCTCATTCAAAATAATGGCATAACAATAAATAATAAATAAATAAATAAAGCCTCTGGTGGCTCAGCAGACTAAGTCTGTCTGTTATTAACACAGCTGCTTGCAATTACTGCAAGTTCAAGTCCCACCAGGCCCAAGGTTGACTCAGCCTTCCATCCTTTATAAGGTAGGTAAAATGAGGACCCAGATTGTTGGGGGCAATAAAAGTTGACTTTGTATATAATATACAAATGGATGAAGACTATTGCTTAACACAGTGTAAGCCGCCCTGAGTCTTCAGAGAAGGGCAGGGTATAAATTCAATTTTTTTAAAAAAATGACTAAATTGCATTGGTTACCAGTTGACTTTTTTTTGTTTTTGTTTACATTTATATCCCGCCCTTCTCCAAAGACTCAGGGCGGCTTACAATGTATCTTTCAAGTGCAATTCAAACTTGGTGGTTATCACCTTTAAAACCATTCAACACATAGGACCTAGGTATTCAAGAGATCATCAATCTCCATTGTGTCTGGCTATCCTGTTTGATCTGACAGAGTTGCCATGTTCCAGATCCCAGTGATAAAACAATCTCATCTCATGACATCCAGCAAGCAGGTCTTCTCTGTGACTGCTTGGCCTCCTAAAACAGCATTTCTCCTGAATGGACTTATTCAAAAAAAAACCTTTAAACCTGGACTAATTTGGATGACGGCTTCCTTATGAGCATTCTTGTCAATGTGAAGGCATTTTGATTCTTCTGTGTCACTTAGCTTTTGTTGAATTGTTATTGTTTTAACTATTTTTAATCCTCTATGCTGCTTAGAGACTTTTGAATCGGGCAGCCTTATAAATTAAAGTCTGATTTAATTGGAATCTGAATCTAAATGGAATTAAAGCATGGCTAACAATGTTTCCAGACCAGAGGTGGGTTTCAGCAGGTTCTGACCAGTTCTGGAGAACCGGTAGCAGAAATTTTGAGTAGTTCGGAGAACCGGTAGTAAAAATTCTGACTGGGCCCGCCCCCATCTATTCTCTGCATCCAGAGTCCCAGCTGATTGGGAGGAAATGGAGATTTTACAGTATTCTTCCCCTGGAGTGCGGTGGGAATGGCGATTTTACAGTATCCTTCCCCTGCCACACCCACCAAGCCACGCCAACCAAGCCATGCCACACCCACAGAACCGGTAGTAAAAAAATTTGAAACCCACGACTGTTCCAGAAATATCTTAAATTATGCAATCTTTCATTTTCATTAAAAAAAAAAATCACCCAGAGGACAGATGGGATACTTCGGAAGATATCATTTTTCCATTGAAGTTTCCTGTAATTTTCTACTACAATACCTGTTCCAATACTTTTCCTATTAAAAAAAATACATAGAAGAGCTAGAATAATGATAATGTTTATGACTGGTAGCACAATGAAGTTTCTATTAATAAATATCTGTAGTGTGGGCACAAACATACACAAACACTACAACCCTATAGAACAGCTGAGGAAACTAACAGGTCACGTTATGTGCCAGAATGTCAAACATTACCTGGGAGAGCTAATGGCCATGAGCTGCATTCCAACTGTAGGAAAGTAAATTGCACCCATTCATACAAATAGAAATAACCTACCCAAAAGTCTTACAATGCATCATTGGAATTGTCTGGAAATTAGTTTCTTTCCCTTTTCTCTCATACCCGCTTCAACTTTTCTGTTATTCAGCTTGGAGGAAGATTATTCTGAGGTGTACTTTTTACAGAAAATGCACAGCAAGAGAGATAATTTCTTCTAAATGTTCTGAAACCTTTTTTCTGGAGTTCAGAGCAATGATGGCCACCAGCAGCCGATCATCCAATGAGAACACAGAAAGCAATGCCAAAGTAGAATGTGCCAATCATTGGTATTTTAATTAGCAGCAAGAGGCTATGGCAACTGAAAAACACTTTACAGCTATGAACACCTGCAGGCTTCACTGCAGAGAATTGCTTGCAAAAGCCCAGTGCAAAAGATTTGATAGCGGGTGTTGGAGCCCAGGAGTCATTTTTAGCTATGTGCAGGTGTGTGAATCACCTGTTGGAATTAGAGGGAAGAAGGAGTGAACATTTTTGTTCTCCTAGAAAATACTTGCCCAACCACCATTTCACGTAATTTACATTTAAATGGAATTTGTTCATGGATATTATTTTGCTAGTCTTAGTGTGTATTGTTCTTTTCTTATTGCATCTCAAAGAAAGTCTTCAAAACGTTTGGCTCTCCTCTTTGCTTTTTTTTAAAGGGATGTTTAGTTGTTGTCATTTTGTTATATCTTTCCCAAATTAACTTGCTCAATCCCAGATATTGTAAAGTGAAACTAAATTTTTAAAAATATTTCAACTCAATGTCCAGCCTATTTTTGGAACATATTGCTCTGTCCAAACTAGAAAAAGGACCAAAAGGTGTGACCATATTAATTCCCTTGGACGCTTCCATGATTTTCACCATATACGGTATCCTTCCTAAATTAGTTTAATGAAGAGAAGTGGAAGTACTCTGCATTGCATTGATTTTGCCTCTTTTGTGGGTAGTCCATTCCAGAAGATAATGCTGATGTTATTATTGCACTAAATTATATGGGTGGAAACAGCTTAAACATTTGGAATTTTATTGTCAGGGTTCCAACTAACACCCCCAACCAAGTAAGATTCCGAGGCTAGCAGTTCCTCAAAGTTCCATTTTATTAGAAATAACATATTGGCACCTCTGTGAAAACCCGAATCTGAAAGCCCCCGGGTTTTCCCCACCCAAAGGAAAGTCAAAGTCCCTTCCCATATCCATCACATCGTCCAATCAATCCACCGTCCCAACTGGAGATGTTTCCCAGTCACACCTCTCCAGGTGCAGGTTGAACGTCCTTGAGTCCCAGAGAAAAAAATGTTGTGATGGCTAATTATCTCTACCCATTCCCTGCAATCCCCTCCCAGTTTTCCACAGCAGGCCTGTGCACTAAATGTGGCAGCCCTGAAGATCCAAAGAGAAAGATGGCCTCCAGGGCTGACATTTATTTTACAGTATTTTATCTTCCATAGTTTTCAATATATACATTAAACTGCTGAGAATGATCATTTATTCACTAAGGAGAGAAAGTACACTTACGATATCTCTCACTACAGAAGGGTAGTTTCTGGTTAACCTGTCAAGAGGGTTTAACTAGAATCTAACGAAGTGGAAATTTTATTGATTTATTTATTCCATTTATATGGCCACTCATCTTAGGTTCATGACTCTGGACAGCTAACAATAATTAAAAGATCAAAAAAAAGTGTAAAAAAACAGAAAACAATTTTTAAAATACATATAATAATAATAATAATAATAATAATAATAATAATAATAATAATAATAATAATAATAATAATAATAATAATAATAATAATAATAATAATAATTTAATTTATAGACCGCCCTTCTCCCGAAGGACTCAGGGCGGTGAACAGCCAGTTAAAATACAGAAAAACAGACAATATTAAAACAACCCTTAAAAAACTCATTCAATTGGCCAAGACTAAAACACAATTACCCCCTATAAATTATTAAAACTTTTAAAACCCCAATTAATCAGATTAAAAAATTTTTAAAGATCAAGCCAGTCCAGCGAGATGGAACAAATAGGTTTTAAGTTCGCGGCGAAAGGTCCTAAGGTCAGACAATTGTCGAAGTCCAGGGGGAAGCTCGTTCCACAGGGTAGGAGCCCCCACAGAGAAGGCCCTCCCTCTGGGGGCCGCCAGTCGACATTGTTTGGCTGACGGCACCCTAAGGAGTCCCTCTCTGTGAGAATGCACCGGTCGCTGAGAGATTGAAGCCGGCAGACCACAGCCAAGAAAACAAAACAGCAGTGCAAATGAGCACAACTATTGCACTGGCTGTAATGAACTGTGAGAATAACCTTGAGAGACAGGAGGAGGAGCTGTAGCCATGTAGCTATAGCTGTAGTCAAACAAGAGATGTCTCAGCCCACAGAAGGAATGGGTGAAAACATCTCAGAAGGGACCCTCCGTACTTCACTGGAAAATAAAGGCAAGAGAGGGGAGAAGTGCTCAGATTTAAATGATTATGTTATTGCAACCTTACAATAAAAGTAATTATATTGTTGGTTTCTTGTCTGAATTCCTCAAAGGGGTGACACAGTTAAAAAATCATGTGTTTAAGGCCTCAAGAAATACTAAAATGGTTTTGGCCAATCTAGTATCTGGGGGAAAGAGATTGTAAATCGTGGACATTACAGCAGAAAAGGCTCTCTTTCTTGCCCCCGCCCCAGATTGCACTCCTAAATAGGCAGAATTTGGAGCACACTCTTTCTGATGGGCCTAATGGGGCAGGTAGACATAATTGGGAGGAGGTGGTCCCTCAAATAGCCCAGTCCCATGCCAGCTGAAGGCAAATAACAAACTCATAAGTAGTAGGTTTAATACAGCAGCAAAATGATGTGTTTTAGAAATTACAACTTTAACAAAGAAAATACAGAAGTAAACAAAAAGGGAAACTGAACACAGAAAATCTAACCTGCTGTCTTAAATGTCTCTACATTAATGCATAAAGTATGGGTTAAATAAAATACGCTAGACCTCATAAATCACAAAAGAAGTAGCACCCAAAGGCAGGACAAGAAGCAATGATGGAACCTAATCAAGGAGAGAAGCAATCTAGAACTAAGGAGAAATTTCCTGATAGAACAATTAATCAGTGGAACAACTTGCCTCCAGAAGTTGTGAATGATCCAACATTGGAAGTTTTTAAGAAGTGACTGGACAACCATTTATCTGAAATAGTATAGGGTTTCCTACTTGAACAGGGGGTTGGACTAGAAGACCTCCATGGTCCCTTCCAACTCTGTAATTCTATTATTCTGTTAAGAATAATATAACAGGAATTATATATATATATGGCTGGATGAATCCAGTGGAACATGGAGTTGGTATACTTCCTTTCTAAGGAACAGGAAATTGGAAAAAGGAGGTGGTATAGCACTGAATATATCAGGATTAAACTTACATGTAGAGATATCCCTTCACCTGATGGTACTTTGAGGACTGAAAGCAACTAGGTTAAAAGAGCAAGCTAACAGAAAGGTATCTTGCTAGACGTCTGCAACAGATCACCAAGCCAGTCAGAAAAGGTAAATAAAGATTTATTAGATAACTGAAGCCACAGAGAACCATGAACTGGTTGTGATGGGAAATTTCAACTGCCCAGATATTGATTGGAAAACTAATTTCACCAAACATAAGATTTCAAATCAATACTTGATTTGTACTGGAGATATATTTTCTTTGAAAAGTTTGTGGTAGGCATAAGAAATCTACATCTTGGATTTGGCCCTTATAAACAGGGAGGAGTTGATTAATATATTAAAACACTAACTTTCAATGCAAGTAAGCACATGTTGTTAAGAGTCACTGATTTTAATAAAAAAAAGCTTAGAAAAAAGTTAATCACAAACATGGTTTTTAAAATGACCAATTTTAATAAATTAAGATAAATAAGAAGGAAGCAACCATGGGAAGAAAATCTTAAAGGCAAATTTGTTGCGGCATGTTGGGACTTCTAAAAATTAAAGATAGCACAGTCTCAAACAATGCCAGTGAGGAAGAAAACCAGGAGACACCTAAGGAGCTAATGTGGTTTGATAGGCAGGTCACAAAGGAGCTGAGACTAAAGACAGATGCTTCTTCAAATGGAAGGATGGGCTAACAAGCAAGGAGATATATGAAGTTTCAGCTCAGAAATATAAGAGTGAGATAAGAAAAGCAAGTATGATAAATGTATTTTATTTATTTGAAAGATTTGAATGGCTGACCATCTTAAAAAAACAACTCTAGGCAGTTCACAATAATAAAACTTCAAATTATTGTGGGGAATATTTGTAGCTCAGGGTTGAAATATGGAGTCCTTGATGCTCTCTGAGCTTGATTGCTTTCTTGCAAACACTGATGATGTTACCTAGTTCGGTAATGAAATGTCTGCAAGAAAACAGCCAAGCTCAGACCCCACTACAAAATATAGAAAATGTAAAAACATAAAATTGTAAAACACAACCAAAACCTGGCACTTCTGACACCCTCTTAGGATGTTCCAATAACCAACTCAAACCACTCTCACACTACCCCCCATGCCTGGGTAAAAAGCCAAGTCTTGATGGCCTTCTAGAATGAGCTAGAGATATAGAATCGAGCAAAAAGGGGTTCTTCAAATATGTCAACAGCAGGAGGAACAGTGCTCCAAGCTTGTTTCAACTGAATACATATTAATGTATTAATCCATGAGGAAGCAGAGGAACTCAACTCCCATTTTACTTCTCTCTTTACACTCAAATAAAATGCTGATTTGAATAGTGTACATAGGGAATGAACCAAGGGGGAACAGGGAGGCAAGATTTACAAGTCAGTAAGGAAGTGATTAAAAAAAATCTTCCAACTAAATTAAAAACTTTCAGATCTTCAGGTCCTAATGAATGAAATACACCCTCAAATAATGAAGGCTTGCTGAAGAGCTTTGGGACTCTTGTCAATTATCTTTGAAGAGCGCTGGAGAAGTTCCAAAGGACTGGAAAAGAGCAAGTGCAGATCCCTTTTTTAACGAAAAAATAAAGAAAAGATCAACCAGTGAGCCTATCATTAAGATCCCTTAAGTTTTTTAAAGCAGATAATAAAAGCATTTTGAAAACAATGCTTGATTGACAAAGCATGACTTCATCAAAACTTGGTCATTTGAGATGACTCTTATCTCTTCCTTTCACAGAGGGAATGCTATGGTAATCTGCCTTGATTTCAGCAAAACCTGTGGCAAAGATCCCTTGGCATTTTTACTGACAAACTGTTAAAAGTGTGTTTTAGATGGTACTACAGAAAGATGGGTTCAAACTGCTTTGCTAACTGCAGTCAGAAACTGAATATGAATGGTTCTATATCAATTGGGAAAACAGTAACCAGTAATCCTACAAAGATCGTTCTTGGGGTAGTATTATTCAATATTTTTAGCAGGGGTGAAATCCAGCAGGTTCTGACAGGTTCTGGAGAACTACTAGTGGAAATTTTGAATAGTTCGGAGAACCAGCAAATACCACCTCTGGCTGGCCCCAGAGTGGGGTGGGAATGGGGATTTTGCAGTATCCTTCCCCTAGAGTGGGGTGGGAATGGGGATTTTGCAGTATCCTTCCCCTAGAGTGGGGTGGGAATGGGGATTTTGCAGTATCCTTCTCCAGGAGTGGGGAGGGAATGGGGATTTTGCAGTATCCTTCCCCTGGAGTGGCGTGGGAATGGGGATTTTGCAGTATGCTTCCCCTGCCACACCTACCGAGACACACCACACCCACCAAGCCACGCCCACAGAATCGGTAAAAAAAAATGGATTTCACCACTGATATTTAGTAGTAAACCTAGTTATTAAAGTAATGCTCTTATCCAATTTGTGGATTACACAATGTCAAAATAAGAACATAGATACCTCCCACTCATAAGGTTGAGAGTTCGATCCTAAGCAGCAACAGATGTTTCTCTTTCAGGACATAAAGAGAAAATATCTTCTGCAAATAGGCATCAGGAAGGACATCCAGCCAGTAAATGCTCAGCTCCATTCAGTCACCCCAATTCCATCCTGATAAAAAGGGATTACATATATGTACATACGTACATAAATACACACACACACACACACACACACACATATATTCAAATTCAAATATATATACACACACACATACATACATACACACACACAGAGTGTATATATAGTATGTGATTTTATGTACACTGGGAGCATATGCACCAAGACAAATTCCTTGTGTGTCCAATCACACTTGGCCAACACTTGGCCAACAAAAATTTTATTCTATTCTAATTTATATAATATCAATATAGATTATATACTTTCTGGGCGTTACAATTCAGAGATCAAGTATTTGATCCATTCTCTTCCTAAAGTGTCAAGTACCATGCAGCTAGGCAAGACGAAACAAGGAAAAGATATACATTGATTAGGTTATGTTTAATGCTCATCTGAAGTAAATGCAGAATCTTCCAAACTATAATAAGAATTTCCCAGGCTCATTTATACTGAGTTAGTTAAAGTTAATTGAATATATTGAGCTGCTTTTCCTCATCCCTATCTGGGCTTAGTTGCTTTTATGAACTAAACTGTCAACTGATTCACTTCATGTCAATGTACTGTGCATATTTCTGAATCAGTCAGGCTATTTTTAAACAAAACTGGCTATCATTCCAGGTAACTGCAGGGGCCACACAGAGGGTCTGGGAGGGCAAAAAATGGGCCTACTGGAGGTTCCAGAAGTCCGGAAACGGGCTTGTTTCTGGCCTCTGGAGGGCCTCTGGGGCTCAGGGGAAGCAGTTATCGCCCTCCCTGAGGCTCAAGGAAAGCCTCCGGAGCCTGGGGTGGGCAAAAAAACCCGCCCCCCCATGGTGCAGGCAGCCGACTAGGCCATACCCACCATGACCACCCCGAGCCCAGCAATGGGGCAGCAAACCCGTTGCTAAAGGATCTGAAGCCCACGCTTGGCTGAAATATATTGTATATTACAAAAGAAATCTTCTTGAATACAAAAATTGCTGCATCTAGCACAAAGGAAAGGGTTTACTGATTACAAAAAAGAACGAAGAAATAGTGCCAAACAGAAAAACAGTTAAAAAGAAAATGAATAAAATTTTGTTACAATTGCAAAGCATTCATTTATGTTTTTCTGTGGGAAAGTATCACTTAAATGAAGAGTTCATTCTATTTTTCTTAGTTTCTAGGGAAATGGAATATTAACTTACAACACAAACTGTGACTCGTAATTCCATGTAGTACTAAAATGCACAAGCCTTTCCTTCCTCAAGCAGTGTCACTACTGGCTACCTCTTGAAATATCCACTCCCACCATTTTAGGATTGTTAAAATAAATACAAGGAACACTGCATGTGGTTTCTCTTATTCCTTGCTGAAGCATTTTGAGTGAGAAGCATCAAAATGTTTTTCTTTTAGAATGTGTTCTGATAATCAGGCTGTTTTGGATTTTATGCAAACCAAATTTCTCCTTTTATGTGCTGAAATGCCTCGATAATGTTGATAACCTTACAAACTCATACATTTTTAAACAGAACAATTCCTTGCTGGGTGTATGAAATCAATCTGCTTTTTAAAGAGATGCAAGCAATGGATAAGTTCTCAAGACATAATCACAGGCAACTAAGGGGAAGTTTACCTCCTGATTTAAAAACTGAGAACACCATATGAATATGCCCTTAGAATATGAAGCAGTGTGTTGTAGATAACACAATGCACATATTCTTGGATCTACCCAGCACACCAAGTCATGATAGGTCTTGTTTGTTTCTGACAAGTATGTGGACATTTTGGCTTATAAACTATGGGTTATTGCTACAAAACGCATTTTCTTGGGAAAAAATAAGGGACAAGCCAGGAAAAGGAGCAAACCAGAAAAAGGCTCATAAGGATTTTTTTAAAAGGTTTATGTTTATAGGTTTGTTTTTGAAAGGAAAATTCAAGAACAAAAACATAAAAGTAATCAAATTAAATCAATCTATAGGATAACTTTCTGATATAAAGGACTACCCTTTATAATCAAGGTTACATGGTAACTGTAGTTATAGCTTATTGGGAACTCAGCCAACTGTGCTTTTTTTCATAAACCATGATTAGCAATCAGGACTTAGTATGATGACTTGAGGCCACAGAAAAAGCTTAGTAAAGAACTGAAAACAAAAAGGGCACCTATAAGCAGTGAAAAGGGTGCCAAACCACAAAGGAAGGGATTAGACAAGTACTCCAGAATCTCAAGGCTTCAGTCAGGAAAGCAAAAACTCAGAATGTACTCAGTTAACAAAACAGACTAACAACATCTTAAAAGAGTTGCCTCAAAGATGTTCAGAGCAAAAAGAAAAAGAACTAGAACTACACAATGAAAAGAGAAAGATGCTAACAAGAAACCAAAAAAGGGCTACTCGGTTATTTTGGACCAGTCTTCCTCAACCAATGTTTCAGTTGGAATTCATAAGACAAGAGAAACAATAGGAATAAATAGTATAAATTTACAATGACATTTAAAGCTAACATTGGCACCAATTGCCCAATTGACTTATTTAAATTAATCCAGTTCAAGCCCTTCCAGAAGAGCCAGAGTTTTATCATATCTGAAAAACCATGAAAAATGGTCCCAACTCCAGAGACAATCTGTTGCATAAGAGGGATACCTCCCGAGCAAATGCCTGACATCGGATCCCCTCCAGCCATACTGTATATCTGAAGCAGAAGCTCTCTGACTGTACAGATCAGGCAGACTGGATCTATTTGAGAAAGAACGCTGATAAGCTAGCTCGTGATATATGGGCAGGGAGACATGATAGTTAAGTCATGTCTTTATCTTACAAAAATGCTGTGAAAGGGCCTGAAGTGGATAGCTTATGCAAGGAAGCTCACCAATTGAGCACGGGGCTAGATTTCAAGGCCTAAAAGGTCCCTTCTAACTTGTTGATTCTATGATTCTATGCCATAGAAAATGTACTGCCCTACTGCATTTAGTTATCGAAATCCACATTTTCAATTTTCAATTGAAGCATTCAAACAGGAGCAATGAGTATCTTAATGTTTCTGGAAGCCTAATTTTTATTTGATTAATTCTTAGTATCTAAAATCCAAAGCTCTCCCAAACAAGGCATCTGCCAAATTATATGGAGTACTTGAAAAATTATTATGTATAAAATTACTGAAAATTGCCTCTGTATATGGCTGATGGATCCTCAACCAGTAGTAACAGATGGCCAACTTGATATGAGCTCACAAAGGAAGCAGTGGCACCACTCATTAATGCTTGCATAGCAAATCACCAGGAAATCTCAGGACCTTAGGCCAGGCTGTAGGAAACAAAACATATCCTCGGAAAAGGGGATGGCATACCACTTCAGTACTGTTGATAAAGAAATTACATAAATGTGGCCATAAAGATACTATAAGTATCTGCTGAAAACCACTATAGAGTTTTCCTATTTGTAGTCAATAGAGTCGTTAAACTATACGTACCACAAACCACCACCAAAATCAGAAAAAAAAATTATCCATATCAATAAAAAAGCTCCAATCCAAAAAAAAAAAAATCCCTCTGGCGAAGAAACAAAACTGGCTATGTAACCAACTTCAGAAACTGCTACAAAAATATATGCAACCAAATAAAAATTGAATGCACCAATTACCACACTAAACAAGAAGAAGACCTTCTGTGCACAAAATCCAATCGTGCTTTTTATAATTTTGTGAACAACAAACTTAAAGACTCGAGATCCATCCCACCACTAAAAGGATCTAATGGCAAAGAATATAATGATGAAACAGTTAAAGCAAATCTCTTTAACACATTCTTCGGCTCAGTATTTGTTAACAGTAATGGCTCATACCCATCATTCCCCAGTCATATCAACAATGAGTACAATGACCTAACACAAATAGATTTCACAGAAGATAATGTCGAAAAGGCCCTTCGCAAACTGAAACCATCTTTATCTATTGGACCTGATGGTCTATATGCATACTTCTTAATGAAACTTTCTACTAACTTAGCAGAACCCCTAAGCATAATCTTTGAAAAAGCTTTCACGACCAGCTCCCTTCCCAAACTTTGGTCACTAGCCACAGTCATCCCTGTCTTCAAAAAAGGAGACCCTAGCCTAGTTGAAAATTACAGACCAATCTCTTTATGCTGCATCACCTGCAAAGTAATGGAATCAATCCTCAACCAATCCATTACCCTCCACCTAAAAACAAACAACCTACTCTCTAATAAACAATTTGGTTTCAGAAAAAAATTATCATGTAACTTACAACTTCTTCACTGCAAAAACATATGGACTACAAATCTCGATCAAGGCAAAACAATAGATGCAATCTACATAGACTTCTGTAAGGCTTTTGACTCAGTAGTACATGATAAACTACTCCTAAAACTAAAATCCTATGGCATTTCAGGACCCCTCCACAATTGGATAACTGCTTTCCTATCAAACAGACAACAAGTGGTCAAAATAGGCAATGCTCTATCAAATCCTGTTCCTGTCAAAAGCGGCGTTCCCCAAGGCAGCATTCTTGGACCAACTCTCTTCATATTATACATTAATGATCTCTGTGACCATTTGACAAGTAATTGTGTTCTCTTTGCTGATGATGTCAAACTATTTAATACCACCAACAATACAACTACCCCTCAAAAAGACCTTGACTTTGTATCAGAATGGTCTAAAACTTGGCAACTCCAAATCTCAACCAGCACATGCTCAGTTTTACATATTGGAAAAAAGAACCCAAACACTAAGTACAAGCTTGATGGATATTACCTTACAGATGACCCTCATCCTGTTAAAGACCTTGGAGTTTTCATATCAAATGATCTAAGTGTCAAAGCCCACTGCAACTACATTGCAAAAAAGGCTCTAAGAGTTATAAACCTAATCTTGCGTAGCTTCTTTTCCAAAAACACTACACTACTAACCAGAGCATATAAAACATTTGCTAGACCAATTCTTGAATACAGCTCGCCTGTCTGGAACCCATGCCACATTTCTGACATCAACACAATTGAACGTGTCCAGAAATATTTTACAAGAAGAGTTCTCCACTCCTCTGATCACAACAAAATACCTTATGCCACCAGACTTGAAATCCTAGGTTTAGAAAACTAAGAACTCCGCCGCCTCCAACAGGACGTGTACTTAACTCATAGAATCATTTATTGCAATGTCCTTCCTGTTGAAAACTACTTCAGCTTCAATCACAACAATACAAGAGCAAACAATAGATTTAAACTTAATGTTAACCGCTTCAAACTTGATTGCAGAAAATATGATTTCTGTAACAGAGTCATTAACACTTGGAACACACTACCTGACTCTGTGGTCTCTTCTCAAAATCCCAAAATCTTTAACCAAAAACTATCTACTATTGACCTCACCCTATTCCTAAGAGGTAAGGGGCGTGCATAAGAGCACCAACGTGCCTACCGTTCCTGTCCTAATGTTCCCTTTGATTGTATCCAATTTCATATAGTTATTATATACTTATGATTATATATATGTTTATATATCTTATAGTTATTTCATGCTTATGCTTATATATAATGTTGTGACAAATAAATAAATAAATAAGTTGAACCATGCTTAGAGACTCCTTTATGTTTCTCTTATTTATGACATCAGAGGCCCTCATCCAATTTTTACTGAGCTTGTTTCAATTGATGCATTTTAAATAGTGTTATGTCGGGGATGGGGGGGAGGGGAGATAGAATCTATGTATCATTCCTTTCAAGTAGGCAAGGTCAGAAATTAGGAGCAGCCACGGTTTCAAGATGGTTCTTTATTTCTGTAGACTATAATAACAGAATCTTGAAAGCTGTCAGTTTTTCTCTACTCACACCACATAAAATCAAGATGAGGTTATTTTGAGTTTCTTTTTTCATGCTCTCCTTTTTTCCAGGACTGAGTAATATTTTCTGAATCTTCTCCCTTAACAGTTTGTTCACCCCTTCCTCACTCCCAGGAATGGGTTTACTTCAGTCACACTACAAGATCAAAATGGAAATAGAAAAAAAGTCATTCTAAAACGATATCAGAAAGAGAGCAGAGCCAGCCAGAACAGCACATATGAGACAAAAATTCTAACCTTTGTTTTAACTGTCTGAAAAAGCAGGCTCCTTTTCATGTTTCTTCTGAACGAAGGCAATTAACTTTTCTACTATACATACTCAACAAGAATATAGAAGTCTGGCTTGAAATGAAACACAGAAAATGATCTATCTAGAATCTGTCCTTTTTCATGTTTGAGTATTCTTTCAAATTTCATTTTTTCAGAGTTTTTCTGTCTAGGCTTTTTAAAGCCACCTGCCACCAAAGGAGTTAATTTTGCTGCTTTTCTATTAAAATACTCATTTGCATTCCTTTTAATTGTATGAGAGATATCTTCCTAAAACCTCTAATCTCTTGTTACATTTCCTCTATTTCAAACATGACTTAAGTGTGACCTGATAAAGTTTTAGTCATGCGGTACGGTTGGCCTGATTCACTAGAATTTATAGGAGGGTCAAACAAGGTCATTCTTCATTTGCAACCTCACATCTTCTGCCTCATCATACACAGGGAGGGAGGGAGGGAGGGAGGGAGGGAGGGAGAGAAAGTTGCTGGAGACTAAAAGAAGGAATTATTCTTGGGTTCTTTTTGACAGTTAGTGATAGGAGCTCTGAATGATGAAGCATCTTTCCCAATAGCGATCCAAAAATAAACAGTTACACTTTATAGCTAGATTCTATTTTTAAAAAGTTGAAGTTTGATCTTATGACTCTTTTTTTCCTTTTCCTTTAACTTGTTGCCATTATATTGTAGAAGCTGGAATAAGAACCTGATAGAACAAAGTATTCAAAAGCATTCAGATGGAGGAAAGGCTCAATAACCATCAAGATTAAATGCTCATTTTATGATCTGCTATAGTTGCCAAGATCCATAAGGATAAATTTGCTAAAACCTATGCTGCAAATAAATGTTTTAAATACAAATACAAGACATAAATAAGCCTCCTGACTAGGTAATTTATGTGCAATACATATTGCCTCTATGCGGTTTCCAATTAAGTTTCTCCCACTAGTGATCTAACTGCAATTTATTATTGGGGTCTTTTTTTTATTTATTAGGATTATCCTGGTGCTTGATTAAGATGGCTGGATTTAAATTTAAAAAAAATCAAGTCAACAATTAAAAGGTTATTTTCTTTAAAATGCTAGAGTTTATACTGCTGCACAAATGTGTGAAGTATTGTTAATGATATCCAAAAAAGATGCTTAGTGAAATAACGAAATAAAAGAGGCTTTGGATGAAAAAAAAAATGCATTTAGGAAAATGACTATTGCAAAAAAAAAAGAATGACAAAAAGATACTGTAATATGTTTATAGAAAGAAAAAGATAATTGTAAAGAACATAGATAGCAAGGAACAATTAAATGAGACAGAACAATTTTGATGGAAATGCAACATTATTGTGGGAAATGAGAATGAAGAGTTCTAAACAAGGAACAGAATATAATTAAAAATGACTAAATTTTTTGGGATGAAGTAAGGGAAATTTGGAAAAAGTATTTTATGTACCCTGTTTCCCCCCAAATTAAGACATCCCCTGATAATAAGCCCAATCGGGCTTTTGAGCACATGGCAATAAGGCCAAGCACTTATTTCAGGGTTCAAAAAAAAATTTCTCCGAAAATAAGACTCTGCCTTTTCGGGGAAACACGGTATCTGTATGGAATGACAACAATGCTTTGAAAAATGGAATTTAGACAAAATTCTATGCAGGTAGCCCTCAACTTAGCAACAGTTCATTTAGGATCCTTTTGACGTTATAATAGCATTGAAAAAAGCGATTTATGATCAGTTTTCACACTTAGGACCATTGGAGCATCCTTGTGGTCACATGATCAAAATCTGGGCGCTTGGCAACTGGCATATATTTATGACAGTTGCACTGTCCTGGGGTTACATGGTCACCATTTGTAACCTTCCTAGCCAGCTTCTGACGAACAAAGTCAATAAGTGAAGGCAGATTCACTTAATAACTGCAGCGATTCACTTAATACAGAAAAGATTGTAAAATGGGGCAAAACTCATGTTAACAGCTGCCTTGTTTAGCAACAGAAAATGTGGTACTCAAATTTGTGTTCGTAAGAACTACCCATATTTTTCGGAATATAAGACGCACCGGAGTATAAGATGCACCTTAGTTTTTGGGGAGGAAAATAAGAAATTGGCAGGTGGATTGGCCTCCCGGAATACCCCCAATCAGCTGTTCCCAGAGGTGAATTTTGCAACAGGTTTCTTGGTTGTGAGCTCTGTGCATTGCTCTTTTTTGCTTTTTTTGTTCTGCCTCTGAAAGCCTCTGAAACAGCTTCAGAAAAAAAGCTTCTGAAGTTCTGTTTGGGAGCTTCTTTTCTGAAGCTTCTTTCAGCCTCTGAAACCTCCGTTTGAGAAGCTGGGTGGGGCTACATTCAGAGTATAAGACGCACCCAGATTTTCACCCTCTTTTGGTGGGGGGGAAGGTGCGTCTTATACTCCAAAAAATACAGGTAACTGCACATGTTATTGTCCAAGAAAAAGATTGAGATGAAAAGGAACTAATAAATGCTATGGGGACATAAAAAAGCGGTCCATTTCTATGAGTAGGTGGTATCATTAGAAAATGTTCAGATGGGAATCTGAAATGATTACAGAGCAATTGCATGCCCTATTTAATATGAGTGTGAGGAAGTCTTGATACTGTATATAAAGAATGCAATTACTGTTCCCCTATACAAAGGATAAAACAGCAAGAATGAATGCAAAAACTAGAGGGGAATTTGTCTACTAGGCATACCATCCAGCGTTCTGGTTTTAAGATGGGCAGCCATGCAACTATTTTAAATGAATGAATGCATGGAAAGTCTTCAGCAGAATTCTGATCAAAAAGGTACAAGAGGAGACAATTAGTAACGATCTGGGAAATGCAGTGCATTTTTATGCTGGGCAGGTGGTGTGCTGACCAGATTTTAGCTCCTTATCAGGTAACTGAGAAGTACATCAATAGGAGGAGATTTATTGCACTTTGGTTGATTCAGAGACAGTGTATGATAGTGAATAGGCTTGAATTATGGAATGTTTTACATGAATATGGAACTGTTGAATGTGATAAGAGGAGTATTTGAAGGATGAATATGGAGTTGTCAAATGTGATAACAGCAGGGTATGATGGATGTAAAGCATCCACAAGACTAAACTAAATAGTGAGTAGTTCAACATTTAGCCGGGCATAAGACAAGGATGTATTATGTCCCTTTGGATGTTTAGTGATGGTGAAGGTAGATATGTGTTGGTTAGATACGTGAACAAAAATGTTCACGTATCACCAACACATTTCTACCTTCACCATCACTAAACAGCCAGAGGGACATAATACATTGTATGTGTTGTTTGTATGAGAGAAAGAAAGAGTGAGATACTGTATTGTTGGTTAGACTGTGTGATGCAATGAGGAGTATGGATCTAAAAATTAATGTACCAAAGATAAATTATATTGGCAATTATATCTGATAGAGAAAATGGAGTGAACAGTTGCAGGTTGTACAACAATCACTAATAAGGAACATGCAAGTTTTTGTACTCTACTAAAATATTTACAAAAGGAGAAAATTTTAGAAATTTTTAAAGGAATGGAAAAATTTTAACTATACAAATGGTGGTTGAAAGGCAGTGGTTAGAAAACCCATTCCTTGTTTAGCAACTACCTTGGCTAACAATCATCTGCAAATATAATGGTAACAAGCAGCAATTTTTTAAAAAATCACTTTCTGATTTTCTGACCAATGTGCATATTTATGACCAAATTTTATGCACCTGAAAACAACACATGCCAAAGTGAAAGTAAAGCTGTCACATGTTCAATTTGCAACCATTTCGCTAAATGATCTGAACATTGGAATAGAACTCAGTCACTAAACAAAGAGTAGGTATATGTCATTTGCAGTGAGGAATGAGTATGTGTTAAACAAAGCAAAGCATTTGTGTATAAGAGTATATTTCTTGTTATAGGGATTTGTGTACCTCAGGAGAAATATTAAAAATACATTGAATAATGTATTTAAGTGTTTGTGATAAAACAAAAAGAGACGGAATCAAAATATATATGAATGAATTCAGACTGAATACAAAAGGGAGTGATCAATTCAGAAGAAGTTCGTTGAGATGAGTTTGACAGAGAGAGAGAATGAATGAAGACTGAACTACAAACAAATATATGGAAGGAGAGTAAATAGATTGAGAGGGAGAGGGAAAGGGTGAAAGTTGTGGTTGGATGAGACTGATGAAATCCTGAAGATAAAAGAGGCAAACAAAGGGCAATACATTAAGCAGTGCATGGACATGGGGAAAGCCAGGTGATTTACAAAGATAGAATGAAATGGAAAGGGACAGTGAATGCTATCTGTGTACACTAGATACAGCTATATTTCTTTTTCTTATCTTATACCATTCTCTTACTCATTTCTGGACTTTGCATAACATTAATAATCCCAAAAAAGGAACTATGTGATGGGTATGTATACACTTATGAATTATAACTCAGCAAAATATAAAGATTTGTTAAATGGAAACAAATATATCCTATGTAAAACTTCATATATTTATGGCCCTGAGTGCATTCATACATTTCCCAACTCCTAAATTAATATGGAAGGATTTATATGATTATGACACTAAGTTGGATTTCTTTTCAATTTCCTCCACTTCTAGATCGCTCTGAAGATATCAACATTCTACAGTTTCATTCCTCAACATACAGTAAGACAAAAATGTTTCGTTTTTAATATAGAGGGATATTAAGAGAAAAGCGTACTAAGGAATTCAGACTGAAAAACACTACAATCCATATATGCATTTTTAAATCAAACAAAAGATAAATAAAAATAAAATATTAAGACACCAGCGCCTGGAGGAGAATTCTACCGTTAGATGTATTTTTCACACAGTTTTAATATTTTACAATAATGTTGTACGTTCCATTGATTTATTGCTTGGGAAAATCAAATTGATGAAGGTCAATGAATGACATCATCCCAAACACTAACGAAAGAAGAAAATGTCCTTAGTAAAAATAGCCATGAGCTTTGGGGAGGAAGAGTAATCAAAGCATTATACTTTTGATGATTTTGCTGAATTGAAAAAAATAACTTTGCTAGTGGAAAATTTCATTAAATGTGTAGTATACTAAACACACTGCAGAGCTGCTCACCCCCTGCTCCTTTTTTTCCCCCGTTTGTTTTTTTCCATTTCTATTTCAGCATTTTAAGGAATGAGATTGCTAAGCACACACGCTCAACTTCTACCCTTTAGCTTTCCCCCTCTATTATGAAGATGACTTGTAATCACATGAAAAGGACAGCACCACTGTAGATTACGGATGCCATTATGAAGACAGGCTTTGTTCAAAGGGAGTTCAAAGAAATACACACAGAAATGACTTCAATCAGGAAGAACAGATCATAATTAAGAGCTTCAAGACGGCAGACTGAGTTGTCAGCCCTGGCCTTTGCAGATTATTTATTAAGCTTTAAGTGGGTGGTTATGGGAGAACAAATAACTAATCAGCAAAAGTTTGCTTTTAAAAGCACCTCACTTGCCTTGATAACTGTAATGATTGCACCAGGTTTGCTACAAGGCGTTTGACACGCTGTACAGTGGTCCAAAGCAATGCTGGTCCCTCTTTATGGCACCTATTGAAAAAAGGGAAAGAAGGAAAAGAGGGTTAATCAAATAGCATTTAGACTTATATATCACTTCACAGTGCTTTACAGCCTTCTCTAAGCAGTTTACAGAGTCAGTATATTGCCCCCAACAACCTGGATCCTCATTTTACTGACCTCAGAAGGATGGAAAGCTGAGTCAATCTTGAGCCAGTGAGAATTGAACTACTGAATTGCTGGCAGCCGCCAGTCAGCAGAAGTAGCTTGCAATACTGCATTCTAACCACTGTGCCACCACAGCTCAAATAATGATCAAATATTAACTGATTGTTTAAAAAATAACATTTACTTCTACATCTCTCTCTCGATTTCTAGTTCAAATGCAAAACTTTACACCTTGGCATCACAATATTTATTACAATACCAAAAAGTATTCTAATTAACCAAGGGATAATTGTTCATTTTATACTTGTAATACAATATATGTTGACACAGAACCTGGACTATCATGAGACAAAATATGGAAGGAGACACAGAGCTTGACTAAACTGAAGAATATCCATGTTTAAGCAAAAAAAAAAAAACTTTGTGAAGGTACTGATTTTATACGCTATGACTAACCATAAAGTCAAGCTAGAATGATCTCTGTATTGGAAGACCCCCTCCAGGGAAGAGCTGAGAAATTTGTACAGTATCTGCAAGATAAAATCGCTCAGATTTGGGAAGGGTTGGATGCAGATTGAGTAGGTCCGGGCGAGATGGTGGAGGCTGGTCTTGATGTCTCCATCTGGGATGAGTTCAATTCTGTGACTCCTGAGGACATGGACAGGATACTGGGGGGGCTAAATGTGACCACATGTTTATTAGACCCGTGTCCCTCCTGGTTGGTGCTGGCCACCCGGGAGGTTACACGTGGCTGGCTTCAGGGAATTGTTAACACTTCTTTGATGGAGGGTGTCTTCCCTTCCGCCTTGAAAGAGGCGGTGGTGAGGCCCCTCCTCAAGAAGCCCTCCCTGGATCCAGCCATTTTATCGAATTATCGTCCGGTCTCCAACCTTCGCTTCACGGCGAAGGTTGTTGAGAGTGTGGTTGCACGACAGTTCCCTCAGTACCTGGATGAAACTGTCTATCTAGACCCATTCCAGTCCGGCTTCCGGCCCAGTTACAGTACAGAGACGGCCTTGGTCGCGTTGGTTGATGATCTCTGGAGGGCTCGGGACAGGGGTTGTTCCTCTGTCCTAGTCCTATTAGATCTCTCGGTGGCTTTCGATACCATCGACCATGGTATCCTGCTGCGACGGCTCGGGGGGCTGGGAGTGGGAGGCACCGTTTATCGGTGGTTCTCCTCCTATCTCTCTGACTGGTCACAGACGGTGTTGGCAGGAGGGCAGAGGTCAACTCCGAGGCGCCTCCTATGTGGGGTGCCACAGGGGTCGGTCCTCTCACCTCTTCTGTTCAACATCTATATGAAGCCGCTGGGTGAGATCATCCGTGGTTTTGGGGTGCGATGTCATCTGTACGCTGACGACACCCAGCTGTACATATCCACCCCAGACCACCCCAACGAGGCCGTTGATGTCATGTCCCGGTATCTGGAAGCCGTACGGGTCTGGATGGGGAGGAACAGACTTCGGCTCAATCCCTCGAAGACCGAGTGGCTGTGGATGCCGGCTTCCCGGTACAGCCAGCTTACTCCATTGCTGACTGTTGGGGTCGAGTCGTTGGCCCCCACGGAGAGGGTACACAACTTAGGTGTCCTGGATGCGCGGCTATCTTTTGAAGATCATCTGACGGTTGTCGCCAGGGGGGCTTTTTATCAGGTTCGCCTGATCCGCCAGTTGCGTCCCTTTCTGGACCGGGTTGCGCTGCGCACAGTCACCCATGCCCTCATTACATCTCGCCTGGACTACTGCAATGCTCTCTACATGGGGCTCCCCTTGAAGAGCGCCCGGAAGCTCCAACTGGTCCAGAATGCGGCCGCGCGGGTTATAGAGGGAGCACCTCGAGGCTCCCATATAACACCTATCCTGCGCGGGCTGCACTGGCTCCCGGTGGTCTTTCGGGTGCAATTCAAGGTGTTGATTACCATCTTTAAAGCGCTCCATGGCTTAGGACCGGGCTATTTATGGGACCGCCTACTGCCACAAACAGCCTCCCACCGACCTGTGCGCTTCCACAGGGAGGGCCTCCTTGGGGTACCGTTGGTGAAACAATGTCGTCTGGCGACCCCCAAGGGTAGGGACTTCTCTGTGGGAGCTCCTGCCCTCTGGAACGAGCTGCCTCCGGGGCTTCGCCAACTCCCCGACCTTCGGACTTTCCGCTGTGAATTGAAGACTCTTTTATTCCGCCGAGCTGGGCTAGCCTGATTAAGTAATTTTAAATGGGGTTTTAGTTTTTATATTACTTAGTTTTTAATTTCAGCCACTATTTATATAAATTTTAGTTTTGTTTTTATTGTATATTTATTGTATCTTTTAAATTGGCTGTTAACCGCCCTGAGTCCTTCGGGAGAAGGGTGGTATACAAATGCAACTAATTATTATTATTATTATTATTATTATTATTATTATTATTATTATTATTATTATTATTATTATTATTATTATTATTATTAGGCATAAATAATGAAATAAATCATGCCAGAAGGAGCAAGGTGCCACTCCATTCCGGATCAGCATTGCTATGTCAAAGATGGGCACAGAAAACATGGCGAGACCTGAGAAATGAGACTGAGGGACCAACAGTGAAACTACCCATTCTGATGGATGAGGGTATTGCGAAAGACTAATATTGGCAGATTACATCCCTGCAAACAGAGCAGAAAATGCCTTTCTTACAAAATAACTCTACAATTGTAATAATAATAACAATAGTAATAATAATATCAGAGTTGGAAAGGACCTTGGAGGTCTTCTAGTCCAACCCCCTGCCCAGGCAGGAAACTCTACACCATTTCAGACAAATGGCTATCCAACATTTTCTTAAAAATTTCCAGTGTTGGAGCATTCACAACTTCTGCAGGCAAGTTGTTCCACTGATTAATTGTTCTAACTGTCAGGAAATTTCTCCTTAGTTCTAGGTTGCTTCTCTCCTTGATTAGTTTCCACCCATTGCTTCTTGTTCTACCCTCAGGTGCTTTGGAGAACAGCCCGACTCCCTCTTCTTTGTGGCAACCCCTGAGATATTGGAACACTGCTATCATGTCTCCCCTAGTCCTTCTTTTCATTAAACTAGATATACCGAGTTCCTGCAACCGTTCTTCATATGTTTTAGCCTCCAGTCCCCTAATCATCTTTGTCGCTCTTCTCTCCACTCTTTCTAGAGTCTCAACATCCTTTTTACAACGTGGCGACCAAAACTGAATGCAATATTCCAAGTGTGGCCTTACCAAGGCATTATAAAGTGGTATTAACACTTCACGTGATCTTGATTCTATCCCTCTGTTTATGCAGCCCAGAGTTGTGTTGGCTTTTTTGGCAGCTGCTGCACACTGCTGGCTCATATCTAAATGGTTGTCCACTAGGACTCCAAGATCCCTCTCACAGTTACTACTATTGAGCAAGGTACCACATACCTGTGCATTTTGTTTTTTTTGTCCTAAATGTAGAACCTTACTTTTTTCACTGTTGAATTTCATTTTGTTAGATAGTGCCCAATGTTCAAGTCTGTCAAGATCTTTCTGTATCTTGAGCCTATCTTCTGGAGTGTTGGCTATTCCTGCCAGCTTGGTGTCATCTGCAAATTTGATGAGTTCCCCATCTATCCCCTCGTCCAAGTCATTGATGAAGATGTTGAAGAGTACTGGGCCTAAAACAGAGCCTTGGGGTACTCCACTGCATACTTCCCTCCATGTGGATGTAGTTCCGTTGAGGACTACACGTTGGGTGCGGTTGGTCAGCCAGTTACGAATCCATCTGGTGATGGTGCTGTCTAACCCACATTTTTCTACTTTATCTAGTAGTAGGTTATGGTCTACTTTATCAAATGCTTTACTGAAGTCCAAGTAAATTATATCGACAGTATTCCTCTGGCCCACTAATTTTGTCACTTTGTCAAAGAATGCGATAAGATTAGTCTGGCATGATCTGTTTTTGACAAACTCATGTTGGCTTTTGGTTATTATTTTGTTTGCTTCTAGGTGTTCAGTGATTCGTTGCTTGATTATCTTTTCCAGAATCTTCCCTGGTATTGAGGTTAGATTGATAGGTCTGTAGTTTTTTTTCCTTTTTTGAAGATGGGAACTACATCAGCTCTTTTCCAATCCTCTGGCAGCTCCAGGATCTTTGAAAGATATAGTTCAGTGGTTCTGAGATTTCGTCTGCCAGTTCCTTCAGAACCCTACAGTGTAATCCATAATGTCCAGAACTGGAGTAACTGAAAATTGTTGCTCACAGTCTAGCACTTTGTTCTGTCTAGTAGCATAAAACAAGAGGAGAAGCTCTTCAACTCAACTCTTCATCCGGCTCTTCGTTCAGCCTACTTTCTGACAGGGCACTTTGCCATCAGTTTCATTTCTGTGGATGGAGTGCGAATTGAGTGTGTCCACTCTTCTGCATTAGTGCCTAAATAGCCACACAGACTGCTATTTAAACATTTGCTGAACAGGAACAATTAGGCAGGGAATTCAGGGCTGTAATTTTGACTTTACTTTGTTCGCGTAACCCATAACTGTAGAATCATTGTGAAAAGAAAAATGTTATTAGTTGTGTCTCATTGATGCAAGTAATAGAGGCCTAGAGAAGGAGGTGTGAATCACAGTTCTTAAGAGGATTTTGGTTAGCAAGCTGCTTCAGGAGGTACAGTGCAGCTCTGGTGTTGTTCTAGTCTGATATAATTGAAGGGTGTTAGGTTCATTCTGTTGTGGTCCGCCAGCAGCCTGCAGAGCTGGCAATGGAGTCGGACAGCGATGAGGCTGGGGAACGCCCGGATGAGGGCTCTGCGTCAGAGGCTGAGGTGGGGCCAGGGCCATCGGGGAGTGAGGTGCAGACTCCAGAGCCTCCAGAGACTGATAGTAGTGAGGCAGAGGAACAGAGGAGCCTGTTCCTAATGCACACATGAGAAGAGCTGCCAGAATACAAGAGCAGCTCAAGCAAAGAGGACAACTCAGGAGTAGGGCCAAGAGATGACTGGCCCCTCCCATAAGGCTTAAAAGATCAGCAACAGTGTTTGGGCTTTGCCAGAAAACAACATTGGTAGCTTCATCTTCTTGCATTTATTTTTGTATCAGTGACTTCTCAACATTTGCCAAGAAAGGCCTTTGCCAGTTTGCCTAATTGGACCAAGGTTTGCGATAGGACTGAGGAATTTGTGTTGGGAGGAATTTGTTTTAATTTAATTGAACTACACTAGGAATGAAGTAATTCTCAGCTGTTTGAATAAAGTTTGTTTGTTTTTTCACTGACTGAGTTTCCTACTACCTACTTGGGCCTGGGTCACAACACATTCAGTTAGTCAGTCAGTCAGTCAGTCATTTCATTCATTCATATCCCTATTATTTTCATAAATAACTGAATGTGGTGAACACACACAATATTCCTTCTGCCTTCTATTTTTCTCATTGCAACAAACCTGTGAGGTGGGTTGGGCTGAAAGAGAAGGACCGGCCCAAAGTTACCCAGTCAGCTTTCATGCCAAAGTCTGGAGAAAGCTGCTCTATATTTTATTAATTATCCACCTGGCCCTGCCCTCCACCTTTCAGTTTTGTGTTCCCCTTTGCATTTCTGTTGGCCATCCTTCCAGATGCCTATTACCACTTCTTTGACTCAGATCCTAGTCCTCCTACGTTATACCCATATAAATTCACATCCTACATTCTTCTGTATGCAGTATATCCAGCTCTTCATCCTAACTGTGCTTCATCTTGAAATTCTAGCAATACGCTTTCATCTTTTCATGGTTTGACTGAAAACAGCTTTGATACAGCACCTTCTACAAATAAAGCAAACAGGGGTGAAAGCTGTAGCACCGTGAACACATCCAAATGCCACGGGAGAAGAACAAAGATACTAGCAGATGCGATCGCTTTTTAGCACTCCAGAATTGATTTCAAAAATAGCAACAGGTCAAATAGAGGGGGAAAAACAGGTATAGGTTAGCATGTAACTACTGAATTATTTTGGTTATACTGAATGTACTAGGTTGCTGCAATTAGGGCAGGCTTAAGCTGCTGTTGTTGTTTTTTAAAAAAATCCAGATTACTCTTGTAATATTGTTTTCACAAATATTTATCTGCTGCATCTAAAATTTTTGTTGTAACCTTAATAATTTGAAATCTCAAGAGACTGTAATTCAACAGTGTCCATTTGCTGGTGGAGTAAATTCTGCCAGTTGTAACGGTATATAGGAATGACCTTGGAAGACAGGAAAGAGATGATCAGATAAAAGGGGGAGGGAGCCTGCACCGGCATAATGTACACAGAAAGAAACTTAGAAAGGATCTGCCCTGACTTATCCGCATGTAAAAAGAGACAACAAGCCGACGGCAGGAGATTTGTACTTTCAGACTTTCAAGATTCTGTTAACGTAACCTTACATTAAAGTGGAATTGGCTTGTCTGGTTATGTTTCTATCTGGTTTACTTGGGAGACTGACACTAGGAAAACATAGTTCTTCTTTCTCTTTTCCTAAGCACATATCCCCAAATATGCTCCAGAGGATTGGGAACTCGTTGAAATAAATTAGAGCACAGGAGAAAGGGAACAAGGGAAGAGATTATGAAAAAGCCCACTTTCATATATAACCATTTGCCTTCCCGAAGTTTGGATTCACATATTTTTTTTCCATCTTCTGGATCTAGATGGATTAAAAATATATGAAACAAATTAAATTAAAAATACAACTGAAGTGCTTATCATATGAAAGCATACAAATTGCTTCTCACTTGAATTAAGCGTTCAAGTTTACTAGTGGCTTCAGGTGCTAAAAGTCCTTGTAACCATTTTCAAAGGCCTTGGAAATCCAAGGTAATAAGGAAGGTAATAGCTTGTTCTCTGCTCTTGTTATCTGAAACCACATTCTCATCTCTGACATTTTGCCAGACTATGAATCAAAGTAGCAGCAAGGAAAGTCAGCGAGATATCCCTTAAAAACATTCATTTTATGCAGGAAATTAAACAAGTTTATACCGAGTGTTTCTTGAGAAATAGTAGCTGACAAATGTTTAAATCCTCTGGGGACAGAAGAATCTTACTGTCAAATCTCATGAACATAATAGCTTTTTAAAGCAGAAGGTAGCTGTAACCCCTTGTTTTGGGACTTTTACACAGAAGGTATTTTTTGTAAAAATAAATAAAGGAAGCAAAGGCAGAAAAAGATCTAAAAAACAGAAGCTCTAAAGGGCCTGGTCTCCTTTACTATACTCTTCATGCCCTGCCTGTGGTTTGCTAATACAAATGCAATCATTGATCTGTCTCTAGAGAGTAATGCTAGATTAAAAGGACAACAGGTTGGTCTCTTATCCAGGAGGGATTGCACAGTGATCACAGTGCAGGGTGAACCCTTCCCTTTCACTCTTTGAAAATAAAGCTGCTTTCTCATATATGAATGTGCATTTTGCAAGAACTCAAACTGAAGCCTGCTGTACAGAGGTTAAGGGCCTATTCCCACAGTTTTTCAGCTGGAGAATCTGTGGGCAAAGTCTTCACTTCAGTCCTTTCATTTAAGAAGCTCCTTGTCGGGAAAAAAAATATGCATAGCATAGACCAGTGATGGCTAAACTTTTCTGGAGTGCCCAAAGCGTGCACTCAAACTCGCACATGCATGACCAAATCGACAAAACATGCGGGACCTGTACCTGCCCCCACCCCTCATGCATGTGCGCCTGCCCCCCACATGCCCCCCACCCCCTGCGCATGCACACACGCCCCCATATGTGCCCTGCCCCCACTTGCACCGCACAGATCCGAAGACCAGTTGGCTAGTGGGAGGCGTGCGCACATGCGCAGCAGAGCTGAACTGGGGCAACAGCTCATGTGCCATCAGAGAGGGCGCTGCGTGCCATCTCTGGCACACATACCATAGGTTCACCATCATGGGATAGACATTCACTTGTTGCCACAGTCAAAAGAAAGAAAAAGACACATACGAGAACAAAGCAGGTCAAACTCCCTTCTTTGCGGGAATTGTCTTCACCTGCATTTGAACTAGCCTCAGGACTGATCCCAAGTCTTGGGTCATGACCTTCAAAAGACAAATATAAACAGATCAATGATTGTTAAAAGCTCCAAGGCTCACCTGTTTTAAAATGATTTGTGAATTACTCTCCCCAACAGTCTTATGGTAGAAGGGAAAACAGGAGTTGTGACCTGTGACAAAGGTGTTTTGGCAATTGCAGAGCTCAGCTGTTCTGCTTAAGATGATCACTTTTGCAACTGAATCTTCAATCGTCACCTCTTTTAGCTGAAATATCTATGCTAAACTTCACCTCCCACAATCTCTCCCAGTTTGTCTTGGAAAAGAAAGCACATTGAAAACAGAAAAGCAAAGAGACCATCAGGTTCCTTAAGCTTCAGCTAAGTTGGGCCTGCTTTAAGTTGATGTTTTTCCACAGTAATCACTGCAATTTTTTAAAAACACTGTCCATCCTTTAATTTCCTACCTATATTAATGGGTAGAAAATCATTTTATTCCTATTTTTAAGCCTAACTGCAGACTACAATTTACAGGCAGTACTGGATTGGTAGCTTGTCTGGGTCTAGGATAATATATGTTTTCCAAACCCACCATGAATTGGTTAAAGCAACACCAAATCAAACGCATCACTTTCTGATTTTGTGTAGCTGCTGCAAATGAGCCCAGGAAAAGCCGCAGCTCTTTCCTTTTAGGAATCACCAGCACAGTGACATAATAGTCACTCAGCATTTTCTGAGTATTTTTTGGTTGTATTAGCTACAGCAGTCAAAATGTTGGACTAGGACTAGGAAGGCTCAAATTCAAGACCATTTTCAGTCCCATAAGCTGACTGGGTAACTTGGGCCAGTCCCTTTCTCTCCCAACACAACCATCTCACAGAACTAGGAAGACAGAAGTGCCAGATGTTCCCATATTAGTGACTTTGAGTTTCTGGCTGAAAGGCAAGATATAAATTTAATAACCAACCCCAACAAATAAATCCTTACTGGTTCTATTATATATAGTTCTTTATTAGCTCTCGCTCACTCGCTTGCTCTCTTGTGGTACCAGTAACATTAAGAAAAACCTTTGTTTTGGTAATTCTGGACCTCTTGCAGCACTTCAGTTTTGCTTCTGTTTCTCTATTGTTTTCTTTTCTACTTCTCATTCTGTCTCGGTCTCAAAAGGCCTCCTAGAAAATCATGGGGTGGATTTAGCATCAGTATCTGAATTTGAGAAGGCTTATTACACAGGTGTCACTCAAAATATAGTTCTCTCTGGTTATCTGAAAAGAACAAATGTTCTTCCTTTCCTTATTTGCTGCTCAAAAAAAATCACCCCATCACCTTGCAATTGTTTCCATCCAGAATTTTCCTTCTTTCCTCTACAAGAGGTTGTTTTTTTCCTATCCATACTTTCACCGTCATCGACACTCATTTCCTTTAAAAACAATGCAGTCAGCTATGGAAATTCCAAGTGCTACAACTTTAAAGGTAACCACAACTGGCATGATGTCTATTTACTTCAAATCAACCATAGCATCGTATTGCCTGAAACCTGTCCATCAAATAACCTCTAAAAGCTTCTAAAAATGTGCACGGTAAGTGAAAGCCAACTGAGTGGGGCCTTCGTGGAAAAGATTTGTTACTGAGTAGAGCATGAAACTGTCAGGCATGCAAACATACACACAAACTGTACTTGCCATCTTTTATGACGGGGAGCGAAGATTCACACATTAGCCTATTGCTGCTTCACTGAAGATCGCTTTGTGAAAGGAGTGCTAAATGAAAAGATTCTCTTTGCCTGCAAAATGTTCACATTAAAAAAGAGAGAGAGAGAAACATCAAATGCCACAATCTATTTAAGAAGACAACAAAAAGAATTGGAATTGATACTTCTGAAATATAAATGTCGATGCTAATTTCACCAAATTATGTTCTAAGAATCTCAGACAGGTTAAGCCAATGCATGGCTGGATAAAGAAATGGTATCCTGCTGAACTGTTATAAAATACCAATTCAATTAGCTCCAACAAGCTGGTTTCCAACTTCCTCCTTCTTCTACTCTATAGCAAAAGGTTAAAACATGCAGGAGATCTGTGACTTAAAATATACTCCATCGATACCAGCTAACAGAAGAGTCCTCACTATTGATTGACTCCAGATGAAGTCCTCCCTTTCTATACTTAACAGACAGCTATCTCTATTGATTGATTGTGTGGTTCCCTTTCTGCTTATGGATACTACCTTTTCAATCACCTTCTAGAATTGACCTCTTATAATAACCTTAATCTTACCTCTTTCACTCCCACCATTATATCTGCTACTTCTATTTCTCCTTCACCTGCAATATTTCCAATAAAAATTTACATATATTACATGAGCAACTATGGATGATGCTGGAGCATCAGAATGAGTACAGTACAATATGCTCATCATTTCATCATTTAAATTCTTGTATCTGGTCAGGCACACACACATAATGATGTATGCAAAATATTGTAAAACTCCTGGCCTGTGCATTTAAACTCTAAAGGAGCAAGAGCCCCAAAGGCTCCCTCCAACACTATCTTGGGAGGATATGACCCCCACACACTCTTCTAGTAATACCAAAACTCCAGGGGTCAACAAAGGGTCAGTGTTATTATCCCAGCTCTTAGAAAATTGAATATTATTATAGGAGTTTTTAGCTGCCATGGAACTGGCCACCCTGATAGAAATGTGAATTCAGAATAGCCCCCAGGATGCCAACTGCAACAGTAAATGAATTTGTCAACCTTTACCAATTTGGTTCCCTCCAGATATGTTAGGACTATAGCGGTACCTCAGTAATTATCATTATTTGGTTCCGAGAGGTGTGATGAGTACCAAAAATGATGAGTGCTAAACAGATTTAATAAATAAAATAAAATCTAAAATCTAATAATAAAATCTAAATAATAAATCTAAATAATAAATAATAAATAAAGATTTTCCCATAAGGAGAAACATAAGTCACAAGGCAGCCAACACTGACAATTTCTAGCTTGTGTGTTGAGTACCAAACAAACAATGAGTACTGAGACAAAATTTTCATGTGAAAATGCACTGAGTACCAAATTCTATGAGTTTCAAGCAGTTGAGTACCAAGTATTCAAATTCCTAGCCACCATGGAGAATGCCAACTGTAGAAGGCTCCCCTGGGTCGTGCAAAAGAAACTAGATACCGTATATACTCCAGTATAAGCCGAGTTTTTCAGCACGTTTTTTGTGCTGAAAAGCGCCCCCTCGGCTTATACTCGAGTCTACCCTTGCAGCTGGGCCGGCAGGATGAGCCCAAATGCTGCCGGCATGCTTTGCCAGCTCGGCCGGCTCGTTTTGGGGCGGCGGCTGGCCTCCGGCATTTTCTTCCGCCGCTTTTTGATGGCGGCGGCGGCAGTGGTCGGCGGAGGGAGCGGGGGGCGGAGGGGGCGTTCGACATTTTCGCCCCCCTCTCACTCGTCCTCCTCTCGCCCTCGGAGGCGGAGGGGCGTTGTCACCTCGCCCTCCTCTTACTCGTCCTCCTCTCGCCCTCGGAATGTGAAAGAAACGTGGAAAACTCCAACTACAGTATAAAAAAAAAACATTTGCACTCAGTACTTTTTATTTTATTTTATTTTTTGCCAAGTTTTCCCCAGGGTTTTTTTTCCCCCCTATCGAAATTTGGGAGGTGGGGAGAAAGAGGTGAAAAGAAAAGCCTCTTGGAAAGCGGAGAACACGGCAAGAACAACGATTTCTCCCCGCCTCCCGGCGCCGTCCTTCTCTCCCGCCAGTCACACGGTTCAGTTTTTCAGGCTAACTATACTTATGCTTCACCCCCCGGAGTGAGGAAGAAGAAGGGAGGCAAAAGAACCCGACCCTCGCGCAGATCAGCAAATTAGCTTTCCTTCTCCAAACCAATTGGAGGCGGGGGGCGACGCTGCCGAGAAGCCGCTGCTTACAGAGAGCGAAAAAGCCAGGGAGACCTTGGCATAGGTGGGCGGCTGGTGTAAGGAAGGAAAGAAAGAAAAGGGGAGGAAAATAAGAGCAGTCCGAGCTCTGAACTGGGGAACGAGAAGGAAAGAAAGAGGAGAGAGAGTAAGGACTGCCACTGGGGTCAGGAGCAGAGCACCAGGAAACAGGGCGGCCAACGCGCATACTACACACACACAAACACAGAGCCAGCTCCTCCTGCCGCTGTTGAATCTTACTTCACCGCACTGAGTCCTTCGGGAGAAGGCGGTATAATAATAATAATAATAATAATAATAATAATAATAATAATAATAATAATAATAATAATAATAATAATAATAATAATAATGATGATGATGATGATGATGATGATGATGATGATGATAATAATAATAATAATAATAATGATGATGATGATGATGATGATAATGATAATGATAATAATGATAATGATAATAATAATAATGATGATGATGATGATGATAATGATAATAATAATAATAATAATAATAATAATAATGATGATGATAATGATAATAATGATAATGATAATAATAATAATAATAATAATAATAATGATGATGATGATGATGATGATGATGATGATAATGATAATGATAATAATAATAATAATAATAATAATAATAATAATAATAATAATAATAATAATAATAATAATAATAATAATATTCAGCCGTGCTTTGATGGCAGCCTGACGTAAAATGGGGGGCAGGGGGATACATACACGGTTAGGGAAAAATAACAAAACAACGTTTTGGGCTCAATTGCAGTCTTAAATTGAGGACTACTTGCAATTTGAACCTTATTGGACACTTCATTCCTGGAGGGTTTTTAAAGAACAGACTGGACAATCCTTTGTCTGAAACAGTATAGGATCTCTTGCTTGAGGAGTGGGGACTGGACTAGAAGATCACTGTTAGTTTGGGGTATGTTCAGAGCCCACACATCTGATGACATAAAAAAATTGGCAAAGTCATCTCAAGTCACTTTGGCCGTTATTCCAGGTGGGCTTACATCTGTATTGCAGCCCCTAGATGTCAGTTTAAATAAACCTTTCAAGGACCGTGTGCGAAGGATGTGGCATGAATGGATGACATCTGGTCAAGCTCGTCTGACAAAAGTTGGAAATCTGAGAAAGCCAGACATAGAACTAATAGCACAGTGGGTTCGTGATGCATGGGAAGATATTCCAGAGGACATGGTGCAACGTGCCTTCAAGAAATGTGGCATTAGTAATGCTATGGATGGCAGTGAAGACAGCGCATTGTATGAGAGTGACAGCAGTGATGATGACGACTGTGAACTCAGTGATGACGACAACGTATATGCGGATAACATCACAGAAGCTGAAGTAGCTGAAGCTCTGTTTGGACAAACAGATGATGAGGAGGAGAACTCCAGTTTTGAGGATTTTAGCTCGTTAGCTTGGTTGCTGTTACTTTTAAAGATACTGTATTTTTGATACCATATTCTTTTTGGGGACCCCCTTTTGCACTTTTATTGTTTTTCGTTCAAATAAATATTCATGTTATTTTACTTGGCTCTATCTTTATTTTTTACATTGACCAGTAGCTGCCTCATTTCCCACCCTAGGCTTATACTTGAGTCAATAGTTTTTCCCAGTTTTTTGTGGTAAAATTAGGTACCTCGGCTTATATTCGGGTCGGCTTATACTCGAGTATATACGGTAAGTAAAAACACAAAGGATCTTTGGAACTCAACTCACTGCTTTACATTTTTGCTTCTTTTATCTGTTCAGTGTGAGCAGTTTGGGGATATTCCATGTGACTGATATACCTGTATGCATACTGCACAAAATGCCCGTGTTACAAGTCCTCTGAAAAGTTATTAATGTGTTTTCGAGCAAGCTACTGCTTGCTGAAATGACTACTACAAAACTGTGGTGACAAATGACAAATGTTTTACATTAATCATTGTCACAATGTAAGCAGTGATGTCTTTTTCTTGTAGAAAGAATCAAATTACCCAATTTTAGCAAAAATGACCAAGGCATCTTACTTCAAATTTAAGAGACCACATAATGCCTGCAAAATTGAATTGCCTTGGGCTTAAACAGTGTATATTGATTCCTGATCATTATAGTAGTTACTTCTTCAAAACAGAAAGCGGGAGCAGGAAGCAGAAATCATGATGAGTAAAGGACAGCCCAAATGGAGAGGGCAAATCTGTGTACTTATCTGCCCCACTTTTTACTGAAAAGTCCAAATAAACTATTTTTCTCCAGATGATGAAAAAAACAAAAACCATGCATACTCAAAAGTGAATTGCAATCTATGGTTTTTTAAAAAATTTCTACAGGAAGAAGAAAACAACTAAACCATGTTTGAATGAAAATGATAGAAAAAAACTATTAAGATCTCCCTCTCTTCAGTGCTTGCTTCTTGCATCGCAACAACAAAAACATTTGAAACCAAAAGAGTCCCTTAGTTATAGCTCAATATTTTCTGAGGGTGAGCATTCCATGACATCATAATACAGGCTTCCAATGTCTTGTTCAGGAACCCTTGATTCATGGATTTATCTGCCCCATTCCCCCAAAAATTCCTCCCGCAAAAGACTCTAGGTCACACACTGGGGCTACATGGCCACTGGACAGGTTTGTTTCATCTCACCATCATTTTTAATACTCATGTTCCTAGAGTGCACAACACTCTAATGTCATTTACTTGGTTTTGCCTCAGAGCAAGCTCAGCATCTAAGATGGCTTTAATATGAATTCTGAACCCAGTCATTGAACACAGAATTCTCATGAAAATATCCTCCTCATCCAGGAAAGCTTATCTACCATTATCAATATGAAGTCTTCCAGATAGGTTTCCACATTGATTCTCCATTATACCATTTGGAAAGTCCCGAGTTGCTGGATAATACTTGAACTAGAACAGAGTTCTCCAATCTTTCCAGCTTTGCGGATTAGTGGGGGAGGATGTGAAGAAGAGAGGAGAGGGTTCCACACAAGCAACCGGCAAGCCTCTGTGTGCATGTTTGCCCGCTGCTCACGCAAGTGGGGATGTGTGCCCATGTGCACACGCTTGCCTGCTGCTTCTGCAGTCTGGTTCCTAACCTCTCATGGCCCAATAGTGGGATGCAGCCTGGGGATTGGGGACTCCCAATCTAGAAAATGAGAGGGATGCATTGATTTGGATTTCTTTATCATGGTCTATACAGGAAGCTCAATTTTCTGCTCTGAACTCCACAAACATATCTATTTGGTGGGTCACAAATGTAGAGCACTTATTAAATCAGATTTCCCAATCTCAAGCATTCCAGATCTGTTGGGACTGTAACTTCCAATAATCCAACAAACTATTACCACACCAAGCAAGAAGAAGACCTTCTGCACACAAATTCCAGTCGTACTTTTTATAATTTTGTGAACAATAAACTTAAAGACTCAAGATCCATCTCACCACTAAAAGAACCTAACGGCAAAGAATGTAATGATGAAACAGTTAAAGCAAATCTCTTTAACACATTCTTTGCCTCAGTCTTTGTTAACAGTAATAGCTTATACCCGAAATTCCCCAATCGTACCAACAATGAGTACAACGACCTAACACATATAGACTTCACAGAAGATAATGTTGAAAAAGCTCTTAGCAAACTGAAATATTCCCTATCTATTGGGCCTGACGGACTATGTGCATACTTCTTAAAAAAACTTTCCACTAATATAGCAGAATCCCTAAGCATAATCTTTGAAAAAGCTTTCATGACCAGCTCCCTTCCCAAACTTTGGTCACTAGCCACAGTCATCCCTGTCTTCAAAAAAGGAGACCCCAGCCTACTTGAAAATTACAGACCAATCTCTTTATGCTGCGTCACCTGCAAAGTAATGGAATCAATCATCAACCAATCCATTACCCTCCACCTAGAAACAAACAACCTACTCTCTAATAAACAATTTGGTTTCAGAAAAAAATTATCATGTAACTTTCAACTTCTTCACTGCAAAAACATATGGACTACAAATCTTGATCAAGGCAAAATGATAGATGCAATCTACATAGACTTCTGTAAGGCTTTTGACTCAGTAGTACATGATAAACTTCTCCTAAAACTGAAATCCTATGGCATTTCAGGACCCCTCCACAATTGGATAATTGCTTTCCTATCAAACAGACAACAAGTGGTCAAAATAGGCAATGCTCTATCAAATCCTGTTCCTGTCAAGAGTGGCGTTCCCTAAGGCAGCGTTCTTGGACCAATACTCTTCATATTATACATTAATGATCTCTGTGACCATATTATAAGCAATTGTGTTCTCTTCACTGACGATGTTAAACTATTTAACACTACCAACAATACAGCTACCCTTCAAAAAGACCTTGACTTTGTGTTGGAATGGTCAAAAACTTGGCAACTCCAAATCTCAACTAACAAATGCTCTGTCTTACACATTGGAAAAAAGAATCTGAACACTAAGTACAAGCTTGAAGGACATTACCTTACAGATGACCCCCACCCTTTTAAAGACCTTGGAATTTTAATATCAAATGATCTAAGTGCCAAAGCCCACTGCAACTGCATCACAAAAAAGGCTCTAAGAGTTGTAAATCTAATCTTGCGTAGCTTCTTTTCCAAAAACACTACACTACTAACCAGAGCATATAAAACATTTGCTAGACCAATTCTTGAATACAGCTCGCCTGTCTGGAACCCATACCACATTTCTGACATCAAGACAATTGAACGTGTCCAGAAATATTTTACAAGAAGAGTTCTCCACTCCTCTGAAAACAACAAAATACCTTATGCCACCAGACTTGAAATCCTAGGTTTAGAAAACTTAGAACTCCGCCGCCTCCGATAGGACCTGTGTTTAACTCATAGAATCATCTATTGCAATGTCCTTCCTGTTGAAAACTACTTCAGCTTCAATTGCAACAATACAAGAGCAAACAATAGATTTAAACTTAATGTTAACCGCTTCAAACTTGATTGCAGAAAATATGATTTCTGTAACAGAGTCATTAACACTTGGAACACACTACCTGACTCTGTGGTCTCTTCTCAAAATCCCAAAATCTTTAACCAAAAACTATCTACTATTGACCTTACCCCATTCCTAAGAGGACTGTAAGGGGCGTGCATAAGAGCACAAAAGTGCCTACCATTCCTGTCCTATTGTTTCTTTTCATTATATCCAATTAATATAGTTATTACATACTTATACTCATATATATGCTTATATATTATATAGCTATTTCATTTCATGTTAATGCCTATATATACTGATGTGACAAAATAAAATAAATAAATAAATAAAAATAGTTTGTTGTAGACGTCAAGTCACTACGTGTGAGCTCTAGTTCCACCTTAGATATGAAGCCCAGCTGAATGACTTTGGGCAAGGCATTCTCAGCTCAACTCATAAGAGTTATTGTGGTGAGGAAAATAGAAGGAGGAAGGGGTATTAGGTATTTTTGCTGCCTTGAGTAATTTATAAAAATAGTAAAGACAGGATAAACATACAAATTTATATTGATATAAATTAGAATTAAAAAAATCTAAAGAGTAAAAAAAAATCTAAATTTCCATCTAGCACTGAAGAATGCAGCCAAAGTATTCTGTGTCCTGTGCTGCTGATAAACAAAATCCGTTCCACAAATGTTACAGGCTATATGCTCAAGCTTCTAAGTGACATTTTCCCATCTTTGCTTTGCTAACATTTATCTTCATGAAAACAAGCTTATGAAGGGCCAGAGTCCAGAAGGGCTGAATGTCTGTAGGCAGCTGTTCTTCCTTTCGGTTACAGCCAAGTTATAGACTCTGCTTAGTTTTCAACAAAAAAATCAGCATTAAGACCAAAATATATTTAAGAATATATGGCGTGATTACCAATATATTATAGTTCTTTTCCATTGTCATCCATAGTTTATAAAAAGGCTTTCTTATACACTCCCCAGGCAGCCACATACTTCTTCAGCAATTGCCTTGTTACTTATTTTCAATGTCACATTATTATGTTAAGCCCATGCTATTATGTCAAACTTAACTCTACTCCAGTACATCCCCTTCAGCAATTCAGCCGCATGTATATGATTTATCCACATAGGATACTGCCTGGACAAAGCATCTCTATCTTTTTAACTACAAGAAAGCCCTAGCCGCAAGATGCTACAGAAGTACTGTTTCAATCACAAAATAATCAGCAGTTAAAACTAGGAGGGGACTCTCACACCCACACATTTTTTAACTCCAGAACAGAATGAGAAAGTTCTTGCATCCTATGCAATAGGATGCTTACAACCCCGTGGATTGCATATTGTGTAGCCCTTGGCCACAAAAAAAAGGGAGGGGGCGAACCTACAAAGCTGTAGAGAGCTTTACTCATTTTCCCTGATGGCCAGCTCATCAACTGGCAGGAAAGAAAACATTACCTACTGTTTTTCCCACTGTTAATGTCATCAGAAAAATAATCCATCTTGAGCAGAATCAGTAAAGGGAGGAGTAGGAGGAAGGACAAATGGTTCTACTCAAAGTAGCTGGGAAAGAGAAAGACTAGGTTTCACCCTCCATCCTTCTCTGGGTTTTGTAACCCTACAAGCCCACCATCAGTTAGAACAACCATTATATAAAGCAGGGGTCTCCAACCTTGGTCTCTTTAAGACTTGTGGACTTCAACTCCCAAAGTCCACAAGTCTTAAAGGGACCAAGGTTGGAGACCCCTGGTCTATGTTCTTATGTTCTTATCACCAACTGCAGTCTGTTTTATTAGATATATGAAAAGAGATTCAGCATAAGGTGCTGCCCAGCCCTGCCCTTGCAAAGAAGGATCCTTGTCCTTGGGCCTCTCTCTCGCACTGGTGAGGTGGGCAGTTCTCTGAGGCCCTACTCAGCACATGCTGCCTCATTCTGAGAACAGTCAGTCATTCAGGAGCCACATGCCTCATTCTAAGTCAAGGGTCTCCAATCTTGGTCCCTTTAAGACTTGTGGACTTCAACTCCCAAGAGTTCCTCAGCCAGCTTTGCTGGCTGAGGGACTCTGGGAGTTGAAGTCCACAAGTCTTAAAGGGACCAAGATTGGAGACCCCTGATATAAAGCTCACATGATTCAAGTGGTTTTTAAAAAAAATCTTTAATGTTTTGTAGCAAACTGCCAGGGTAAAAAGTTTACTTATACTTAACTTTTATATTCTCATGCTGGTTTATTATTGGTTTATATTCTCATGCTGGTTTATTATGACTGATACCTGTTTCAGGCAGCTCAGTCATACAGCTGAGGAGAGTTTGTCCATCTCCAACCCCAGCTCTACACAGCAGGGTTCTCCAACCTTGGCAACTTTAAGACTTGTGGACTTCAACTCCCAGAATTCCTCAGCCATTCTTCTTCCTGGCTGAGGAATTCTGGGAATTGAAGTCCACAAGTCTTAAAGTTGCCAAAATTGGAGAACCCTGCTCGAGAGGACCTAACCTACACTTTTAGAATCCTAGCCTTTGGGAAACGGCATACACAAAAAAACATATTTTACTAGCATGGCATACTCAAACATATGCATTTTTACTAATGGTTGCATTTTGTAAACATTAAGATAAGCACATTCTTTTAAAAATGCACAAGTCCAGACAAAATATATACCAGGATGGGTTTAAGTCCAAAACTTGCAGACGAATGGAGAAATAAAGTAATGGAGCTGTATAAAATGAAAGACTGGTTCATCTATCCTTACTGAGGCATGCTGCTTTTCATCCATGGGTAGTTTGCCTTGTATTTTTCTTCCTGATGTTATTCTGACACCTTGCCCCTAGAATTCATTTCATTTTGGAATGACCAGGCTTACAAAATTGTCAAGAAGAAGAATCAATCACCAGAAGATACAAAGAGACAGAAGAACCTCATTGTTTATGCATTCCCACATTATTATTGTAAATGAAAGGGAGCTGCTCCTGGCCAAGTCATCATCCAGCTAACCAAACATTGGCCAGATGTGGAATTTTGGTGGGGGGAAAACTGCTCTATCCTAATGTACAGGTAGTCTTTGACTTACAACCACAATTGAGCTCAACATTTCGATGGTTAAGTGAATTTTGCCCCATTTTATAACTTTTCTTGCCACAGTTGTTAAGTGAGTCACTGCAATTGTAACATAGCTCTTGTTAGTAACACAGTTCCTAAGTGAATCTGGGTTTCTCATTGACTTTGTCATAAGGTTGAAAAAGATGATCACATTATCCTGGGGCACTGCAACCGTCATAAATATGAACTAGTTGTGAAGCATCCAAATTTTGATCATGTAACCATGGGGATGCTGCAACAGACATAAATCATAAATTACCTTTTTCAGTGATGCTGTAACTTCAAACAATCACTAAAGGAACTGTTGTAAGTCAAGAACTACCTGTATTCCTGCATCCAAATTATGTAAAACAGACACTCCTAATTATCTCTTTTGTTTTACCCATCAGTAACTATTTGTCCCTCGATATACAGATATTTATATATTATGTCCCTCGATATACAGATATTTATTACATCCAACAGATCTAAATGAAATAAACAGCTAGGAGACTCATGTTCATTTCGCTGGGTGATACTATTGATGCCATTGTCTTACCCTTTCCTGAGTTTCCTTTACAACCATTGAATGGATTGGGCACTTTGGTTCACATTTTGAATGTGATGCCATTCATCTTTATTGTCCTGTAGTTTACGGTTTTATTGTTGTTTGCCTGAATACCCATTATGTATAATGTAGCTTTAAGACAGACCCAACATTAATTTGTCCTCAAAAGTATTCCTTGTGATATCGTATTAGTTTTATTTCTGCACTGTTTTGGTGCCTCCTGTTTTTGCAATCGCAGTATTCCATTTCTCTCCCCAAACATCTTCATTGCCTGGCATGCCCAGAGAAAGCCACATGGTTTCTCTGTTCAAAGGAAAACTTATGGGTGATTGCATGGTGAGTCCACAGCTTGACTCTTTTGTTTGAAATCCCAAAACTTTGAACTTCCTGTTTCCATTTTTTGGAGTCTTATGGAGCTGAGTCTTATATGAGCTACTACTGTATATTGAAGCAATCTTGCTACAGTGAAGCAGAGAAGGATGCATGAACAGAGGGACAGAATCAAGATCATGTGAAGCGTCAGTACTGCTTTATAATGCCTTGGTAAGACCATGCTGGGAATACTACATCCAGTTTTGGTCGCCACAGTATAAAAAAGATGTATGCACCAAGACAAATTCCTTGTATGTCCAATCACACTTGGCCAATAAAGAATTCTATTCTATTCTATTCTATTCTGACTCTGGAAAGAGTGCAGAGAAGAGCAACAAAGATTATTAGGGGGCTGGATATGAAGAACTGTTGCAGGAATTGGGTATGTCAAGTTTAATGAAAAGAAGCATTAGCGGTGACATGATAGCAGTGTTCCAATAGTTAAGGGGCTGCCATAAAAGAGGGGTCAACCAGTGGTGAAATCCGAACTGGTTTACTACCAGTTTGCTGGCTGCACGTGAGCAGTGCACACCAAAAGGAGGCATGGGGTAAGTAGAACAGCGTGGGGGTTTTGTAGAACTGTGCAATCTATTTTTTTACTTTTAAAAGCATTTTTAACAACCTATTCGGCCGAATACATTGTAAAAATGCTTTTAAAAGTAAAAAAAGGCTCTGACAATCAGGCAGCTCAGCTGGGATCATCAGAGCCTCTTTTTTTACCTTTTAAAAGCATTTTTAAAAAGAAGCGGCAAGCGGGGAAGCGGGCGACCAGGCATTGGGTGGGCATGGGCGGGGGGGGCAGGGAGTTTTGCTACCAGTTCTCTGAACCACCCGCAGCCATTGCTACCGGATCGCCTGATCCGGTCCAAACCAGGAGCATTTCACCCCTGGGGTCAACCTATTTTCCAAAGCACCAGAAGGCAGGACAAAAAGCAATGCATGGAAACTAATCAAGGAGACAAGCAACCTAAACAGTGAAAATAATTAACTAGTGGAACAACATGCCTCCAGAAATGGTGTGTGATCCCTCAATGAAGGTTTTTAAGAAGAGATTGGACAACCATTTGTCCAGAATGGTAGGGTCTCCTGCTTGTACAGGGGGGTTGGACAAGATGACTACCAAAGTCCCTTCCAACTCTGTTATTCTGTTAAATGAGCACAATTCAAGAATATCTTTCAAAGGTTTAGAGCTGAACGCTGTTATCGTTTAGATATATTTTGGTTCAAAATGGTTGCAACTCAAGCTTTTTAAAATAACAGCTAAGTTTCTGTTCAATCTACCTACTACTGTGTACACAGTACTGACAATATGCCAACAAAGTTCTAGATGCGATACAACTCTCCTCTCTAAATCAGGAAAGAACCCATAGCAGAGGAGAGCAAAGAAAGGCTTCTTTGGTGGAGGGTGTCTTTCCGGCCGCCTTGAAAGAGGCGGTGGTGAGGCCCCTCCTCAAGAAGCCTTCCCTGGACCCGGCTGTTTTAGGTAATTATCATCCGGTCTCCAAACTTCGCTTTGCGGCGAAAGTTGTAGAGAGTATGGTGGCATATCAGTTTCCCTTACACCTGGATGAAACTGTCTATCTAGACCCGTTCCAGTCCGGTTTCCGGCCCGGTTACAGCACTGAGACAGCTCTGGTCGCGTTGGTGGATGATCTCTGGAGGGCCAGGGATAGGGGTTGTTCCTCTGCCCTGGTCCTATTAGATCTCTCAGCGGCTTTCGATACCATCGACCATGGTATCCTGCTGCGCCGGTTGGAGGGATTGGGAGTGGGAGGCACCGTTTATCGGTGGTTCTCCTCCTATCTCTCCGATCGGTCGCAGATGGTGTTGACAGGAGGGCAGAGGTCGGCCCCGAGGCGCCTCACTTGTGGGGTGCCGCAGGGGTCGATCCTCTCGCCCCTTCTGTTCAACATCTATATGAAGCCGCTGGGTGAGATCATCAGTGGTTTCGGTGTGAGGTACCAGCTGTACGCGGATGACACCCAGCTGTACTTTTCCACACCGGACCACCCCAACGAAGCTATCGAAGTGCTGTCCCGGTGTCTGGAAGCCGTACGGGTCTGGATGGGGAGAAACAGGCTCAACCGCAACCCTACCAAGACAGAGGGGCGGGGGATGCCGGCATCCCGGTACAGTCAGCTGAGTCCGCGGCTGACTGTCGGTGGCGAGTCATTGGCCCCGATGGAGAGGGTGCGCAACTTAGGCGTCCTCCTGGATGAACGGCTGTCTCTGGAAGATCATTTGACGGCCGTCTCCAGGAGAGCGTTCTACCAGGTTCGCCTGGTGCGCCAGTTGCGCCCCTTTCTAGACCGGGATGCCCTATGCACGGTCACTCACGCCCTCGTGACGTCTCGCCTGGATTACTGCAATGCTCTCTACATGGGGCTCCGGAGGCTGCAGTTAGTCCAGAATGCGGCTGCGCGGGTGATAGAGGGAGCCCCTCGTGGCTCCCGCATGACACCTATCCTGCGCAGACTGCACTGGCTACCTGTGGCCTTCCGGGTGCGCTTCAAGGTTTTGGTAACCACCTTTAAAGCGCTCCATGGCATAGGGCCGGGTTACTTACGGGACCGCCTACTGCTACCGAATACCTCTCACCGACCCGTGCGCTCTCACAGAGAGGGACTCCTCAGGGTGCCGTCAGCGAGGCAATGTCGTCTGGCGACGCCCAGGGGAAGGGCCTTCTCTGTGGGGGCTCCCACCCTCTGGAACGAACTACCCCCAGGACTTCGTCAACTTCCGGACCTCCGGACCTTCCGCCGCGAGCTTAAAACACACTTATTTATTTGCGCAGGACTGAATTAGATTTTAAATTTATGGGTTTTAAATGGGTTTTATTTTTATATTGTTTTAAATATTCGGCTTTTAGAATAAGTTTTTTAATTGTTTTTACTCTGTATTTATGTGTTTTTATGTGCCTGTTAACCGCCCTGAGTCCTTCGGGAGATAGGGCGGTATACAAATACGATTAATAAATAAATAAATAAATAAATAAATAAATAAATAAATAAATAAATAAGAAGGAGGGACTGCCAGTCAAACGATAAAGAAGCTGAGCATTCCCAACACAGCAAAAAAACTCTCTGAATTTAGGACTAGGAGGCAAAATAAAATAGAATCAGTGAAACCATTTTGGTCTAGTGGTTTAAGGCACCTAGCTAGAATGTGGGAGACTGAGAGTTCTAGTCCCAGTTTAGTCATAAAGTTGGCTGGGTGACTTTGGACAGCCACTCTCTCTCAGCCCAACTCACCTCACAGGGTTGTTGTTGTGAGGACACTAGAAAGAGGAAGGTGCGCTGGATACACTTGCTGTCTTATTTATAAAAAATAATAATAAAGGCAGGAAATAAATAAAGTGCTAATTAAAGCTGTCTCATGGATTGGCGGTTGCAATTTGCTTTTTTAAAAAAAATAGTGATCAGGGGGAAACTGTCATTGTGGCAAGCGCTGCTTCAATCAACTTATTATTGATACTGTCAATAATGTAACCTTCAAGATTTATGAGGCCCTCCAAACTTGGAGTTATGCATGACCTTATCAGAAATATGGACTTTTGTATCTATCTTGTGTGTCTCGCTTCCTTGAACAAGATATGATATAGAGAACCTGCTGCAATTTCTTCTGGGACTTTCATCTGTACACCAATTTTCTTAAGTATGCCTAAGGGGTTTCAAGCTTTATTTCTCTTTTAAACTTGTAACCCTGATTTACAAGCTAGAAGGATCCTTTGCATATCTACTTTTTACCTATCTGTGATCAGTTCAGAAGTACATTCTTTTGTGTTCCCCTTATTTTAGAATAAATAGTAACTTATACTCTATTCTCCATTTCTTTTCTTAGTCTCTGATGTATTCTCCAGCTCATCTTTATCAATAACCAAAGGTATTTGTTGGTATATATAGTCTTTTTATTACCTCTATTTCTTATTTAATAAATGCTAATTTTTCTGAAGTTTCATCACTGTAAAAACCATTACTGTTCCACTCAATAGAAATTGATTGTTTCAACCCATCATTTTCTTTATAAAAATAAACCCTCTAACTCTCTCTAACTTCAGATTTGGCTAATCATTACTCATACCAGGAAGAATTACATTAAGGCACAGTGCAAAAATCCATTGGATGTACTGCACTCTGGAAAAAGTCCCTCGGTGTAGTTTTCATCTTGATATCATGTACACGATAATAAGTTTTCATCTGAATATCAACCAAGGGTACAGAACAATATCTTCCATCATGTTATGAAGCTGCTGCCAATGACTATTGGCTGTGCTTTTGTCCTGGGGAAAATAAAGAGTTATAATTCTGGGCTCTCAAGATTTATTAAACCCATTCAGTTGCTCTTTTAACCCAATCTTTCCAGACTGACTAGCAAACAATTATAAGTTGAAATGTCACACCTTAAATGTTGAGTTTGCTCAGAGTTGTGGAGTGCCTTATGCCCATCATTTTTGTGCCTCCAAATATATACCGGTATATAAAGAGTTGTTCCAATTTAAAGAAATTAATTATTGATTTCAGACAGAATAGAATGACAGAGTTGAAGAGACCTAGGAGGTCTTCTAGTCCAACCCCCTACTCTGGCAGGAAACCCTATACCAGTGATGGCGAACATTTTTGCTATTATGTGCCAAAATAGGGGAGCATGGAGCATGCATGCCCACACCCATAATTCAATGCAGGGGCCACGCGCATGTGCATGTGACCCCTCGGTGCTCCCCCAACTTTTGGCATGCAATGGCACGGTGGGCACTGTAGACCCATTTTTTGCCCTCCAGAGCCTTTCTTGGAGCCTGGGGAGGGCGAAAACAGCCTTTCCCACCCCCCTCTGGAGGCTGGAAACAGCCCGTTTCCTGGCTTCTGGTTTCTGGCTTCTGGTGGGCCTCCAGAGGGCCTCCGGGGGGGGAGGCCATTTTTGCCCTCCGCAGGCTCCTAGAAAGGCTCTGGAGCCTGGGGAGAGCAAAAAACCAGCCTTCTGGTCCACCTTAAGTCGGCAAACAGGCTGTTTCTGGCCTTCGGAGGGACTCGGGGGTGGGAAGGCTGTTTTCACACATGCCATAGGTTTGCCATCACGGCCCTATACCATTTCAGACAAATGGCTGTCCAATCTCTTGTTAAAAACTTCCAGTGTTGGAACACTCACACTTCTGGAGGCAAGTTGTTCCACTGATTTATTGTTCTAACTGTCAGTAAATTTCTCCCTAGTTCTAGGTTGCCTCTCTCCTTGATTATTCTTTTCAACCTTCAACAGGTATTAGGTATTCTTGTAACTGAAACTGTCCTGAACATTGCATCTTACCATCATCTAGCACAGAGGTGAAGAACTATTACCTTTTTATGACTTGTGGACTTCAACTCCCAGAATCCTTGAGCCAGCCATACTGGTTCAGGAATTCTGGGACTTAAAGTCCACAAGTCATAAAGGGGCCATGGTTTCCCACCTCTGATAAAAGTAGAGTCAGAAATGTCATTTTTGAAATCCAGCAGGAATTACCACCTTGAAGCATGGGCATAAATCAATATTTATTTTCACTGAACTTTCCAACTACAAATACCCTTCTGTTTTAGCAAGAAGTCATTATACACAGATTTTATTTAATTCATACTAGGATCTTCTCGAGCTCCGACCATTAAAATTGCCTTCTAAAGCAAAGACTGCTCTAGAAATTGAAAATTACTTCAGCTCCAAGTGGCTGTGCTTGATAAGAAGGCATTTATTCAAGGCCTCCATCAAAATCAACATATCACCAGCATATATACTAAATAGCCCCCGAGAAGAACCTTTTCTTTTTCTGCCTGTCATGACAGGCAGCTATACAAATGTTATAATGGTTCCTGCCAGAGGAGATGGTTTTGTCTGAAAAGAAAAGCTGGCACTTATGGATGTCTCAGATATCCAGCTGTCAAAAACCTCCCAGCCTTCTATTCATTCGTAGAGCCTTAGAGTTGGCCATTGCTATCCCTGGCTAGCAGGACTATACACCCACCCGGCCAAGCCCTGGTGAATGATTGAAGGGAAACATGGACACAGAATAGCTTAGTCACACTTTTAAATCACTTTTGTGCACGTGAAGTTCCCAAAGCCATGTGGCTTTTTCCCATTTTAAGTTAACACAATATGTCATTATACAGCAGGAAATTCAATAAGCAACCACTCTACATTTTTGAATACATAATGGCAAATGACTGAAAGCAGTTTTGCTCACCCAAAAGGTTTTTTGAAATAAAAGTGACAGTAGCAAGGCATGCTTAAAGATGGCCCTGCCTTTCCACCCCTGAAATAAAAAAGCTGGTTGTCATTTTTTTTATGCATTTCTAAATTCTAATTATCAACTGTTAGGCAGCATTTAACAATAAGCTATGGCTTGTTAAACCATGGTTTGTTCCATGACTTGTGTCATGCCTCCTCAGCAATCAGAACAAAGTGTTGTCCCCACTCGTAAATTATTTCTTCATTCCATGTCTTCTGCCTCCCTTTATAGTAGAGCAATGCTTCATTACTGTTTGCGTACTATTAAGTTTCTTGCAGAAACCAGACATTTCTATTCTCCCCTCAGTAAGACACCACTAGGGCTCCTGAATCAGTGGTGGTTTTCAAACAATTTTACTACCAGTTCTGTGGGTGTGGCTTGGTGGGCGTGGCATGGGAAGGATACTGCAAAATCCCCATTTCCTCCTGATCAGCTGGGACTTGGGAGGCAGAGAATAGTGGGGTGGGGCCAGTCAGAATTTTTACACCGATTCTTTGAACTACTCAAAATTTTGACTACCACTTCTCCAGAACTGGTCAGAATGTCATCATGTGACGTATCATGACATTTTTCCCTTTGAGAAGCTGGGGTGGGTGTGGCCTGTGCATGACACATCCGGCCCACGGGTCACCACCCCTTCTACACAGTCCTCTCCTTCTGAACTAGAGATTATGCTATGAAGGCCATCCAATGCCTTCATATCATTAACTCATGCTCTGAATCACTGACACCCAGCTCCTCCCTTCATTCTCCATCTGATTTCTGAGTCTGGGCTCCCTCTGCCTTCAGAAGAGGGATTGGAAAAACACGGCATGTGTCATCTCTTCAACTCTTTGTAAAACCACCACCCGTCAGCTTTTGAAGTAAACAATGCAACTTACAGTTTTAACCAAAACTGTTGCTGAGCCTCCAGATTAGGGGTGTCAAACTCAAGGCCCAGGTGCCGGATTTGGCCCAAGTGGTACTTAGATCTGGGCTGCGGGGCCACCTTGGAAACAGCAGAGGATCGGCCCGTGGTGCCTCTGCCAATGAAAACGGAGCTTGGGAAGGACATGAGCAGCCCTCACGAATTCCGTTTTCGTTGGCAGAGCATTGCAGGAGGCCATTACAGCTGAAAACAGAGCTTGGGAGCCAATTTTTGCTGGCAGAGCACTTGAGCCGCCACAGACACCCCCAACATGAGTGATGTCAAGCTGGCCATGTTGCCCCAGCCCCCCGAGATCAAACACAACCCTCAATGAAATCGAGCCTGACACCCCTGCTCCTGATATATAGATCACAATGTTCTTGTCAGTTCAATGTTTGTACAGTTTGTCTGGGATCCCAAAACTTTGATTTTCTCAAGAGCAAACCACTATGAAGCAGAAGTAAGGGATTCCTATGAGTTTATTTGGGAGTCAGTAAGACTTTCAGAGGCACTGCTCCACAAGCTGTGGACGGGAGACTCTGTTCCTTAAGCTGGGCTCGAAGAATCAGTTGGGACTACTGCTATTGTACCAGCCTCCCTGCTGCATAGCAACCTTCCCACCTGAGCTTTACAACTCTGTTGACAGTGGAGTTCCCAGGCTTATGGTCTTGGAGGACTTCAATCTGCCTTCCTAGGAGTGGGTCTGAAATGACTCAATAGTTCATGGTCACCACGACACCTATCACCCAGGGCCCAACAGGACAGTGGTCAAAATCTTGATGTGGTTTTCTTGTTAGAGCAGAAGCAGTGTGATCTAGATGTCAGGGTTCCACTCTTAATTAAATCATGAGCCTCCAGCCAAGCTTCAAAAGAAATCCAGTTATTTATTAGGGGCTTCATGTCAGCATGTTCCAAGTGAAGCCAACTCTGACCTCACTTAATTCATGCTCCAGCTCTACCCTGTTTCCCCCTCCCCCCACCCCCCATAGTATGTCATCAGTCACATTCCCTAACGAAGCAATTTCGTGGGTTGTAGAGTCCCTCCCTCTGGCCATTGTGGGTATCTGTGGAAATGGCCTTGACAGAGAGATGGCTGGAATGTGCTTTTGTTTTGACTGAAGTGTGATTCCCTCGCTGCAGCTGTGAGGCTCGGTTCCCCATCCCCCTGCCTATGGCAACTCAGGTCAGGAATGTTTCGCAAGTTGACACTGGATTTGGGGAAATTCTCTGTGGTTTCCCTGTCATAGTCAGTTCTTGCCCTGATAACCATGAGATTTTTTGGTACTGCCCTTTGCCACAGGGAGATGGGATCTATTAGATCAATCCACCCCCAGCAACTGAGGGACCAAAGATGGGTTCTAGAGGGAGCTGAGGGTTGGTCCTGATGATCTGTTGCGGAGTCTGACTGAAATCCTGCGTGACACTTGGAGTGAGTTGGCGACTGAGGCAGACTTCACTCATATGACCTCTAGAAAGACCTCTGCTTCTGGGTCCAACTCAAAATTAACTTTGACCTTTAAAGCCCTGCATGGTAGGAGATCAGATTATCTTCCAGATTGTATCTGCCTGTCCCAGCAGGTCCAGCAGAAAGCATATGCTGTGGGGCCTATTTGCTAAAAAAAATCCATCCGGCAGGACCCAAAATATGTGCCTTTTCTGCTGTGATTCCTACCCTCTAGAACATCATTCCCCACAAAGTGAAGTTGGCCCCATTGATGTTAGCTTTCCCAAAAGCCTTTTCAACATAGTTTTTTTCCAGCAACCATGGGGAACTTGCAAGATGATTGTACGATATTAGGTGATTATTATTATTCTCCCATAATCTTGGCTCTTATTTTGATTTAATGCTCAGTATTTTAAGAGTTATGTTGTTTTAATTGTTGCTATGTATGTATGCCACCCAGAGTCATGTTATATGAGATGGACAGCCATATAAATTTGCTAAATAAATAAATATTTAAGAGGTGATCTCCTCTTAGTCCCTTTATCAGATATGGCCATTATAAGGAAAGAAACTTGAAATCAGTTGGGGAAAAACCTCAGTTTGCATTGAACAGCATCTTCTACCAATGAAATGATTTTTGATAATTCTGTTGTTTTTAGTCCTTTAGTAAGTCATAAAGCTAAATTCACTCTTGAATTGAGTTCAGCTCCTGGCAATACAAGGATATGTACAAATAGCAACAATATGAGATCCTTCTTCCAGGATTTCTTTTTAATTTCCCAATCAAGCCTGGAGATTTTCTCAATGTTATTTGGCTTTCTGAGATAACACTGAAAGTAAAGTTTAATTCAGGACAGGGGAGAAGCGTGACATGTTCAGAGTGCATCTGATGTTATGAGAGTGCTTATGATTAGTACTTTGCAGGCGTTTGTTGTGAGCTTTATCTTATTGAACATGTATTTGAGAAGACTTATGCAAACAATATGGACAGATATGCAATTCATGCTGATTTCAGGGTTTTTATCAAGGAGACAATCGTTTAATTATCTTCAAGCCAAGATTAGCAACTTTGTAGGAAACGCCTTTAAAAAATCTTTCCAGAAAGAAAGTAATACGACTCAAATGTCTGCTCACTCTTGAAAGCAAGAAGAAATAGGTGGGTGCTCTGAGTGCCTCTTTTTGACAGGTGGAAAACTATCACAGAGAAAAATCTCTATCAAGAGCCTGGAATAGTATTCTTTTCAGATTTGGCACCTTTAAGATGTGTGGACTTCAACTCCCACAATTCCCCAGCTGAATCTAGAGCCAAGCCTTATGAGTGGTTCATGTCTCTCACCCGATTCCAAATGACTGGCATCAACTGTGCATGGAAAATAATCAGGAACAATCTATGGGGCTTTATTATCTTGATGTAACAGCAGGTTAGGAACAGGACATTAACAAACTATGGTTTCAGATGGCGGTTTCTTAAATATGGTTAGGGTTAGGATTAGACCACGCACAACATAGTTTTAGGTTATACAGGTAGACCTCAACTATAATAGGGTCTGCCTATCATCATCATAAGTCATGAAGATCATAGAATGGATTGGTCACATGACCAATCTTACAATGTTTTTTACAGCAATCATAAAGTGGCCACCATGGTCATTAAATGAACACCACAGTTGTTAACTAAACCAATGGTTTGCTCTGGGCATGGTTTTGCTGGAAACCAGAAATAAATATTGGTTTTCAGCAAAACCAACATAGAATATTGGTCACATGATCGTGGGACACAGCAAATGGCTGTAAATGCTTCACAACTGCCAAGTACCCACTGTTTGGGCGTGACCACAAGGGGGGGACATCCATAAGTGTCAGAACTTTGAATCTGCATTGTAAATATCCTCCAGGTAAGTCCATTGTAACTTTGAACTGTAGCTAAGTTATCAGTCGTAACTCGAGGACTACCTATATCCTAATACACCAACATCCAAAAACAGAGTTAACAATCATCATATAACCTTGCAAACACCAGCAAATGTACCAAATATTTTAATTCCATTATCTCAATTATCTGACGTACAGTATAAGGTACTAACAGCACTACTTAAAACATTAAATTTCAAACATTTAATATACTGTATATAAAATACACTGTTTAAACATAATACCTAGGGAAAAATCACGATATCATAGCATATAATATTCATTATATTGTTTGTATAGAGAAAAATAAAATGGTTTTATAGAACTCATAAGAGCAGGATAGCTAATGTCATGGAAAAAGTAAAGCAAAGCGGCAACTTAAGGGAAGCAATTTCATCATTTAATTTAACAGGCACTAATGTATGCATTTCTCTCTCTCTCTCTCTCTCTCTCTCTCTCTCTCTCTCTTTTTCCATCTGCATTTCCATTTCCAAGGCCTGCTTTATATACCTTGTCCTAGTCAAATAGCTAAGTTGCCAAAAGGAAAAGAAGAAAATATCTACAACTATCAGAAGGAAAAAGCTTTGATTCTTGAGTGTCCCCTAGAGCAGGCGTCTCCAAACATGGCAACTTTAAGACTTGTGGACTTGCTGAGCCACTTCACCATGCTGGCTGGGGAATTCTGAGGGTTGAAGTTTACAAGTCTTAAAGTTGCCAAATCTGGAGACCCCTGTTTTAAGCCATGCAGAGGTGTGCATTTAAAATTCTCCCTGGTGGGATAATTGATCTAATATTTGGGGTTGGGGAGAACTGATGGTATAATGGGTGATTTAAAACTCTCTGTCCAAACACTCAAAAACTGGGCCAGAAATAGCGAATATGGAGTGTTCCACCTCAAATCATACATTCACACTTCCTCGTGTCTATTTCAAGGTGTGATAGCAATAGTGATAGCACTTAGACTTATACACTGCTTCATAGTGCTTTACAGCCCTCTCTAAGCAGTTTACAGAGTCAGCATATTGCCCCCAACACTCTGAGTCCTCATTTTACCCACCTCAGAAGGATGGAAGGCTGAGTCAGCCATTCAGGATCGAACTCCTGGAGTAAGCAGTGATTTAGTCTGCAGTACTGCATTCTAACCACTGTGCCACCACGGTATATAATTCTGTCTAGCCTAATATGTATCTGGTAATAAAACAACTTTTACTGTTGGCTACACTTATGTTATTTTTAGTACGCTCGGTTTTATTTCTAAAATATAAACTTGAACTTTGAACATTAAATACCTTAAGGTGGTGTTTTTTTATTATCAGTGAGCTGATGTAAAACAAATTATCATATTAAAAGATTAAATGACTAAACACACCATTCCTATGCCGTTTCATGAAACTTTGATACAGGGGTGGGTTCCAATTTTTTTTACTACCAGTTCTGTGGCCATGGCTTATTTGTGGGCATGGCTTGGTGGTCATGTGACTGAGTGGGCATGGCCAACTTGAACTCACTCAGGGCAAGGTGGGGTGGCACCTTGCTGTGAGTGACATCAAGTTGGCCATGCCCACTCAGTCACATGACCAATGCTGCAGAGACAGGGTGATTTCTCCCGGGGGACAGCCAGAGCTTCGCCGCCTCCTCTTTTCCTCAGAGGAGCTGCCTCCAAGTCCTTGCAAAGGGACACACACACCACAACAGACTCACACACAATGTAAAAGCAGCTGTAATTCACCCAAAATGGCCCCTGCAACAAGCAGGAACTTCACACAGCCACAAAAAAGCTCAAAATCCAACTTTCACACTTTACACACACACAACACAACACAACTGACTCATACACACACACAAAATGCCACATACAGCTTTGTGAGATTCTGTGTGCTTCTGCAGTTAGAATGAAACACTACAGAAACACACCAAATCTCAGAAAACTGCACAAATATTTTATTATTTTATTTATATTTTTTAGATCAGGGGTCTCCAACCTGAGTAACTTGTGAACTTGTGGACTTCAACTCCCAGAGTTCCTCAGCCAGCAAAGGCACTGAGGACATGGATTGCAGGCAGGCAGATTCAGTTGCAGCTGATGCAACTGATTGCAGAAGCCAAAGGAAAGCAAGCCCAAAGGAACTTATTTAATTAATGTAAGTGGGGAGTGGGATTGGGTGGGCCAGAGGAAAAAAAGATTTTAAAAGGCTCCTCTGAGGAACCCAGCTGAAGTTGCCTACTGGCAGCCCAGAAGCTCTTAACTCAGCTGGGATCGCCAGAGGAGCCTTTTAAAACCTTTTGTTTTAACAACCTCTTCGGCTGAAGAGGTTGTTAAAAAAAAACTTTTAAAGGGTTCTGATGATCCCTGCTCAGCCACGCAATCATCAGAGGTTTTTTTTTTACTTTTAAAAGCCCTTTTTGGCTGAAGAAAAGATGCTTTTAAAAGTAAAAAAAACCAAACCTCTGATGATCGGGGAACCAGTTCAGGGGCGTGGCCAGCCAGCCATTAGTACTGGTTCTCCGAATGCCAGCAGATTTTTACTACCGGCTCTCCAGAACCGGAGCGAACCGGGAGCAACCCACCACTGCTTTGATATCAGACTGATAGAATTCAAAAGAACATCAGTTTAACTCTGGCGAGGCAGAAATGAGAATGGAAAGATGTGTTAAACTCTACTTTCCTGGCAGGAAATTCTTTTTTTTTTTTTTAATATTCTAATGTAAAGAAGTCAGGCTAGTTTGAATTTCCTCCTGATGGAGAAGGGGACATGATAGAAGGCTCAGAAGTTTTGCATCATTTAGATTCAAATTCTTTCCTAGCTCAGTCACTAGTTCCTTTTCAACTAATTCCTAATTCCATCCAGTTTCCTGCAACATTATCCATTCTCCTCCTTCAGTTATAAATCAGACTGATTTCCCATTTTGCACTAAAAATTTTCTAAATTCAGAGAAGACAATTGCTGCTATCAAATTTGCATTGCTCACATTCTGCCATCTTTCAAATATATTTCTCAATTGCTTGGTTAATCGTTTCTTGTTAGAATCTACCCACGCATCTCTAATGAAAACAAATGCTTTCAGTGATTTACTGGTACAGAATGTGCTTTCAAAATGACCATAAAAACATAATTTCAAGTTGTTCAGCACTGCTCAGTATCTGCCATGAAATTTAGAGGAATGATCAGTATGTTATCAAAGCACAGGACACATTGAAGACATCTTTATGCAAGACAGACATGCTTAGATTATCGCACGCTTCTGCCAGCCTGAAAGGGCAGAACGGAATTCAAACCTGTTAGAACCACAATTGATTTCAAGAGAAGAAGACAGGCCTTTCCTATGCAGTGGTCCTAATGTAATAAAGCATAGGAAAGCTTGGGTGTTTTGCATTCAACAGACTAAATTTCTCTGGTGAATTATTTCACTGACATAATAGTGTAATGAGGCAAATTGCATCTCTGCATTTCCATCAATTTACGTTAGCTGCCTAAATGATGCCATTACACAGATTATGCAATTTATAATATTGCAATGATGCAAACAACACGATGTTGTAAAATTGTGAATGATGCACTTTGCATGACATCATCATACAAATAACATAAATTGCCACTATGACATAATTTCTTGCTTAACAAGGTTTTATGAAAACACACACACACACACACACACACACACACACACCATTACTTAATCAAGACAAGATTTCACTATATTGTTAGAATAAAGTAAAAGTTACCAAATTTTATCCTTTGTATATTCCAAAAAAAAAAAGAATAGAATTTAATGTTGATTCCCAAGATATATGCATTTATAGTTAGAACTTCTCTTCACTCACAAACATCTTCCAAATTAAGGAGTCTCTTTTAGGTTATCCATTATGCTAAGTTTCTCCCTGAACTCGAGCATCCACTTTCTTTCCAGTTGTGCAAAACACTTGACATGGCATTTTATAGGGCGTGAGAAAATTTTCAACTTTCAATTTCCAAACATTAGGGGGTACTCAAAAGTTGTAACAAGCAACTTGAGGATTGTAAAGATATTTGGGGTACTTTAATATAATCTTACTTTAATATTTAATATTTAACATTTAATATTTAACATTTAATATAATGTTGGGTTACTTTAATATAATGGAGGTAGTGACAGATTTTATTTTCTTGGGCTCCAAGATCACTGCAGATGGGGACTGCAGTCAAGAAATTAAAAGATGCTTGCTCCTGGGGAGGAAAGCTATGACAAATCTAGACAGCATACTAAAAAGCAGAGACATCACCCTGCCAACAAAAGTGCATATAGTCAAGGCTATGGTTTTCCCAGTTGCAATGTATGGCTGTGAAAGTTGGACCATAAGAAAGGCTGAGTGCCAAAGAATTGAGGCCTTTGAACTCTGGTGCTGGAGAAGACTCCTGCGAGTCCCTTGGACTGCAAAGCGAACAAACAAGTCAGTCCTAGAGGAGATCAACCCCGACTGCTTTTTAGAAGGCCAGATCCTGAAGATGAAACTCAAATACTTTGGCCACTTAATGAGAAGGAAGGACTCCCTGGAGAAGAGCCAATGCTGGGAAAGATTGAGGGCAAAAGAAGAACGGGATGACCGAGAATGAGGTGGCTGGATGGAGTCACTAAAGCAGTCGGCATGAGCTTAAATGGACTCCAGAGGATGGTAGAGGATAGGAAGGCCTGGAGGAACGTTGTCCATGGGGTCGCAATGGGTCGGACACGACTTTGCAACTAACAACCACCACCAATATAATGTAGATGTGCTTGGTAACTAGATAAATATCATAATCTTTTAACATTTTGTTTGTTTCATTTGCCATGGGCAGGCATCTTCCATTCCAAATTTATTTTTTATTTACCTATGAATGTATAAACAATTTCAGTCAAGGCAATTCAAATCTACTGTACACAAACATGCAGAAGAACAAATGTCTATGGAACCACACCCATTTGCACTACTCAGGTGACCCTGAGGACAAAGATAAACCTCCAGGTGGCCTCAACAATTCTCTAGAGTTGTTATGCAAATAACCAGCTGTCTGCAAATAGTATAAATCCTTCTTCCATTCCCTACCATCCAGTCAGAGCTGAAGAAGCTTCTTGGATGAGAAGTGAAATCACCGGTTGTGGCAAATCTTTTTCCCAGGCTGAAGGAAATCAACAACTGGCAGATGACCTGAACGTCATCTGCAGGTTTGAAAGGAAACTACAGCCACCTATCTCCACAACCCCCATCTCAGACCACTAACAACAGCCAAGCCTCCTACAACTGACCCCATCCCATTAGGTTCACAACCCCTAGTGATCACAGAAAAGGAAGTGCAAGACCTATTTCACAGACAAAAGCCAGGAAAAGCTCCAGGCTCAGACAAGATAACTCCTTCTTGCTTAAAAGTCTGTAGTGACCAATTGGCCCCCATCTTCACCCATATCTTCAATAAATCACTAGAGATGAGCTATGTTCCTTCTTGCTTCAAACGCTCTACTGTCATCCCAGTGCCCAAGAAGCCCACCATCAAGGAAATGAATGACTACAGATCAGCTGCTCTAATATCTGTAGTTATGAAAACCTTTGATAGGCTGGTGCTGTCTCACTTGAAAACCATCACGGATCTACTATTAGACCCCCTGCAATTTGCATACCAAGCAAATAGATCAACAGATGCTGCTGCTAATATGGCTCTGCACTACATCCTACAACATGTTGAATCTCCAAAGACCTACACAACAGTCCTCTTTGTAGACTTTAGTTCAGCATTCAACACCATCATTCCAGACACTTTTCTAACTAAGCTAAACCAGCTACAGGTACCTGAACAGTCTTGTAAGTGGATCACAAGCTTCCTAACAAACAGGAAGCAGCAGGTGAAGCTAAGCAGAATCACATCAGATACCTGTACAATTAGCACAGGGGTCCCACAAGGCTGTGTGCTTTCTCCACTTCTCTTCTCTCTATATACCAATGACTGGATCTCAAGTGATTCATCTGTTAAACTACTGAAGTTTGCAGATAACACAACAGTGATCGGTCTCATTCGAGACAATGATGAATCCGCATACAGATGGGAGGTTGAACAAGAGCACAAAAGTGCCTACCGTTCCTGTCCTATTGTTCCCTTCATTATAGTATTATATGCATACTTTTACTTTTACTTATATATACTTTTTTCTCTCATGATGGGTTATTGTTTATGTTGATGATTGTATACACTGTTGTGACAAAATGAAATTTAAAAAAAATCTAGCCTCGTGGTGCAACTAGAACAATCTGGAACTGAACACACTCAAAACCATAGAAATGGTGGTGGACTTAGGAGAAAGGTCCTTCCATATTACCATACTACCACCGCTTAAAATGCTAGACAACACAGTATCAACAGTAGAAACTTTCAAATTTCTAGGTTCTACCATATCTTAAAATGGACAGCCAACATCAAAAACATCATCAAAAAAGGACAACAAAGAATGTTCTTTCTGTGCCAACTCGGAAAGCTCAAACTGCCCAAAGAGCTGCTGATCCAGTTCTACAGAGGAATTATTGAGTCTGTCATTTGCACCTCTGTAACTGGTTTGGTTCTGCAACCCAACAAGACAGACACAGACTTCAGAGGATAATTAGAACTGCAGAAAAAACAATTGCTACCAACCTGCCTTCCATTGAGGACCTGTATACTGCCCGAATCAAAAAGAGGGCTGTGAAAATATTTACAGATCCCTCACATCCTGGACATAAACTGTTCAACTCCTCTGGTGAGCACTGCGCACCAGAACAACTAAACACAAGAACTGTTTTTTCCCAAAGGCCATCACTCTGCTAAACAAATAATTCCCTCAACGCTGTCAAACTAGTTACTAAGTCTGCATTACTATTAATCTTCTTCTCACCCATCTCCTCCCACCTATGACTGTGTGACTGTAACTTTGTTGCTGGTATCCTTAATATTTATATTGACTGTTTCCCTATGACTATCATTAAGTGTTGTACCTTATGATTCTTGATGAATGTATCTTTTCTTTTATGTACACTGAGAGCATATGCACCAAAGACAAATTCCTTGTGTGTCCAATAAAAAATTCTGTTCTGTTCTGTTCTGTTCTATTCTAAATGTCTTCAAAGGAGGCAAAAACCCCAGAAAGTTCAGTTGCCTCTTGAAAAAGCACCTTTGGGATGCAGAAGTACAGCATCTGTTCTCATAAATCAACCCTGGATACCTACAAACACCAGCCCCTACACAAAGATATATTCTTGTAATCTCCTATTAACCATAATTGTGTGCTCTCCTGTAAGTTAAAATCTGATTTACTTCTGTTATAAACACCAAGCCCACTCAAGTATATCACCCAGTCTTCGCTATCTGTCATGCTCTTTTTTATATATAGCTGATACTTCCCCTCACACAAATCCTTCTTTTTTGATGTTCTGAAAGATAGTGAACCACTTCATTTCTCACTTCATGGTTAATAAAGCATGTATCCCAACTTTTACTTTCTCTTCTCTGTATTTGAAGTGAATCAGCTTGCTCTCAACGGTTGCATCAATGAACAGATAAAGCTGCATGGATAGAACAGAAATTATTACTTGCTGCTTGACTTCAGTCTTTGAAACAGATGCTCCTAGTTAGGTATGAGGTGTCCCTTAAAAGGATAGTTCCTTGTTTTAATCATGGGATGGGTTCATGCATCATTGTAAGATGTAATATAATTTATTATTTGGTTGTTTGGTTATTAAGTGTATGAGACTGCCCAACTATTCTCAAACTCTGGATAGCAAATAGTTCAGGTAGTCTTTCACATACAACTAATCACTCAGCAATTGTTTAAATTATTAGAGACCTAACTTGTACTACATTTTCCAAAATTCCAACAGTCTGGGCCCTCCCAGAGTCACAAGATCAAACTTTGGGCTCTCAGCAATACAACTGTATTTACAGCCATATGCAGCATTCTGCAGTCACATTTTTCAGCATTTACTTTGGTTTTCAGGAAACAGTCCCATAGAAAACCATTTTATTTATTTTATTTTATTTATTAATTAAATTTTTATACCGCCCTTCTCCCGAAGGACTCAGGGCGGTTCACAGCCAAATAAAACCACAATGAATAAACACAGAATAAAATCAATAATTAAAAAACTTATTAAATATGGCCCCAAGTTAAAATACATTTAAAACAATAAAACCCACTTTAAAATTTAAAACCAAATAATAAAACTTCTAAAAATTTTATGCCGGTTAACTTAACCATGAGTTAACTTAACAGCTGCAGCTTTTGCTTAATGACTATGGCAGCCACTTTACAATTGCTATAAAAAAGGTCAGAACAACCATCGTGACTTACAACTGTGATAGTTAGGCTTTATTATGGTCATAAGTTGAGGACTATCTGTTTTTTAAAAATGGAAAAATGCACACACAAAAATAGGCATTCAGGGGGGAAAAACCTCACAAGCTCTAAGAAAAAGCATATAACACACAAGGTGTCCATATCCAGTCCAAACCCCTTGGAAAAACTAGGCTTTAAGAACTCTTTTGAAGGAGTTCTTGGGGCCCATCTAAAATTTGGAGAGAGTCAGGCACTGCAACACAGAAGACACCTCCTGGGACCAATCAGGTGAAAATGCCTAATCAATGGGACCCAGAACATACCAACCCTGCCCCAATCATACAGGATGGACAGAAACTACAGAGGTTTCTCACAGATATTCCATGAAGCAGGGGTCCCCAACCTTTCAGACCTCAGGGACCACTAAAGTCATAATTTTAAATCCCATGGACCACTAATATGATCTGCCTAATGACCAGCTGGGTGGGTGTGGCTAGGTGGTCATGTGACTGGGTAAGCATGGCCAAATCAATATCACTCCATCGAGGGGCGCCTCTACTCACCCCTGTCCTGCCAGCCACTCCTCGCCTGCCCGCCCGGGCTCCTTAGGCCCCAACAAGAAGCAGTTGTTGGAGCTAAGCAACCACCATGAGAAAGAGTTGGCAAAACAACTGCTCAGTTCAAATTGGATCTGATCGAGAAGGAGGCTCAGTAGAAGCACCTCACTGAGGACTAGGAGCATAGACTTTCCAAGCAGAGGCAAGACCTGCGGGAGTGCAAGGCCAGGTACCAGCTGCTGGAGGCTTAGCGGGCTGAAGTGGTCAGCCAGTTCCAGGTCATGAGGCAGTCCCACTGGAACAAGGCCCTCTGGCTTCTTGCACCAGTGGCACTTCCCTCCAGCCTTTGCCCAAAGCACCAGGAGGCTGTAGCAGACCCCAAATCAGAATTTCTGCCCCCCCTGCAACCCACACGAAAAGACCCTGAAGGGGAAGACTCTCTGCAGCAACACAATCGTTCATTGCACGTATCTGTCCCGAGGCCATAGTTTGAGGACCCCTGATTTAGTGCAATATTAAAAAAATGCAAATAATTGTTCTGTGGACCACCAAAATTTTCTCAGGGACCACCAGTGGTCCATGGACCACCAGTTGGTGACCACTGCCATGAAGGTTTATATATAGGGGATCACCAGCACCTTGATTTGCACTCAATGCACTTAGTGCAGAGTTACTTAATTGCCTGTGCTGTTGCATTCTGGTTCAGCTGAATCTTCTAAGTGGCTAAGTGGCCTTCAAGAATTGCTCCATGTAGAGTGTGTTGCAATGATCCATATGCAAGATAGATGCTTTTAAGTTTAGTGTAATCCCATACAATTACCACCAATTTTGACTCCATTTGTGGAGCCACTGCAATGGGCTCCACAAATATGGTTTTTAAAATTGGGGTTGTCATTATTATGCATGTGGATTCAGTCAATGACTAGATTGGCACCAATTTGTCGCATGGTTAAGGTACCAGGCTAGAAACCAGGAGATTCTGAGTTCAAGTTCGGTTTTTGCCATGAAAACCAGCTGGATAATCTTGGACTAGTCATTATCTCTCAGCCCCACTCAACTCACAAGGAGGAGGAAGGAGTATTAAATAAATTCACTGCCTGGAATCATTTATAAAAATAATAAAGGCAGTATATAAATTAATTTAATTAATAGGTAAATAAATATCTCTATTCATTGATATAACAGGGTTAAAATAGTTTATTCATATGTGTGCCTAGTACAATCAAAGATAGCCAAATTGAAAACTCCACACTGCAACAGAAACAGGTCAGCACAATGCTTCTACATTTTTGGCATTTCACATGGATTATATCAATTGTAAATAAGAGTTTGTTTGCTTTACTGTAACAAAAATTATAGCTTGAGAAAAGTTCAAAAAAAACATGTTGGTTTTTTTAAAAAAACTATTTCTTGATAGCTCTAAAATAACAGACCATATAAAATACCAGAGAGTAGCCACAATGTTTCCTCTGACTCCCCTTTTTTCTTTCCTATGGGCAAATTCAGCCTTTTCACACTGGAATTTGCAACTGACCTGCTCGTTTACTTTTAAGTAAATATAAAGGGGAAGATTTATAAGTGCTGGTAGTGCTTGCTTCTAAATTGGTTTCTTGCATTTTTTTTTAAAGCCTGCTCTGGATTTGGGTGTGGTTTCATTGGTTTAACTTTTTAAATTATATAAGCCTTTCTGTAGATAAACAGAAGGACTCGGGCACTTTTGGAAAGAGGTGAATAATCTTTTTTATTCGCCTTTTTCCATTCCATGCATGTTTTTTCTGTCTCTATCATGCCAGTTTTCTTTCCAAATGAAAAAGCTCCAAAGGCTGTTGTCTTCTTTGTTCAGAGACAGAGAATCTAAACTTAGGCTTTTTGTAAGCAGTTATAAAACAAAGCACACTGTCTCACACCTAAGGACCAGAGCCAGTAACTCCTAGATTTGAAATGTTCCTTATTGTGCTTCTGAAGGGCTCCAGTAAATTTCACAAGATCTGGATAGTAAGTACATAGATAGGGGGTGAGGGACGTATTTTTTTTAAAAATGTACTGTCAAGCCTTATAACTATTTATTTAGGGTTTAAGGTGTATTTGCATATAGATGTTTGCACCCTGGATATACCCTCTCTACACATCACAAAAGATCTTTATTTCAAATACACTAGAAGGTCAAACTACTCTTTAGTTTACACATTTAAACTGGCAAATAATTAGTTCACCTCTTTTCTGAATTTTTCACTAGGTATCTCCTAAATCTCTTTCATCCTCTCTGATTCCCTAAATACTTACACAGTTCACTTGAAAATCTCAGGGTTTTTTTTTTAAATAAGTAACACAGGCAACAAGAAATAAATGTGAGAGATTATAATCAGCAAAACATGAAATTGTCTTAAGTGCATTTTGGGAAATCAGAACGGAATCAGAAAATGTAAGCAATATTCCAGTGGGCACCTGAAACGACAATCAATATAATTAAATACATTTTCTCAAGAAATATCACTACAGTGGTACAGAGGTTAAACTGAAGGGTTTTTTTAAATAAAAGTTGTTGAAATAATGTTCTGCAAACTTAAATAGATGGAAAAAACAGAACTGCGAGAAGGATCTACATTTGCCAGTGGATAAAATCTGTAACAGGACAGATGTTTTCTATAATTAATATTCGGACTGCCTTGGCTGATTTAACAAACAAAAGGTAAGAAAGATCAGACCTGTTATTGCTTGGATGGGATATCATCAAGAAATCCCAGGGCTCTATGCTAATCTGGAAAGCTTTTTTCTTTTAAAGTATTAATCCTACAAAAAGCAAATCATGTCCATATGGTTAGCAAGAAAAATCCATGGACACGTCTATATAGTCATAAGGGAGTCCAACTCAACTCAAGGTGGACTTTACTTACAAGGATGACTACAATTACCATTATCTAAAGCAGGGGTCTCAAACTCAAAGCCCAGAGACTGGATTTAGCCCATGGGGTGCTTAGATCTGGCCTGAGGGGCTATTCTGGAAACAGCAAAGGGCTGGCCCGCAGTGCCTCTGCCAGCGAAAATGGACGTCAAGAGTGCCACATGCAGCCCTCCCGAGCTCCATTTTCACTGGCAGAGGGTTGCAAGAGGCCATCATACCAGATACAGAGCTCGGTGGCCCGTTTTCTCTGGCAGAGTGCTTGGGCCACTGCAGGTGCCCCTGACATGAGTGATGTCGAGCTGGCCCCGCCCACCCTTGGCCATTCCCACTCCAACACCCCCCCCCAGGACAAACACAACCCTGATGCGGCCCTCAATGACACCCCCGAGTTTGACATCCCTGATCTAAAGGGATTAGTCCAATTGATCTGGGGAAATGTGCCCAAAGATAGATATGAAAAAATAAACAACAGGGAGGAATATGCCAGACCTGCCACACTGTGATATGATCCTGTTTAGGTTTCCAACCAACTCATTCAGGCAATTGTTATGATCCTGGATATGCCCGATTCAGATGCAACTTCTGACATTCCAAAGCATCCCTGCCAAGTGAAATCTGAAGCATTGCGTAGGTCTAGGAAGCATGATCAATCTTCGCTGAGCACTGGGAAAAGGGGACTGCCCCAAGTATTTTCCCTAAAGTTGAAGCAAACTTTTGGAACATCTGCAAACTTACGAAGTTCCCCAGGGTGCTTTGAAAATGAGCTTCTGCTTATTTCTCAATGGGCCCTCTTGCCTCTATTGTTTTGAGCTCTCGCCAGTTAAACTCACTGTTAAAGAAGGCAGTGCTAGAGATCAGAGCAGGCTTGGGAATTTTAGCATATGATTAGATTTCTCTGTGGTGAACTAGTCAAAAGGAATCAGGGGGATGATTTGGGCTGGAAGCCGCCTGTTAAATCAAGCAGTGGAATACAAATCCACACTAGTTGCCACTGGCATCTTGCTGCAATGGAACTTGGGAGATATTGTGAAGATGGATAGCTCCCTTTGTCTTTGGAACTGACAAGGAAGTGCTCTTTGCATTTCTTCATCATGTAATGAGATGACTTAAATGTGGCCTCAGATGCTTTGTGATGAACAAAACAATTCAACACAAATAGGGAAGGAATACTCAAAGGCATGTTTAAAAACATATCATGTGTGCAAACAGCCAATCCCTTGCTTGCTCCTTAGAAGGGAGATCAATTGAATTAATTGCAACATTGTCAACACTACTGATTTTTACTGCGGTGCCCTACACCTTGGATATTCTGCAGAGAAATGAGGATCTCGTTAAAGGGAATCTTAAGCTGACACCTCCAAAGACCGGACAAATCAATGCAATGCTAATACGCATGCATTTTGCCAATCATGCCTTTGTAATTTGCAAGATTAATTGAGCTGCTTGGTTTTTCCCGCTACAGAGCCAAAAACCAACTAGCTCCATTTTAGCATAAAAGTTTGAGGAAACCAATCTGACACTACATCAGAGGAAAAGTGATAGAATGGATACTGCCCTGCACCTGTCTTTGAAATTCTGCTTAGACTATGAATTTTAGAATGTAATCAGTTCATAACCAACAAACGCAGGAGGGGAAAAATAGAAATAATCAAGGAAAGAATAATGGGAATCTGTTTGACCTTGAGTGAAAACATGTAAATAGATAACTCACGCACTGTAGCACTATTAGCAAAGTACAGCAAGAAACAGTGAAGGACAGCAGAGCCAGGATTTCATGGAATTCTGAAATGGGAGGAATTATAGATAGCCTGATCCACATGGTCATCTTGGAAAGCTATGATGGGTCTCGTGTTATTATCCTCCCTCCGAAGAGCTTTCTTATGTGAAAACTATTTTAAATGACAAAGCCATCCTCTTCTAATGGTTGAGTTCTAAAACTCATGTTCCTAGACTGACACTGCAAATCATTACAGGTGACTGTAACTTGACTTACAATCACAATTGACTTACGATCACGATTAAGCCCAAAATTTATATTGTTAAATGAGACACTTGTTAAGTGAGTTTTGCCCCATTTTACATCCTTTCTTGCAACCTTTCTTGCAACAGTTGCTAAGTGAATCACTGCAGTTGATAAGTTAATAACCTGGTTGTTAAGTGAATCTGGCTCCCCCATTGACTTTGCTTGTCAGAAGGTCACAAAAGGTGATCACATGACCCCCGGACATGCAACTATTGTAAATATGAATCAGTTGCCAAGCACCTGAATTTTGATCAAATGACTGTAACTGTGAAAAACAGTCATAAATCACATTTTTCAGTGCCATTGTAACTTTGAACGGTCACTAAACAAACTGTTGTAAGTCAAGGACTACCTGCATTTGGACAAATAAAAACCACCAGCAGAGTTATTTAAATGAATAAGATTCTTCCCACTGACTTGGAACCAAGAGTCTGTGGTCTCACAGATGGCTTGTTTATTTATTTATTTATTTATTTATTCGATTTTTATACCGCCCTTCTCCCAAAGGACTCAGGGCGGTGTACAGGCAAGATAAAACAATACAATATACATTAACCATTCTTATCAATAAATAAAGTGCCAATAATAAGATATCATCATATAGTCCCAAAATTAACATGCAGATTTGCCTTTTAATTTCTTTCCAGTGGTATTAAGTTATGAGAAGCAGTAATAATTTAAACTGTACAGATAGTCAGTTTTCCACCAAATCTGGTAAATTAAATTCTGAACCATTTATGCCTATCCAAGCAGCCAGATGTATTAAACTCCTACAATTCCTTAGCCATATGAGATTTTAGGAAACGGTAGTTCTTATTTATTGATAAGGTTAGCACTTGTGTCCCTAATTCCATCCACAGTAGGAAACTTCATGCTAGGTTCAAACCTAAGGCCAGTAAACCGTAAGACATCATCTTTAATCTGACATGTCTAGAGAATCTACAGATCCATATTGCTCAAAATGGAGGGAAAAACTTAATATCCAATTGCCCAGTCTTCAGTCCAGTTTAGAGCATTTTGCAGGAAATCTGTCCATGTAGTGTGGACAATTACCCATGTTGATCAAAGAAGGACTACGATAGCTATGCATAGAAAAAGTTCAAAACTTAATTCCTAATCATTCTCCCTTTTAAAAAGCCAGCTAATGAGAAAATCTCTTTCTATTTGAGACTCTGTTGATAAATAATACTGATCTACATATGGGGTAGGCAATCTTTGGCACAAGGCTGCATGGAGTCTCAAGGCCTAAAAACTAAATCATTTTTTTCCTCTTCTGGAGAATTTTAAGAGGCAAAATGGCAGCCTTTAGCATTGCACAAGCCTTTTTGAATCCCCCAAAACATAAAATGTTCTGAAAAGTTCAATCTCCCCACTCCAGCTCCAGGATAAAATTGGTTGAATTAACAGGGGATAATTAATACTTCTCTTGCTAAAGTAATGTTGTGATTATTTTCATCCCAATAGCAACAGGTTTAGAAGGGCTTTGTAAAAAGGCTGACAAACATGCTCTGAGACGAAAGAACCCCAGTTATTGGCTGATCGGTAGATCGGTTACTTTAATTCTTGGATGTCATGCCTCCATCATTTTTCTGATATTCCAGCAGGCCCTATGAAAAAGATGTATAAACCAGATTATCTTTCTTTACAATGGACTACCAGTTAAATGCTTATTTGTCCAGCTCAAATTCAGGAAGGGAAAAGGGTAAAAAAAAAGATGAAATCAATCTTTTCACATTATAACTATAACTATTAGCTTTCCTCCACTTACTTACTTTCTGTTTTCCATAACCTGTCACTCACTCTTATTAACAGATCTTCCTACCTATCCTCACTATGTTGAATCTATCAGTTCTCTTCAAACAATGCTGCCTGAAGGACACAAGCAAGATGAAGTTACATCTCAAATCATGGCTCTGCAATATGAATTTGAAGGATTTTATTGATTGGAATGGGTATGGCTCAGAATTGCAATTGTGGGAAAAATATGTAGATAGTCCTGTACTTCACTACTGCTTCCATCATATACATCAGATTACATCAGATCCATTAACTGAATAATATAGTTAGAAGGAACCTTGGAGTTCTTCTAGTCCAACCCTCTGCTCCAGCAGGAAACAATACATCATTTTAGACGAAGAGTTGTCCAATATCTTCTTAAGAACCTCGAATGTTGGTGCACCCAAGACTTCTGGAATCATATCATTCCACTGATAATTGTTCAAACTGTCAGGAGGTTTAACTCAGAAAATCCTGAGAGATCCAGGAAATTATTCCTTAAGCCTTCAGATGCAGATACAGGTATCTTTTTGGCTGCCAAGGAAAGGTTTACAGAAAACCACCCATTCTCTTATTCACACTCAGAATGTGAGAAGTACATTATGGAGAAGATATTGTGATGTCCAGATCAGACCCAGAACTGGGGGAAGAATATGACTAGGTGCCCAAAAGAAGAGCCTGGAGAATCTCCTATCCCCTCTGAGCTTGTAGGACCCAATATTATTTATTTCATGCTTATACTTATATATACTGTTGTTTTTGACAAATAAATAAATTTAAAAAATATGATTAATCTCTATTCCATTTTTCCATCTACCTCACCAGAATATGGGCTTCATAAATCCACAAGAGGAATGCCAATATTGTATGCAAATCCAGTGAACTGAATGGCATTAGACTGTGAAGCTATAAGGCCAGGCTTTTGGGGAATAATGGGTGCAGATGTGTATTACTTACATGCTAACTTGCTTCTGACATGATAAAATACTGCTGGGTATAATCTTCAGACAGGACTAGGTTTACTCTCTTGTTCATTATATCTTGCAATGCCCTGATTTCTGTGTTCTAAATTCAGGACTACATCTCATTAGCATCCCCAAAGTATTCACAAGAAGAGTCCTCCACTCCTCCACTCCCAACAAAATATCTTATGCCACCAGACTCGAAATTTTGGGCTTAGAAAATTTAGAACTACGCCACCTTCGGTATGAACTAAGTATAGCTCATAAAATCATCTGCTACAATGTCCTACCTGTCAATGACTACTTCAGCTTCAGGCACAACAATACACAAGCATCCAATAGATACAAACTTGAAGTGAACCACTCCAAACTCGATTGCAGAAAATATGACTTCAGCAACAGAGTGGTCAATGCCTGGAATGTACTACCCTGACTCTGTGGTTTCATCCCAAAACCCCCAAAATTTTAAGCTTAGACTGGCTACTGTTGACCTCACCCCATTCCTAAGAGGTCTGTAAGGGGCGTGCATAAGAGCACCAGCGTGCCTACCGTTCCTGTCCTAATGTTCCCTTTGATTGTATTCATTTATGTATTCAATTCATGCTTACACTTACATATATTATCGAATACATACTCGGCAAATAAATACAATTAAAAAAAGTAGAAGACTATAAATTCTTGAAAGTGTTGAGAGATTTAAAAATGAAATACACATTCCTTGCCTCTCTACTTTGCAGAGATAAAACATAATCAAAATTAATGCATTAGTATTCAGCTTTTCAGTCCTTTGCAACCACTCTGGAACCTGTTCTACCAGGCAGCCAGAGCACCTTCTTTCTCTCATTAATCTCCCTCTTCTGTTAACACCTCCTGTATATGAGATCAATACATGAAGTCCCAGTCAATTCAAAATTGCTTTTTTCCTCTAGAGACCACAATGGCCTTTCAAAAGGCGTAACAGATCTTATTTTTGGAAGCCCTTTTAATTGCACCGGTGATCCTCAGATTTCAAGTATATTACAATACAGATCTGCTGGTTATCAGCAGGGAAATTCAGCCTCCTCGCTGCTGCCCCCCCCCCTTTCCAGTAAACAATCAAGTGGTTTGGAGAAGAAAAAAATTCCCAAGATGAACCAGTTTACGAAGTTTTGTCATTATAGTACAGGTAGTCCTCGACTTACAACAGTTTTGTGACCGTTCAAAGTTACATCATCACTGGAAAAGTGACTTATGATCATTTTTCACACTTATTTATTTATTTATTTATTTATTTATTTATTTAATCAAATTTTTATACCGCCCTATCTCCCAAAGGACTCAGGGCGGTTTACAGCCAGATAAAAATACAGAAATCATACACAATAAAAACTAATTAAAAAACTTATTTAAATAGGCCAAAATTTAAAATTACAATTAAAATGATAAAACCCCATTACCTAAAATTAATAATTAACCCCAGTTAAAATTAAATAAAACTTTTAAAACTTTTAGTCCAGTCCCGCTTGGATAAATAAATGCGTTTTCAGCTCACGGCGAAACGTCCGAAGATCAGGCGCTTGGCGTAAACCAGGGGGAAGTTCGTTCCAAAGCGTAGGAGCTCCAACAGAGAAGGCCCTGCCCCTGGGGGCCGCCAGCCGACATTGTTTGGCAGACGGCACCCTGAGAAGACCCTCTCTGTGTGAGCGTACGGGTCGGTGGGAGGCATGAGGTAACAGCAGGCGGTCCTGTAAGTACACTTACAACCGTTACAGGGCACATGATCAAAATTCAGAAGCTTGGCAACCGACTCATATTTATGACAGATGCAGTGTCCCGGGGTCATGTGATCACCTTTTGCAACCTTCTGACAAGCAAAGTCAATGGGGGAAGCCAGATTCACTTAACAACTGTGTTGCTAATTTAACAAGTGCAGTGATTCACTTACCAAATGTGGCAAGAAACATCGTAAAATGGGGCAAAACTCACTTATCTCACTTAACAACAGAAATGTTAGCCTCAGTTGTGGTCGTAAGTCAAGGACTACCTGTACTACTAACTTTAGTATTATGTCAAAAACACAAATCTTTACAGGTAGTCCTCAACTTACAGTCACAATGGAGATCAGATTCATTATAAGCCATTATGGTGCTCAGTTAAGACAGACCTGATTTTACAACCATTTTTACAACAGTCATGAAGTGAATCACTACTTATTAAGAGAATCGGTGGCCTTTTAAGTAAACACTGTGGTTGTAAGTGCAAACCCATTCTTCTCGAATAGGCAGTTTTTGCCTGAAACCAGCAAAAATAATCAGAAATTGTGCTCATCTGACTGCAGGACAATGCAATTGGTCATAAATGTGTGCTGGTTACTGAGCACCCACACTCGATCACATGATTATGGGGATGCTGCAAAGGTCATAAGTGTGAGGACTAGTCAAAAGTGCAAGAACTGGCTTTAAACCGTCATTAAATGAACGGATGTAAGCCAAACACACAGTTACCTTGTAAGTTTTCCATCATAGGGAAAAGCCCTGAAAAACACTTCGACAAAATTCTGTTAATAACTTTTCATTCTTGCTATTACCTTTGAAAAGGATGCCATGACTGACCATCCTCAAGACGGGCCACAGTAGAGAAGGAAATCAAAAATAGTTCATTTGGTAAAATTTATGCATTCAGAAAATAAAGAGTTCAGTGACAAAAACTTTAGCAGTGACTCTACCCTCACTTTTCCAGAAGCAGCTGCTTAGTTTCTTGGGGGGGAAAAGAAAAGAAAAAACAACAACAGGCAGATGGTTATTCTCTTGGTGACAGTTGTTTTTCTAGTCAGAAGAACACCAAGAAAATCTGGAGTATTTCCTCCATCTGCTGGCCTTCTCATGACCATCTGCATCTCCTGTTCTGATTCCTGTTTTACTAATAGAATTTCTGTAAACAAATCCAGAACTAGCACTAGCAGATTGTTTTGTTTCACCTTTCTAATCTTATTCATTATCTAACTCTTCCCTGCATTATTAATTTTTATTTGCAATTTGGCTGACTATCCTTCCAAACCCAGTTTACTCAGGGCAACCTACAAAACATCAACTAATCTATATGTACAAATGAAAAATACCTTTTTTTCCCCTTTACAACTGTGCACTAATGTGTACAATTATCTGGTGCATTCTTCTACCTTCCTCTTCTTCTCAAATTGAATCCCTACTACTGTATTTTCAAATGAATTACTCAACTACATAAATTATCCTCTTCTTCCCTAGATTCAAATAATTATTTTGAATTACATCCTCAGATGAAACCAACAGATGAGAGAAACTCGTATTCTTTGGCAGGAAGCATTGTTCCAAACCCACCCGCTTTCTAGAAGAGTCCTTAAGAATAATCTCATATGAGAAAATGCACAGAACATCATGGATAGATTTAGAATTCTCAGAAAGAGCAAAGATTAAATTCAGAAAGAATTTAATCTTTGCCCTAATCAGATTTTATCAATAGCCTATTTGTCTTTAACAGTTGGTGTAAAACAATGTTTCATCATGATTAAGCCTTCAAGATCATACTGTATCTTCTTATGACCAGAGAGCCTCTAGCGCTAAGCAATGCAGTCATTCAGTGAACCACACCCAATTTTATGACCTTTTTGCCACTGTCATTAAGTGAATCACCACAATTGTTAAATGAAGCACGTGGTTATTAAGTGCATCCAGCTTTTCCCATTGACTCTGCTTGTCAAAAGCCCTCTAGGAAGCTCAGAAATGGCATTCATGTGACTCCAGGATGCTACGACTGTTGTAAATATATCCCAGTTGCCAAGTATCTGAATTTTGATCATGTGACCGAAGAGACACTGCAAATGTCATAAATGTGAGACCAGCCACCAGTCATTTTTTACAATGCTGTCATAACTAAAAATGGTCATTAAATAAATGATGATAAGTCAAAAATCATCTTCATTAAGTTGATACTTAGCATTTCAGAATATGTTCATATTATTCCCAGTCCATTTGTATAGGAATTTTCCTTTGCATTTAGTGTTAGTGTATTAATTAATAACTATAATTTATTTAATGGAAGAATGTCTTGGTGTAAAGCAAAAAGCAAACATACTTTTTCTCCATTCTGAATTCATTTTTCTAAAACAACAACATCAACAAAGACCATTCATTTAGAATAGAATAGAATAGAATTTTTATTGGCCAAGTGTGATTGGACACACAAGGAATTTGTCTTGGTGCAAATGCTCTCAGTGTACATAAAAGAAAAGATACCTTCATCAAGGTACAACATTTACAACACAAATGTTGGTCACAGGGTACAAAATTAACACTTAATGATACAACACTTAATGATAATCATAGGGTACAAATAAGCAATCAGGAACAATCAATATCAATATAAATCATAAGGATTACCAGCAACAAAGTTACAGTCGCAGTCATAAGTGGAAAGAGATTGGTGATGGGAACGATGAGAAGATTAATAGTAGTGCAGATTTAGTAAATAGTTTGACAGTATTGAGGGAATTATTTGTTTAGCAGTGTGATGGCCTTCGGGAAAAAACTGTTCTGTCTAGTTGTTCTGGTGTGCAGTGCTCTATAGCATCGTTTTGAGGGTAGGAAACAGTTGAAACAGTTGACGGTTGAAACAGTTTATGTCCAGGATGTGAGGGATCTGTAAATATTTTCATGGCCCTCTTCTTGATTCGTGCAGTATACAGGTCCTCAATGGAAGGCAGGTTGGTAGCAATTATTTTTTCTGCAGTTCTAATTATCCTCTGAAGTCTGTGTCTGTCTTGTTGGGTTGCAGAACCAAACCAGACAGTTATAGAGGTGTAAATGACAGACTCAATAATTCCTCTGTAGAACTGGATCAGCAGCTCCTTGGGCAATTTGAGCTTTCTGAGTTGGCACAGAAAGAACATTCTTTGTTGTCCTTTTTTGATGATGTTTTTGATGTTAGCTGTCCATTTTAGATCTTGCGATATGATAGAACCTAAAAATTTGTCACTGTGTCACTAGCCACAGTCATTCCAATTTTCAAAAAAGGCGACCCCAGCTTAGTTGAAAATTATAGACCAATCTCCCTATGCTGCGTCGCCTGCAAAGTAATGGAATCCATCATCAACCAATCCATTACCTTGGACTTAGAATTACACAACTTACTCTCAAATAAACAATTTGGCTTCCGAAAAAAATTATCATGCAATTTACAACTTCTCCACTGTTAAAACCTATGGACTACAAATCTTGATCTAGGTAAAACAATAGATGCAATATACATAGACTTCTGTAAAGCTTTTGACTCAGTAGTACATGATAAACTTCTCCTAAAATTAAAATCCTATGGCATTTCAGGACCCTTACACAACTGGATATCTGCTTTTCTGTCGAACAGACAACAAGTGGTTAAGGTTGGTAGTGCTATATCAAATCCTGTTCCTGTCAAGAGTGGTGTTCCTCAAGGTAGCGTTCTTGGACCAACTCTCTTTATAGTATTCATAAATGATCTTTGTGATCACATCTCAAGTGACTGTGTTCTCTTTGCTGATGATGTCAAATTTTTAACACCACTGACAATACATCTACAATTCAAAAATACCTTGATCATCTAACCGCTTGGTCTAAAATTTGGCAACTACGAATCTCAACCAGCAAATGCTCAGTCCTACATATTGGAAGAAAGAACCCAATCACTAAGTACATGCTTGATGGACATTACCTCACAGATGACCCCCACCCAGTCAAAGACCTTGGAGTTTTTATATCTAACGATCTAAGTGCCAAAGCCCACTGCAACTATATAGCAAAAAAGGCTCTAAAAGTTGTTAACTTAATTCTACATAGCTTCTTTTCCAAAAACACCACGCTACTGACCAGAGCATATAAAACATTTGCTAGGCCAATTCTTGATTACTGCTCGCCTGTCTGGAACCCATACCATATATCTGATATCAATACAGCTGAGCATGTCCAAAGGTATTTTACGAGAAGAGTTCTCCACTCCTCCGTAACCAATAAAATACCTTATTCCACCAGACTTGATATCCTGGGTCTAAAAAACTTGGAACTTCGTCGCCTTCGACAGGACCTGGGTTTAGCTCATAGAATCATCCGTTATAATGTCCTTCCTGCCAATGACTACTTCAGTTTCAACTACAATAACACAAGAGCTACCAACAGATTTAAACTTAATGTCAACTGCACCAGTTTAGATTGCAGAAAACACGATTTCTGTAACAGAATTATCTATGCTTGGAATGCATTACCTGACTTTGTGGTCTCTTCTCATAACCCCAAAAGTTTTATTAAAAATCTATCCACTGTTGACCTCACCACATTCCTAAGAGGACTCTAAGGGGCGTGCATAAGAGCACAAATGTGCCTACCATTCCTGTCCTATTGTTTCTTCCCCTATATATATATATGCTTATACTACCTTGTTTCTCCTCATATATATGTTTATATATTATATAATCTTTTGTGTTATGCTTGTTATGCTTGTGTATATTGTTATGACAAAATTAAATAAATAAAAATAAAAATAAATTTGAAGGTTTCTACTGTTGATACTGTGTTGTCTAGTATTGTGAGAGGTAGAAGTATGGAAGGGTTTCTCCTAAAGTCTACCACCATTTCTACGGTTTTGAATGTGTTCAGTTCCAGATTGTTTCGGTCGCACCATGAAGCTAGTTGTTCGACCTCTCGTCTATATGCGGATTCGTAACTGTCTCAAATGAGACCGATCACTGTTGTGTCATCTGCGAACTTCAGTAGTTTAACAGATGGATCGTTGGAGATGCAGTCATTGGTATACAGAGAGAAGAGAAGTGGGGAGAGCACACAGCCTTGGGGGGCTCCTGTGCTAATTGTACAGGTATCTGATGTGATCCTGCTTAGCTTCACTTGCTGCTTCCTGTTTGTTAGGAAGCTTGTGATCTACTTACAAGTCTGTTCAGGTACCTGTAACTGGTTTAGCTTAGTTAGAAGAGTGTCTGGAATGATGGTGTTGAATGCTGAACTAGAGTCTACAAAGAGGAGCCTTGCATAGGTCTTTGGAGACCTTAAAACACCTATATAATTTTCAACATAGAAAATGAAAGCTACATTAACTTTATTATTAAAATCAGTAACCATATCTGTATACAATCTTAAGAAAATCTGAACTTAAAATTATAAAATTTTGTAAAAATAAAATGGGACATTATAAAAATCTAAAATACTCCAAGGACAAAATTAACTTATTAAATAATTAAAAACCATTAAATCTTACCAATCAGTAAAAACAAAGCCAATAAAACATGTAAATTTTGACTCAGCAGTGATTAAAATTGTCAGTTATTTAAACAATAATTCTAGGATGATAGATATAAATAAATATGATGTTATTAACTGAGTGTTACTTAATATTGTAAATTATTAAAATGATACAAGAACCATGAGGATTACAAACAGGACAAACTGAACTATTTTGCAATGAATAGCGGGGAATGAAGCAAAATTTAACTATTGTCTAGGTATTTATCCCTGGAAGGAGAAATAAAATCAGTCCCAGATTTGCTATATCTGGTTTGTTTCTGGTTTCTGTCTGGTTTGCTGCAAATAAATCTACACAGTACATCAATTTAAGGAAAAGGGACAACAAGCAAGGACATATGCTGTTGATTCAAATTCCTCAAAAGGGCATAGAAATAAACAAACTTGTATAAATGTGTCACTGCACTTCCCTTCCAGACTAGCTGAAGATATGGTATTGAATCCAGCTAATGGCAAAACTCTTCTGTGTTGGATTATTAAATATCAGTAAGATATTTGGCTACTAACTGCCTCTCTAGCATCCCTAAGCCATACAGAATGTTTTAGAGTAAAGCTTAGTACATTTTGTAATTCTAAGTTGAGAATCAATTATATTATTTCTGTCAAAGCTTTCTCATTTGCCATGGGTCAAATATTGCAGGGAAAATCCATAGAGTCTTAGATCAGACTTTATTTCTATTAACTACATTGGTGTAAAGTGAAAAACATATAACAAACCAAAGTCACAAACCTCTGCAATCTTCTGAATATTTTCTCCACCAGAGAAAAACCAACTACAAATATAACTTTAAAGGAATAACTAAGGCCCAACTAGGGAGCTAAAGCTTGTCTAGCAAAAGGAACCAGAGTGTTAAAGTATCTGGCATTTTTTATGTCTGTCTGTCTGTCTGTCTGTCTCTCTCTCTCTCTCAAAGTTACTTCAAATCTTCAAATTCCTACATAATAATATGTAAATAAACTTAATGATAATCCTATGTAAATCCTATGTAAGCCGCCCTGAGTCTTCGGAGAAGGGAGGGATATAAATGCAAAATAAATTTTAAAAAATTACACAAAGGACGCTTGTCGTTTTAAAATGAAGATTGGAAGCACCTATCCTTTTCACCATATATCTTATTTGCAAGCAGTGTTAGAATTAAGTTAATCAATCCAATCAAACTTAACATTTTCACTGCATAGATTTAGCAGTTTATGCAGGGTTTTCGTTTTTTACTTTAATTTTGAGTCTAGAGGAGGAGTGAATTAAAACAAATTATTGACAAGCACAATAAAATATGAAAACACTGGGAGATGTAAAAGGTCCATTCATATGATTAGGACAATAGGTATATAGGTACAGTAGAACTGAAAGAAAGAACTGGAGGAACAATTGAAAGCTGCACATCCTGCATCAAAAAATGTTATTTCTTTGCTTGCTGGCTGCTGAGAAGAGGAGGAGACCCATCCTTTCCTTGAGGGCTCAGATGAGGCAAAGGAATGGACCACATTAAGCACATGGCCATGGTACAAGGGTGAACTCCAGCTATCACTGATGTAGCATGAAGATTTCTTGGAAATGGGATGACAGTTTCTCGAACTGAAAGGAACGGTCAAAGAGGAGAATGACAGCCCCAGGGGTGGAAGTATAGTTGCTGGGACTGCAGCAATGCACTCATGGATGGAATGATGTCTCTTTTATGTTATTTCAAACAGCACACAACAACCACTGTAGAAGGATTTCTAAAAACTCTTCTCAAGATTCACTCAATCAGAGAAGAAGCAAGTCAAGAATACAGAATCAGAAATACCTGTGCTGAAGTTCCGTTCACCTATAAGTGCCAGAGGAAAATAAATCATCGAAATGTTCGATACAGTAAAATATAGTGTGAGAGAAAGTGCTGGCTATGCGGCAATACCACAAAAGATGCTTTGTTCTATTTCCCTGTTTTGATCTTTAGAAGTAAAATGACAGGTAGGAATCAGAACAGACAAGGAAGCATGAGATCTGAAAGACTTAGATGGAGGCAGGTGTACAGCTGAGAGCCAGTTTGGTGTAGTGGTTAAGTGGTCTGGAAACATTTCAAATGACACGATTAACTTTGTGGCCAAACTGTCCAATACCATCAATCCGAATTTAAAATTGGCTGACCTATTTCCCGGTTGTTATGTTGCCTGCATTTATGACAAAAAATGGTGGGTACGCAACATCGTGGAAATTTCGATCGAACAAAATGATGCATTGGTAACATTTATGCATCTGCGAGGCCCTGCTCATTCATTTTATTGGCCTGAAAGACAAGATGTTTGTTGGGTTCCAGAACCACATCTTATTTGCATGCTTCCAGTGCCTTCACTTACATCGTCAGGTCGACAGTATCAATTCCCAGAAGCAATGCTAAAGAATGTAGCTCATAAATTCAATAATACATAAGCAATCATTGGGATTTGGCAGTTCATACAGTATGGACTTCGGCTTGGAAACCATATACGATACCCACTTTAGGCTTGGGAACCTAGAATAAGCTGCCCAATCAGCAGCTGGGGAACCAGACAGATACCCACACAAGGCTTTTGAATCTCGAGGAAGAAACCAAACTACACATTTGGGATCCTGGCTATCAGGTGTGACCCTATGGCGATGGGGTTGCTGGGTCAAGTGCCTGAACTGGTAATGACAATGTCACCATGGATCTGACCAACACAATATAATAGTAATAATGATGTCTAAATAAAACAAACAAGATGAAACAATAATAGAATGGATGTGACACTGCCATAGCAATGTCCTTCATTTTGTAATTTTTAGGGCTTTATAAGTCAGCGATGAAACACCAACTCTACTTTTTTAGGGGGGTTGAAACATGCTCTTTCTAATGAGAATGATTTAACAGTGTTTCCAGAAGGTCTTTTTTTGTAGAAGCGAGCTGAAAATATCCTATTTTTGGTATTTTTACAAAAAAACATCAACTTTACACTCAATTTGTGAACTATTAGAAAGCAGTAGGAGAATGAAATTTTATATTCAACAACCTTGTGTTATTAAGTTATTATGCACAAAGTTTCACATGTCTCATACTTTTCCTTCCAGAGATATAAGAAGCCAAACTTTATCCTTTTTTCATGCTGCAGTCATATTCAGCCAAATTTGCTCCCAATTATCTAGATGGAGATCGCTCATGATAATGTTTTTATTATTTTTTTTTAATAGAGCAAAACAAGTTGTACAAGATGGCCAAGTTTTGTTTCTCTCAACAAAATATTACCAGAGATATTATGTCTCAAAGTCGCTGAAATCTCAGAGTCATACTGTTAAAGGCTGCGGTATGGGGTCATAGAAATGACTATATCTCTGCAAGTACAGCATCGGCAAACATAACACTTTACCAATGTTCACTGGGGACAGGTGTGCATGTTCACACCAAATTTCATCAAAATCCGTGATGGTCAACCTGGGCACTTTCCTGAAATCAGACCATTTGACATGGAATGATCCTTATCTGTGGCATCCATCAACTTAGCAATGGAATTTGCATTGAAGAATGCCACCATGCTTAAAGTTTCTCAATAGTAATTCAGAATTAACTATTTACTTACAAGTTGATTCTTTCACACTTCTTCTCTTTTTTTGTCCTATATAGCAGGCTATTTGGACCCCTTTCATGCAGGAGGACTGATTTCGAAACAGTTTTTCCTGGTTTTTGCAAACAACCAAGTTTGTTACCATAGTGAGCATTTTAGTGACTGTGTGAGAACCCATTTTTGCAGAAAGTTATATTAAAGGCAGTGATTTCCCTATCGCATAGCAGATAAGTTAAACCTGTACTTGCAAGGATGTACCTGCATTCTGGAGCTTTCTTCTGGGAAGTCAACTGGACTCAACTTTGGAGCAACGCTGACATTGCTAAGAGACCTAATCACCACTCCAGTGTCAACAGTAGAAGCAGAGTGGATATTCTTAGTTTTAAAAACAATTTAAAATTTTCCTTGGAATGCCAAGTCAGAGTACAGGCTCAATGTCTTAGCAAAGCTATGTCCTGAAAAACAAATGAGGAGGGAAATTCCAGGCTTAATCACAGAACATTTGAAGTGTTTGTCAGAGTGAAAGAATGTCAAGGAAATTTCCTATACAAAAAGTAAAATGAGAAGAAACAAAAGAATTGGGGTGACTCTAAGAGGTGTTGGAAGCTACAAACTTTTCCTCCCAGCATACAGCCCTTCTAAACTAAGGTAAAATATTATTACATTTATTTAGGAAATAATAATTATAATATATATGGGTTAAATATTCTTGGTACCCTGCAAGAGAGGAAAATGGGACTAAAACCCAAGGCTTTGGTCTACCATATCTCCATCTTCTGCGCCACTAGCCCCAGTTTGCTTTAAAACTTCTTCATAAATTCAACTGTGGTTTTATAAAGAATATTTGCTTACCTATCCCTTGAGTATGTAAAATGCCCATCCCATATTTCTAATGATCATTACACATATTTACTTGAAGTATATGATTAAGACTACAAGCAGTTCTCAAGAAAGTCACTTGCTCCAAAAAAGGTTGGAGGTGACTGAATGATCCTCCACCTCATCCCTCATAAACTTCATTCCCTTGTTTGAAAAATGTAGATTGTGAAAAGACCAACTTTCAAGCACTTCTCTGAGTCATCCCTTCTGGCATCCTTTGAGCTCCTGGACAGGGATAAATACAGTAGAAGGCACCTGAGTTCTCACTTACCCAAAAGTATTTATGGAGGTCCTGGCTCCAATTCAGCCATCTCCCCCTTGGTAACTTCAGGCACATCAGATTGCAAATCAACCTTTCCCAACTCGGCACCTTCCGAAGAAGTAGTGGGGAATTCCAGCACTTACAGCCCCAACACATCTGGAAGGTGCCAGATTGGGGGAAGTTGCTCTAGAGTTGGCATGAATGAAACTGTTTAAAAATATTGCAAACAGAAATATTTGCAAATAGACAAATTTACAAAAAAATCATCAGGTATTTCATTTTAGGCTTTTTCCAGTTCTGGGGGGAAAAATTTCCTTTGAGAATTAGTCTCCTACTTGTCTCATTCAGAGCTTAAAATCTAAAGCCAATAAACTTGTCTAAACTAAAAGTCCATCATTTGTTATTTATCTAATTACAGAACCTTATTCTTCATTTAAAACTAAAGAGTGCCAGAAAGCTAAAGTACTTTCCATTATCATTTTTGTGTCAATCCTCCATTTCCACTACAATTCCTCTAATCTTTCAACCTACTGTAGTTACCCATTAATCTTCAGCTTCGTTTATTTGATAGTGTTATATCCATTTTCTACGTTTAACATTAATTAGCCATTGTTGCATATCTGCAGAACCTTTACTAGAAGGAAGTTGGAAAAGGACAAAGTGGAAAATGTAGCACTTGGAATGAAGCAAAATATAGGTAGTCCTCGACTTATAATCATTTGTTTAGTGACCATTTGAAGTTACAATGGCCCTGAAAAAAGTGACTTATGACTGTTTTTCACACTTACGACAATTGCAGCATTCCCATGGTCATGTGATCAAAATTCGACCGCTTGGCAACTGACGTGTATTTGTGACAGTTGCAGTATTCCAGAGTCATGTGATCACATTTGGAACCTCCTGACAAACAAAGTCAATGGGGAAGTCAGATTCACTTAAAAACCATACCATTAACTTAACAACTGCAGTGATTCACTTAACGTCTGCGACAAGAAAGATGATAAAATGGGGCAAAACTCATTGAACAACTGTCTCATTTAGCAACAGAAATGTTGGGTTGTAAGTCGAGGACTACCTGTACTTAAGGATAGAGCAGTTTTCCCCCACCAAAATTCCACATTTGGCCAATGGTTGTTTAGCTGATTGATAGCCTGGCAGGAACAGCTCCCTTTCATTTTCAGTAATCCACGTGGGAACGCATAAACAATGCTTAGCAATGGAAATTTTGGGACTCAATTGTCATCGTAAGTCGAGGACTACCATAAATGCATCTCAGCTCTTCTAAAACTTTTTATAGTTATCTCATATGAGATATGAGCGAAGCTAATTTCAATTATTTTATTCTCTGAACTGCTATAATAAATCCCCTTGCAGTTACTGAATATTTCTTCCTTGCAAAAAACACTAGTAACAAGATCAAGTAATTAATCCAATGAGGGCCAACTGTTCGCCTTCACAGCCATCTTGATATATTTCAGTATCCTCGATGGCCCTTCATAAATGCTGACCTATTGAGAAATCTTTAATATGTATCACATTACTAAATTCTTTTGGCAATCTGATCATTCAAAATGAAAAAGCCTAAAAGCAACTGTGTTGCAGTCTTAATAAAGCATGGATGGTGTATTATTTATTCAATTGTACCTTACAGTAAACAAGAACAATGCTACATTTTTTTTAAATAAAAAAAAGCAAATTTCAAAAACAGGGTTTTTAGGATTCATACAAATTTTGTAATGGTAAAAGAACACATCTGAAATGTATTTCTGTTAGTTGACCGTTAATATTTTTTCTTGCTCTATATTGGCCAGTTCTACTATAAGACACAAGTCTTGCTCTCTACTACTTATGCCTGCACAGTGGCTTAATACTGCTTAGTATCTGAATTACAGGTTATTTCCATTATATTTCCTGTTTATCTCTCATCTATGGAGGCCAGAGTTGTCCCAAAGATGCTTCTTCAAGACGCAACTGTACTTTCTGTTTTTTCTTTGAATACATTTCACTCCTCATCTAAGAAGCTTCTTCAACTCTGACTAGATGGTGGGGAATAGAAGGATTTATAGTTGTCTACTAGGAGTATGAAAAACCACCTTTGGGACTCTTATCACTTATTAACAATGGGTCGTGTTTTTGCATACTCTTATTCATATTAACTTATTTACAACACTATTAAGTTTGGAATATTTTCCCTTAACAAATTTGAATCAATAGTGCTGTAAAAAAATATAAAAAGACTTAACTGAGACTCAACGACATAGCAATTTTTATTTTTTAAGTAAAAACAAATCACTAGAGTAAACATTTGAAGTGTTTACAGTAGGTTCTAGTATAACCTAATATACTCAGATTTATCAACTTAGACCATAATCGTTGCCAGGCACCTAAATTTTGATCACATGTCTGTGTAGATGCTGCAATGGTTGTAAGTGTCGGGACCAGTAAATCACTTTTTTCAGTATCACTATAATTTCAGAAGGTCACTAAATGAATGGTTGTAAATCAAGGACTGCCTCTAAACCGCCACCGAACTACACTGAACAACGAGACCTGCAGAGAGAATAGGATCTAATGAGAGATTGAATGTGGCTAGAGGCAATGGTTCAGGAACAATTATTTGATTCTCAATATATTTGGGAACATCGCATTAGAAAAGCTGGACAACAACTTTAAGGCACATACCCACAGATAAAACCCTAATTTCAGTACACAGAGACTTACTTTTACTATTTATCTATAGCAGATATCTGCCTGATTAAGAATAAAATCCATCCAAATTTAGGAGCCGATGGATAAATTCTGGGTGGGAAAAGCACAATGGCCTCCTCTGACACAGTTTCTCTAGGTCTAATTCTTCTGAAATATTCTTCCCTACAACCATATTCTCACAACTTGGAAATATGAAGCACCAGATGTTCAAACCAAATCTCATATAATTGATGCTCACTGGCAAATAACATTGATCTGACTGCTGCAGCTTAATTCTTCTATTTGGCAGACAGCTCTGGCAGTAAATGTATGTTCTGATGCCAACAATAGGTTTGGTTTAAGTTTCAGAAGAATAACTAGAGTGAATAGAATTTCAGAAAATCATTTACAGAACTCAGCGTCAGGAATATTTAACACTTAAGTAAAACACAATGTTCACACACTGTAGAACTGGGTGTAGTATCACTGCATGGGAGCAGTACACCTTCATAATTTTAATGGCTATCAATGTGTAATATTGTGATTATTATGCATTAGTATTTCAGTCTTCCTCTTCTGCATTAGGAGTAAAAAAAATTAATTCAAATCAAATTCTTTCTTCTCCAGCCGGAAGGATAGCGAAGAGGCAGAGGCATACAAGGATAATAGAAGCAATCCAGAACTAGGTGAAATTGAAGAAGATTGGATGTATTTTTGCAGTAGCTGGAAGCGAAAGGCGGTGGGATTGGAAAACAGTCCAATAGTTAGTTATCCAGATTCTGAGATGATCATGTAAAGAGGAGAATTACAGTTTACAACGATGGTCAGCAAAATTCAGGAGTTTATAATCATGAAATAAATATCATGAGCCATTGTTCTCTTTAACAAAAATAATAGAGTGAGAATAGAAGATTTTTATTTTTTTTTACATTTATATCCCACTCTTCTCCGAAGACTCAGGGCGGCTTACATTGTGTAAGGCAATAGTCTCATTCTATTTGTATATTTATATACAAAGTCAACTTATTGCCCCCCCAACAATTTGGGTCCTCATTTTACCTACCTTATAAAGGATGGACGGCTGAGTCAACCTTGGGCCTGGTGGGACTTGAACCTGCAGTAATTGCAGGCAGCTGTGTTTAATAACAGGCTTCTTACAGCCTGAGCCACACCGCGGCCCCGATTTGCAGTTTGTCATCAAATCCCTTTAGCTGGGCAATTCAGTTCCTGACATTTGGGTATCAGCATTCTGCAGGAATCTGAGCCACAGGAATAAGTGTTATATTATAGTCACATGAAAGTTAGCATGGTAAACAGGTGGCAGAGTAAGGTAGCTTTGTAGATGCTGAGATCTGTATGCTTGGGATTCAAATGTAATGCTGGCTCAGCCTCAATCAATATGTGGGTATGTAGAAATGACTTTGGGAGGCAGGAGGGAGAGTCACACAGTGGACAACATATGTAAAAGGTATCTCTGCACAAGGGAGGGCCTGGGAAACATTTCATAAGAAGCCTTCCCTAGTTTTCAGTAGAGAAAAAGATAAGGGGGAGAGAAATTATTTCAATCTTGCAATTTTAGGTTAATGTTAACAGCAATAGAATAGCACTTTAGACTTACATGCCGCTCGATTGTGCTTTACAGCATTCTCCAAGTGGTTTACAAATAACAGCATATTGCCCCCAACAATCTGGATTCTCATTTTACCAACCTCAGAAAGATGGAAGGTGGTGTCATCTTGAGCCCCATCAGGATCGAACTTCTGGCTATGGGCATAGTTAGCTGCAATTACTGCAATAATGTGACTTTACAATAAATATAGACCTAATACTCCTGCCGGGCTTCTTGTTTCGACTACCTCACAGGGCTAACAGATAAGCTCTGAGTGTTTCCACTCACACAGTGTTTGGCAGGTTAAATAACCAAGATATGTTTGTATCTGATTAGAGATTCTAGTAGCAAATCATTGGAACAAAAGATAATAGTATCTCCTCCTCCTGCACAATATCTCGTTTTCAAAACAGAGTTGAATTAATATATCTAAGGTGAGATATTTAAATTGGTTAATTAAATCAGTATGGGATTTAGCCATGATTTAATGCTGGAGCAGGAGTGTGTGTTTTTCACCCTACAGCCTACAGCCATGATGGTGAACCTATGGCATGCATGCCACAGATGGCAAGCAGAGCACTCTCTGCGGGCACACCAGCTGTCAGCCCAGCCCAGCTCTACTGCACATGCACATGCGCCTCCCACCAGCCAGCTGGTCTTTGGGTCTCTGCTGTGCATGCACAGGGGTTGGGGTGCATGCAGGGGATGCACGCGGGCATGCGGGGGAGGGCACTCATCTTGAATTTGGGGGGTTCGCCTTTGTTGGTGCAACCCTGAGACACTGGCCTGCCTTCACCACCACTTTGCCGGCACAAATGGCCTGCACCCACAGCCTCTTTGCCAGCATGAATAGCCTGCAGACTCAGCCTCTTTGCGGGTGCGAGTCCCAACCCCTGCGCCCCATTTTGGTTTCCAGGTTGGTGCAGGTGGCTTTCCAGGCCCAAAACTTGATGCGGGGATGGGTGGGCTCCCAAAGAGGCTGTGGGTGCAGACCATTCGCGCTGGCAAAGAGGCTGCAACGGCTATGGCAAGCCAGTGTCTCAGTGTCTCTGGGAGTTGTGCCCAGCTGCACCAAAAAAAGCCGGAAGTAGCCACCCTCCATGTTTGGCTTCCAGGTTGATGCAGGAAGCTTTCCAGGCCCAAAACAGGGCATGGGGAGGCAGGGCGCATGCGCGGGGGAGTTGGGGTACATGCGCGGGGATGCAAATGCATGCGCTGGGGATGCACACGCATGCATGGGGGCAGAGTGCATGCAGGGGGCACTCACACTGCATTTTGGGGTTCAAGCACGCACTCGTGCATTCTCGCACACATGCTATGGGCACTCAGCACCAAAAAGGTTAACCATCACTGGCCTACAGTGTGTTTTACTGTTTTCTTGAGTAAATTTTCGGAAATTAGTCTAATTCAATGATGGATCAGACCAACAGTGGCAACAGTTCAGACTGTACATCTGTAAGCATGCTCTGAAATATCCAGACAAGATATGCTACTGACATGAGATCTCACATAGAGTAGGAAAAAGGTACTGGCCAAATCATGGTAAGGTTGATTATAGGAGGACTTTAAACCCAGTTCTGTGGGAGACTGAAATGAAACCCTAAGGTAACTCTAAAGACTTAAGCGCTGTATGAAGTGGAATGTTCTTACACAAAAGGGCTTCTTAAAGCGTTCAAAGAAACACACAAAGCTTATGGTCTTTATTATCTATATATTCATGTTCAAAATATAAAAAATAAGATGAGCTTGTCCTCTTAGTACAGAAAGTCAAAATGGTTTAACAGATACAACAGAAACCTACCGGGATTAGTATTATAGCTGGAAAATCAAAGAACACAACTTGTTCAAAAGTAACAAAAGCAATAGAAAAAGAGGTGGGGGGGAGTTACAGTGTTTAGAATATCCACTCCTGCTCAGAAATCCAAATGAATGCTACAGAAAGCATCTGTATTAAACAAAGTGGAAGTGCAAAGGAAAATGAGACCATGGTCATTATCTACTGTAGTATCATCCTGCCAATCCAGAAGAAGTGGATGTTGCCTTCCAAAGGCCAATGGCAGCTCTTTTAAAAAGGTGTTAATGTCATAATGATGGCAGACTTTTATTATGCCAACATCTCTCGGGATATGATTGCTTCAGAAAGTTCCTGACTTGTTTTGCTGACAGCTTTCTGCTTCAGAGGGTAGTGGAAAGTATAAAAGATTCAGCTATAATTGACTTGATACAAATCAGTTGGGAATATTTAATTGAGGAAGCAGCAGGAACTGGGGAAGGGGAGGATCCTGTAATTCAGGACTTCTGATTTTAAGAAAAATAATATCCAATCAGTCATGCACCACCCTGAATGTTTTAAAAAAATGTTAATAAACACAACTGTAAACAGGATCCACTGGCAGAGGAAATTAATGGGAAAAGAAGCCCAAGTTTAATTGAGTGCTACATAAAAAGGAAATATCAAAAGCTCAATTGGAAACGAGAAAAAAAGGAAGGCAGAAAAAGAAGCTAAGTGATTATACAAAAACCTTAATGAAAATTTGAAAAGGAAAAAAAAAAAAAGCAAAGACACAAAAGGAAGAGTTAAAACCACTCCAAAACTACATCACAAAAATACTCAGGAAATCAGAAAGAGCTCTAGAGTCTTTCTCACCTTGGCTAAAATCAGTATTTGTGACTCCATATTTTTTTATTTATCATAAATATTATCAAAGTTGTCATATTTAGTAGCACATATACTGAAAAATTTAGAAAACCGAGAGGAGATTAATACTTTTTCATTGACCTGTAAAGATAAGGTCCGTCTGCAGGCTGACTTCATAAATTCAAAGCTCATGATAAACATCTCTGTCCGAACTATAAAACTGAAGGATTTAAGCATCATGTCCAACTTCTTTTAATACTACTACTTTCCACTCAAAGGGCCACTGTGTATTACAAATGCAAAAAAGGAACCTGTAACATTAATGGTTACACAAGAGCCAGCCTTGTCATATGGAATAATCATCCACTGATATTTTTATCCCTATCTGCAACATTAAAGTTTAATGCAAACCAAGCCCCAGGGATTAAACCAGGTCCAGTGACATAAGAGTCTGCCACAAAGAGTAAGTTCACAGTCCTAATCATTCAGTGGGCCTAAATTAGGTGCAGGCGTTAAGGGAAAAGATCTGGTTATGCAAAATTATTTTTGCCAATTAACTGGACATGTTTAATTCAAAGGACAAGCCCAAGACACATAGCTATTTATTGCAGTAAGTCCAAAAAGCAAATGGGAAGAGATGCTATTTGAATGAGCTGCTAGAGAAATTCACATCAAAACACTCCTGAAAGGATTTAGCCTCACCTGCACAAAAATTTAGCTGCTTTAGTGCTTCTGAGAGCACAAAAAGTTGACCTTTTAACATGCATAATACGAGCTATTATGGAAACGTAAGAACTGCAACATGGAAAAATAGCTTTAAAGGCAACTTGGAAAAAACAATTGTCTTCAAAAATGCGCTTGTGTCATTTTATTTCATTGTCAGGTGTGTTTCAAAAGTATTCTTTTTCAAGGGCTTCTACTCTTTCCCTTTTCCCAACAGCCTCCTTTTCTTGAAATGATGTGTCCAAAATGCATTAGGAAATTGCAATAAACTTTTGTCAATGGACATTCAAAGACTATTTCTTTTCCTTTTTATTTGCTGAATTGTGCCTTTCTACTTCATGTCTGATCTTGCCAAAAACAGCTTTTTTTTCAGACTAAAATACAACTTCTTACTGGCTTTTATTTAAAAATGCATTTACCTAAAAACCGTGGTTGAAAATTACTGACCTTTTTCAGAATTTGTGCTGAATGAAGTTTAAAAAAGAGAAAGAATAGAGAGGATAAACAAAAAGTAAAAGAAAAAGAAAAAGGCATACACAGCTTTTCTCATCAAATGGTAGAATAGGAAGAGCTACCTTCCTTACCAGAAAATCCTCTCCGGAATTCTGGGAATTATATATAGGAAGAAGAAAAGAAAAAAAGAAAAACAATAGGACAGGAACGGTAGGCACATTTGTGCGCTTATGCACGCCCCTTATGGTCCTCTTAGGAATGGGGTGAGGTCAATAGAAAGTTTTTGGTTAAAGCTTTTAGGATTATGAGAAGAGACCACAGAGTCAGGTAAAGTATTCCAAGCACTGATGATTCTGTTACAGAAGTCATATTTTCTGCAATCTAGATTAAAGCGGTTGACATTAAGTTTAAATCTATTGGTTGCTCTTGTATTATTGCAATTAAAGCTGAAGTAGTCTTTGACAGGAAGGACATTACAATAGATGATTCTATGAGTTAAACTTAGGTCTTGTCGAAGGCGACGGAGTTCCAAGTTTTCCAAGCCCAGGATTTCAAGTCTAGTGGGATAAGGTATTTTGTTGTTTACAGAGGAATGGAGAACTCTTCTTGTAAAATATTTCTGGACACGTTCAATTGTATTGATGTCAGAGATATGGTGAGGGTTCCAAACAGGTGAGCTGTATTCTAGAATTGGTCTAGCAAATGTTTTATATGCTCTGGTTAGTAGTGTAGTGTTTTTGGAAAAGAAGCTACGCAAGATTAGATTTACAACTCTTAGAGCCTTTTTTGCTATGTATTTGCAGTGGGCTTTGGCACTTAGAACATTTGACATGAAAACTCCAAGGTCTTTAATTAAAGTCCACTAGTCTTAAAGTTGCCAAGGTTGAACACCCCTGCTTTAAGGCAACCTTCTTCATTCTAGTTAGGGATGTAGGATTGAGAACTGTACCCCCACTCTATCTGGCAAGAATCAGTGCTCAAGAGCAGTCATGTTCTCATTTAGAAGGTGATTGTCCAGCTGAATCCAAATTACAAAAAAAGACTGGAATTCTCCACCTGCCACCTGATTTTAACATGGATTAGAATACCATGAGTCTTTCTAAAGTACTAACATGATTTCATTGTTCTACTTTTATTTGAAACAGCTGTGACAACCTTCACTTCCATGAAGGTAGCATTTTCATAGAATACAGGGAGAAAGATTGTTTTTTACTTTCTGAAGGAAAAGTACTTAAACCCGGTTTGTATAACTCAGTCTGACCATGCAATGCTCTGTATTGTAAACCACACTGGGTCAAGAGAACCTGTTAGGGACAAGTCATGTTTTTAAAAAATCAGACACACAAATGAAAGAGATGCAGTTGTTTCAAGCCTTCCAAAACTTACAGCATAACTTAACTTCTTAGTGGACCTGTAACAGAGTTTTTTTTTTGTTGTTGTTGTTGTTTTGGTACCCAAGAAGCCTAGCTTTATTTCAGATGTCATTAAAACAGAATGCTCAACTGGGTAATTATCCATCCACTATCTTCATCTGAAAAGTTGACCTTTAAGAATGCCAATTGCACAATATTTCAAACCACTGTACATGGATCATGAACAAAACTCTGAACACAAAAACATTATTCTCTGATGTCTTCTATTACTTTGTGCATGTAAGATTTAGGAGCTGTGGAAATGCATCAAACATAGCTGATTATAATAGTAAATTATAATGTTTTGTTTGCTTAGGATATTATTAGCTAGTCTTGCATTTCAGTGTCTTATGGGAATCCCAGAGCACTTTTTAAAGACATAGTAAAAGCAAAAACAGCAGGAAGTCAGGCAATCTATAAAAAGTTGAAATATATATATGTGTTCATACAAATATAAAGGTCTTTATCTGGTGCCAGAAATACAGACACTGCTCTGGAAAAATGTTTTAAGAATCAGCAAATCAAAGTTGATCTGCTGCTATTATACTTGTGTCTGGGAATTTTATGAAACTGTCCTGGCAACCCCTTTATTCTTCCATGTTCCTATGTCACTGCCTTCATCTTACTCTTGGGCCATGATTAGGAAAGTCATTTTCAGCTTAGGAGGAAAGAAACTAGAAGGAATTTAGAAATGGGGACAATCTGCTGAGCTACCCATCCATGACACATTCAAATCACTTTGGGATGATGCTGTCCTGGAGTAACTGATTGCTTTGTATGTACGGCTCTCCATGGCACCGAACAGGTGATCAAGGAGGTGAGAAAGCAAAATAGAGAGCATTAGCCTCAACACAAAAACAGAGTCAACAGGTGCTGCATGGGGTGGGGGGAGGGCTGCCCTGCAAATAATGGTTTGGTAGCATCGCCTCATCCCATCCTAGCAACTGCCAGGCATCTTGCTTTGAGTGTTGGCAGCTAATCCAAAGGGTGGCGGAGATGCCCAGGAAAAGCTGCTTTGTTGTGCAGAACCTGGCTCAGGCTTCCAATCAGTTGTCTTGTTAGCAAATTTTGAGATATGGCTGAACCAAGGAGTCTGGCCATCTGTCAAAGCCATCTGCCAATCACAGCAGTCTCATGATCGGCAGGCAGTTTTCGACTGGCTCATGATCCCCAAGAAAAGAATGGGTTAATAAGTTTGCAAGTATGAACCAATTGATTTGCATCCCCTGGCTTGAACACTCAGAACCAAGGCACCATCCTTCAGCAGTAAGCCAGAACTGAGGCTATAAAGGCAGGATAGGCATTGACAGTAGAGACAGCCAATTTTATCTTGATTTAGTACTCTGCCAGCTCAAGATGAAGACTATTTTAACTGTGCCATGGGGGGAAAATCTCGCAAATAAAATTTTAATATAAGGGCAGATGATGATCCATTCCCAAACAGTTTTATGGCTTAACATTTAAGACTGGTATCTTAAATTGTGCTTAGAATTCAAGCACACGTGCCCTCCATATAGCTTCCTCCAACATGAGCAGTCTGCAGACATATGAACTTCAACTCCCAGAATTTCCCGAGACCATAACCCTTGAAGTACTGGGAACTTAAATCTATGTATCAGGTTGGAGAAGATTGGTGTAGCTACTATACTTTGAACTATCTGAAGCTCTTAAGTAGTCTTTAAGGATGCTCCCTGTGCAACAATTCAACACAGATCATCCCGATGTCCAAAAAATGATTGCCCAAGGAAAGATGAAGCCAGTACTCTTGTTTTATTTAATTACAGGTGTTGCCAGTGATTACTGGAGACTCAAGAACAAGGTCAAACCTAATAGCATCCCAAACTGTTTGTTTAGATCAGTCAGGAGGACATCTCCCCGCCCCCATGAATTGTTTATCTTCCTACTGTCCTCATTCCACATCAATTGGGTTCCCCTGTCTTTGTACTCCTTGCAATGGTGTCAGATGATCCATAATGTCACCTAGTCTTGCAAGTCTTTGCTGCAGTACAAATGAGGCCACATGCCAGATCACTCCTTCTTATGACAAGTGAAATTCTGTGAAATGTGAAATGACATGTGAATGAGGATATTTTTGCACCAGGATGGCTCCTCTCCAGTTAATTCTAACCTCTAAAGTGGAGCTACGTTTTCTCCCTCATTAGGCACCAACTCTCTGTGACCCCTTCATTTAGAACCTAAACTTTGTTGTAAAATGAGAAGACAACTATGAGAGACTGCAGCGTAATGGTTTTGGTTCAGTCTAGAATGATGAAATCCAAGTTCAGGTCCATCTTCAACCATGCAAAAGTATAGGTGACTTTGAGCTAGTTACTCCCCCTCAGCCCAGTCAATTACTCTCCATTACAGAACCAGTATGGCTGGGATAACATGGAGATCCCTATTTAACCTACCTTGACCTTCTGAAGGAAAGGTGGCACATAAAACTAGTACAAATCAGCTGAAGTATTATCTAGTATAAATCAGCTAGTTGAGCCAAAAGAAAAAAACCCACAAATATTCCACCACAGATTTTTTTTTTCCCCAAGAGAGCTGTAGAGTGCCATATTCCATTGTCTTTCCATTGGTATTCCATTGGTTTTTGTGCAGGGAGGGCTTCTGAGTGGATTTGGGGGAAGGGGGATGACTCTCTTCATAGATAGGTGCTATCATAGATAACACTATCTTGTATCTTAGAATTCTTGATGAACGTATCTTTTCTTTTATGTACACTGAGAGTATATGCACCAAGACAAATTCCTTGTGTGTCCAATCACACTTAGCTAATGGAAGATTCTATTCTATTCTATTCTATTCGACTACAAAATGGCCAATTCTCTCTATCGTATTTTTGGAAATCTTGGTTCCAACAACTGACACTACCTACTCGCACAGTGTACAGGAATACTTTTACTCATACGTCCAATAACATGGATGTCCCACCTTTGTGTGGCTAGCTAGACCCATTGGAAAATCAAAGTTCTCCATGCCAATAACCCTTCTGAAAAAGCTAGAAGTCGCTTCCTTTTCACTGGGTTTCTCCTGTCTAAATGAAGGGGGAAGAAATGATCGCAACTCGAAGAAAGGAGCCAGTTAGAATATAGCAGTTTGGTGAAAGTCCTGTGGATGATAACAAGAATGGGCTATATGTGGGTGTTGTTGCATCTAGAGATTCATGAGAAAAGACTCTGCTTTTGGTAAAAAGCAACCTTACTTGACAGGCTAAGGAAATGGAATAATAATGAACAAGATATGAACCAACTTGAGATCTCCTTTCTCTACTGTATATATGTAAAGGAAAGCTCTTGTTTAAGTTCCTTTAAAACACTAACATTTTTAAGCTTTATTGAAGTCCTTGCGCCTCCATCCCACAAACTATAAATTGTCAACATGCAGATTAATGGAAACAATAAGCTCTATTATACAATAAATATACCGTATGTGTATACGCACATGCACACAGACACTCTTAAGCAGACCCAGAGTAATTTACTAATTTCCAAAGAACACAGAAGCCACCTGTGGCCAAACTTTCACCAGCAAGAAACTGAATAGAGGAGATCAAAACAAAGCACAATGTTTGTAAATCTTAAAAAGGTCAAAATTAAGAGGGAGAGATAAGAGATAAAGAAAATAAATGTCACACTGTCTGCATAAGTCCAGATAGACTCATATGATAGGAAGAATAAAATCAAAAGTATTAAGAATTGCATTTTAGGAAAGGTTAAGGATTGTGGGATAAGATGGGAAATGAAAGAAGTTGTTTTGGGAAAAGATTTGTTGGAATAAAAGAAACGGTTTCAAGAATAGGTAAAATGATATGCAATAAAATGATGGAACTCCAGTTGCTACTGTTCAGAAGAAAGAGAAAAAATGGAGAGAAGATCTACTGAACATATGATATATTCCTTCACTCTTCCCTCAAATGACTGAGTAGTCTGGAGAACCGGCAAATACCACCTCCGGCTAGCCCCAGAGTAGGGTGGGAATGAAGATTTTGCAGTATCCTTCCCCTACCATGCCCACCAAGCCACGCCTATCAAGCCACATCATGCCACGTCCACAGAACCGGTAGTAAAAAAAATTGGATTTCACCACTGCTGTAAACCCCGCCCTAAGATTTAGGAAGACCCAGCGTGGTAACTAGATTTGGACAACAAAGAATTGATATACCATGTGAACACCATAAGCCTCAGAGAAGGGACAGTTTTGGCTCCAGAGAGGCTGATCTAGAAAAAAAGCAAAGCAAGGTCAGACCTGTCACTGGATGGGAGACCATCAGAGAAAACCCAAAATGAATCATTCCAGAAGTGGCAAACTACTTCCACACTGTTGCCAAGAAAACCAGAAGAACATTCCCATGAAGCCACTTGAAGGTGGCTTTACCTTTTTAATCTCCTCAGTAGTTATGTGCTGTATCATACTGCACTGTACTGTACTGTAATCCCCAAGGAGAAAGATGATCTTCCGCCAGCCTCTCTTTCTGCTGCCAATAGTAACAGCAATAGCACTTAGACTTATATACCATTTCACAGTGCTTTGCAGCCCTTTCTAAGCAGTTTTACAAAGTCACCATATTGCCCCAAACAATCTGGGTACCCATTTTACCAACCTCGGAAGGATGGAGGGCTGAGTCAACCATGAGTCTGGTGAGATTTGAACTGCCAAACTGCTGGTAGCCTGCAGTAAGCAGAATTAGCTGAAGTACTGCATTCTAACCACTGCGCCACCGCGGCTCAATGCAGAGGCAATCTCACAGCTCTCCTCTGGGGAACTCCCTCTCCCTCTCCACTTTGTCCTTGTATAGGGGAAGGGAGTGAAAAAAGCAAATTAAGCTTCCTTAAACTCTCTATAGAAATGTCACTGCTGCATTTTTTTTTCTTCTCCAAAAGTTAAAAAACGAAACAGCAGGAACTGAGAGTGTCTCAGTAACATTTACAGTAGCTGGAATTCAAGGAATTTGTGACTGTGAATAGCAATAGAAGGAAATACGTCTTTCTCTAAGATAGGATTTCCCAAACTTGGCAAGTTTAAGATGTGTGGACTTCAACTCCCAGTACTCCCTAGCTGCATGTCTTAAAGGGGATAGCAGGTATTTAGGTCATCTATGTTGTCAAAACACAGCAACAGAATTCAGTTCTTGGATTTGAATGAAGGTTTAATGCTCCAGCTTCAATGGGATGCATACAAAGATTTACAATCAAACCACAGAAAAGGAACAGGATACTATAGGAACAGAACCACTTAGACTTAACAATGCTTATTCTAAAGGTCAACCAGCAGAACAAGCAGACATGCTTTGCTATGTTATCCACATTCTTACATGTTTTAGTAAATCTACAGCAGACAGACTATAGCAGACTTTAGACCAAAACAGTTCTAAAGTCCTAAACAGCATCTGCTTCCTCTTTATACCAACTCCTGCTACTATACCTTGTATGAGAAGATCCCATGATTATCACTTGTTCAAGAACCAAACTAAGAAGAAGCCATCTTCAAGCCTGCTACACTCCTACCATGAGGAGGGATCTTCTACACAGCTTCCATTAATGGATTGACTGCCCTTTACTCCTGACTGTAACCTTTCATCGCTCATATTGTCAACCCAAATTTAATGCAGGAATGGAACTTGATGAGCTGTTCCAGCAGACTGGAGACGGTATCTGGGTCAATTCCCATTCTTCTGTGATGCTGAAAGAAAGAAACAATCATACCGACAATATGTCCAGTCTCACTGATGAGCAGGAGCCCCACAAATCAAACACAATACTGGATGCATTTGAAATGCTGCTATTGCTGTGCGCACTGGACAAACTTGGAAGAGGAGGCTCGGCCTACAAAATGTTTCAGTTTCAAGCACAAGTTGTTTTTATCTTTAAACTGTTCTTAAATAATCACTTTTGGCATGATGTAGCACCTAGTTTGAAAGTACTGGCATTCTTTGCCTTGGAAGGGGGGAAAAGATGCTACTGTCCAATCATAACTGGAATAAAATTATGATTTCTATATTGTTTTTACAGGTAGCTAATTCAGCCCTGGATAACATTTTGAAACCTGCCTTCAAAATGAATGACACATTTTCTTATCCAAACCACAGTGGTTATCTTTTTTTATTTCTGTGATACCTCCAGATCCCAAAATGTTATACATACAGTATGAATGGAAAGGACTCAAATGGTTTCTATACATTATGATACAATCTATAACAGATAGAAATTTCAATAAAGCTAGGAAACTATGTGTGGGTAGCATTTCTAGAACTTATGAGGAAAAACAACAATAATAATAATGTGACAGACCACCATATTGTAAAGGCCCCATATGTTTAAACCTTCAGAGCAAAAACATACCAAGGGGGCTGGCATTACAATCACCTTATTCATATTGGCTGGATAGACTTGTTTTCATATTCCCAATATAGCCTCCTAAAGATTGATTTAAAAGCATTACAGTTCTTGCCAATTCAATAATATCCTGTGGGTCAGCAAGTGAGGTAGTTGCCTTGCCTCATTGCCCCAATTTGTCCACAAGCACAAGAATTTTCACCTCATTTCTTTCATGGATTGGAACTGGAAGAGAGATATTAAGAAATGCTTGTCACTTATCTGATTTACTTCTTATGCAGGCCAAAGAAAAGCTTCATAAGTGTTATTAATCAAACTGAAGGAGGCTTGAAAACAAAACACACATTAATAATTCTTGGAGGGAAAAAAACCACAACTGACAGTTGACTAGAACTGTGACACAGTTCGCTACCCACAAGTGAAATAAGCTTTTCAACAACTGGTAGGCATAGTTAGTGGACAGACCTGTTCATCTATTGATCTAGAATCTTCCATCAAACGTCAGCAAAAGGAAGCTGTTCATTTTTTAAGGTGCTTGGTAATAAATCACAGGGAAGCTATTTCTTTGCTAAAACAAGTTTCTTACACAATTAGGGAGACTGAATGCAGATAGAGCTTGCAAAGCATTTGAATATTTAAGCAATGAGTAAAAGGAAACCAAATATATTAAAGATAACACTGTGAGGATGGAGTGTTTCTAAACTTTTTTTTGTACTTAACATCTTCCTCTACCGAAACACTTTTTTTTTCTTTAGCCCTCACATTGTTATTTCTCTTATTGAACTCTGGTTAACACTTTTTTGACACTTATTATTTCTCAACTTAGCTCTTGGACTTCTTTCACTTTTATTTCCTTTCTTCTTTCTACCAGTCTCCTTTTCCCAAATCACTTGTCGTGTTTCTTCCAATATCTTTCTTCAAGGGTTTGGTCTGAAGACTGTGCTCAGAAGCCAGGATAATATTACCCCTTTTTCTGTTGATACAAGGCCATCCCTATCCCTTCTCTGTCTTCACCCTTCTCCCAACGGTCTCTGTGGAAACTTTCTTCTGTGGAAAAGCAGGCCTCCTTTGTCTCAGTCCAGTTCCTCCAGGCTTCCTTTGGAGTCCTTGGTGTTTTCTGAGCTTGGTTGGTTGTTTGCAGACGTTTCATTACCCATCAAGGTGACATCATCAGTACTAGGTAAGCACTAGGTAGCTGCACTGATTGTGTTCCTGGTCAGGTAATGAGAGATCTGCAAATGAGCAAATGAACCAAGCTCAGAGAGCACCAAGTCCCACAATTCAAACCTCAGCTAGATATTCTCTTCTCTTGGTAGCTTCTCTTTTTTCTGTATTAATAGGCTCTGCATAACAAATAGGAGGGTGACTTGACTACAGTCCTCCCCCTCCCAAGCAAATCTTCTTCTCTCCCAGGTTTCAGAGGCTTTCCATCTGTTGGATTTCTGGCTGCTGAAAGCTTTTCTGCTGCTGTCTCACCTACGCACACCTACAGTTCCAAAAGCAATTTCCCCTTCCACAGCTCACCACTTTATCCTTTTTCTCTTTAGACTGATTTTTTTGAACTTAGAGATGCTTACTTTGAATGAATTTTGTGCCTTCCGTTTTCCATCTTCTTTTTCCTTTGCTTTCTTTTCTTTTCCTCATCTCCAATTTGCCTTGTTGATGTTCTTGTGGCCCGCAGTCCTTTTTCTAGCCGATGGAGCTGGTACTCAACTATCCCTATTTAGTGCTTCGCATCTCTGCTTCCCAGCTATACAGGAATGTTATTTTTTTTTCCATGCTGTAGGAAATGCACTCTGTGGGTAGCACTAATGGATGGCTTAATTAATTAATTAAACCAATGAAGGTGACCTTGGTGAGGGGAAGGCAAAGCTACCCTCTCTCAGAGACATCATCAATTTGCATAAGATAGCATTTTACAGCAGTGGGGGACCATATCTTTTGTATCATCACATTCCCAGCCAATAAAGCATTTTCATGTAGCTTACCTATGCATCATTCACTCTGCAACAAATAGAGGTAGTCCTCGACTTATAACAGTTCATTTAGCGACTGCTCAAAGTTACAACAGTCCTGAAAAGAGTGACTTATAACCATTTTTCACATTTACAACCATTGCAGCATTCCCCATAGTCACTTGATCAAAATTCAGAAGCTTGGCAACTGACTCATATTTTTGGGTGGGTTGCAGTGTCCCGAGGTCATGTGATCAACTTCTGTGACCTTCCAACATTTAGTAAAGTCAATGGGGAAGCCAGATTCACTTAACAACTGCAGTGATTCACTTAACAATTGTGGCAAGAAAGGTCATAAAATTGAGTAAAACTCACTTAACAAATGTCTCACTTAGGAACAGAAATTTGGGGTTCAATTATAGTCATAAATTGAGGACTAGCTGTATATAAATACTGTGGTTTCAGTGTCTGTTCAGGAAAGAAATGTTTATAAAGTAGCCAGATTTGTAATAGTCCTCAGGTTTGTATGCAGAAAGTGTCATGTTAGAAGCTATCACCTGATATCAAATCCCAAGGTAAAATTTCCAATAGGTGATTAATTTTTGACTATCTGGCTAGGAATTATGGGAACAGTATTGGCAACAATGGTAAGAACAATGGAGATTGGCCAAATGCTGTTGGAAAAAGAGATCTAGTCATACATGAAAGGATATCCCAAAACTCAAAATATTATTTAAAGAAAGAGTGATCTTTCAAAGAATAGGCTGACTAACAATAGCAGGAAAACAGTATATTTTGGTAGTACTAAAATACGTATTTTTCAAAGCTATTCAGCAGAAAACTATATTCAGTATGGCAACGATTTCCATTTTTTTATAAGTGTAAAAGTATTAACTCTCTGTTTTAGGTTGCTTGCAATTTAGAATTCAAAATAAAAGAGACAACAGAAAGTGAATGGAAATGGAGGCAGAGATAAACAAGTGAAAAATATTTATTTATTTTAGTTATACATCCTGGAGACTGAGGCACTGGGCCAAAGATTTCATAGATCTGAAAAAAAACAACATTTTTCACATTCAGGAGCTCTGGAAATACTGACTTTCCTTTATCAACTTTTTTTTTAACTTCTCTGCTCCTCAACGTTTAATTTTGATTGTTCCAGAGATGGATGTACATTTTGACAAAATGAAAACACTTTTTTCATCATGTTTATAAAAATGGTTGTCGTTGCAAATTTCCCAGAGTCAACAAATGGGACAACATATAAGTGTGATAGATGAAAGGATGGAGGGAGGGAATAACACAGAGAATTGAATGCATGAAAATTATTTTAATGGGACAACATATAAGTGTGATAGATGGAAGGAGGGAGGGAGGGAGGGAATAACACAGAGAAATGAATGCATGAAAATTATTTTAAAACATTTTGAAAACAAATACATCTTAATAACAATACAGATGGTTTTCACAAGAAGATTCAGGGGTGGGTTTAAGATTACATGGTTAGATCTGTTTGACTGTGAGGTCAAACGATATTTTTAGTTTTCTCCCAGCTAGAACTCTCTTCAAATTTTAGAATTTATAGATGCCATCATAAATGTTTTGCTGGAAAAAAAATCACAGTATAGGCAGTCCTTGACTTATGACCACAATTGAGCCGAAAATTTCTGTTGTTAAGTGAGACATTTGTTAAGTGCATTTTGCCCCATTTTACAACATTTCTTGCCACAGTTGTTGATAGAATATATTTTGTCATTGGCCAAGTGTGATTGGACACACAAGTAATTTGTCTTGGTGCATATAAGTGAGTCACTTGCAGTTGACAAATTAGTAAACTAGTTGTTAAGTACATCTGGCTTCCCCATTGATTTTGTTTATCAGAAGGTTGCAAAAGGTGATCACATGACCCCGGAACGCTGCAATGGTCATAACTGGTATGAACCAGTTGCCAAGCATCTGAATTTTGATCATATGATCATGTGGATGCTGCAAAGATCATAACTGAAAAATTGTCATAAATTAATTTTTTCAGGGCCATTGTAACTTGGAACGGTCACTAAATGAACTGTTGGAAGTCAATTGGTACTATATAAGATGTTGCATCAGTGGGTTTTTCCATTATGGCTGTAATCTTAAATAAAATTTAAAAACTGGCTGGGGAGCAGGCTGATTATTTGTTTGCTTGTAATTCAAATTTAAAGACCGGCCATCTAGTAACAACTCTGATTGACCTCTGATCTTTTCTATTTAAAATGCCTGTCACACCAGAACACACCAGAATCTGCTCTGTGGTGAAAAGATCTGGATAGCTATGACCATCCAGAGGGAGGAAAAATTTAATATTGAGCAAAAGCAGCTAAAAAGAGTTGATGGATCTTAAATAAATACAAGGGGAAGAATTAAGTAATCCTTTCCATCTGTAGGATTGTTCCTAATAATATACAGGCCTAAATCAAATAAACCAGTAATCTGAGCCAATACAAAGCAGCTTAATATGATTGAAATATTTTGCTGCACCATTAAAAGGTAAAGTTTCCCAAAAATCTAGCTCAAAGTCTTAGTGGAGAAGGAAAATACAATATGGAAATAATTGCCATTTCATTCTCCCATGATGTTTTTTCATCTTCATAATGTGAACCAATTTTTTTTTTATTTATTTATTTTTGCAATTATCATCTGAGTACTAACTAAATCAAATCTACTCCTCTGCTCACAACAAAATACCTTATAGCACCAGACTCAAAATTTTGGGCTTGGACAACTTAGAGCTTTTCCGTCTTCGGTCTGACCTAAGCATAGTAAATAAAATCATCTGCTACTATGTCCTACTAGCCAATGAATACTTCAGCTTCAACCAAAACAATAGAAGAGCACACAATAGATACAAACTCATGGTAAACTGATCCAAACTAAACTGCAGAAAATATGACTTCAGTAACAGAAGTCATATTCTGTCATATTCCAGGCAGTAATGCCTGGAATGCGCTACCTGACTCTGTGGTTTCTTCCCTAAATCCCGAAAACTTTAACCTTAGACTGTCTACTGTAGACCTCACCCCATTCCTAAGAGGTCTTTAAGGGGCATGCTTAAGTGCACCAACGTGCCTACCGTCCCTGTCCTAATGTTTTCTTTTATTCGTATCCTTTTCATGTATTTATAATTATACTTGTATCTGTCATAAAATACATGCTTGACAAATAAATACAAATACAAATTCTACTTACCATAGCTTTTCAAGATCAGTCAAGGCTGGCTTGACGTTGCCACTTTGCAGGGACCATTACCATTATGAACAATGAAATCCTCTATCCTTCCAATGAAAGCATACAGTTCCGCTTCTCACGTCCATTTATTGTAACCCCTCCCTTAATGCTCTTTCCAAGACCGCTGGTTACACCTTCAAGTTCATCTCAATGGCCCGGAACCATCCCTCTCTACTTGCTCTTTCCAAGGTCTTTGGTCACACCCGTTATATTGGTACATTCACCCTCATGTTCTTATCACGTATGCTCGATCCACCCCTGGTAGTCTTTTTTCTCTCTACCTTTCACCTGACACCCATATATGCTCGTTACCGTTCCCCTCACCGGGGTAGACCATCTAGTCCGGGTGGAGTTCTTGGCTTTACATATTCCCTAAGCGGGTATTAGCAACTACTTATTTAGCAACTACAATTGGTACAAGTGACTCCGCAGTTAAGCAAAGTGGTCTTGGGTGTGGGGGGGGGGAAATCACATATCATGACTGTACTAATTTTGCTCCACCTTTCCTTTATAGACTCAGAAGAATATGACTGAAAGCTGGGTGAGGCCAAACATCGGGGAAGGTTTCTGGAATTCTGCTCATGAGAAAGACTGGTGAAAGGGCAAATATCATAGCCCTCCCCCCCCCCACTATGCACTGGGATAATTAGCAAGAAGAGAACTGATGTTTGCATGTATATTCATTGGAGAGAAAGGGATTACCACAGAGTAATCAAGCACACAATGGGGAATATACATCAAAAATAATCCACTAGCAATAGCTGCTTGCCAGGTGGATTTGTAGGTGTCAGCCACAAGCCGTTCAAGAGCAAAAAGAAGAGCCTTCAGGATGAAACTGGCTAGTTTCAGATAACAGCACAGAGTTGAGTTATTAGCTTGCAGGTAACACTTTTGGAGGAAGTGCTACACTACACCAGGGAATAAAGCAGCTCAGGAAGATACAGCTTCTTTCTCCACCCTGTGAGGAGGGGAAATGGGGAGAAATGAGTCAGGCAGAGACAGGTTGTAAATGTGTGTATTGGTCACAAAAAGTCTTTTTCATCACTGTTGTAACTTCAAACTGTCTGAGGCAGTTGCTAAATGGGGACTACCTGTATTTTTTGTTAACTTCTCAATAAAAATTAATCTCGTCATTTTAAATCACTTTATATTTCTGATTTCTGTTGGAAATATCAGAAGAAATGAACCTTTTTATTTTCAAGAATCAAATTTGGAGGGGTGGGGAATGACACTATCTTTGAACAGACAGTCCAAAATACAACTGGTAAGAATGCTATCTATTCTGTTCTACTTTTACACAGTGTAGCAAATGTCTTTGGAACATTCAGTCTGATGGATATATCAAATTTGATGATTGTTACAGTAAAGATATAATTATGCAAATGCACTTATGTTGTAAGTAGTCTCATGGATTTCAGTCTTATCTTCTCCATCTGGGCTGTATGAACCATCATCACCCAGGCAATGGAAATGCTTTTCATAGACATAAAACCACCACCTGTAAAATACAGCTGGCAGACTGAATGGTCCTGCATCATTTGGAAAATAATTAAATCTAAAAGTCAGCTGACTAACCAACTCAGAATTAAGCAACTTGCTGATAACTGTTCATCTAAAATAAAGGGAGCAAACCCAAATGGAACAGCAAGATTTTTATAAAAGGATTTCACAATAAAATTGCAGAAAAGTTGTATTGCTAATTACAGATGGGATAATTTTCACACTATATTGTGTCTATCAACTTCTAGCTCAAGATAGGCTATACATATTATGCACATGTAGGCAAACAAAACTTATTCTTCTTATAATCTCCTCATCTAGCAATTATACTTAACTAAATAGGATGTTATTAAAAGTCTTTCTACAACAGCTGCAGTAAATAGTTTGTGATTGCTTGTGCAGAGAAAAAAGACTGCAAAGAATTGGACAACAAGGGACGAAATCTGACCTACAAGACTTTTATATAGATGTGGAGATCATAATGGCCAGAACTACTTCAATAATACTAATCAGAATACCTCGATTTATTTCATCTACTGGAAAATAAGGTAACCTTTAATAATCTAGGCTCTGGAATATTAGAATGACCAGCACAGAAGCTGACTAATCAGCTGGAATTAAAATTCCAGTTCCAAATACTGATTCATTTTCCAGGAAGGAAAAAAAAAGCAGTGTTTGCAACTTCAATTAGGACTACCATCTGCCCATCATGTTCATTTGATGGGACACTGCAATCACTCTATTTTAGAACATCAAAGCCAAAATCTAAGAGGAAACCAAGGGTTTAATGTAAGAAGCTAGTAGCAAAATTGCCATCCTGCTGCCAAGAAAACTATATATGGAAATAAGGATGGAAATCTGCTTCAAGAACAGCGATTTGCATTTTGTTCCTTAGATATTTTACATAATCATTAGACAACAAAGCCCCACCTTTAATTAAGATAACTCTATATTCACAGCTAAATCAGTTTGTTTAAGATGAGTAAGACATAACTAGCTGTATTCACACAACACACTAATCTAAGATCAGACAAACCACATTCTATTTTACAGCAATGTGTGAACACATCGTCTCACACACAAGTTTTCAGCTTCCTCAAAAAGCATTCTTCCAGAGACCAGATGACTAAAAAAGGTAAAGGTAAAGGTTCCCCTCACACATATGTGCCAGTCGTTTCCAACTCTAGGGGGCGATGCTCATCTCTGTTTCAAAGCCGAAGAGCCAGCGGTGTCCGAAGACCTCTCCGTGGTCATGTGGCCGGCATGACTCAATGCCAAAGGCACACGGAATAGGTGGTCCCTATTTTTCTACTTGCATTTTTTACGTGCTTTTGAACTGTTAGGTTGGCAGAAGCTGGGACAAGTAACAGGAGCTTATCCCGTTACACGACAGCACCAGGGATTTGCCGACCTTTTGATCAACAAGCTCAGCGTTTTAGCCACTAAGCCACTGCGTCCCTCAGATGACTATATCTAACTTAAAAACCAAAGTGACCTTCCCATCTCTTGGGATTTTAGCCAAACACTAAAAAAATAGAGTACAAGAACCAATTCCATTATAACATGCCAGTATTACTGAAAACTGATAGGCCTTGTTTATATTGCATTTATATCCATTTTATAAATGGATAAAATAAATTTGAACAGATTACTAAGGGAGATAAATTCAACACAAGGAATAGCTATTATAGGATAAACCAAATAGCACAGCAGATTTTTGGAAAATTCAGGATTTTTTAATCAAAAACTTGATCAAAATGGATCAAATAATCTTAAAATAAAAAGGGCACTCTGAAAGCCCTTAATCTTCAGTGTAACAGTATGCCCTAAACTTAAAGCAACTGATAAACCCTAAACCAGTACTTTCTTCAGGAAGATATTTATTTGTTTAGCTAGTCTGGGTTGGGGTTGGGGTTTTTTTTGAACTCTGGAGTAATTATTGTCATTCACTGTTTTCCTATATCTCCCTTCCCCAAGAAACTTTCTATTAAGATATTTTGCTTCATTAGTTTAATAAGAATATTTATCTTTCAAATGTTCATGTGTAATGTTGCATGGTTACCTCTCGTCATTTATGACTGGCACATTTGATTATTTTGTTATTTCTAGACTTCGAACAAGAACAGGACCTGCACCTACTGTGAAATACTTTTCTGGACATTGATAAATGAATCCAAAAGAAAAGGTCTCTGTCTTCTAGCTAAACATCAGAGCTAAAGACTTTTTCCTATTCTATTGAATAAACTTCCTGCAGTCATCACATCAACTTTAACTGAATGTAGTTCAGCTCTTCCTTTATTGTATATTCTACTATAATTATCAGACTTGGGAGTGTTAAAACATATAAGATCAGAAAAACAATGTCTTATTTTTAGCATAGTACAGTAACATCATCTCAACTCTTGGGACATTTAATTTTTCCCTTAAAATTCTGTCCCTTTTAAATAAGGTTGGATTGTTCAACCTATCTTCTGATGGTCAGAAAAGCACTTTATGATAAATCCAACTACCATTCTCAGTTCTGGAGATGAAGCTATTAGAAAAGAAATGTATTCATACCCAGGGTAATCAGTATGATCCAGTAACCCAATACTCTTTATAACCCAATGTGAACAAATCCAGATGTGAGATGGTAAACAGATATATTGTATATATTGTATTGTTGCCCACATAACTGTTCTACTAGTGTCCATCAGCTGTAACTCCTGCTTTTCATCAGTGTATGAGTATGCTGTGAGAAGAAAAGGGATTGCCTCTTGCTGGCTGTGTAAACCAAGATTATGCATTTTCCAACTCACCTCATTGGGAAAGTTCAGAAAACTTGTCTTCCCTAATTTCTTGTTTTCCTAATTGGACTCAGCTAATTAACTAAGTTCCTCATTGATACTCCTTCAGCCAGTTCCTCCCTGCAAAGCCATGTTGTCCTATCAACAAAGCACCTCCTGTCGATGAACCAATCAGAAGAACGAAAATGGTTCTTCAAGAAGACAGAATTTAAGACTGAAAGAAGGAGGTTTCTTTCGTGAAATAGGAAGAAGTCTTAAGCTTTGTCTACTCTGGTTGTTTATAAACATCACCATTAAAATTATTCAGTTTTGATTTAGTTAATTTTTTCCGTATCATCCACATTATTATTATTATTGTCTTCCTGTATTAGAATGGAGTCTGGATTCCCAGGACGGGGTGGCAGCATTCCAGAGGACAAAGAGGCAGTGAAACTTAGATAGCAGAGGTGGGTTTCAGAAGGTTCTGACCAGTTCTGGAGAACCGGTAGCGGAAATTTTGAGTAGTTCAGAGAACCAGTAAATACCACCTTTGACTGGCCCCATCTATTCTCTGCCTCCCGAGTCCCAGCTGATCGGAAGGAAATGGGATTTTGCAGTAACCTTCCCCTGGAGTGGGGTGGGAATGGAGATTTTCCAGTATCCTTCCCATATCACGTCCACCAGGCCACGCCCACAGAATCGGTAGTAAAACTGTTAGATAGTCTGGTTGGGAAAAAGATGGTTAAGTAGACCCATCCCTAAAAATTCTCAGAGGATATCTTTAGTGATGCAAATAGTTGCTTTAGTTTGGCAAGATTTCTGTCTATAGGTGAGAAACAATAAAAGAAGTAGTTAAATCCGCAAAAGTAAACTCATGTGTCTTTCTTGGTACTTGACCTGACCTGGCCTGACAATTGCGTTTAGAATAGAGAGAGTGCAAAACAGGAGTGGAATTCAGTGTTTAAAAATGGTGTAGATGGATTACAGTAATACACATATCAGAAGATTAAGAATGCATTAATATAGCATGAAGTCATTGCTGGATCACTATTATCATAATAGCCTGTATTAATGGATTACTTGGATTATTGAGAGGTGAGGGGCATTCACACTTCAAAGACACAGCTTCTTTCTACAGTAAGCAAAATACTTCTCTTCAGAACCATAATACCCAGAATAGTGGACTTATTTAAATGGAATATTGTGTTGCTCCAATCATACTAGACAGTTTACATAAACTATTCTGTAAATATGATAAAATGTACACAATGTTATACTTTTACATGGGGGAACAATTTTAAAAAAACTCCATTAAATAAACCCTCAACTATAAGAAGGTGAAAAATTCATACCTCAAAGTCCTTTTTTGAACCTAGCAGGGTTGGGGCCCTACTGATAAAAACAAGCAGCATAAATTTCTGGGAAAGGCTATACAAATCCTCTTCTATTGCACTCACTCAATGCATTAAATTGGATAAACAACCAAAAGAACAAAACAAAATAGTCCCCCAAATCCTATTTCTCCAGGATTACTTCTTTAGAAATTGAGTTCATGCCCAAAATTATATGATTAGAAATCTGAAAGAGTTACAGAGACAGCCTTCCATTTCAACAATAAGAAAGACATCACTATAAATTCTAATAAATAAAATTAGATGTCAACTTAGAAAGGAATATGGGAAGAAGGACACTGTAATTTTAAATGTCTGTGATATTATAAAAGGTTATAAGGGATTGCTGGCTTGGCATTTCTCAATATACTTCAGGATGATAACTATGCCTTCCCTTTTTTAATTTCTTTCGCCTACAGACCATTTTACATATCTTGTCAGTTTCAAAATGGGAAAAGTCGTATATTTTAAAGCACCACAATTCTAAAAGCTAACCATTAACAAATAAATAAACCAGGGGTAGGTTCTACTTACCTTTACTACCGATTTGCAACGGGAGCACACACGTGCACTTCTGCACATGCGCAGAAGCTTCTGCACAAGTGCTGATCATCCATAGTGAAGTCTGGGCAGGTGGACAGAGCCTCCCCTGGTTTTACTACTGGTTCGCAAGAACCGGATTGAACCAGGGGGGCCACCCATCACTGAAATAAACCCTTCTAGAAAGTATTAATTTCTATTATGTTCTGGAAGTGTGGAAAGGGAGAAGGGACTTTTGTGAAAAAGCAAAAGAAACTGGGTACAAATCCATACAGCAATGCAAAAAAATTACAGATTAATGTTATGTTGAAACCAGAATTACTCCTATTAGGTTTTATGGACAAGGAATTAGAAAAGAAATATGGGAAATTAATATTGTACATATTAACTGTGGCAGTATTATTGTTTGTAAAAAATATATGTAAAAATGATGAAACGCATACCATGGAAAACTGGGTTATTAAATTAATTGAACTTGCATAAATGGCAAAGTTGTCCAGCTTGGTCAAAATAAAAACGAGACTATTTTAAAACACTGGAATCCATATATGAACTTTTGGCTGAAAGAACAGAAAAAATGAATAGATAATATGGGTATTAAAAATGACACAAAGAGCTTGGAGAAAAATGTTAGAGAATTAGCTGATAGAAAGAAGGGCGGAAGAAACAATTATAACAAAAAAATCATTTTCTCATCCAAGAAGCATCTACAGTTCTGACATAATGGTGGGGATGGAAGGATTTATATTTGGATCCTCTACCGGAGGCTGAGAAATTTGAGGATTCTGCACACATATCTTGTGTTATTTATTTTTTTTAAAAAAAAATTCAATTCCTTGATTTGAACTAAACCGAAAAAGATAGCTCCGTTCGTCTCTATGAATATTTTAAAATCTCTTTAGCATTTTTTGCCTTTGATGCCTTCTTCAATTTCAGTCTGTGTTTGTTCTTTGTTTCTTTAATTGCTATTTGATTTCATTTGTTTAATTTAGCCACAGGGCAACTCATAAACCAAATATTTTAACCTCTTATTCTCACAAAAATCCTCACAGGGACATATTGAGGATTTTCTCTACAATTCTAAATTTATCTAATCTTATCTAATCTTTATTTAAGTTCATGGGATTTACAACCAAGTAAAAATATATTAGTATTGCTGCCTCCCCCGAAACTCCAAATGCTTCTTTTTTCCACTATAATCCTGGAAATCACTATCTTTAGAAAAACTTGGGAGGAAGTACGTCATAAAATCATCACATGCTTTGTATTTTTGGTATAGTTGATCCAAATCCAGACTGATCAGGTAAATCCTATTATTGATCTTAAGAAGTACTATGCTATGCATAGTACTTCTTAAGCTATGCACATTGACAATAAAAGTTATAATTCTTGCCAGGCTTCATCCAATAAGCAGGACCGTGGATTCAGGAATTTCTGATGAATAATATTTACTGAACAAAGTTGGATAAACATAATTAAAGTGTTGTGATTATAGAGTAAGTCCTACAAAAAGTGATTGAACCTTCCTTCATTACTTTATCCCTCCCTGCTTGACATAATCAAATGCTTAACTCCTTCTTTTGAGTAGGTTGATTTGTTTCCATCTGTCTTTTGGTTTTGCAAGGCTCAGATCTGCTCTCCTGTTGTTTTTCATTGGTTGTGGGATAACTCATTCTCACAATTTATGTGGTTTCAAGTGTTTTCCCTGGGTTATAGTGGGGAAGTGGGAACAGGAGCAAGTGTACTGACTTATATATATTAACATTAAAACTTGTCTGGGTACAGTATCTTCCACTTCACGTGTTCAGCCAAGGGAATTCTCTGTTCAGCATTAGCCTATCAGAAGAAAATTAGTCAGGTTCATAGTTTTGTAGATCATGTGAACCACCCTTCCCAAATTCTTATTTGGGACAATATTTTTATTAGGAAAGCCTCAAGTAACAACCAACTCTGCATATGTCCATACTATTAGCCTACCATCCTGGAATTTCCTAGCACTTTCCCCATTTCAGTATTATTCTAAACTCTAGTTTTTTTAATGCAACAAAATTATCTCAATCAACCATCAGCATTTCGTAGCCAAATTTCAGCAGCATCAATTAGCTGATTTTAAGGATGGACTACACGCTGCCCACTATGATAGATAGAAGATGTCTTACAATTGTTTTGTAATTCTCAGGTTATGTGATCTCCATATTTCATTTTCCATCACATGTTCACTTAAAAAAACAATCTTAATGTTGGACTAAATCTTTTCTGAAAAAAAATTTGTCCTCTGAAGTTTTGTCTGTAGCAATTAACAAACCACCTTCAAATTAAATCTCTGGAACATTGGCAGGGAGAACAGCTTCACAGTGGGGTGTGACTGTAATATATGGGCACCATGCAGACTACTGAACCCATGTTTCATTGTGTATTTATCTTGCTGCTTACCTGCAACATTCACTATATTTATAAGCCGACAGAGTGGCAAAAATCTGGAGAACTGCGTTATCACTAATGCAGAAGGTGATTCTATTAAACCTTCACACCAAGTTCCCAATGAATGGCAATAAAACTTTATTTAAGTGAGACCTAAATTTAACTCATAGAATCATCTATTGTAATGTCCTTCCTGTTAAAGACTACTTCAGCTTTAATTGCAACTATACAAGAGCAACCAATAGATTTAAACTTAATGTTAACCGCTTTAATCTAGATTGCAGAAAATATGACTTCTGTAACAGAATCATCAGTGCTTGGAATACTTTACCTGACTCTGTGGTCTCTTCCCATAATCCTAAAAGCTTTAACCAGAAACTTTCTACTATTGACCTCACCCCATTCCTAAGAGGACCATAAGGGGCGTGCATAAGCGCACAAACGTGCCTACCGTTCCTGTCCTATTGTTTTTCTTTTCTTTTCTTCTTCCTATATATATATATATTGATGCTTATACCTCCTAATATTTACTCATATATATGTTTATATACTATATAATCCTTTTTATATGATGATGTAACAAAATAAATAAATAAATAAATAAAATAAAATAAAATAAATAAATAAATAAATAAAAATAAAAACAAATAAAAACAAAGTGAAATTGGGAGAACAAACACACGCTGTACCACAACCTTAAGGCTGAACTAGAACTTTTCTGGCATTTCCACCACTGGATCATTGAACACTTTTCAGGTCAAGAATAGGATTCTTAAATTCTAGTAGGTTTTCCTAGGAGGGAGGATATGCTTGTTCTACTCACTTTCACTTCCTACATTAGCCAACCCTTTGCTATTTAAATGTGGAACAGCACCAATGTCCTTTTAGAATTACGGTTACACTTCTACATGCCCATGTAATTCATTAGGAGTTCAGTTCAATTCAAGAGTATCTTTATTTTAGTTTATTTTTTTTCAGCTAGCAGTTCAAGATGGAAATTGAGTTGGTCATTTCACCTCCAGAATTTTATTTCCTTGCCAGAAAAGGCTTCACTACCTCATTTGAAGCAAGCCAGGAGAAACCCCAGCAAGCTGCTCCAACTTTTTAGTAACTTGAATGTCTCACAGGATTGATAGCCTGGGGAGCTATTTGCTCAGGAGGGACTATAGTTTCCCTGAAGACTTCTGTTGACTGCAACATTGGGAAAGAATATAAATATAAATGCCCTGCTGCTCTTTCAATCTCTTTTGCACATTGCCTCAAGCACCTAATTTGGTAGGTAGGCAATTAAGTCTTTAAAAAATAAATATACATTCTTATACCGGTGACCAGAAATATTTGTCTTGATCCTGAATCTTTTCTCTTTTCCCCACTCCCTTTTATTTAATTCACCTTTGCTTCTGCGCTCCACGTCTCATCACTCTTAGCCTTGTACTCATGCCTCAAGTCAGATGAAATACAATAAATCTTAGAAATTTGATGACATTTTAGATCATATCTTCATGTAATAGGTTTTCCATGTAAGCCAGGATTTTCAGCTGATCTTTCAAGTGAAAATCCTTAAGCCAGGCAGTTTTAAAATGTTATTAAAATGAGAAATGTACCATTTCTAGTGCTGAATGTAAAGGAAATAAAATTCATTTTTGTAGTGCAAATAGGCCCATCTGTTTTAAGAACTGCAGTACAAAAGAAGTAACAGTTACGAGCACTAAATATTAATGCTGCTTGATCTGCAGTCCTTGAATAAATAACCATTCAATGTAGAATTCCTATGTGTGACACAAGCTAATGGGCAATTGATAAGATTATGTTAAATCACTATTTTATTTTTAACCTTATGTGTTAAAGTAATTACACTGATAAGCTAGCTGGTTGATTGATGCACACTACATATTTACACAAAGTAAGTCAGTTATTCTCAAAGAGTTCACTCCCAGATAACTAGATATCAGTTACAGTTACTGAACAGCTAAACTTTTTTTTTTGGCAAGAATTATAATGAATTATTGGAGATCTTTTGTGGTATTGTATTATTAGACTGTATCCAAATATATACATTACGCCTCATTCATTATTTCTACATACCTAAGCCATCTTCCTTATTGGTCAAATATGACCAAAGGAATGAGGGAATCTAGGAAAAGTGTCCTAAAGTAGATCTTCACTTTGGAATACTGTGAATTTTATATCTGCATTTCACCCAATCAGAGAAAGCTCTGCCCAGCTTCTACACCATTATCTACCCAATCAAGACTAAGTCCATCATGTTTAATTGTTCAGTCAGTATTGTGTTTCTCATATATATCATGTATCCATGGCTATGGCATCTTTATATAATAATGTGTTGTTCATATTCCATTTTGTTTTGACATATTTCATCTTTTTTGGTTGTACAACGTTTTAACCAGTTGTCTAATTTTCATTACTCCCTTATCAATGCTGGACAAACTCCCAAACATCATTAAATACTACCTGCATTAAAACCCAAGGATATAAAATGATGTCAGGATAACATGATATTGGTTATAATTGTTGATCAGCACTGTCCAGTCAAAATAAAAAAATATCTCTCTCTTCTACCTCTCTTTTAAAATCCACTCCATTCTTCTGACTTACAAATCCTTAATACAGGAATATGTATATGATTTGGCTGTATGTATTGTATGCAAATTATATTACCCCCAAATGTAGAGATTTTTGAAATAATGTTTTCTACTAACTCTCCCTTCCCCCAAATCATCACAAAGAGGATACTGATTCCAAATGCTTCAAGAGAAGTTTAAAGCAAAAGTCAACCATGATTCAGAATTGAATCCTTTTCTGGTCTGCAACATGCTACCCCAAGGGTAATAACATTCTAAATGTCTATACTATATAACATGTTCATTAGAGTAGGGCTCTCCAACCTTGGTAACTTTAAGCCTGGTGGACTGCAACTCCCAGAATTCCCCAGCCAGCTTTGATGGCTGAGGAATTCTGGGAGTTGAAGTCCTCCAGGCCAAGGTTGGAGACCCCTGCATTAGAGCACAAACCAAGAAGAGTCAGGGTTTTTTTCCCCAACAAGTCAAATAACTATGGAGGAAGGGAGAATCATTTTGGATTTGCATACCAAAAGGAATGCCACAGTCAGCTTTCCAAGGTCAAAGGGTTTGCAATATTTGGTACAGTTGCTGGTCTGGAGACCTCCAAATATCTTGGTTATGAATCTCACTTCTTCCAGCCAGCAATCTAGTGGTCTTGAAAAATACTCATTGAAAACTTGTCTTCCTTCTCATCTACTTATAGTAAATGTACTGGTGAGCAAGAGGATTGATCTTGGCAGGGAAAGCTACAGCTAGATAGAGGATTAAAGTGCAGTTTTGATTCTGATTGGAAGACTCCCAAAAGGAAATATTCAAATCCTGTTTATCGTAGATCTTGTAAACTGCTGTTTTCATGGGGGGCTGATAGAAGGAAGATTTGGCAGATGATGAAGTGATGAAGGAATGGTCTTGTAGAGGTTTTTCATTCAAGGCAGCATTTGGATATCCTGGATTCATACAGTCCAGGCAGAAAACTTGGCATTCTGAGGTTCCTCTCAGGTTCCAACTGAGAGAGCCATTCTGAAACTGTATGGGCATCACCGACTGAATCAGTAAATCAGACATACAGCAAGATTTCTGTCATGCCTATCTGGTCTTGTGCTATGTTACATGCTCTAAAACAAATGCCATCCATCAAACCAAATGCTGATTTTCAAATATCAAGTCTATTCTAAGATGCTTGGGGCCCAGCACGCTTTTCAACTAACAAATGCTATGGATGTTTCCACACGATGAACCCTAAAGTAACTTTGTGTAGAACTTAGTCTGGGAAAAACACAATGTCAAATCAGTAATATGATTTTTATTCTGTCAGGTTCAGTCCTCTAATCCTAATCATTCATAGGAAGCAGGAGATGTTTGGGCGGGGGGAGGGGGGGTTGGGAGAAAAGAGAGAATATTACAAGTGCCCTCTCTCAGGTGAAATTCCACAACACTGAATATGTAGAATCAGAACAAGAATTATTATGAGACATGAAAGACATTTTTGACTGCAAAATTATTTTCCTCATTCTTATCAATATTTCCTTATGCTTTTTATCTAGTTATGTCTGGAATGTTAGAACATGCAAACAATTTTTTCTGAGCGCTTCAATCAAATGATAAGACACACTTTTCTCAGATCAAAATTTGTGTCCACCTGATTTCTCAATTTCTCTTATCAACTGGTTGTTTGATTACGTACCATCAAACAGGTGTCAGCTGCCAGCTATTATATAGTTTGTTTCTTTATTAGATTTTTCCCCCACATTTATTACGTTATAAGTAACTCAAGGTGGCGAACACATATAATATTCCTCCTTCCTCCTATTTTCCCCACAACAACCACCTTGTGAGGTGGGTTGGGATGAGAGAGGGTGATTGCCTCAAAGTCACCCAAAGCTTTCATGCCTAAAGTGTGGGTCTTGAACTCATAATCTCTTGGTTTCTAGACCAGCCTCTCAACTATTAGAATAGAATAGAATAGAATAGAATAGAATAGAATAGAATAGAATAGAATAGAATAGAATAGAATAGAATTTTTTATTGGCCAAGTGTGATTGGACACACAAGGAATTTGTCTTGGTGCATATGCTCTCAGTGTACATAAAAGAAAAGATACGTTCATCAAGGTACACCAAACTGGTTCTCTTTCTCCATGACTTTCTGTCCCAAACCTGTTCCTTCACATCTTCCAATAGTGCATCCATCACACTGTAATTGAGTGAATCCACCTGTTGTTGATTATCCTCTTCTTTTCCTTCCAATTTTACCAGTGGCAATGGCTTATGGAACCATCTCAAAGGTTCTTTGAGATATGAGCAATTATCTAATTTTGTAGAGATTAAGAAAGATTACCTTGATGGAGATATCCAAGCTCCAAAACAAGGGGAAAACATATCTTAAGTTCATGACAAAAAGAAATAGAAATTAATAGAAAATATGCAGAAGAGGCTTAGACAGACATATCTCTAATTCATGTCTGTAAAGGGGATCAGGTATAACATAATCAGAATCATGCAAGATATGTTATTATAGCCACTCTCAATTAAAAAATATATAGAAATATATAAAATATATCTTTTTGTAGAGTTGAGTCTTATGTGATCTGATGAAATTGAGAAATTTGCTTAATTTTTTCCAATACAGACAATTTAAATAAGTCACCAATCCCCTTATGTGAGTTTTCTTTCTTTAAAAAATTATAATTTGCATGTGAATTCATTCAATTGCCTTTCTCTCCTCCATTATTTATAGCAGTGCCATATTCAACTGCTTCTGTTTAGTTTTCCTCATTTAATCAGGGAACTGCAAAATACCATTTGTAAAAGCATGAGCAACAACCAACTGCTTTAACTTCTCAGTAAACACCCTCCGCTTACACGCATGTATTGCCCAAGTCACACTCTATCGCCCCCATAGCATCATCATTATGGCGAGCCATATCCTCCTCTATCATCCTTAAGGGAGAGGAGACATCTGTGCCAATTTACCTTCTGAATGCTGAGAAGCTGCCACTGTTCCTGGCTTCCTCATCAAGAAGCAACAAGGCATGGCTCTGAGTGCAAGTGCATCAGTGACTAACTAGCAGACTATCATATTCAAGATCCTTCTTTTCCTTTTAGAAGGAGGCCTGGTGTGATTTTCCAGCCCCTGGAAAATAAGAGAAGGGCCTAGTTGAAAAAGTGGAAAACAGCTAAGAAGGATTTCCTAGGTGGTGAAATCTACAACTTCACTTCTCCCCATAGAGGCCTTCTTTGCTTCTATGGCCTGTATAATCCAGCTCACTTTTACATTTCCTCTTACCAAAACACACATGTGTATAAATCCCCACACAAAAAAACCAGACTCCACCAAGTAAGCAAACATATGGAAGTTGGAGGCAGGGGGACAAAAACTGCAGTGAGACTTCCAACTTCCCACAGTAGAGCACCAAGCTCAGAAAGTGTTAGTTTGCTGGGGAGATAAAAAGAAACCCTCTGGGCATAATAGAAAATGCCCCAAAGAAGTCAAAGGAGTCGGGGGGGGGCGCGAATGTTGCTCTGAGCAATATCTCCTGCACAGAAATGAGACACAAAGAAACATATTCTGATGCCAAGAAAAAACAGACTTCACACCATCCTCATATCATCTCGCAGAACACACAAATAAAATCACTACTCGCTCCAACTGGGTGTCAGACTTACTGAAAAGAATTAGCATTGGTTCCTAGATATCCAACATGGAACAGCCTGACAAAGCTCTTAGACCAGAACTTTGCTACAGACTATCATAATACAAGACATGGCACAACTAGATAAGAAACTTTATTGCACACTAGGATAGAGCCATATAAAACAGTTGGCTGCTTTCTTTGCATAGGAAGGTGCAATTCTCCTTATACCTTCACTAGTTTAATTCTGCCGTGTTCCTATCTTTCCTATGGTTTAACACAGTTTTTGCTTTGTGATTTTGGCCTTGAACCTGGGAAATTGTTGGTTCTTAACATTACCAGTATCTCCTCCCTGAGAAATTTGGCCTCTCAGTTTCCACACAATTAAAAAAAAATAAAAAAATAAAAAAATAAAGTTATCTGGTCTATGGACAAAGTGCTTTGCTCATGAAGTGAGCCAGAAACTCTTTTCTGATGGAGCAGTCCATATTCAGAAATCCATAGCAACCATAATTTTAGGGAGGACTCATAAAAGATCTGATCTTTGACAGAAGAAACCAAAGGGGTGGCTGTTGCAGGTACATTTTGCCCAAATGGTTAATTTTGACCATGTCTAAGGCCTATTTATTCAAAGGGCTGATTTCTATAGGCTTTTTGCCAAATTGGTTTCTCCAGATCCAATAGTGATACTTGATACCCTTCAACTGAACTGGTACACAATATCCAGACTTTACATTTGCAGAATTGTGGAAATAGAAGTTTCAAGACTTCTCCAAAAGCCCAAGCTGGGGACTTCCATATATGTACCATTCTGACAAAATGGGAAGTTGCTTTCAAAAGCAAATTATTATTCAGCCTTTGCTGGAAAAGACCAGTCTCAAGAAAATGAACTGTTTTAAGAATATCCATTCACTGGGTTTAAAACAAAAGAAGCCAATGCCATCAATCTCATTCATCAAAGTAGCCTCTGAATGAAATATATCAGAAGGCAGTTCGCTTGTGACTTTATTAAGAACAAAGAGTATTTCCTTTTCTCTTAGAGAAGACAGATTTACTTCAGAGTTCATTTAGAACAAAGAATATTTCCTTTTCTCTAGCCTGCAGTGCTGCATTAAGCCTTTCTTCGGAACTGCTATCCTTTGTCAAAGAAACAGCCAGGTAAATCTAAATGGAAATGTCATTTAAACATTGACAACTCAAAAGAAAAGGGAACTTGAAGGTGCGTGTTCTGGGTCTCAGAGCTGCTGTCAGACAATTGATGAAGTCACCATTCACTTTTGGACTTCACTAACCAAGGTGGTAGTCAAGCAATAGCAATGCAGAAGTGAGAATGAAGACTAATTGGGTGCCGTGCCACTCAAGGATACAGAACGTTTTTGCCAATGAAAATCTATTGCTAAGCAGAAGTGGATCTTGAAATTGGGGCTCCAATGGGAAGGTTTAGGAATTGTTACTTGATTCTCATGGAAGGAAATGGGCAGAATACATTTAACAGCTGTAAGAGAATCATTGGGGCCTTCTATGAAAAAAGGTGACAGTAAAAGGGTCTGGATGGGGAGAAACAGGCTCAAGCTCAATCGGGTCTGGATGGGGAGAAACAGGCTCAAGCTCAATCCCTCCAAGACGGAGTGGCTGTGGATGCCGGCATCCCGGTACAGTCAGCTGAGTCCGCGGCTGACTGTCGGGAGCGAGTCATTGGCCCCGATGGAGAGGGTGCGCAATTTGGGCGTTCTCCTGGATGCACGGCTGTCTTTTGAAGATCATTTGACGGCCGTCTCCAGGAGAGCTTTCCACCAGGTTCGCCTGGTGCGCCAGTTGCGCCCCTTTCTAGACCGGGATGCCTTGTGCACAGTCACTCACGCCCTTGTGACGTCTCGTCTGGACTACTGCAATGCTCTCTACATGGGGCTCCCCTTGAAGGGCATCCGGAGGCTGCAGTTGGTCCAGAATGCAGCTGCTGGTGATAGAGGAGCCCTCGTGGCTCCCGAGTGACACTTATCCTGCGCAGGCTGCACTGGCTACCTGTGGCCTTCCGGTGCGCTTCAAGGTGTTGGTGAACGCCTTTAAAGCGCTCCATGGCATAGGGCCGGGTTACTTACGGGACCGCCTGCTGCTACCAAATACCTCTCACCGACCCGTGCGCTCTCACAGAGGGACTCCTCAGGGTGCCGTCGGCGCGACAGTGTCGTCTGGCGACACCCAGGGGAAGGGCCTTCTCTGTGGGGGCTCCCGCCCTCTGGAACGAACTCCCCCCAGGACTTCGTCAACTTCCGGACCTCCGAACCTTTCGCCGCGAGCTCAAAACTTACTTATTTATCTGCGCTGGACTGGGTTAGTTTTTTAAGTTATGGGTTTTTAATGGGTTTTATCTCCAAATTTTAATTGTGGCCAATTTAAATAAGTTTTTTACTAGTATTTTAATTGTATTTATAATGTATTGTGCATTTTTTACTTGGCTGTGAACCGCCCTGAGTCCTTCGGGAGAAGGGCGGTATACAAATTTAAATAATAAATAAATAAATAAATAAATAAAAAGAAATGCAGAGTAGTAGAAGGACACAGTTAAATCCATCCTCCAATGCAAGATATTTTGCTACAAACAGAAATGGACTCCTTAAAGAAAGTCAGAAAACTCTTGCTGAAGTCTAAAAAAAACCCAGGTGGACAAAAAAAACCCCTATCTTTTAAAACAGTATAACCCCTATCACTCTTCCCTGGGTGTTTTTTTTCCTATCTTAGCCTACGTTTCTATGATGAGATATGTGTTTTAATATTTTAAGGGCATTTTAAAAATGGAAATAATGCAACAATTGTTTATCTGGAAACTAGGAAGGGAGAAGATGTTCCCTATTTGCACAGCAATGGTCCCTCCAAGAAAGGCCTAAGCTTTCTATAGCCACCAGGCTAATGGTCATCTCAAGTGCTCAAGGCTCTCTCAAAACCTTGACTGCTAAAAATCAACAGTGGGAATTCTCTCCAGGTTCATGCAACTGTGGCCTTAAAGCTTAATGCAGTATGAAAAAAATAGAAAAATGCTAATGAGATCTTTTTAAAAACAGAAAAATAGAATTGTGCTGTATTATGTCAACTTGTCCACATATTATCATTCTTCCACAATCTCCCAAAATATTACTTGGAATGCCAGTCATGCAAAGAAGAATCTAACCCAACCCCAAAATAAAGAAGGAAGGATGGATGGATGGATGGATGGATGGATGGATGGATGGATGGACGGACATCTGGTAACTTCAAGTCTGTGTTGACTCTTGGCAATTGCCTGGACTTCTCTCCACAATTTTTCTGGCAAGGTTTTTGGGAAGTAGTTTGTCCTTGCATTTTCCCTAGGGCTGAGAGAGAATCACTGGTCTAAGTTACCCAGCTAGCTTTATACCTAAAGTGGGTCTAGAACTCACAGTCTCCCAGTTTTTAACTTGATACTTTAACCACTATACCAAACTGGCTCTCAAGTATAAGATATTTGCATGTTTACTTTAAAATGACAAATTCTAAGTGTCATATTCAATTATATAATTTGTTAAATTAAGCAGCAGAGAAATTACATCACATGATTATAAAGTAACGTTTTTATTAAAATTGAGGAGTGGGGAGAAGCAAAAAGGCATCAGGATAAGTAGAAGATAGGCAACAATGTTATCTCTTGCCAAACACTCATCTTCATTGTGTCACTGATGGATGATTCACACTGTAAATTTAGAGCTAAGACTTGCTCTGAAAGCTGGGAAATAGTTTAAATCATTTCTAAGCAAAACTAAAGCCAATTAAGTCTTGTCCCCCTCCCTCCCTCCCCCCCTTTCCCAAGCTTCAACACTTTCATTTTAAAGTCACAATTTCTGATTAGGCAGGTGGCAAAATTGATGGATCTCCTGCTGTAGCTTGAGGAATGGAGGTATTTCTCATCTCTGTTTTCTCTGACTAGTGCCTGCATTTGACATAAAGCATCAGCTCTGCCAGCCTCTGGGGGATGGGAGGGATTCTTCTGAAACTGGAGTTCCCTTGAGACCTGCCCAGCAGGCCAGCTGCAGTAACCACACAGAATAGGAAGATTTCTCTCCTCTTTGAAGAAGGCTGTGGCTGCTACTGTCACCGAAACATTATTGCAGTGAAAAGGGTTAGAGATGGAGAGCTGTCTGGAAAGACTTAGGGTTCATTCACTGAAAGCAAGCAACAAAAATTGCTTCTCCAGCTCCACATTGACACAGGTCCTAAGAAGCAAAGGTTTTTTATTTTTTCATTCCCAGTTCATGCAAAAGAGAAAGTGAAAGAAAAATTGAAATTTGCTTGCACGTACATACATTCCAATCCACTTCAATATATGTATTCATTTTTCTGGCCATATAAACTAATATTCCACTCTGTCTTGTAAAGATGAATTTAAAAGATACCAAGCTGTCTTCAAAGATCTGTGGCCCAGAAATCAGGAGGTATGGTGGAGGCAGGGAGTCACAAACGGAGAAGGAGGATGCCCACAAGCACCACAGGGCTGTACAGTTTGCTTTTAAACAGTGTAGTTTAACTACATTTCCAAGTACAGTGCAGCTGAGCCAAAAATGAATCACTCAGCTTACAAACACAGCCAGTGTTGTGGGATCATAAAGATCTGAAGCAGCTTTTAAACTGGCAAGGCGATTTCATGAGAAACTGTCTTTAAATTAAAACCTATACTCAAGAAACCAAGAACTGTCTTTAGAGCAAACAAATCTCCAGTTAGTTTCCAAGATTTTCAAAAGAATCACACCAAGAGTTTGGAGGGAATCTATCCATATTAACTTTTGCATTATGGAAGCAGAAAGCTTCCATCTCAAGAACTTCAATATAATGCCCTTTAAACATATACAATGTTAGGAAAACAAACTTGAATTATAGTCTGACAAAACTTTACAAAAAAAACCTGGTACTTCGCTGTTGTTAAGATGATCAATGGGATCATCCATGAACAACCCAACAAGAAACAAACAGACAAAAATTTCATACACTCAGCTCCCAAGAGCCATTTTTGATATCACTGCCAATAAATATTGTTTCAGTAACAGTGTATCTCAGTAGAAGTGTCAAGGTAAATGGAACTTACTTTACAAAATAACTTCCTTCAAGCATCATCTTCTCATTTAAATAGAGAATATTGCTACCACAATTTGCATGTGTACAATATGGGTCAGCTTTGGGACAGATCATTCCAGAGAGCTATCTGCTAACAGTCAACATCAACTTAATGGCACATAATAAATCTAGATAGATAGATAGATAGATAGAGAGAGAGAGAGAGAGAGAGAGAGAGAGAGAGAGACAGACAGACAGACAGACAGACAGACAGACAGATAGGCAGAGAGAGAGAGTCTTCTGTGTATGATCATAAATATTATGCAATGCATGAAATATAAAAGAAAATAAGTATAGTTTAAAGTTTAAATAGTTTGGATTAGCAGTGGGAAGATCTAGTTTCTGGTCTATTCTTAATCAGAAAAACTTACTGGATGACTTTGGGCCACAGATTAGTTGCTGTGGAAAACACATGGGCATTGCTGATCAGCAGCCATAGAGGCTGATCCAAGTCTCCAGGAAAGAACTAGGCTCATCTGCCAGCCAAGCTTAGAATGACTTTGAAAGCCTATGTTTAATGGGTAAGAAGGAGGTGGGTTAAATGCCTGAAGCTGCTTAAAATAGCCAGTGAGCACTGGGGTGAACCAACTCTAGAAGATACATGACCATATCACCAAAGAATGGTGGGAAAGTGTGCTAGGAGCTGTGGTGGTGCAGTGGTTAGAATGCAGTACTGCAGGCTAATTCTGCTGACTGCCAGCAGTTTGATCCTCACCGACTCAAGGTTGACTCAGCCTTCCATCCTTCCAAGGTTGGTAAAAAATTGGGTAGATTTGGAAAAATCTACTTTAAAACTGGAATAGCTAAGGATGACTTAAGGTTGCCTTGGATATGGACTGGGGACCAGATGAAGGCAACAACATGAGGATATAGCTTAAACCATTTCCAAGATACTCAAAGGTTTGCTTGGTAACTTTAGGTAACTGCGGGCTGCTTCCATAAACTGGGTATCAGTGGCTGCCTTGCTATCTACAGCCCTTAATGTAACCAAGATACGCAGCTTGATCAGAGGTCAAAGTGAAGATTAGCTTTAAGGGTCCTGCCTTTACCTTCTGATGATATTTTATCTTCAAAACTGACTGAGGTGAAACTCCCTTTCAAACAGAGGACAACCCTCTAATTTACACTTGCAAAGAATAGCACTCATGTAAGTTAATAGAGAAAATTGCTTCTTCTTTTTTTTTGAAAAAAAAAAATAAGAATTGCTTCTTATTTCACCTTAATGTGTAGAAGGATTTTGATACTGGGAAGGGATAAAATTCATTTTTAAGCAGTCCTCTATGTGGTATGGTCTAACCCAGTGTTTGTCAACCATAACCATTTTAAGATGTATGGAGTTCAACTCCCAGAATTCCCCAGCCAGCAACATCTTAAAATGGCTAAGGATGACAAACACTAGTCTAACCTCACATTCTATTATGCCACATTAGTACTGCCAAAATATGCCTAGTAAAACCAGTTTCATTTGAATTTCAAAAAAATTCTCATTATTCCAACATTTTGCTGTGCCACCTAATGAATTGCTTACAAAACAAGTAAAGGAAAAACATTAATTAACTTGCTCTATTTAAAATATCATTTTCCTTTAAAAAAAATAAAAACAGCATAAATCCCAACAAAGATACACCCTTGGAGACATTCTAAATCTGATCCTCTTTCCTCCAAGCTTTTTATCTGCCAAATATGTGACTCTGAATTTTTCATCTGAGCAACCTTGAAAGTAGCTTAAAAAAACAACCTCCAGTGCCAGCTGAGGCTAACAAGCTAAAATTTTCCAGGCAAACCTGTCAGGAAGGCAGGAACAGGAAGGCTGGCATGAAATGTTCAGAGAAAGACCAGCCCTTTTTCTAGAAAGGGTCTTGTGAGTCATCCTTGCCGTTTGTAGGTAAAAGAAAACCGAGGGAGGAGAAGAGATGTAAAAGAACTTTTGGCACCATGAAGAATTGAATTTCATGCCGTGAAACTTGGAAACGATTTTTAAAAGTCAAAGGATGGAGGAGAGGGCAAGGAAATGCCATCTGCATTAAATGCAGGGAAGCTCAGAAATAAAATAGATGTACACCGTGGAGTCGGGGAATAAGTGCCCCTTTTGTGCAGGTCAGGTAGAGTTTCACTTAATCCAAAAACAGCAGTATTACTTGTAAGCCTCCTTGGGTGGTAACGTTAAGGCAGCAGATCCCCCAGGAAAAGTGAGCGAGGAAGAAAATCTCAAGTGACTTGCCTGAAGTTATAGTTGCCAGGATAACTGTGCTAAGCCAATTGCAGCAAAACGACTAAGAGCCTTGTTTCCCTTACAGATGAACCGATGTTTTAATATACTTTAGTTGGGGAAAAATATCATAAGAAGCATATAAATATTTTTAAAACAATTGAACAGTACAGAAAATGAACATCGCACATGCATGCTAGACACTCTTATGCTTTCAAGATAGAAATGACAAGTCTGTACTCTTTCCTTTCACTGATATCTCCCTTTTTCTCCAAAAACTCAAGATGTAGCATACTTCTTACCCCTCCTGCCCATGTATTATCCTCAACTTTTCCCAAGCTGGCACTTTCCAGATAAAGTTGAGATTCCAGTTCCCATAATGTTTCAGCTAGCATAGCTGGTGTCCACATCTGTACAGGCAGTCCTTGACTTACGACCACAACTGAGTCCCAAATGTGCTAAGTGAGACATTTATTAAGTGAGTTTTGCCCCATTTTACGACCTTTCTTGCCATAGACGTTAAGTGACTCACTGCAGCTGTTAAGTTAGTAACATGGCTGTTGAGTAAATCTGACTTCTCCATAGACTGTGTTTGTCAAAATGTGTCGTGTCCCACTCCTCCTCTGACGGCTGGGTCTGGGAAGTCTGTATTCAGCATGGCCACGAAGCCTCTGCAGCTTTGCCAAATTCCTGTCAGAGTTCTCAGGGCAGGCAGGAATCCAAGGTGTGACTTCAGCAACCAGATTAGACTTTGCCTGACTCAAGGAATGCCAAAAAGCAGATCCTTTATATAGGCCATGGGGTGTGGCTCCATGACTCAGCACTTATCCAGGCCTGCCCCTCCCTTCCTTTTGCTGATGTCGCCTCTCCATTCTCCGGAAGCGGAGATCTTTCCACGTTTTGTCCTCCTGCTCAGCTGCCGGCAATTCTAGCTCGTGGCTGGCTTCTTGCTCACACGCTGTAGGAGGGAGGTTTGTTTGCTCAGTCTCAGGGCTGGAGGCATGCCAGGCCATTCTTCTTCACTATCAGTCTCTGGCTCAGATAGCAGGAGATGGGAGGGGCCCGGCTGAGGAGAGGGGGACGGGCGAGGCACAACAAAATGTTGCAAAAGGTGATTACATGAACCCGGAACATTGCAACCATCAGAAATATGAACCAGTTGGCAAGCACCTGAATTGTGACCATGAAGAGGCTGCAACTGTCATAAGTATGAAAAATGATCATAATTCGTTTTTTCAGTGCTGTTGCAACTTTGAATGGTCACTGAACAAATGGTTCTTAAGCCATGGGTTACCTGAATAGAGAATTCAGGAGTTGCAGTTCAAGCGTATCAGGAATATATTCATCTTAAACTTTAAAATACTGTGAGTGACGAACATGGGACAATTGACAAATTATAAAATCTGGACTGAACAAAGAAAAATGCTGATACAAAGGAAAGAAAAGTCTGGGGAACATAGCCCTGAATTTCTAATTCCAGTTCTTCAGCTCCTCTTCCAAGATTCAAACTTTTGAAACAATACAGCTGACAAAGGGGTTTTTTTTCCCCCCAGTATATCTTTCTTTTCTTAACTTTCTTAACTTTTCTCTGGGTTCTTGGCATGTTTATTTGAACTTGAAGATCAGTTAGGAGTTTAAGATCTTCACTGAATTGTAGATATATATTTTCATTATGCTTGAATGCTCTAAACAGTGAAGTATGAATGCTGAACGCTGGTAAGGGAAATTAATGTACACTTTTATGTACACCGAGAGCATATACACCAAGACAAATTCCTTGTGCGTCCAATCACACTTGGCCAATAAAAAAAATCTATTCTATTCTATTCTATTAATACCAGAGTTCGGCTTGAATATACTTTTTTTCTGATTTGTCACTGATTATTCCTTAAATTGCCTCTGGTTCACTTTTTATCGTACGTTTTGTCAGTCATTGCAATTTTTCCTTTGAGTCATCATTTGATTCCTCATTTATGAATACAAGGGACTTTGCTTTAGGTTTTTGTTTGTTTATGATTTAGCACCATTCTGCCTTTTGTTCCTACATTTAAGTGCACTTTCTCTCTTCATGCCATCTTGAGCCAATGGTTATCTCCATCATCTTACTGGACCAACCCAAAGAAAGGGAGATAAAAGAGCCTAACTTTCTGCAGGCACTGGATTGGAAAAAGAGGAATTGGGTAAAGACTGAATGTATAATTCCAAAGAGCTTCATAATTGAGATAAGAATTCCATTTGGGTCTTCCCAGGCCTAGTACACCACTTTGCCCCCAGAGTCCAGTTCATACTTGGATTCTGAAGGAGATTTGCTTTGCTAGCAGTCATGATGTTCGAACTTTGAAATATGCTATATTCATCTCAAGGCCTCCCTCCAAACAGTAATAATGCTATGATTATTAGAGAAATTCTTAATGGGACTGAGGGGGAACTCAAGAAGAACTCATCCCAAGTGGCAAAAAATAATGCATGCACACAAGCATATATTTATAATTTTATAGCACTGAGAACAAGGACAATGTGGTAGCTGGACAAGTTGATAAGATCCTGATTCACATTCCAGCTGATCCAGGACTGTTCCAGACCCAAGAGGGTCCTTACGTTGTCAAAAGGTTATTGGAAGAATAAGAGAGCCAGAAGGAAATCTTCGGATTTCCTCATAATGATATACTTGTGCTCAGCAAAGAAAATAAATACATATAGTAAATAAAACAATCACACATTCCTTCCTATTATCTGTGGAGCTTCAAAGATAATTATCTGCCACCCAGTTTCTCAGTAAGTGAAAATGAATAGGTTAGCTAGTAATTATTCAGTTGTCTGCCATATACAACTCTCTGCTCAGGGTTTTTTGCAGCCTTTGTGGCAGTTCATTTGATGCACAAGGAAGGTTTTATGCATTCCTTCCACACATCACCACCTCCTGAAACCTCAGAGGGAATTGCATTGGTCTCATGCCTCATATCTTATTGTTCTGTTCAAAAATTCAAAAAAAAAAAAAAAGGTAACGTCAGTAGCTCAAGGCTGAGCCTAATACACCGTTCCATATCAATTGAAAATCCCTTGGTAAGACAGTTATCAGAGCTTTTACATAAAGTTTATGCCCTTTTACTATATATTGTGACTTTTGCAAATATAGTATGCACTTCTTAGGACATTGGATATGGTTGACTCAGCATCCAGTCTATTTTTTCTTCTCAAAGCACGCAAAACTGTAAGAACTGGGATCATTAAGAACCATATTCCATAGGTCCATGTATTACATAGTTCATGCTCCAAGGAGCACCCTGTGAAATTAGGAAACTGTAACAGAGAATGTAGAACAACTGTGTCTGCAAAACTTTCAGAAACATATTCATTCCAACATTTCTCTGCTAGCAAGCTAACAAGTACCTTACTGCAAGTTAATATCCAATGCAGTAGTTCTCTCTTGTTCTGGCTGAACTCAAACCATATTCAAGAGCTTATATGGGAATGGATTGAGGAGGTAAGTTACCTTTATTGCAACCAGCTTCAAGATCAGCTTCTACCGAGTCTAAACATAGCTGTGACTTTATGTGCATGTATATTACAACATTTGTACATTTATCTGAAATGGTATAGGGCAGTGTTGGTGAATCTTTTCAGCACCAAGTGCCAAAACGGGAGTGTGCGGGCATGTGGTGGGGGGACGCTGGAAATCGGAAGAGCAGCTCCCTGGCGTGCACACGCGGGAACACCAGAAACTGGAAGAGCAGTTCTGAGCTTTTGATTTCTGGCGTGCGCATGAGCACTGGTCACCTCGTCTTCCGGTTTCTGGCACACATGCATGCACGAAGACCAGCTGGCCAAACCAGAAGAGCAACGGGTGGTGGCTGGCGTGCCCAGAGACATGGCTCTGCATGCCACTTCTGGCATGCGTGCCACAGGTTCGCCATCACTGATATAGGGTCTCCTGCTTGAGAAGGTGGTTGGACAGAAGATCTCCTAGGTCCCTTCCAACTCTGTTAGTCTGTTATTCCACTTGCAGTCTCTCTCTCAGGCTGGATTGCTGATGACACCTGTACTGTGTTCATAGAATGGCCTTGCATGATTGGGATTCCCAGCACAAACAAGCAATCAGTCAAAGCTGAGCTTTTGGGGCAGAGTACCCACAGAGATGAAAGTTTTAAGGTAAAAAGTTATTGCTGCTTTAATGGTCACTCATATCCCTTCTCAAGACCCTGCTCCAAATGTGAATAGTGTGTCTTGTCTGAACTGGGTAACATTAATACTTTCCACCTTCCCTACTACTTGTACTGAAGACACCATTCTGAGCAACTAAGGTTGTATTATGAGAATCTAGATGATGCCATTCCAACTATTGCAGTGCCCCCCCCCCCAATCTGTTGGGCACCAGGGACCGGTTCCGTAGAGAGAGGGTTTTCTGAAGACCAGGGGTGGTGGTTTCATGTGTTGTCTGCATCTCATGGATGGGCCTTCGCTTGGTTATGCAGCCTGGTTTCTGGCATGCCATAGACCGGTGCCAGTCCGTGGACTAAGGGTTGAACTATTGCCATTGCTGGCCAATGAAACATCAAATTTCAAAACAACAAATAGTCAACAACAAGAAAAGCGAGATATATATTCCACTATCATTGTTCTCTTCCTATTTCTTTCATGCTGAAGATGAAGGGGGAAAGAGAGATTATGGTGATCCAAGGCATAAACCCTGACAGAGGATTGGGGGAGACCTAATTCCTGTTTTCTACTACTCCACACTGCTACTGCGGCACCCAAAATAAGAGTGTAAATCCGTTTCCTCATTCCATACTATGATTGCCACATAGACATCCCAATTCCAATAACCAGATGATTCCAGCTGCTTCTGGCATTTTGACCTACTCCTTGCAACTTCTGTTTCATCATCCTTGGCTTGCAGTATATAAAGTTGCTCTTAAACAAAGCAATAACACAAGAAGGGACACCCTTTCATCTGTTAGAATAGTATCTAAAGGAGCCCTGCCAAAATGACTGGTTGCCGACCCTCTCAGGATTATTTTATACCAAGGCTTATTTCCTATTCCTGGGAAATTGTAGACTGGATTTCCCAGTGCCTCAAGATGAGACTCTGACAATGCAGGTGGGGAGCTGATGGGCAAAGAGCCTTCGCTTCTCAATTTAATCAAGTCCTTTTTATTATAAGGTGGACAGCCTCTTAAGGTACTCCAAACTCAGGGGTGAAACTCCAGTTCAGGCGAACCGGTAGCAGCAGTGGCACATGGTGTGGCGAATTGGTAGCGGCAGCAGCGCGAGGCTCTGCCCACCTGCCTGGATGTCGTTACTTCCTGGTTTTAACCAGGAAGTAACCTGCTGTTGACCCTCTGAGCATGCACAGAAGGCTTTTCGCATGCACAGAGGGTCTACAATCAGACCTGACAATGGCTCTCGCATGAGTGAAGCTGTGTGTACATAAAACACTGCCTGAATAATTAACAAATTGCTCTATTATCATCTTTCTGTCCATAAAAAGTCAAACATCCAAAATGCAGCAAATGCAATAATTACAAATAAAATCATGCAGAGCATTATAAAAGACAGAACTGTGAATAAGCAAGATCTCAGCCAAATTATGCTTCAGTGATTAAAATACACTGATTGTTAAACTGATTGAACATAATGGCTGGAAGGAGGGGAACTCTGGCAGATGATTCTTGTGAGCAAATCCCATTAAGTAGGGGCTGCTTTACCCAAACTTACCATCACTGTCTAAACGTTTACAACAAGAAGCGTGTGTGTAAAATGATATTGATTTCATGCATCTAAAGCAAAGCACCTTTTGCAATCTCCCTGTCTCTTCATGGTAAGAGTTGGAGAAAAACTGATCCTTTGGCAAGTTCTGTTAAAATCTGTATAATTTTCCAGATGGCACAGCCCTATATGTACATATCCTCCTCAATGCCCATTCCTTAAAAACCTGCAGATTCAACCTTGAATTGCCTGCAAAGAGAAAAGGCTCTGCTTGAGCAGGTAGATATGAAAGTTGTGGCTTTGGGGTTTAATGTCTAAATTAAAACAGGGAGGAAACACTTCTGCAGTGTTGCTCTAAACCGGGTGGCAAAGAACCCGTGGCTCTTTGGGCCCTTTGATGCGGCTCCCTGTCCCATCACTGGCTGGTCCTGCCCCTTGCCCTCCCCTCCTAGTCACTCTTTGCCTGGCCTGAGAAGGTAAGGGAGATGGGGGGGGGGGAGAATTAACCAGAGCTGATTCTTTGGTGCCTCACTCTTGCTGGAGCTTCTTCCGGCCCTTGTTGGTACTGGGCGTACCTCGGTCACTTGGGGAGATGCGCAAGTTGCTCTCTGCTCCGAGACACTGCCCCGATCCAGCCATGAGCAAGCTTAAGCTGCAGGATTCCAATAGTCCATCTGCAAATAGACATCTATACTACAAGAGTGAGGGCACAAATTGCCCCTGAGCATGTGATCAGCAGCCAAACAGAGCTTACAAGTCCTTCGGTAGGACAGTCCACACTGTCTTTTCTTAGCAAGTCAATTTTGGAAGGAGGAGGGACAGAAAAGAAATTGAAAACCTTGCTGGTTTGACTGCAAGACACCCTGAGATCTACCAGAAGAACTTGATCTCATCCACCCTAACACATGTACTTATGATGGACAGCAAAATACCTCCTCATTCACATGTTTCCTGCTTTCATCTCCATCCCTTCCAAGTTACAATGGAAGTATTAAAATAGGAGCCAACCCTTCCATGCAGGCTATGTTTCCCCATTTACCAAAAGGACTAATGAATGGAACAGGGAACTCCATACTTCCTCATTCATTTAACATAACAATCCATTGTTGTAGTTTTAACTGCAGTCTTAAAATATGCACTCATATATTGCCTCCAAAGCAATCAAGGTACATAACTAGAGAAGAAAACGGGGTTTATAAATACAGCCTTTTCTTTAAAATGAAACTTTTAAAAATCCATAATAGTACAGCTCCTCGACAGTTCATTTAGTGACCAAAGTTACAACGACACCGAAAAAAGTGACTTATGACCATTTTTCAAACTTATGACCGTTGCTGTATCTCCATGGTCATGTGATAAAAATCCGGATGCTTGGCAATTGACTCACATTTATGACAGTTGCAGTGTCCCAGGGTCATGTGATCACCTTTTGCAACCCTCTGTCAAGAAAACAGAGTTTACTTTAAACTGTCTACCGTGGTCCCTAACGGGGCGGGAATAAGCGCACGAGCATGCCTACCGTCCCGGTCCTACTGTTCCCAATTATATGTAATAATTCTGTGTGTTTATGGCTATGTTTTGCCTATTTATATCCTTTTTTGTGTGCCAATTTTTTTCATGTGTCTATGTCTATACTGTTACATGTTTCCTTGTTCTTGTTGACAAATAAATAAATAAATAAAATAATAAAAAAACAATGGGGAAAACAGATTCCCTTAACAACCATGTTATTAATTTAACAAGTGCAGTAATTCATTTAAGCAATGTGACAAGAAAAGTCGTAAAATGGGGCAAAACTCACTTAACAAATTTCTCACTTAGCAACATAAACGTTGGGCTCAATTGTGGTCATAAATCGAGGGCTACCTGTTTTAGTCAGGAGTGCTCCAAATGTGCTGGGGTGACAGGTGGTCAACCAGCATGGACATTACTTCAGAAGGCCTTAGATTGGTAAGTGGGCTACTAAACTCATTTCTAAGACTGTCTTCTCTCAAAATAAATAGCCAATATTCTATTATACTGAGCTATTCCAAATGGGTAAATAGAATTCACTCTTGTTCACAGGACAGCTTGGAATTATTCTTCATTATTATTTGCAGTGCCATTTAAAAAAATTCAACCAAATAGTTTTTCTTGTTTGCTTAGTTGTTTAATTATCTAAACCAGGGGTCTCCAACCTTAGTAACTTTAAGAGTTGAAGTCCACAAGTCTTAAAGTTGCCAAGGTTGGAGACCCCTGATCTGGCTGACTAGCCAGGCGTCTCCTTCTTCCCTCACTGCTCCATGTGCATCCCTCTGCAAGCTGCACGCTCAGTGAAAAAGGATGATCATCCCAGATAGGAGGGTACCGATTGTCAGGGTTCTGAGTAATACATCCAATAACAAACTGAACTCCGAGGCAGGCAGATTCCTCAAAGAACAGTTTTATTGGATATATCATATTGGCATAAGCTGGTGAAAACCAACTCTGAAGGTTCCCACAGTTTTCACCTAATGAAAAGTAAACGTTTTCCCTCAACCCCAAATAATCAGTCACATGGTCCAATCAAGGCACTGTCAGGTTGCCTTGTGACATCACTCATCCTTCCTCTGGCCAGATGTGAGAATGTCTCTGGTTCCCAAGAGAAAGTCTTTTATTTTGGCTGCAAAACCCCAGCTATCTCTATTCCCCCCAGTGGTGGGTTTCAAATTTTTTTACTACCAGTTCTGTGGGCGTGGCTTGGTGGGCGTGGCGTGGCTTGGTGGGCATGGCTTGGTCAGTGTGGCAGGGGAAGGATAATGTAAAATCTCCATTCCCTCCACAATCCATGGGAAGGTTCTTGCAAAATCCCCATTTCCTCCCGATCAGCTGGGACTTGGGAGGCAGAGAATAGATGGGGGCAGGGCCAGTCAGAATTTTTACTACCGGTTCTCCGAACTACTCAAAATTTCCGGTTCTCCAGAACTGGTTAGAACCTGCTGAAACCCACCTCTGATTCCCCCCCTCCCTATCCCTCAACTCCAGTGTGGCAACACTGAAGCCTCAAAAATGGCCTCAGTCAGGTCAGCTTCAGGGTTGAGACCAATCTTCAGTCAAGGGTATTACAATAGTTGCACTCCTCTGGGCAAACAAGCTCAGTTGTCAATATTGATTCAGCATCCAGACATTCTTCTGAGCGCCATTAACAAATCTTTACACATCAGGGGGAAAAAACCCAGAGGTAATAAAGACCTCATTTAGTTTCAACCGTTCCATAATTTCTGCTGTTTGAAATATCTAAACTAGACATTCAAAAAAACATTCCCACTCTCCTCACAGGGATCCTCTAAATGTCAACAATTTTAATGGATGAAATCCCAGACTGTAGTATAAAGGCAAGCAAAGACCGGTTTATGATCTTATTTGTTTTTACTCTGTTATGCGTCATCCCCATAAATTTTCTGACTCTTTCCCTGGAGTAATCTGCTAGGTTAACAGCTTGGCCAACGCAGTTTCCAAACACAACCAAGTTTATGAGTCAGGCTTCCCATAGATTTCCAGTGTATTATCCCATCTTACAGCCACTATCCAAACTTTCTAAGAGTCAATACAACCAGCAGAAAAAGCATGTCATTCGAAATGGCATTCAGAGTTGTAGCTTGATTTCACTTTAGCAATAGCATTTAGACTTATATATCACTTCACAGTGCTTTACAGCCCTCTCTAAGCGGTTTACAGAGTCACCATATTGCCCACAACAATCTGGGTCCTCGTTTTACATGTTATTATGGGAAATTCCATCCGTTAATTTTGTTCACTAGGAGTTTCTGACTATGGAATCTCTTAAGCAATCAGATGGTAAACCAACAAAACTTATAAATGTCGAAAAGTCAAGTAGGTCAAAAGCAATAGGAGAAAGTAGGAACATTGGGCCATACAATACATGGCTTGGTTGTCCCACTATCCAAAAGTGCTAAGTCAAAGCACTGCATTTCATTCCTGAAATCATACATCAACAAGTGTCTTTTACTGAAGCTTTATTATTTTTATCTTTGATTAAAAAGAATAATTAATAAAACCTTGATTCCTGATGATGATACAGACAAATGCATGCAATTTTTCTTTGTGCCAACATAGGATGTTGTTCAGCCTAACCTAAATCCCTGGAATTTCCAAGTATGAACTAGGTTTAACTCTGAAGAGGTTTTTCAAGTTCAGCGAAGTTAACAAGGTTCTGTCACCTGCTATAGCGTGTATCTTTAAAGATGGTAACAATGCTCCTTGTGTTAAGGATCTTGCAGCTTTGTTATTGGTAGCAGAAAGATAAGAAGTGGTTAAGCACTGGAAATTGGCCAATCCACCAATATTTTACCAGTTAAGAGAGTAGAATTTAGGCCATGACATTATCAGTAAAAATTAAAGCATATGTTACATATGACTCATAAAACATATGTTACACATGACTCATACAATCAGTTAAATCAGGTTGGAAGGTATCTTGGAGATTATCTAGTCAAGTTCCTGCTTAGTGCAGGAATCCATCACTACATCATCCTCAACAGATGTCCATCTGCCCTTGTTTATACCTCTTTAGTGAAAGAAAATCCTTCTCTTCCTTAGGCACTTTTGTAGAGCTCTCACCATTTGGACATATTCCCTAATCTCTGACCAAGATCTAGTATCTCATGATTGAATCCCATTGTTTCTTTTCTTCTGGAACAAGTCTGAACAATTCCTGCCTTCTACCTGACAGCTCTTCTGATAACTGAAGACAGCTCTCATGTCTCCCTGCAATATTGAATCACGGTATAGTCAAAGGAGGGCTCAAGAGACACAGTTTTACAGAAATATGATTTCCTTTTTTTTTTTCTTTTTCATGTAAAGAAAACTTTTTATATCAATCTCAATTTACAGCATTAATAATAATAACCTTCTTTCAAATGGCTATAGGATTATGGTTAATTGCAAACAATAATGATTATTATTTCAATCAAAATAAGATAAAAAATACTGTAATGCAATATAAAGAGGCCACTTAAACAAGCTCAACTACCATAATCATCTTCTAGGAATCTTTTCTGACATCTCAATTGGGACAGCAGCCCTAAATTTTCCTCTTAGCTTCTGAATATCAACCAGGGCAGGTCTTATTAAGAAACTAAGTAAACATAATACAAAGACACGTATTATCTAAAATATCCTTTTGGAAGATGTTCTACTCTTCTAGGTTGGCTAATAGAGAAGGTAGTATCCATTAACAAGTTGGCCTTGGCAGCTAATTTTTCTTTTTCCCATTAACACTTTTCAGAAAGTATCACTTGGTTTCAAAAAAAAAGAAGATAGCCCCCATTAACAGATGCCCTATGACTGATCCACACTCTACTGATTTAAGGATCTTTTAGTACACCCAACAGGGTCCAAAATATGTGGTACATTTATATAAACATCAGCTTAAAAGCTACTTCTAATATGTCAACTTCACTTAGACATATTCAATGGGATCTGAGAAATATGTGGAAAAAATTGAAATGAAGCATAGTATATTCTGCAGTATATACTGTAAGTGAACTGGATTTCTAGGTGGAAGTGTGTACTTGTGGCAGAGCTAAAAGAAGAGAGAAACAAAAATGACATCATTGTGGGAATTTAGGTTGCTGAAGCAGGCAGAAGAGACGAATGGGGCCTTTCTGCATCAGATGACAAGCCTCTTGAAGAGTCATGTGATAGCAATAAAGAAGATTTCAATTATCTTGACATGTGCAGGGAATATAAGTCTGCCAAGAGTCAGAGGTCCAGCACATTTGTGTCCTCTCTCGGTGACAACTTCATCTGTCAGAAGATGGAAAAAAGAAGGGGGAGTATTCCTCACCACCAAGGAGGACTTGGTTGAATAAGTAAAAACTACCAGTACTCTGAGAGAAAAGTAGTTTCATTCCTATATCCATGATATCCCAAGGAGGATGAAATGAGAAGAGTCAAACTTGTATACTGGACTTCAGGAAAAAATGATTTTAATAAACTCCAAGAGAAGATGGGACACATCCAATGGTTAGAATTCTTAAAAGAGGGAAGTTCTAGAGTAGGGGTGTCAAACTCAAAGCCCGCGGGCTGAATGCGGGCTGCAATGTGGTCGAAGCCAGCCCACAGTGCCATCCTGGTCTACACAGTGCAAAGAGGAAAGATCAGGCCAGAGTAGCTTCGGCCTGGTCTATCCAGTGCGAAGTGGAAAGATCAAGCCAACATAGCTTTAGCCTAGTCTACCCAATGCAAAGAGAAAAGATCAGGCCAATGTAATGTTGGCTCAGTCTACTCAGTGCATAAAGGAAACATGTGTCAAGCTGGCCACACCCACCCAGTCGGCCACATCCACCTGGCCCCCCAAGGTTGACCACAGCCCTGATGCGACCCTCAATGAAATTGAGCTTGACACCCCTGTTCTAGAGGGATAGAAAATTCTATAAAATGAGATGCTAAAGATATAGTCACAATTCCTACAAGAAGAAAAATTGAAGAAATAGATGCATGCAGACCTCTCCAAAATGCTGAACAGGAAAAAGGGAATATTTAGGAAATTGAAGGAGAGTCCATAACAATTATTAATATAATTGTTTAAATTGTTATAAAGTTCAGAATGAGTTGAAGCTTGAAAGAGATATTAAAGAAAACTATAAAAAGTTTGTATATTAAAAACAAAAGAAAAGCCAAAGAATGTAGGCCCACTATAAGAAAAAAAACTGGTAAACTAGGAATGGTTTGTAGTGAGAAGACAAGACTTCTGCACCCCTATTCTATCTATCCAGACAGTTGTCACTGGCCATGGACCTGTGGATATTAATCCAAGTGAGTCCATCCCAGGGGTGAAATGTAAAATTTGTTATTACCGGTTCTGTGGGCATGGCTTGGTGGTGGTGGGAGTAATGTGACTGGGTGGGCATGGCCTCCTTTTTTTTAACTTTTAAAAGCATTCTTTCTACAACCTCTTTAGCCGAAGAGGTTGTAAAAAAAATGCTTTTAAAGAGTTCTGACAATCCCAGCTGACTTGCCTGATCGTCAGAACCTTTTAAAAGCATTTTTTCTACAACCTCTTCGGCCAAAGAGGTTGTAGAAAAAAATGCTTTTAAAAGGTTCTGATGATCCCAGCTGAGCCGCGCAATCATCAGAGGCTTTTTTTTAACTTTTAAAAGCATTTTTCAGCCGAAGAAAAAATGCTTTTAAAAGTAAAAAAAAAAACTTCTGATGATCGTGTGGCTCAGCTGGGTATGGGGGGGGCAGTTCTCCGAACCACCCGCCACCATCGCTACTGGATTGGGCGATCCGGTCCAAACCAAGAGCATTTCACCCCTGGTCCATCCTCTCTGTACTGCATAGGTTTTATGCAATCCTAAGCAGATAGGGAGGAAAAAAAACCTAACAGTTGGTTCATAGTCAAAGCTCTAGATCACAGGTGTCAAACTCACAGCGTCACGGCAGCATCACATGATGTATTGGGATTTTTTTCCCCTTCGCCAAAGTGGGCGGGGGTGTGGCCAGCGCATGACACATCCTGCCCATGGGCCAGGAGTTTGACAGCCCTCCTCTAGATTACACTTTTGGTAAACTTTTTAGCAATTTTAGACAGTGTTCTTTTCTCTCCTTCTGCTCATTGATAGCAGACTATTTAAATAACACCAACAGTTCTAAAACCCAAAGTTTATGAAATGGATTTGACTGGAAACAAATGAATGCTATATGTTTGGATTTCTTTCTTGTTCTTTTTTCATTAGGTATTTGACACAGTGGGCTCCTGTGGGGTTTTTTTTTTGGTCTTAAGTATACACAACCCAGTGAAGCATCTTTAAATGAAATTATTAGCCTTTGCTGCCCTTTTTTTTTTTAAAAGGAGGGGGAGATGTTTGATATTTGAGATATTAGGCAACCTTCAGGTGGCAGAAAAAAATAAATTACCACAATTGTTCCTCAACAATCAAGGAAAACAACATGGTCAGCATAGTTAGGCACAGTTACAGAGTAGTAGCCCTTGCCAGACACCATTCCCAGAACATACCTGGAAAAGAAAAATGTCAGATCCTGGTAATTTTAGGACAGGTTCACAAATTACAGGAATTACACAAAAGACAGAGTTCCCCAGAAAAAAACCCCAGGAAGGATTCTGTGTTTCTCAGCACAGAGATTAAAGTACCGTACCTGATACAAGATTTAGCCCTGTGGAGCTACCTTTTTAAAGAGTCCTATCTTTTTTGCCCCTTCAAATGGAACAGCGCAAATAATAATTGCTCAAAATTTAGCCTATTGTGAGCTCTCTAGCAAGAAGGACTGTTCTTTTTCTCTCACCTCACCTCACCTCACCTCTTCTCTGCTGAGCAAACTATATTTCTTTATCATTTTTTATCCTCTCTTTACAATTTCATCCCCTGAAGACTGTATGTCTGAAAATACCATAATCAGGAATGGCAGCCACTAGAAACATGGAAATGCTAACATCCAAAATGCTAGATGGTTTTGACTTTTCTTCCCTCTTCCTAAGATAAAGTAATATACATAAGTATTCATAGAAACAATGAAAAAAGATAACTGAGTTAATAATTTTTTTTGAAATGTAAGCCTTCAGCTGGTATAAAATTAAGTCGAACAGTGAGATGGGCAGCATATAAATTTAATAAACAAATAAAAACATGTAGGGAGAAGTTCCAAATGTGCTTCTTCAAAAAGCAACTGGCCTTTGTTTTTCTTTGAAGTCGTTTTGCTTGTTATCCAAGAAGCTTCTTCAGTTCTGACTTCAGTTTTTTGGATGAGAAGAAGCAAAATGTCTTCAAGGAAAAACAAAGTCTGGTTGCCTTTTGAAAAAGCATCGTTGGGCCAACCGTGACCTGGATGACTGAGAAACTCCACAGACATGCAGGGAGAAGAAAAGTCTCAGTACAACCCTGGGGCTACACAGGAAGTTTGATGGTCTCCCATGGATGCTTTTCCTCTATCAACCAATACCACATACCAAGAAGCCAGAGTAGCCAATCCTAAAAAGAAAAGAAAAGTGATGGGGTGGGGTGGGGTGGGGTGGGGTGGGGGAGATGAAAGATTTTGGAGATCAATTATGAGTTCAAAGTCACATTGAACATGTAAGGCAAAACTAGAATGAATAAAGGAAAACTCAGATATTGAACATGGTGGCTCCTGTCATAAGAACAACCTTCTCTTATTTTCTTTGTGTACAAACAAGGGATGCAGTAACCAAAATTCATCACTAGCATTCTCTGATGGCACAGAAGAAATGAATACAGAAATCGGCAACACTTATTTTACATATCTTAAGGGATGGTAGGTTAAAGGCACACATAAACACTGAGAATTTCAGAAATGCATTCCAAGATAAAGTGTCTTCTCTTACGCAGAGCATGCATCAACGCAACCAGCTTGCAGAAACAAACCCGAAAATAAGAGAAATATGCTTTTTTTTTAATAAGCGTGAGATGATGTTACTTAACTGAGTAATGAAATGTCTGCAAAGAAAGCACCAAGAACACATTGTCAATAAAAATATTAGGAAAAAAACAAGATTAAGTGGACAGGCAGTGTTGAAGATGGTCAGGCCCTAAGCCAGGGCTGTCAAACTCCCGGCCTATGGGCCGGATGCGTCACGCGCTGGCCACACCCATGCCCAGTTTAGCAAAGGGGGGAAAAGTTCCAATATGTCATGTGCCACTGCTGTGACGATGTGAGTTTGACACCTCTGCCCTAAGCCATACAGGATATTAAAGGTGGTCACTACCACCATCTTGAACTGTGCACTTATTTGTTCCACACAAATCTAATCATGACTACCTTACAGGTAGTCCTCAACTTTCACTTAGTGACCATTCCAAGTTACAACGGCACCAAATAAAGTGATTTGTGACCATTTTTCACAATTTCAACCTTTGAAGCATCCCCATGGTCATGTGATCAGAATTCAGATGCTTGGCAACTGGTTCATATTTATGACAGTTGCTGTACCCCAGGATCACGTGATCACCGTTTGCAACCTTCTGACAAGCGAAGTTCATGGGGAAGCCAGATTACTCATTTAACAACTTCAGGGATTCACTTAACAATTGTGGCAAGAAAGGTTGTAAAACCGGGCAAAACTCACTTGGGAAATTTCTCACTTAACAGCAAAAAGTTTGGGCTCCATTGCGGTCGTAAATCGAGGACTACCTGTACTAATCCCGAAGATCGTATTACTTTGGCAATTTGGCATCTCCTCCATGTTGTCGAAGGAAAATCCTTTCACCCTCACAGCAGCTTTCAGTCAGAGATTTGGAGGTGCCTCTGACAGGAATAAAGAAAAGAATGACTACTATAAATGGAGCCCCAATGGAAATCACTTGCAGTGTGTCCTTCCCTCTCCACACAGCAGTGGTACCTGCTCCATCAGCATTCCAGGAGGGGCCTATTAGCGCCTTTAAGTCCAAATGCCGGACTTAAAACAGAAACACTAGACTGGGTTTGTGTCCAAAGCCCAAAGGGAGTCAAAACAAAGGTCCCACATGAGCTCCCCCAAGTCCTCTTGGCCATTCCCACAGCAGTGGCTGCCACAGCTGTTTTCTAACTCACAAGACTGAGAGATGAGCAATTATGGGAAGGCTGTGCTGGGTCACTGCATTCCCTTGAGAAGCTGCCTGCCTGCTGGCATCAAAAAGCCAGACAAGACAGGCTTTGTGCTGCCCCAGCAAGCAACCTCTTCTGTTCCTATTCATCAACCAAGGCCAATTACTACTCCTTTGCTTTCACAAGAGGACCGGCTGACTCTCTCCCTCCACAGACTTTTCATGTTTGCTTTTGCAAGTTCTACCTTCCTCTGAGTTTTATCCTCTTGCTTTTGGCCTTCTCCTGTGTAGCTGACCCGGTTATGTGGACTCTGCTTACTGCTGTTTTAACGGAGGTTCTTTAATGCATTTAACTTACAGGTAGTCCCCAGTAGTCCCCAGTCTGCTCTCAAGTTCTGTCCTTAAAGTCAACTTTGTATGTAAGCTGAAACAGTATTAGTGTACTGTGTATTTAACTTGAATCATTGTGTATTTAGCTTGAATTTTGCTACTATAGGCTCTGTTCTTAACTATATTTAGCATTTACTGTAGTTGACAGTCCTGACTGGGTTTCGGCCAAACAACAAAAATTCAGATTGTAGGTGTTGGAAGTCACCATGGGAGGTCTTTGTGAAGAGCAAAGAGGCAAGATAGAAATGTGTTAAAGAGATAACATCCTATGCCTCTCTTCCAATTTAATTTCCTTTCCTGATTCTCCATTTTATTAATTTCTTTTGAAAAAGTTGGTTCCCCTCCCAACAATATTCCTTCTGCCTCGGTCTTAAATTACCAAAATTCATTCTCGTATAACAGATTCACAAGAAAAAGAATGTTGTTGTGTTTTTTTATTCATGTTTCCAGCATCTTTCCTTTTATCCCAAACTGCATTTACTCAATAAAATGGATTCATTAATCACTTTAAGGTAGCAATTTAAAGTCATTATTTCTTGATTACGGTTCTAAAATTTCAGGAAAGGGTTATTTAGGAGCATATGAAGCTACATTATAAGTAGTCTTCAACATAAGAACTGGAACTTCTATCCCTAAGCAATACAGTCATTAAATGAATCACATCCAATTTCATGACCTTTTTCCTTGCAGTCATTAAGTGAATCACTGCTGTCATTAAGTGAATCACATGGCTGTTAAGCGAATCCAACTTTCCCTATTGTTGGAAACCCCCTGGGAAAATCACAAATCGTAATCATGTGATCCTAGTACAATGCAACATGTTGATTACCAAACAACCAAATACTGATCATGTGAACGTAGGAACTTTGACCGTTGTAAGTGTGAGGACTGGTCATAAATCACTTTTTTCAGGGCCAGTTTAATTTTGAGCAGTCATTAAACAAATAGTTATATGTCAAGGACTATCTGTAACAAAAATCAAACTCTTGGCCCATCTGTCCCAGTGGTGTACTTCTTCACAATTTCTGGTAGATCTTTTCTTCCAGCCCTATCCAGAGATGCTGTGATCAGGCCAGCAAATTTTTGCATATAATTCATAATTCGATCACGGACTATCTTTTCCTATCCCCGTAGTAGCCATAGGCTGCTTGATTGGGTGGTTTTCTTCAAGCTATCATCATTACATTACCATCTACTGGCTAATAAAAGCAAACAATTTTAGAAGTTACTGTATTTATTTATTTATTTTATTTTTATACCGCCCTTCTCCCGAAGGGCTCAGGGTGGTGTACAGGCAAAAATAAAACAGATAATACAATGCACAATTTAAAATGCAAATTAAAAAACTTATTTCAAAATTAGCCTGAGAAGTTAAAATATACCATAAACTAAAAACCCCATTTAAAATTAATTAGTAAAGATTTAAAATTAATAAAATTCAATTCAAGCCAGCCCCACACGAATGAAAAGATGTGTCTTCAGTTCACGACGAAATGTCCGAAGGTCAGGTATTTGGCGTAAACCCGGGGGAAGCTCGTTCCAGAGTGTGGGAGCCCCCACAGAGAAGGCCCTTCCCCTGGGGGCCGCCAGCCGACATTGTTTGGCGGAGGGCACCCTGAGAAGTCCCTCTCTGTGAGAGCGTACGGGTCGGTGGGAGGCATGTGGTAACAGCAGGCGGTCCCGTAAGTACCCAGGCCCTAAGCCATGGAGCACTTTAAAGGTCGTAACCAACACCTTAAAGTGCACTCGAAAGGCCACAGGCAGCCAGTGCAGTCTGCGCAGGAGCGGTGTTACATGGGAGCTACGCGTAGCTCCCTCTATCACCCGCGCAGCTGCATTCTAGACTAACTGAAGCCTCCGAGTGCACTTCAAGGGGAGCCCCATGTAGAGAGCATTACAATAATCCAAGCGAGAGGTAACGAGCGCATGAGTGACTGTGCACAAGGCATCCCAATCAAGGAAGGGGCGCAACTGCCGAACCAGGCGAACCTGGTGGAAGGCCCTCCTGGAGAGGGCCGTCAAATGATCTTCAAATGACAGCCGATCATCCAGGAGGACACCTAAGTTGCGCACCCTATCCTTTGGGGCCAGTAACTCGCCTCCAACAGTCAGCTGCGGCTGCAGCTGGCTGAATCGGGATGCCGGCATCCACAGCCACTCCGTCTTGGAGGGATTAAGCTTGAGCCTGTTTCTCCCCATCCAGACCCATACGGCTTCCAAACACCGGGACAGCACTTCAACAACTTCATTGGGGTGGCCCGGGGTGGAAAAGTACAGCTGGGTGTCATCAGCGTACTGCTGATATCTCACCCCGAAGCCACTGATGATCTCACCCAACGGCTTCATGTAGATGTTGAACAGCAGGGGCGAGAGGATCGACCCCTGCGGCACCCCACAAGTGAGGCACCTCGCGGTCGACCTCTGCCCCCTTGTCAACACCGTCTGCGACCGGTCGGAGAGATAGGAGGAGAACCACCGATACACGGTGCCTCCCACTCCCAATCCCCCCAACCGGCGCAGCAAGATACCATGGTCGATGGTATCAAAAGCCGCTGAGAGGTCTAATAGGACCAGGGCAGAGGAATAACCCCTGTCCCTGGCCCTCCAGAGATCATCCACCAATGCGACCAAAGCTGTCTCCGTGCTGTATCCAGGTCGGAAGCCGGACTGGAACGGGTCTAGATAGACATCTTCATCCAGGTATTGGGGTAGCTGTCGCGCCACAGCACTCTCTACAACCTTCGCAACAAAGCGAAGGTTGGAGACTGGACGATAATTACCCAAAATAGCTGGGTCCAGGGAGGGCTTCTTGAGGAGGGGCCTCACCACCGCCTTTTTCAAGGCGGCAGGGAAAACCCCTTCCAACAAAGAAGCGTTGATAATCCTCTGGAGCCAGCCTCGTGTCACCTCCTGAGTGGCCAGTACCAGCCAGGAAGGGCACGGGTCCAGTAAACATGTCGTGGCGTGAAGCCTCCCCAACAGCCTGTCCACGTCCTCGGGAGCCACAGGGTCAAACTCATCCCAAACAGACTTGACAAGACGTGCCTCCTCTCCCTCGCTTGGATCATCCCAATTTTGGTCCAGACCGTCCCGGAGCTGAGCGATTTTATCGTATAGATAACCACTAAACTCCTCGGCTCGTCCCTGCAAAGGGTCATCCCGCACCTCCTGGTGAAGGAGGGAGCGGGTCACCCGAAACAGGGCGGCCGGGCGGTTATCTGCCGACGCAATGAGGGTGGAGGCATATGAACGCCTCGCCTCCCTCATTGCCACTAGGTAGGTCCTAGAATAGGACCTAACTAGTGTCCGATCAGCTTCGGAACGACTGGACCTCCAGGTGCTCTCTAGGCATCTTCTCCGGCGTTTCATCTCCCTCAGCCCCTCGGAGAACCAAGGGGCCGGACGAGATCTGCGCCGGGTCAGAGGCCGCAAAGGCGCGACACGGTCCAAGGCCTCAGCCGCGGCCTGTTCCCAGGCCACGACCAGTTCCTCAGTCGTGCCGTGGGCCAGATCCTCAGGGAATGGCCCAAGCTCCGTCAGGAACCTCTCAGGGTCCATCAGGCGCCTGGGACGGAACCAACGTATAGGTTCCGTCTCCCTGTGATGGTGAGTGGCGGTTCGGAAGTCTAGGCGAAGGAAAAAATGATCGGACCATGACATTGGTTCTGTTACTAAATCATCTAATTCCAGATCATTTAATCACTGTCCAGAGATATAAATCAGATCCAGCGTGCCTCCCCCCATGTGCGTAGGGCCATCATTTACTCGAATCAGGTCCAAGGCCGTCATGGAAGCCTGGAACTCCCGAGCTGCCGTCGATAACAAGCCAACTGATGGCAGGTTGAAATCCCCCATCACTATAAGTCTGGGGGTCTCAACCGCCACAGCGGCAAGTACCTCCAACAGCTCAGGCAGGGCTGTGGTCACGCAGCAAGGAGCCAGGTACGCGATCAACAAGCCCAACTGATTCCTATGGCCCCACCGCACATAGAGGGATTCACAGCCGGCAATCTGAGGAACAGTGGCCTCCCTCGGCTCTAGATCTTCCTTAATGACAACCGCCACCCCCCCACCCCTACCTTGGGCCCTCGGCTGATGAAATGCTCGGAAACCTGGAGGGCACATCTCAACAAGGGGAACCCCCCCCCTCTGGGCCCAACCAGGTCTCCGTAATGCCCATGAGGTCCACGGACTCCCCCTGAATAAGATCGCAAATCAGGGGAGCCTTATTAACCACGGACCGGGCATTACATAACATCAGCCGAAGATCCAAGCTCTGAGGATCATGGCCGCCCGAGGAACGGGTAGGGACTGAGGGGCCGGAGCATGTGATCGCTTTCAGACATCGAACACGTGCTCCCAACTCTTGATACGCCCCCCCCCCCGCCATATCTGCCTCTCCCACTTACCGTACAGATCGAACAACCCTCTAGTCCTGGAACAACGCCCTCCCCCCCTGCCTGCAGACCAGATGGAGTAGTGCCGCGAACTAGCACAGGGGCTGGATCCCTCCCCGACGGGTTCTCACCCCCAGCCCTCAAATCTTTCCCCCCCCCTTAAAAAACCCTTATTTAAAAATCTATTTAAAAAACCCCACAAATTCTATAGCAACAGAGATATTCTACAGGGCCTTTCAACCAAGTTGAAAGTGAAGCAGTTTCTACTTTTCAGTGCAAAGGAAGAAGAGTTCAACTAAAATTGAAAAGTTATGGCAAAGGAACGGCACCTCCTCTGTTTGAAGCATATCTCAGGCATTTTGTAGACTTCTGCCTTCTCGCTATCTTTCATATTTAACTTTTAAATTTCATACCTTTCTGCAATACTGTACTTTCTCACCTTTTTTTCTTCAAACGAAAGAACCTTGCAAATTTCACAAACCTATTGGCAACACCTTCCATCTTTTTCTATTTCACCCCCTCTGAATCAAATATATAGTGCCATAACACGTTTTGTGGGAAGAGTGCAAAAATTGAGGAGGGGGAGAGGGAGGGTTTGAACAAACTCGTCAGTATTGTCTGAAATGCCAACTAACTACATTTATGCCCACAAGTCATGTCTTCTTTTTATATCTCTGCAAATTATGAAATAATATAGATTGGATCAAATGTGCTCAAAGGACAGGAAAAAAAGTATCTAGTAGAAATCCAATTTTATGCCATTTGTGTTTTATATTCTGTTGCAATCACTTACAGTTAAAACATACAAACATAATATTTTGGGTCTCATGTTTTGTTGAAAGATAGAATTGAACATAACTATAGCACAAGTCGATTTGATGCTTTGCAGTTTATACAATAAACAATTTTGTCTTTAAAGCGATTCATTTCATGCAATAAAGAATACAGATATTCTTCATCTTTTACTACAAAAAAAGCTACTCAAATGTCCACTTAAATACTTTTGAAAATCTTTCTTGCTATTGATTTGCATTTAAAAAGACATCCTTTCAGAGTTTTAATTCTTGATCAGGCAGGAAGATGGAACTACAAAGAATCCAAACCACCATCGTGTGCTTTGAGTCACTTATGAAACAGGCTAACCAGTATGCAAAGTCCATTTTTGGATCCCTTCATGTATCTGGTTTTTCCCCCAAAGTCAAACATCACTAGCCCAGTGGGAAAAAAAGACTAGTAGGTCTAAGCCTAAAAATACCTTGGAGATAAGTTATCTCAATGCACTTTGCAAGCTCCTCCTTATTTTATCTACCTCCCCTCCATATCACTGATTGTTAGGCAGATAATTTTTTTTCACCTGCATAGATCTATACTTAGCAACAACCTCGCTGACATATTGTCAAGGTGGAATATACTAAGAGCCTATCATTTCAGCAATCTGAAAAGTAACTAAAGCTTCTACTACAGGCCTCTGTCCACTCACCCAAATATTGTGTGACACTTGAAGGAGAGTAATTGTGGGGGGGGGGGTGTTGTGTTGTTGCTGTTGTTTTCTGATGGCTGATGATTTATTGATTTATTTATTTATTTATTTGATTTTTATACTGCCCTTCTCCCGAAGGACTCAGGGCGGTGTACAGCCAAAAATAAAAACAAACAATACAATATACAATTTAAAATACAAATTAAAAAACTTATTTTATAATTGGCCTAAAAAACTTTAAAATATATAAAACTAAAACCCCATTAAAATTAATAATAGATAATTTAAAATCAATAAAATTTAAGCCAGCCCCGCGCGAATGAAAAGATGTGTCTTCAGTTCGCGGTGGAAGGTCCGAAGGTCAGGTATTTGGCGTAAACCCGGGGGAAGCTCGTTCCAGAGTGTGGGAGCCCCCACAGAGAAGGACCTTCCCCTGGGGGCCACCAGCCGACATTGCTTGGCGGACGGCACCCTGAGAAGTCCCTCTCTGTGAGAGCGTATGGGTCGGTGGGAGGCATGTGGTAACAGATACCAAGGAAAAGAGGGGAATCCACCAATCCCTGCCTTTGAACTGGCTGGTAGTGATGCTTCAAGGAGAAGACCACTTGCTCACCGAGTTACTGAGACAGATTACAAATTGGCCACTAGAGCAATAGAAACTACACCAGCAAATTTTTCCAGCATACTTTTCTATTGACTGAGGAATGCACATAGATTCAGCCATGAAGAAGAGCTCAGAGTCATGGAAAAAATGCAGCCAGGATTCCCCAGAGGCAGAGGAACTGGGAGAAACAAATAACTTCAGTGCAGAACAAAAAAGTCAGGCAGTGGCTGATCCAAAGAACAGTGCAAAATAATACAAAATATAATTAATATAAAAGCACTTCCCTAGAAAATGTTCTCCTGTTTCTCTCACCCCATGAAGAGAAAAAAGCAAATAATTTTGAAGATCACAACAGCAAAACCGAACAGAAAAAGGTAGGAAAAAGTTCCATTGGGAAGTATGAAGAAATAGTACAAGAAGAAGATAACTAGAATTGATCTCACACTCTCTAGAATAGACACCATTTTAAAAAGAAAATAATCTATTAAAAATTATCGAACGGCAGGGACTAAAGAAAGTTTGGACGGTTAAGAATTTCATGTTGAACACTAATAGAAGGCACAGTTGGAACAAAGCTGTTACCAAAAGCGATGCAGAATCCCACCATTTTCTGTGCTAACATACTTATATGAACTCATATGAACTGGCTAATTCTAAATCCTGTCTGGTTGTCTTCCTTATTATTCTGAAGATCCAACTTGCCAATTCAGCATAAAGTAAAAGGTCTTTGTTGTGTGCTTCTCATTAAGAAAACCAAGAAGAGTGATCAGAGTGATCAGGCAGAATGATGCTGAGTGTAAATTTCTTTAAGAAATTTACGTTTAGCCTGCCTATTTGATTGTTTTCTCTATTTCGCTCACTTATACTGAATTTACCACATTAATAATAGATATTCAACCTTACATAGGAGCTCTGCTGGCACAGTGGTTAAAGTACAGGATTGCAGGTGAACTCTGCCCACAGTCTGGCGTTTGATCCTGACTGGCTCAAGGCTGACTCAGCTTTCCATCTTTCCGAGGTCAGTAAAAGGAGGACCCAGATTGTTGGGGGCAATATGCAAATAATGCTTCTATTATCTTGTAAATCTTCCAGAAAGTGCTATAAATCACTATGGGGTGTTATATAAGTCTAATTGCTTTTGCTGATTAGAACAGACCACCAATATATAGTGGAAGAGTGTCAATTAGACAAGATGGTGGCCACAATCACACAATCACACCAAAGTTCCACCATTTTTTCATATAACTCACATGTGTGGTGGACAAAATAAAGGGATAGGGCTTCAAACACTGGCCACCATATCTTGACCTTTTTGGATCCCCGTGCATATGCCCCAGTAGATGGCTATTTGCCTTCCACATCATTCAGTCCCATTCAAGTGCCTCAATCATTTGAAGTCAAACTATCTTCTTAAAAGAAGGTTTTGGAAATGACTAATTGGATCCTGGATCCAGGCAGGAGTTTGGTTAGGTAACTTAACATCATTGTGTCAGGTTTTTCTTTATGTGTATCTTAAATATTGTGTTTCCTTCACCCATATCTTAGGTGGCTGAGGAACCCTGGGAGTTGCTGGCTGAGCTGGCTGAGGAACTCTGGGAGCTGAAGTCCACAAGTCTTAAAGGGACCAAGGTTGGAGACCCCTGTCTTAGACAATGTACTTAGCCATGAGTTAAAAGATGTTTTTGTGTATGCAGATGGGTGTGTCTGCAGGCATGTGAGTATATCTGAAAGACATCTGTGAAATTGACAGATGATTCCCTGGTTTTTAAGTTTCATGAGAGATGGGGAAATGGTAATATGATGAAGGGAAGAATAGGGAAGCAAGATATTGCAGAATTGCCTTGAGCTCTCAAGGAACTACTCGTCCAGTGTAAATTAAACAGATAGGAAAGGTCTACACCCACCTTAGCTGTGGCTAGGTGACAAACAGGAAAAGCACATCTTCTAAACAGTGGTGAACACAATAATTGAACTGGAGAACAAAATCTTAAGTGATAATTAAGCCTTTTGTGTTTGTGTGATTTCAGTCTGAGCTTTTCACTTGGTGTTAAGACATACTGTAATCTCTTGCTTGAACTGTGGCATCTGCTTATTTGAGATATGACACATTTTCCTCCTTCCAGTCATTCCCCAGATAATCTGTACATTAATTAAACTACTTATTGTCTATGGCTCTTTTCCACGGCTGTTGCTATAGCTCAATAAGAATATGGGAAGAAATGGCAGTGGAGAATGAATCGTTTTTAAAATGTTAATAACAAACCAGTTTGTTTTTATTCCTATCAAATTTGAGAAAAGAATATTTCAAGTGAACCCAAGCCAAGCCAAAAGTAAATTTGGGAAAGGGGATTGGAGTGATCCAAATAAGGCCAGAGGATAAGATAGGTAGCATTTCCCTACTTTACGCATTTATCCTGCAGAAAAACAATACATTTTTCTTTTACTGAGATCTTGCCAAGCCATATCCAGCTGAAGAAACTAATTAGAATAAATGCAGGAAGGAAGAATTTCTGTATTCACAAGAAATGTGTATCTCTCCACAGTTAGGAAATATTTCCAGTTTTATAAACATGTTTTAAACATTTGCTTTTCATTTAGATACTTAGTTTACTACTTTGACAGGCAATTGTTGATGAAAAAGGCTTTAAAATCCAATTCTTCAAGGATTAACATTTCCTTGAAATTTTCCACAAATACAATCTTCTTAGGAAATGAGTTTTAAAAGACCATAATTGTAACTAAATTTCTGCCCTACTCAGTTCATTTCCTTACACCACAAAGCATCCCATGTAACCCAGAAGCATTCATCAGGACAATTATTCCATTATTACAGGTTGCAATAAAGCTTTTAAGTCAGTCTGTAATTGCAACTGTCATGTAAGAGGTGTTCTAAGGAAAAGGACAGGGCATTTTCCTCCATCACTTGATTTAAACAAAGCTTCTGAATGATGAATCTTAAGCAAATTGCTGCCATCACACGATTACAATCCAAATATATCGGGACTCTAGTAATTCGGATAGTTTGATATTCAGCTGTCAAAGTGAAATGTTTAGTTTATTTACTAAAAGGGTATCAACTGCACTTATTAGCAATGTTCATAGAGTTGAGAAAGAACCCTTTGTCAGAATATTCATGACTGGGGAGACATGATAAGAAGGTCAGCCAATGAATAGGCATAGCAACAAAGTCAGCCAGTTGGGAGCTGAGACAGACTGGAGCCAGGGCGTATCTTCTGAGTCTGTAAAGAGAAACTGAAACCAGTACCAGTGTGTGTGAACTTGTCTGCTGATCTGAACTGAAATGTAACTGTGAATCTGCTGTTGGTATTGTAAATTTACTTCATGTATTATTGTGTATTTAAAGAAGTTAATGAATCCTGCTGCATCAGTTTATCTGTGTGTGCTTCTGGATTTGTTTTTTCTTTTTTTGCAACAAACTCTGACACCCTTTCTTTGGTTTGCTTCTGCCACATACAGGAAATAACACAGTATCTTTACGTGTCAGTTCTACTTAAAGGTAAACACTGGGTTGACTTAAATCAGCTGTTTTATATTTAAATGATACTACCATCCCCACCACCCTCAATCTACATCATCATTTTTTAAAAAAATCTCTATTTTGAAACACACGTCTCCTTAAGAAGCATTCATACCATCTGGTTGCTAACACTGAAATCATTGTACATTGGTTTGCAACTGAGCAGAGCCTTTATATCACCTAGGAGCATAATTCAAAGCCTTTGGTTGTACAATTCTTGTGACTTTGACCCACATGTTTATTCCAAGGATACTTGAAAACCACCCTCATTGTTAAATGCATCCTTCTTCCATCTCTGCTCCAGGGGAAGAGGCTGAAATATTAAATTCTCTCTTCATTCCTAGAGCAAAGCAAAAATGACCAATCCCCTGCCCCTTAATATCACTCACACTTTTTCAAGGTCTGCATGTTAAATACAAAGACACTCTTAATATCAAATTCAGTTTGCTTCTTGAACTACTCTCTAGCCCTCTTTGCTCCTGAAGAAAGATACTAAGCAAGATTATTTCCCTGAAGACGATGGCAAAAGCAACATTTACAAACTTTCTTTCTGCAGATTTCCCCAGCTTCTAAGGGAGCGTTGTACACTTCCCTTCAAAATAGATCTTTTGTGCCGGTATAATTGAAAACTGGTAGAATATTAATCTTCATGTTGTTTTATATTTTAACCATGGTGGTGCAGTGGTTAGAATGCAGTATTGCAGACAAGCTCTGCTCACTGCCAGACATTTGATCCTGACCAGCTCAAGGTTGACTCCAAGCCTTCCATCCTTCCAAGGTCAGTAAAATGAAGACTCAGATTGTTGGGGGCAATATGTTGACTCTACAAACCGCTTAGAGAAGACTGTAAAACACTGTGGTGATATATACACCTAAGTGCTATTGGTATTAGCAAGAGACAAGCCATCCTATTATTCTCCATCCAGCAGTTTAATGGCAGTCAGAAAAAGCCACCTGCATAGCTGGGCTGCTTTTTTTTCAGAAGCATCTTAGAGGAGCCCTTGAAAACAAAGACCATTTTTAATAAGGGTTGCAGCATCTTGGGATACTCTTCACAGAATGGAAATTGAATCTGTAGTATGTAGCCAAAACAAATTTCTGACCGCAAGATAACACCTTCACATTTCTCATCTCCCATAACCTCAAGGTATGCATCCAGGAGAGCAATTCCTAGCGTCACCAATCAATAGGCATTGTGCAGCTATTCGATCTTACCCTCTTTAATGGATTTCCGTGATAAGAAGCAAGAAGCAGAAGAAAGAGAAAGAAGATTAGAAGATGAGACAAGTAATGCCTGGAAATTCCAATATCACTATGTGAATCCAGCAAGCTAACTGCACAGGAAAAGCTTTATCAAGAGCTTTTGATAATACATTCACTATGTATTTTCAAAATGTAGCATGGTTGCCAGTAAAGAAATACTTAAAAGCAGAAGTAAACAGCATGGGGCCTAAGCCATGGGGCCTATGTGGGCTTCATTGTGTCTACTAGATTTCATGTTCCATCTGACCTTTCGTTTCTTGGTTTGCTTAGTTTCCGTTAGTAAAAAATATGAGACAGTTTCACATCTTGCTTATTTCTAGCAATGTTTTTGGTCCCACTGGAGATGAGGCATTTTTACTGTGTTAGACAAACAATCAGCCGCTACAAAAAGCTTGGCTTTCTATTATGGTCTACATTCAATAAAATTGAGGATAGTCCAGGGGTGAAATCCAGGAGGTTCTGACAGGTTCTGGAGGACCAGTAGTGGAAATTTTGAGCAGTTCAGAGAAAAGGCAAATACCACATCTGGCTGGTCCCAGAGTGGGGTGGGAATGGAGATTTTGCAATATCCTTCCCCTGCCATGCCCACCAAGCCACGCCCACATAACCGGTAGTAAAAAGATTTGGATTTCACCATACTTAAGCAGAAGATCCAGATATTTTTCTCCAATCATTCTTTCTGCAATGGGTACTGTATTTGAACGTGTACTGAAAACCCAAAATTTCAGACAAGCAGGTAATAAGTAATTCATTTTGCTAGGTTGACTGTATTTATTTCATTTGCAATGCTATGTATCTTTCTTGTTTCCTCCCCTTATTTTTCCAGTAATTCCCGTTACGCAGCAAACTCCATTTTATATCTAGAGATTGGTTTCATTGATTTAATAAAGAAATTTCTCATCTGAATCTTATCCAGTGCAAGCTTCCATGCTTCAGGGATTGGTAAAAGAATTGACTAAAATTTGTTTATTTTATATGGCCCCTTAATTTACAAGAGTGATTCTGAGTGACTTCCAACTTGAAGAAGCAGAGAAGATTAAAAAAAAAAAATATAAAATATTGTATATATTTTATATATAACAGACCTTGAGAACATAAAAAGAATAGCAAAATAACAGAAATATAAGCATAAGAATAGAAATAACAGTAATAACAGAAGCAATTGAGGTCAACCAATGCATATCTTGTTCAAGGGTCTTACATTCTACATGCACTCCAGTGGTAGGTTGCCACCCGATTCGGACTAGTTCTATAGAACCGGTAGTAAAACCGGCGAGAGGCTCCACCTACATACCCCAACGTCATCAGGAAGCTTCTGCAAGGCCCCATTGTGAACCAGTAGTAAAGGTAAGTAGAACTCACCCCGATGCACTCACCTGGCAGGAAAAGGGATCTAGGTTTTAGGGCTTTGTGGAAAGGCAGAAAGGTTGAAGCGGTCTGAAAAATAGGGTGAATGATGTTCCATAAAGCAAGTGCTTCACTAGAGAAGGTGTACTGTTGGATGCCTTTTGGTTTGTGATAAGGAACCCAAACCACATCTACTTCACAGGATCTCATAAGATGTCCAGAGATAACCGGGTGGCAGATGGTTCTACACTTCTGGGCTTTAACAGAAAGAGCCACAGTATCTTTTCTTCCAAACAAGACCAGGATATCTATTCCAAAATATATTTTTCTTGTGTATAGTCTTTCAAGTAGGCAGAAATTTTTGCCATTTCTGCCAAATTGGATACTTTACTAGTCCATTCTCCAATTGTAGGTAAGTCTTCTTTCTTCCAATATTGTGCAATCAATAATCACGCGGCAGTTATTAAGTTCAAAATCAATTTAGTCTCTATAACTGTACAGTTATACTGTACATTTTGGAATGGAGAAAGTGGATTGATTATATTCAAAATAAGTATCAGATTAAAAAATACCAATTAGCTTTTGAGTGAAGTTAGGATTTGTTTTGTATTAGTAAATTTAAGAAAGAAGGGAATTGATAGTGGGAAGGTGTGAAGGGACTGAGGATTATGTCTTATGTTTTATTTTAGATTATGTTTGTTAGATATAATACCCTATATTTTGTTCTGGGAAGTCTTGGGGGGGAGGGGAAAGGGAGGGGGAAGGGGGAAGATTATAAATTGATTGATTGCCAATGTACATGAATAATTGAAGAATTAATTAAGTTGGAATGGTGCAAAATCGGGCCTGCTCAGCAACCACTCCAGAAGGGAAAGGGTAGGGAGAGAGGAGAAGAGAGAAGGAAGAAAGTAGGTAGGTAGGAGAAGAAGGAGGGGAAGTGAGAGGGTCAGAAAGGGTAGAAGTGAGAAGTGGGAAGGAGGAGAGGAAGTAGGAAAGTGAGGCAGAGGAAGGTGGAGAAAGTAAAAGAAGGTAGAGAAGGGTAGAAAGGTTTAAGGAAGGGAGTGGCGACTGGGCAGGCCCAACTGAGTACAATTTATGGGGAGGAATAAATGTTGGATAATTGAATGTATTGTGCACTGGTTAAATTATTGGAAATATTATGGAAAATTTTTAAAAAATTGGGGGGGAAAAAGACCAGGATATCGATATAACCCTGTAGCTCAGGATTAAAATGAGGGCTTCTTGGTACTTTCTGGGCTTGGTTGTTTTCTTGTAGACATTTCATTACAGAAATCTCCTTACCAGCACTGAGTATGTTACCTAGTTTAGGTAATGAAATTCAAGAAAAGAACCAAGCTCAGGAAGAAGCACCAACGACCCCTCAGATTAGGATATGTTAAAAAATTCAGCTTTATTCCTGATAGTCAACTACTATAATTCTCTTTTTACTAGGAAACTCTTGGAAGGAAAAAGGGCTCTGCCAGTGAAGTTTTAAATTATGATGGTTTGCAACATCCTCTTACTCAACTACTGAACTGCAGTACACATTTAATTTCTTCTCCACACTACACTGGCGTTCACAATTAAGCCCTTTTTATTACAGAATGCAGAAATCCCCCACAAAAATAAATTAAAATTGGAAAAAAGACACTAGGAAGGGGAGGCAGAAAGCATTTTTATTGAAAGTTTTCTTTCATTAAAGAATAAACTCCCAAAAGATTGAAAGTATATGTATTAGTTTGGGTTGGGGTTTGTTTTTTTTTTAACAGATAAAACAGCATATCCACCAACCAATGCCCTTCAAATCCTGAAACTGTGAGCTGCTGGAAAGGTATGGCAGCTGAATGATCTCTAACTATTTCCACAGACTTTGAAAGAAATCAAAAGTGATGCAGAATTCCCTTTTTCCATCTCAAATATATTCATGAGTGCTGGCCCGGTCACAGCTTTTGTTAAGCAGATTATTGGCTAATGGTTCAGGCTGGCCAATGAAATGGAAGCTGATATTTGAAGCTCTCCATCTTAAATTATTAAAAGCCACCAGAGCTTGGGGTAAATGGCATGCATTCCTGTCATTCTCCAGCAAAAACTATTTACTGTACAGAACAGAAGGTATGCAGAGGAGGATCTATAGGGATAGAAAGAGATCAACTGAGGATGAAGGACACCTCTGGGAAGCCTAAGCACTGGATGTGGGGCAATGGATTTGTCCGGTAGCCTTCACTGTACATTTATAGCTAAATCCCAATATTAAGAGCAAGACTGCAAATATCCACTGATCTTTCCTTACAAAGGAAGCAAACCCTCTCGCTGGAATTTGCAAAGATAATAACATCAGGAGCGTAGGTGGTTAAAAAGAAGGATCCGTAGCAATAGGGACAGTCAGGGGATAGCAATAGGGCAGAGGACCAGATGAAAAGAAAGCATGAGAGTTTTTACATTTTGCCCTCTTTAGGAACTGTCTGGAAAACAGCAGGAGGAAAACACTCAACAGAAGTCAGACGATGTGTTTGCTTTTAAATGACACCTCCTTAAACCATTCTTACATTTGCAGCTTGGCCTCATTTGCTGAGAATTTCAGCTCTTGCTGAAATAAAATTGGTGAGACATCAGATCTGGGATACAATGGAGGGGCAGTACTTATTGCACAATTCTCCTCGACAGGGCAAAGGTGACACACTGCAGTCACAATCCTGACCAAAAGTAGCATTAAAAATAAGTTACAGAGACCATGTGAGCTAAGCATGATTCAAACACAGCTTAAACACAGCTTAATTGCAGGCAGCAGTTATTAAACACAGCTGCCTGCAATTACTGCAGGCTCGAGTCCCACCAGGCCCAAGGTTGACTTCCATCCTTTATAAGGTAGGTAAAATGAGGACCCAGATTGTTGGGGGGGCAATAAGTTGACTTTGTATATAAATATACAAATAGAATAAAACTATTGCCTTACACAATGTAAGCCGCCCTGAGTCTTCGGAGAAGGGCGGGATATAAATTCAAATTTTTTAAAAAATGTCCTGGTCTGCCATTTCACCCCATTAATGGAATGACTCAGGGTGATAAGAACATCATCACTGGACCACATTTTTTTTTGTCCTCTCTGAGTCTCCTTCATAGCAGATTTTTTTTAAAAAAAAATCCCATGACTGGAGGCTCACATCCACCTGTTTTGGTGTCTAATGATAAAGTATCTGCCACATTACTGGAGATACACTGACTTATCAGATGGTTCCAATATCAGGGAATGTATGAGTCTCGGTGCCGCAGTGGTTAGAGTGCAGTACTGCAGGCTACTTCTGCTGACTGTCAGCTGCTTGCAATTTGGCAGTTCAATTCTCACCAGGCTCAAGGTTGACTCAACCTTCCATCCTTCTGGGGTGGGTAAAATGAGGATCCAAATTGTTGAGGGCAATAGGCTGACTCTGTAAACCGCTTAGAGAGGGCTGTAAAGCACTGTGAAGCGGTATGGAAGTCTAAGTGTTATTGCTATTGTTATCAGGTTATTAAGATGTAATAGCAATCAACATGAAGATAACATGAAAGGATAAACAGCTTTGTGAGTCACTGAAGAATATCAGGGAATCTTTAAAATGGTACTTTTGTGCCAGCACAAATATGGAAGAGGTTTTTCATTTCCTCTATATAGGACAAATATTGCTTGGGAACGCCGCTGAAAGGAAATAGAAGAACAGAGGTAGCATTCAAAAATCAAATCCTGGATCAAATTGATGGTCTTATTCAGAACGTATCTGCAATTTTCGCTGCCTCTTAAAGAAAAGAAAAAAAGGAAAAAAAAGTATTTTATTTGTGTGCCTAATCCTTCTTTTGTCAGGGAAGAGCCTGTCAATTTTTACAAAACTTTTTTTTTCAACCACCTGACTTTCTGATTAGAATATTATTTTATTATTCCTACTCTCCACAGGAAAGCATCACCGCAGCTGTTATTGGATGAAAAAAAGAAGCCGGTGCCCTTAATGAACTGCTCCCTGATGAGCTATGCCAAATGATTTAATCAGGCACTCCATGCCCACCAGAACTCAAACACGCTGCACATATCCTCATTTTACTCTGCACAGAAAGACGGCATGATGATGGCACAAACTGTCTGCAGACGAGAAAGGAAATGTTTAGCCTCTCGCTTGTAGCATCTGAAGGGCTTGTAGACATGCTGTTCCCAATCCACTTTGCTTAGAAACGAACCTCCTAAATTCAATTACCTTTACTCCTGAGTAACTCAGGAGTAGCAATGCAGCTTCCGTGCTCCTGTTTGCCCCCAAAGATCTCCAAGCAAGTAGGATCCCGCTCTCAGCTTCCTCCTCACTTGTTCTTCTTTGATAATACAAGTAGTCCTCTCCTTACAACAGTTCGTTTAGTGACCATTCATAGTTATAAGAACGCTGAAAAATGTAACTTACAACCGTTTTTCACAGTTGCAACCTTTGCAGCATCCCCATGATTATGTGATCAAAATTCAGATGATTGACAGCTGGTAAATATTTATGACTGTTGCTGTATCTCAAGGTCATGTGATCCCCTTTTGCGACCTGCTCACAGGCAAAGTCAATGGGGAAGCCAGCTTCATTTAATAACAAGGTTACTAACTTATCAACTGCAGTGATTCACTTAACAGCTGTGGCAAGAAAGGTCGTAAAATGGGGCAAAACTCACTTCACAAATGTCTCACAACACAAATTTTGGGCTCAATTGTAGTCGTAAGTCGAGGACTATTTGTGAAGGACACCTTACGACGTGTCTCAAATCACATTAGGAATAAATTGATGGCATAAAATGTTAGGTACAAGCTGGGTTAATTTCAGAAATCTTGTCCTATTTTAAGGTTTTAATAACAAAATCTGCTACTTGTCCACCCCTTTCCCCAATATATTCACTGTTACTGTTTCACTTTCCTCCTACCACAACTTTTAAGTAAGACATCCCCAACTCCCCATTCACTTTTGCAAGAGGTGGGAAGCAGGCAATTAGCAATGGGATCAGACATAGAAGCTTTACCTGGAGAAACTGCTGTTTTAAAATCTGCAATGCTGATTATGTTCCAGCAACTTTATAATCAGAAGTGGAAGAGAACTTATCCAAATACATTTCAGATCCTCATAAAGCCACCAGAACGCCAATCATGCCAATATGATAATGTAACTTCTTTCACTGACCACTTTAGTGAAAAATCTCATCCAGCCAGCCCATTCTTCCTCACCTACAACCATCATCCAGTAAATCGGCTGCAGATAAATTTTAATGAAAGACATCAGCAAGAGACACAAAAGAACCAAAATCCATTTTTACAAAAGCTACGGACAGGCTTAAGGGCTTTCCTTCTTTTTTTACCCATTAGAACATAATAGTTTCTACTCAAGCCTGAACACTGTAATAAAATAAAAAAAAACTTTTGCCAAGTCATTACAGTGCATGCACAGTAGTTTCGTTAAGACCTAAAGAGTCTATTTGGAAAAGAACACAACAAAAAGCAATTTGCTGTTCTACAGAGTTCCCTGCTGCAAAAAAGGGAGAGCAATTTTAAGAGCAGCGCTTTAAGCATCGGACCCCTATGGTTACTGGATATGTAGAGCAATAGCTTCAGTGTCTCTTGCGAGACCAAGCATGTCTCCTTAATGGATGCTTAAGGTGAGAGAACCACCATGCTGAGCGTGGTCTGTCATGGGGTGTGGGGGAGAGGCACACTTTATTTGTCAAGGGAGGCCACACTGTACGACACACAAAGGTACTTGTTTGTTTTATTAATTATTTGGAGAAAAAATAGCAACTATATCAAATGAGTCTCTCTCTCTCTCTATCTATCTATCTATCTATCTATCTATCTATCTATCTATCTATCTATCTCCCCCTCCATCCCTCCTCCCTCCCTCCCTCTCTTATTTTTACCCATAGAGTAAGCTGGCTTTAGAACAGACTCCTTTAAATTCTCTCCCTTCCTTTGGATCCCCACCTTGCCAAACCTTTACGACAGTCCAGAGATTCAGGCAGAACTAATCTGAACGCCAAATATCTAGAAAGGAAAAACAAGCTTATTCAGAAAACCAGGAATCTTAGCTAACGGGTGCCCTAAGAGCTTTTGCCCTCTTCCCATCACCTCCCCAAACCCCCCATACGCACAAACACACACATTTTTTTCCCCTGCTTTCCAAACTTTTGCAGAGAGGGAAAAGCTGCTCGAAACAATTAGGGAGAACAGCTGCCACTGCATGCTTGCCAAGCAGGGAGTGGTATCCCCCTCACCTTAAAAATTCAGAGCAGTTTTTACTTTTATATAAACGCTTAAAGTTCAAGTGGTCTCCCCACTTCTCCTGAAAAGGTCAAGCGTTTTCCTCTTCTCCCCACAGAGAAGGAACACGGCTGTCACTGATCTTTTTCTCTGTTTGTACTTTTGTTTGGGGGGAGAAAAAAAAAATCCTAATTTCAGGCTCTGTTGGAGAAGGCTGTCATTTCAGAGGCTACTTGTCGCTCACAGGGATGCATTGAATCCATCACAAAAGCGGAGGAGAGCAGTTGCACACCTCTGCCATGTGTAAAATTCAGCCTCAGCCTACCTGCTGAACTTCTCCTTTAAGCAAGAGAGCAGAAGAGAACTTGACACCTCTGCATTTGTGTGGGTGGGTGGGCCATTATAGTTTTATAAACAGTGGTGGCTCTTAGTATAAACATCAGCAAAGAGGGGAAAGAATGTCAAGTCATTCAAATAGGAAAAAATAGAAACCTTGGATTAAATTGGTAGGCTTGATCCTACAATAGAATAGGATTTTATTGGCCAAGTGTGATTGGACACACAAGGAATTTGTCTTGGTGCATATGCTCTCAGTGTACATAAAAGTGTACATAAAAATCATGCAATCAGTGTACATAAAAATCATGCAACCGCATTTATTTCTAAAAGTTGTGAAATGCCCCCTAAAGGAAGGAACCTTTTATAAAAACATCTTGAGCATTTATTTGTTTAAGCTTCTCAGGAAAAAAAATCATTTCCTTGGGCCATCCACTGTTTCAAAGAGAAACCAGCTGATTGAGTTCTTCTTCTGTCTGGTTGATGCCAGTGATTTCCCCCCAAAAAAGAGTCGTCCTTCTTGGGAGCTAAAAACAAGTAAGATTGTAGTCCCAAAGATACATTTTCAAGAGGCAACTGGACTTGCTTGTTTTTCTTTGAAGACTTTTGAGTCTCATCCACTGGTGGCCAGCAGAGTTGGCAGCAGAGTTGGACAGTGAGGAGATTGGGGAAGAACTTGGGCCAGTCCTGGGGGCTAGGGAAAGCACAGACGAGGGCTCTGAGTCGGAGACAGAGGGGAAGTTAGACAGCACCGAGGCAGAGGAACAGCACCGAGGCAGAGGAACAGCTGGAGCCCGTTCCCAGTGTGTGCATGCACAGAGCTGCCAGAAGACAAGAACAATTAAGAAAGCAGGGTAGACTCAGGAGTAAGGCCACACCTTGGAGATGATTGGCCCCACCCATAGGACTTAAAAGAGGAGCGAACGGGATGTGGGCTTTTGTAGGAAGCAATTAGTTCATCTAGTTTCAAGATTGGAAAGTTCTGTTTGTGACTCTAATAGACTCGATGCCAAGTTTGGCCTTGCTCTGCATTTGGAAATTGGTTCTCTAGCAGTGGTTCCAAGTGAGATAAGGTGGAGGGTTGATAAACATTCCTCTGTAAGACTGTTTGCCAAAGCCTTGTTGACTGTGAATGAACGGAATTCACAGTTGTGTTAATAAAAGAGGTTTTACTGGGATTAAGACTTCATGCTTTCTAAGGAAGCCTAGGTCAGAACAAGAAGCTTCTCTTTGGATGAGAAGCTAAACATCTTAAAAGAAAAGCAAGAAAGTCCAGTTGCTTCTTGAAAAAGCATCTTTGGGACAACTATGACCTGGATGACTGAGAATCTCCATAGACAAGTATGATTGTAACAGCCTACAACCAGTGTGGGCCAAATTGAGCATCCCACCATCATTGCTGTGAGAGATAAGCATCTGTAGAGTGACTGGGAGCTATTGCAGGACCTCAGTTCTTCTATCAGAGCTCATTCTCAAGTACAGAAACATTTTCCAGGCAATAAAAATGGCACAGAAATAACTTCTGTTTCAAGAGTAGTTTATGCTTGAGGAATGGAGACAAGTTAACTACTTGTTAGAATTTGATCTTTGATTTATTTGAATTATGCTGTATGTTTGACTATCTCTCTTATTTATGTTCTCTGGACATGCGCAATAAATTACATGGGGGTTTTTTCCAACATGAAACTTTTTAAAACATTTTTTTTTCCAAATTAAGGTTCAAATCAGTATCACACTGTAATCAATTCAAAGCGTTACATATTCTATTATGCTTTCCTTTCTGCAGATTCTGCTTAAAATGCTTTTTGTAGTCTGAATATATTGTTATCTCCTATGTCACTGAATGCTTTATATACAATTACTTAAAGAACTTAATTGATTTTTTTTCTATTTTTTTTGTTCCTTTTGTAACACAGATTAATATCTTTAATGTTTTTAAAACTGACAGTCAGCATGGCATAGTAGTTAAGATGCTGGACTAAGAGTAGGAAGAGCCTCTTTACACCATGGAACCAAACTGGGTGACTTCCAGCTAGTTGCTGTCTTTCAGCCCAAATCAGCATTAGATTCTGAAATAGACTGGTTGAAAAACAATTCCTTCGTTGCATCATGTATTGATATCTTCCTGGTGTGAACCAGGCAGATGCGATGAAAAACAGGTGGACCCTACATGAAAATCTGACAAATGCTAAGAAAAATCAAAACATCTAACACCTGTAAGATTGATCTATCTCAAAGGGAGGGGAGATGTGCTAACTCTAGTCATGTATCTTATGTCACAGGTCTAGGAGGTGGCAATACAAATTTGTATTTCCTTTTTATCATTATTTTGCCTTCCATTTGCCAGTAACACAAATGCAATCCCTAACTGCCCCACATGTCAGGTTTAAGGGATAAAGATACCAAGTACAAGCATCTCCTTACAACAAGGGGGTCAAACTCAAGGCCCATGAGCCAGATCTGGTCCATAGGGTGCTTAGATCTGGCCCATGGCGCCACCCTGGTGCCTCTGCCATGGTGCCTCTGCCAGCGAAAACAGAGCTCAGGAGGGCTGCGTGCGGCCTTCCCAAGCTCAGTTTTTGCTGGCAGAGGGCTGCAGGACATTGAGCTGGCCACGCCCATCCTGGCGACACCCACACCAGCCACGTCCACTCAGCCCCCCAAGGTCAAACACAATCCTGATGTGGCCCTCAATGAAATCAAGTTTGACATCCCTGCCCTAGAAGATAAAGGGATGTCATTAGTATCTACCAAGAAGTAGAACAAAGTAGGATTAGTAGAAGTGTATAGAAAGGGATGCAGTGGCTCAGTGGCTAAGATGCTGAGCTTGTTGATCGAAAGGTTGGCATTTCAGCGGTTCGAATCCTTAGTGTCATGTAACGAGGTGAGCTCCCATTACTTGTCCCAGCTTCTGCCAACCTAGCAGTTCGAAAGCACTAAAAACTGCAAGTTGAAAAATAGGGACCACCTTTGATGAGAAGGTAACAGCATTCCGTGCACCTTTGGCATTTAATCATGCTGGCCATATGACCACTGAGACGTCTTCAGACAGCACTGCCTCTTCGGCTTTGAAACAGAGATGAGCACTGCTCCCTAGAGTTGGGAACAATTAGCGCATATGTGTGAGGGGAACCTTTCCCTTTACCTTACAGAAGTAGGTAGCCTCCTCCTCTAGAGGAGGAGTCTAGTAGTACTTTTGCAACTAACCTTTTTAAGATATAAGCTTTTGTGAGTTACAGCTTGCTTTGTCTGACAAACAGAGTGCTAGACTGATGTGGGGCTTAAATTGGGTTGAGCCACGGAGAAAAGAGAAAAAGTCAGGTTGATTGTGCAGCATATAGGTTAGACAGGAGACAGATTACCAGCACCACATCCATCAACAATAGTAATGTGTAAAAAGAAAAACTCAGACAGGAAGGTAGGTCAGAATGTGTAAACTCAGAGGATTTGTAGGAGTTTTGAGACCTTCAACCTTTTGCTCTACCAGCTGAGTTCTGCTTTTACAGATATTCTGCATGGTTTTGTAAAAGAGAACTAAGTTTCTCCATTTTAATGTATCTAGCCACATGCTACGTATTATTATTCAACCATTTAATTGCCCTGGTTTCCCTGTGAGAATTGTCAGTTGGGAAAAGTGCTGGAAAATGTCTTATTAAAGATTCATAAAATCTCTGGACTGAACAACAGTTCTTAGAGATGGAAAGAAGAGGCAAACTTAAAAAAAAATATCACAGAATCATCAATCTAAAGAGCACCTTTTAGGCCACCGAGTTCAATATCCTGCTCAGTACATGAATCCAAATTAAAGGATCCTGGACAGATTTATGCCTAGCCTCTATTTGAATGCACCTAATGAGAGACAGAATAATAACAGAATAATAGAGCTGGAAGGGACCTTGGAGGTCTTCTAGTCCAACCCCTTTCTCAGGCAGGAAGCCCTATACCATTTCAGGCAAATGGTTGTCCAATCTCTTCTTTAAAACTCACAGTGTTGGGGCAGTTGGAGGCAAGTTGTTCCATTGATTAATTGTTCTTTCAGGAAATTTCTCCTTAGTTCTAGGTTGCTTCTTTCCTTGATTAGTTTCCATCCATGACCAGCCTCCTCTCTGGCTCACTGGTTCCACTGTCAAATTTCTCAGTTATGAAGTTTTTCCCAACATTCCGTTGGAATCTGCCTTGCTGTAGCTTAAATATTAGATAGATGATCGATGATAGATAGATAGATAGATAGATAGATAGATAGATAGATAGATAGATAGATAGATAGATAGATAGATAGATAGATAGATAGATGAGAGAGAGAGATATATATAATGTCCTACACTCTGGAATGAGGGAGCTAATCTTTTTCTAGGTGACATTTCAAGGATTTGAAAGCTGCTATCAGATTCTCCCTCAATTGTCTTGCTTCAAGGCTAGATAAATCTTTCAATCTTTCCACCTAGGTCTCAGTTTCTAATCTCCTGATCATCTTTGCTAACTGCTATAAATTCTCTAAATCTTCCTTGTAATGTAACTCCCAGAACTGCGTACAGTACTTGAAATAGGAGGCTGATCAAATATTAATGCAATTTTTTTCTTCCTCTCAACACTCCTATAGATCAGGTTTTCCTCCAGATCCATTGGTTTATAACTCTCATAATTCCAAACCTGGCCAGCCAATGACTATGCTAACCAAGTATTATGGAAATTAGTTTAACACAACTGGAAGGCACCAGACTGGGAATGGCTGCCATAGACAGAAATAGACATCATTTCCCCCCCCCCCCAGTTTGGATCTAATGAAAGCTTTGCTACTAGTATGATAGCTAGGGCAGCATATCAGTGTTATACGAGGCCAGCCTTACATTCTTAGCATGTACCACTCCAAAGGTAAGGCTATAGATGTTCATAAGCATCTGCATTCTCTCTGTAAAGAAAAATAAAATAGAAAGGCTCAACTAGTTTCTTTTCATTAACCCCAAGGAGAACCTAGTGGAAAGATGAGATTGAGGTTAGAAAATTGGTAGCATTAGGTGTCTTGATTTATTGATTAAAACTACAAAGAGGTATCTTGTGTTCTTCATGAATCAGTACAAATTACGGTCCCAATTAGATAGCAATATATGGTGATGTAATAGTAGTTCTTCCATGGTAAAGAGCCTGTCAGGCAACACAATATAATGTAGCCAAAGTGGAATCAAAATGGTAGCTTTGATTTGAAACAGAGAGCAAACATTTCCATAATAGCCGTCTTTAAGCAGACTCCAGAGCTCTTGTGAAGATTTTATCTTTACCTCCTGCATTAGAAAGAATCAAGCTTTATAAATCCCTTTGTATGAAGATGAAAAAATATCATGGGAGAATGAAATGGCAATTATTTCCATATTGTATTTTCTTTCTCCTTCTCTGAGACTTTGAGCTAGATTTTTGGGAAACTTTACCTTTTAATTGTGCAGCAAAATATTTCAATCATATTAAGATGCTTTGTATTGGTTCAGATTACTGGTTTATTTGATTTAGGTCTGTATATTATTAGGAACAATCCTACAGATGGAAAGGATTACCGTATATACTCGAATATAAGCCGATCCGAGTATAAGCCGAGGTCCCCAATTTTACCCCAAAAACTGGGGTAAACTGGGGACTCGAGTATAAGCCGAGGGTGGGAAATGAGGCACCTACCGGTTGGGGAAACCCTCCCTCCCTCAGCTGAGAAGGCTGGCTCCCCGCCCGCCCTCTCACTGCACCGGCAGGGCTTCCCAGCCGTCCGGTAAAATGTGAAAAAGAAAAGAAAAAACTCGAGTATAAGCCGTATATACTCGAGTATAAGCGAGGGCTTAAACAAAAACCTCGAGTATAAGCCGTATAGACCCGAGTATAAGCCGAGGGGACGTTTTTCAGCACAAAAAACGTGCTGAAAAACTCGGCTTATACTCGAGTATATACGGTACTTAATTCTTCCCCTTGTATTTATTTAAGATCCATCAACTCTTTTTAGCTGCTTTTGCTCAATATTATTTTTTTCCTCCCTCTGGATGGTCATAGCTATCCAGATCTTTTCACCACAGAGCAGATTCTGGTGTGTCTGGTGTATATAAAGTATATAACAACAGAGTTGGAAGGGACCTTGGAGGCCTTCTAGTCCAACCCCCTGCCCAGGCAGGAAACCCTACACCATCTCAGTCAGATGGTTATCCCACATTTTCTTAAATATTTCCAGTGTTGGAGCATTCACAACTTCTGCAGGCAAGTCATTCCACTTATTAATTGTTCTAACTGTCAGGAAATTTCTCCTTAGTTCTAAGTTGCTTCTTTCCTTGATCAGTTTCCACCCATTGCTTCTTGTTCTACATTCAGGTGCTTTGGAGAACAGCCCGACTCCCTCTTCTTTGTGGCAGCCCCTGAGATATTGGAACACTGCTATCATGTCTCCCCTAGTCCTTCTTTTTATTAAACTAGACATATTCAGTTCCTGCAACCCTTCTTCATATGTTTTAGCCTCCAGTCCCCTAATCATCTTTGTTGCTCTTCTCTGCACTCTTTCTAGAGTCTCAGCATCTTTTTTACATCACGGCGACCAAAACTGAATGCAGTATTCCAAGTGTGGCCTTACCAAGGCATTATATAGTGGCACTAACACTTCACGTGATCTTGATTCTATCCCTCTGTTTATACAGCCTAGAACTGTGTTGGCTTTTTTAGCAGCTGCTACACAAATATGTATCCTAAAACAGGGTCGGAGACTCCTGTCCTAAAACATACTTTTATGTGTTGGAGTTGCCAATTTGTCTCTGATTGCAAATTATCACAAGACAAAATCACAATCCATTTCACTACTCTCCACTTCTGCTTCTCAGTCAGCATGAAGCATCCAAATGGACACACAATAAACTATTAAGAAATAGTGTTGTTATGTCACCATACATTCGAATCTTAGCGTTAGCGCAATCCTGGAATCTATGAATACACACCGGAGTAATCACGTTGCACATCTGGAATTAAAGAACAGGGCTCCCAAGAGTGGAATACTGTACTAACCAAACATGACTTCCAGCACAGTCTTAAAAGAAAGAAGAAAATTAATTCTAGGATAAATGACAACTCTCTTGAAGACAACAAGAGTGTCTGGGTAATTATGGTCCCTATGTATTCTAACTGGGTCCAGCAGGGATATTAACTGAGACATGAGCTTCTGTCACCACTTACCTCCTCTCCCAAGGAGTAGAATTGCTAGCTGAAATGCCAGTTTGTCCTTTTTTCAGGCTGTCTGGCCTGGGGACAGCAATGCAACAGTTGGAGAGGCAATAACTGGCTGTTTTATTCCAGACAGAGAAGGACAGAGACTAGTTGTTATGACCCACAATCAGTGGTAGGCTGGAGCTGGTTCACACTGGCTCATGACACTCAATTGTTAAATGTTCTGGAATTGTGAGCTGGTTGACACCAGAGGTGAGCCTCCATGTGTGGCGCACCTGTCAGTGTTCTGTGGCTAGTGGCACAGTTCAGGCAATGGAATTGACAGAGCCAGTTCTTAAACATTTAGAAGAACTCACTGATCACAATACAATGGTAGCCCTTAGCTAGCTATCAAAACTTATTTATTTATTAACCTAATTTATATAGCTGTCCATCTCAGAACGAGCAACTTTGAGTGTCAAGGTTCCAGAAAAACCTCCTCTGCATAAAAAAAACTCAGAAGCCATTGTCTTTCAGAGTTCTTTACTAGCATAAGGAAACTGGCACACGATGAGTGAAATTCCAAAAATGAACTTCCGGATTTTTTTCCCAGTTATACAAACCCCAAGAGTCTCACCCCACTAACCCCTTTGCTGGTCACATGGTCCATCGTCCTTCCACTTTATTCGAAACCTCTTCTTGCCCTCCTTCTGCAGATGTGAACACAATCCGACCTTGACCGCTTGAAGAATGTTACCATACCCCTCAACCCCACTTCTTCCCCTCAGGGGAAAAATGTGGCAGCGTCTGGAAACCTAAGGCCTAGTATGGTTTCCAGGCCTGACATTGAGCAGTGTACAATAGTCAATAAAAAATACATATATAAAAACAGATATTTAGAACTAGAAAAATCAGCATTCAAAATGGAGATTAAAACTAAAAATACAGGCATTCCTCGACTTATAACAGTTCGTTCAGTGACTGTTCAAAATTACAACGACACTGAAAAAAATGTGACTTATGTCCGCTTTTCACAGTTACAACCTTTGCAGCATCCCCATGAACATGTGTTCAAAATTCAGATGATTGGCAATGGGTTCATATTTATGACGGTTGCTGTGTCCCAAGGTCACATGATCGCGTTTTGCGACCTTCTGACAAGCAAAGTCAATGGGGAAGCCAGGTTCACTTAACAATCAGGTTACTAAATTATCAACTGCGGTGATTCACTTTACAACTAGGACAAGAAAAGTCGTAAAATGGGACAACACTCCCTTAATAAATGTCTCACTTAACTACAGAAATTTTGGGCTCCATTGTGGTCGTAAGTCAAAGACTACCTGTATACACAAGCCCCAAGCAGAGAGAGTTAAGTACATCCACCTGACTAGTGGAGCCATTTAAGCAAGCCTTCGGTTTCCTGGGATGACCAGACTTGATGGCATAACCAGATCTTGAGGGACTTCCGGAACATCACAAGGGATGGAGCTGATTTAATGTCCAGAGGAGAATGTTCCATTAGGCAGGTGCCACAGCAGAGAAAGTCTACCCCCCGGGATCCACCAAATATAGGTTCCTGATTGATGATATCCATTGCATGTCCTGTCTACTGAATCCAATGGATAAGATGATATAATAAGGGAAAGGTAGTCCCTCAGATAATCTGGTCTCATACTATGAAGGACTTTAAAGATTAAAACCAGCACAAAACCCAGGACCTGGAAGCAAAATGGCAGCCAATGCAGCTCATGGAGCAGAGAGCTGTAATATGTGCTGTCTTAGAAGAAGACATAATTGCCTGCCCTGATGCATTCTGCACCAGCTGAAGCTTCCAAATTCAAGAACACATTATGCAAAGCACGTTACTATAGTCCAATCTTGAGTTGACTACTAGGGCATGAGTGACTCTGAACAGAGCACAGCAAAATGGCAGATAACAGCCAAGATTCCTTCCAAACTGCACCCTTTCTGTATCTTAGGAAATTTCTTTTAAAATCAGGCAGAGATTGCTGGGGAAAAAAAACTAGAAATGAATGGGAATTGTCCAGAGTCAATTTTAAGTTGGAATTAGCAAAATGCAAGGTTTTCTAGGTTACAAGTTGGCAAACGTGTATCATCTGTTCTCAGACTAATCTTTTCTCTCTTAATGCACATGTTTAAGTCTGCTTTATAGTCTTGGGCATTTAGATCAGGGGTGAAAAGCTACCGGTTCGGGCCGGTTCGTCTGAACTGTAGTAAAAAAATGCTTTAAAAAAATTTTTTTTTAAAGTTCCAAAGATCAGCTGTGCAACAATCAGCTGTGCCGGGCAATCCTTGGACCTTTTTTTTTTTTACTTTTTTTTAGCATTTTTTTACTACCGATCAGCTGTGAAATAATCAGATGTGCCTGATTGTCTGTGAGCTTCCTCCTTGTTGCAGGGGCCATTTTGTGTGAAGTCCAGCTGCTTTTGCATTGTGTGTGAGCCAGTTGTGTAGCCTTTGTGTTATTTTTGTGTAAAGTGTGATAGTTGGTTTTTGAACTCTCTGTGACTCTGTGAGTTTCCTGCTTGTTGCAGGGGCCATTTTGTTTGAAGTGCTTTTACATTGTGTGTGAATCAGTTGTGCAGCCACGCCCGCCCAGTCATATGTCCACCAGGCCACGCCCACCCAGTCACATGACCACCAAGCCACACCCACAGATTTGGTAGGGAAATATTTTTAATTTCACCACTGATTTAGATTCTCTGTACATACTCAAAAAACTGTGTGTTTCAACACTGGAATAGCATAGAGATCCCTATAGAAGAGAATGTAATAAAAAAAATACTAGAATGTGCAGAAATGGATAGATTAACACTTAAAATTAAAGACAAGGAAGACACCAAATATTTCTTAATATGGAATTCATTCTATCAATGGTTAATGAGCAGAAACAGAAGTTAGATTTTTTAAAAAATACAAGAGAATGACTAATTTTGTAAAAAATGTTTATCAAATGGATAAGTAAGCACTATTGCCATTATATGTTTATTATCAATGTTATGATGAGACATCATTGTTACTATATGATTATTATTGTTATGAATGCTATTGTTTTGATGATGATGATGATTGCTCAAACTAACTATACCCAGACAACACACTATTTATATAGACATTGAAATTTTTGCTGTTTCTATATTTAATAAAAATAAAAAATTATTTTGAAAAAAACTCTGTGCGCTTTATAGCACTGTTTCTCTAAATTAGGAAGACACTAAAGTTATCTTACAGTTTTCTTTGACGATCCTTTGAATTCTCATTTTGTGAACTGAAAAAAACTACATTTGTCTTCGGTTCTGGCGTGTGGCACGTGACTACTTAAAATTTAATTTAAAAAAAAAGCTAATTTTGTTTCTATCTTGTAAAGTGATCTTAAGCTCAAATGAGTGATTTCTTTAGGTACGTGCCTTAGTTCTCTCTACAAGCACAAGAGATGGCACTGTAGAAGATCATTTCATTTTTATCAGCCTTTTGTATAGTTACTTATCGTTATGGCATACAATCTATGGAGTCTGCAGGGTCTCCCACACCGGGAAGCAAGGAAGATACCTGGTACACATGTATCCTGAAAAATGAATAATGTAGCAGGAACTACCAAATAGCTACACCAGGGAAAGAAGCAGGGGTGAAATGCTACCAGTTTGTTCCAGTTGGGGAGAATTGGTAGCGGCAGCAGCGCACGGTTCGGCAAACCGGTAGCAGCTGCAGCACAAGGCTCCACCCACCCAGCCGGACATCATTATTTCTTGGTTTTAACCAGGAAGTCACCTGTTTTTGACCCTCTGTGCATGTGCAGAAGGCTTTGCGCATGCACAGAGGGTCCAAAATTGGACGTGACGATGGTGCGCACACACTTCCAAACCGGTAGAGAAGCTAAGTAGAGTTCACCCCTGGAAGGAAGGTAGGGCCAAGGTGTGTAGGACCAGAAGGTGTAATGGTTTGTGGGAATAACCTTGGGAGACAGGACAAGGAGCTGCAGGCTGGCCAACCAGCATCAAAAGTATCTTGGTCCATAGAAGGAGGGACAGCGTGGGAAATGTTTTAGAAGGGACCCTCCCTAGTATTCTAAAAAGTAAAAAGAAAAGAGGGGAGAAACACTTTCAGTCTTGCGATATTTTTTTTTATTAAGTGACATTATAAAATAAAAATACATGAGAAACAAATGTTAGCACACTAAGAGAAAGAAAGAGAGAGGTGCCAAGAGAAAAAAAAAGAAAAAAATGACTTCCTATATTTTAGGGCAGTAAGATACAAAAAAAAAAGTCAAGTTTTGCTTTACATTTCGTAACATTTCAAGCTACATCTAAAAAGACAAAAGCATTCCCATTACCAAACAAAATTTCGTTGTTTTCAGTTTCAAAACAAGAAGTCCAAGAAAGTTTCCGAACGGAAACAAAACTAGTTAAGTTCTTCTCTTTAATTAAAACAGTTTCGGCATCTTGGCTATCTCCATCACTTTTATCATCCATTCTTCCATTGTGGGAATTAGTGTGTCTTGCCATCTTTGTGCATATATGATTCTCCCTGCTGTCAACCTACATAACAACAAGGTCCCCAGTTCTGCAAAATTCTCTTGAAATAAATACAGAGATTGTACTCCTTGCTGTGCTCCTTGTCTGGACAACAACACAGGGCTAACAATTTCTGAGAAAGGAGACCTCTGAATTGTCGCCTTAGGCTTAGGGACTCAGCACTGCCACTACAGCTACAGGCCACTAGATGGGGCCACAACCAATCAAGTAAGCCAAGCAGCTATCCAGAAGGGAGTGAGTGGTTAGCCAGGGGTACTCTTCTGAAGCCTAGCCAGGTATAGCTTTGATTAAATCAGAGCTGACTGTGAGCATCATAAAACCTAACTCCAGCTGTGCTTCTTGGGAGGATGGATCGAATTTGAAAAGAGAATAGAAGGTTAGAAATGCGGACAATGACTGGCTATTCCCTGGCCCTTTACTAAATTGCTTTTGTCAGGGGACATGAGACTAGCAAAGCTACAATGTGCTTGTTTGTGTAACCTTCTGCAGGGACTTCTTTATTTACGGTATTTATATACTCCCTTCAATAGAATTGGTTCCCCCGTGTTTCCTTTAATTAAAATATCAAAACAATATGCTCAAGTACAATCAACCGAAGAGCATAAGCCAGCGATTTGCCTAAAACAGACTGAAATAGAAGTAGATTGATTAGATGGGGATGTTTTTCATTCCTAAAAGGCTCTCCCTGGACTTATCGCATGTCTGCCCTCTTTTAAGAATGAAGCAGAGAAAAATCTCTAAGTTGATGAACTGAGAGAGCTGGCAGATTGATACCGGAGAAGTTTTGTGCAGGGAATTGGGTTCTAAGACATTTAGGGCTTCAGGTCAATTTCTGAACATTGAACAGAACTAAGAAATAAACAGGCAGCTACCAGAGCTCTTTTAATCCCTTGGAGATAACAATCCAAATAAAATGTACTAGTCAAAACCCTTCTGGCCCTGTTCTCAATCAACTGACGCTTCCAGGTAATCTTTAAAGCACCTCTACAGATAGAACTGTTGCAGTAATCCAATAAAGATGTTAAGACATGGATATAAGTGAACAAGTTCCCTGTCTATGGTGAGGTTACAAGAGACAAAGCTACAGAAATCCAGGAAACTACCATCTGGATCATACCGGGGCAGTGCAGCTGTATCAAGAGCAATTCAAATGCCACACTTTTCTGAATCCAGAAATCATCTGCCTTAATACTTCCTTTTCATTAGGATTGAGGTTTGATGGGTTGGCCGATTCATCCCTTCCCCAACTTTATCCAAAGTAGATGACAAGAAACTAGAGAAGCGAGTTTCCAACATACTAATGCCATCTCCTGTAACCGTGTGATATTAAAAGCACTGGAGGGGAGGGGGGGTGTAGCCTCTAAGAACTTAGCCAACAAACAAGTTCTGGTTTTTATTTTACCAAATAGTCATCTTTACACCTAATGATACTGTTGATTACACCAATTCCCCCCCCCCTCCCATTTATCTGGGGTATCCATATGGACCTTCAATTTTCCCAAACACTCCCAAAGCAATCCCAAAGCAAATTCCAGTAGGCAAAACTGAGAATCACTTTGCTATCCCAGGCAGAATATAAATGTGTGAACATTACTGGACTTGGATGTACAGAACTTACGCTGTCACACTTGTAACTATTAATGAATTAGCTTCCATTTTTATTATATTTTTGTCTAAAGTTACTTTATAGGCCGATTACTCTTCCCATAATACCAAAAGAACTCAACTACAGTTCACCTTTTTAATTAAAATGTTTGGGGGGGGGCTCAACCCTTGTCCCGATTAAAGTATTTTTTAAAGTTTTTTTAAAGTTTACACTGTTTGTTAAATTATGTATTTTCTCTTCCAACAGTGGAGCACATTTCTACTTTTAGAAGATACAAAATGTTCTGACCTAGGCTTCCTGATATAGTAAAAAGCACACAATTAGTCCCCAAAAACTTTTTTTAAAAAATTTTAAGGGTTGTGAATTCCTTTCATTCACAGCACGTGCTGCATCACCAATTTATAAATAGTCCAACAGAAGTATGCCACAGTCCTTCAGATAAGGCTGGTAAACACCCACCTTTATCTTCTTTGACATGCTGCCAAAGATCTAATTGGCAATTATCTTGGCAAGGCCACAAGGAAACAGAGTCAAAGGCCCATGTGCCTTTGCTCTTCATGTCTTATGGGAGGGGTCAATCATCTCCAAGCCTTACTCCCGAGTTGTCCCTTTTTTTTTAACTGTTCTTGCCTTCTGGCAGCTCTGCGCATGCGCGCACTAGGAACAGACTCCCCCTGTTCCTCTGCCTCTCTGATGTCCGACTCTGGAGGCTCCAGAGTCCGCACATAACTCCCAGATGGCCCTGGCCACCTCTCTGCCTCCAATACAGAGCCCTCGTCCAAGCCTTCCCCAGACTCCAGGACTGATCCATGTTCCTCTCCAGCCTCCTCACTGTTCGACTCTGTTGCCAGTTCTGCAGGCTGCTGGTGGACCACAACACAAAACTAGCCTTGGAGACAACAACATACCTACTCCAAACAGTAGCAAAACTAGCCTTAGGTACAAGTAATATACTGACTCCAATCCCTTCCAGTCTTTCAGAAGAAATGGGATTTTGTGCTCTATTGACAACCCTTATATTTTCGCTTCTGTACAACTGTTCCAACGGAAATAATCACAGATTCACTTGCATTCACTTTCAAAATAAATATAACTAGGAAAGCGGGATCATTAACATTTCTTTCCCAGGTATGAATTTATTCTAACTTTACTCCATTTATAATTTAAGTGGTGCCACCAAGTGTGCCAGGAGAGATTCAGTCATAAATTGTCTTTAAAATATATACTGTTAAGCAATCACGTTGTTCTGCATTCTCTGTAAAATGCTGTAAAATGGGGCTTTTAAAATAGTTTCATGTTAAATCTAGCCATAAGTAAAACCTTCTTCCTTAGCAAGTGTATTTTTAGCATATATCCATATCTTTTGCCTGTAAGCAGAATTCTAGATCTAATTGTAGCCTCATTCATATTACAACAAGGTGTCTCATATAGCTTAGAAAGGCACAAAGAGATTGGATATGCACAGGGCCCTGCCTGCAACTTCCTATATACCTTTAAGTATATTAGCAAATTGCAAGGCAGCTTGGATGACAGCCAGCCCATCTGCACTTGCCATTATAACATTTATATTTTGTTCTCTGCAAATCCTTAGTTACCAAGTCACAATCGTTTGTTTCTTCAAAGGATCAGAACGGCCAAGAAAGAAATGGGAAGAATGTACAAAAAACTGCAATAAACCAACTATCCTCATTCTTCAGGGAACATGACATCTACACACAGAAATGAGCACACAAGTACAATATGAGCCAACCAAAGTCCAATATCACCTGTGCCTAGCCAATGTCCACCAACATTTATTTCTTCCCTGAAACAACAATCTTAAAATCACAGTGCTTAAAAATGCTGTCCTACACATTTAAGTGTTTTAATCAAAATATCGTTTATTTCTCACTTTCAAGGCTGCAAAGCCGTTAGCAATACCATAATTTATTTGTTTTGCAAATTTAAATCAAATGGTTCTGCCTATTCTCCCCAGTTGAGGAGTACGAAGAAGTTCTTGGTAAGTGTACAAAAATAATCTTCCCTGAATACAAGAATCAGCCAACACAATGAGCATTCCTAAAGAAATGTATATCTAAAGGTACAGAACATAGATTCTAGGCTCTTGGCATCAATACAACACAACAATTGTGTTGTAAATGTTGTACCTTGATGAACGTATCTTTTCTTTTATGTACACTGAGAGCATATGCACCAAGACAAATTCCTTGTGTGTCCAATCACACTTGGCCAATAAAATTCTATTCTATTCTATATGGTTAAGAAACTAAAATACATTGCTTGTGGCTCTTCCAGTGGTACACAGATCTGAATCCTTGCCAAGCAAAGTTCGTTTGAAGCTTTTCCTTATTTAGATTTAGCAAATGTGGCAGACAGACTTGGCAAACTTTACAGCAAACCTTTTTTTGCTGTGTGTAAATAGGGGAAGGCTAGGGAATAAGAAGCTTGGGAGTTCCTTTATGGTTCAATGTAGAATTCATCAGTTTGAGAAGCCCATATCCATAGTTGTGAGAAAGACTTCAACTCCAAATTTATCCTTAGTGAATACGAATACATGTTCTGCGGTACCTGACACACCGTGGAAATGCTTCCTTTTTCAGATCCTCCCACATTTTTTTTTCAATTCTATGGCGACACCTGGACCTTTAGCAATAACTTTGGTTTTCCTGAGAAGATTTAGCTAAAAATAGTCCAATCGAATGTTGGAATGCTTCCAAATAATCTCATTATGTTCTTAGATCCTTGGACAATTTTGTTTAGAGCAGTGGTTCTCAACCTGTGGGTCAGGACCCCGTTGGGGGTCAAATGACAATTTGCCAGGGGTCGCCTAAGACCATCGGAAATATGGGAAGTATACTTGCGAGTCGAAGAATCGCGTTCCAATGGTTGACTCCACAAGCCAGCTGCAGGCTCTTCAAATCGCTAGCCGAATTCGGCTTCAGGCGCGATCAATTAAAAAAGAGAGAAATCTTTGCTCTGATGTTTCCCTCTCAAGCCAGCTGCAATCACTCCCAATTGCTAGCCTAATCTGGCTTCAGGCGCGATAAACTTAATAGGGGAGGAGTCTCCGCTTTAATGCCTCCATCCTCAAGGCAATCGCAAGCAGTTCAGATCGTTAGCCAATATGGCTTCAGGCGTGATAAATTCAAAACAAAAATAATGTTATGGTTGGGGGTCGCCACATCGTGGGGAATTGTATTAAAGGGGTCGCAGCATTATAAAGGTTGAGAACCACTGGTTTAGAGCATCAATAGACCACAATACCTGTTGTGAGATGGATGAACTCAAAAGACCCAATAAAGCATGAAATATCTGAGTTTCTGTGATCAGATTCAATTCTTCCTCAATTTTAAGAGAGAATTTGGCATTTAGATTTACAAATCTAATTTTATTTTTTTTTAACAAGGGCATGGATAAAATTTGTGTTGATGCTGAAATGGCAGACAGGGAAGGCTTATGTCATTTAATTACTGTAGGCAACATCTTGCAGGCCAGCAGGAAAATACACCATATAGCTAGAATATATTTCCAAGTCACATTTAACTTCAGACTCTCATCGTACGCTATCACACAGATTTTGAGTTGTGCTGGGTAGACAATGAGGTGGAAACATATTCATTATCCGTGGAACACTGATCAACAGTTGAGAGGAAAAGTGAAAGAAAAAGGTAGAATTGAGAATGGATTGCTAAAGAGAGGAAAATGCACGTCCAATTTATATTCTAGTTTAGGTGGGAGAAATATATTGCTCTATAAGAGAGTTTTATAAATACAGATAATCAGCCTCTCCAACTTCTGAGGACCAGGAGCTAAATCCCATTTGTTCCAATCTCTAAAGCAGGGGTCTCCAACCTTGGTCCCTTTAAAACTTGTGGACTTCAACTCCCAGTGTTCCTCAGCCAGCTTTGCTGGCTGAAGAACTCTGAGAGTTGAAGTCCACAAGTCTTAAAGGGACCAAGGTTGGAGACCCCTACTCTAAAGGGCTGCCACAAAGAAGAGGGAGTCAACTATTCTCCAAAGTACCTGAGGGTAGAACAAGAAGCAATGGGTGGAATCAAGGAGAGAAGCAACTTAGAAACTAAGGAGAAATTTCCTGACAGTTAGAACAATTAATAAGTGGAACAACTTGCCTCCAAAAGTTGTGGGTGTTCGAACACTGGAAGTTTTTAAGAATAAATTGGACAACCATCTGTCTAAAATATTGTAGGGTTTCCTGATTGAGCAGCAGATTAGACTAGAAGATCCTCAAGATCCCTTTCAACTCTGTTATTTTGAGAGTATATTGCCTATGTCCAAGGAAATGTTTGGCCTAAGCCCTAGAGAACTGGCTTTTTGACAAAGGGCTGCCAGAGCAATTAGACATTAACTAATATTCTTTTTATGCTGTTATTTTCTATTGAAAGGCCAGTTCATACCAAATTTAGAGGGATTGTTCTACAGTGAGAATGTAAACAGATTCAAATCTGTTACTAAGTATTTATATAGCACAGTTCCCAGCAGCTTCTGGCTTTCCTCTCCCAGTTCTCAGAAAGAAAATGGATCAGTGTCATTTTTTTTTTCTAGTGCACCCAAGCCCTTGACGTATTCTGGTGAAAACATTTCTCAAGGAGAGCCATGAAAGCTTTCAATCTACTGTAAGGTAGATGCTGTAGGTTCTATTATGAGTTTTCGGCAGTGTCAGCATTCAAGTACAATGGCAGATGCAGAGCAAGACACAGGCTTTTCTTACTTAAAAAACAATATCTAGTAAACAAGTTAATTTAGATGGGAATTTGGCCAAATGAGAGAAAAGAATTGAAACAATATTTTTACTTTACTGTTGTTCAAAAGAAAATAGATAGATAGATAGATAGATAGATAGATAGATAGATAGATAGATAGATAGACAGACAGACAGACAGACAGACAGACAGACAGACAGACAGATACACACACACACACACACACATTCTTACATCTTGAGGTCAGAGAAGCATATCTTAATAGCACCACATGGTTTTAACATTTATTCTTTGTTTTCCACAACTAACTAGAAATATTTATTATTGTTAGTCAGGAATAGAAAGTTACTGATTGACCTTATGGGAAAAACAAATGCTGCCTATAGATATCCATTGAAAGCATCCATAGTAATTTGGCTTGAAATGCAACAGAGATTTATATTGTAGACTCACAAGTATGGGCACTACTGGTAACCTTTGTATAGAATAGAATAGAATAGAATAGAATAGAATAGAATAGAATAGAATAGAATAGAATAGAATAGAATAGAATAGAATAGAATAGAATAGAATTCTTGATTGGCCAAGTGTGATTGGACACACAAGGAATTTGTCTTCGGTACATAAGCTCTCAGTGTACATAAAAATACATTCATCAAGAATCATAAGATACAACACTTAGTGATAGTTAAAGGATACTAAATAAGCAATCAAATCATACTAGGAAACTAAATAAAACAATATAAATTGTAAAGATACAAGCAACAAGGTTATAGTCATAAGTAGGAGGCGATAGGTAATAGGAAGGATGAGAAATAGAATAGAATAGAATAGAATAGAATAGAATAGAATAGAATAGAATAGAATAGAATAGAATAGAATAGAAGATACTTTCATCAAGAATCATAAGGTACAACACTTAATGAGAGTCAAAGGGTACAAATAAGCAATCAGGAAACAATCAATATCAATATAAATCATAAGGATACAAGCAACGAAGTTAGTCATACAATCATAAGTGGAAGGAGATGGATGATGGGAATGATGAGAAGTGGAAGGAGATGGATGATGGGAACGATGAGAAGATTAATAGTAGTGCAGTCTTAGTAAATAGTTTGACAGTGTTGTGTGAATTAGTTGTTTAGCAGAGTGATGGCATGCGGGGAATTGTGTCTAGTTGTTCTGGTGTGCAATGCTCTATAATGTCATTTTGAGGGTAGAAGTTGAAACAATTTATGTCCAGGATGTGAGGGGTCTGTAGATATTTTCATAGCCTTCTTTTTGACTCGTGCAGTATACAGGTCTTCAATGGAACGAAGGTTGGTAGCAATTGTTTTTTCTGCAGTTCTAATTATCCGTTGAAGTCTGTGTCTTTCTTGTTCAGTTGCAGAGCCAAACCAGTTGAAGAAACATCTTCACTTCTGTAATGATTTTATATGTTTACTAACCCATATTTGCTTATCTGAATCGATACAAATGAGTTTATCAAATTTGCTAAACCAAACTATAATATAACAAAGGATGTGAAAGTTTAGTGCTTAGTACAGCCTGTGACATATACAGGGAGGTAGGAGTATTAAATATGTTCACCACCTTAAGGTATACATATAAAAAATGAGGTAGTAATAGTAACAATAGTAACAATAATGTTTGTCGATATGTATTAAACTGAAACATTTCCAGTAGGGTGAATTACCTGAAAGGACATATTCCAGATTGTCACAATTTTATGCCATTTCCCAGCAAAATTAATTCCTCTTTCTAAGCAGAATGCTCAATGGAAAGATGCCATAGTTGGTACATGATCGTCTGAGAGGATTTGTCTCTTTATTAGCCTACCTAACATTGAAAAACTAAATCAACGGTAGCAATTAACAAGGTGTAAAATAAACAGCTTGCTCCCCGCCAAGTTCTCCTTCCTCCTTGGAACAAGGCAAGGGCTTTGCACCGCTTTCCAAATTGGCAATAGACACTATGTGTGAATTTATTCCACAGCTGTTCTTCATTGCATCTTACATAACAAACTTACCAAAATTCCAGCAAACTGTTAAATACTAAATTTAATGAAAGAAGGGCATATGAATTTCAAAACTGTTAGCCAGGCTCCTAGCCTTAATTCTTTTCTCCTTCAGCCATTTCTAGATTGGCTTCACCAGACACAGAAGCAGAACATAGGCAGGAAGGATCCTTCATAGAAATTTCCTTTGGGTTCTGGAAATGACTTCAATGTAATACAGAGTTCCGGCAGCAATTTTTTTTCCAAAAGATCTTGTGGCTCCTGCTGCCTTCCATATCCCACACACTGTTATGGAGGCTCCCCAATTCTCAGAGCAGATTTTCAGGAGCGTACAAGCATTGTCAGCTAAAACGCTTCTCCAAACACAGTTCCAGCTACTGGAGACATCCTGTAAGTGGAATTTCGCCCATAGAAACTGAACATCCAGGCCAGTACTTTTAAATTGTTTAACAGTCGTTATGACAAAGCACCAGAATGGTTGCTGGAATTGGATATGACTAGTTTAATGAAAAGAAGGACTAGGGGTCACATGATAGCAGTGTTCCAATATCTCAGAGGTTGCTACAAAGAAGAGGGAATCAATCTATTCTCCAAAGCACCTGAGGGCAGGACAAAAAGCAATGGATGGAAACTAATCAAAGAGAGAAGCAACCTAGAACGAAGGAGAAATTTCCTGACAGTTGGAACAATTAATCAGTGGAACAGCTTGCCTCCAGAAGTTGTGGGTGCTCCAACACTGGAAGTTTTTAAGAATAAACTGGACAACCATCTGTCTGAAATGGTATTTCCTGCCTCAGCAGAGGGATGGACTAGAAGACCTCCAAGGTCCCTTCCCACTCTGTTATTCTGTTATTCATTATTCAGAGACATAGACATGAAATTTTTATCCTGCTTCATCTCAGACCAAGAAGTTCTCAAAACCATGATAAAAGGAAGCTATTAACATATATATCCATAGGCTCTGTTAAAATTTCTTTCTTAAAAAAATGATTGTCTACTTGAAGCTTGAACAGTGATATCTGAACAAATATAGCAAAAACTCAGACATACCTGAGTTGTTAACAGTTCTCGAATGAAGGCAAATATATGTTAAGAGTTCCCCACCCAAAAGAGACACTGCATGTATTAGTCTGATGATATATCTTTTACCCCATCTTTCTCTAGCTTACTCTTTTATTCCAAGTTCCTAAAGTTAGCTATTAAAAAGTAGAGAGAAGCACATTTCCCTCACCATCATAAGCAAATCTAAGGCTTTTCCTGCATTTGGTATCTCTGGCTAAGAGGAAATAGAAGGGAGGAAACTTTAGGGATGGCTGTCAAAAAGAGATATGCAAAGTTTGGCCCTCTACTTTTCAGCTCAGCTGAACAGGCACAAAGCTTCCTTTGCAGCAGGAGAAATTTCACAGCCCTACAATGCACCTTTGCCAATTGTGTTCAACAATTGTGAAATTCAGGCGTGAAATCCAGCAGGTTCTGACAGGTTCTGGAGAACCGGTAGCAGAAATTTTGAGTAGTTCGGAGAACCGGCAAATGCCACTGCTGGCTGGCCCCAGAGTGGGGTGGAAATGGGGATTTTGCAATATTCTTCCCCTGGAATGGGGTGGGAATGGAGATTTTGCAATAGCCTTCCCCTGGAATGGGGAGGGAATGGAGATTTTGCAGTATCCTTCCCCTGCCACGCCTACGAAGCCACGCCCACCAAGCCAAGCCCACAGAACCAGTAGTAAAAAAAATTGAATTTCACCACTGAGGTGTAGTACCATCTCACTCATATTTCATTGTAGGGCACTTCTGCATGCTATTTGTCTTGTCTTTTCACTTCTTCTTCCCCCTTACTTTATTAAACAATAAGGAAAGAAGGGTTAAGTATTTCCCTGCATAAAAGGGAGACTCTTAAAGAAATGACTTCAATAAAAGAGCAATGCTGGAAGAAGTGATTTTTGTCAAAATGCAAGAGACTGAAAGGCCAACTTTCCATAATCAAATGAACTCTTTGTTGTTATATTATTCCATTTCTTCCAAATGCAAGCACACAGGTAGCCAGCGACTTTCGACCAGAATTGAGACTAGAATTTCTGCTGCTAAGCAAGGTAGTTCCTAAATGAGTTGCACCCAGTTTTACACCTTTTTTGTCAGGGTTGTTAAGTGAATCATGTGGTCATTAAATGAATCCCATTTCCCCCACCCCCCCATGGACTTTGCTTTTGAAACCCAACTGGGAAGGTTACAAATGGTCATCGCATGACCCTGGGACACCGCAAGTATTATACCTATGTGCTGGTTGCCAAGCATCCAAATTTTGGTCATGTGACTGTAGGGATGCTGCAGTGGTTGTAACTTTAAGGATCAGTTGTAAGTCACCTTTTCATGTTGTTACCCCAAAAGATAGCTAAATGAGTGGTTGTATGTTGAGGATTACCTATGCATACAAACCATTTCACTTGTTTCTAGTTCAGAGGACAAGCTATGGGTAGGAGACGCTATGCATCTCTGCAGCAATTACAGGAAAACATGAGCAGGATAGTGCTATACTTACCATTCACATATACTGGTAGTTTATGGGCTTCTCAAAAGCCTCTGGTTAGTCTCTGCAGGAACCAACTCCTAAACTTAAAGAGACTTCCATCTGACCCAGCATATGTCTGTATATGTTGTTATGCCTGCTATTTTTCATCTAGAGAGGGCAATTCAAACAGCAGGCCAGAGTTATGGGGCTGCATAAAGACATAAATATATGCCCTTCCTCTTCACAGGCAGGGAACAATCTACCCAACCTAATAGATATTCCATTTCTTCCAACTGCCAACAGGGAGAGCAAAAAAACAAACAAACCAGGAAAGGCTCCTGGCAACAATTTCGCATGAATCGTGCAGTTTGCAGCTTGCTGAAGCACCCACATATCATCTGTTGTTAACGCCTTAAAACAGCTGTGTCCATTCCCAGAATCACATGGATGCCCTCTAAAGCAGAAGCAGTATCCCAGGAAAAGATATACCTAGTTTTAAAGATTGCTGATAGATGTTCCAAAGTACCTTTCTCCCTTTGAACCCCAAGGCCTGTGTAGCCCGACTCTGCATATGCTGGGACAGGGCTGTCAAACTCAAGGTCCATGGGCTGGATCTGGCCCGTGGGATGCTTAGATCTGGTCCACAGGGTCGATTTTCACTGGCAGAGGGTTGCAGGAGGCCGTCATTGAGCCACCACCCAACACGAGTGACGTTGAGCTGGCCATGTCCCCCCAGGGTCTCTGAGATCAAACACAACCCTGATATGGCCTGCAATGAAATCGAGTTTGATACTTCTGCTCTGGGAGATGAATTTGGTCACAATTTCATAACTCCCCATCCCATGTACAAACAGAGGAACATCCCCACCTCACTATCACTATACAAGGCCTTTGTATAAAATGTGCTGCCATGTTGGCAAAGAAAAAGGGGTGCAAAAGAGAAATAGCACACTTAAAAAGCTGAAATTATTTTGTATTCTTAATCATTCTTCTTTCACTCCCCTTCCTGATCTCCGTCCTATTTGTCTTTCACTTTTCAGTTGGACATCTTAAACTTCTGCTTGATACTAGGAATTCTAAACATCTTGGCTACTTCATGATCCCAACATTTAATTATTCAGCGACATCACCACAGTTTTCTCAGCGGGAAATTCATCCAACTTTAGATACAGTGGCAAAAATGCAATATTTACTAATTGTGTATTCTTTTTTTTAAAAAAAAAATACTACTTCCGGCTTGCAACTCCAGAAGATTTACTGGAAACGGAAAGATGATCTCCATGTCCAAAGCAACAAAATGGGGACAAGAACTTCAGAAGTGCAAAGAGTTCTGAAGTAGATCAAAACTTTGAATGAATGAGAATAGTGCAGATAGAACACTTTTTTCCATAGGACAGCTGCTTTCCAAGGATCCAGGGCTGTTTCTTTCAAGGAATCATGTATTTTTCTGACTCTCAGGGTTTTTGGATTATTACAGGTAGTCCTCAATTTATGACCACAATTGGAACCAGAATTTCCATTGCTAAGCAAAGTGGTTGTTCAATGAGTCGTACCCAATTTTATGACCTTTCTTTTTTTTTTCCATGGCAGCTAAGAGAATCACTGACATTGTAAAAGGAATAACACAGTTGTTAAGCAAATCCGTCTTTCCCCAATGACTTTGCTTGTGTCAAAAGCTAGCTGGGAAAGTTGCAAATGGCAATTACATAACCCCAGGATATTGCAATTGTGGTGGTAAAAATATGTCATTTGCCAAGCAAAATTTTGATCCATGACCAAAGGACCAGGTTAGGGCTAGATTGTCATGGTGACAATCTACCTATGCAGTTACTAGAAGTCAAAAACAATTTGATGGCACATAAACAATCCATATATTATATATATTGTTAAAAATATTTACACAGAAAAAAAAACACAAGCAAAAGATGGAATAAAGATAGCAAAGAAAAAAAAACCTGAAGGGGAACAAGAAAAAGGAATTATGGTGAAAAACCCAGAAATGCTTGAGAGAAATCTCACTCTTCGACACTTAATTAAAAAATAATTGAATAACATAGTTGGAAGGGACATTGTAGGTTATCTAATCCAACCCCCCACCCAAGCAGGAGACCCTACACCATTTTTGACAGATGGCAGTCCAGTCTCTTCTCGAAAGCTTCCAATAATGAAGCTCCCACAACTTCTGAAAGCAAGCTGTTCCATTGCTTGTAACATCACTTGTTACATCAGAATATTATAATCTGATGGGAGTTAAGAAGCATGTTTTTTCTGTGGCAGCCCCTGTCCTATAGAACATTCTGCCCCTGAAATTTGCTAAGCCTTTACTTTTAGCTTTCCATAAGGCTTTTAAGGCCTGGTGTGGGAGAAGATTAGAAGATGGCACGTTAGCACATTAGCACTGATTGGTGTCAGGTTTTAGTTGTTTTTAATGTTTTGTTTTACCTGGTTGAGTTTTATAATTTTTGAAATAATGTATACCTTATTTTTGTTATTTTTGATTGGGAGCTGCCCAGAGTTGATTGAAGGATGGCTGGCTATATAAATGTTTTAAATAAAATTAATTAATTAGTTAAAATGGCAAGCAAGAAAGACCTACATGTCACGTACCAAGTCTTCTCAAAAGATAACTTGCAAACAGATTATTCAGTCATTTGAATCACTGACTTTACTGAGCTTGAGGAAGAAAAACAACCTCCCTGGTTAGGAAATGTTCAGGTGACAGAGAGCGAAACCTGTTTATTCAACTTGAACTTTGCTTCAAAAGCATTAGCTTTAGCCTTAACCAAGTCATCCCTACTGATGTGTAATCAGCAAAAATTGTATGCAAAAAAAAAAGCAAGCATTTCAGGAAACCTAGTAGGTGATGATTTTACTTCAAATTACAGATTAGAAATCAACTTATTTCAGGCAAACATTACTGATAGTTTCATCAGCAAAACATACACTTTTCCATACACCACCTGGAAACGTTCTGAATGATGCATTAACATTTTAAGTAAACAAGAGTAAAATTAACTATATTTCAGTCTACCCAGTTCAAACTGATGTGTAACTGTTTCATCAAATACAGAACAGATAATTATATACCTACAGTCCTCATATTTTGTTGGAAAAAATAAAGGAAAAACATGAAAAGGGACAAATTGAAAAAGAGGTTCATTTAAAAAAATAATTGTTTATGTTTACAACTTTGCTTTACATAGGAAAATTCAAGAGCAAAACCAAGAAAATAAATCAAATACATCTAAAGGGCAGCTTCCTGAGGTAAAGGACTGTCCTTTATAATAAACGATGTACAGTCACTAGATAGTGTCACTAAATAAGATCCATAAAATATTTGTATTCTGTAAGAACAGCTCAAGATTATAAAGATCAGGAGGCCATAACATTGTCATGATGTTAAGAGAAGGCTACATGAACACATGAAACCTCTCTAACTCATTACAAACATTGTCAATGAACACTCTTGCATCACAGAGGCAACAAAATACATCAGTGGCTTTTACAGAAATTACTTAAGAAATGACCCCTAATCACAAGCTCACTTATGACTTCTCTATCCCCACTCACACATATCTGGAGTGGCTTTAAGCACCACTAAGAAGAGTTATATCTGATTCTTTTTCAATTGCCAGTCAGACCAGCAAATGCATGTACCCCAAGGAAGATAAGCCTTTGTTCATGCCGCCCATTTCATATGCCACAGGATTCCCTACATTTTAAAGGCCTGCAGAACTCCGAGACCTTATATTGTCCACCTCAGAGTAGCAGGACATACCGATAGTCCTCACTTAGTAACCAGTCACTTGGCAACTATTCAAAATTACGATGGATACTTCCCGGGGCTACTTACACCCAGATTCAAAATTGCCCCCTTCCCCACAGTGACATGGTTATATTTTGCGCGCCTGGCAACGGACCCACATTTACTGTCATTTGCAACATCGTTGAGACCAGCTTGGACTGGTCTCGGGACTTGGGCTGACCGCTAGCCACGTCTACTTGATTAAGATCTGTAGAACTGCTTCCCATAGGCATGCTATGGAGACTGTCGGCCTGTCTGTTCCTGTTCTGTTATCGTTATCCGGTTCCTGCTCCATCTGTCCTTTGACCAACTGGACTCCCGCTAGAAGACTCACCATTTCTATTACTTTGGGATTTTACCACCTTAGCATCCCTCGCCGATTCGCACTTTCCTATGCGCTACACTGCACGTGAACTCTTGCGCCTGCGAGGTGCCCCCGCCTCGCAGGAATGGCCCGTATTGCTACCAAGGGCCGGCCTCAATGACGGGTCTTGGGACCCACAGAGGTGGCATGCGAGAAGAAAGAGCCTTTGGGGGTTTTTAGACAGGGCATTTTTAAGGGGTGGGAGGGGTAGGGCGGGTGATGGGGGTAGCCCGTCGGGAGGGAAACCAGTTCCAGCGCATGCTCGTGGCGATTATCAAATGGGTTCGGAGGTTATGGGGGGGGAGGGTGTTCCTTTGTGTGAGGGTGAGTCTATTGGCACGGTAAGTGGGAGGGGCAGATATGGCGGAAGGGGGGGATCGTATCGATATAGGGGGTCACGCGTTCGATGTATGCAGGCGATCGCGTGCCCCGATCCCCCTAACTTTACCCGTTCCCCGGATGGTCAGGACCCTCAGGACCTGGGCCTCCGTCTGATGTTATGCAACGCACGGTCCGTGGCCAATAAGGCCCCCCTAATACATGACCTAATTCAGGGGGGTGCCGCGGATATTATAGGCGCACGGAGACCTGGTTGGGCAATGAAGGGGGTGTACCCCTGGTTGAGATGTGCCCACCGGGTTTCCGTGCATTCCATCAGCCGAGGGCCCAGGGTAGGGGTGGAGGGGTGGCGGTTGTGATTAAAGAGAGTTTAGAGCCGAGGGAGACCACTGTACCTCAGATATCCGGGTGTGAATCCTCTTTGTGAGGTGGGGTCATAGATGTCAGATGGGCTTGCTGGTCGCGTACCTGGCTCCTTGCTGCGTGACAGCGGCCCTGCCCGAGCTCCTAGAGGTGCTTGCCGGGGTGGCGGTGGAGACCCCCAGACTTTTAGTCATGGGGGACTTTAACCTGCCATCTGCCGGCTCATCATCGACGGTAGCTCGGGAGTTCTTGGCCTCCATGACGGCCTTGGACCTGACTCAAGTAGTGGATGGCCCCACTCACATCGGGGGTGGCACACTGGACCTGATTTTTGTCTCTGGTCAGTGGTCGAGATCTGGACTTAAAGGAAATAGTCATTGAACCTTTGTCATGGTCAGATCACTCTCCTTCGCCTGGCCTTCCTGACCGCCACCCACCACGGCAGGGAGACGGAACCATTCCGTTGGTCCCGCCCCAGGCGCCTGATGGACCCAGAGAGGTTCCGGACGGAGCTTGGGCCACTTCCTGAGGATCTGGCTCACGGCACGGCAGAGGAACTGGCTGCAGCCTGGGAACGGGCTGCGGCCGGGGCTTTAGACCGTGTCGTGCCTTTGCGCCTCTGACCCGGCGAGGTCCCAACCGCCCTTGGTTCTCCGAGGAGCTGAGGGGATGAAACGCCGGAGAAGACGCCTAGAGAGTTCCTGGAGGTCCAGCCGCTCAGAGGTTGATCGGACACTAGTTAGATCCTATACTAGGACCTACCTAGTGGCACTGAGGGATGCGAGGCGTTGCTACGCCTCCTCCCTCATTGCGCCGGCAGATAACCGCCCAGCTGCCCTGTTCGAGTGACCCGCCTCCTCCTTCACCAGGGGAGCGGGATGACCCGATACAGGGACGTGCTGAGGAGTTTAACGTTATCTATACGATAAAATCGTTCAGCTGAAGGACGGTCTGGACCAAGATTGCAGCGATTCGGACGAGACGCCTGAGGCGGTCTTGGTGATGTTGTATGGGATGAGTTTGACCCTGTGACTCCGAGGACATGGACAGGTTGCTGGGTAGATTGAATGCCACCACATGTTTACTGGACCCGTGCCCTCCTGGCTGGTGCTGGCCACTCAGGAGGTGACACGAGGCTGGCTCCAGGGGATTACGAGTGCTTCCTTGTTGGAGGAGTCTTTCCGGCCGCCTTGAAAGAGGCGGTGGTGAGGCCCTCCTCAAGAAGCCTTCCTGGACCCGCTGTTTTAGGTAATTATCGCCCAGTCTCCAACCCGCCATGCGAAGGTTGTAGAGAGTATGGTGGCATATCAGTTCCCCTTCACCTGGAGGAAACTGTCTATCTGGACCTGCTCCAGTCCGGCTTCCGGCCGGTTACAGCACTGAGACGGCTTTGGTCGCGTTGGTGGATGATCTCTGGAGGGCCAGGGATAGGGGTTACTCCTCTGCCCTGGTCCTATTAGACCTCTCAGCGGCTTTTGATACCATCGACCATGGTATCCTGCTGCGCCGGTTGGGGATTGGGAGTGGGAGGGTCCGTTTATCGGTGGTTCTCCTCCTATCTCTCCGACCGGTCGCAGACGGTGTTGACGGGCAGAGGTCGACCCCGCGGCGCCTCACTTGTGGGGTGCTGCAGGGGTCGATTCTCTCGCCCCTTCTGTTCAACATCTACATGAAGCCGCTGGGTGAGATCATCAGTGGCTTCGTGTGAGGTACCAGCTGTACGCTGATGACACCCAGCTGTACTTTTCACACGGGCCACCCCAATGAAGCCGTCAAGTGCTGTCCCGGTGTCTGGAGGCCGTCGGGTCTGGATGGGGAGGAACAGGCTCAAGCTCAATCCCTCCAAGGCGGAGTGGCTGTGGATGCCGGCATCCCGGTACAGCCAGCTGAGTCCGCGGCTGACTGTCGGAGCGAGTCATTGGCCCCGATGGAGAGGGTGCGCAATTTGGGCGTTCTCCTGGATGAACGGCTGTCTTTTGAAGACCACTTGACGGCCGTCTCCAGGAGAGCTTTCCACCAGGTTCGCCTGGTGCGCCAATTGCGCCCCTTTCTAGACCGGGATGCCTTGTGCACAGTCACTCACGCCCTTGTGACGTCTCGTCTGGACTACTGCAATGCTCTCTACATGGGGCTCCCCTTGAGGGGCATCCGGAGGCTACAGTTAGTCCAGAATGCAGCGGCGCGGGTGATTGAGGGAGCCCCTCGTGGCTCCCGAGTGACACCTATCCTGCGCCGGCTGCACTGGCTACCTGTGGCCTTCCGGGTGCGCTTCAAGGTGTTGGTGAATGTCTTTAAAGCGCTCCATGGCATAGGGCCGGGATACTTACGGGACCGCCTGCTGCTACCGAATACCTCTCACCGACCCGTGCGCTCTCACAGAGAGGGGCTCCTCAGGGTGCCATCGGCGCGACAGTGTCGTCTGGCGACACCCAGGGGAAGGGCCTTCTCTGTGGGGGCTCCCGCCCTCTGGAACGAACTCCCCCCAGGACTTCGTCAACTTCCGGACCTCCGAACCTTTCGCCGCGAGCTTAAAACCTATTTATTCATCTGCGCTGGACTGGGGTAGTGTTTTAATGGGTTTTAATGGGTTTTTAGTTCCAAATTTTAATTTTGGCCAATTTTAATAAGTTTTTTAATTGTATTTTTAATTTGTATTTATAGTATTGTATTTTTATTTGGCTGTGAACCGCCCTGAGTCCTTCGGGAGAAGGGCGGTATACAAATGTAAATAATAAATAATAAATAAATAAATAAATCGTATGGGTCGCTTTACTGAGATTTATGCCAAAAACCAATTGCGGACAATGGATTTGCTTAATGACCATGGCGTCCACTTTTACAACCTCTGCAACAAAGGTTATAAAATTGGGTGCAGTCACATGGCAACCTGCTTAACAACCTGCATGACTTACGATCGTAATTCCGGGCTCTATTACAGTCATAAGTTGAGGACTACCTATATGCAAATTGATCAGACACTAAAAGATGTGTTTAGTGAGAAGGCTCATTCCTTGTAGCAATTCAGCTTCTGAATGGTCTGGGTGGACGGAGCTGCCTCCCCATAAATTCAGCAGGCCATATTTCCAAGCAAACACGCATATGATCCGACCGTCACAATACCAATATAATTCTTGACAAGTAACTATTAAAATACTGATTTATGTCAAATATTATTGCTGCATTACAGTACAAGGTTACAAGTACACCATTAGGAGCTGTTGCTTCTCCTCCCTTGATCAACATGAGCAAGCTTATTATAGTTTTGTCAGATACTCTTCATAAGTCATCCGAGACTAAAAAAAAAAAAGAATGAATACCCCTGGATAAATCTAAATGGATTTAGAATCCAATACTGTACCAAACTAGAATTTCGGATATTAGAAGACAGGACTGGGGTTTGAATCTCACAAGTAGCATTGTGGTTTTATTGCGCCATAACATAAATTGATCTTTCAAGGAGCAATTGTTAGATGTCCGGTCAGTTATATTTTATGAAAGAAAACTACAGAAATGTCTGTAATTGGAGTTTGAACAAAGGAGGGAGCACTGTGAGTGGTGACAGAGCAAAGCTTAAGGTACAGCTGCTCTCTTATGATGCAAGAATGGTAATTATAAATCAGGTACCTTAGTACACAGTAAGCAGGCAAGGAAGGTATTACAAGTTCTAGAATATGTTTAACAGCAGTTCCACTGTAGGGGCAATTTAGTCCACAAAAATAATACACAGACTTTCAAATTCTCTGGCAAACAAAGCAAGCAAACACTGGGGGAAGAGGAGGAGGGAAGAAGCTTCCTATTTTTATTCATTCCAACCAGAGGTGGGTTTCAGCAGGTTCTGACCAGTTCTGGAGAACCAGTAATAGAAATTTTGAGTAGTTTAGAGAACTGGTAAATACCACCTCTGATTGGCCCCGTCCCCATCTATTCTCTGCCTCCCGAGTCCCAGCTGATTTGGAGGAAATGGGAATTTTGCAGTAACCTTCCCCTGGAGTGGGGAGGGAATGGAGATTTTACAGTATCCTTCCCCTGCCATGCCCACCAAGCCAAGCCCAACAAGCCATGCCAAGCCTACTAAGCCACGCCCACAGAACCAGTAGTAAAAAAATTTGAAACCCACCACTGATTCCAACCCCAACAGATGTGGGAAAAACATGGTGAAAGGACCCCGTCCATCCATTCATCTGTCTGTCTATCAGCAGGATAATTTGCCAAACACAAAAGAGAATAGGAGCAAAAATGGTATTGAAACAAAAACGGCTGAATTCAAACATGGGCTAGATTCGGCTCGAGACTGCAGAGAAAACTCTTCAAAGAAAAGGAATTCCCCAATGAATCCCTGAAGGAGAAATATCTGGGAGGGTTGCGGACTCACCCTTTGTAAGTCTACCTGTCTGGTCAGGTGACCTAGAGTAGAATTACTCTAAAAATCTGGTAAGGATTCCAAAAATTATGTTCTACATGCTCTCCCTAATTTGATTAGTATACATATAGAATACAACTATTAACTTAAGACTTCCTAAGATTAAAAAAATGCACCATCCAGGTTTCTGGCACTACAGCAAACAACCTTTTAATTCTGTTCTCAGTCTTCTCACCACACATTTAGAATACAATATAAATATAACTTTACAAATTGTCCCTGCTTTACAACAATTCATTTAATGACCATTCAAATTTATGACATGCTGGGGAAAAATGACTTTTGTCTGGTACTTGCACTTACAACTGTTGAAGTGTCCCCATAGTGGCGTGATCACAACCTGGGCACTTGGCAACCAGCTCACATTTACAATGGTTGCAGCATGCCATTTGCAACTTTCCCCGCTGGCTTCTGATAAGCAAAATCAAGGAAGGAAGTCAGATTCCTTTAATGACTGTGAGATTTGTTTAACAACCATGGCAAAAAGGATTATAAAATCAGCAATGACTGCATTGCTTAGTGATGGATGTTCCTGTGTCGACTGTGGCTGTTTAGTCAAAAACTACCTGTATATGTTACTGTGTAGAATTAAATCTCCTACACTTAATGGGACCTGCTCTCTAATTAAGATTCCTTAGGATTACTCCCTTAACAATACTTACCTTTCTTTATGAATTTTTTTTTAAAGATTCATGAACAATGTGGTATTTGCAAGACAGGTGCAGTCCTGCGAGAGAATTATAATACTTGGACTTGTGAATACTTCAATGCTAATGAACATGAACAGGAGTTGCTTTTATAATAAAGTGCCAATTCAATTCCCTCCTTTCAAAACTAAAGAAAATTACTGGCCTTGGGAAGGCAAAGATAAAACTACTTTCTTCATTAGCACTTAGATGTCATAAAAATCATGTCTCAACTATAGTATTTAACTTTTATACAAAGAGAATAGGGTTTTCTTCCCCCAATATAATTACCTGTATAAGAGCAAGGGATTCACATTTACAGAGAAGAAATTACTGAAAATAAGGAAACAGTCAGTGGGCACAAGACTGCAGACATCCCAGCTGAAAACTGTGGGTGCTTTTGAAAATTAGCAATTAACTATTGCTTGGGAGAGGCTGCTTCCCTGGTGAATTCAACTACTTTTGTAACATCCAATCAAGGTTTTCTTAGTGGTTGCACCAGTATTATAAACCGCCTTTCTTTGGAAGTTAAGTTGGCCTCTCCCTGGCTTCTTTTATGAAGAATTTTAAAAAGTTATTTCTATACTGAAGCTTTCCCTTCTGGGAATCCATAATTTTAGGAGGGCTGACCAGGATTTTAAAATTGTTGTTGTTGTTAGTTGTGAAGTCGAGTCCCACCCATCGCAACCCCATGGACAATGTTCTTCCAGGCCTTCCTGTCCTCTACCATCCTCTGGAGTCCATTTAAACTCATGCCTACTGCTTCAGTGACTTCATCCAGCCACCTCGTTCTCTGTCGTCCCCTTCTTCTTTTGCCCTCAATTTTTCCCAGCATTAGGCTCTTCTCCAGTGAGTCCTTCCTTCTCATTAGGTGGCAAAGTATTTCAGTTTCATCTTCAGAATCTGGCCTTCTAAAGAGCAGTCAGGGTTGACTGTGGATTTTTATTGTGTATTTCTCACTGTTATAACAATGCTTATTATTTCAGAGAAATTTCCATAACCTAAATAGAATGACCATCACAGGTGGGCTGAAAATCAGTGGGAGCTTCTGATTTCCTGTACGCTTCCCCAGAGAGTTTTCTTGCGGGAAGCTGACAGAAATCTTCCTTCCTTCCTCCCTGTTCCTTCCTTCCTTTCTCCTTACATCCTTCTTCCTCTTCCTTTCTCTCTTCTTTCTTTCTTCCCTGCCTCCCCCTTCCTCCCTTTCTTCCCTTTCCTCCCTATTTCTCCCTTCCTTCATCCTTTCCTCCTTCCTTGCTTCCTTCTCTCTGTCCTTCTCCCTTCTTCCCTCCTCCTTCCGTCCTTTCTTTCCTTCTCAACAGGCAGTTTGTTGATGGGTGAAGGAAAGATCAAGTGTGAGCACACAGGGGTGTGGGACTTGTGGGAAGCTGTGAGGGAATATCGATGCTGCAGCAACCCAGCAGCATTGAAGAAGCCACAACTTTCTAAAATTTCACTCCACTGGAATCAGGTGTCTCAGCATTCTGTAAGTTAGCCTATTTGAGGTATCTTGGTAGAAAACATTTTGCCCTAAGATGGATCATTTCACCCAGTCAAAGGTTACAGATGTGAGAATTTTGGTAGTATACAGATAATGCACAGTGATGTTTTATCGTATTTCAGGGTTTATTAGAATTTTATTTATGATATTGAATTTATGCTGTTTATACAAAGGCTGGTTTGTCTTGGGAGCCTACAGGACATAAATATGATAAAGAAATAAATATTTTTCCTTTCCTTCTGCTTTCCTCATATTTATTCAATGGTTTCTCTTTTTTCTATTTTCTTTCAAATTCAACAGTTATCCTTTCTTTTATCTTTCTCATCTCCTTTTTTTTTTTTTGTTCTTTTTGCTGGATCCATGGGGGGTCCATGTCTATAGTATTTCTGTGATGAAAGTAATTCGTATGCAAATAAGAAAATGAGTACCCTATGAAGATAAAAGATCAAGTAGTAGTATAGCTTATTTTGTGGATAATTTAGTTATTAATTCAATCAATTATTTATTGAGGTCTGGATTCTGTCACAAACATATGTATACATACATACATGCCATAATGTACATGTGGATCACCCACATTTATGCAGGGGAGAGAAATCTCCAGAACATCTTTTTCCTAGATCTGGCAATCCTAGATTGACACAAGTTGTATTGCAAGTAGAGATACTATGCATCACGTCAATGATCCATGTTTTTTTAAAAAAAAACATGAAAAATGCATTAGCGCAAATTGTGCATCAAGGAGCAATTATTTACACATAGGGCAGTATAATGGTTTGAACAGGTCTCATGTCAGGGTCAAGAGAAATTTCATTTTCGGGAAAAGCCAGCACTTTAAAATATAAAAGCCTTGCAAAGCTCTTAGGGATAATAACAAGGAGAACAAATATGAACATTTTCTCCCTAATTTTATTACAAAAAAAAAACTAATTCAACAAAATCAACAAATTGAAATAGCTTGAAACCTATAAAGAACACATGGTCTAATTCCCTGTCCCAGGAATCTACCATTTTGACTTGCTTATTCTTCACCTAGCCAACATTCCTAATATGCCACCCTGCCCCTCGTTTTGTCTACTGCCCAGCTGTTCTTTTCCAAAGACATCCAGGGTCAATTCTCCCATGTGGTGCAGCTTCAAAACAACCTAAGACACCCAGCAGCAACACCAGCAATGAGAATGTGACAGACTAGGAAATCCTAGTGACTATTGTCTCAGAAAATGGTGAGGTACTGAAGGCTCTTCTATATGCGTCAATATGTAGATATACAACTGTTAGATTCGGGCAATAACGAGACAGGAGACCAGATGAGTAACAACAGCTCTTCAGTTTATAGTGAACCCAGCAAAAGCAAACGGTAAAAACCCCTCCTTATATACAGTTCAGCTGGAGGCTTCAGCCAATTAGCAACGTGCTATTTCCCGCTCTATTTTCCCTCCAAAACCCTTAAAGATACATTACACTCCTCCCCTCCCAGAAAACTTTTTACCCCTATTTACATAAAATGAATAATTATTTTTCTACATAGTCACGTAAGTACGCAGGGCGTCTCCTAACTCTTTCGGACCTGCGCAGTTCATTATCTGGGAGCGAGTCGAGCTGGCCAGAGGGACTGTTCGTTCCTCTCAGCTCCTCCTCCAGGCCATCCGGCCTTGGATTACTTGCAGAGTCGTTCCTGCTTTCCTTCAGAGGGACCGGTTGGTGTCACTGGAACTCAGATAAGTCCTGCGATTTTCTCGGGTTTGAGTTAGCTGTGGATTCAATCATTGGATAGTCAGGGCCTGTTTCGTCTGTTTCTAGACTGGTGGCTATTCTTTTTCTTAACTGGTCTATGTGGCGTTTCCAAACCCGGCCATCCTCTATTTCTACGAGATATGATTTGGGCCCTAGTTGTTTCTAGGATTGTTCCCTTTTGCCAGTTTGGGCCTTCACCATAATTGTGTGCCCATACGGAACTCCCTACTGTCAATTCTCTTGTTTTGCCCGGTGTTGTTTTGTACCCGTCTGGTGTGTAGTTCGGGTTTAACCGGTCTAACGGGCATCTAAGCTTTCTCCCCATCAGTAGCTCTGCTGGGCTGCGGCCAGTCGCTACACAAGGGGTTCTGTGTTGTACCGCTAAGAAGGTGTCAATTTTTAATTGCCAATACCCGGGTCTGATTCTGGACAATGCCTCTTTTGCACTCCGGACGAAACGCTCTGCAAGGCCGTTCGTCGCAGGGTGGAAAGGCGCCGAGAGGACATGCCGGATGCCCTCTTCCGCCAAGTACCCCTCAAAAAGGGTCGCTGTGAACTGTGGCCCGTTGTCTGAAACGAGTGTGTCTGGTAACCCGTGTGTTACAAAAAGGTGCCGCAGGACTGAAATTACAGCCTCTGCGGTCATGGATTTCATTAGAATGATTTCCAGCCATTTGGAAAATGCGTCTACCACCACTAAGAATGTTTGGCCGTGGAAAGGGCCAGCAAAGTCGATATGGATTTGGGACCATGGGCCCTGGGGTTTCTCCCACTCTCGGATTGGGGCCGTTGGTGGTAGTGGTCTGGATTCCTGGCATGCTTGGCATTTCCCAACCCTATCGCTAATCTCCATGTCCATCAAGGGCCACCACACATAGCTCCTGGCTAAACCCTTCATTCTCACGATTCCAGGATGGCCTTCGTGCAGAAGTTCCAGAACTTTTTTCCGTAATTTCTCTGGGACCATCACTCTATCCCCCCAGAGCAAACACCCCCCTTGCACCGACAATTCCCCGCGCTTTTTTACATATTCCCTAAAACGCTCACCCAGCGCAGCGGGCCATCCTCTTTGCACCCAACCCATTACAGTCCTTAATGTAATGTCCTTGTAAGAAGCCCGAGCCACCTCCTTGGAAGTGACTGGACCAGAGTCCAAAGAGTCAATTAACAAGACGGGTGTGCCCGGAGTGGGGTCTTCGATAGTCGCTGGTAAAGGGCATCTGCTCAAGGCATCTGCATGCCCTAACTCCTTTCCTGGCCGATGTAGCAGTTTGTAAGAATATGCAGCCAGAAAGATAGTCCATCGGGTCAATCTGAGCGAAAGTGCCACGGGCGTTGGGCGGTCGCCCGCCAGCAACCCTAGTAAGGGTCTATGGTCTGTGACGATTTCGAAGTCGCGACCGAAAACATATTCATGGAACTTCTTTACCCCGGAGACTATGGCCAAGGCTTCCCTATCCAACTGGCTATAGTTCCTTTCAGCTGAGGACATTGTTCGGGAGTAAAACGCTATAGGGGCTTCTGTGCCATTTGGCAGCCTGTGGCTGGGCACAGCCCCCACCCGTAGGGGATGCATCACAAACTAGCACCAATGGTAGTGTGCTATTGTATTGGATCAATAGGCTATCGCTAGACAGGAGGTTTTTTATTGCTTCGAATGCTCTAGCTTCCGCCTTTCCCCAAGACCATGCAGCATTTTTTCCTAGTAATTTGTGTAGCGGCTCGCCTATGGTAGCCTTATTTTTTAAAAAAACCGCGTAAAAATTTACCAGACCCAAAAACGCCTGCAACTCTGTTTTGTTTTGGGGTGCTGGGGCCTTTCTGATTGCCCTAACCTTGCTCTCAGTGGGTGGATCCCTCCCTGTCTATCCGGTAGCCCAGGAATTCTGGATCCTACCCGATCTGGCACTTGTTTAATTTGACTTTTAAACCGGCGGACGGAAAATACTCAAAACTTTTCTCAGTCGCACCCTAGTTCTTCCATATTATCGGCGGATACCAGTACGTCATCAAAGTACGGTACCACCCGGGAGCCTGCAGAAGCCGCTCCATTAAATTTTGAAATAATCCTGGTGCCACACTGACCCCAAACTGTAACCTGGTGCATTTGAAAGCACCCTGTGCATTACGATTGTTTGTGCCTCGGCCGTGCTGCTATCTACGGGCAACTGTTGATAGGCTTGGGCCAAATCTAGTTTGGCAAAAACCTGCCCTTGCCCTAGCGAGTGCAGCAAGTGTTGCACCACTGGGACGGGGTAAGCGCTTTTTTGCAAAGCTTTGTTTAGCGTCGCCTTGTAATCGGCGCAAATCCTGACTGACCCGTCTGGTTTCACTGGGGTGACTATCGGCGTCTCCCACTTCGCATGGTCAACTGGCACTAGTATCCCCTGGCTTACTAGTTTGTCCAGTTCCCGGTCAATCTTGGGCTTCAGGGCGAAGGGAACCCTCCTAGCCTTTAAACGGATAGGGGCAACTTGAGGGTCTAGGTTGAAGGAGATAGGGGTCCCCTTGTACTTGCCCAGGCAGTCTTTGAAAACGTCCTCGAATTCCTTCATGAGTTCGTCCTTGAGGTCGACTTCATTTCGGAAGACTCCGGTCACTACCATGCACAACGCCCGGTACCAGTCTAGTCCCAACAAACTCGGCAGAGTCCCATCGACGATGGTGATGGGCAGAGTTTTTTCAAACTGTCCATACTTGACGTGGACGGTCGTCGCCCCTCGGACAGGGATCCTGTTCCCTTGATAGTCCTGCACTCGTAGCTTCTGTGGCCGCAGTTTGCGTTTCGCGATAGCCGGCAAGTTTTTTTCTAAGTTGCTCCAGGACATGATCGTAATTGAAGATCCAGTGTCCACTTCCATTCGGCACGGCACTCCTTCGATGAGTGTTTTAATAAAGATTTTTTTTTCTAGGCGTGTTGATGCCTGGCCCACTCTCACGGCGGTCTGATTCAACTTCGCGCCTTTTTTCCCTTGACAAATCCCGGGCCGTTTCGCGGTTCCCGCGCTTTGATTGGTCGGTTTGAATTTTTGGCGGGAAGGTTGGGGCGCTCGGCAGGCTTTCGCGATGTGCCCTTTTTTTTCACATCGCCGACACGTGACATAAATTTGCAATGTTGCCGTTGGTGTTGGCCCCCGCAACTCGCGCATTCGCCCCGGTCTTCCCTCTCCGGCCTCCCGGTGTGGAAGACTTCTTCCTCTTCCTCCTCTTCCGACTCGGCCTGGACTTCCTCGTTGTGGACTGGGGTTGTTTTCGCTGCCGCCCCTGGCGCGACTGGCTTTTGTAGTGTTTCTGCCGCTTGGGTAGACATCTCGTGAGCCCTTGCCTCGTCCAGGGCGATTGCGAGCGTTAGGTTGCTTCTGGACAGCAGCCGCCGTCGCAAACGGATGTCCCTGACCCCGCAAATTAGCTGGTCGAGCAACGCGTCTTCCAAGTCTCGGTACTCACAATGGTTCGCGGCTTTCCTCAGTGCTGCCATGTACACACTGATGGACTCGCCCTCTTGCTGCATGCGCTGCCTTAATTCGAACCGTTGAACGAACTTGGAAGGCGTTGGTGCATAGTGGGCTTTCAAAACAGTCTGCAGAGTTTGCCACGGTACCGCCTGTACCGGCGTTGGCTCAGAAAGCGATTCCGCGGTGTCGAAAACCTCGGGACCGCAGTGACTCAGGAAGTACGCCCGTTTCCTGTTGTCCGAGACTCCTTGGAGCTCGTTGGCTTCGAGGAAACACTCGAAGCGAGCCATGTATGACCCCCATTTTTCTTTGGCTGGGTCGAATGGCGCTGGCGGTGTATAGCTGGACATCGTTGCTAACCGCCCTTATTTTGCTGGGTTCGTTCCTGGTGCTCTTTTGCCTCGAGATCCCACCTTCGTCGCCAGTGTTAGATTCGGGCAATAACGAGACAGGAGACCAGATGAGTAACAACAGCTCTTCAGTTTATAGTGAACCCAGCAAAAGCAAACGGTAAAAACCCCTCCTTATATACAGTTCAGCTGGAGGCTTCAGCCAATTAGCAACGTGCTATTTCCCGCTCTATTTTCCCTCCAAAACCCTTAAAGATACATTACAACAACCAACTGGATATTGTAAATCTCTGCTATAATACTCTCTGATGGTTCCTAATATTACTAACTTCATGGCTTGCTTGTAAGCTTGAAAACAAGAGAGACTGGGCTTCTATTGAATCAAATAGAACTCTTTTTAAAGTTCAAACTCTTCATAACTGCAACATATTTTTGCAAAGTACAAAACAGGCCACCATTCTCAATTCCAGACCCTCATGGAAGGGCCTAGCCCAGAAATGGAACTATATGGCATCAACCCATGAGCTCTTCTACTTTTCCCCAGCAAATCTAGACACTTTCTTTGCAATTTCTTTCGGTAGGGAGACAGTGCACCTAGGATATTCATGTGTACTCCAAAACTACTCTTTACCTTCCATTTTCAGACATATTTGCTTCTCATTTGGATCCTGATTCTTGCAAGGAATGAGTGCAGAAATAGTATGAGTGACAAGCAGTGTCAGTAGACTAAAGATATACAATCTCCATACATTACCTGGGTTTGTGGATCCCCAAGCACTTTTAGACCAATTTCCTATTGAGCAGCAAATACAGTAACTTAAACCAAATTTCACACACACTCAGATTCTACAACTAGTAAATTCCATTCTCATTCACATGGGATGTTTCATCTTATATCCATCTACTGGGAATAATAATAATAGAAAACCCTGAATGGAGATTATTGCGATGTTGTCTATTACATGAGACTACAAAATTACACTGAAAGTAACTCTTCATAGTATACAGTTGGAGAGAAATAAATAAAGGTAACAGCTGTCATAGCTTGTTAAAAACCAGAGCAAACATACGAGGGGCAGTTTCAAAACCCATTGCTACCGGTTCACTCATGGGCGTGGGCGTGCTTGAGCACACACACAACACTTCTCCGCATGCGCAGAAGCATCCAGGCAGGTGGGCAGAGCCTCCCACCACCACCGCTACTGGTTCACCCGAACCGGGGCGAACCAGTAGCAACCCACCACTGAAACATACCTAATAGTCCTTCTTCCCCTATTTTCCCCACAACAACTCTGTGAGGTGGGCTGGCCTAAGGGAGTTACCGATCCAAGTTCATCCAGATGGTTTTCATGACTAAGGCAGAACTAGAACTCACCATCTCCTGATTTCTAGCTTGGTCACATGATGTATCATGATTTTTTTCCCTTCGCTAAACCGGGCATGGGTGAGGCCCGCAGGCCACGAGTTTGACAGCCCTGGCCTAGTAGGACTGGAAAAAATGCTATATATTCCCAGTGTATCAGTTTATTTAGTTTTTTAAAATACAATTCTCTTTACCACAAAAAATATAATAGCAAAATTAAATGTCTCCTGTTTTGTGAAGGTAGCACAAATGCCATACAAATATATCTTAAATGTCTTAGTCCTAAAAATACATATATGAGAAGTCATTATTTTCAGACATTTGCTCCAGGTTCTGTAGAACTTTTTATCAATGTGATTGTCCAACATTAACTGACTAGACATAAGGAATTTAATCAAGACTGGCATATCCAAGTCTTGCATGTTAATGACTGCACATTTTTACCTACAAACAACATGAATAATTGTTAAGATCTCTTCTTAAAGAGATATTCATTGAATGTGAAACTAATTGAGATGCTTGTCTAAAATATATGTTAAAATCTTATGTTTGCATGGTCCTGCTCTTTTTAAAAGAGGGCCTACCCTCTTAGAAGTTACACCAGAGAATCACTCAAAGAATAAAGTTGAAATCTGCAACAAAATCCAAATCTTTTCCCATCTGGATGCCATCTGGTTCTCATTCTTCTAACTACTGGATCTGCAAAGGTGAAAAGGGAACATTCTTTCTAAATTACTGCTAACGGAGGAAAGACAAAACTCAAAATATATCAAATTCTATAGTAAAGTCCTAGCTTCTGCCAACCTAGCAGTTTCGAAAGCACGTAAAAATGCAAGTAGAAAAAATAGGGACCACCTTTGGTGGGAAGGTAACAGCATTCCGTGCGCCTTTGGTGTTGAGTCATGCCGGCCACATGACCACGGAGACGTCATCGGACAGTGCTGGCTCTTCGGCTTTGAAACGGAGATGAGCACTGCCCCATAGAGTCGGCAACGACTAGCACATATGTGCAAGGGGAACCTTTATCTTTATAGTAAAGTCACTACTTTGCAAATATAGAGGCTGCAGGTAGTCCTCAACTTACAACCATAACAAAGCCCAGAATTCTGATCATAACTTATGCCAGTCACTAAGCAGGTCATCATGTGACTGACCGGATTTATTACTTTTTTTGGAACCGTCATTAAGCAAACCCATACTGCAAACAGCCGTAAATGTGGACTGGTGGCTGAGTGTCCAAAATGGAATCAGGTGACCATGGGAGGGGGAGTCAAAATTTCAAATAAGTCGTAAGTACCTTTGGAAGGGGTGCCACTGTAAGTTTGAGTTGTAAGAGAGTGATCGTAAATTGAGAACCACTGGTACAGAATGATGAACTAGGAAAAGGACTAGCTCTGAACCGCCTTATTGTCTTTAGGAATTGAAAATGTGAGCTAAATAAAAAGAAATAGAAAAGCTATCTAATTCTCCCTGCTTTAAGAATATTTCCTGTAGTACTCTAAATAAACTTTATCATCGGTAAAAAAGTTGGAACTCGTAGGCCTTCAAATAAATCATAGCTGCATATGCAGGTTTCTGCAAGGCCCACTTATAGCTATTTCTAGAAATGTTTATTCAAAAGTCATCTCTCTTCAGTCTAATGGTGCTTAATCTTATGTAGGCAAAAAGAAAATTTTAATCTAATGTCATGCAAAGGGAAATTGCATCAGAATGGGGCTAGATATGGTTATATCTGCATGACTTTTTCCTTCAATTCCTATTTCTTTGGAAGCGTCAACTACTGAACATCTGTAGTTCCTGCACACATCTTCCATTGAGCTTCTTATTTTCCCCCTGGTTTATTCCTAATGCACATTTCATGCTGAGATAAGCATTACAGCTTTTCCATGAATAAAGGATTATAGAAAAGGCTGCATTTTGAAAGAAGAGGCGCTGTACCTAACTCCATTCAGGATGGCAGAAATAGCTGCTGGATTCTACATCTGAGTGTGCTGTCATTGTAACATGCACAGTTCTTAGTGTACTATAAAGATTTTGTTTTATTCTGTCAATCACAACCAGATCTGATGCAATCCAAAGCTACTGCTGGTCAAATGAAACTATGTAATAAGGAGGCACAATAAATGTGGAACATCACAATAATTTGATGAACATAGGTAATAAGATTTATTTAGGTTGTGGTCATTTGATGCGCCGAACCACAAATTAGTCAAGTACCCTTTGGGCTAGTATGTTGTGTGAATCCATAGTATATCCACGCAAACCCAAAAAAACTGGATTAAGAAAGAATGCTTTTGCTCAAGTAATGGTTGACCTTTTAGGCTCTGCATAACAACAATTCAGAAAATGCCTTGTCACAGATACAGTACTCCCCCAAACAAGAGAAACAATTTTCTATTTTCCTTCCATCTAGGCCACCCCAACATTAACGCCCAACGGAAGACTACTTCAGCTTCAATCACAACAATACAAGAGCAAACAATAGATTTAAACTTAATATTAACCGCTCCAAACTTGATTGCAGAAAATATGACTTCAGTAACAGAGTTGTTAATGCTTGGAATACACTACCTGACTCTGTGGTCTCTTCTCAAAGTCCCCAAAGCTTTAACCCAAAAGCTGTCTACTATTGATCTCACCCCTTTCCTAAGAAGTCTATAAGGGGCGTGCATAAGAGCACAAACGTGCCTACCGTTCCTATCCTACTGTTTCCTTCATTATATACAATTTATATAGTTATTACATGCTTATACTCATATATATACTTATATGTTGTATAGATACTTCATGCTTATGCTTATGTATACTGTTATGACAAATAAATAAATAATAAATAAATAAATAAAAAACTCAGCAGCAACACTGAGGCTGGGCCTGAAGTAGAAATAAACGCCTCAACTTCGGCCCTAATACAACAGCTGCTACTCCAAAAGGCCATCTCATGGTTCCCCATGAGCCTTGGGGAATGATGCGATTGCTCCACAGCTCAGCACTCCCCAGGTTCTGCTGTATGCTACTTACCTTCAGGCAGTGTTCTCTTTCTATTGAAAAGGCCACTGCAGCATCTCTGAGGTAATCCAAGTTGCACGAGGCTTTTGTTCTTGAAGCAGCTTCTTCTGTAGCCTCTGCAGCCAACAAACATGTGAAAGGACACCCTATTCTCATGTGATTTTTGGAGGTTTCAGAGGCATCAAACCCATTCTTGCAAGGTATCCATAACCTCAAAAAATCACAAGATAACAGACTATGTGTTGTGACTCGTCCTCCCTCCTCTCCTCAGCCGGGCCCCTCCCGTCTCCAACCGGGTCTTTTATCAGACTCCGAGTCTGATAATGAAGATGAATGGCCTGTCATGCCTCCAGCCTGGCCCTGGCCCCATGCCTGGAGAGGATGCCAGGAGTGAACGAACAAGCCCAATAAACCTCACTCATACGGCGTGTGTTCCTTTGGCTCAGCCGTCAGAGGAAGCCAGCCAGGTGCTGGAATTACTGACAGCAGATCCAGCTGAAGACAATTCAAAGTGGGAGGACCCTCGTTTCCGGAGATCTGAGAGGTGACGCCAGCAGAAGGAGGGGTGGGGCAGGCCTGGATAAATGCCAAGTCATGGAGCCACACCCCACAGCCTATATAAAGGACCAGCTTTTGGCATTCCAACCTTGAGTCAAGCAAAGTCTTAGCTAGTTTGCTGATATCGGACTCTATCGCTGAAGTCACAACTTGGACTCCTGCCTGCCCTGATAAACCTCGAAGGAACTTGGCAAGCTGCAAAGGCTTCATTGCCAAGTCTGTTACGGACTTCCTTGACTCGTGCGTCGGAGTGGGAGTGGGACATGACACTATGCTTTTGAATAGTTGTTGCTGGTGAATGCTGGCATGTCATCCAAAATATGGCATGTTACCTTTGATATAGAATAGAATTATTGGCCAAGTGTGATTGGACACACAAGGAATCTGTCTTGGTGCATACGCTCTCAGTATACATAAAAGAAAAGATACGTGTCATGGGTCCGCCATCACTGGTTTAATTAAATAAGGCAAGCAAACATGAAAAGAGTTTTAAAGTGAATGCAGCAATTTGCCAGTGACCCAACATACCACAAGTTTTGTTTATATACATAATTTTCAAGAAGCCATTTGCCACTCCAAATTTGTGAAATATTAATGTACTTTCAATGTATAATATTCCTTCAGTCTATAAAATTACCTAGATAATCAAGTAAATAGATTCTATATAATCTGTTATCTTTTCTAAATACCAGCATGCTATTTCAACCATAATTAACCGGGCCGGTTTAGCTCACACTGGTAAAGCCTGTTATTAAGAACACAGTAGCCTGCAATTACTGCAGGTTCGAGCCCGGCCCAAGGTTGACTCAGCCTTCCATCCTTTATAAGGTAGGTAAAATGAGGACCCAGATTGTTGGGGGGGCAATAAGTTGACTTTGTAAAAATATACAAATAGAATGAGACTATTGCCTTATACACTGTAAGCCGCCCTGAGTCTTCGGAGAAGGGCGGGGTATAAATGTAAAAAAAAAAAAAAAAAAAATTATCTGAGACACCCAGAGAGAAAAGATAAAATAACAAGTAAGATCTTTCCAAATCAACTTTGCTAAACTGGAAAATACCTCAGATAGTTAAAATGATTTTCAACTGTGAACTGTAGACTATCAATTAGAATTTTCTAAGCAAGACATTTAGTCCTTTACTTCCTTCTCCCCAAAGAAAGAATATTTTAATTATACCTTATTATCAAACAACCTAACAAGACCTTAACTTTATTGATCAATGGTCCTCATAAAACTGATACATAACATAACATAACATAACATAACATAACATAACATAACATAACATAACATAACATAACATAACATAACAACAGAGTTGGAAGAGATCTTGGAGCAGTGGTGGGATTCAGCCAGTTCGCACCACTTCGGGAGAACCAGTTGTTAATTTTCTGAGCAGTTTGGCAGACTGGTTGTTGGAAGGAATCATTAGGGCAGAGAACCGGTTGTTAAATTACTTGAATCCCACCACTGCCTTGGAGGTCTTCTAGTCCAACCCCCTGCCCATGCAGGAAACCCTACACCATTTCAGACAAATGGCTATCTAACATTTTCTTAAAAATTTCTAGTTTTGGAGCATTCACAACTTCTGGAGGCAAGTTGTTCCACTTATTGATTGTTCTAACTGTCAGAAAATTTCTCCTTAGTTCTAAGTTGCTTCTCCCCTTGATTAGTTTCCACCCATTGATACATATTAATGTTTCTAAAATTAATTATTTGCATGGTATATGATTGTCATAATAAAGTATTGAGTTTTGACAATGATGATGGCATTAGTGAAAAACACTGAAATATGAGTGAAGTACACTTTTTTGACCTATAGAACAAAAAAGTCGATTCAATCTCTTCTAAGACCACCATAGTTTTCAAGTAGTCTGCAAAAAGGTGGAACAGAAATGCTGGCAGAGGAATTTTTGTTATTTGCAAAAACCTGAGGGGAAAAAAACACAATACTGGCAATATTCATAAATCAGTGGGAGAACATTTAAATCTACCCAAACATTCTGCTCCTAAATTGTATGTTGTCATTGCCCAACAACTAGATTTGAAAAGTAAATCTCTAGCATAAAGTAGCTAAATTAGAACTATTTTTGTTTAAACACAGAGTTAGAGTTGAATGTAGACAATTTCTTGTCTTAATAAAGATATTCATGTGATCAAATGTGCACCTGCAGCAACAGGGGAAGAGTATTTTGCCAACTCAGAGCCTTCACAGAAAGAGGGACAGATTAAGAAACAGTTCAAGTCCTGAGCTGGATGGGAGAAGCGGGAAGAGGTTCAGGGTAACCACATCCTAAAGTTATGAGCCCCCCATGGCGCCTTGGTTAGAGTGCAGTACTGCAGGCTACTTCAGCTGACTGCCGGCGGCCTGCAATTTGGCAGTTCAAATCCCACCAGTCTCAAGGTTGATTCAGCCTTCCATCCTTCCAAGGTGGGTAAAATGAGGACCCAGACTGTTGGTGGGGAGGTCAATATGCTGATTCTGTAAACCGCTTAGAGAGAGCTGTAAAGCACTATATTTATTATTATTTATTTAATTAATTAATTAGATTTTTATACCGCCCTTCTCCCGAAGGACGCAGGGCGGTTTACAGCTGTAAAGCGGTATATAAGTCTAAATGCTATTGCTGTTGGTTTGAGCTCCAAGTTTTTAGTGATTTGGTTGCAAACGTTTCGTCCCCATTTGAGGATACATCTTCAGTGTGTTTTGGATTGTGCTTGTCTGAGGGCATACTGGCCTTTAAATACCTTTCTAAGTCCTGGTCTGATTTCGGGTTGTGTGATTGGCTGGCTGCAGTTGCTGAATAGTCCTTGGTTTTAAGTACCATCTGTATGATGTAAATTAGTGCTGGTGTTGTTTGGATGTCTTCTGATGATGTCATGGTTTGGTTTCAGATTGATTTGATCAGCTATGTGTGACGTGGTCCAATTTCTTGTGATCTGTCGAGGCCAGGGCTCCCCTAGGTAAGCACAATCCAAAGTGCACTGAAGATGTCTCCTCTAATGGGGACGAAACATTTGCAACCAAATCACCAAGCTTGGAGCTCAGACCAACAACATAACTACCAACCTGAGCTACTAATATTGAAAGACATTTCAACACCCGAAAGTCTCTCAGGATATATCTAGTAGATTAGAAAGTTATAGCCTGAGTTTGGCAAGATTCTGTCCATTAGATGTAAGCAAATAAAAGATTGGACTTGATTGGATCTCACTGTCCCATCTCTGGGGTTGGCCCTGTCAATCCATTAACACAGAAAAATTGAAATAGTTCTGGTCATACAACGCAGAGTTGCACAATGGGATGTGCCTATTCCAGCCAACCAAATCCATATCCAAGATAAGTTTTCCTGGTTCGTGTTTCACAAGAAACATTTAGCATTCTGTGGCAACAAAGCATTAACTCTGAGCTCAGTGGGCTATTTCATCCCTTATCCATATTGTTCCTAAATTTGTTTCTATTTCTACAAGATCTGGGATACTTCTAAGAGTTCTGATACTTCTCTCATGCAATGACCTCACTGTTTTGCTTACACCAAGTTCAATATTTTGAGAACCAGAATCAATGATACATTAATATATATTTGTCATACATCTCCCTGTTACTTTTAATTTATGTACTAATTAACTTTATACGGTAGGTACAGTAAGAGGTCGAAGTTAAAGTACTGAATGTTAGGGCTGAGCATGTTTCAAAAATGTTCAGAAGGTACATTTTGGAACATATGAAAGCAAGGTAGCTGTTTTAAGGAACCAAGTATTTCACAACAGCCGTGTGTTATGCAATTTATAAAGTAGCCACGTTATTTTTCAGATTAACAAAGAAAGGTGATAAAAGTGTTATTCAATATTCAACAATTAAAACATATAAGATTGATTAACTCAATCCAAAACAGGCAAGGTAAAACTTTTACAGACTCTAACGTGTATCACAAATGTCAGGGAAGGCAAAGAATTTCAAGAATATGTGTTGAGCCCCACAGGGGGAGCAAACAAAGGAAACAAGTTCATATTATTTTCAAGAAGGCACAGTTAAAACTGTGATAAAAACATAATCTTGGAAACGCTAAGAGTAAAGTACAGGTAGTCCTCACAATTGAGCCCAGAATTTATTTTGCTAAGTGAAAAATTTGTTAAGCGAGTTTTGCCCCATTTTATGACTTTTCATGCCACCTTTGTTAAGTGATCACTGCAGTTAAATTAGTAACACAGTTGTTAAGTGAATCTGGCTTCCCCATTGATTTTGCTTGTCAGAAGGTTGCAAAAGGCAATCACGTGACCTTGGGACGCAGCAAGGGACATAAATATGAACCAGTTGCCAAGCATCTAATTTTCATCACATGATCATGGGGATGCTGGAAAGGTTGTAACTGTGAAAAACGATCATAATCCCCTTTTTCAGTGCTGTTGTAACTTTGAACAGTCACTAAATGAACTGTTGTAAATTGAGGACTATTTGTATTAGGTAGAACCATTCAGTAGTGAATTCATTACAATTAAATAATTTTCTAACGATGATTCCCACCCAGCTGTGCTATCTCTTCTCCCCAAAATGTGCTTTTCTTCCATTTTCTTCCCACAGTCTCTCACAACATGCCACTACAGAGAAGTCCCCTTTGTAGATTACTGTTATATATCACTTCCCTCTATGTAATTTACTGAAAGAAGGAACAGGACATTTTCTCCTCTCCATGTAACTTACTGTTAAAATGGAGTGATCATTGTAAAATACCTGAAAATCTGGTAATAAAAAAACAAGAAAACTTATGCTCAATTGTCCATTTGGGTAGGAGTGAGGAATCATTTAAAATTCATTTTACTTTGAATAACTATGTCAGTGGTAGTCAACCTAGTCCCTACCGCCCACTAGTGGGTGTTCCAGCTTTCATGGTGGGTGGTAGGGGTTTTATCCGATACTGAAGCACTTTCCTTTTTTTTAATTTAATTGACTTATTTTTAAAAAATCATAGCATTATTTAAAAACATTTTCATTAGGTTTTAATAAAATTCCCTGTGACAATTTAAATTTCTGAAAATATACTATTTGTATCGCCCACGCATACGTTTAGTTCACGTTATGTAAGTGATGCGTGAGAGGCATGCGCAGACGATGATACACTTTATAAATCACCATTACTGTGGAACCGGTGGGTGGTTAGAAAATTTTACTACTAACAGAGATACAAAAGTGGGTGGTAGGAATAAAAAGGTTAACTACCCCTGAACTATGTTAACCACACAGGATTCAGGAATGTGATCCCACTAAATAATCTTCATGATTGCTTAGATCCATTCATTTCCTCCAAAATCAGTTGCAGATATGTATATCTTAGCATCTACTTTAAATATACAATATATGTGGCAACACAACTGTTATGTTCATGAATCTAACCATAATAATACAGGCCTCTGAAATGAGGAATCCTGCTGGAATAGACCAAAAACATATCTAGAATAGCATCTTATTTTCCCACAATAGCTAAGTTCTAGAACTTTGGAAGTTTTTAACCACACCCATGGGGAAAAAAATAAGATTAGCATGCTATTAGATTTTCTGTTCTCCATCAGTTCATAAACTAGCATCAGTTCCACAAAACAAAACAGAAGACAAGACATGGGAGAATATGATGGTTGGAGATTTTCATGAAGGTCAACACTTCTTCAAACTTGCAGCTCTTTCTATCCTAGTAGTGAAGGAGTCAATAGGGATATTTTGGAAAGAGTCTATCCTTCTATTTCCCAATAGATTGGATCAAATTAGCTTAAAAAGTTAATTCTGTGGACTTTTCTTTCAACACAGAGCAGTACAGTAGAAACCTTCAAATTTCTAGGTTCTATCATATCGCAAGATCTAAAATGGACAACTAACATCAAAAACATCATCAAAAAAGGACAACAAAGAATGTACTTTCTGCACCAACTCAGTAAACTCAAACTGCCCAAGGAACTGCTGATTCAGTTCTACAGAGGAATTATTGAGTCTGTCATTTGCACCTCTATAACTGTCTGGTTCGGTTCTGCAACCCAACAAGAAAAACACAGACTTCAGAGGAAAATTAGAACTGCAGAAAAAATAATTGCTACCAACCTGCCTTCCATTGAGGACCTGTATACTGCACGAATCAAGAAGAGGGCCGTGAAAATATTTACAGATCCCTCGCATCCTGGACATAAACTGTTTCAACTCCTACCCTCAAAACGACGCTATAGAGCACTGCACACCAGAACAACTAGACACAAGAACAGTTTTTTCCCGAAGGCCATCACTCTGCTAAACAAATAATTCCATCAACACTGTCAAACTATGTACTGAGTCTGCACTACTATTAATCATCTCATAGTTCCCATCACCAATCTCTTTCCACTTATGACTGTATGACTATAACTAGTTGCTGGCAATCCTTATGATTTATATTGATATATTGACAATCAATTGTGTTGTAAATGTTGTACCTTGATGAACGTATCTTTTCTTTTATGTACACTGAGAGCATATGCACCAAGACAAATTCCTTGTGTGTCCAATCACACTTGGCCAATAAAATTCTATTCTATTCTAAAGGCCAACCACAGCATCTAGAAAAAGGCAGTTATATTAAGGAGGTACAAAGGTGAGCATTCCTCCTCACATGCCCCAAAGACCTTGGTGACTTTAAATTTGAAGCATGCAAAACTCTATTAGCTGTGATAGTGTGATGATAAGCCCAAAGATCTCCAAAAGATCACCCAAAAAATGTCCATCCTTCAACCTGTCCCAAACATCTCTTTGGTAGCCTTACAAGTTGTAGGGAAGACCTCCCTCATGCCCTCTTTCACAAACTGACTTGGGTTCCATTCTGACATTCAAAGATCTCCCATAACCTTTCTTTTAGCATTTGCCTAAAAGTGCAGATACAGCTTGAAGAAGGGCAGGGACCTATCTGCTGGACTTAAGACCCCTTGTATTGTTCAAATCTTCTCCTCTCCCCCATGATTTATAACTCCACCCCACTCCAACTTTGTCATAGAATAGAATTTTTTATTGGCCAAGGGTGATTGGACACACAAGGAATTTGTCTTTGGTGCATATGCTCTCAGTGTATATAAAAGAAAAGATACATTCATCAAGAATCATAAGGTATACCACTTCATGATAGTCATAGGGTACAAATAAGCAATCAGGAAACAATATCAATTGTCATTGGACCACTATCCTACTAAACCAAGGGTCTCCAACCTTGGCAACGTTAAGCTCCCATTCTGGGAGTTGAAATCCTCCAGGCTTAAAGTTACCAAGGTTGGAGACCCCTGTACTAAACTAAAGGTGTAAGTTTCTGTTCTAAATACAGGTGTGACTAACTCCCAGCCTTTGGAAGGAAAGTAGTCTAGACTCTAGAGGCTCTTCAGCATATCTGGCCCAGAGGGAGCAAGCCAAAATTATGCCAGATTAAATCAAATGGGCCACACCCAGTGGCTTCAGCCAAACTCACAAGAGCAGAAAAGTTCTAGTCTTGTGACACCAACATCGGTCCGCACTGTAGAGGAACCGATTCATTGGATTACAGGACCGCGGAATAAGCTAGATATACAGTACGCAATCAGCTCTTTCCCCGTTTATTTTCACCGGCGTTCACATGCTTAGCGCACCTACACACACACGCCGCCGCCTTTTAAGTTTACACGGGGTGATCTTAGATCAGCTACCATCGCTCGTTCTGAAACGCCTCGTAAGATTTCCACGAAGCGAAAAAAGGAGGCCGAAGCACGTCGAAATGCTCGGAAAGGATGCTTGCAGTGCAGATGTATATGTTTTTTTTTCGCCCCCGATGGGCAGCCTTAAAACCAGACCAACGTCCGATCAGTTGAGCAAACGAGACTTGCTCCTCTGTAAGCGACTCGCCGATTTCAATCAGGTGGATTGCTTAAAAAGGCTTGCTCGCCTCCCCAAACGTAAACCTCTCCCCTCAAAGGCCGTGCATCCTTCTCGGAGCGTAAAACCCACTGACACCCACCCCCACCGGGTTACGTCTGAAGAAAGGTGCGCGGAAAGAAACCGGGAGGTACCAGTGGCTGATTTACCTCTTCCAAGCCGAGGCTGGAGAAATTAAGACAGCTCCCGGGGTGGTGGGGGGGGGGGGAACACATCTATACCGGGCAAGTTTTCGCGTGACGTTAACATAGTCACCCGCTCCATTAACTGAACATTCCGAAGGAAGGAAGGAAGGAAAATTCCTTCTTTCGGAAAAGAAAAAACGATGAGCAAGAAGAGCCGGCGCAGTCAAGGAAGAACGCGATGGGGGGGGGGGGAAATCACTGCTTTCTCAACTCGGTCTCCTAAGTTAAAAAGAAAGGAAGGTTTGGTTGGTATTATTTTACTAGTACCAGTTTTCCATTTAGATTTCCCTCTCGGTTTTGCAAAATGCACAGCCTGTCATCGCAATCACCTCTCCCGCATCCCCCCCGCCCCGTGCATGCAAACATGCAAATCTCTACTAACTCGAGCGGTTTGGGGGCAAACGCGAGAAGAAATCACTCTTCGGTAGCAGCGGAACACAAACCAACCGGCCTCCTACATCAGATCACAAGCAGCAGACCGGCAAAGGCAGCGAGCAGCTGTTTTCTATCAGCTGCCACCCCTCCGCTTATTTTCTTTATTTCCATCAACAAGCGGGAGGGAGGGGAAAAACTTAGCAGGGCTCAATGGCAAACACCACCAGTTGCGCTTTCCAGTTTGCAGAGCAAATCAGCGGAGCGGGGAGACGAGCCTTTCCATCCCCCGCCCGAACTCTCCCTTGGAAAAACTCTCGGCAACAAGTGTCGTCCAAACAGCACCGCGGCAACGCAAAAAAAAAAAGAAGAAGAAGAAGAAGAAGAAGCGAGGAAATACCTTGCCGCCTCACCGCTGCTTTCGATGAGTCCCGGAACTCAGCCGCTGCCTAAAACTCGGCGCTCAGCAAGCCGAACGCACCAGCCGGATAGCTAGATAGATACTCAGCGCACCGCGCACGAGAATTGCGAAGCTTGTAGAGGAACGCAGTTATCTTGAGCCAACCGCGGTGCCGTACCTCTTGGAACGTATCATTTTTTTATCCTGGGGGGATCGATTTGGATTAAAAAGAAAAAAGAGAGAAAGGTGGTTTTTTTACGCTTGTCACAGATCACGCTGTGATGAATACACGCCTCTATGAATACACGTCTCTATTTTCTGTTACTGCCCTGGGACACTAAAATAAGGAAGGCAGGAGACGTTATTTCTCCCCTTTTGCGGAGTTGGTAGCGCCCGCGGGAGTGGGCGTGACCTTGCGAAAGCGTGGACCCGCGGCAGTTTCTTTGCCTGGGGTTGAACGGGAGGCAGCCGTTACCGGCTCGGTGTGGTAGGTACCCCCGAGCGACCAGAGAGGAACTTGCCTTTGGCTGTTAAGCTTTGGAAATAAAACGTGCCGTTTCCTATATCGGCCAAACGTGGAATGTTTTTCCCCCCGACAGGGACACACCAGGCTAATTGCAGCTCATGTCCTTTCAGTTTGGTATTTATTCTGTTTTTCTGGCTCTTCCTTCACAAAAGATAATCTGATGAAGAAAGGACGAAAAATTATTTCGTGGGATTCAGAGGCTTTCCCAGAAAAGCTTTTTAGCGGGAAGAAACCTTGTGCTGCGCATAATTTAAGGAGTTGACAGTTTGACACAAACATACAGTGCTGAGCTAACGCTAAACACACCCCATAAGTACTTACATGTGAATCCTGTCGGGTTTGGGTTGTACAACAAACTGGCTTCATGCTGTGAAATTTTGGTCTACAGTGCTGTGCGAATGTAACCTGCCTTGATTAATTTATGATTCACTATAATGGTAGGTTACACTGAATAAATTATCATTGATTAGATGAGCAATATCATACAAACAGCCGATCTGTAACTATTCCAATGTTTCCTCCTCTTTTTTTCCCTAGAAATGATGGAATAATGAGGGGAAAAACAGAAGGTTACAAATGGAAGATGACAGCATTTGCACACACCCCAAATGAATGTCTAAGTGAACTATGTAGCTGTCCAGAAAGAAGCCTTATCTCTAGAAACATCACAAAAATGTCTCGTAGCTATTAGATCTCTTCTATCTTAGTTTTTTTTCCTACAGTGAAAATTGAAAAGAGTAATGAGAAAACACAGAATTGCAAATAGAGATTGATACAGTCTGATCCTCTGTACAATTCCTTAAATGAGGCTAAATATTTACATATGAAAAATCTCCTCTAGAAGCACTTCCATCAGATAAAACATTTATTGCAAAATGGTCCTTGCAGAATTTTATCAAATAATTAGATAGCATCTTTCATTATATCCCGTTCATATTTCTTTTCTTTTTTTAATTTAAAAAAGTCAACTAAAGAAAGAACAGAAGCATGTGTTTTTATTGACAATGCAAGCATTCTTATCTAGAAGCATCAGCTGTTTAATACAGAAAAATGCAGAAAAGCATCACATGAACCCTTGCAAAACATTTCATGAATGAAACAGGATAACTTAAAACTGTTAAAACAGTTTTCAGTTTCCAATTAGTTTCACTAAATAGAAATACTTTTGCCACTTAACACTTAACACTTCAGGGCAATACCCATTGGCAAGCTGATTTATTAATTGCATTTGAGCACACAGACATCTTGCACCAGGTCATGCTGATACAGAATAGTTCTAATTCCCTCTTCATCGCACAGATACCGGTAGCTCAAATACTATGAAAAATGGTCAGAAGAAAATTAATTGTTCTTCATTGAAGGATGTAAAACAATCCTGCAAGATAATTTGGCATCAGGCTAAGAAAATGTAATACACTTGTTGGTTACCAATAAAGGAGAATATTTCTCGCTCAGGGTTGAAATGAGGGGTCCTTGGGGGGTCGCTGAGTTGGTTGTTTTCTTGCACATGTTTCATTACCTAAACTAGGTAACATCAGCACCAGGACTGATGATGTTACTTAGTCTGCCAGAAAACAACCAAATTCGGAGAGCATCAAGTACCCTTCATTTATTGGTTAGCAATAGCACTTCGATTTATATACTGCTTCACAGTGCTTTACATCCCTCTCTAAGATGTTTACAGAGTCAGCATATTGCCCCCAACAATCTGGGTTACTCAGGAGAGCTTGGTGATTAAGCCAAAATTTAAAGCTGGGTTCTCATAATATATTCAAACTATATAGTCAGCCCTTCTGAAAGGCAAAGAGAGTGGGGGTGGCTCTTGCAAGGTGTTCCAAAGGGTAGGAGTCATGGCAAAAAATGCTCTTCTAGGCCTGAAATTCCTTGACCAAAGGGATGGCAGCAAGCCCCACCTGCCAGAAATATGTATATAAACATCCCCAAAAAATAGATAATCAGATGGAATTTTTTGCATAAGTACTTGATCCTGATTACTTGGGTTTCCGGGACATCCCACCATTCAGTCCACATTCACTTCAACAGTTACGTCCTTTGTGCTATTACGTCCTATTCAAGGAAATATGTTTAGAGTTGGGTTATATAGGTAGTCCTTGACTTATAACTACTCCTCTAACAACCATTCAAAATTACAATGGCACTGAAAAAATTAACTTGCAACCAGTCCTCACACATGACAGCATTTCCACAGTCTTGTGATCAAAATTCAGGAGCTTGGCAACTGGCACATATCTACAATGATTGCAGCATGCCAGGGTCTCATAGTGCCCATTTGTGACCTTCCCAGCAAGCTTTTGACAAGTGAAATCAGTGGGGAAGCCAGAATTCACTTAATGATCATGTGATTCACTTAACAATTGCAGTGACTCATATAACAAAAAGGTCATAAAATTGGGTGTGAATCACTTAATCACTTGCTTAAATGCTGTTTTGTTTATATTTTCATAGATCAAAATGATTATACCTGTGAGATGCTTCACTTGTGGTAAAACAGTTGGAAATAAATGGGAGGCATATCTTGGTCTTTTGCAAGCAGAATATACAGAAGGGTATGCATTCTCAACTCCTATATTTTCATAACTATTTTGTAAGATAAGCAACAATTTTATCAATATAACAATTTGGATTGCAGTGTAATATTTTAAGTATATTATTTCCATGCCACTGAATGTAAATGTTGCTAATTTTCTGGTGGCTTCAGTTGATAGCTTGTACATGGTAAGACATTGCTTAATTTTTCCCTTGTAGTGTCCTGTTAGACGTGTATTTCTGAGTAATAATTTAGTTTGTTATATTACCGAAACAGATCAAATAATTTGATAGATTTTAAAATATTAATCTTGTTCCAGCAGCCCCTAATACTGATGTGCTCTTTTTTCAAAAAAGCTTGCTAGTTTTGAAGTCATGTAGTACTATTTTTCAATAATAGCAATTAAATAGCACATTATGTTGAATCCTATTATGTACTATAAAAGCCTGAAAAACATTTCTTCCATTGATCGCTAGTATTTGGAAACTATTGTCTATTATTCTCTTTTGTGCTACATTCACCATTTTCCTTACCTTGGTAGAATTGTCTCTGGTTGCAGTTAATCATGCGGTGATAGCCATTGATTTTTCATTGCAAATACAGAATTGGAAACTATGGATCTACAGCCTGAGATATTATTTTAGCATATTAGTAAAATATTTGCATGATAAATACATTTGATTTGAGTGTATGCCTAAATTCTCTTGCTATTTATTGTATGATTTTAGATTGGCCAAGTGAGCATACAATGCATAATTGAATTCCTCCTAGCAGCAGAATTGTCTGTAGTAACTGTCATCTGACAATCTTCAGGACACTCAAGTTATTGTTAAAATAATTTATTGTAATAAAAAGGGGTCAGGTCACCTGAATAAGCTAGTTGTCCAGAGATGCAGAGATTCTGCTGTATTTCAAAATGTTGCTTTTCACGTACATTGAGTTTCTTCAAACAGCACTGACTAAAAATAATATTGAAGAAAAGAACATAATCATTTCTGCTTAATTGTTTAGCTCCATATTATCAGATGTAGGATTTTTAAAAGCTGGAGGATGGGTTCATAAAAATTGGTATATGAGAATTCTTTTGCAGCACTCAGCTTTTCTGCAGTTTTGGTGGAAATTAATGTGTTTATATGCATTTCTACTTAGAAATAAATTCCTTAGAGTTCAATAAAATCATCTCCATATAAGCTTATACAACTGTGCAGCCTAAGTATGCTGGAATTTTCATCAAAACACTAATAAAACAAATACAACAATTATAATACACCATTAAAATGTGTAAGGATCTATTTTTAGTTTTATTGTTGTTTGAATAGATTTGAGGTTGAATTCTATGAAGAAGCTTTCATTTGATGTAGAAATCTGGAACTTGTTGGGGAAGCTACAGATTGCCGTTTTGTGTTCATCAGTTCTCTGCTTAGATTTTTTAACTTTCACTTACTTGATCTGTGAGTGACTGTTATCTCAAACTGAATGTTAAATGCTATAGATATTTTATTCCTTGCATAAATCCTTACCCAAATCATGAGCTATACAGGTAATCCTTAATGACTGAAATTTTGGTCCCAATGGCTGTTTCAAGTCGAGTATTACTTGTAGTGTCCCATTTAGAATGTAATATTTTCTTACATGTCAAAATATGCAATAATAACACTTGAAAAATGCCAACTATTTTTAGACTATTGCTATCCGTGTTAGTGCCTCTGACTCTGCCATCTGAAAGATGCTAATTAGTCCCTATTGAAATCCTGAATTTATATAAGATAGAAACAAGTAGAATATTTACCTGGAAGGTCAGGATTAAACTGAGATAAGCTGTTCCGCTAAATAGAGGCTGAATAGCTATATCTGATCACGGGGGTTGATAGACCCTAATGAACAAGTATCCATCTAAAACCAACATACAGTTTCCTATCCCTCTATCTGAATGCATCAGAATGATAAAATCAGAGTGATACAGTCAATCCAGGATGATACAGCAAGGTCAGATAGTTGAAATCATTACAAAGCAGTGTTGTGACCAAGGCCCAAATAGTGATTACTAATCACAATTCATTCCTCAACAAACTTATTTTATTAAAACAGCTGAGAATTACCGTATATACTCGAATATAAGCCGATCCGAGTATAAGCCGAGGTCCCCAATTTTACCCCAAAAACTGGGGTAAACTGGGGACTCGAGTATAAGCCGAGGGTGGGAAATGAGGCACCTACCGGTTGAAACCTCCTCCCTCAGCTGAGAAGGCTGGCGGCTCCCCGCCCGCCTCTCACTGCACCGGCAGGGCTTCCCAGCGCCGTCGGTAAAATGTGAAAAGAAAAAACTCGAGTATAAGCCGTATATACTCGAGTATAAGCCGAGGGGCTTAAAAAAAAACAAAACTCGAGTATAAGCCATATAGACCCGAGTATAAGCCGAGGGGACGTTTTTCAGCACAAAAAACGTGCTGAAAAACTCGGCTTATACTCGAGTATATACGGTAATTCATTCTCAGCTTTGTCCAAAATAAAATTCTTAATAACTAATCTGACGGCTTATCACCAACCTTTGATGTCTTTGGCAACCTGCCAAAGGCTTTTCTTGGCAAAAACCCCACAAAGTTCAAGAGACACTGACAAGAAGCGCAGAAATCAATGTTGCTTTCCTACAAAGAACTCAATGGCTCGTTGCTGCTCTTTTAAGCCTTATAGGAGTGGCCAATCATCTTCTGGCCTTACTCCCGAATTATCCTTTTTTCTTTAGCTGCTCTTGCCTTCTGGCAGCTCTTCTCATGGGGCACTAGGAACAGGCTCCTCCTGTTCCTCTGCCTCTCTGCTGTCCGCCTCTGGAGGCTCTGGAGTCCACGCATCACTCCCAGATGGCCCTGGCCCCATTTCTGCCTCCAATGCAGAGCCCTCGTCCGGACCTTCCCCTGACTCCAGGACTGGCCCATTGCCCTCCCCAGCCTCCTCACTGTCCGACTCCGCTGCCAGGTCCGCAGGCTGCTGGTGGACCACAACAAGCAAGTAGTTTCTGCCATACTGCATTTATACTACTGGGGGGAAAAACTAAATGCTTTTTCTTGAGAGTGGCACTATACTAGTAGCATACAGCATTGCAACATGTGCCCTGAAATTAGAGTAGTTATTGGTTCAGGAAATTATGTTTTTCAATCCTGTTCTTTTTATAGAATGGGGATTCTTGCAGGCATATGCATATACATGTGTTCATAGGCAAGTGTGTCTCTCACACAATCCACACAGTGATAGCATGAGGACAGGAATCACCACAATTAGTTTCAGATAAAATTGACAGTCATAGCTTGAAAAGGAGAGGAAGCTAGGAATTACAAAGGATTCCTGTCTTTCTCTCATCATTTGCTCTTCTGATTTGAAAGAGACTTTTTTTGTTGTTCAGAGTCTTTCTTTTATAAATACAATATTGTGCAGCTGGGAAGGAGAAAAAGAGGAAGATGCTGAAAACTGCTAGAAGCCAACACTGTGTGACTTTTGTGATAGAGAATTCCTAAGCATTGGGGTGGAAAGAAAATAAGCAAATCATAGATCTAAAAGTTCCCCACATTTTCTTTTTACATTTTCCTGCAGGGCAGAAGCCATCTTCTACATCTGTCTTGTTAAGAAGATAAGATTTGAAGTAGTCAAAAGCATCTTTTTTCCCCAATATATAGCCTTGGTTCTTCGATCAAAACAGCAGTTCCTCTCACTAGACTATCAAGACACCAGATGTGTTTTTAAGTGGGAAGGCTCAAGGCAATCAAATCAGGCACATGTTTATAAGTAGAAAAATCTAAAAACTAGTAATTGATCCAAGTAGAATTAACAGAGCATTTATGAGGCAACTTCTTTCACAACTTTTCCCCCTAATGATCTCTGATTAGTTCTTAGTTGCACCATCCTCTGCTGCAGATGCTCACATTCTCTTTGTCTCTTTGTCTTCTTCCCTTTGTGGACAAGGCCTCAAATTTGTATTTATTTTATTGGAATTTGATTTAATCATGATGCTTTTCTTTGAAAATACTGTTGCTTTTGTTTGTTCCTAGTGATGCCTTAGATGCTTTGGGTCTGAAAAGATACTGCTGTCGCAGAATGCTGCTTGCCCATGTAGACCTGATTGAAAAGCTCCTGAACTATGCCCCACTGGAGAAATAAATATGAAGAATTTATGTGTACATGAACCAAAGATTTTACAATCCTCAAGTCAAACTGCTGCGATTAGAAATCAGATTAATGATCTGTGGGAAATTCCTCAAGCCACTTAGTATCCCCCAAATAAATGACTTAATATTGAATTTCACCTAGTCAGTTGGGGAGTGTGCTTTTAATTACAGCATGGTTTTTTGTCAGATTCTAAGTATATTAGAATCTTTTGGATTTTCAAATATGGAAGTTTGGGAGAAAAAACTCAAAATTTGGGTTACAGTTAGCAGTTGTAACGAAGTTTTAATAAAAATATGTTGGTTAAACCAGTTTCCATTGTCTTATTCTAAATCTCATTCCTGAATTAGATTAATTGCATTTCAGCCTCATTCAAATCATTGACTTCCTAGCTTTCAGATTTGTGGACACCATCAGGGAACTTTTCTCTCACCAGAATGTCTCTTCTTCATCCTTAATTCAGAAACTTTATGTCTGTCAACCAAAAGATACTGCTATGTTGAATATGTTTCTGCCAGTTCTGAAGTTGGTTTTCAATAATTAAAAACAATTGCTACCAACCTGCCTTCCATTGAGGACCTGTATACTGCACGAGTCAAAAAGAAGGCTGTGAAAATATTTACAGACCCCTCACATCCTGGACATAAACTGTTTCAACTCCTACCCTCAAAACAACACTATAGAGCACTGCACAACAGAACAACTAGACACAAGAACAATTTCTTCCCAAATGCCATCACTCGCTAAACAAATAATTCCCTCAACACTGTCAAACTATTTACTAAATCTCCACTACTATTAATCTTCTCATCATTCCCATAACCCATCTCCTTCCACTTATGACTGTATGACTGTAACTATTGCTTGTATCCTTACAGTTTATATTGATATTGATAGTTTTCTGCTGCTTATTTGTACCCTATGACTATCATTAAGTGTTGTAAGTGTTGAACCTTGATGAAGGTATCTTTTCTTTTATGTACACTGAGAGCATATGCACCAAGACAAATTCCTTGTGTGTCCAATCACACTTGGCGAATTAAAAACTCTATTCTATTCTATTCTATTCTATTAGAGTTGAGCTGGAAATCAACTTGTATTTTCTGTTTTGGGATCCTTTGAGGGAACTTAGTAAATAAAGATGTGCTTGTTGCCAAATAAACCTGGAAGAAATAGTACATTATTCATTTTACAAACTGAAGAAAACAAATATGTGATTAATTCAATAAGAGGTAAAAGATGTTTTCCTATTAGCCAGCAAAACTCTTTTACTGTAGATGTTTTCAATCACTATGAGTACTGCTATAGTGCAAGTACAATTGAAAACCGTATTTAGAGAAAGACATTTTGGACTGTAGCTATCCAGGTCTGCTATAATGGCCTTGAGTTTCAACATAGTACAGTGACATTTTAGAGATGGCAAATGGCTTAGAGGAATTGATACTTATTAATTTACAGAAATTATTCTAACTTGTTATCTTTTAAAAAATAATACTTCCTGCAAAGACAGAATGTTGTTTGTTTGTTTACATTTATACCCCGCCCTTCTCCGAAGACTCAGGGCGGCTTACAATGTATAGGGCAATAGGGCAATAGTCTCATTCTATAATATAAAGAATAAAGTTTTCCTTTTTTATATTATCTTCAGCAAGCCCAGACCACGTAAGAAAAGTCATATAATAAAATTTTAATAAATAAAACTAAAAATACAAGAAAAGCTTGCTTCTCTACACACTGCCATCAGGGATTAGTAAAGCTTCTCTGGAATAATAGTACTAAGGATTCGATAAAAATGCCAAATCCAGTCTAAACATCTGGCTGACTACAACCAACCACAGCATAATTCAATTCATCTCAAGGCAGTGTACAGCGGATGACAAACATTAAAAAACCAGGTACAGTAATAACTGCATAGCAGGGAAATACAGAGGAAAAAATATCAAGATTATTTTGTTCACACACCCTCAAAATATCCAAATCCCCTTCATCTAATAATAAATGCGAAACATGCCAAAGGAAAACTGCTTCCATAAACCAATGGTACATTACATTAAGGAGCGTATGGTCCATGTACCTTGCTGAAACTAAGAAAATCAATCTAGGCAGTGCTTGAGTTGGAAATAATGTAGCAAATCCATATATCGTGCTTTTGTGGCATGAACATAATAAATGAAGTAACATCATTCCAAGGGGTTTGATATGATATGAAAAGTTTCTTATGCTCAGCTTCATAATTCAAGAAATTATGCTTATGTAGCTTGTCCCAAAAAGACCAGCAAAGACAGGTGCATATTTCATTACTTTAGCTATTTTCAGTTCCTTGTGGAATCCCATTTTTTCCAACACACTGACTAGTTTTATCAATTTGCTTTTTTTAAAAAAAACTATTCTTGAAACATTAAAAAACTTCTAAGCATTATTCTCATTCCCTCCTGCAAATCTTTACATGTTAACCTTCCATTTTTTCATTTAGTACTGGGATGCAAAATATTGTTTTTTTATCCTCCAGTCTTTAGCCATTTAAAATGTTCTGTTATATTTTAAACTGCATGTTGAATCCTAAAGCAAAGGGCATTAAGTGATTAATTTTGGCATTTGTGTTTCATGGTTGGCTGGAGAGCTTATGTTTTTGTAAGCTTGTAAATTATCTAGGAAAATAGCTTTTTTTAAAAAAAATAACATTCTGTTTCAAGCCTCATGCTTCTGGAATCCATCAAGTTACTGTTCCTTTGCTTTTACCCCTTCAAAGTTACATTTTTAGGGAATAAAGTCGCCCTAGTTCCAGGTGCTACACTTGAGGGATTTTTTTCAGAATCTATGCCTTCCAGAAGAAAATTCTGGGTTTTTCTGCATTTCAGCGTTTCACTGAAATGGTCTCCTCTATTTTATCCTAGGCTATATTGCTAATACCATACAAAACTTCTGTGACAACACCAGAAGGCATCTAGGTAGTTTAAGATGCTCACTTGTGCCTATCACACTGAAAGTATTACATTTTGATCAAGGGATTATGTTCATCTTTACACCTTTTGTTTGCGTCTATCTTATTTTCTTCAGCCCCACTTACACTGAAACTGTAAGTGGGGCTGAAGAAAATAAGCTATACGCAAATAAAAGGTGTAAAGACAAACATAATCCCTTGATCAAAGTATAACACCTGATCCAGCACAGTGGGATAGATTAGCAGTTCTCAAACATTAAATCTCAGGACTTCCTCTTCATATTGTTTAAAAATGAATGAGGAAAGAATGTTGGTTTATGTGGGCTATATCCATAAATATTTACTGTATTAGAAATTAAAACTGAGAATTTTTAAAATTGTCCTCATGTATCCTTGAAGGTGTCTCCAACACTTAACTGCACCAAATAAAAAGTTTGATTAATCACTATATGTTTTGTTAACCATTCCTCTCCTCTACCTTTTAGAGAGCAAATGCAGTACTACTGTAATAAAGGGAAAATTTTACCCTCTTGAAATGAAAAATCTATTAATTGATTGTCACATGCAACCCCTATTGTCAAAAGGGGTGTCCCAATTTTCTTTGCTTTATTCAAAATTAAAGTGTAATCCCATGATTTCAAGGATAGTTCTATTGTTTTTGCTGCCACAAGGCCATTTCCATCTTTTTCATTTTTCTCCTATATTTATTTATAAATATTTAAGGTAAAGTGACTAGGAAGAATGTGGGAAAGGTATAAGACTAGCACAGTTTGTGTGTGTGTGTGTGTGTGTGTGTATGGAAGCTGCCCTGCTTGCCATCCCCAATACTAAATATATACTCATAAATCTATCCCTTTGACAGATGGAGGTTTTTCTAGGGACTATGACCTTCCATCCAATCTCTCTTTCCACCCACACTTCCCAAATCCCTCTTCATAATTCCTCCCAGAATATAAACTGGGAGGAAGTGCTCTGTATTGCCACACTTTGATGATGTCAAAGTGTGTATACACACTTCGATGAGTTGTAATACCCAATACCCAATCATCATATATTTACACCTTATGCTTAGCAATTATGCAACTTGTTTCTTTTTTTCCCCCCCAGTGTGATGGGTAAATGATAAACCATGGATTTTCATTGTTCTAAAATGAACTGACACCCACATGAAACCAAAAACAAATGCATAGTTATATGTAGCTTGGTCCTGTGTCTGTCAGTCTGATCTCTAAACAAATTCAGAAATAGGAGCTTCACTGTAGAGGAATTGTTCACAATTTGGCCTCCTGAGTCTGTACTCCAGCTAGAGAACAATTAGCCACTTAGAACAATTAACAATTAACAGTAAGAACACTTAACCAGTGGAACAGCTTGCCTCCAGAAGTTGTGGATACTCCATCACTAAAAACTTTTAAGAGTCTTGTCTCAAATTGTATAGGGTCTCCTGCTTGAGGAGGGGGTTGGACTAGAACAGAGGTCTCCAACCTTGGCAACTTTAAGCCTGGTGGACTTCAACTCCCAGAATCCCCCAGCCAGCAAAGCTGGCTGGAGAATTCTGGGAGTTGAAGTCCTCCAGACTTAAAGTTGCCAAGGTTGGAGACCTCTGGACTAGAAGACCTCCAAGGTCACTTCCAACTCTGTTAGAAATGAAAGCTGAAATGATGTCCCTGTAGGTGGTGAAACTGGGACAGTGACTGAATATGTGAACAATGCTCTCATCAAGTTGTGCATCACACCAAACACCATAGGTGTACATAAGTGAGAAAAAAAGAAAACAATTTGGAAGTTGTAAGACTATATTGTTAAGAACCATGCACCTGACAAATTTCTCCAGATTATACAACCACAAAAATTATTCTGACTTCAGATACAATCTAATATAGAAAAGCAGTCTCAGGAAGTACTCTGTGTACTGACAGTGGTCTTCAGCTGGTCTTCATCAATTTATTGTACTTTACCTTGTCCCCTTTTTTGTACTGTCCATGGGGAGGAAAGCTATGGCAAATCTATACAGCGTACTAAAAAGCAGAGACATCACCCTGCCAACAAAAGTGCGTATAGTCAAGGCTATGGTTTTCCCAGTTGCAATGTATGGCTGTAAAAGTTGGACCATAAGAAAGGCTGAGCGCCAAAGAATTGAGGCCTTTGAACTATGGGGCTGGAGAAGACTCCTGTGAGTCCCTTGGACTGCAAGGCGATCAAACCGGTCAGTCCTAGAGGAGATCAACCCTGACTGCTCTTTAGAAGGTCAGATCCTGAAGATGAAACTGAAATACTTTGGCCACCTAATGAGAAGGAAGGACTCACTGGAGAAGAGCCTAATTCTGGGAAAGATTTAGGGCAAAAGAAGAAGGGGATGACAGAGAACGAGGTACTGGATGGAGTCACTGAAGCAGTCGGTATTGTGATCCGTCAGCAGCCTACAGAGCTGTCAGTGGAATCGGACTGCGATGAGCCTGTTCCTAATGCCTGCATGAGACGAGCTGCCAGAAGGCAAGAGCAGCTCAAGCAGAGAGGACACCTCGGGAGTAGGGCCAAGAGATAATTGGCCCCTCCCATAAGGTTTAAAAGGAGACCAGCATTGGTGTCTCAGTTTGCCGGAAAGCAACATTGCAGCTGCACTCTTTGCTCTGTTCTCTGCTCTGTATGTTTATCAGAAAAGACCTTGGCAGTTATCCAAATTGAACCAGGTTTGAGATAACCAAAGACTGTTTGTTTGTGAAGCTGTTGTGCCTTGTCCTCCCTCCTCTCCTCAGCCGGGCCCCTCCCTCCTCCTGCCGGGCCTGCTATCAGATTCAGAGTCTGATAATGAAGAGGAACGGCCAGGCATGCCTCCAGCCCCCAGCCCTGGTACCATGCCCAGACAGAATGTCAGGAATGAACAAACAAACCTCACTCCTACAGCGTGTGAGCATGAAGCCAGCCACGTGCTAGAATTGCCGGCAGCAGATCCGGAGGAAGGGAATTCATAGTGGACGGATCCCCGCTTCCGGAGATCTGAGAGGCGACGTCAGCAGAAGGAAGGGAGGGGCAGGCCTGGATAAGTGCTGAGTCATGGAGCCACACCCCATGTGGCTGCTTTTTGGCATTCTGCTTTTTGAAGGATCTGCTTTTTGGCATTCCTTGAGTCAAGCAAAGTCTCATCTGGTTTGCTGAAGTCACACCTTGGATTCCTGCCTGCCCTGAGAAATGTGAAAGGAATTTGGCAAAGCTGCAGAGGCTTCGTGGCCACGCTTGATACAGACTTTCCAGACCTGGTCGTCGGAGGGGGAGGGGCACACGACAGAAGCCTTTGTTTCATTTTGAGTTACCCGGCACTGAGAATGAATTAATTCCCAGCTGTTTGAATAAAGTGTATTTTTACTAAGGACTGCATTTGTTGCTACCTGCTCGAGTCTGGGTCACAACAGTCGGCATGAGCTTAAATGGACTCCAGAGGATGGTAGAGGACAGGAAGGCCTGGAGGAACATTGTCCATGGGGTTGTGATGGGTCAGACATGACTTCGCAACTAACAATAACAACAACAACAACAACAACAACAACAACAACTTGTCACCAATAGGAAGGTAATATGGGATGTGTTGTTCTAGCTCCTTCCCCAGACTAACTGCAAGGAGTTAGAACTAGGGCATCCTACTATTACTGTCCGTTCAATGTTGACCCATTCAGTAAGGGCTCCATTTATTTTCACATGTGCTCTTCTTTCATCATATGCTATTCTTGCTCATTCAGTAACTCAACTTCCAATCCAATTGATAGCAAAACATTCCTATTTCAAGCTTGTTCCTTTTCTCATATCCTTCCTTTCACTCAAGAAATGTATAAGAGTTCACATTCATGCCTACGTTTCCCAATCATCTGCTGAAGAGCAAACATCTGGCCTATACACCCCATATTCAGACTAAAGCCCCTCTACTTCTCCCCAGTTTTACTCTCCATTTCCTCTTGTACAGAATTCACTTCCCACGGTACTATGACAAACTAGCTGTTTTTGCCTTCACTCATGCAATCTTTCCCTTTCTTCCATTTATCAGGCACAGATGTGATCTTCACACCTGCACCTTTCACATTTTTTTCAGTACACCATCAGCCCCTGCAGCTTCCGCATTTTGCATCATGCTCACAGAAATGTTTGCTTCCTTTTCATCATTTTAGTCCCATTCTTTTATATACCACTATTATTTCCATGGAAATCATCTTGTAGTATTCTCTTACTTCAAATTTTACTATTATTTCCATAGAAATCTTCTTATAGCATTCTCCTGCTTCAAATTTCATTCCAATTTGCTTCACTTTCTCATTTTGCCTTCCTTTAAAACTATTTTATTCCCAAAAAAGTAACTGCATTTTCTCTGTTTGTTCTACCTTGGTCTACATTCTTGCAGCCATATTTCTCTCTGCCCTTTTGTAATATCTTTCCCTCATCCTCAGTTTTGCAGCAATCATTGTTACCTGTGCATTTTTTTCTTCTCCACAGCTTTTTCACTTCATCATTCCCCTAAACATTATTTTTCATACTTCCTATTAGCATACCTTCAAACACTTCTTGGCAATCTGTTATATAATTATTTTCACTCTGCTCTGAACAGTTTACACATCTTCTTTCTTTGCATATCCACTGTCCATTCATTGTTGAGAGAATAACCAGTCTTCTAATACATTTTTTAAAAAAACAAACAGGTTTATACTTTCCTATCTGCTTCCAATCTATTTTACTTCTTTTAATCTGTTTTATTTTACTTATTTTGTTTTCTATGTTCTTTCCCTCTCCATCCATTCTCCACATGATCAAATCCCCTCTAAAAAAAGGAAGCCTTTCTCACGTTCAAAGCCCGCTAATATTCTTGCATTGTTCAATAATTCTCTCACTTTTCCATCATAAACCATCAAATGAATTGTCTTTTTTGAATTCATTCTTTGTCCATGTGTACAAATGAGTAGATTTATACTTAGACCACATATTCAAAGCCAATACAGATTTTTGAAGCAGATGCTCACCTAATGACCACATTTTTCATTCATTTTAATGTCTCCAAATAACCTAATTGCTCTACTGTACTCTTTTACCTTGTTCCAACCAGCCATTCAAATATTTCATTCACACAGACTGTTGCATACTGTTTTTAGCCACTATCACCAATTATTGCAACATAGCATGCAACAATTACCAACCTATGAATTTCTACTTTCTTATGCACCCATAGGATCAAATTCATATTTGCTTCATTTTTATATCTTTTGTTCATAATTAAACCTACACCTTAACTTCCCTGTAGGTTTTTATTGACTCTTTACCCCAAGATCAAACCAAACTTTCATTCAAATTGTATCAAAGACCAAGGTAATTGTAATTTGGTAGGAAAAATGAAGTGATACCTGCATTATGCATAAAATTCTCCAGCAAACTGGAGAAAGTCAATGAAATTGTGTCCTTTTGTAGAACATTCACTAAAATCAGGAGATACATGGAGAAATTTAAAGATATGCAAATATTTATAGAAAAGTGATGGATAGTAGTTATAAGAATGAACCCAAAAGAAGAGATTCTATAAGAATGAGTCCAAAGCAGTGAAAGTGGTTGTGCATAAGAGCATGCTTCTTCCCATTTTGTTATATAAAAATGAGAATTGGGTATGTCAGGAAGAAACATAAAGGAAGTCGAATGCAGAATAAGATACTTCAAGTAGGCCGGGATAGCTCAGGCAGTAGAGAAGCCTGTTATTAGAACACAGAGCCTGCAATTACTGCAGGTTCGAGCCCGGCCCAAGGTTGACTCAGCCTTCCACCCTTTATAAGGTAGGTAAAATGAGGACCCAGATTGTTGGGGGGGCAATAAGTTGACTTTGTAAAAAAAATATACAAATAGAATGAGACTATTGCCTTATACATTGTAAGCCGCCCTGAGTCTTCGGAGAAGGGCGGGGTATAAATGTAAAAAAAAAAAAAAGTATGTGTGAATATAAAAAATGATCAATGTGAAAACAATATTTTGAGACAGGGTGGTCATGCAGAAAGAATGGGTGAGAACTAAATTACAAAACAATACAAGAAGAAAGATAAATGGATTTAAGAGGAAGAGAAAGGCTGGGAAAGTCATATGATTGAATGGACTTGATGAGTTCCTCAAAAGGAAGAGCTTAAAGAACAAAAAGCAAAGCATGAAATAGTGTTTCAATGTTGGACAAGATGTAAGCAAGGGCGGTTTCAAAAACAGAGAGAAGACAGAGGGAGGTGCACGTGTTGATATAAACTAGTTTTAGCAGAAATTTGATCATTTTGTTGCTAAACTCTGATTACATAATTTTGGACCAGGGGGCGGTGATGGTGGAATTTTTAAACATAGAAAGAGGAAAGATCATTCATTCCCATTCTATCCCTAAGTCTTTCCCTAAGGAGAAAAAGAAATTAGAACTTTGAGTCCTTCGCAAAGATATCACCATCCTTTTGAGGATACAATCCACGGCCCATTCTCTATACCAAAAGGGTAGATAGAGTTTATCTCCTTTTCTTATTTCAAGCTTTTCATTTCCTTTATTTACTATTCCTTACCTCAGGTATTCCTGGTCTACCCAAGCTGAGAGAAGGGACTGAGCCAATGAGGGAGGTTGTATTCTGGTCTGTTGTGCCTGAAGGCAGGCAAGCCTTTCCTGCTGGTGCTGGACTGAACCATGCTTGGGAACCAGGCACTGTGGCTCCTCCAAAAACAGCTTCTACAGGAAGCTTAATATCCTTCTGACCATTGCCCATGATGACCTGGCTAGCATAAAGGTGCTTACGTAGTCCCCTTCCCAGGACAGCTCTCCCTTGGCTTTTTCCTACTATATAAAGCAACACTCTAGGTCTTGTGCTAAGTCTTCATTCTCACTCTAGGCAATTGTAGTTTCTAGCCTGCTGCAAAAAAAAAATCCTCACAACAGCTGGCCTGTACACTTGGGCTGCCTGAGGCAGGCATGCAGGCTCAGTGCTGGACTAGAGGGAGCTCACCCAAACCAGCTTTGCTGGCTGAGGGACTCTGGGAGTTGAAGTCCACAAGTCTTAAAGGGACCAAGGATGGAGACCCCTGCCCTATAGTATAATTTAGTATAATTTGAATAAGGCTAGTTTGATGTTTGGCAAAGCATTGGTATTTACTTTAATACTTTGTCCAAAACTTGACATATCAATACTGTTCCTTTTATTTTGAGTGTTACAACTTTAAAATGAACCCATCCTTGATTGCTTGGATCTGAATGGATTCTGCCACTTCTTACATCTGGCTGGTGGGTTTTCTGAATCATTCTTCTAGTTATTACAAGTAGACTTAAGGCACCTTCTAGACCAGGGATCTCCAACCTTGGTCTCCAACCTTGGTCCCTTTAGCTTTGCTGGCTGAGGGACTCTGGGAGTTGAAGTCCACAAGTCTTAAAGGAACCAAGGTTGGAGACCCCTGCTTTACATAATATTGCTTACTCTGGAAGGGGATAGTTGGATGTGTGTATGTATTCAACAATTTTAACATGTTATTTAGGGTTTTACTATGTTGTTTTTATTTTAGTTACTTATAACTGCTTTTAAGCAATATAGATGCCTCGTGGAAAGTTGTTTTCATAAAAGGAAGCTAGGAATTTTATAAATAAAACTGAATGTGTGAGAACTGGCTCCTACAGTATTTGAGTCTTTGGAGTCTTTGGAGAAGGGCGGGATATAAATGCAAATAAAATAAATAAAAATAAATAAAATAAATATTTCTAGCCAGCAGAAGGGGGGAAAGGGGAAAGGAGGGTAGCAGGAGGAAAGCCAAACCATCCCTGCCAATAGATGTGATTTTTGGGTTTTGGTTGCCATCTCTATCCTGAAGAGATGCATTGCATACCCTGATTGTAAGCATCTAGATTTAATTGGACTATCACACATTATTTTATCTTCTATCATTATATGCAAATCACTCTAAATACCTTACTTAAATAGTATCTGCTGCACCAAGGTTGAGGGGAGAAGCAAGAAAGAAACCATGGGAAGTATTTTATGGTTTCTGCTTTTATTCCTGGAAAACAGCAGTATTGTCTTCTGCAGAAGTGAATTAGAATTTGTTGAGCATTCCCTCTATTCCTCTTGCAACAAAAGCAAATAATTTGCTGAATCTAAACTCACAGTGTGGTGCATATATTGATTTTCTTTTTCTAAAATGGAAGTAATTTCTCAAAGCCAGATTTGCTCTTCATTTGCCATTTTGATCATTCAAAATACCTAAGACTGGGATTGATTTACTCAGGAGTAAACACAACTAGAGCTAAACATCCATGGTTTCTTGACTACATGAGTTATTATTCCTAGACCAGTCTTAATCCCCAAATCTGCTACTTGGAAGAGATTACAGAAGGTCCCTATTTAATGGCCCGAATTGGATCAGCAACTCCATTGCTAAGCAAAGCAGTCACTAAATGAGAAATTACCTGACTGCAACTGTACTTTCTGGCTGGAAAGAGACAAAATTAATAAATTTCACACCTTCCACTTTTGTTCCCTTCCTAACCACTCCCCCATCCTTTGAAATGCTCAAGTGCCTATTTTCCAGGGAAGAAATGGCAACCTGAAGACAGATCTGCAAAGGTGGGTTTCAGCAGGTTCTGACCAGTTCTGGAGAACCAGTAGTGGAAATTTTGAGTAGTTCGGAGAACCGGTAGTAAAAATTCTGACTGGCCCCACCTCCATCTATTCTCTGCCCTCCAAGTCCCAGCTGATTGAGAGGAAATGGGGATTTTTCAGTATCCTTCCCCTGGATTGGGGAGGTAATGGAGATTTTACAGTATCCTTCTCTTGCCACGCCCACCAAGCCATGCCCACCAAGCCATGCCATGCCCACCAAGCCACACCCACAGAATTGGTAGTAAAAGTTTTTGAAACCCACCACTGTGAAAGGTGGAACTACTAATCATTGCAGAATGAAGAGCCAGCTAGTAGACCAGCTCTTCAATAGCTCCTCTCTAGACAAGGAGAGGATGTGAGGTTGCCCACAAATACTCCAGACAGTTGCTCTAATAAGGAAACTACAAGACAGTGTAGGTTGAGAGCTCTGAAATGAAAGAATAGCCACCTTGCTCAAACTATGATCAGCACCTTTATGGGTCCTTGGTTCACATACTTCCTTTTCTAATTGTTTTTGGAAATTGTTAACTGCTTTTCAGCTATTAGGAACCTTTGAATTTATAGCATCTATATGTTTTCTTCAATTCTTAGCAAAAGAGGTTTTAAATATAAGATTAAAGACTTTAAAAAAATTGTTTTTTTAATAAATAGAAAAAAGGTGATTAAACATTGATTTTAGAAAATTACACATGGAATAAAGGGTCTGGTAAAGTTGAAATAAGATTTTGGAATTAATTATACAGAATCCTTCCCATGGTGAAATGCTTTTCAAGACTTTACAAATTGGACACTAGAGGGAACTAGAAAGAACTGAAGACTACAACTGAAGGAGAAGAACACTGAAATTCTACTTACAAATACAAATACAGAATGAAGCAAAATAGTTTAACACTGGATGTATTTTTGATCAATGGACCCAGAGGTTAATTCTAAGAATGTCTGCCTCTATCAATAATTGTTTAAAAAGTGTTATGGAAAAGGAACAAGTTTTATCAGACAAGATTGAGACAGATCTAAAAGTGGATTTTAAAAAGACAGCTGATACCTTAATTAAAAGGGAGAACATAAATAGCAAACCAAAAGAGTGAGCCAGATAATTTTGTTATATTAGATTTATAAAAGATGGCTTGTTAAAGCTTTGAAGAAGTTTGTGAAACGGAACAAAAATATTCAATTCTAGCACATTGTTTGAAGAGATTAAAGAACAAGATTGTTAAAAGTAAAACGAAGGAATACAAGGATGGTTAACTTGATCAAGGTTAAAAGATATATTATTAATCTTTTAATGGTATTGTTAATCTTGCTAACATCAGGACTGAAATGACAAAGTTTTAGGATATAGCTTAGAGATGGGATATAAGAAGAGATCCTTTGTTATATTTTAAGAGATAAGTTATTAAAATTGTTTATATTTGTTGTAATTGAGGGGAAAGTCCTATTTTGTTGTTGTTTGTATTAACATTGTTTGCATTGTTCTATCCAGTTTACAGTACTCTTTAATTTTCTTTCTTGCCAATCTCTCTACTCAGAAAGGGAAGGGAGAAAAAAAAGCAAGCAATTTCTATAGGCAATCTCTCTTTTGTCTGACCCTTTCCTGCTGCCAGCATGATCACTTTGCTTTTGATATGTGGAAGAGAAACTGCTTATTCTCTTGCAATCCCATCTTCTCCAATCTCTCTGCTGTTCTAGGTGGGGGGGAGCAAAAACCACAGTTCAGGCACAAGACAATGCGTATTGACTGTAATAGCAATAGTACTTAGACTTATATACCACCTCTTAGTGCTTCACAGCACTCTGTAATGGCAATCACATGACTGAAAGAGGTTGTGGAGGTTGTAAATGGCTGGAAAATTATTTTTCAGAACCATTGTAACTTTGAAAAGTCATTGAACAAGTGGTCGGTAAGCAAGGACTATATGTACAGCAAAGAAGCACTCATGTTGGGAGAGAAACTATCTCAGCAACCCTGCTATTTGTCTGTCAAATAAGTCCCTGGCACTAAAATGGGATACCCTTGTGATAAATGGAGGCAGTCTTAGTTCCAAAACTCTTTCCAGTTTGCAGCTGGCACAAACATTTTCTCTACCATTGAAATGAAAACAAAACTTCTAGAGAGAAAGAAAAGTAAAATTGTCCCCAAGCCAGTGTGACTTGGCAGACTGGGAAGCTGCAAACAAGCTGCTACTTTATCCTTCCCTCCTTTTGTAGAATTGTCTTAATAGTCCCAACAAGTTAATAATGACTAATTTAATTCCACCAGTTTCCAAGGGAAAATTTGGAAAATGCAAGACTCATTTCATCTGGCTACAAGCCTATGTTGAATTAGGAGGGCATGATTACATTTGCTTCCATCTGTTAAATGTTATTAATTATTTAGGGCAGAGGCAGTTTGGGGGTCCTTTCAGATGCTACATTTAAACAAAGATAAGTGAAGAAACCTAAGAATAATCATGGGCAAATGAGGATGACTGGTTACTAAGCAGGTACAGATGGCAAATTAGATATGACAAGAAGTTCAAACCTGAAACCAAAATGATAGCCTTTCAATTGCTTTAACTTCTCCTCAGCTTGGTGTCTCCAACTATGGACTACAAATCCAGAATTGCCAGATAGTGAAAAGGAAACTAGGATATCTTAGCTACTTAATAACTGGACATGAGGTGTTTCAGACCCACATCTTTGCTGCTATTAGAAAGATAGAAAAGTTATCAGTGTGACAAGGTCAAGACAAAAGGTAGATCGAACTGTGAGAGTCTATGTGGGCATCAGGGAGAGAATGTGACTAAAACATGCGTTTGTTGTCAATATAACCCATGGTCTCATATTCCTAAGAGAGGGGTCTGCAAACTTGGCTCTTTTAAGACTTGTGGACTTCAACTCCCAGAGCTGGCTGAGGAACTCTGGGAGTTGAAGTCCACAAGTCTTAAAAGAGCCAAGTTTGCAGACCCCTGTCCTAAGACTCCATTGAGAAGCCTCTTTAATTGTTATACCACATCACAGTTGGTGGTAGTGCTAGAGAGTGGAGAGACTGACTGAACACTCCATCATGCTAAAAAATTCTCTGAACATAGAAAAATATCAAGCCATGGACCACAGAAAGCTAACTTAGACCTTGTTCCCAACAAAGGGGGTGGCTTTTTCCAATCAGCCTCTTTTTGCAGTCTGAACATATGAGTTTCAAAAATATATAGGCTGGACTTACATCTCGGTTTATTGGTTTGTTTTTAAAAAGAATAAACAACCTACTTCGTGGAACTGTTGCTAGAGAAATAAGGATGGGTGGACACAGGAAGTTGTTTTACAAGTTTTAATACTAATTAATAACAGTGCCATCCTACACCAGAATTGAAAACGAATGCCTTGGGAGCATTTGGGAGATGAAAACGTTCCTTAAAATGGTTATGATTTACAAGCCTTCCACTCTAAAAGTGCTGTCTGGTAGCTTGTTGGCAGCCCACCATAAAACATCTCAAGCCACATGGTTTCCTGAGTGCATTAGCAAAATCTTTCAAGCAGTGTTTTTTTTTCCCCCACCGTCCCCTCTGATGTGCACTAGGAGAGAGCAGTGCAATAATGATCAGACTGATTGAACATCCCCTGCATCCAAATCACCAAAAAGTGTCAGCAGAAGGTCAGAAGATGCTTAGATTCTATAGGAAAGATGCTTAAAGAAGAGGACTGTTAATAAGATAGGTAAGAAAAAGCAGCTGTAACTGAAAGATGAGCATTGCAAACTCCTGTGGTTTCTCAGGCTGGGAGCTGTAGAGCCCAATACGAATCAGAGGGCTTTTTGTTTGTCTGTTTGTTTTACAATCAAGTGTTATGCTGAAGACCAAGAAGCAGTGGATTGGTAGCTTTGCAAAGATTTGGGGATTCTCCTTTTTAGTTCTGATGGCTTCTTGCAGCTGGTCCGTCTTCAGCTGAACACATCTCACAGCTGCAGTTCCCCTGAAGCAATTTGGCATGTCTCTAAAACAAGACACAATGAAGCATCTACTAACACAAACCTTCCCTTTGAAGGAGAGGAAAATAATATAATCTAAAGCTTTGGAGAAAAGAAATCGCAATCTGGGTCAAGAGATTAGGCATCTTCTACTTGGAGCTGGAGCTGCTCCCAGCCATCAATTTGGCTCCTCCGCAAAAGGCGAATGGGGTGTGTGTGCTGATGTGATTGCTCTTAGCCAGAGTTTGACTATGATATCCACAGCTTTTACAAATAAAATAAGTTTTAAAATTGTGGGTGCATGTGCTATCTCAAACAGTACTCAGAGATTTTACTCTATACAGTGCAAATAATTCTGGAAGTCATTTGGTGAAAGACTGTGTGGTGTAGCGGTGAATAGAATAGAATAGAATAGAATAGAATAGAATAGAATAGAATAGAATAGAATAGAATAGAATATAATTTTTTATTGGCCAAGTGGCCAAGGACACACAAGGAATTTATCTTGGTGCATATGCTCTCAGTGTACATAAAAGAAAAGATACCTTCATCAAGAATTCTAAGGTACAACACTTAATGATAGTCATAGGGTACAAATAAGCAATCAGGAAACAATCAGACTAGACTAGAGTGAGGGGACCCAGATCTGTGCTGGGTGATCTGGGGCATCTCTGGATTAGTCACTCCATCTAAGCCAGGCAAGGGGAACTATGGCCCTTTTATGACTTAAGGCCTCTCCTTAAGAAGCCTTCCCTGGACCCGGCAATTTTAGCTAATTACCGTCCTGTCTCCAACCTTCGCTTTGTGGTGAAGGTTGTTGAGAGTGTGGTGGCATGGCAACTTCCCTGGTACCTGGATGAAACCGTCTATCTAGACCCGTGCCAGTCCGGCTTCAGGCCTGGGTACAGCACGGAGACGGCTTTGGTCGCATTGGTTGATGATCTCTGGAGGGCACGGGACAGGGGTTGTTCCTCTGTTCTTGTCCTGTTGGATCTGTCAGCGACGTTTGATACCATCGACCATGGTATCTTACTGTGACGGTTGAAGGGTTTGGGGGTGGGGGGCACTGTTTTTCGGTGGTTCTCCTCCTACCTCTCCGACCGTTCGCAGACGGTGTTGACAGGGGGGCAGAGGTCGACCGCTAGGCAACTCACTTGTGGGGTGCCGCAGGGGTCGATCCTCTCCCCTCTCCTGTTCAACATCTATATGAAACCGCTGGGGGAGATCATCCGTGGTTTTGGGGTGAGTTGTCAACTGTACGCTGATGATACTCAGCTGTACATCTCCACCCCGAACCACCCCAACGAAGCCGTTGATGTGATGACTCGGTGCCTTGAGGCCGTTCGGGTCTGGATGGGGACGAACAGACTCCGACTCAACCCATCCAAGACAGAGTGGCTGTGGATACCAGCGTCCCGGCACAGTCAGCTAATTCCATTGCTGACTGTGAGGGGCGAATCGTTGGCCCCCAGAGAATCGGTGCACAATTTAGGCGTTCTCCTGGATGCACGGCTGTCTTTAGAAGATCATTTGACGGCCGTCGCCAGGGGAGCTTTTTATCAGGTTTGCCTGATTTGCCAATTGCGCCCTTTCCTGGATCGGAACTCGTTATGCACAGTCACTCGTGCCCTCGTTACTTCCCGTCTGGATTACTGCAATTCTCTCTACATGGGGCTCCCCTTGAAGAGCACCAGGAGGCTCCAACTGGTACAGAATGCGGCCACGCAGGGGATTGAGGGAGCGCCTCGTAGCTCCCATGTAACACCTCTCCTGCGCAGGCTGCACTGGTTACTGGTGGTCTTCCGGGTGCGATTCAAGGTTTTGGTCATCACCTTTAAAGCCCTCCATGGCATGGGACCGGGATATCTACGGGACCGCCTGCTGCCGCCAGTTACCTCCCATCGACCAGTGCGCTCTCACAGGGAGGGCCTCCTTAGGGTGCTGTCGGCCAACCAATGTCGGCTGGCGGCCCCCAGGGGAAGAGCGTTCTCTGTGGGGGCTCCGGCCCTGTGGAGTAATCTACCTGTGGAACTACGTCTTCTCCCTGATCTTCGGACCTTTAAGCGCGAGCTCAAAACTTTCTTCTTTCACCAAGCAGGGCTGGCCTAATGATAAATTTTTAATTTGAGGGTTTTTTAGTGGGGGTTTTAAGGGGTTTAATTTATTTAGTAACTTTTACTCAGTAATTTTATTATTCAGCTTATTGAATCAGATTTTTAATGGAATATTGTATTTAAAAATTTTTTGATATCTATGTTTTATTTATGCTGTACACCGCCCTGAGTCCTCGGAGAAGGGCGGTATAAAAATATGAAAAATAAATAAATAAATAAATAAATAAATGACTTGTGGACTTCCACTCCCAGAATTCCTGAATTAGCATGGCTGGCTCAGGAATACTGAGAGTTGAAGTCCACAAATCCCATTGTTGCTGTTAACATATTTTGTTCTTATTTGTAATAGACATGGGACAATTGAGCATGATGCTCAGCACAGGCATCTCCAACCAGAGGTATTTTAAAATACACCAGGAGTCCTTCCCATAGATCTCCATCATTTTTTATTTGAATCTCAAGGGAACCATGCTATTAGTGGGAGCCAGACTTTAGCCCTTGTTGTGGATGTGGCTTCCATGGCAAACTGGCTCAGGCTGAATACACATTCCCATGAGGAAGAGGTGATTCTCTGTCATGTATACAAAAGCACCTTCCATTCTGGGACCTAGAGAAAAACTGTAAATATTTGAAACTCAGAAGTAGAATGCCAGAGGCTGTGAACTAGGATTCACTAACGGAGATTAAAGTTGCTCTCCCCAGCAACCTTAATATTAACCACAGGAAAATAGAAAATCTAGAAAAAGTAAAACTCAATAGAGGTTTTGGTTAATATCTTTGAAGAAACTGATAATGCATCAAACCATATGTTTGCATTAGATTTCTCTGTGTGTGCGTGTATGTGTGTGGTGTTGAGTTAAGTCTAATTGGTGTTATTTCTCTGTACAAGTGAGAAAAATTGGGTCTATCAGTTTTCAGTCAAAAAACAGCAGTATTTTGTGGAAAGTTTCTAGCTTTCTACAAAAAAACAAGCCTTTTGTCACAGACCTGTACAAAAGGGATTGGGGAGTATGCCAGTTGAAAAGATAGGTAGTAGCAGCAGGAGCGACCTCTAAATAGGAACCAGATCCAGCATATGATGAGCCAGAGAGCTTCAGGAAGAAGGTATTGCAATAGTGACTTCCACCCAGCCGGACAAGCTGTTCTGATACAAGCTTCCAAGGTACTAATGTAATGTTGAGACAAGGAAAAGTTCAAACTCTTCAGATGACTGGAGTCAGAAATCTCATTCAACCTTGGGTTTACCTATATTTGCTTGGTTTTCCTTGGGAATTTATATAAACCTAGTATTGTGGTTTGTTAATGCCTTAATATGGCATATGCACAGCCAATTCAATCGTATTCATTAAGCCATGCTTAACACTGTTGACACAGTAGGGGGGTTTCCTGACTCTGAAATGCACAGATTTCAATTGTCTGACATATTTTCCTTGTGCTACTCCTGTTTCTCTATGTTGAATGTAATCATAATGCATTCAAAAGCATGAAGTAGGGACATAATAGAAGGAAATTTTGTCTTTATCCCCACTCCAGATTGGACTAGGAGACAAGGGCCTTAGTAAACTAGCAGGCTCCACTTTGTGGATACGAATGAATAATACAATTTAGAAATAGTAACTTCCAGGAATTCAAAGATTAGAAAGTTTTGATACTGTACACCTATGTCAGGGTTTTACAGTAAGCTGTGGTCTGGTTAAATATTTATAGAATAAATCACAATTAACAAATTGTATGCAATGCTTTAAGTCTTCACCTTTATAAACTATAAAGGCTGAGTTTGGGCAGTGTGTGAACCATATTGCACAAACATATGGTTTGCACAATATGATAGAAACAATTGCTTTGTCTATCACTTTACTGCCTTTGGCTAAACATTGGTGGTGTTTTAATGAAAAGAAAAATAACTAGGTAAGTTTAATTGTCCAGCCAGAACTATAAAGCAGGTCTAATTTGAAGGGTTGGGCTTTCTCAGTATAAACACTTCAGTGAGTAAACTCTACCCACTAGCAGAGCACATACAACATATTACACCAGCATTTCTCAATCTCAGCAACTTTAAGTTGAGTGGGCTTCTTCTTGTTGGCTGAGGAATTCTGGGAGTTGAAGTCCAAACATCCTAAAGCTGCTGAGGCTAAGAAACACAGCAACAATCCAAAAATCAATCAGCCAACATTAGGGCTTAGTGTTGTATTTGAAGCTATGCAATCAGTCAAAAATTGAAGGAGCTGTTTATGCATTTACTTTCTTCTTTGTTCTTTTCCTCTAGAAGGGAGTTCATGAGCATTTTTATTAACTCTCCAGCTTCAATAACCCCACAGGACAATCCCCCTCTGCACTCCATCATTGCAACAATTCCAGCCCCCAACCAACTCCCTCACTCCTACTCTTGAGGGCCATGGCAGAGAAGGGCTCTTACCTTGGATACTCATTTCCTAACCTGACAGTAGAAGAACGTAAGAGCATCCTCTTACAACTAGCAGTGTTTCCATCCCTCGCCAAGCCCTGCTTGTTTTCGCAGCCCTGTTACACTCGATAAGTGATGGCTGCTATGTTCTCCCAGCCCCCAAGAGCTTCAAATGCTACTGTTCCAGCCATTCTTCTGGGGCTTTTTATTGCACTATCAGTCACCTTGACACCGCAACCAACAACTTCCTCACCGCAGGTTTTAGATGCTGTTTTCTTGCCTGCAATCTATTCTCCCAGATAGTTAATCGTTTTCTCAGAGAAGGCAATAGGGGATGGCAGCTGGAAACTGCAGAACCTGGAACTTCTCTATTAAGGGGCCGGATTCATATATAGACAATGAAGCTTCTCAATCCAGACTCTGTTTTTTACAGAACCCCATATTATGCAATATGACCTCACACAGTATGACTTAATTTGTGTGAGTCAGACTACAATGCTTTATTCAACAAACTGTGATTAAAAATATTCCTGGCTCAATGCCCTAATGAAGCTTAGCTGATGGAGTTATGCATTATTGTTGTGTATTAATTCATGTATTCATAAAGACATTGTTAAAGACAGGGAAATGTAACAGAAGAAACCCTTGAAAGCCATATGATCTGTCAATCCAATCATTTTTCTCTTAAGCTATGCTCTGTTGTGCAAATTAATGTTGCACTTTTCAGTTTTGGACGATGTGTTGGTAATGGGTAGAGTCATGCTTTTGGAGGAGTAAATTAGTAACTAAAAATTTCACTATGCCAATGGAATTGCCTGGCTGCACTCAGGGCAGTTGAGCTCCTTTCCCCACAAATCTTTCTAAATTCTCAAATATCCCTCATTTGCAAACCCCAATCAATTTGCCTATTGTCTCAAATATCCCTAGGACTGTAGTCCCAAGATAATGACTATCCTGTTTAGCAACTGTTTGAAGTTATGACAGCATTATCACCATTTGGGTGCTTTTCAACCAGTGTTCATTTATAACCAGTGCAGAGTCCTGCAGTCACCTGGTTTCTGTTTATGAGCTTCATAGCCAGCTCCTGACAAGCAAGGTTAATAGGAAAGCTGGCAGCAAAATGACAAATTGCTGTCACACATGTGACCATGTCACATAGCAATAGTTGCAGATGCAATTACAGTCATTAGGTAAAGACTACCTGTAATTCAATGTGTTGGCAAACTAAGAAAACCCATCTAACCATAGACAACTATAGGTAATCATAGTGTGAACACAGCCATTGTGTTTTTCATTCACGGCATGACTATGTTCTAAGCAACCTTTAATAGCTTTGGCAGGTGTTTTGTTTCTTCACTGATCAGTTATTATCACATTATGCACAAATATAATTGGGAACAAGTGAATTCTAACCTGGGCTGCTTGGAGCTCCAGCTCTTTCTGATACGTTTTCAGAAAGTGTAGCTTATGTAAATAAAATGCCAAGCATCCACACTAGGGTTGTGAAATAAGCAAGAAGTGTTCCTTAAAATTCATAGTGTAATTAACGCTGAAGACCAGTCCCTCTAACAAGTTCTGCAGTCCCGGCTATTATTAACTTTACTTTTTCTAACTCTATTGTTTGCACAATAAATTCTACCTCCAGGAAAGATCTATTAAATTAAACCATTAAGCTAATAATGGCTTGAGTGCTTCACATTATTAGCAGGGAAGGCCCACGGCTTAGGCCGGCACTCACTTTGTTTGTTTGTTTTTTCTTATTGTCCGCTGAGTCAGAAAAATATCCTTTGGTTTTAGACTTTGGTAACTGCAACCTTAACAAATGGATCTGCATCTCCATGGTGCATAATTTCCAGGACTATCATAATTAACATCTAATGCTGAATTGTTGTTTTTTGAGCAAAACCAAACCAATAGCAAAATAATTATGGGGTTTTGTTTACTGCCGGCAGAAAATGGAGTTCAAGCATTCAAAAAGAATGGAAAAGGGAAGTCAGGACTGGCAAAGAGACATCTCATTGTTTTGCTTTATTTTGCTTTTAAACCACAATATCCATTGGAAACAGTAATTAAGTGACTTTGGAAAAAAACTCCAAAAAAGGGGGAAAAAACCAACAACAATAAAACAACAACAAAACTAAAGAAATTGTTCCTCTAGCTTAGGCTCATATACAAATTCAGAGAGAAGGACTATTTGAGAGTTAAAAGAACTGGATGCAATTGGCATCCATTAAGAATAGCAGATGAGATAACTCAGTCAAGCTCAGGTCAGTTTACCAGCCTCAGTGCAAGCATCTCTTTCATTGACCAGCTAGAACAGAGGTCCCGAACCTTGGCAACTTTAAGCCTGGTGGACTTCAACTCCCAGAATTCTGGGAGTTGAAGTCCACCTGGCTTAAAGTTGCCAAGGTTGGGGACCCCTGAGCTAGAATATAAGCAGTCCTCGAGTTACGAATGTAATGGAGCCTGCCCATTCCATTTGTAACCAGAGGATTCGTGGGAGTGAATTTTGTACCTTGAACGCGATCACTCCCTCCTTTCACTCACACATTCGCTAACTGAATGTGCAGTTTGTTAAGCGTACATGAGGTATTTCAGGGTGGGGAAGCCCCGGGCAGGGGGGGGGAGCTAGTGATGGAACTAAATGACATAGTCATAAAGTACAATGTTAAATGACTGTGCCAACGTACAACAGCAGTTGCAGCAGTTCCGATTGCCATTAAGTGAAATCCTAAACAGTTTTAGGTGCTGCAACAGCCACACCTTACTACAACGTTGTTGTAACTTTGAACAAATGGTTGTTTAACAAGGACTACCTGCACTTGTTCATTGATTTATTGAGAGAAATGATCCAAAGCTACATATTTGTATGTGACAAAAGTATCTGAATCTTTGCTTTCATTAACTGGTGTGTCCTCTTGGGCAGCAATAACTGTAACTGTAATTGTTTCTGATAACTGTTGATCAATCCTGGATATTGGCTTGGAGAGAAATGTTGATAGGCTTCCACACATCAAATTCTTCCACATTTGTATAGCATTATGATCAGGACACTGACTTGATCATCCTAAACATTGACGAATTTTTGTTTCAACAATTCTTTGGTCATACAACTTGTGTGTTTTCAGTTGTCTTGCTACATGACTGAATTTCTCTTGAGCTTCACTTTATGAACAGATACCCTGTTACTTTCCTGTAGAATTTGCTGGGGCAATTTGGCCGTCCTAGTATCGAGGCAACAAAGCAGGCACAAACTGTGATATTACCATCACCATATTTCAAAGATGAGATGAAGTTCGTATGCTGGAATACAGTTCTGTTCAGTTTCAATTTATTGTGGTCATAGATCAATACAAGTACCAAACTTAACACTTTTCACTCAAGCCAAAAAGTTTTATTTTGGTCTTATCAGTTCACAAAGCATTCTTCCAATGATTTTCTGGCATTTATTTTATTTTATTTTATTTATTTGTCACAACAGTTTATATAAGCATAAGCATAAAATAACTATACGATATATAAGCATATATATAAGCATAAGTATGTAATAACTATACAAAATTGGATACAATCAAGGGAATATTAGGACAGGAATGGTAGGCACGTTGGTGCTCTTATGGTGCCCTTACAGACCACTTAAAAATGGGGTGAGGTCAATAGTAGATAGTTTTTGGTTAAAGCTTTAGGGATTTTGGGAAGAGACCACAGAGTCTGGTAGTGCATTCCAGGCATATCCACATGCTCTTTCACAAACTGTGCACAGGCAACAATATCCCTTTTAAGGAACAGTGCCTTTTTCCTTGCAAGTCTACCACACACACCATTATTGTTCAGTGTTTTCCTGATGATAGTCTCATGAACACTAACATTTGCCAATGCAAGAGACACTTTTAGTTCCTTAGATGTTATCTTGGGGGTTTTTGACACCTCTCAGAATATTACATGCCTTACTCTTGGTGCAATCTTGCTTGGTTGACCACTTCTAGGGAGAGTAACAATAGTGTTGAATTTCCTCCATTTGTATATCGTCTGCCTGACACTGGACTGGTGGAGTTCAAATTCTTTGGGAAATCATCTTGTAATTTTTTTCCAGTCTGGTAAGCATCAACAATTACTTTTGGGTGTCATCAGAAATCTCCCTTGTTTGAGCCATGACACATTTCTAGACATCTATATTGTGAAGATCAAACTTCAAATGTGAATATCAGAATTTCGTTCTTTAAATAAGGCACAACCTCCCATGCTCATTCTTGAGTATCATTCCATCGATCGACATGCCTGACTCTAATTTTCTTTCAGAATGAATTGATGATCATCATAAGCACCAAATACAACTGTAATCAATCCATGGACAGAAGCTGATAAGAATTGGATGTCAAGTCACATTTTCACATTGGTTCCAGGATCAATCATTACCTCTTCCAATGGTCTATGGTAGCCACATGGCTCTGTTCTCAAAAGAAGAGAATAGTTAATAGCTTCATGGCTACCCCACTCCACTGATATGGCTGGGGTCTTCAGTTGATTGGTTTCATAATTCAGTTAAGAATGGGTAACGGATTCTTCCCCCTCCATACCCAAACACATCCTCAAGTACACATGGAGATGTGAGTGATAAGAGAGTTTGATCACTTGATGTGAGACTTCCTCCAATGGCTATGTAAGATCCTACCTGAGCTAACAACTTACACATTTCAAGAAAATAATAGACCAAATAACTACGATCACCTTTTGACAGACTGGAAAATAGCCTCTCTGATCCCAGAGGATCAGAACAATATCAGCTAGTCAAAGCCAGGGGTGGGTTCCAAATCTTGTCGCTCGTGCACGCAGTGCTTCTGTGCATGCACAGAAGTGTCCAGGTGGGTGGGTGGGTGGGTGGAGCCTCCTGCTGCTGCCGCTACTAGTTTGCCCAATCCAGTGCAAACCGGTAGCAACCCACCACTGGTCAAAGCTAACATTCTTCTTCTTTCTTTTTCTCTTATTCTCTTTCAGATGAAATGCTGGAATGGTATGATGGCCAAAGAACTCCAGGCTTTCTTTAATGATGTTGATGCATTTTAATTTAGTTACTAGCTTGGTTACTAGCTTGGTTGCAGCACAAAAACCACCTTAGTCACCATGATGGATGGATGGGAAAAGAGCTAAGGGAAAACTAATTCCCCTACAACTCCCAGCAACTTTCAACACCATCCATCATTGTATGCTCTGGGTGCTATGCTCTCTGCATCAAGAATGAGAGATACAATGTTTGATGGTTCTATTCATGCTTCAGGGAGAAGACTCCAAACGGCAACTCTATAGACCTAATCCAACGATGGCTAACCTTTTTGCCATCGCGTGCCGGGGAGGGGGAAGGTTCGCACGCACGCCTGCCCACACCCATAATTCTATGCACCCCACCACGTGCATGCGCGTGCAACCCCCTCCCCCCCACTCCTGGCACGTGATGGCCCGGTAGGCCCATTTTTCTTTCTCACCTGGCTCCAGATCCTCTCTATGCATCTGGGAAGAGCGAAAACAGCCTTCCCCACCCCCTCGGAGGTCCTCTAGGAGTCTCTGGAGGCTGGGGACAGCAAAAAAGTCACTTCCTGTCCAACCAGAAGTTGGGAAACAGGCCATTTTGGGCCTCCAAAGGGCCTGGGGAAGGGTGTTTTCGCCCTCCCTAGATGCATAGAGAGGATCTGGAGCCAGGTGAGAAAGAAAAACAAGCCTTCCCCCACCCCCCCAGGCCATCCGGAGGCAGGAAACAGCCTGTTTCCCTACTTCTGGTGGACACAGAAGGCCCAAAAATCAGCTGGCTGGAGTTCGCATGCGAGCCAGAGCTGAGCTGGCGTGCCCACTGATATGGCTATGCATGCCACCTGTGGCACACGTGCCGTGGGTTCGCCATCACGGACCTAATCCATAGAGTTTGAATGTTTTGTGGTAATGTGTTGTATGAATCTAACTTCAATACCATTCAACAGATTATGATTAAATAAACCATGGCTCAGGAAGATGCTTCATTTTGTTCTGGGTCTGACGGCATCCAAATTCTCACTGTTAGTTGCCATTTGCAGCTGCAGGCTCCCATCATCTTAGGCTTTTGTGTCAACTATGACCTGACCTGGGCAGACTAACCAGGCCAAGCTAATTCATATTCTCTACATTTCTAAAATGGATTCTTCTAGAAAGCTTTTACACGGGACAACTAAGCAGGACCAGCCCAGTGATGAGTTGCTACGTAGCGGCGGCGGGAGGCTCTGCCCATCTGCCTGGACATCTCTGCATGTGCGCAGAAGCGTTGTGCGCAAGCACACACCCACGAGCAAAATGGTAGCGGCCAAAATTGAAACCCATTAGTGCAGGGGTCTCCAACCTTGGCAACTTTAAGACTTCTGGACTTCAACTCCCAGAATTCCTCAGCCAGCAGAGGAATTCTGGGAGTTGAAGTCCACAAGTCTTAAAGTTACTAAGGTTGGAGACCCCTGCACTAGTGGACTAGCCAGTGGGAAGGTGGCCTGCAGGTATCTGCAATATTCTCCTCTTTGTGGACAATATTCAAATGAGGCGAAAAATGCTGATATATTTGGAGGGGGGGAAGGCAGGAGGAAAAAATGAGCAGACATGGAAATGAAGCAAAATGAGAAGTTATATGTTTCCAATCCTGACCATAGAGCTATGTGTTCACATATTTTGTATAATTGGCAACAATTTTATATTATTTGCTACATTTCTACATAATATGCTTCATTTGTTTTTATTTTGTCACACTGCATTTAATTTGGGCTGTGCTCATAGGTTTTTTTTTTATGTTTTTAGTTTTGCTCTAATTTGATTTTACATTTTCTTCTTTGTTACACTTTTCCTGGTTAGTTCATTTATGAGTATTATTTCATATTGCTTGATGTGTGTTTCCATTTGTAGTTATTATTTGATATATGAATTGTAAAGATATCATTTCTATTATTCACAGCCCCCCAAAGGAAAGTTTTTCCTCAAAATGCATTGGATTGAGACTTGGAATGAAATATATGTGCACTATATTCCTTTCTTTCCCCTATCTAAAATGAGCTAAAATAAAAGTGACATCCAATGCAGTATGGAATCAAAGGAAGCATATTTTGAAATGACCAATATTTTACCATTCTAGTCAGTTTTATCGCTAAAACAAGCAGGCAAGTCAAATATCTTGGAGTGAATACAAAGGAGTGCAATCCAGCCAATTCCATCTACTTTGTACAAACTAACTGTTGGATGCCAAATGCTTTGCTTGCTTTTTTCCTTCTCTTTTTCTCACTTTTCCCTCCTGCCTCCTTTTGTCCATGTTCCCCAGCCTTTCCTTATTCTAGGCAAGAATGCACAGCAATAAAGCAACCCCTGTGGGAGAAAAAAACTATTGGGGGGGGCCCTTCTCCCTCAGATTTGCACTTTCAATAAGAGGGGGCCACAGGGGGATCAGGCTGCCCATGGGCCAAGTAAGGGTGAAGGGAGGGAAAGAAAAGTCAGATCCATAAACAGGAGAGGCCAGGGGGATTCGGGGAAGAGAAGGAGGGGTTGTCATACAGGAACTCCTGATGACTGTTGATGGGAAGAAGATCGATCTATGGGTCCTGAGCATAAAAGCCAGCCGTCAATAGTTTCAGCCCAAACTAGCAGTTTGATAGACTGCCTGGGGAGAGCATATTTGTGTGCAACAGAGAATTCAGTGAAGTTGCCAGGGGCATCGGAGTCTACTACAGCCTGCTGTTTTATTTCTGGATCTGTCTGGGTCTGCAATGTAAGAGGAATAACTAAATGAAAGCAAGTCGTGCAATTGTCTGGCTCCACTGGATTTCCAGGTGTCCCAGCCTCTTAGCTTTTGAGACCTAGGCGGGGCTATTTTCCTGAAAATCCAGACCTGGACTATTCATGGTATTTGCTTACAAAATGTCCCCCTTCTCCCCAGATATGACACATATTTGATGCAAATCCAGGCTGTTTTATATCAGAAAGGCAGGTGTCCATTCTGCAGCTCTCTCAGACATTAAACTGATTAGAAATCCTCCTCAAGATTGGTCAGTGGGAAAATGTTCAGTTTGTAGGGAGATGAACAATCTTCTCTGAGCAAGAAGGTAGCAAATACGCCAACAAACCCATTATATTGTCAAGCATGAAGGCAAATACTTGATATGGGAGGGCTGCTGAAGCAACTATAGCTGCTACATGAGCAGGATACAGGAGAGGCTGTTGACATAGGATGTTATTTTTATCTCATACTATACCAGCATTGGCAACTGATGTACTATTTAAACAATGGCAGAAATATATTTCCAGATTTGTATGGCAAGTTATGAAACCAAGAATTAAATATAAACAGTTGCAAGATTTGTCACTTTTAAACTTCTCTTTTCCCCTGTCTTCCTCCCACCTTCCCAATCTTTTGTTGTGGTTGTTATTTTATATTTGAAATTCAATAAAACTGGTTTCTTTAAAAAGAAAAAAAGATACAGATGATACTGGTGCTGAAAATTGTTGTACCACCTTCTTGGTTAGCTCGTTCATCACTAGGGGATGGATGGATGATGGGACCATCTGACTCACAATTTGGTGGGGATATTGGAACAAGGTGTTGGTGATTTCAATGACAGTCAATGGGATTGAAGAAAGGTCTAGATTCTAGAATCATATCTTAATCCTGAAGTGAGAACTTACCTCCCATAGCAGTGGAGGTAGTGAGACAGAAAAGTTGGTGTCAAAGCATCATGCCAGGCATGGCTATATAAAAATATGCTTTATTAAATTTATATTGTTTAGAGCCAAGGAATTTTTTTCCTATGTGAACTTAAATTTGATGGTTTTGATTTCTGAACTGTCAGAGTGCACACAGTGTAATTATTTTGAGACTACCCAGGAGCAAAATACAGTAAACAGAGGTTTGTCTTTCAAATAGTGGTTTATCTACAAGGAATATATACATACATGTACTAGGCAAAGTCAGGTAATCAATCATCAACTATAGCATGAAAACACACACAGAGAGAGAGAGAGAGTTACGTCCTCATAGGGCCTCTTAAAGTGATAACTCTGCTGACTCATTCTCATTGCATCATCATTTCAGTTACAGCCTTATAGCAGCTGGTCAACTATTAAATCATCATTACCCTGACATGAACAATATTCTTTAAAGCAGCCTCCCCAACTGCAACATTCCAGTTGTGTTAGATGTCACTTTTCATAATCCTGATTTGGGATTATGGGAGTCCAAATCCAACACAAATGGAGAAATCAGGATAAGGGAAACTGTTCTGACCAGGTTTTTTTTTCTTCCGTTTCCAAAAAACAGTAGGGAGTTTAGAAGGGTTTCCTGCCTCTTTTTTAAGACACCTGAGTGCGAAGCAAGCTGCTTGCTGATTCTTTATGAAACGTTCAGCATCTGAACAGAATATCATACAGATCACTGCACGATTCGGCTACAACCCCACAGGGTGTTTTTGCAACTCCTCTGAAATATACTAAGACAAGATTGCTGGAACCAACTTCAGATTGATTGTGCTTTCAACAGTTCAGCTTTGGCTCAGCATGTTGTTCAATCCAAACTTGACTGTATGAGTTTTTCCTTTAAATCCTGGTCTTATCTAATGCTGGGCTAAATCTATGTTTTGGGATTAAAGTGCTTTAGAAAAAAGATCCAAAGCACCAGGTTTTCAGTTCTTGAAACCTTCTGAACCTCCTGGCTCAGAATTTGCTCTCTTCCACAGAAGACAATCCTGAACTGTAGCTCATAACTGAATTGTAGTTTGACAAATAATGTAACCCCTTGTAAGCAGTCTGTCTTCCTGTTCCCATTATACATCATTCACTATCATGCTTTGATACTTTTGTGCTTTATATTGTGCTAATCCTCAGGCTTTGTCTCTTTTGCTTATCCTTTTCAGCCTTTTGATGATGACTCTGGCATCAGTGCTCCAATGTGGATGTCTCATTTTTCTTGGGTCTGTTTTAGGGGTGAAATGTAAAATTTGTTACTACTGGTTCTGTGGGTGTGGCTTGGTGGTGGGGGCAATATGACTGGGTGAGCATGGTCAACTTTTTTTTTTAACTTTTAAAAGCATTTTTTCTACAACCTCTTCGGTTGAAGAGGTTGTAGAATAAATGCTTTTAAAAGCCTCTGATGATCAGGCAATTCAGCTGGGATCGCCAGAGGTGCCTTTTAAAAGCATTTTTTTACAGCCTCTTTGGCCAAAGAGGTTGTAGAAAAAATGCTTTTAAAGTGTTCTGACGATCCCAGCTGAATTGCCTGATCGCCAGAACCCTTTAAAAGCATTTTTTTACAGCCTCTTCGGCCAAAGAATGTATGAATAGAGTTGGTGACTGGACAATGATTCCCCTATTGTCAAGGCAGTAATTTCAGTGGCAAACCTAGAGAGGGATCTGACATTCTTGAATCTAAGATTCTCGGTTACCACGTAATATTCAGCTATTTTACCACCTTGAATGTTCTAGAACCGCATATAGGAAATTGACAACTTCTACTGATAATAAGGAAAAGCAGGGATAGTTTATAGTGTCATGAGCATTATGCAAAAATGCCCTGATAGGTGTTGAGATAAAATCCCAGTTCCAAAAGACATACTAGCTGACTGGCTGTGGGACAAAGTTGATTTTTTTTTCCTAGGTAAAAAATATTGTTTTCCGATCTGAGCAATTGTAGTTCTCTGGCAACAGATGGACAAATTCTGGCAAAGATGCCTGGATTTTCTTCAACAAATAACAAGACAACAGCACTGTGCAATAATGACATGGTTTGGAAAAGCTGTCGCTCTGTTTTGTTCAGATGATAAGAAATGCACTACTCTTCTGAGAGAGTTTAAGTAGTCAGATTTTAATGACATTTTGAAGATAGACTCTTTACAAGCCTCACCATAGGTTTATTTCGACTGCACATTCTGGAATGAAAGACAAGTTGAAAAAGGTTGGCTGCAGTTGCAGAATTGTTGCCCAAAATGTTTCAGCTACCAACTATTCAAGCTTTTTTTCCCTCCTTCCTTCCTTCCTTCCTTCCTTCCTTCCTTCCTTCCTTCCTTCCTTCCTTCTTCCTTCCTTCCTTCCTTCCTTCCTTCTGATAAATGAGATATACAATTCCAGATCTTGCAGTTAGCTCATATTGGCCCCATAACAAGCCTAACATTTTCTCAGGGTCTTAGAAATATTAGCACCTTGACTACCTATGCAGTATTGGAATTAGCCACTTCCTAAACTAGAAGACAACAGGTTTCTTGTTAACAGAGCACTTTTTTTTCAACCCATCTAATAAATCTGCAAATTTCCAGGAAGAGGAAAACCAGTGAACCTCTGTCCATTCCAGTTAAATGCTTCTATTGCTAGGAAGGACCCATTTAAATTGAAACAGCTGCTTCTTATATTATACACCAACTCAGGCAAATTACTATGTTGGGTTTGCTTTTTTTTTATTTCTCCGAAACCTATTCCTATCTCCTTTAAGCCCACTCAGGAAGCATCAGAGTCAGAAGAAGCTGCATTTTTCTGCATCAATTGTGATGGCACACTAGGTACGGCAGCTGTCGCCAATCAAGAAGCTCAATTAGCAGAGCCTTCAGAGCTGCCTCTAGAGACACCCATTAACTTTCAACATGCCTGCAGTGATCCTGGGCAAAGCTTCCGGGTAGCCTGGTATTTAAGAGCAAAGCTTCAGGTTTGGGATCGCCATTCCTAACAAGTGGGTATATTCTTCTAGTACAGGCACATCCTCCAAAGATCACATTTTATGTTTATTTACACCGGAAGTAAATAAACATACATTTTAATCCAATCCATGATCAGGATTAAAAACAGAACTATGGAGAAAATTTGACACAACGCCAGAAACAACCTCCTCAGGCAATCTAGCAAATTTTAATCATTTTGCTATATTTTCAGAAAACATCAGTCTTCCAAGCAGCTCGTTGCAAAATAACAACTCGTTATATACCAGCGGTAAAATGTGTGAGCCCAGGCAATGTGTGCCAAGGAAGATCTTGCCAAGAAATATCAGATTTTGCTGAAGACTAAACCTCCCATTATTCTAGAACTATCTCAACTATCCTATGAGAGCTCTGAGCAGAGCAGTGGCATGTGGAGAAATGGCCCTCCAGCACAATTCAGGTCACAGGGCTTTGTGTGTTTCAGGTGGGAAAAGATTTTCTTTGAGCAGCCAATATTTAACTGGGAACAGCTTGCCAAAACAAAATTTGAATTCAACATGCCTTGGGCAATCTGTCCCAGTCCACCATCATGGCTGACGGCCACTCTTTAAAACACTTACCATTTCTGAAACCCATACAAAGGCAAATCCACATATATGTTACTTTTCAGGTCCAACTCAAGAAGTTATTAGCCACGTACATCATTGGCTGTCCTACTTTTTCCATCTCTCTCTACAATCTTATTTTATTTTTATTTATTTTATTTATTTTTGTCAATTATATATAAGATAACAGGTAAAAGTATAAACATAATTTGGATACATGAAAAGAGGAAGTAAAAAAAGGAATATTAAGGACAGTGACGGTAGGCATGCGGGTGAACTTATGCACGCCCCTTACAGACCTCTTAGGAATGGGGTGAGGTCAACAGTAGACAGTTTAAGCTTAAAATTTTGGGGGTTTGGGGAAAAAACCACAGAGTCAGGTAGTGCATTCCAGGCATTGACCACTTTGTTACTGAAGTCATATTTTCTGCAATCAAGTTTGCTGCGGGTTACCTTGAGTTTGTATCTATTATTTGCTCGTGTATTGTTGTGGTTGAAGCTGAAGTAGTCATTGACAGGTAGGATATTGTGGTAGATAATTTTATGTACTATGCTTAGGTCAGATTGAAGTCTGCCTAGTTCTAAGTTGTCTAAGCCAATAAAGACAATCTTCTGGGCAAACATTGGTTTACTGGAGCGCATGAGAATGTAATTGTGGAAAAGACAGTATAAACTAAATTCAACAATTCTAACAAGTAATATGCTATTCAGATGCAATTTCAATGCTGGGAACTAAACTCAGATAAGCTGCCAATCTGCAGCATTAGCTCCAATTTATTGTTCACCTTGCTATCAATTATTGTGATGCAAAATTACCACTCAATTTTGCTAGATAGTGTAATTTCTATTTATATATCATGTAGAATGGAATGGAATGCTATGGAATGGAATGAGAATAGGAGCGAAGAGACAAGACGAGAAGAGAATGACAGAGTTGGAAGGGACCTTGGAGGTCTTCTAGTCCAACCCCATAACTAACCCTTGTATCTGTAACCTTTAACTCGGTGAAATAGTGCCTCATAGAATAACAATTTTTGAACTGAAGTACTGCAAATGGACTAGCTTACAGAATACATCCAAAATTTGAAACCCAAGAATTCCATCAAATTCTAGGGCCTCTGTGGCTCAGACTGGTAAGACAGTCTGTTATTAACAGCAGCTGCTTGCAATTACTGCAGGTTCAAGCCCCACTAGGCCCAAGGTTGACTCAGCCTTCCATCCTTTATAAGGTAGGTAAAATGAGGACCCAGATTGTTGGGGGCAATAAGTTGACTTTGTATATAAAATACAAATGGATGAAGACTATTGCTTGACATAGTGTAAGCCGCCCTGAGTCTTCGGAGAAGGGCGGGATATAAATGCAAATTTTTTAAAAAATTGAAATCTGAGAAAGTTGCGGTCACTTCAGTGCTGCCATGCTATCTCCCAGAAGTTCAGTAGATGGGTCTCATCCTATCCCTCTAAAGATCGGGTAGACAGGTCCCACCATCATCTGCTGGAGAGCATCAGCAGACCATTCCTGTGGTCAAGCCAGCAGGAAGTTGGAAATTGTTCCCATTCCCATTGCTTTTTTGCTCTTGATCATTCTGTTTCTCTGTTTAAGTAAGGAAATATCTTTGAAATGATGATCCAATGGATCATGTTTTATCTAGTTGTTTTTTAATCTTTTAAGAACAGAATAATCTTTTCCTACAGCCCCATTAAAAATTAATATGGACTTCCCCACTAATATTGTGTCTGTAGATTGTGCCATAACAACACTTTTTGGGGTAACCTGCTCTCTGTTTAAGTTTGGGAGACAGGAAGGACAAGCTGAGATTTTAGGGCAACATTTTGCCAATAATATTCCATGACTCTGCCCTGGCCTAGTCTTGCAGGGGCAAGGTTATTATCAAAGATGACCGGGATAGGGGATTCCCTGGCATTTGTTTTGATTGTGGATTTTGAGGAAGTAAATAATCTTTGGAATAAGCTTTGTCATTTGCATGCTGAACCCAAGAAATCTAGAGCTGGAGCCAAGAGATCGGCAAATCTTTTTTAAGAGAGGAAATTATGTCACCCACTTCGAGAAAAATGGTTATGTATTCCTTTCTGAAAAGTTCTTCTTTTGGTCTTCCAAATCTGGGCAATTATTGGCCACATTCCAACTTTCACTTTTGGGGAAAAGATTGTTGAGATAGTGGAGAGGCTCCAGCTATAGACTGCCCTAGAGAAAGATTAACCCCATAGTTTCAGTCAGGGTTTAGGATGCAAACTACCTTAATAATCTTAGTGGGTGACCTACATCATATCGATATTGCTCACTTCCTCTTGATGGTGTTTGATACCATCACCTGTGGTATACTTCTCCATTGCCTACAAAATTGGATGTACTGTATGACAGTGGTTCTACTTTTACCTAATTGGGTAGTGCCAATCAATCATGAGAGACAAAGTTACTTTTCAGTTGTTCCATTGTGGGATACTGCAGAATACTTTTTTCTTCCCTGACTAGTTAAGATTTATATATAACTAATAGGAAAGTCTATCACTTTGGAATGTGGTATCATCAAATACCTAGTTTTACCTCACAGTATGTGATTGAGGAAGAGTCAAGGCCTGGAATATGGACAGTGTAAGGATGTGGTTGACAAATAATAAGCTAAAATTTATCTCTGCAAATGGAGGCAGTATGTATCAAAGGACTATAAGGGCATTCAGCCTGTTCCAATATTAAGTATAGATGTGGAGGCACTTCACCTGAAGAAGTAGATGCCTGAGTTGGGGTTCTTCTAACTCAGAGTTGCTGTTAAATATACCAGTGGAGGCCTGTTCTGTCCCTCCATAGTTAGTGGAGGTTTATTGGTTTCTGCTAGTATAGCCTTTCCTGGAATATAATGCCTTGGAAAACAGTTACACATATCTTCATCTGTTAAGAGATCTGCAATGCAATTTACATAGGCCTGTATTTGAAGGGTACGTGCAAGCTGCAAATGATATAGAATGAAGCCATCTGTTTGCTGACATATAAGCGTCATGTAACACTGATATTGCAGGCAATGCATCATTTGCCACTAAGCTTCTGGGTAATAGCAATAGCACTTAGACTTATATACCACTTTACAGCGCTTACAGCCCTCTCTAAATAGTTTTATAGAGTCAGCATATTGCCCAACAATCTGGGTCCTTGTTTTACCAACCTTGGAAGGATGGAAGGCTGAATCAGCCTTGAACTGATCAAGATTGAACTGCTGGCAGTGGGCAGAGTTAGCCTGCAATACTGCATTCTAAGCACTGTGCCATCATGGCTCCCAGGAAAACACCAGCTTTTCTTGGATATCAGCTATTTTATCAGTCTCTCTGCTTGAATGGGTCTAGTATTCCCCGCTGCTGTGTATGGGGAAGCCATCCTAGAGCCAATAGGTTTGATCTTCTGGCCGAGGTACATGGCTGAGGGACTTGACCTTCTTCCTCTCATTTAATGAGGAATCAGCAAAGTTTTCTCCGACACACACACTGGCAATACTTTTAAGATATATTGCAGTGGGTAAAGAAAAATTTCCAGAGCAGCAGCTATAAAACATCAATAAAAGAGTGGCAGTGTAACAAATATGTATTTATTTATTTATTTAAAATATAACTTTCTTCCTTTTGGAATGAGAGCTCTCCCCGGGCGGCTTTAAACAATCAACTGACAATATAAATAACAATAAACTTATATAGTGCTAAATTTAAAAATAAATAAGAAAGAGCAATAACACCAAAAGACAGCTCAATAAAAAGAAAAATGCTAACCCCCAATAAATCACTCTGACTAAATCCATTTTATAAATCCAGAGACTGAATATAAACTTATCTAAGAACATTCACGGGAAAAGAAATAAGTCTTGAGGCGCTTTGTAAAAGCTTGATATGATGGGGTCGGATGTGCCCTCACTGGCAATCATGTCATGGGGTTACCTCAAAAACAGCCCTTTCCCCGGTGGGTGGCCTTCAGCCAAAAAGAGCAAAGGGATACAACTTTGGAAGCTATTCTGGTCCAATGTGGAAAACTAAAAAGTTTGCCATATTACACACCACTCCGTTCTGGACACACCTCTGTGGCTTACTGGCTATGTTCATACAACCCGTGAAACCAAGTTACTGAATTAACCTATTTTCTGGATGTATACAATAAACTGAACCATCAACTAACCAGATAGGCAGAGTTCGCACAACTTGCAAAGCCCCAGAAGAAAATGAAGCAAGATAAACCCTAGCCAAACCTTGGACATTCATGTTTTATGAACGTTTCCACAAAACATTTATCTGAACAGTGAAATGATGTCTAAATGGAGCTGTTTTTGAACCTAAAAACATTCATCCATTCCAGGTGCCAGGATTAACTCTTAAGATGTGGATAAGGGAGATCCTTAAAATATCTTAGTCCTGAACCCTTTTAGTTATCTGGGCTACCTCCATATATCTTCACTTGAAAAATCCAACTGAATCCAGTGGGAATTCTCCTGCCTAAGTCCAGAGTTGCATCTGAGAGCTATGCAGAAATACAGGGGGTTCTCAACTTACAACTACAATTGAGCCCACAATTTCTGTTCCTAAGTGAGACAGTTGTTAAGTGAGCTTTGCCCCGTTTTATGACTTTTCTTAACACAGTTGTTAAGTACAGTTGTTAAATTAGTAACACTTCAATGAATCTGGCTTTCCCATTGATTTTGCTTGTCAGGAGGTCACAAAAGGTGATCAAATGACCCCGGGACACTGCAACAGTCACAAATACATGCCAGTTGCCAAATGTGACCAATATTTGATCATGTGATCACAGGAATGCCGCAACTGTCACAAGTGTGGGGGGGGGAATCACTTTTTTTCAGTGCCGTTGTAACTTCAAATAGTCACTAAATGAAAACGATTGTAAGTTGAGGACTACCTGTATCAGGGGAGACTTCAACTGAAGCAAATGCAGTATGGAAGTCTCAGAATCCCACTGATTTGTCTCATCAGGTTACAATGAAGCTTTCAAAGAGTCTTTCAAAGCAGCTTCCTATTAAGCTACACAAAGCAAACCACGTTTTGGCTTAATATGCTCTATGTCCCTAACCCACTGAGGTTTGTAAACTGAAATGTATGGTTGGGGGGTTGACTGAAGGTAGCAAATTGTGCTTCTTGAATAAAGCTTGTCACACTGTTAGAGATAAGCCCCCTCTTGATCTCTTCTTCCCTGTTTTGTTTATTGTGTGTTGCAGCAGGGATGTTCCTTCTTGTTGATTTCTTGCGCATACATCAAGACGTTCTAATCAGGGGTGAAATGCTACCGGTTCAGGAGAACCGGTAGTAAAAAATGCTACCGGTTCAGGCGAACCGGTAGTTTAAAAAAATGCTACCAGTTCTTACGAACCGGTATTTCCGATGATCAGCTGTGATACGCAATTTATATTAACTACAATCGTCGGATTTCCTGCTTTCTAGCTAATCTAAATCACGTGGCACAGTGGATTCCCCCACCCTCACTGTTCTACTTACCACTGCAAACTTGGAAGGCTTCAAAATGTTCCTTTTTTAGTGCTTCATGGGCGTGCCTCAGGTGCGTATGCTCATGCAAAGCGTGCACTCAGTAGCAGACTCACAGAACCAGTAGCAACTTAAGAGGATTTCACCGCTGAGTCTAATAATATGATGCACATCACTACTTGCCAAGAAGCATTTTCTCCCTTCTAGACAGAGGGAGCAACCCAAGTCTCGTTGCCCATTTCCACTTGAAATACTGTGTGATGTATCCTGGGCCTGTTGCTTTCACTCACTTATGGAAATCGGCATTTCTATACCAGGCAAGTGAGATGGAGAAATCAATATGCCCATCTTTATGAAAGAACAATGCAACGAGTGATAAGCAGCTCGAGTTCATAAAGAACAGATCTCACCGGGCAGACTCAATAGCCTCCTTTGACAAAATTACTGATTTGACTGACAAAAAGAATCCAATCTAGCTAGATACAGAAAGACTTTAGGCAGAGTTTCTCGCAAAACAACTTTTCTAATCAACGTGCAGTGGAGTTTTCCTTACAAAATATTGTGGAGATAAATATGAATATATTATAAAGGGTGACACAATGTTAGAAACTCCTGTAAGAAAAACTTGTAAGAAAATTCCTGGCCCTGAGAATATTGCTATTGTACGTTTTCTATCATGTACAGCAAAAAAAAAGAGTTGGAAAGGACCTTTGGGGTCTTCTAGTCCAACAGCCTGTCAAAGCAGGAGACCCTATGCCATTTTAGACAAATTGTTGTGCAGTCCCTTCTTAAAAACTTCCATTGTTGGAGTAACCACAGCTTCTGAAGGCAACTTGTTCCAATGGTTGATTGTTCTGTCAGGATATTCCTCCTTAGTTCTAAATTGCTTCTCTCTTTGTTCAGTTTCCATCCATTGCTTCTGGTCTTCCTTTCTGGTTCTTTGGAAAATAGGGTGGCTTGGCCATGGTGGGCGTGGTCTATTTGGCCTCCTGCACCATGATGAGGGGCTGTTTTCACCCTCCCCAGGCTCCAGAGGCTTTCCTCAAGCCTTCGGGAGGGTAAAAATGGCCTCCCCTAGGCTCCGGAGGCCCTCTGGAAGCCAGAAATGGGCTCATTTCTGGACTTCTGGAACTTCCAGGAGGCCCATTTTTTGCCCTCCCAGAGCCTCTGTGCGAGCCCTACATTTACCTGGCATCCAAAACAGGCTGCATAGAAACTCCTGGGAGGGGAGGGGTGGGCAGGGCGGAGCCAGCCAGTCCTTGCAACTACCGGTTCGGTGAACCAGATGTAAAATTAGCATCTGGTTTGCCCGAACCTGTCCGAACCAGCTGAATCCCATCCCTAGTTGACCCCCTCTTCTTTGTGGCAGCCTCTCAAATATTGGAACACTGTATCATGCCACCCCTAGTTCTTATTTTCACTAAACAAAACATACCCAATTCCTGCAACTGTTCTTCATATGTTTTAGCCTTCAATCCCCAATCATCTTTGTCGCTCTTCTCTGTACTCTTTCCAGAATCTCAATATCCAGAAAAAGAAAACCTGAAATTCTAATCACCAAACTCCAAACAGCCTACATGGTGAGAGATGGTGAGAGTTGTGGTTATGTAGCATATAAGGATTTCAGCTGTAAAGCTGTGTACTCAAATCCTGTTTTCAAAGGCTGGCATTGAACAGTAATGTAGACCAAGGATGTTCAGATTGGAGGTATGATCTTCGGGGAGATCACAAGCCACTGGTGGGAACTCTCTTTTTTTTTTCAAGCTGAACAGACTTGTGCAGGCAAAGTAGGGGACTGTCAAAACTTAATGGGTCCAGACTTGCCCACAAGCAGAGTTTAATAGGTGGAGAAACCCAATCATAGCAGGTTTGTGATTGAGGGATCGTATTGCACCAACTGGCAAATTGCAGCATGGCCTAAAGCAGCATATACATTGTCTTGCCATGTTGGTACATGTAATCCAAGATCAGAATTGTTAATCTATTCTTTTCAGTTTCTAGCCTTTCAAAATGAAAATGGTTTTGCTGGATGGAGAAAGGTAAAGCTGACCAAGCTACAGTTTATGCTTATAAAAGTAAGTTCAGGTCAAACAAGTTTGAGGAAATTTATGTATTTGTTTGTTAAGTAGCATGTATGCAGCCATAAACCCAATTAATTATTTATTTATTAAATTTTATTTATTAAATTAACCATTTATTTCACTGATGGGAGAGGGTAGTCACAAAAATTCATTTACCATTTTAGGAGGTCTCAGTACCACAGCCTTTGTGAATCGCAAATTAGAGATTTGAGAGTTATTAGTTTTGACTCAGCATGTTGTAGGAACTCAGCATGTCAGTTTAGGAAACAATTGGGTTAATTCAATAAATTATGATTTCTCTCTATACTTAACTATGAGTTGGTATGAGTATATGCATCAAACTGAAATAGCTAGAGATCAACTCAACTCAAAAATTGAGTTTTACTGTAATCCAGTTTGCCCTGTGAACCCGGCTGATGAATATTCAGTTGTTAAACCATGTCTATTTGTTACTCTTGGCTCTTCCACCATTTTAGTTCCTTTGCTGTATTTATATCCCACCCTTTCTCGAAGACCTCAAGCTAGCACTTATAAAGGTTTTTCACTTTTACCTCCACAATATCAGCCCTGTAAGGTAGGTTGAATGAAACACAATCACTGGTTCCAGTTACCTAAAATTCCCATTTAAATCCTCAGTTAGGACTAAATGGGATTTTCTTGGCCTAAGTCCAATGCCATCATCACGATATCCTCATACATGCAGGGCAGGGGCAGGTTTCAAAACCTGTTGCTAACGGTTTGCTTGTGGGTATGGGTTTGCTTGTGTGCACGCACGCTGCTTCTCCACATGCACAGAAGCATCCAGGCAGGTGGGCAGAGCGTCCCGCCACCACCACTACCGGTTCGTCCGAACTGGTGAAAACCAGTAGCAACCCACCACTGATGCAGGGATGGGATTGAAAAATTTTAGCAACCAGTTCTCTGCCCGGTTCCTGGGTGGGCATGGCCATGGGGGCGTGGCCTATTTGGCCTCCTGCATCACCCCAGGCTGTGGAGGCTTTCCTTGAGCCTCTGGGAAGGTGAAAAGGGCCTCTCCCGGCCTCCGGAGGCCCTCCTGAGGCCCTCTGGAGGCTGGAAACAGACCCGTTTCTGGACTCCTGGAACTTCCAGAAGGGCCATTTTTCACCATCCCAGAGCCTCCACGCAGGCCCTGCACTTACCTCGCATCCAAAACAGGCCACGTGGAGACTCCTGGGAGGAGCGAGGCAGGGTGGGCGGGGCCAGCCAGTCCTTGCAACTACCGGTTCAGTGAACTAGATGTAAAATTAGCATCCATTTCGCCCGAACAGGTACGAATCAGCTGAATCCCACCCCTGCATATATGCCCTATACCAGGGTTCTCCAACCTAGGCAATTTTAAGCCTGGAGGACTTCAACTCCCAGAATTCCCTAGCCAGCTTTGCTGGCTGGGGGATTCTGGGAGTTGAAGTCCTCCAGGGTTAAAGTTGCCAAGGTTGGAGACTCCTGCCCTATACTCTATACCTTCACCCATAAAGGCAAAGTACTCAAGGAATAAGAGAAGCTTCTACCCCTTTTTTTAAATAAAGTTTCCTTATGGAATCTTGGAATTGTGACAAATCATTGAAATGTTCTGTTTGAGAATATTGCCGTGCAACCAGAGAGCTGCTGACAGCCCATCAACAAATCAATTGCACTGAACGCCTCCACAACTGGCTGTGATGTATGAGGCATAGGAAGCACCAGGTAAGTCTGAGGCTGCCTACCCTCTAAAATCTTCATTCGTGGTTTTCAGAGACAAAAATACATTGCGGTATCGATCTCCTTTGCTAATCAAAAAAGGAGGGCTTGCAAAAACAGCAAGTAAATGGAATCACTTCGAGATGGAGGGACCTCAGCCAAATGGAGGCGTTTAAACGGGATGAGATTTAATTTAGAGGCCATAAATGTAAAGCACTCTATAATAGCACCCAGCATGGGGACGCATAATGGAAGAAAATTCCCTTCACTTCAGCTAGCACAGAAGCATGATTGGCTGGGAAAGTAAGAGCACGCTGATATCTGCAAAGGACGGGTCCTGGTACTTGTATATCAGTCCTCATTGAGCGGGACAAAAAAGGATGTTTAAAAAAAGGAATGGAGCACTTGGATTATGTACTAGTTTACTTTTTTATTTTTTTTATTTTTGATTTTTGTCACAACATCATATAAAAAGGATTATATAGTATATAAACATATATATGAGTAAATATTAGGAGATATAAGCACCAATATATTTATAGGAAGAAGAAAAGAAAAGGAAAAAAAACAATAGGACAGGAACGGTAGGCACGTTTGTGCGCTTATGCATGCCCCTTATGGTCCTCTTAGGAATGGGGTGAGGTCAATAGTAGAAAGTTTTTGGATAAAGCTTTTAGGATTATGGGAAGAGACCACAGAGTCAGGTAAAATATTCCAAGCACTGATGATTCTGTTACAGAAGTCATATTTTCTGCAATCTAGATTAAAGCGGTTAACATTAAGTTTAAATCTGTTGGTTGCTCTTGTATTGTTGCAATTAAAGCTGAAGTAGTCTTGATAGGGCAGAGGAATTAGATACATATCTGTTTTGAAGCTTAAATATATGAATTTACTCAGAAATCTATCAGTAAATCTCATCTATCTTTAGACCTTTCCTTCAGTCCAGGGTTTCGATTTAACCTTTCTTCAACATCTCCCAGCTCTGAGCATGTATGGGGAGTTGGCACTGTTTATGTTGCAGCTGTTAATAGCCCCCTGCAAATGCACAGTATGGTTTGAAGAACAGGAGATCAGCAATTCTAGGTTTTGTTAATTGTTTTGTTCATTTGTTTGTTTTAAAGGAATCACAGAGCTTTTCTTGAGGCAATAAAGTCTGAACCAGTTCATTGCCCCTTCTTTTTAAGATTGCATTCACACAGCAATCTTAATATAGCCATATTTTTCTCAACGATCCCAGTTTTTTGGGATTGTACCAGGGGTGAAATCCAGCAGGTTTTGACAGGTTCTGGAGGACAGGTAGCGGAAATTTTGAGCAGTTCAGAGAACTGGCAGCGGAAATTTTGAGTAGTTCGGAGAACCAGCAAATGCCACCTCTGCTGGTCCCAGAGTGGGGTAGGAATGGAGATTTTGCAGTATTCTTCCCCTGGAGTGGGGTGGGAATGGAGATTTTGCAGTATCCTTCTCCTGCCACACCCACAGAACCGGTAGTAAAAAAAATGGATTTCACTAGTGGATTGTACCTACAGTGGAATGTCTGAGTCCATAGAGTTGAAGGATGGAAACATCAAAGCTCCTCTACCATAAGCTCTCTGGGTCTTCAGCTCTGAATTCCATCTCCTACTTTGGGGTAGCTGGCAGATAGTTGCTGTTACCCAAGCAGCATTTTATTTGACATTCTCTGCTGGCACTTTTGACTGACAGCTGACAAGATAACAAGCTGGATGTCTGCTACTGTCTAGTGATAGGATAGGCAAAATTGGATGGACCTTTGAGAAGTGAAGAATTCTTTTCACCTATAGTTAAAGATGGCAACTGCATCATAGTCCAAGGTTTGGCCCAGATTGAGACCAGGAATCCAATAAACAAGCAACAAACCTAAGATATAAGACGAGAGGTCTGGTGAGGTGGAATCCAGAGTCTTAGCAATGCAAACGCCACAAAGCTAAGGCTTGAAAACTTGTTCTCAGAGTTTTCTCTCAAGGAATAAGGCCAATAAATAAGCTAAGCTGAACCAATAGCCAAATACACAGCTGAGACTCCTTACTCATTACAGTCTACTCTTCCTCCTAGTCCGATTTTTTACCAGGTTGTGTGACCATGGACCTCTGCTGTTTAAAGCCTGCGTTTGCTTGGAATAGATGGCTGGATTCCAGAGTCTGAAGTATAGGCAAGGAGCCCTGAGGACTTGCTGGATCTACCTCAGCCTGAGTGGAGTCATAGGTGTCTATGCTGCTGGAATCACCCCTTGCAAGACTATTAGTGGGCCACAATGTTTCCCCATATGTTGGCAAGTGTGAGAGAGGAAACGCTCACACACTGGGCTGTCTTCCTAATGATTAAAGATAAACATGGGACAAAAAAGCTTATTCTGTTTTTTTTTAGAATATGAAGTCATTTCAAAAAGTAATAAACACACACACACACACATCTTGAATCACAATAGGCCATGTAGTTTAGAAGTGTGCAGCTACAGAATTTCAGCCTTTCCTTAGGAGTGAGATTAATCTCACGAGAGACAAGCGAAATCAAATTTAATTATAAAAAAGATAAAGTATAAAACTTGTATAGCTTGAAAATGTTCATATTCAACATCACAGAAAGGAAGTTACAGACTTTCTTTGGTCATGATCAGCAGCTAAATTAAAATGGCCAGTAGTATCTACTATAAAGATATCTAATCTCAGCTTTATACTCTAGAACAGGGGTGTCAAACTTGCAATGACACATTGTCGTCATGTGACGTATCATAACTTTTTTCCTCTTCGCTAAAATGGGGGTGGACGTGGCCAATGTGTGACGCATCTGGGCCGCAGCCCATGAGTTTGACACCCCTGCTCTAGAACAAAAAGTACTTCAAAAATTCTAGTGACAAAGAACAACTTTTCATGGATAAAGCAATATTTAAAAATGCTGAAAGACATAAAACAAACATTTATATGGCTTAGATTAGTTACAAAAAGCATTAGATTCACTACACAATAGTTGGATTAAAAATATTTGGAACGTTTTGAATTCAATGGGGAAAAATATAACTTTCTAAATAATGCAATGGAAAATAACACAAGAGAACTTAGAGAAGTCAAAATCAGAAGACAATTTGTTTAGAGATTCTTTGTGCTAGTCGTTGCCGACTCTAGGGGGCGGTGCTCATCTCCATTTCAAAGCTGAAGAGCCAGAGCTGTCCAAAGACGTCTCCCTGGTCATGTGGCTGGCATGACTCAACGCCAAAGACGCACAGAACGCTGTTACCTTCCCACCAAGGTGGTCCCTATTTTTTCTACTTGCGTTTTTACGTGCTTTCGAAACTGCTAGGTTGGCAGAAGCTGGGACAAGTAACGGGAGCTCAACCCGTTACACGGCAGCACTAGGGATTCGAACCACTGAGCTGCTGACCTTTCAATCAACAAGCTCAATGTCCTAGCTACTGAGCCACTGCGTCCCTTATTCTTTGTCTCTACCAGGGGTGAAATGCTCCCGATTCAGACCGGATTAGTCGATCTGGTAGCAATGGCAGCAGGTGGTTCGGAGAACCAGTAGCAAAAATTCCTGGCCCCTCCCATGCCCAGCTGAGCCACGTGATCATCAGAGCCTTTTTTTTTTTTTTACTTTTAAAAGCATTTTTTAACAACTTCTTTGGCCGAAGATGTTGTAAAAAAATGCTTTTAAAGGGTTAAAACAAGGTTCTGACGACCCCAGCTAAGGTGCCTGATCATCAGAGGCTTTTTTTTTACTTTTAAAAGCATTTTTTAAAAGGTAAAAAAGCTGAAGCCTGCTAGGCAAAAAATGGGGGGTGTAGGCAAAAAATGGGGGTGTGGGGAGGGGTGAGAGAGAGAGAGAGAGAGAAAGGAAGGAAGGAAGGAAGAAAGAAAGAGAAAGAGAGGAAAAAGGAGAGGAAGGAAAGACTACAAACCTGGCACTAAATGCAGCTTCAGATGATAATCCAGGGCTGGAAGGGACCTGGCGGTCATCTAGTCCAACCCAGCTCCAGCAGAACATTGTTAGTGAATTTCTGTCTTTTGATCCCCCGTCACATAGCCACGCCCACCCAGTCACATGACCCGCCCACAAAGCCACACCCACCGAACCGGTAGGAAAGAAAATTAGATTTCACCACTGGTCTACTGAATGAAATGTTCTCAGAATATTGGCTCATTAAGCAAGGAACAAATGTTTTACATTTATTCTTCTGATATGGTTTGAAATTAAATGCAAAATTGTCTGAAGAAATACATTTACTTTTAGATACAGTTAAAAACTTTAGACATGAAAATGGTATTTGGATTGAAAGAAATGTGCAATAGTGGCACTAAAAAAGGAAAAATTGCATACTTAGATGGAATTGAATGCCGGCAAAATGAAAACACTGAAAATGGAGGAAAGTTGTACATATTTTGGTGTTTTAATATTTGTATACTTAAATGAAAAAGAAAACCAGTCCTGAATATGGAATATGACTTTTTAAAGTTTTCAATCAAAACTGAATGATGGTAATACAAAGTCAAATAATACAAAGTTGTCCTTGCAATATGCTGTACAACAGATATTGTTGGCTGGATTCAGGTGAAATTAGATGCTTTAGACCACAAGATCCGAAATATATGATAATAAATCATGCAGTAAACCAGAAACCCAACATTACATTGCTGAACTCAGCATCATGCACTGTGATCCTTATCATTCCAACCACTCCAGCAAGCAACGCTTTTTTTTTTTTTTTTGTATTTACCAAGGAAAATTGGTGCTTATTTGCTGCAAGTAAAGCAGACAGTGGAGGATGAAATCTGAGGTCTCAGTCAGTGATTACATAAAACCAAGCAAAAAGAGGATGTTAAGTCTGCAAGGAAAATATTTTGAAAGGGACAGAATTAAAGATGACATAAAATACTGAACAGGTGAAACTGTAAACGAAAACTTAGAGAGATAAATCTTTACACGGTCAATATCTAAATGAAATTGAAGGCAACGTGAACAGTAACAAAACTTGGCAATGGTTTCAGAGTGGCTCAGTCAAGAAGGAAAGAGACAGCTTAATATTTGCTAGCAACAAACCCCATAAAAGAAAAAAATAGAAAAAGTGGAAACTATAACAAATTAGATTGTGCAAAGACAAGGATGAGACTATCTGATCAATACCAGTAGCAAAATCACCTACACACAAATGATCATCAGTTGACACTTCCTCTATACATCACAGAATTTCCTCCGACAAAAATAAGTGTGAGGGGGTTTTGAGGGAGGAAATGCACTGAAACATTTGCTTTAAAACAAAAGAAGGAAAGGTTTCCCAATTCCCAGAAAAATACAAAAGCAAAATTCCAGCCTCTATCACCCAGCCACTAAGCATCTCAGTGCAGCTCTTGTCTTACCCACCAAATGTTGCTCCCTCTGTAGCAAATCAAGGTTTACAAACCAGGCTGAGTGGGTTACACAATGTGCTAAACCATAAACAAAACACCCATTTTGGCTTAGTGCACTGGTACAGCTAATCCTCGATTTATAAATGGTTACTTAACAACCATTCAAAGTTTCAGTGGACCTACCACGGAGCTACTGATGACCTGGATTCAAAGTTCTGATAATTGCACCCCTGATGGTCAAATGACTGAACTTCAGGCATTTGGCAACCAGGCTGCATTTATTGCCGTTTGTAGTGTCCCACGGTCCCACAATTGCATTTTATGATGGTTTTGCCAAAATGTGACAGTTACTTACGTTTTTTGGCAAAACTGCACCCATAGCAAGCCATTGGTTCACTTAATGACCCACACATAAAAGTTGTAAAACTGGTAAATTTAGGAAATATTTTGTATTAGATTTATTTCTGAAGGAGAGGGGAATTGAGAGTGTGATTATATGTGGAGTGACTAGAGATTATAATTTAGGATTTATTTTGGATTATGATTGTTAGTTTTGATACCCTGCATTTTGTTCTGGGAAATCGGGGTGGGGTGGGGGTAAGGGGAGGGAATTGGGGGTTGAGGGTAGAGGATGGAGTGATGATTAATGTACAGGGATTATTGAAGATGTATAAATATAATTAATGTAGGGTCGGGTCTGCCCAGTTACCATTTTAGAACGGTGGGGAGGAGAAAGAGGAGAGAGTAGGAGGTAGGAAGAGGAGAAGAGGAAGGAAGAGGGTAGAAGAGGAAGGAAGGTGTAGGGTGGAGGTAGGAGAGGATGTAGATAAGAGAAGGAGAGGAAGGTCTGGAAAGTAAAGAAGGTAGAAGAGGAAGAGTGTTAAAAAGGGGGGTGGTGACTGGCAAGCCCGTTTGGATGAGCTGCTTGATATGATTGTAAAAATAAAACTTTTTTATGGAAAAAAAAAAGTTGTAAAACTGGGTCAGTCACATGACCAATCCTGTTTTACAACCATCACAACTTATGACCGTGATTAGACAGGTTTCATTAGGTTTTAAGTACTGCGTGTACATCACGTTTGACATTATGCTGAAGGCCTCAAGGAAAAGGGGATTTTCACATAAATGCAGTGAAAATGGGGCAGAACCTAGAAATGTAGTTTAATAGCAAGATTCAAGTTGCTTTTGACGGGCATGTGCATGCAATTCTCCAAATCCTGACACAGAAAAGGGAAACTACACTCATTCCACCTTCATAACCACCCTTTCAAAAAGACAGAAGTGATTGTCCCGAAGCAGCATAGTAAACTTGATAATGCTTCCTGAGAATTAATTTCTAGGAACCACTTTATACAATCCTAGTATATTAGCCTCAAGTAGTAAAATTTAATGGGACTGTGATATTTCCTGTTGAGGGGAAGAAGATTGTATACTTGAATGCTCCATCATTAAAAAAAAAAAAGATCAATGCAAAGAGAAGAATAGCAGAGATTGCATTTGCAGGACATTTAAAGATCTCTTACAGCATACCGGTCTAATACTTTGGGGAAAAAATGTGTTCAAGAGGAACTCCTTAATCACACTTCATTCCCAAGACCAGTTGTTGGTATATATTGAACTGTTTCTTGTGTCAACCACTGGCCTAAGGGGGTTAACCTAAAGCTAGTGTTCTTTTTCAGCCTTTGGTAAGAATCTAGATGAGTGGGCATTTTTTTCTCCCCAGGAATATAATTTCACGTAAAAGTGGCAAGCCCTCACTTAACACCTTACATTAGACTCGGAGTCAAGGAATGCAGGATTTTTTTTCCTTGCTTGTGTTCATAGAACTGTCAGATTAAAAGGTAAAGGTGGCTTTTATATATTTTAGTCGGGCACATAGTGCAACTAGTTTTACAGAAGTGAAAACACCGATGGCTGCTAAAATTGCTTCTCCCAACAAGAATCTTTGTTACTTTTTGATATCTTGTTGGAAGAAACGTCCATCTGGGTTCTGTTCCAAGTGGGGATAAAGACACTGGAAACATGGAGACTGCTTGGAAAGATGGTTTAATGGTGGTCAGGTTCACATGGCTTGACTTCCTGAACAGAAAAGGGGTGAGATGCTGAGGGCGCCCTGGCTTTATGCTCTCTCTGAGCTTTGAACTTCCTGGGGCACAGGAAGAATATCCTGATTGGTTGTCAGACTCCCAGGGGGTGGGGGTCTTAGCTAGCCTTGCTGGATGATGTAATCTTCCCAGGTGTCATGTGGTGAGTTTCTGTTGCTAGATGGGTCCTATTGTGTTGGAGATGGTGGTCCATTGACAAAGGTGGGAGGAGTGAGTTTTTGCCTCTGGCCCATTGACAAAGGTGGGGGAGGCAGGAAGCTGCAGGGAGCTGCTTTGTCCTTAAAACATGTTTCTCCATTTCTCTCATCCAGGGAAATATAATATTCTGCCTTTTTTAATATTTCCTAAAATATTTCATTCTTCTAGGATGGGGGTGGATGCTAACTTCCTACAATCTGATCACCTTTTAACTTTTGTAACTACTGATAATTTCCCTCCTATAAGACCAAACAAAATAAAGGGTAAGAATACTAGGATTGTACCTAATCTACTACTTGAATGGCCACATCCTGGACCATTCTGGTGTGCACAAAAATTTTAACCATCCTAAACCCAGGGCTATAAATTATCTTTGCCTGTGGAAATGCAGTCTTGGTGGGAATTTAGAAACGGCTTAAAAACGGAGATGGGCAACATCCCCTAGAGTCGGAAAACAACTAGTATGCATGTGCAGGGGAAACTTTACCTTTACCTTAGCTGCCTATAATCTCAGTAACAGTTGCAAGGATATTGTATAGAGCGGTGTTATTTTGCCAGAGGGCAGCAATAAAGAGCAGCAAATCCATGGTTTTACATAAGAGCAGAACCAGGGCATTGCCTATTCAACCTGGTGGGTCTTAACACTGGATAAGCTACAAATAAATGTGCATTTATTTTTATGGATAAGACGTACCCCTAAACAATCAGCACTAAGATCTTCTTAGTAGGTAAATGTCTATGGAGATTCTCAGCCATCCAGTCATGATTGCTTTTTGTTTTTCTTGAAGACATTTTGTTTGGTATTTTTAGTGGGTAATAGCTCTCATCTAAATGACAAAAAAAAAGTAAGGTCTCTCATTTGACCACAAATAGCTGAAGAAAATAGAAGAAAACAATGTTGTTATCTTTAGTTTGAGCCACCAGGCAAAAATCTGACCTACATTTTTTTTTAAAAAAGTATGTAACAAATCATTTTAAAAAGGACTTTTTTTTTTTATTCAAAAAGTTTTACAAAATTTTTTCCCCCTTTCCCCCCCTCCTCTCCCCTCCCTTCACAACCCCCCTCCCCCCCCCCCCCGACTTCCCGGAACGGGCACAAGGTATAGTTAAAAATAAAACAAACATATGCTAAAAAAATTTCATCCCAACTTAATTATACCCCTACAATCATCAATTCCTAACTTCCCCAAAAACAATCAAGAATAATACATCATAATCATTCAAAAACAGTCTGATAACTCTTAGTCTGATATCTACGTTGAATATAGTCAATCCATTTTTTCCATTCCTTTAAGTATCTTTCTTGCGTATTGTCTTTCAAAAAGGCTGATATCTTCGCCATCTCAGCCAAATTGGCAACCTTCAATATCCATTCTTCTATTGTTGGTACTTCTTTTTTCTTCCAATATTGTCCTATTAGTAATCTTGCTGCTGTTATTAGGTTTAAAATCAATTTAGTCTCAATTACTGTACAATCCGTAATAATTCCCAACAAGAAAAATTGCGGCAGGAACTTTATCTTCTTTTTCAAAACATTTTGTAAAATCCACCAAATTTTTAGCCAAAAGGCCTTTATGTCCTTACAAGTCCACCAAATGTGAAAATATGTAGCGTCATCACAATTACATCTCCAACATTTTGCTTGCATTTCTGGATACATACACAATAATTTTTTAGGATCTAGATGCCATCTATAAAACATTTTATAAAAATTTTCCCTCAGATTCTGTGCCTCGTGAATTTAACATTTCTAACCCAAATTTTTCCCAAGTTTCCAATAATATTGGCTCCTGAAAATTTTGTGCCCACTTTATCATACAGTCCTTTACCAAGTCCCTTTCAGAATCTATTTCAAGTAACACATTATACAATCTCTTTATATGCTCCTGAGACTGATTTCTAATTTGCTTTACCAAATTTCCTCGTTCTGCTCTATACCAATTTTCTGATCTCCTTCCATCTAGCACGTAGTTGCTCATATTGAAACCAAGTATAATTTTTCCCTTCCTCTCTTAATACTTGCAGAGATTTTAACTGCAAATTACCTCTTTCAGTATACAAAAGATCTTTATATGTAATCATTTCCTGATTCTGTTCTATGTTTATATTTTCTACTGTATGTCTAGGACTTGCCCATATAGGAACCTTATAATTTAGTTTATAAGAGTATTTTTCCAAACACATGAACGGCATTTCTTAGCACATGATTTTTAAAGGCCTTATCCACTTTTTTGTCATAAATTAAATATGCATGCCATCCATATAGCAAATCATAACCTTCTATATTCAAAATTCTGTCCTCTGTTAAATTAAACCAATCACTTATTGCAGAGAGAGCAGCTGCTTCATAATATAATTTAAAATTAGGCATTTTAAACCTCCCTTTCCGAGAATCTTGAATTATTTTCATTTTAACCCTAGCTTTTTACCTTCCCATATAAATTTGTTAATTCCTTCTGCCATTCCTCAAGATTCTTATCTTTCTTAATTATTGGTATCATCTGAAAGAGGAATAAAAATCTAGGTAAAACATTCATTTTAATAGCAGCAATTCTCCCAGCAAAGATAATTGCAATTTTTCCAAACAATCAACTCCTTCTGAACTTTTGCCATAAAACCTCATAGTTATTCTTATACAATTTCACATTTGACGATGTAATATAAACCCTAAGTACTTAACCTTCTTTACAATTTCAAATCCTGTTATTTCCTCTAGTTTTTCTTTCTGTTGTCTGGCCATATTTTTATTATCACTTTTGTCTTTTCTGATTTACCTTAAACCCTGAAACATTCCCATATTGATCAATTATTTCCAACAAAGATTTACTAGAATTTATAGGGTTTGTTAAAGTAATCACCAAATCATCTGCAAAAGCTCTTAACTTATATTCATATTGTCTAACTCTAATTCCTCTATCTCCTTTACTTCTCGTATTTTATCCAATAATGGTTCTAGAGTTAAAATAAACAATAATGGTGATAAAGGACATCCCTGTCTTGTTCCTTTCGCAATCTTAAAAGGTTCTGTTAAGCTACCATTGATTATAATCTGTGCTGTTTGCTCTCCATAAATTGCCCTAATTATTCTTAAAAAACCATCTCCAAATTGCATCTTTTCTATTAATTTAAATAAAAAATCCCAATGCAATCGATCAAAAGCTTTCTCTGCATCGAGAAAAATAAATGCTGCTGGAATAAAATTTTTCTTTTCTAAGTACTCCAGTAAATTAACAATCTGCCTAACATTATTCCTCATCTGTCTCCCTTTTATAAATCCAGATTGATCATTATGAATTCTTCGCTGCAGAATCAACATTAATCTATTAGCTATTATTTTAACAAAATCTTATAATCATTATTTAAAAGTGAGATTGGCCTATAATTCCCAGGTTTAGAACAATCCTGTTCCTCTTTTGGTATCAATGAAATAAAGAGGTTCTCCATGAGAATTCCCCTCCTAGTTGTATCTGATTAAATAATTCCTTAAGTGGACCTAACATCTCATCCTGTAAATTCCTATAATAACTAACTGTGAGCCCATCCGTACCAGGAGATTTCCCCATTTTTAATTGTTTAATTACCAAAATAATTTCTTCAGAGGTTATAGGCCGATTCAGTTCATCCATTTGTTCTAAAGTTAAATTTTTAACCTTATATTCCTTCAAATAATTATCAATATCCCTATTCAATATATTATCTTTAAGATATAAATTTGTATAATATTCTAAAAAAGCTTTTTTAATTTTATCCTGTTGATATCTCTCTTTGCCTTTGTATTCTATTTTTTCTATAGTACGTTGTTTTTGTCTTTTCCTTAAGGTATATGCTAACCACCTACCAGGTCTATTTGCGTTACAAAAAGTATTATGTTTGGCATATTGTATATTTGTTGCCACCTGATCAGCCATTATCATATTAAATTGATTCTGTAGTAACTTTATTGCATCTTTAAGTTTTTGATCATGTGGATTATGTATTAATAATTGTTGTTTCTTATAAATTTCCTCTTCTAGATACCTACGCTGTCTTTGTTGCTTATTTCTCTGTCTATTATTAAGATATATTAATACACCTCTCATAAAAGCTTTACTGGCGTCCCAAACCATTTCTATCGATGTTTCATTATTCAAATTATAATCAAAAAATTCTTTCATCTGCTTTTTACATTGATTTACATTATCCTGATATCTAAACAAATTTTCATTTAATCTCCAAGTTCTTCTACCCTCTTTTCCATATTGCAATTCCATCCAAACAGGACTATGATCAGACAAACATCTTGGAAATATCTTAGTTTTCTTCACCCTAAAAAGCAAATCATTAGAAATTAAAATAAAATCAATACGTGAGAAGGATTGATGCCTATCAGAGAAAAAGTATAGTCTCTTTCCTCCAAATTCGCAGTCTCCATACATCTCTTAACTCAAAATCTTCTATCATATCAAAAAAGGATTTAGGCAGCTTTGCATGTGCAGGTATCTTCTTGGAAGAAATTCTCTTGTCCTTTCGTGTATCTATTACTCCATTCCAATCTCCCAATATAATGCACGATTTATAATCCCATAGAATCAACTTATCATATAACATTCTATAAAATTTTTCTTGTTGCTGATTGGGTGCATATATACCAAACAAGAGAGTCCTTTTTGTTTCTATTGTAAGTTCAATAGCAATATATCTTCCGTGAATATCTGCCTCTATTAACTTGGCTGGTATATCTTTTCTCAAATAAACCACTATGCCATGTTTTTTCTCCAAAGCTGAAGCAACAAAATGTTTACCTAACTTTGAGTTTATTAAGTACTTTTGATCTGATAGTTTAATATGCGTTTCTTGTAAGCAAATAACATCATTTTTAAATTGTTTCAAATAATGAAATATTTTTCTTCTCTTCTGAGCTGAATTCAAACCATTGACATTCCAAGTCAAGATTTTATTTGCCATTACTGGGCTGCTGAAGCTTTTGAGCAATCAACTGAAGATCGTCCTCCCGTATCTTCGGCCGTGCTCCTCCCACCGCTTCTGTAGCAGAATCCTGAACTTTACTTTGAGTTTGTTGCTCCTTTTCTTTACGCTTAAGGGCTCCCCTCGACAGTCTTTGTTCTTGTGGTTTTAATCTCTTTCCCTGGATGAAAGGGAAAAGATAAGAGCTGCAGGGAAGTGTTGGTAGACCTCCCCAGGGGCTTTGTTTTTAATTAAGCAGAGCCCTGAAGGGTCGACGGTCCCATAAATATTCCTGCCATGCTCCGACTTCAGTGCGTGCCTGCAAAAGCAGGAAAAGAAGAAAGTGTCCATCTCTGCTAATTGTCTTATCTTTATGGATCTCTTTAAGCAGACGGAATGAGTGCGAGCGAACAATTACTGGATTGCAAGTATTTTTGATCTCCTGACTTCTACCTTTTAAAAAAGAGAAACTTTTTTTTTCTTTGTTTTAATTGACTCTTAAAGATGGCGCCTGAAAGGGAGTGAAAGTGACGAATGGAATTTCAAACAGCCTGTGTAACTAAGAAGATAAGAAATGTTATGTGTGGATTTTAATGAAGTGAAGTGAGCTCTCCTATACTTAAAGGGAAAAGAAGTTTCTAGACTTATATTTTGTGAATTTTAAAACTGAAATGGCTACTAAACCACCTAAGACTGGGGGTAGAAGGGGTTCTGAACCAGCTTTAGAAGATCTGATTAAAGAGCAAGGGAAAGTGTCTGAAGAAAGGTTTAAGGAGATTATGGATAATAATGAGAAAATAAGAGAAGAAATAAAAGAGAATAATAAAAAAATAAGAGAAGATATCTTGATGGCTTTTCAAGGTTTGGCAAAAAGACTGGAGGTGGTGGAGGAGGAGGTGCAAGAAATTGTTCAGTCAAATCAACAAATAGAAAATAGAATGGGGGGAATGCAAATCAAATTGGACAAAAATGAAGATCAAGTGGTGGTGATGCAGTATAGAATGATGGAAGGAGCTCTGAGAATTAGGGGCTTGAATGAGGAGAAAGGGGAAGATTTAAAAAAAAAATTATCAGAAGCTCTGGCTGAATTTATTGAACTTGATCCACAAGAGGTTGCTTATCAAATTAAAAAGGACTATTTTCAGTCAAGATTTTCAAATTATTTTGATGACAGCTCATTTTTATTCTATTCTTGTTGAAATAAGAGTCAGTAGACCAGTATTTCTTAAAGTGTCATCTTAAGACCCCCTAGAGATTTCTCCCAAGATCCTTTTAGAGGTCCTCAAAATCAAAGTTATTTGCCTGCCTATGTTGAAAAATAATGCAATATTCAAATCCCATCAAACACTTGTGAGAATTGGCAATGGCAGTAAATGCATCTCTTTTAATTTTAAATATAGTAAATATTGACAAAGGCAACACACAAAAACAAAACTTCATTTGGAGCTCCTCTGGAATTTTTAAAGGTGTAGAGGGGTCCTGAGAAATAAAAAAAATGTTTTAAAAACCTTGTTGTATGTCAGAGTTGGAGAACTATGATCCCTTTATGATTTGTGGACTTCAACTCCCAGAATTCCTGAGTCAGCATGAATGACTCAGGAATTCTGGGAATTGAAGTCCACAAATCATAAAGGAGCCATAGGTTACAACCTCTGTTGTAGATTGTCGGTTTTACATAATTCATCCTTCTGTTCTTGATGGCCTGTAACATGCAGAGTTCAGCTCCCAGAATTCTCAGCAATGGAAACAATGGAATTCTGGGAGTTGACCTCCATGCGTTTGGAAGGTGCTCAGGTTGGGGACAATTGGTGTAGTGATTAGAGCTTGGCTTCCTAACGTTCAGTAGTACTGCAAGAGACAATTTGCCTGCTGGCGTATTCACCAATCCTCCTGCCCAATTTTGTTAAGATTTTTTAATTCAGAAAAAATGAACAGGGAAAAAACAAGGCATAAGACACAACCCAATCTGTGTTCACAGCAATAAGCAGTCCCACCTGCATCCTGAACTCTTCTGAGAAACATAAATGGATAACTGAGCTCAGCACTTCATTTGCTTCTGGTTTGTGGCTCACCTTGGCATTTTCAGCCCATGAGGCACCTCCAAGGCTCCAAACTGACCCTCAGAGATTGCAGAACTCTTTGTTGGACTAGAACGAAAAGCTTTAATTTGGACCCACTGTACATCAATGTCACTCATTTACTATCTCTGAGTCAGTCACTCGCTCTCCAACAAACTACCCCAACAGATTGTTGTGACCATAAAATTGGGTGAAAGAACTATGCACGCTATTTAAACTGCTCAAGGAAAATCAGTAAATAAATATAATAAAGGTCAGACGGGTTTTCTTTCTCCCCTCAGGAGCAACGAATGGTTTACAAGGTAAAGTCTTTGGAGTTGTTCGAGACAAAAGAACTTTTTACAATTTTAATTGAAACCTAATAACGAATGTCTTTTATATGGTATTGAACAAGTGCTCTGGTTGTCACTACAGTGCAATGTACAACATCAGGAGTTTGGACATGAATCTCCCTTGGAGGCTTTTAGTTCTTCTTTATGCTTCCAGATCTTTATATACTACATGTGAATGATGTGATCTTTAACATCAATGGCTTAATGAAATCCTGGCTCAGGAGGTTATGGAGTTATGTCCACATGAAAAACAGAAAGGCATTCTTATTGATGTATCCATGGAGGACCCCTTTGCTACCACGGAGTTGCTGAAAAGCAGAACAAAAACATTTTGAAATGTTATTGATCTTAGGTTTTCATGAGGTTTCCAATCGTTATTTCTGTTTCCCATTGCCTGGGCTTTTAAATTTCACAGAGAACAGAAGGCCTGTGATAGAAACGACCAACTTGAACTGCTGAATAAATTCACTCATTTTCCTCCATTATCCAACTACAGTATTTTGTCGCTGGAAAATTGCTTCACGCTGTATAAAGCAGAGACTGATATCATAACTGCGGAGTGGAAGCCTCAGGCATCCTATCAAATACCTTTGGGGGCCTTTAATAAGGGCACAACTTGGGTTAGTCTCACCCCATATTCCATAGATCGCTTTGCACTCATGCAATAGGACTTTCTGGTTTTTCTTTGAAGACGTTTCGCTTCTCATCCAAGAAGCTTCTTCAGTTCTGACTGGATGGGAGGGGGTGGGAAGCACTTTTGGGACAACCATGACCTGGATGACTGAGAATCTTCACAGACACTCATGCAATAAGAAGTTTCAAAACCTAGAAAGAATGCAAGGGTCCTCCAATTCCTTTTTTTCATGCTTTGACATGAGCTTGTTCTTACGTACTTCCATTAAGGCTTTTTTTCATAAACAAAAGCACTGCAACAATACAACTATGTTTACGAAGAAGCAAGTCCCATGTTTCTATTTGATTCTAAAGCAGTGGTTCTCAATCAGATGTGCCACGGGTTTGTCTCCAGTGTGCTACAGGATTTTTGTCTTATTTTTTCAATATTTTTGGGCATTATGTATATTCTGTATAAACCGTATATTCAATTCAATTCAAAATATCAAGTGCAGGTATTTTTAAATATTGTATAACTTTCCCTCAAACCGGAGGGAGCACACCGCTTCCCTTTTGCCTTTCAACTCCAATCCAGGAACCCTCAGGCAGTCGCTTTCACAACAAACTATTTTGTACCAAATTTATGTTTGCTGATAAAACCCTTTATGTCTTTATCAGCAAACACGAATTTGGTACAATACACACACACACACACACACTACTACTACTACTACTACTACACTTGAGATAGTATTGTCAATTCATAGAAGTTGAGAACCAATGGTCTAAACAAGAACTTCTGCGTTTCTGTTTGAATCACCAAATTTTATTTGAAATCTCAAATTGCTCCAAACAATTTGAGATTTCAAATCGTTGATTTTGAACAGCTTGATGTAATAGATGCTAGTCGTGGGCAATGAAGAAAAAAAATGCAAAAGGTCAACTTTTGACTGGAGAAATTACAGGAAGACCTTGTTTACAGACTGCCTCATTTGACTTCTTTTTAAGTTATGATGATAAAAAAAATAACTTTGTGACCAAGGTGTGCATTTATGACCTTCACAGCATCTCTCGATCATGTTTGGCATTACAGTCAGTTCATATGCATTGTCCTATGCCTGACCCATTTTTGCTTTCCCCCTCCCCCAGTTTGTTTCAATAATCAATCTCTTCCTGAGCTGTTTTTCTCTACATTGCAGTGCTTCCCCAAAAGACGATAACCACAAATTAACAAACCCAGCTCCGCAATCTTAATTCACTAGCTCCCAACTGCTGCCTGTAACTGACAAGATTTCAATCACTTTCACATTTCTGCCTGGAGCTGCTAGGGCATTAGACTAGCCAAACAGCCAATGCTAACTCATTTCTTTTCATGTGCATTCTCCACTGTGTGCCTGTTTATACTCTTTTGTAATCCCTTCCTTTCCAATGAATGTAAATGTGAACATAAATTCTCTTCTTGCTAATTATCCCAGGGCTGGGGTGAGGATTCCAAAAGGCAGGAGAAGGAAAGCTAAAGTATAGTCATGATTGCTTAGCAATTGAGATGCTAATCCCAACTGTAATTCCTGAACAATAATTCCCTGTATAGTCTAGAATGAAATAGAGGCAAGACAATTTCACCCTTGTATTATCACTATAAAACAGAAGTGCACATCCCAAGTTGCAGGATCACAGTGCATCCTTTTTTAAAAAAAAAAATGGGCTGGGTAGTCATCAAATTGCAATGATATTAATAATTTTTTAAAAACTAAAATATTTTTTAAATCTTGATCCCACTTCTTTTTAATCACAGCCCCCAAGTATCCTGTTCAAAGCACAGGCACGACTTTCAGGCTGGAAAGAACATTACATAGCTCAGATAAAGTCAACTCATGTTGATTCAAGGACAAATTCATGTGGCTTTCTTGGGAACGACAGGGAAGTAATTTGCCATTACCTTCTTCTAGCATTGATTACTTCCCAGTTCCGGCTACATTTTTTTGGATTTTCTGGTGATCTTTCATCCAAGGCCAACCTTTATGAGATTATCCAAGGTCATTGGGTATTTAGACATACCCACTGGCAACATTACAAATTAACTGCAGCAGCAGATGGTTAGACTCTGCTCCATCACATAAAAATGGAACCTGACTTCCTCTAATGTTTAAGAAAAATATTTTAATACAGGTATTATTTCAGAAGAGGAAATCAGCTGGATTTCTGAAATGCATGAGCAGGGGGTAGCAGTAGAATCTGTTTTTATTAACCCAGAAGGCAATTATATTTGAGCTAAGGAGGGTCCTGGACAGCAGGAAAGTTAAGAACTTCCCTTCTGCTCAGACTTCATCCTAGGAAAATCTATTGCTGTTATTCTTCCACTGTATATAGGAGATCAGTTCAGCATTACACAAGACAAATAAAGACACATTTAACTTTATTGGCCAGCAACATAACTGCATTTAAGCATGGTTAATATATACATATATTTTAAAAAAGAAAAAAAAAAGAGCAGACACAGCTTACCAATCAGCATACCTGGTCTGCTTATACCATGGTACTATATGACTCCCAGAAAGAAGGGAAAAAGAAAGCTAGCCAATGTGCATGTACATTTCAGTAGTCAAACATCATTTCAAGCTATCATAGCAGTAGTTTAGTTAATAACCCATTTCTCAAGGAACACACCATGTCATATTCAAGAAATAATTCACCCCTAATTCTAGAAATGAATTTCTGTCAATAATTTAAGACCTGTCAACCTTTACAGTGAGAATCCTCCCCCCCCCCCCGACTCCTGTGTGAGCATTTACACAAAAGAGATCTGTCTTCTCATCTTCCCATTTGCCTTCCTAACTCAAAACAGTGACATGGATGTTTCAGAACAGTGTGAGTTAATGTTAGGTGTTTGCAGTAAGGGCCTACAAAAAGGGGAAAGAAAGAAGAGAGAGAGAGATTTTAAAAAATACCTTCTTCCACCTTTTTTTTCTCTGAAAGAATGAATAGTGATTTTGTGGTGGGGAAGGGAATATGGCCACTCAAAGTGGATTGGTCCTGGCTGAAAAAGAAGTCTCAGATCATGTGACTTCCCTTGCTGCCAATTCTGTCAAAAGAACCAATAAGGGAAGAGATGGGGGAAAGGGAGAATGGTACTAACAACCTCCAGGTAAATCACATATCTGTTTCCCTGCTAGGTTCGAAAGCATCACAGACCTTACAGGCAGTAGTAGTCTGTTAACCAGGGATAGGCAATCTGGTGGCCCACTATGACTATGGACTATCTCCCATAAAACCCAAATGGCAGGGCTAATGGCCAGGGATTGCAGGAACAACAATCCATAGTGAACACTTTAAAAAGCACTCTTGAGTGCCCGCTGCTGTGGATGAGGGATAAACGAGCATTAACTAAAGACCTTTATACCTGAAACCCAAAATGGGATGTAGGAAGGGGCACAAAATGTTCTAGCAATGGGTATGCCAATTGGACCCTGAAGGGCTATAAAGGATAGGCAGCTTCTCTAGGAATTTTCCATGTGGATGAATTCTTGGGAAATCTAATAAATCTAGTGATGGAAGCCAGTGCCTGGTCAGCCTCCTAAACATGGGAGTATTACTATGGCTGCAAAGAGGTAGTGATCACTTTTCTGCTTTGCTGATAAATTTTTAATGATCACTTTTTAGAAAAGACACCACTTTCTCAACATTTTTTTCCTAATGAATCTCACTCATAATGTAAAGTGATCAAAATTTTGGATCTCTTCCTATCAGATCATACCTGGCTGGTAAATGAGACTTTTGTATCAGACTTCAAACTTGATAATATATATTTTTTCCTCAGTGAAAAGAGATGTCATTCTGGAAATGGATCTAATTCTATGAAGAGTTATTACTGCATACCTCAAAGTGGGATTATCTCAATAAGTTTTTGATTATTATTTTTTTAAAGTCAAAAATTTCTAATTATGTGAACAAAATAATGTCTTCCAACATTTGGTTTGAGAAACACAAAAGAATATTCTTCTCCAGGACAAAAATATTCCTTGAAGGGAACAAAAATGTGCAGGGTTATCTTATTCATCCATCCCTGGATAGCATCCTGTAAGGCAATTAGGAGGAAAAATTTTCCAGTAGGAGTATCTATTGACAGATAGAGCTATCCTCTTGGGTAAGATGTCATGAAAACTTCCATACAGACACTGTATTTAGGGAAAGGAAGAAAGCATCTACTACACACACACAATGCTTAGTTGTCATATCTCCGAACTCAAAGACCTTGATTGATGGTTTGGGAAAAGACAAAGGCACCATGTCCTTGGGAGCTCTCTTTCAGATTGTGTGCTTGTAAAGAATTCAACCAGGCTGCATTCTATAGCTCCATTACGTTGGAGTGAGAGGAAAAAAATGACTTAGCTAAGCACTGAATTCCCTCCTTACTGACTCAAGGAGGACTATTATTTCTGGCAGAGGCACCGGATGATCCCAGAATAAATTCCTTGAAGCAGCAAAGTCCTGGAAAGGTTGATAGTTCTGTGCTGCTGTAGAGAAGGTCAGGGTGACGGGCTGGAACGTGGAGGAAATGAGTAGGTAGGCAATCCATGAGCTCTTAGTAAGGCTCTAACTTCAAGCTATTATACAGACAGCAAGTAAAGCACATCCCAAATATCTAGGAGACAAAGAGAATGGAGGTAAGTAAGAGGAGGGCTATAATATTAAGCCAGAACATCTGTGGATCCATGCAGTTTATTTGTTTCATTTATATCCTGCCTTTATTATTTTTGCAGGTAACTCAAGGTGAACATAGCCAACACACCTTCTTCCCCCTATTTTCCCCACAACAGCAACCCTGTAAGGTGTGTTGGGCTGAGAGACAGTGATTTGCCCAAAGTCACCCCAGCTGACTTTCACGGCCAAGGCAGGATTTGAACTGACAGTCTTCTGCTTTCTAGTCTGGTACCTGAACCACTAGACCAAACTGACTCCTGGTTTAAATCACCGTTTCTCAAATTTAGCAATGTTATGATCTGTGGATTTTGATTCCCAGAATGATATGGATTGCTGCTATTTTATATTAACTTTGCTAAAATCTATGATTGCAAATAAAGGTTTCAATGTTAACTCCCAGAATTCCCAGGCCAACAGTTTAATGGGGGTGCTGCTTGCTGGAGAAGGTTAGCAGGATAAGAATATTTCACCTGTGTGTCATCAGTCTCTTGGTCTTAGCTCTTAGCTCTAAATCTGGTATTAGTTCTTATAAACTTTTAAATTTATTTATCTTTTTTAATCATTTATAAGCCACCCAGAGTCACTTTATCAGTGAAATGGACAGCATACAAATTTAAATAATAAATAAATTTAAATCAAACTGTATCCTATAATCAGAAATGCTGAGGATACATTTAAAGGTAAAGGTAAGGTTCCCCCGCACATATTTGCTAGTTGTTCCTGACTCTACGGGGCGGTGCTCATCTCCGCTTCAAAGCCAAAGAACCAGCACTGTCCGAAGACGTCTCCATGGTCATGTGGCCGGCATGACTAAACACCAAAAACACACGGAACACAAAAGTGGTTCCTATTTTTCTATTTGCATTTTTTTTACATGCTTTCGAACTGCTAGGCTGGTAAAAGCTGGGACAAGAAACGGGCGCTCTTATTTATTTAGGTGGACCTATAAGAAGGAACCGGAGATTTTCTCTTGGTAAGTGATGGGATAACTGAATAGGATGGCAATGAGCTTTTAAGACAATCAATATATTATGCATAGGAACATTTCTTTCTATGGTGTTGTAAGAAAGCAAAACTTGGATTACATCATAGTGTGCAGATCCAATTTAACAAAAATTCTCCAGTGAACTGTACCGTTCTTAGAAGAATTGGGCTCTTTCCAGCATTTGCACAGCAGGCTTTCTTTTTTACTATTCTCCAAAGTTATTTGAAATGTGCAGGGAGGAAGGAGATACCCAATGATGGAAAACTACTAATTTCCCAGACACTGGATGTAATTATCACAGTGGGTTAACACCTCTGACGAGGGGAATTTGTAAGAAGCTGTTCAAAACCCCTCCCTCCCTCAGGAGTTTGCAAATTGATTTGTTGTTGTGCTGCTTTAACACCAGAGGGCGCTGTTTGACTGCTTTATAAATTTTCACATTTCCTGAAAAAGACACTTTCTAGCCTCCCTCCCTCTCCCAAACACACACACACACACCTGAAAAAGAAAAAAAATAGATTACTGGAACTTCCATTTACACATTTAACAAAATGCAATTTAAAATAATTCAAAAATTCAAGTGTGTCTCTGTTTTTCACTGAGGCCTAGATTGAAAAGCAGATTCCAATCCATAAATAGGGCTGCTTGTATCATTTTTAACCCAGCATCCAAACAACATGAAATCACATGGCTATTCATACACAGTAGAAATCCTCTTTAGGCAGGGAAGTTTCTAGATGGTAAGAGAGAGTGTCGGGTCTTCAGAGCCAATTATCCTCCTTTAAATACTGGCTGGTGTTTTCTTTTTTTTTTTATAAAAAAGCTGGTATAAGATCTTTGCAGGGTTTGTTCATAGAGTTCTTTGCCCTGGAGGAACACACAGCCTCCAGGAGTAAATGACAGCCACAAATCTTCAGGATCCAGAAATACTCGATTTCAAAAAAAGACACAAGGGTGAGAAACATTCCAGCGCATATATAGTGTAAAGTAAGATGAGGTTTCAGTTTAAACTATTTGCTGTTGTAAAAATATAAAGTTAAGTTCAGGTCAACACCTTTATATATGACTGGCGGTGGTGGTTGTGGCCTGGGTGAAGATATAGGAAATAACAACTGTTTCAATATTTTAAAGTTATTTTTGACAGGAATTTGTTTGTTTGTATTTACCTACCAAATCATAATCTATCATTTATCTCGGTGCTAGGTGTTTTTTTTAATATTTTTAATGTGGTTAATTTTACAGTTTTATTATGGTTTTTATCAGGGGTGAAATTCAGCAGGTTCTAGAGAACCGGTAGTGGAAATTTTGAGAAGTTCGGAGAACCGGCAAATACCTCTGGCTGGCCCCAGAGTGGGGTGGGAATGGGGATTTTGCAGTATCCTTCCCCTGGGGTAGGGTGGAAATGGGGATTTTGCAGCATCCTTCCCCTGCCACGCCCACCAAGCCACGCCCACATAACTGGTAGTAAAAAAATTTGAATTCCACCATTTGATTCTTATGCTGTTTTCACTTTTGACCACCCAAAGTTGGACATAAGATGGAGGGCTATATAAATGTTTTAAATAAATAAATACTCATGCTTCAGTACATTTTGGCCTCACAGACCCTAAAAACAAAGGTGATAGCCATGATGGATGAAAACAACTTATTAACAACATACACATTTTAGTTGAGGTATACATAAAAGCCACAATGAATCCTGCAATTCGTTTATTTAAAATATTTATTTATTCAAAACATTTATATAGCCTCTCATCTTATGTCCAGTGCTGGGTGGCTCCAAAAACGAAAAACAACATAAAAACCATAATAAAACTGTGTAAAATTAACACAACATCACAGGCCTATAAACTTTCTATCACTTAATCTTGGTTTTATGACATACTTTGCATAATGACAGATCTCTGAATTGACTGTCATTCTGAAGCTTTTTTTCTTTAGGCTTAAAAAAAAAAAACCTTTGAGCAGGGGTCTCCAAACTTGGCAGCTTTAAGACTTGTGGACTTCAACTCCCAGAATTCTGGGAGTTGAAGTCCACAAATCTTAAAGCTGCCGAGTTTGAAGACCTCAGTCTTTGAGAGAAATTTAAGATTCCATGTTAGCTTCTCCTTAAAATGTTATCGAATTCATTAAAGAGGATGGTACTCTTGAGAAATATTTTCTATTCAGGTTTATTTCTAAGGCAGGGGAATAAGTTTATTACCATGCAATCTTCAGCAAGGTTCTAGCTTAGGGGGAAAAAAACTTTACTCCTACTTCAATTAACTGGATCATTGGGCCTCTTATAGTACCAATTTTGGTTACAGTTGACAAAGTTGGCTTTCCAAGTCAAACTCTGAAGTCCTTCAAACTCTGAGCAGGCCTAATTCAGTCTTTGCTAGTTACATACCTGTACAAATGCAATGCTGAGCCCCACTGCTCCAATAATTATTAAGTGTTCCTGGATAAAATTTCCCAGCTTAGTGATACAGCCACCCTGGGAATAAAACATTGAGGTGATGTTACTTTTCATACATATCTTTTTAAGCTCATTTTATCTTCTCATGCTGTATAATGTCACATCCTTCAAGATGCAAACATATGAATGGATGAGGTAAAACACAGGTTGATACATGTGGCAAAACTGTCATCAGCTTGAGAATCATCCCCATCTCCTGATAAGCTTTCCATACAGCCTTCTATCAAGTGGGTTTAAGAAGGTTCAACCAGGAGTACTGGGAAAGCCAAGGGAAATCATCAAAACCATAAAAAAGCAAAAGTTAGAATATTCTGGGCATGTAATGTGACACCCAGAAAAATACGGCATCCCTCACTTAATCCTCCAAGGAAAGATTGAAGGCAAACGAGGTCTAGGCAGAAAAAGAACATCATGGCTTCAACTTTAAGGGACTAGGTTTGAACAAAACTCAACAGTGCGACTGTTGATAAAAATAGGATTGCCAGCATGATTGCCAGCGTCCAATGATGGATATGGCACAAGAAGAAGAACCAGGAGTATAACCCTAACCCTAACAAAGCTTGATACATAATGTTGTGTCTGCGCCTCCCGAGCTGGGCCCCCTGCCAGAAAGTGACTTGGAAAGTGAGGGGGAAGGGCCATCAGGACTTACCTCGGGAGCACCAGCTTCCCTGGCTCAGCTCCAGGAGCCAGAGGCAGGCCAGGTGGAGGAGATAACGAGGCCTCCGTCCCCTGACTCTTCCCTCCCCCAGGCTATGCCTCCAGACCCAGCTGATGGCAATCAGGCCTGGCTGGACCCTAGGTTTTGTAGGCAGGAGAGGCGGGAACAACAGAAGCAGAGGTGGGGCAGGCCTAGGAAGTGCTGAGTCATGGAGCCACACCCCACAGGATATAAAAGCAGCAAGGGATGCTATGCCTCTTCATAGCAGGCAAATCAACTGCTTAACTAGAGCTGAAGTACTGTTTGTTGACTCATCGGCATCAAGGGAGATAACCAAGACACTTGGCAGACACTCACTAGTTTGCTGCCAGAGCTGATAGTGCTGGCTAATTAAGCCATCGCTCGGACTGAGGTGAGGGAGGCAGAACACATAATCTGGGATCAATGAAGCCTAGCATTTCTGGAAAACATTACATTTGATGTCTTACCTGCTTCTCCCTCAGATCTTCCAAACATAGAAACATTACCAGCATATGTGGTTGCATATTATAATCCGAATATATATTAGTTTTTTACAGACAACTGGGGAAAGTCCAAACGTTCATTATTCATTTCATACCCATGAACCCCAGTAGTGATATAAGGTATGTCCCATGATTTTAAAACTGAGCCAGCAGGAAACATGTTGAGGCAATCTAAGGTCAGATCCTTCTTTGGCCATGAAGCTGCTAGATGCCCTCAAACCTACTGGCTATTTAGCCTCATGTTTCTTACAATCTAATTCTTGCAAAGATAAAAACAAGTGATTATGTTTATGACAGGAGTCATGAATTGTCCCTTTCCACCTTCTCCTTATCAATTGCTTCCCAGGGCTATACAACTACAGTGGAATAAATTAAATCATATAACCCCCAAAGTAGTCTTTCTCCTTATGTTCTCAACCTATTTATGGCAGGTCAGATTCAAATACTGGCTGGAAGGAAATCTCATCAAGAGGAAATGGTTCGTTATTGTTTCCAAGTCTTTGGGAACATTACTTATTTCACAGGTTGTATGGAGTTGCCCTGTTGAGCATTTGGAACAAAAATAAGCCACTGCCTTGTGACAACTTAAAAATAGCCCATTTTATTATTACCATCATCAAAACATTTGTGAATTGGAAGAAGTGATTTGCAATCCATGAAAGCTTATACAATAATAAACTGGCTAGTCTTTAAAGTAGCCCAGCCCTGTTAGTTATTTTTTTTAATTGTACAGCAGCAATGATAGAAGGAAGGTTTGCAATTTAGAAACAAAGACAAAAAGAGAGAGTGGAAATAGATGCAGGGAAAAATGTAGGGAAAATTCAGATGAATGTAATGAAATTTTGCTTCAGAAGAGCCTCTTTCCCCAACATTTTAGATAAGGGGCTTTTTTTTAAAAAAAGGGTCCCCTGGATTCAGCAGTCAGCAATTGTGCCCTGAGGCAGAGTTTGGTCATCCTCTGCATGACCAAAACAAGCTTAGTTGCAGAAGTTATTCATGTGCCTTCATGTCCCTTAATCCACCCCTGAGCGCCACTGAAAGGGACTGCTTCATCATCATCATCCAGCAAAGTATCCTAGAGGCTGAAAGCATCAACCAGCTCGGTGGAAAAATGGAGTTTTGCACTTAAATCAATTCTAAAGGATTGGAGTAGAAATGGGCATTTTGAAATATATATAGTTCACTACTCTTCACACTGAAAAGCTTACATGCACAATAAAACAGAAGAAAAATACTCTTTAGGGCGAGTTCAATTTCACATATCCCCATTTGTTTTCTTAATAATGAAAAGTAGGTTACCACTGTTTTCTCCCAGAATGTTTCTCCCATTTCTAGCATATAGTCTTGGCCTTCCCTTCTGGTGTCCCTTTCAGTACTAACCATACTGGCTTAGTGAAGATCAGAGAGGTGCGGCTGCCTAGCTAGGCAAAACTTCTTGGCCTCATATGCCAAGAACAGTAGGGCCAGCGCTGCTAAGGAATATAAGTATCAATTTTGCTTATATGTTTACTTCTCTAGAACGATATACTCAAGACAAATGCAGATAGTCTTCGACCTACAATCACAATGGAACCCAAAATTTATGTTGTTAAGTGAGACATTTAAGTGAGTTTTGCCCCATTTTACAACCTTTCTTCCCACAGTTGCTAAGTGAATCACTGCAGTTGATAAGTTATTGTTGGGCCTCTGGTGGCTCAGACTGCTAAGACAGTCTGTTATTAACACAGCTGCTTGCAATTACTGCAAGTTCAAGTCCCACCAGGCCCAAGGTTGACTCAGCCTTCCATCCTTTATAAGGTAGGTAAAATGAGGACCCAGATTGTTGGGGGCAATAAGTTAACTTTGTATATAATATACAAATGGATGAAGACTATTGCTTAACATAGTGTAAGCCGCCCTGAGTCTTCGGAGAAGGGCGGGATATAAATGCAAATTTTAAAAAAATTAACCTGGTTGTTACGTGAATCTGCCCTCCCCATTGACTTTGCTTGTCAGAAGGTAACAAAAGAGTTTGGGACACAGCAACAGTCATAAATATTGCCAAGCATTTTAATTTTGATCACATGATCATGGGGATATTGCAAAGGTCATAACTGTGACAAACGGTCATGTCAATTTTTTCAGTGCCATTGTAACTTTGAATGGTTACTAAACAAACTGTTCTAAGTCGAGGACTACCTGTACTGTGATATAATTCTAGATGGAGGCTGTTATGTTGTTCAAATGCATAATGACCAAGGTATGATTGATCAAAGAGCATAATCAGTCAATGGTTTCTTCAGTGTTTTCTTAACACAGTGATAATTGGAGAAGGCTTGGTTTTGTACGGTTTCCTTTTTAATTTGTTTTTTTTTACCTCTTTATAGATATTTGAAGGATGATCTCTTTTACCACAGGTATCAGTCATTGTCTTGCAGCAGCTATCGGGGACTTTCCTTCCTTCCTTTTCAACTTTGTACCAATAGCTGTCACTCCAGTCTGTATAATTATGACTGCCGCAGCACTTAAACTGAAAAACACAAGCAATAAGACATTATGAGAAAACCAAAATTGCATGACGTATTGGCCAAAATTACAAAATTACGTGTCCTGTCTTTGACAACATGTCCTTCAAGTATGCACAACTTGTGGCCACTTTTCATAAAAAGGTCAGTACACAACCACCCACCAGCCAGACAACAGAACAAAAATGTTTTGTTTTTAAGCTTCTTGTTGCCGTTATGTAGTTACAAGGCTATGCACCTCTTCCCACCAGTTCACTTTGTTTCTGGAAGCTTACAATGTCTCTTTTCAGTTTGGGAGTGAGAAAAATGTGTATCAGTACAGTTTTGGAATCCTTTTTTTTTTTTAAAGTACTTTCTAAAAAAACTGCCCTGAAGTCAGTCCTCTTCACCTCCTTTTGCAAATGCTGTTATTATTATAAAGCCCTACATGGCTTGGGATCCATGAGGGATCACCTTTTTCAAAGAGTCTCTACCAACTAAGTCAAGCAGAATGTGCATGCTGCAATCAGCCAAAGAACGTTGACTGACGAGCTTTTTCCTCAACAGCTCCTGCTCACTTCAGAGATCAAAATGGCCCCAGCCCTGTTAGTCTTTCATAAGGCCTTAAAAACCTGACTATGTTTCAAAGCCTGGGACACTGAATGTGTCAAGGGCTCCATTTCCTGGCTATATTGGTAACGGGCCAAATAGCTTGCTCTTCTGTATCTTGAATTGGAGGTTCTCAGTAGCTAAGACGCTGAGCTTGTTGATCGAAAGGTCGGCAGTTCAGTGGTTCGAATCCCTAGTGCCGAGTAACGGGGTGAGCTCCCGTTACTTATCCCAGCTTCTACCAACCTGGCAGTTCAAAAGCATGTAAAAAATGCAAGTAGAAAAATAGGGACCACCTTTGGTGGGAAGGTAACAGCATTCAGTGCACCTTTGGCGTTTATGGCCGGCCACATGACCACAGAGATGTCTTCGGACAGTGCTGGCTCTTCAGCTTTGAAACGGAGATGAGCACCGCCCCCTAGAGTCAGGAATGACTAGCACATAAGTGCGAGGGGAACCTTTACCTTACTGTTTTTATTGCTTTAAAATGTTTTTCAAATGTTTAATTGTAGTATATTTTCTGAACTCTAATCGCCCAGTCCAGAAGGAAGGCCATAGAAACTGGACAAACAAACAAACAAATAAATAAACTCCCTCTGAGAGAGATATAAAGAAAAGACTGAACCACCCTCTGGCACTGAATAGTTCATCTCTGTGGAGGAATACCTGGAACTAATTAGGCCTTGAGCTTGATACAAATACTGAATATTAAGAAACTCTTTCAGTAATGTTGGAAGATATTAGCTCCCAGTGTTAAATATAAAGCCATGCTTGGCTGTGCCACTTTTGCTTCGTATCCATGGGCATATGCTGGCCTCCACTGATTTGTTCAATCAATGAATAAATTGCTTTAGTTGTTCTCACTGTATCAAGCTATACTCCCGCCAAGTGGATGATATATCAGCTGGGTGTGGGAGAATCATTGCTGAAAAATGTAATTCCCTGTAGAGACATGGCATGCTCAAGCATTTCTGTTCAATTACGGTGAAAAGGAGACTCCTCCCTTCCTTGTACAGTCTTTTTCCATCTGATATCATGATTACACAGAAGTATCCCAAGCTTCCAGTTTGTGGCATGAATCCAGAACCTATATGTGTATTATCTCTGAGCAGCTTATTCCCTGTGCTATTAGACTGCTAGGCAGAAATCTCATGCATGTTGGGAAGTTAATTTAAATGCAGATGGATTTATTTCTGAACCGTTTGGGACATGTGCTGAGTGATCCCTCTACTATCACATGCTCTCTCTGCCCTACTGCCCAACGGCAGAACCTTTCAGTCACTGCAAATCTTCTAAGGATAGATGTTAGGATGATGTTCCTGTTTAGACTTGGTATACCGGTGGCTTATAGCAACACACTTTCACAAGTGTTGAAATAAAATAGAGTGATTTTATAAACTGAAGAACAGAAACGGCCATTTTCCTATCAGCAGTTTCTAAAAATAAAAAAGATGAGTAGAACGTCCCACCAGTTGGGAAAATGCCCTCTATCTTGTCCTTTTGAATGAATTACATAGTATGTCCCCAAATCATACTCACCATACCTTAAAGTGTCTAGCACATCCAATATAATCATCTAAATTCTAAAATAACCAGACATATTGATCTGAAGCCCAGCTGCACTGGTCAAAAGAAGATGAAGCACATACCCTTCACTCTCTGAGAGAACTGTGCTTCTCTGTTAATTACATTTTATGCCATGACTCTCTGTAACCGGAGATTAATAGCTTCAAGAAAAATACTTGACAATCAGGAAGTGATTTACCACTTTTACTCAACAAAGACCAATCTGTTTTTTTTCTAATTTTCTCATGCTACGGGACTATTAAATGCTTGAGGGTGGAAATAAGAACTGGAGAGGTATTCCAGTGACCTGATCATTAAATAGGATCACCAGATTATTTTACCCAGCTACTTTTGTGCCTCTCCTTTGGGATCTGCTGTTTCATGCATGAGGCAAGAGTGCTAAAAATACACAGGCCTTATTGAACCAGGGAAAGTCAACACAGAATGGAAGGCATGGGAAAGTTATCTAAGTATGGTAGAAGTGCCTTGCCCTTATAAAAGATCATTTAAATACAGTTATTTGGTGGAAATGCAGACCCCTTCAGATGTTACTTGCAGATAAGTGGGCCTAAAGTTACCAAATGTGCACCTACATTCTGGGTAAGTAACAGGCCCCGTCAATTGGCAGTAGTCAAGTCCATCAGCACTTTTTTGAGTGCTGTTGGGCCTTCATTTGATTAATTCTTTCATCCACAGCTCTCTTGAAAGGAAGGACCACATTATGACTTCTGTTCAAGGAAAATCCCCAGTGATCCAGGATGAGTGGGAACAATATTCTGGCCAAAAACAACTGCAGGCTAATTTTGAAAGTATTTGCATGAATAAAAATGGACCCAGAAAACATGCTTCAAAGATACCACAGTCTGAAGATAGGGGGAAAGCGCTATTTTATTTTCTGCCATGATAGATAGGTAAATAAATAAATAAATATACATAAATTAAGCTTTTCCCATTTCTTCCCCTAGATCTGAATCTGTATTAATCTCTTAATCTTAATCTCTTAAACATACCTCCTGCTGAAGTTTGTCGACCGCATTAGTCACACTCTCTTCTCCTTTTTTCCTATACTTCTTGATTATCGTGTTTCTCAGATTTTCCTTCAGCTCGTGGTTCAGCTATACAGAAGAGGACATCAACAATGGGGACAGAAATAAGATATAGCAATATGGCTCTTTAACCCAGTTTCCAGTGTAACAATTGTTACCAGCTATTCTGAGAGAATTTTCATGTACTACAAAATGGCTCTTAGGACTTGGGGTTCAATTTGACAAATATAAATTTGGCAAATTGAGCAAGGTGGATAGCTTGAAATGCTGCGCAAACTGAATGCTCTAGAACAGGCTTCTTGAGTGTCAGTCCAAAACTTGGACGGTAGTTCCCACCATCCCCTACCCAACATGATCACTGGAGAAGGCTACTCAAGCCTCCTCCAGCTTCTGAAGAAATGCTCATTGAATGTGTCAAAATGTCCTGCTCCTGTTTGTTTTTTTTATATATATATTGCAGGACTGTTCTGATCTTTCCTGCACATCCTGCCTCATGCTTTGCAAACCAAATAAGACAAAGCACTTAACTTGGTTAGAACTCTAGAATTGAAACAGTTTTAAGACCCAGTATTCTTGGTTGCCTGGATTTACTTTTAGAAGTATACTGTTGGCACTGAGAGCTACATGCGCTTATTCAAATGATCCCACACACCTTATAGGTTGGAAGCAAAGAATGATTTCATCTAATGGAGGACCAGTAACTCATCAAATTGTTAATGGCCATTGCTAATGTGGGAAGATGAACAAAACCCATTATTTTTATCAACCCTATCAGCCAAGATAATTTAACTATAGACTTCAAATGCCCAATCTACAACTTTGCTGTCTAAACTAGTACACTGTTAAAAGCCTATCTGGAAAAAAAGACAAGGTCAATATTTTGCATCATCAACTCAGGAATAAGCCTTAAACCCCACTTGTCCAATCAGGTAGCGTATCATCTTGGTTATGTCCAAATCACCTTTTTATTTGGAAACCAAAGGTTGTGAGGTTTTAGAGCAGAAAATCAGGAAAAAATGCAAAACCGAACAGCTTAACAATACTAGAAGAAAACATTTTAAAAGGCCCTCCGTTAACCCATGCCATGCAGAAAAACAAAAGCAGATTACCTGTGGGTTGATAGGGAAAAACTGCAGCATCACAAAGAGGCAGCAAAAATAAACACACACACACACACAGAGTTTATAGGCATTTTGGAAGAAAGCGCCAGCAAGGGAAGAAATACAAAAGGCAACACAAAAGACCAATTGCCAAAGAAAAACTAGCAGAAGGAATAAATGAAGCTTACAAAACCAAGATGAGTCCCACAATCACTAAACATCCACAAAGAGTGAAGATGTCAACATGCCATGCCTTGCCCCCTTTCCCTGCCCCCATCATCAATGCTTGCCATGCATTCCTTCAGCTTCCAGTCCATTTTCACATACAGGTAATACCTCAGATTCTGCAACCTGCAAACTTCACAAGGGATCGGATCAGGATTTCCTAGTGATTCCAGCACTACTGTATTTTATTTCACTAGCATTCAGCCTACTTATCTTTTCAACACCTGACCTTTTAATGCTGCTAGTCCGTGTATAAATCATACAATTTTTTTATAATCCATATTTGAATTATATTAGAACCCAATGTGACAGTTCACAGTCCTAAATCAAGCCATGACCAAATTATTAAGCACCTACAGGTGGCAAACTTCCCTGCTTTTCCACCTGACCTGATCCATTGCACTGCATTTGCTGGAAAAAGCTAATGTGGAATTGTGTAGCTTGTGATTTAGCATGCTGCGGAAACCTGTACATTAGTGTTAGCTTGCCCAAATTAGTTTATTAGTTTGGGCACAGCTTGTTACACAAGCAAAGACACCAAGCAAGCAGGATTTAGCTTGTTGGGTGAACCAAAATAATTGTGTCAGGTCTTCTGTTCAGGTTACAATCAGGTTACGTCTGGTTTATCTTAAGTAGTAAAACCAGTGGTGGGATTCAAGTAATTTAACAACCGGTTCTCTGCCCTAATGATTTCTTTCAATAACCAGTTTGCCAAACTGCTCAGAAAGTTAACAACCGGTTCTCCCGAAGTGGTGCGAACTGGCTGAATCCCACCACTGAGTAAAACTGTTGCAAACTCACTCTCTGGGATGCCAAAAAACCCACTATTGATTAGATCAGCAGTCTCTACATTTATTATGAAAACATGCACCTATCAGAACAATATTAAAAAACAGACAACTACCAAGCATTTTTTGTTGTTTTATTATTTATAGATGGTCCTTTAAGGATAGCTGCCCTTCCATGATTGCAGTATTTCATTATAAAACCAAGGTACAAAAAAAGCATTACAGTCCCTTAAAAGAGAGCAACAATAATTAAGTTCAGTGGTAATTAATATGTCAGGAATAAGCAGACCAAAATAAAGGTTTTTAAAAATGTTTTAATTAACATTTCCAATTGAAGTGGTCTCATAGACAAGAATCTATCTCTGGGATTCTATGTACTTGCAGTTGAATGTGGATATTGCAAAATATACAATGAGACACTTAGGAGTTTAAAAATAGATCTAGATGTCACCCATTCACATCTTCATTCCTCCCTGTTTCTTAGCTCTCTGGGCTTAGTATAGACTATGTGAACAGTCAAGAGATATTGCAGTGACAATCACCTTTTGTTAGTAATAAGTGTTACGAACTATAGAATCAAATGGATGGTTAGTAATTCCATTTTATACTACAGCATCAAAAGGGAAGAGAACAAAGAAATGTAAATTCCAATATTTGCATTCCAATCACAGATGCAGTAAGCAGAATATTCTCTTAGATGGTATTTTCACAATTCATGAAAATGGCTTCAGACCAACTCATTGCCAATCAATGACATGTTATATTAAACTGGCCAATGGTGCATTGTTAGAATGAAGTATTTGCAGGCTGGGTCTGCCCACTGCCAGGAGTTCGATCCTGACCAGCTCAAGGTTGACTCAGTTTTCCATCCTTCTGAGGACCCAGATTGTTGGGGGCAATATGCTGACTCTGCAAACCGCTTAGAGAGTGCTGTAAAGCACTATGAAGTGGTATATAAGTCTAAGTGCTATTGCTATCATGGGATAGGATGAGGTGACTGCAGGTCAGAAGCTTAACTTGATCCTGGGTTTTAATGTTTATGCTTTTAATATGGTCTTAATGTTGTTTTATTATTGATACTGTTTTAATTCTCAATTGGAAGCCTACCAGAATTAGATATAAGATGGGCAGCTATGTAAATGGTTTAAATAATAAATGGGTCTGGTGGTAAAGATCTTCCCAGGTGTGCGCATGGGTAAACTACTGAACTTCTCTAAATCATTTAGAGCAACATTTTATGCTCCTGGTTTACTAAAATTTACTGCATTGTAAAAGTTGCTTTACTTGGGCCAATGGCTGTACATCAATGCCTACATAGGAGTTTTATAATCAAATGCATTTTTATTGTAGCACTGGAACAAAGTTAATGAAAGAAGTGTTTGCACTTCAGCTTCAAATCATAGCATGGCCCTTGAGACACATAGAGTGCCCAGATGCCAATCCTTTGTTCATTGTAGGTTTGCACAAATCTGTAGCCTAGGAGGTTCTATGCATAACAGATGTGCTTACAGGGTTTTGTGGAAAGAAGCCAAAAAGCCCCATGACTACCACTGTCACAGTAGTGCTGGCTCACAGTAGACAAGAATGAGTAGATCTCTGTAGACAAATATTCATTGTGTTGAGAAGACCTGTGGGGAATGAAATGTAGCATGTTTACCAATCACCCCCTTTTCTCATGTTACCTACCTGCTGGTAATAGACACAGGCCAGGATTCCAGCAATTATCTCAAGCAGGAAGATGCAGAGCAGTAGTATGAAATACTAAAGAAACAAAATGAACAAAGAAGTTAAAGCAGAGCATTGTACACTATGGGGTTTACTTTGCCCATAAAAATATAGTATTGACAAAACAAGCAGACTTAGCTACCCAACGTTGAAGACAATGGCATGGCAAAGCAGAGAAACAGCAACAGGCCTGATGCACTCCTGGCCAAGAGGAACTGGATTTGGAGGTTGCCCCTGATTTGGGGGGTTACCAGCCAACTGCTCTGTCTAGGAGTGGAAGAATTGCTTTTGACTTTCAGAGCTTGTTATTTTATGAAATGCTCAGAACAAGCTGCACAAAGTACACCTTACTCAGAAGTGGAACAAACATCTACCTTGTCTAGAAGGTAGCTTTCTTGATACATTATTTGATAAGCTTTCTGGATACATTAAGGGGGAAGACAAAAACAGGTCTTCACTGCCATATAAATTCACCAAAATGAGATTTGCTTGGTTTAGCACATTGCAAAATTACAGTCCTCGTGCTTTATTCCATAAATCATAATTAACTAATGCACCTTTGTCTACTGTGTGGCAATGGGTTTCCAAAATAATAGGCAAGAGATCATTTGCAGCTCTGCTAGCCAAGATCCTTTCAGTGAGTCTGGGGACTGATCTGTAGACCTTCTGTGTCTAAAGCATGTGCTCTACCACTAAATTATATTCCCTTACCCATTGCTTTCACAGCTGTGACTCCTACGCCTCTTGCCAATACTACTTGTTTTGAAATGCAACCCTCCAGCTGACATCAGAAAAAACTCATCACAAGCTTGTTAGATGATGGTGGAATGTTTAATTGCTCAGGGCAGAAAGCATTTTGAAGTAGCTGAGCTTCTTGTGGCTCCTAACAGTATCGAAAGTCAACAAAATGTAGGCAAGCACTTTGGGCTGAATTATCAGGTGTGAATTTTACAAAAGAATAAAGGAGATAAACTTTTTTTTAAAAAAATCCAACTACTTAGCTAGCTCTAAAAACATTCAGATCAGATTAACACTAAGTCTGATGTGAGGCTTAAAACTGGTCATGTAGACATCTCCAAACAGGAGATAGGCACACTAGAAAAAGGGACAAATGGAGAAGTCAGAGAACAAGTCACTGCATGACCTTGACTCAAAAGGGCAAGAGGAACAGGCCCAGGATATAAAGCTAGAGACTTAAAAGAAAGAGGAAGAAAGAGAGGACCAAATTTGAAAGTGTTGCTATACAGATAATTTCTTTTTTTTTTTTTTTTTTTTTTTTTTTTTGTTTACATTTATACCCCGCCCTTCTCCGAAGACTCAGGGCGGCTTACAGTGTATAAGGCAATAGTCTCATTCTATTTGTATATTTTTACAAAGTCAACTTATTGCCCCCCCAACAATCTGGGTCTTCATATTTATGACTTCCTAATCTTCTGAAATTAATCTGTTTACCCAACTTCTCTCTGCTTGGGAATGTGGAGTTAGGAGGGAGTTTAACTGCCATACCTCGTATAACACACACACACCTCTCGCTCTTAAGACAAAGCTATGAGTATAGATCTTCTGGGGATCACTTGCTCTAGTATCAGTATCAAGTTGCAATCCAATAATCCAGTTAATCAAGACAATGAACCAGTTCTAGCCCAACAGGTGGCAAGGAATTTGCCACAATAGTAGCTCTAGTCACGCTTTCTGCGCAAATCCTCATACGCTGCTGTTGCTGCTGAAATAGCCATCTGAAATCAAACTTCTGCTTCTTGGCCTGAAAGGAAGAACAACTGAGCAGGTTCATTACCTTCCTGTAGGAATTATCCATTGGTTTGAGGATTTTCCCATCAACCTTTTGCAGGATTTATAATTGACATAAGAGAGCAACAAAACCAGCTATCTCATCCCCACGCCAGGTTTAGACCATCTCCAATTTATGGCATTCTTGGGAGCTATGTTCAACAATCCTGTCAAAGATACATACAGTATACTTACTCAGTTCATGCCTCTACAGATTTGTCATTTCAGACCACTTACACTTATCACTCACGACTGCTCCCTGTTGCTTTTTGGCTGCCTTCTACCAGAGCTCTCATATTTACTCCAGGACGTGTAAACTGCTCAGGGCCTCTTCAAGGTTTCCCCAGGCCATTCAAGGCCTATTACAAGCACTCCAACTGTCACCATCAAGGACTCTTCACACTGCTAAGAATATTTCTTCCCTCCACATGAACATCTAAAAAGTTGGATCCAGGTTGATGGACCATTTCCCATTCCTGCATATTCTTTTGCCTTTGGTCTACAGCTTCCCTGCATTCAGAAGACATATCTTGCTTTCCATCCTATGTTCTGGAATGCCTCCCTTGGCTCCCTATGCCAGTCTGTTCTATCACCTCGATCTCAATGGCAGGGAGGAAGAATTTAGAACAGAACAGGCTTCCAATTTAGGAAGGGCAATCTGGAATATCTATTAACTGAAATAGTTTGCACTGTTCCTGCAAAATATCAAAGCACGAACGGTTGCATTTGCAGCATACCAAGAAACCCAAACTTTCTGATGGGCTGCACGTTCTGACTGGTTCTGGGTTGACCTTGAATATAAAGGGAAATTGCCTGGGGTGGGGAGATTGATATTACAGTTTAACTGTAAAAGAAATGCAAATCCCCTGGCTTGAAATGCCCAATTTAAAAGAAACAAAAGAGAAGGTAGAAGGGAGGAGACTTTGTCAGTTCCAATTGAAAAACAACAACAAGGGGGGTGGAAGGAAGGACATTCATTTATTTATTTATTTATTTATTTATTTATTTATTTATTTATTTATTTATTTATCTATTTATTTATTTTGTCACAACATCATACAAAAAGGTTATATAGTATATAAACATATATATGAGTAAATGTTAGGAGTATAAGCATATATATATATAGGAAGAAGAAAAGAAAAACAGTAGGACAGGAACCAATTCCTCCAAATCAGAAGAAAGCATCCACAGGGTCAGGTGAAAGTAAAGGTAGAAATAGAGGTAGTATAAAGATGAAGCTGAGGAGATGAAAATCTTTTATTCTTACAGTGTCAGCGCTTCATCCAAGGCTCAACCATAAATCTCTCTCAAGGAACTCAGATCCACATGCAAGAATTAGCAGGACAAGGCAACATACATTGATATTATTGCAGAAACAAGTAGCCCTAATAACAAGGAAGTTCAGATATCGCCAATCAAGCAATCAAGCTCTCTATTTAATAATATAGCATGTAGATCAAATTATTAAACCTTCCCCATCTTACACAGTAATGGACCTGCTTATTCATTATATCATGTATACTGATCTCAGTGTCTTTGCTTCTGGTCACCAGCCTGCACATTTGCCACAGCAAGTCCTTTAGCTAAACAGGGGTAAACAGTCAAAAATTCAAAATCAGGAATTGAGCAAACATGGCCTTTGACTCTGAAATTCAAGAGGAGAAGCCCAGGACTTAAATTCGAGGACTAACATATAAAGAAGGAAGGACTTGAGGTTCTTAGACCAACAGTTAGAGCAGTTCTTAGACCAAGAACTTGTTCACATTTATGGCTTTTTTGCTATTTATCCAACCTTCTTGCATTTGCTTGAAATGCACGGTAGGGAGTAAGATTTAATGACGGTGCCTACTATTATGCTTTGACAATTGGAGTGCTTCGTGTTCCAGATACCATAACACATTGCACCACTGAATCTATCATAACTGGCTTTTAATTAAGCACATAGTTAACTCTGATTAATTTAAATAAAACTTGGATTCAAATGTTCAAAAGACTGCTGCCAGCTTTATTCATCCTTCCATATATAAGCAGTACTTTGGATTCAGGATACTGAATAGTCTTTCACAGTGTTTAGGGAAGATAAAACTCAGTTCTTTTAAGAAAACAGATTTAATGCCACAAAACATGAACCCAGAGGGAAGCAATTCAGAGATATATTAGAGTAGATTACTTCTTATTCTGCAACGATGGTACTCTTTTTGTAGCTCGATTTCTAACATTGTTGGTCCAAGCAATTTGCTGCCTAAAGCAAAGGACAAGGTAACAACAACCTACACTCATTTCTTTACATGGAGAGCTGTCGGGACAGCTGGCTAAGTTCAACACTAGAGATGGATGAGCCCTCTCTTACGGCACTATAAGGCAATAGATTAATTTAGAAATAAAAGAGTGGACTTTATGGGATACACATCTTTGTCTTTCAATACACTCTAGTTCCTAATTTCTCATTTTGCCTAGAAGTACAACTAGCCCTCATCTCAACAATTCAGTCACTAAAGAAAACAGACAACTCAGCTATGACACATTGGTTGTACTAGTGCTGCATGTCTCACATTTCCTGGAGCCTCCTGCTTCAACAATGGGAACCCACACATCCCCAGTATTCTGATATGATGCTGGATCACTTATATCAACCAAAGGTGACCTGCTATGTGTAGCACCTCTAGGATAAAAACAGCCTGGGAAAAATTGCCCATGTGCTGACATCTTCAAGTTACATTACTACAGTAGGTTATACATGAAGTCATTCTTGCTAAATACTCAAGAATTAAAGTTAGTTGTGAGGTAGAACTGGGACACTAGAATGTCTGTCTTCTGGCAACAGAGACAAAGCTCCAATGGTTTCTAGTTTGACCCTGGACAAAATTCAAATTGCTGATACTTATCCTTCAACCCCCTCATAGCTCCCATCTGCCCTCTGCTATTTTAACATGCCTTGGCTCCTAAATTACATCCAGTTCCCCTTGCCTTAAAAAGAAATCAGATTCTGATGGAAGCAAGTATCCTTCATTAGACTAGCCATGTCCAGTTCCTGCAACCGTTCATCGTATGTTTTAGCCTCCCGTCCCCTAATATTATTTGAGCATTTCTTCATCCAGTACTAAATGACAATATTAATTTAAGTTTAATATTTTTATTTCATATGTGTTTTATGACTAAGCACAACAGATTTATTTTTCTCCATTACGCTCACTTTGTGAGACAAGCTGAGTTATGAACAAAATCACCCCAAAGTCACCCAACGAGCTATTGTGGCTAAGAGAAGACTAGAACCTCAGTCTCCCCACACCTAGTCCAATATCTTAGCCATCACACTATACTGGCTCTTAACTGTTATATGCTATGTTGTTTTAAGATAATGGACTACTAAAAAGTATTATGAAAGTGTTGTGTTGGTGATTGTAGTTGTTGCAGTGTTTCTTCATTTCCTTTTAGTTTTTAATTTTATTCTGGCTAATTTTATTGGGGGGGTCCACACCCTTTAATTTATACATTGGTCCATGCTAGTAGTAAATACAATTGAAGACTAAAACCTAAACACATTTATTCAGTTAAATAATAAACTTCAAACTTTTTTTTTTTTTGTGCTCTTGGCTGATCTCAGCCCTTCACATCCCACAAAGTTTGTTGAAGCCTCTGACCATCTGTGTGCTGGACAAGATGTCCTTTCATACTACAGGCACGAGTAAACAAACAAGAGAGCTAGCTAACTCAAGACTGGACTTCATACTAAAAGGAGTTGCAAATAGAACAGAAACACGCCTTAACCTACAGGTCATTTTTATTGGAAACAGAATAAGTGATGTTGCTGATGTCATCCTTCTAGCAGCTGAGATTTTTAAAAAAGAAACAACTCGCCAATCAGCTAGAAAACTGATTCTTATGCTTGTATTCCTGAAGTTCTCCTCCTCTGATGTACAAATATGGCCCAATTAGATTATATTTTTCATTCCATTCAGAGATGATTAGAGCCAATGGCTCCCAAATTAAACAGGACACAGCTGTTTCTTTTTTAGAACATCAAAGGTCAGTAATTCTCTTCTCAAACGTGATGCCTTCTAAACATGTTGACCTAGAACTGTGATCATCCTCGGCCAGCAGGAGAAAGACTGATCTATAGAATCACAACAAATCCTTGTCAGTTGTGATCTAGCAATTGACATAGGAATTGAGATTTGCATCTGGCACTTGGAGATACCTCTCTACTTGCCTTCTTGCTGTACACTAGGCTTTAGTTTTGATATTTTTAAAAATAGTATTTAAATAGAATTTTAAAAGGAAGCCAGCAAGTTGTAAAGTACAATTCTCTTTTTTGCAAGAACAGACTTGGCTTCTACAAAAGTCCCAAGTATTTTTTAAAACAAACAAACAAACAAAGTAACTGATTATAGAGTTAGTTTGGTATAGTAGTTAAGGCACCAGGCTAGAAAGCAGAAGACTGAGTTCTAGTCCTGCTTTAGACACAAGACCAGTTGGTGACCTTGAGCCAGTCATTCTCTCTCAGCCCTAGAAAGGAGGTAATAGAAAACCACTTCTGAAAAACTTTGCTAAGAAAATTGCAGGGATTAGTCCAGGCAATCTCCTGCAGTCAATACTGACCAGAAGACAGACAGACAGACACACGCACACACACACACACAACCTGATTGTAGCACAACCTTTGTCAACTCCCTCCCAAAAAAGACCAACCTCACACCCTATTACGAATGCTTAAATGTGGATGACAATTTATCAAAGTTATAACTGACAGAGGGAAAAATATGGGAAAAAATTCCACCAGGTCATAATTAAGATGAGCTAAAAGGGAGGAAGAATGCCTATCAATAGGTTTAAGTTTTGCAGTGGGAGAATTTTGAGTTTATTCTTAACTTACAGATATGAGGAACATGCCTAATATCACTAAGATTTAAGTCGAAACTTTGTCATTGTAGCTGTTAAAGAGTTGCCAACCCGTTTTATAGGGATCATAAAGACTTCCCCCTCAACAGCCCGCTCTTGGGATGGCAACAAGTGACTTACACAGCAATTGTGGGGGTGGGCAGGAGAAGAAATGGAGGGGATTGCTCATCAAAGGAAGAAAACATATTTTGAAGTCTGTGCCTTCTTTCCAAGGCATTTGATACCAGATTTGAATCTAAGCCCATAAGAGACCCACTCATCCTTTGATGTTCACTCATCACGGCGGACCATCATGTCCATTCATCTTAATGTTCAATAAGAAAGAAATGGGAATATACAAGTGCACAGCTCTTTATTCTAATCACAGAGATGCTTGAAATATGGGCTGAGCTCAGACTTGGCAGAAACAGCTGAAGCCAAAGCCAGCCAGGCCAAATGAACTGCTGGTCCCAAATCAGGAGACAATCGACCTGTCACAGCCAGCCACTTAGAGTAGAAAATGCAGAAACAAACAGCTCTTTTCTTCCCCAAAAGAGAAGTATTAGTTTTCTATGGCAAAATAACCTAAAAGACTGGACCAACTTTTAATCTGTAATTTTTGGCTTTGGGGAAGAGAAACAAACAGGGATAATTTTCCAAAACAGTGAGTTCTTGTGTGCAGCCAGAGTGGAGTGGCCTGGCTTGCAAACCACGTCCAACATCAACATCTTCTGAAGCTGCTAGAAGAACTTCAAAAATATCCTCAAGGGTGACTTGATCTTTAAGCTATAACACCCTTTCCCCCAACATGGCACCCTCCAAATGCTTTGGGTCAAAGCTTTCAGAATACCTCTCTTTTGCCCTGCTCTTTGTCATATCTTATGTAAAGGAAAAGGACAGCAACGCAACCAATTTGGTACACTGGGTTTTTTCTGTATCAGAAAAAGATGCTAATTTTTTCCCACCAAATAATTTTGCTGGAGCAAGACTGATCTGTATTTTGCTGTTCCATATTTAGAATTTTCTACACTACATAAATTAAAATAAACTAACGCAGAAACAGTAGTTGTTTTTTCGAGCTGTAACAAATCTGGGTTTGGTTTTTTTCCTAATTTAGCTTGCCTTTTGTTTGACTAAACATGTTCCCCTTTGCATTCTGGGTTCCAGATGTCCATTTAAATAACTCACCACTTTCAGCAGGGTCCGTTGTTCCCTGAAGGTTGCACAGCAACCCAATATGCCAGTAATCATGACAACGGCACCTGCCACCACCAGAATGTAGGCTGTTGCCAGGTATATATTGGACTGCAAGAGACTAATGTAGTCACTCTTCTCAGCCAGGGTCCAGATGCCCACTGCCATCACAGCTCCTCCTGCCAGCTAAAGAGGGAGAGAGAAACGCATACAGGATGAGTGAAAGGTATCTGCATTCAAATGTCCAGAACCACCTTGTCCAATTTTCTTCAAACTGGTGTCATCCACATGCACTGGACTGTGTCTAGAAATTGTGAGTATTATAGCACAGCTTTTTTCAACCTTGGCAACTTTAAGAGTTGTAGATTTGAGTTCCCGGAATATGTCTAAGCATTTTTTTCACTTTCACTTTTCTCTGGGTTATATGATTAGGAATTTATCCAATCAAGAAATCAAAACTGAGCCTTTTATAAAGAGCTTACAATGCCTGGCAAAGGCAATAATGTTTCTTGGTAAATATAAAAGGACATAAACCTCAGTTTAGGAAAAAAGTACCTGAGCCATACAAGCACAGAAACAATTCACACAAACACCCCATATATTTGTGTTTCCAGGACCTTCCAATATGTTATCTCCTAAATGTTATCTCAGACCCCATTATTAAGCTTTTGAAACTCTTTTGGTGGGCTTCCAGACTATGCAGCATAGAGTTCAATCAAGGAAAAAAGAAGGTAACTCCTAATTCAGTGCAGGGACTTAAACCAAGTGACTTAAAGCCACACCCAACCTGGCCACACACACACACACACACACCCCGCGAGGTCAAACACAACCATGATGCAGCCCTGAAGGAAATTGAGTTTGACACCCCTGCTCTAAAGTTTCAAGGCAACATACATAACTCCCTCCTTCCATTTTTTTCAGTAGCAGCAGCCTTATGATGCAAGCAGAGATGGCTGAGAATGGACTTGGACCTGGATCTTTGCAATCCAGATCTAACACTCTAGCCACAGTACTACATTAGATTAACTTTAATTATGCTTCCCTCCCCCAAAGCGACCCCTAGATTTACAGCATGATGCAGGAAAGTACCCCAAATAGCAGTTCCTTACCCAGAAGAAGAAGTTGAAGATGAACAGCAGGTATTTGAGACAGATGGTCATACATGTCTCCTTGCTTTCACTGTATTCACGCATGGTCACAAATCAATAGAACTGTAAAGGAAGAAGAAAGCAAAACATCAAACCTATGAAGAAGCCTTTCTTTGTTTTATTTTGTGCAAGGGTGATCATTCTGCATTTCTCTACACCAGGGGTCTCCAACCTTGGTCCCTTTAAGACTTGTGGACTTCAACTCCCAGAGCAAAGCTGGCTGAGGAACTCTGGGAGTTGAAGTCCACAAGTCTTAAAGAGACCAAGGTTGGAGACCCCTGTTCTACACAATAACAACCCAGCTAGCATGGCTGCAATACACCATATGGGAAATATGACAGGAAAAGAATGCAGAGCATTTTGTGGGACCCTTTTACCAACAGTGACCATATGGAGGGTCTGCATTTTCTTCTATAACAAAGTAATACAGTGCATTTCATTGTGTGTAAATTTCTGTTCTCCTCTTCTATTGCTTCTGCGTATGTTTGTGTTATGTGCATGCTGGAAATTGCAGGCACTCGAATACATTAACAAGAGACAGGCAGACTCAGGATCATCCACATGGCAACCAGTGGTGGGATCCTGCCAGTTTAACAACCGGTTCGGTGATTGCTGTGCACATGTGCACAGTTTTACAAAAACTTACCTTCCACGTTACTGCTGGGGAGGTAACACAGCTGAGGTGCGGCAATTGGCTCTGCCGTGCAAATCAGCTGAGAAGATATAAGTCAGTAAAGCACAGGTGTGGACGGGCGAGTCCACCTGATTGTCGGAGTGAACCAGTTCGCTCCCAGTTGATCATTGGAGCTACAGGTTCGCCCGAACCGGTCCGAACTGGTAGACTCCCACCCCTGATGGTAATCTTTCACTGATGGTCTCCTGTGGGTACAGTTTTCTCTAAAGGAAGACAAGTTAAACTCCCTTTCCAAGTTTTATGCCTTTCTCCACTTTGGCCATGATGAGGGCTGAGAGTTCTGTCACAGGTTTTAGTAAGTTATGACCAGCATCTTGAATTCTTACCAGAAGGCTACACACACAGTGAGAGAAAGAGAGCAAATGTACCCTGTTAGGTTTCAGTAAAGGAGAATATTTGCAGTTGAGGGTTGAAATAAGAGTTCTTGGAACTCTCTGAGCTTGCTTGTTTTCCTGCAGATGTTTCATTACCCTAACTAGGTAATATCACTAGCACTGATGATGTTACCTAGTTAGGGTAATGAAAGGTTTGCAAGAAAACAAGCAAGTTCACAGAGCATCAAGGACCCCTCTCTTATGTTTTTACATGAGTATGTCAAGTTACAGAGGCACTCTGGCTTGAATACAAATGGAAGTTTGCAATACAAACACTTTTTTCCTCTTGTTTTGGTCTCTCCCATTTAGAAAGCTCTTCCATCTCCCCAGGACATGGGACATTTTTTCTGGAGAAAAAAAATGGGAAGCTTTCATCTCTACTCCAATCAGTTCCTTTTGCCCAACTGCACAAGCAAGCAAAGAGCAAATGGTTTTTCTCTTAGGACAGGTGACGGCATAGTTGGCAGAGGATCTTATTCACAAAACAAAAGGAAAGACTGAGAGATGACTGCATTCACCCAAGATAGTATCAGGGACAGAATGCTCCAGTCTTGGCTTGCTGACAACCCAGTCATCATGAAACATGTCTGTGCTCCCCTTATGCATCCCTTCACATTCCAGTATCTTACTTCTTTAAGGCTTCCCAGAGATTTATTGCTTGTAAATGGTGAGAGATTTACTGTTCCCAGGACATACAGGATAGAACTGTTGTCAAGCCCCATATAATTAACAAATCCAAGAAGCAAGAACCCCATGGCTTTCAGGAAGGCATCATTAAGGCAAATCTGAGATAAAAACAGCCCAATCTTTCAAACTGCAAATTCTCAGCCAGACTTACAGCAAGTTAATTAAGGTGGAACATCTTCAAAACATCCCCATAAGCTGTCATATTTGGTTTCTTATTTTCTCTTCTCCCCTAAACCTCCTTCCTCTTCATATCCTTCCTACAGTAACTAAACTGTGGGAACTACTGGCAAATAAATTTAATAAACAAATTACATTAAAAAATAAACTGGCTTTACCTTTACCGAAAGCCACTTGTCAGAAATGGTATAGGGCAGTGATGGCTACCATTTTCCCGACCAAGTGTCTAAAGCATGCCCATAAGTGAGCAAATGCACGCGTGTGCACGCGAACCCCCAAAAAGCAATGCAGCATGCCTCCGCGCATGCAGCACGCCCCCACCCATGCGCACACACACCCTGGCATGTGCCCTGCCCCCCCCCATGTATGCACGGCAGAGACCCGAAAACCAGCTGGCCACCAGGAAATGTGTACATATGCGCAACAGAGCTGAACTAAGGCGACAGCTTGCATACCATCATAGAGGGCACTGCGTGCAACTTCTGGCACATGTGCCATAGGTTCGCCATCACGTGTATAGGGTCTCTGCTTAAGCAGGGGGTTGGATTAGATAACCTACAAGGCCCTTTCCAACTCTGTTCTGTTATTCCAAAGAATGATAAAGCTGAAGAGATGACAGAACCCAGGTTTTTGGTGCTCTGTGGTTTTTTTTCTGTGGGAGATGGGTCCAAATGGCTCTTTGACTGTTTAAGATTGCGTACCCCTGTTCTGTACAAAAGATATTCATCCTTTAGATTTTCTTAATGTTTGTCTACTTCTGTCACTGATATTATCGGAGTTTTGTTGATACATAAAGGGAATCTATAAGGTTCAAAAGCCAAGAATAGCTCAAATGAGGTATTGAGAGCCGGTATTATTTTCTCTGTCTTATTGTCTATTGGCATCCTTCAGTCTCAAAAGACTATGGTATCGTGCTCTGGAAACAGCATCTAGTGTGGCTAAAAAGGCCAATTCGAGAGTGGCAATCCCTTCCACACTGAGGGCAGATACATTCTATCCCCTGCCCAGCCCCCAAATTTCGCTGGTTCCGGGACTGCCTCTTTGCCTCAGCCTGCCGAACAAATGTCTCTTCAAATTGGAGAAGGCCATGCTACGTCTTTAGCCTCCAAGCTGAACGATCGGAGGTCAAGGTTTCCCAGTTGTTAATGTCCATTCCCAAAGCCTTTAGGTCCCTCTTGCAGATATCCTTATATTGCAGCTATGGTCTCCCTCTGAGGCACTTTCCCTGCACTAATTCGCCATACAGGAGATCTTTTGGAATCTGACCATCAGCCATTCTCACGACATGCCCAAGCCAGTGTAGACGTCGCTGTTTCAGTAGTGTATACATGCTAGAAATTCTAGCACGTTCCAAGACTGCGCTATTTGGAACTTTGTCCTTCCAGATGATGCCAAAAATACGTTGGAGACAGCGCATATGAAAGGTGTTCAACTTTCTCTCCTGCCGTGCATAAAGGGTCCAAGACCCAAAGGGTCCCTCTTTAGCCATCAATAAGAAATATCAACTAAAAACATTGAAACTACAACTCCATAATCTCCAAACTGCCAAGTATTAAAGACAGTTCTTTCCAGAGAAAATTTTTTAAACTTAGCCAACTCTACATTTCAGTCTCTTTTTTTCTTCCTGAGCATCATAAAGAAATGAGATTTCAGATAGGATCTGATGTTACTGCAAACTGTTCCATTTCTATTACTGCTTCCCCATTTTTATCACAGGAAACAATTCAGCACTTCAAGAAATAGTTATGTTCCTTCTAAATTTCCAGAAGCTTGTAAAATCAATGGGATTTTACAGACAGTTTTAAAAGGCACTTACTGGTTTTAATGCTGTAGCCAAAAAGCAGCTGGAAATTCAAAAAGCAGCATGAGTAATGCCCCGTTAATGGGCAGTGAATCATGGAACTATCACTGCTCTCTCCAGTTGTCCTGGCTAGAAAGCAGCATTTCAGAGTATAGCAAGACTGTTCTTGCAATGAAACTGGCAAGACACTGGGAATACTACTAGAACCAATCATGCTCTTTTGGTAATTCTATCCTTGCAGGTTTCATGCTTTTCTTTTGACATCAGCTAATTAGCTTTTTCATGGTGCCCTGGAGATGCAAAGTTGATTAATCTCTAGCTAGAAAATGTGGCATTTGTGGGCATCTTCCTTTGGTGCCCATTGGGTTCCTTGGTCTCCTGAAGTTATAGTAAAGTGTTAGCCTCTTGCAAAATATTTATGCCAGAAGCACTTTAAAAAAAGGGGTGGATGGGTTCACTACAGTTCAGTGCTTTGTTTGGAAGTGTGTCTATTTGCATGAGCGAAAGTGGTGTAGGAAGTTAGCACCCATCCCCCTCCTAGAAGAATGAAATATTTTAGAAAATATTAAAGAGGCAGAATATATTTCCTTGGATGAGAAATGGAGAAACATGTTTTAAGGACAAAGCAGCTCCCTGCCTCCCCCCCACCTTTGTCAATGGGCCAGAGGCAGAAACTCATTCTCCCCACCTTTGTCAATGGGACCATCATCTGCAACACAATAGGACCCATCTAGCAACAGAAACTCACCACATGACACCTGGGAAGATTACATCAGCCAGCAAGGCTAGCTAAGACCCCCACCCCCTGGGAGTCTGACAACCAATCAGGATACTCTTCCCATGCCCCAGGAAGTTCAAAGCTCAGAGAGAGCATAAAACCAAGGCACGCTCAGTATCTCACCCCTTTTCTGTTCAGGAACTCAAGCCATGTGAACCTGACCACAATTAAACCATCTTTCCAAGCAGTCTCCATGTTTCCAGTGTCTGGACATTTCTTCCAACAGTGGAAAGCAAAAAAAAAAAGTGAAAAGCAATTTAGCATCCCATCTGGGGTGCCAAATTGTTGAAAGAAATATCCTTCTGGGTTCAGTTCCAAGTGGGGAAAAAGACACTGAAAATACGGAGAGTGCTTGGAAAGATGGTTTAATGGTGAACAGGAATCAATCACATGGCTTGAGTTCCTGAGAAGAAAAGGCGATCACATGCTTCAAGGTGTTGGGTGAAGAACCAGAGAGGATAGGAAAAGAGACCAAGAAGCTGAGTGCCTGAGTTTATACCCTCTGTGGGGGCCCACCTTAGTGTTTCCTGTTCCTGTATAAGAAATGTATCCTGATTGGTTGTCAAACTCCCAGGTGGTCTAGGGAGTTCTTAGCTAACTTTGTAGATTGTCTCTCAAGCTTGCTTGAGTCTTACCATGTGGTGAGTTTCTGTTGCTAGATGGGTCCTATTGTGTTGCAGATCATGGCCCATTGACAAAGGTGGGGGGGAATGAGATTCTGCCTCTGGCCCATTGACAAAGGTGGGGGAGGGAGGCAGGAAGCTGCAGGGAGTGCTCTGTCTTTAAAACATGTTTCTCCATTTCTCATCCAGGGAAATATATTCTGCTATCTTCAATATTTCCCAAAATATTTCAATCTTCTAGGGCAGGAATCTTCTACCTTGGTCCCTTTAAGCCAAAGCTGGCTGAGGAACTCTGGGAGTTGAAGTCACAAGTCTTAATGGGACCAAGGTTGGAGACCCGTGTTCTAGGGGAAGGGTGGGTGTTAACTTTCTACGCTGGGATGATAGAAAACATTGTGAAGTGACTAGATTAACTGGTAGGGAGAACATCACCACCTGTTTTCTAATAAATTGGCATCCTGGGATGCCAATTTAGTGCATAGGAAAGTTTCATGGTAGATGTTTTATAAGAACAACATGCTCTTAACATTCCAAAAATTGAAAATTTGAAAAGATTCTCTATCTCGTAGCTAGCACTAGAGTTCTGTATGCACCTCAGTTATGTTTCTGATATCAGAATTTGCATGCACTTCTTCCAAGGAAATCTGGATTTTTCAATACTGCATAAACTAATTAGGCAACCTAAACAGGAGGTTAGTTTGTTTCTTTTAGGGCCTCTTGTTCTGCTTCTGCTAAAAGCCATGCTCACGATCCCTGAAAATTACAGTATGCTCATACCTGACTATTTTGAGTTTCTCTATGCTATGGCTTTGTCTGCACGATGCTTACAAAATTAATCCAGACAAAGGCAAAATTTGAGTTACTCTTTCAAGTCACAAGGAGGTACCCTTTGACCTTTGTAGAGCAACTATAAGAGATGAGGTCTGTTTTAATCTCCTATTGGTGGGCTTCCATGCTTTCTCTGGTGAACGACCATATAAAATGAGATGGTGATTAGAAGGACTGAGGCTTGATCCGTTCTATTCTCACATTCACTTAGCACATGCTGAGCTATGCACAGATAATTTCAAGAGATAATCTCAATAGAATACACTAGTTAGATTAGATAATCCAATCCTGAAAATGAGCGTGTAAATATTCTGCTATCCCCTTTTGTTAATCTGATACAGAGTTCACAGATCTGAAAAGGAAGTACATCCAACATAGGATCAACTTGCAGATCATCTCAACATGACTATTTGATGAACTCATTCTCTCCATCCGCATCATAAAGCTGTTGTGAAGAGATACAGTGCTTTCCCGTGTCCACTGGGATTAAGTCTAATAAGTTTCCTGCATCCATTTAGGAGTTCAGTACTCTGTGAAATATTGTTCACAGGCAGGAAGAAAATTACCTTCTTGCCATCCCCTCCAAGCTTATGGGAAAGAAAATTGAAAAAGGAAATGACAAATCTGGAGGGAACCTCCTCTGCAGAGGTAGAGTGGTTCGTCCATATATCCAAATTATGACCTGCTTTCTCACCCAGATTGTGGTTGATTTTTAGTTAAAGTCTCAGCAAAACATTGGAGTCAATCCAATCTTCTGCTGCATATTTCATATTGGGGACCAAAGAATTGAAAGAGGTCCCAGACAACTGTTCCAACCTCAACTTTTGAGAAGGACAACTGAGCATGATGCCACTAGATGAGCCACAAAAGATAGCTCTCTAGGGTGACCTGCAATATCTTGATGGCTTGCATTTCATTCTAAGCCACCATGTTCTCATTCAGCCCACAAAGTTATCAGCTCAATGGCACAAGCTCATGCAAACTATAACATGCAGAAGTATCTGGAGCCATTCGTACATATTTCAAGGTATGCCTCACCAAGAAAGATTGCAAACATCCTGCAGGCATCACTTTCTTGTTATTTAGACATATGTTTAAAGAGACTCCAATAAAATACCAGCTGTTTTCTTGCAGTTATGCACAGGTGCATGGTAGAATCATTTAGCCAAAGGAAGCCAGAAAGAGGAGTTAGGAAAAAAATACATCCATAGCTAATGGTTCTGCAACCCAACAAGACAGACACAGACTTCAGAGGATAATTAAAACTGCAGAAAAAACAGTTGCTACCAATTTGCCTTCCATTGAGGACCTGTATACTGCACGAATCCGTGAAAATATTTACAGACCTCTCACATCCTGGACATAAACTGTTTCAGCTCCTACCCTCAAAACGACGCTATAGAACACTGCACACCAAAACAACTAGACACAAAAACAGTTTTTTCCCAAACGCCATCACGCTGCTAAACAAATAATTCCCTCAACACTGTCAGACTATTTACTAAATCTGCACTACTATTAATCTTATTGTTCCCATCACCCATCTCCTTCCACTTATGATTGTATGACCGTAACTTTGTTGCTTGTATCCTTACGATTTATATTTATATTGATTGTTTCCAGATTGTTTATTTGTACCCTATGACTATCATTAAGTGCTGTACCTTATGATTCTTGATGGATGTATCTTTTCTTTTATGTACACTGAGAGCATATGCACCAAGATGAATTCCTTGTGTGTCCAATCACACTTGGCCAATTTAAAAAAAATTCTATTGCATAATTATTGCTATTCTTCTTTGAGGAGTTCTGCCCATACATAAGGGCTTTTCATAAAGCATTTCTATCTAAGATTCCAACACCTATTAAGATTGATACATTTTAAAACAGTTTGTTCAACTTAATAGGCATGCCAAAGATTTTTTCAAAATCATTAAAATATTTTAAGAAGCAAACATCAAATGCTACCATAATACTATAATAATCCTCTACTGCACTGAAATCAAGATAAAAGGCCATTTTCAGTATTATGTCTGCTAAGGCTTTATATCTATGAATTGGGAGCCCAAGTCTCTTTCTTCAAAAGGACCCCATTTTTCCAAGCTGAAATCTGTTTATTTTAACTGATTCCAAGTCTAATAGCACCACTTGTCTCATAATAGCAAAATGCTGAGGCTATAGTATATAGTGGGTTTTTGACTAGTTACACCTGGTTGGCACAAGAGACTAGCAATTGCATATAGGTGAGTGAAGTTGCTGGCAAAGAAACAAGGGCTTAGAATTAGATGATTCCTCCAATTCCTCTAACTCCGTGATGGCGAACCTATGGCACACGTGCCAGAGGTGGCACGCAATGCTCTCTCTGATGGCACACGAGCAATCATCCCATTCAGCTCTGCTGGACAGACATACATCCATGCCTCCCTCCGGCCAGCTGGTCTTTGGGTCTCTGCCATGCATGCACTAGGCGGGGCATACGCATGCACAGGGGAGCAGGGTGCACATGAGGGGCCCATGTGCATTTGTAGGGGTGCATGCTGGGGGCCACATGCATCCATGGTGAGTGGAGTGCATACACGTGGTGCACGCATGCATTGCATTATGGGAGTTCGGGAGTGCACACTTTGGGCACTCGGCCTGGAAAAGGTTGGCCATCACTCCTCTAACTCCTCCCCTCCCTTCCTGCCTTCATTTCACTCTTAGCTCCACAAAAAGGGTACATCTATCCCACTCCTTGGCCTTCCTTTACTAAGGATTATTTACTAACAGCTTTTTAACTAACTAATTCAGTAGAATACAAGTTTTGTAATATAATTCTGAAGAAATAGCATTCTTAATTTCCCCCTTTTCTGTGCCAGGATAAAATGCTAATAATTAAACACACATACACAGACAAAAAAAACCTGCTGGTTATTAACTTGAGCTCATTCACATCAATCTACTAATGTTAAATATAGTTTAGGCACACTTTAAGAAAGGAGAGACTAAGAGAAAAATATACCTCAGGGATAAGGAAACAAAAATAAAAGCTTAAAGGCTATTCAGTAGCAGAGTTGTTGAGGCACCTGCACTCATTTGGTAAAAAATTATCTCATCCATGGCAAGTTCCAGCAGTTTCTTTTTGCCTTATGCCAGTTAACTAACAGAGTTTTGTTCTCAAGAATACTGTAAGCCAGGGGTGTCAAACTCGCAGCCTGTGGGCCGGATGCATCACGTGCTGGCCATGCCCCTATCCGGTTTAGCAAAAGGGGGGAAAAGCCCTGATAGGTCATGTGACGACGCTGTGACAACGCGAGTTTGAGACCCCTGCTGTAAGCCATCTTGTGCTTTAGGAAGCCGGGAGGAAAAGGGAGTAGATGGGTTCATGCTTGCTAATCAAAACACGCTATCCTCTGGCAACGTGTGAGCCCAGAGACTGTCCCAAGGCATAGATGCAAAATTGGGTAGAACACCTGTCAAACTAGAAGCTTCTCTTACCCGGCATATGCTAAGCCCTGAATTATTAATTATAAACAAGAATCTCAACAAAGTTATCTGCTCACATCATCACTCTCTTTTATAATTATATCCATCTTTTTACCTACACTCCTTGCCCTTCACACTTGCCTCAACTTGTATGGTAATAAAGAAAGCAGCTCCTGAAGCTACTTCTTTGTAGCCTATCTTGAGGCTAAATCTAAACCCAAAGCGGGAGTTTAGGAAATAAGAGGTAAAACAGATCTTATGTAGATATAGACACTACAGCTCAAGCAAAACAAGAGCATAATAAACACTGCTCTTCAAAAATATTTCATCCTTGTTCTTCCAGTTTTAGGAATAATAAAAAGCTTAATTGTTGCCCAGAGCCTTAGAAATGGGCAATTACTGTTCTTTTTTGTGGCAGTGGGAGGAGACTCTTGATAATACAAAAGTTTCTTGCTAAACTTTCTTAGCAGAAAACAGTTTACATCAGCCTTTCACAACCAGATGCCCTTCAAATTTATTGGATATCAGTTTGAAAATTGAGGTGTCCTTAATTCAGAAAGTGCTTTCTGAGCTTGCTTGTTTTCTTGCAGATATTTCATTACCTAAACTAGATAATATCATCAGTGCTAGTCAAGGATATTACCTAGTTTGGGTAATGAAACCTCTGCCAGAAAACAAAAGCAAGATCAGAGAACACCAAGGACCCCTCTTGGCAACCCTGAGCTACAAATATTCTCCTTTATTAGTTTGAAAATTCTCAACCAGTATGATTTGTGTACAAATCTGCTTTCTTGATGTACTAGACCAGGGGTCTCCAACCTTGTCAACTTTAAGACTTGTGGACTTCAACTCCCAGAGTTCCTCAGCCAGCAAAGCTGGCTGAGGTACTCTGGGAGTTGAAGTCCACAAGTCTTAAAGTTGTCAAGATTGGAGACCTCTGTACTAGACTACAGTTCTCATTATCCTATGGCTATTCTGGCCACAAACACAGCTGGGTATCATCGGACTGGGGGAGGGTGAGATGTGGTTTTATTCTGTAAGCCTCCTTCAGCTTTTCCAAGACAGGCAAACTAGACATTTACTAAGCAAAAGAAAATGTCAATTTTCCAATTAGGGGGAAAATGTAAATAGACATAATGTATTCAAAGGTTACTTCTGTTTTCAGAGGAGGTGCTCTAAAAAGTAATCAAATTACAGGGCACTGCTTTAAAGAACATTGAAAGGCGCCAGAAAAGGTTTGCCATGCCTTGTTATTCAAGGATAATGTAAACCTGCACTAAAAATGCATCACTGTATTTCACAGCCAGGGCATAAGATAATGGCTACAAAACATTTCATGGAAGAAATTCCAGATGGATGGATGGATCTAGTCCTTAGCCAAACAGCTAAGTGACGGGGTGAAATGCTCCCGGTTCGGACCGGATCGCCCAATCTGGTAGTGATGGCAGTGGGGGGTTTGGAGAACTGGTAGCAAAATTCCCCCCCGCCCCGCCCCGCCCCAGCTGAGCCGTACGATCAGAGGGTTTTTTTTTTACTTTTAAAAGCATTTTTTCTTCAGCCGAAAAAATGCTTTTAAAAGTTAAAAAAAAAACACCTCTGATGATCGCGTGGCTCAGCTGGGATCATCAGAACCTTTTAAAAGCATTTTTCTACAACCTCTTCGGTCAAAGAGGTTGTAAAAAAATGCTTTTAAAAGGTTCTGGCGATCAGACAATTCTGCTGGGATCGTCAGAACCCTTTAAATGCTTTTTTCCCTCTGGCGATCCCAGCTGAGTTGCCTGATCATCACAGACAGGCTTTTAAAAGCATTCAGCCGAAGAGGTTGTAGAAAAAATGCTTTTAAAAGTAAAAAAAAAAAAGTTGGCCATGCCCACCTAGTCACATTACCCCCCACCAAGCCATGCCCACAGAATCGGTAGTAATGAATTTTACATTTCACCCCTGCTAAGTGAATATATTACAGTGCATTCAAATACTTATCCAAGCCCTGGTCAATACAGGTATCCATGTTGTTTTAGGAAGCTCATAATTCATATTATGCTCATGACAGAGCACATGATATCTGATGTGCCCTCTCTATTTCTTGGCCAGATAAATATTTTGCACAACTTCCACAAGAGTGATTTTCCATATGGCTGGTGGGGGTGGGGATGAAGAAAAGTTAGAAAGAGTTATTTGAATCAAGCTTTCTTGATAAATACCAATAGCAATAGCAGTTCGACTTACTGTATATGCCGTTACATACTGCTTTACAGCTTTCTCTAAGCGGTTTACAGAGTCAACATATTGCCCCCAACAATCTGGGTCCTCATTTTACCGGCCTCGGAAGGATGGACAGCTGAGTTAACCTTCAGCTGGTCAGGATCGAACTCCTGGCAATGGGCAGAATCAGCCTGCAATACTGCATTCTAACCACTGTGCCACCATGGCTCAGTATATAAGGGAAATGAATAAACAAAATACTAGAATACCATCATTCTTCATTTTATTCTTGGGGAGGAAAATCTGATGCTTTGACTTACGGCATGGCAGTTTTACTTCTTTTTGGGAACTCAAGGCTTTATATTGCAAATGGTCGAGCAGGGCAGGGAGTTTGGTGATTATGAAGAGAGATGCCTGGAGGCTGTCATACTGGAGGTCTCCAACCCTACTCCACCTTTCCTGTAACAGCTCTGGGTGGGGGGGGGAATCCTTCCTACAAAAAACAAACATCTTTCAGTTTGCAAATGAACGTTGTGTACAGCTCCTTTGGGTTTGGCAGACTTAGACCAGATTAAAAAGAGCTTTCTTTTAGGGCCCTGGCTCTTGTCACTTCACTGAAAGATGCGAGCCCTTCATTTCTTATTGTTCCCTCATTCATCTCAGTGGTTGCGGAAGTGGCTCCTGTGAATCAATCACAGAAAAAGCTTTTAGAATGAAACCATTATATTTTGTACACTGGCACTCCCATCAGCTGTTTGGCTGCTTTCCTAATATAAGCCTAACAGAGCTGCCTGGCTCCTTTGGAGGTTTCTTGCTAACTTTTTTTCCTGATATGTTTTTGTTGGAGTGTGTCTGACATGCACAAAACAAATTTTGCCCCATTGGGTTGGGTAGAAAGACATCTCCAGAGATGATAATTGTGAAACCAAAGAGGTTGAGAATGGCATATTACAATGGAGATTAGATCAGGGGTCTGCAAACTTGGCTCTTTTAAGACTTGTGGACTTCAACTCCCAGAGTTCTTCAGCCAGCAAAGCAAAGGAACTCTGAGAATTGAAGTCCACAAGTCTTAAAAGAGCCAAGTTTGCAGACCCCTGGACTAGATGATTAGAGTTTCTCTTCTATCTGGAGAGAGCCAAACATCTGAAGGTATGTTAATGACCACCACCAGTGCTAGATATGCAGAGAGCAGAGACCATAAATTAGATTGAGGAAATTTTACTAAGTTACTACCTTTAAAAAAAATGTACCCAGAAGCTTATTGCTAACCAATGCAGCACTTGAAACAGAAATGTTACATGGTCACACAGAGGAATGCCTGTAACTGTCCAGGACGCTGCATTCTGGATAGGCTGTAACTTCTGAGTGATCTTGAAGAGAAATCCCAGGTAGAGCACATTGCAGTGATCCAGACAAGAAGAGGCAAAGCATCAATAAATGTAAGGCTTCTTGATCCAGAAATGGGTATAACTGGAGCCCAAGATGCATTTAGAATAGAATAGAATAGAATAGAATAGAATAGAATAGAATAGAATAGAATAGAATAGAATAGAATAGAATAGAATAGAATAGAATAGAATTTTTTTATTGGCCAAGTGTGATTGGACACACAAGGAATTTGTCTTGGTGCATATGCTCTCAGTGTACATAAAAGAAAAGATACCTTCATCAAGGTACAACACTTACAACACTTAATAATAGGCATAGGGTACAAATAAGCAATCAGGAAACAATATCAATATAAATCCTAAGGATACAAGCAACAAAGTTACAGTTGTAAGTGGAAGGAGATGGGTGATGGGAATGATGAGAAGATTAATAGCAGTGCAGATTTAGTAAATAGTTTGACAGAATTGAGGGAATTATTTGTTTAGCAGAGTGATGGCATTTGGGGAAAAACTGTTCTTGTGTCTAGTTGTTCTGGTGTGCAGTGCTCTATAGCGTCATTTTGAGGGCAGGAGTTGAAACAGTTTATGTCCAGGATGTGAGGGGTCTGTAAATATTTTCACAGCCCTCTTTTTGACTCATGCAGTATACAGGTCTTCAATGGAAGGCAGGTTAGTAGCTATTGTTTTTTCTGCAGTTTGTGCAAATTTTATTTATTTATTTATTTATTTAATCAAATTTTTATACCGCCCTATCTCCCGAAGGACTAAGGGCGGTTTACAGCCCGATAAAAATACAAATATAATACAAGATAAAACACTAAATTAAAAAACTTAATTAAATAGGCAAAAATTTAAAATTACAATTAAAATGATAAAAACCCCATTAAAATTAAATTTAAAATTAAAATTCTAGTCCAGTCCTGCACAGATAAATAGATGTGTTTTAAGCTCGCGGCGGAAATGCCTTCTGAACTGCAGCTAACACCTGTTCTTCTATGTAGAATTTTGTCAGTGCCACATAGAAATTTCAAGAGCATCACTAATTTCAAAAGTGTCACCTGTACCACGCAGAATTGTTTATTGTGATATGACATGGAACAGCCAATACTTGCCCCTGTGTAATATTATAATATCTGCAGCGTTTGCCACTCTCCTTTAAAACTGGATTTAAAATTCTGTTACAGAGGCTCAATTCAGCCTCTCATCTGTTCATATAATTGATGAAAATATGTTCTGCTCCATAATAGGGTCAATTTCTCCATGCAGGACAAAAACATAAACATTTACCTGAAACATTCTAGCAAACAGCAAAAAGTGTCAATGGAACGAATAGTTTGCCACTGGTTCTTTCTCCGTCATTCTCAGACATACAGTACCAAGTCAATCCGATATGCAATATGTGTCAATAATGATATTTATTTCTAGGAGCACCTTTTATTTTAATTCTATATGAAATGTATTTCCTGCCCTTCTAGTGCACATGCACTACTGAATATTCAGTGAGCTTTGCAAGTTTTACAAAAACACATCATTTCAATAATAAAATCACAACTGGAAACTGAAGTTGCTCAAAATCAAGGTTGTTTTTTTTCAAGTCAAATTGTGGAAATAGCCATGTAGTTTTTTAAACGTCTGTTTTTACATACAGTAGAACCTCTGGTCACGAACGCTTCTGATCCCGACCAAATCAGGTCCCAACCAAAAAATTCACAAAATATTTTTTTTCACGGCCAGTTTCCTCTTCCACACCGGTTTTTTTTGTTGTTTTTGTTTTTTGTTTTTTTTGTAAGCACCAAATTTCCAAAATTAGGTTTAGGTTGTGACCAAATCGGATTGCGACCAAAGTTATGGAACAAATTATGGTCATGACCAGAGGTTCTACTGTATATGTATTTTTTTTTTACTGACCATTGTACGCTACTCTTTTTTTTTTTAATTGAAAAAGTTTTTTAAAAAAAAAAACAAAGACATTTTCCCCCTTTTTTCCCCTCCTCCCAAAAATCCCCTTCCCCTCCTTCCTCCCCGCTTCCCGGGTCAATCACAAGGTATTGTTATACATAAACCAAACATAGAATAAAATTTTCCCTTCCAATCCAATTAACCTCATCCAAAGCTTTTCATCTCCCAACCCCCTCCCCATTAAATAAAATAATTTTCTAATTATTCAAAGGCAATCTGATATTTCTTAATCTGAAATATATTCAGTTTTGTATATAATCAATCCATTTTTTCCATTCAATTAAATATCTTTCCTGCGTATTGTCTTTTAAAAAAGCTGAGATTTTAGCCATCTCAGCCAAATTCCATACTGGGGTCCTGTACGCTACTCTCATGTCAGTTCCTGTGAGATGGGTGGTTATATAAATTTATATAAATAAATAACAATAAGGAGTAAATGAAGCACGTATCTTACACCGAGGAAACCAAAAATCCAGGTTTCCCTCTAACTTTCCTGGCTAAATGTCTTTTCCATCTTTTCCAGGCAGCATCTATCTAAATTTTATTTGTATGTTCTATTATCTTTGACAATTATCCCTTATTAGGAAGGATCACCTCAGTAATTTTCCTCAAAGTTCTAACCTATAAAGATAAACTCATCTGCAATTGTGTGTCCAACCTTACCCCCCCACCCCCACAATTTGTTTTCCATTATAAATCTTAATTCAATCCAAGTCTACATTTTTCCATGTTGTGTAGCTTCCTACTTCGGATAAAATCCAAAATCTGAGGCCTGGATTTCTGCTTGCATGATGAGACTTGTTTCTATTCCTGCAAATTCCCATATACGACATGGGAAGAACTGCACAGGAGAAACTGACACACACACAATCCCTCATTTTTGCAGAGGCCATTCCAATGGCAGGAAAGTTAACTGAATGTTATACATCATTTCATCATACAGGCTAAGCACAGAATAACCAATGCAAACTGGTCTGGGATTTTCTCCCTTACATGGATATAAGTTCCCCGTGCTTTTGTTTTGTATTCAGCAGTACTCTGCAAGAATATTGCTCAAACTAAAGTAATTTAAATGCTAAACCTCTTTCTCATAATGAAAGTCAGGTACTAATCAACTAAATTGAGCAGCTGCACAGTACATCTTCCAAACTACCCACTGCTGCAATTTGAAGAAAAGCTGCACTTCAATGCACCATTAAAAATAAATCCACCCCTTTCAGCTGTCATTGCTTCCAAATATTCCAATAAAATCACACCGTGTCTAATGTTTATGCACCTTTTAAACAACCCTACAGTTTAACAAGTAGATGGAAGGTACTTTTTTTCCCTAAGGCCATTAGCATATTTTCCAGGAGATAAAAACGGTAAATGTAAAAATGTTTGTGAATCATGTCTTAATGCAATCACAGAGAAATCTCAGGGAGTTAACTGATTGGAGTCCTTTCATTAAAAAAGAAAAACTATCTGCAACACTTAGATTGAAGTGAGGAAATAGAAAAAAAATAATTTTGTGTCTGAGAACATTTCTTCATAAAAATTCAATAAAACATGTTGCAAAGAATGCTTCATCAGCAGTGCCCAGGGAACTAGGGCAGGGTTTAAAAAAAAATTGTAGATCCTGGAGACTCTCATAGACTCTAAGTTCATCCTACCAACAAAAAAATGGTATACAAGATGTAAGTCCCATATTATAACTGATGATGTTGTCCATTCACTCGTGACCGACTCTTGGCGATTCCATAGGCCAGGTCTCTCTCCATATCTTCTAATCTTGCACTACTTCTTTGAGTTGTTCTATGCTCAAGGTATCTAGGCTAGTATCAGCTTTGATGATGCTATTATATTTAGAAATCTATGGAATATACATTTTGGAGATGAAATTATCTTATAGTCTCAGGGTACTGTGCCCAGTAGAGAATACAGGCTTGTATACAAACTAGAGACACAAACTACAGAAAGAAATAGATGCATTCAAAACTCAAAAAGCTGGAGGAAATAGGAGAAAGACCAGGACAAGTACAATGAGCCACACCTCATTCAGAGCAGTCAAAGTTCAAGCAGCATGCAGGCAAAGATGTTAACTACAGGCAAGGGTGTAGACTTTTTCAAAAGAAAATGCACTCAAATGTTACTTGGCTGTGACTTATGCAAATGCCTGCATTACCATTCACAAGCTATGGCTGACCGCTTCCCATGATGTGTAAACCAGCTACCATTCACAAGCTATGAACTGACCTCCAATGAGTGTTGGTGTGATATAAACCGGAGGTCTTCAAACTTGGCAGCTTTAAGACCTGTGGACTTAATTCTCCAGCCAGCTATGCTGAGTTGAAGTCGACAATTCTTAAAACTGCCAAGTTTGAAGACCTCTGATATAAACAGAAACAAGGAGTAAAGAAATGCTTCCCTTTTGAAACAGCAGCATGGCACTCAAAGGCCATGTGAAGTCCTTAGCTCCTGTCCCCTTGCCAAAGCTGGTCATCTCTGATGCAGACTGTAGGTTTGTTTTTACACCATCCAATCTTGAACAAAACCTGCTACTGTGGGCTGCTTTCAGGAGACTTCAGATACAAATGGGCAGAATTAATTCTTTTGTGCCCACACAAGCAGCAATTTCAGCAATGCCTTTGTTTTCGTTAGAATCTCCCACTTTCTTTGTGGGACCATTACTAAATCCTCAAACAGCAGCGTATTTTTTTAGAGCCAGAAGTAAACAATGTTAGTTTGCCACAGGAGACATCTGGGAGCCAAGAATGGGAAAAAAACTTTTCCGCCCAGGCATATTTCACTGAGCAAAACTGACCTTAAGTAGGCAATGATACAGAACAGATTGCAAGACGGCAGATGCCAAAAGGAAATACCATCCAGCCACACCTTCTTTCCTCCAATACAGCTCTGCACATCATAAAAAAAAAAGATAATGGATGGGAGGGCTCGGGACATTTGTCTTTCAAAACTAACAATCCAAAAATAAAGGCTGCCATTGTTATCCAGATTACAGATGAAATGAGATACAGGCCTTTATGTCCGGTCACTCCCTCCCGCTCTGGCACCTCAAACAATGCAGCTTAGGAAATGGTATGAGAGAAATGTTTCCAAAGGGTTCAGCTTACTCCATGAGGAAAACTTGACTCTCCTCCAAATCTGCAGATGGGACAGGTGGTTTTGGCTGTATCTCTTTTAAAGACACACCTAATCTTGCTAACCCACACATTTCAATATATTGAATTTTAATTTTTATAGCCATTAGCCAGCAAACAAATATAGGAAGGAGAAAAAAACCAAGAAAAGGCTGTATATTTATATGAGTTAGGCTTGCATTTCACAGGGAGTGTCCTTCCACCATCTTGACGCTAAGTAACAAAATTCAACATTATAGGTTTCTTAAAAACCTCATTGAGCAGGAAGGAAATCAACACAGAAGTCACCTTAATGGCTGGGGTGGCCCCTGGAAGAGGAAAATAAGGTCTACACTAAAAAAAAAGATCCGGTTCAACCTCTGTTATGCTAAACAAACAATGTGCTTAGGAACATTTATGTCACTTGCCCTTTAGTAGCAGAGAGAGAAGTTTATCTATGTAGGAAGATAAGAAGCCAGATTCCTCTCATTAAATATGTTCGGCAGCTTGCAAAAGCTGGATAATTGGTTTAGGACAGGTTATACTGTCTGTAACCATTTTGTTCTGTAATTTGAGGGATCACTTGTCTCCAATATTATATTCCCAGCTAGTCTGGTCTGGCAGAGTTGGTGTGCTCCAGCTTCCTTCAATTAAAATAATGACATCTATCAGGACCCAGGAATTGTGCCTTCTCTGTAGCAGCATCTGCTCTCTGGTGTGAGGTTCTTCCGGAGGTTTGAACAGCTCCCATCCTGCAAATATTTTGAAGGGCCCTAAAGATGTGACTCTTCAACCAAGGAGGGTAGACACTCCTTTTCTTCCTTTTCTTTGTTCCCATCCAGGTTTGTTTGCTTTATCATCTTTGTTTTTATTGGGGGGGGGCTATTGTTTTGTTATTTTTAAATTGTTTAAATGTTTAAAATGTAAATGTTTAAAATTAAATTATTATTTTTAGAAGCACAATTAGTGATGCCAAATATAGAACATTAAGTCTTGTTTGTACAGATTCAAATGGTCTAAAGTTACAGTATGCGATTCCTTTGGGTGTCGGCATAATGCAAGAATCCTCCAATTTCAATTTATTCTACTTGAACCATATGATAGTTTAATGTGGGATGTAAGCATCATGCATGAAGAGAAGCTCATTTTTAAAAAAAATCAGCATGCATGGCCACAGAATTTGCTTTAAACTTCAGTGATCTTATATCAGCAAAAGATATCCGTACTTAGTTTCCAGCTAAGGCAATAAATATGTGTGGGACAAAGTTAAATGGTTCACCTCCTTGAAGTTAGTGGTCCTAATCCAGATTGAGCCAGTGTGCATCTGTACAGAATACACTCAAACTGAAAACATTCTGGAACAATTTATATGTTAAATACTATGTAGTTTGGCCCTCAGAATTAACTGGAGATTAATTCAGTTAATTAACTGAAACAGGTTTTATTGACAATTTTGATTAAACCCTTTCATTAAATTTACATTCTATTTCCAAAGAAAATTATTAACACGCTTTTGAGTTATTATGTATTCTCAAAACTATTTTTAAAAAAACAAATTCCAAAATGGGACACATAATTTTAATTTATTTTCTGGTCATTTTTCTACAGTTTGCAGCCAGCTTCCACCAAAGTGGTTCCTTTCATTGGTGCTGGATGAAAACTTGTCAGAATAACCAGTGAGAGAGAATTAGACTACACAAGGTCTATACTTTGCAAAATAAAAATGAACCTTGTTCCTTTAAGAGTTAGTTCCAGCTCTTTATAGCCAATGCCAGCAAATTCCACTCCAGCCTTTGAGCTTTGTTTGTTCCCAAGATCCTAGATACCATTGCCCAGAACTGCCTACAGGTCTGGCTGCCCTTTTCAGATCAACAGTTGCTTTCTCATTCTCTTAAAACCTTACTGGCACCTTTTCCTATTGCTAGACCACCCACACTCTCTTTGTTCTTTTACTATGCCATCCCACACAGCAACTCTCCTCCAAACTTAGCCAACTCTAGCTGATTTCAAAACACTAAGCAGGGTTAAGCTACGGAGTGCTTGGATGGGAGACCCCCGGGAGACCACCAGGAGACCCCAAAGCCATAGGCGAAACAGGAGTTGAAAAAACATTCCAAAAGAAGGGAATGGCAGAACCACCTCATTCTATTACCAAGACATCTACATTTGTGTCGACAAAGTCACTAGGGGTTAAGGTCATCTGAGGACGTCATTAACTTGGTTTGCTCTCCTTTAGCTACTACAGAAACAAATTATATAATGATGCCAAAAGCACATAACTTTTTTACAAGGCAGTATTTAAAACTCATTAGAAAATGGAGAAATTCTATTTTGTTGGCAGTATTCTTTTCATTAGTCAGCACAGTATAATGCAAGATCAAAGTCTTCCTATCTAATCATTATACAAACAAAATATAGCAGTAGATCCATAGCAAAAAGGAATCTCCAGGGGTAGGCAGCCTAGCATTCTCCAAATTTCTGAACAACTCCCACAAGACAAGCTCTTTTCTTGTGCAAACTGGCTTGAACTGATATGGGTGAATGCTGAAACATTTATAGAGTAGTAGATCAGAACACATTCCCACAAAAAGTAATGCAAGTTTCATCCCATGTTACTATTTTGATATTACACCCAAAGAGGGGGGGAACCCTTGGCATTTACCCTGATGACGTAAATGGGAAAAAAATTGTTTTTCATTTCAGAAAAGATGTCCAAGCTCCTTTTTCCTGTTACAATGGAAGTGCAACTTCTTTAGAGATAGCCCTCGCTCATCAACTACTCATTCAGCACCCCATTAACTTATGACAGTGGTGGGAAAAAAAGACTTACAACTGATCCATGAAGTTGTGGTCTTAGCAGTATCACCAAGGCCATGTGATTGCAATTCAGACACTCAGCAGCTCACACATATTTTGTGATGTTTAGAGCATCCCACAGTTATGTGGTCACCATTGCCAGTTTCCAACGACAAAATCAACGGGGGAAGTTGTGATCACATGATATCACACTTACCAACCGTGCCACTAAGTGACAGAATTATCAGTCCCAATTGCAGTTGGTGAGGTCTTCTTGTAACATGCTCATGAAAGGAGTCAAAGTTGTAAATACAAATTGAAAGTAAACTTCTCTGAAGTTTTGGCATTGATTCTGCCTTGCAAATACATCAGTGCAAATGAATTTATGAAAATGTAATACCACTCTGTTATCCTGACATTGGGATTTACTACATATTTCAGTGCTTTCAATTTTATACTGTATTTCAAAGGCTGATATTGCACTACAATTAATACATATTTGGCAAATATTTGACTCGGGTTCTATATAGAATGTGTGTGTGTGTGTGTGTGTGTGTGTGTGTGTGTGTGTGTGTGTGTGTTGTCTTATTATATATGCTGGTCCAAAACAAATGTTGCAACTTTCTGGAACAATTTTTTTTTTTAAAAAAATCACAAGTCTCAGAATCCATCATGTGAACCTACTTCCCCAAACTGGAATCTTACAGATGTGACTGGAATTGTAACTTCCAAAATTCAGGAACTGCAGATCAGAAATTAATAGGTACTCTATCAACTCTAAAAGCAGGACAAGGAAACATTGGTCTCACCACCTGCCCACAGCATTTTTTTACTTTCTGCCACTACACAGGTCGCCCAAAAGAAACAGGATGGACCAAAGAGCTAATGAATTATGACTAAAATCTTAATCTATATAACAATCTATTATTTGTAGAAATAATCCACATAACTGACCTATGGTTGTCTTTCTTTGGGGAAAACCAATCAAAGCAATCAAGTGCTCCTGGGCGAGCCCGCGGCTATCTCCTAGTTCCACTTTCACAGAAGAAACCCAGGAGAACAACTTTGGTCCCTTCGCCCGCCCCACCCCGTCCCGTCCCGCCCCACCCTACCCTACACGGACTTCTGAAACAAAAAGTTGGATGTCCAACAAAGCTTCCTGCCTCCTGCGGCTTAAATAAAATAAACCTTTCTATTAATAGAATTCTATTCTATTAGAATTCTATCCTATTCTATTCATCTGTTCCCTCCCCCCCCACACACACACACCCATCCCTCCTTTTCCACAGCGGGATCCAAATCCAAAGGAGGGAAGGGGGAGGGATTTCCAAAGGTCGGAGCTTCCCTTCCCCGCCTCGCCGCCAGAGCCGGCGCGACCCCGAGTTATTAAAAACAAACAGCACAATGAGCAAGAAACGCCCGCAGCGCCCTTTCACTCACTCACACGCAGCCTCCACTCCCGCTCGCCAGAAAATCACTTTCAGGAACTTTGTGGGCCTCCCAACAAACCAACCACCTCTTCTTTCCCACCCGACACCCCCCCCCCACATACACGCGAGACAAAGAGCACGACCCCTCCGGCAAAAGATGGGAAGGACAAAGAGTCGCGCTTCCCCCCTTGAAGTATCTCAAGTGCGCCCTTCCTTCCACTGGGGCCGCTCGCCCAGGTAGCCTCCCGCGTCCGCCCTTCCCGCACCAGACGGGCGCCCCGAAGCACCCCGGAATTCGCCCCCTGTACCTTTGCCTGGCGAGCCGGGTGGTCCTGACGCTGCTGGCGGCGGGAGAGGCTCGGTTCGCTTTTCCCAAAACGCTCCGCCGAGGAAGCGACTCCTCCCAGTTCAGTCGCGGCTCCGGCAGCTGCTTCGGTGCTTTTTAAACCGTCTGAATAAACTCCGGTCTTTCCGAGACGCCTAGCGGAAGGACGGGACCACTGCCGCCTTGGGGGAGACGGAGGGAGGACGTCGAAGCGCCGCCGCGGCTGGAAGTGGAATTCGGAATCCCGGGAAGGGAAGTCGGTGCCTGTTAAGCGGAGGGCACGCGAGACACGCTGTCTGGGGGTGTTTTGCAGGACGTGGGTGGGTGGATGGATGATGTCACCGGGTGGCCTTCTGAGCTGACCGACCCCTTTCCTGGCGTTGGCTGCAAGTAAATGGAGTAACAAGGCACGAAAGCAAACTGAGCCTGACTGCCGATGATTTTTATCCATGTGACCTCAAACACAACATGAAAGTGGTCCCAAAGCAGGGGTGAAATCCAGCAGGTTCTGACAGGTTCTGGAGAACCCGTAGAGGAAATTTTGAGTAGTTCAGGCATATACCACCTCTGGCTGGCCCCAGAGTGGGGTGGGAATGGAGATTTTGCAGTATCCTTCCCCCAGGAGAGGGGTGGGAATGCAGATTTTGCAGTATCCTTCCCCTGCCTCACCACCAAGCCACGCCCACCAAGCCATGCCCACTGAACCGATAGTAAAAAAAAATGGATTTCACCATTGTCCCAAAAGTGCTTTTTCAGAAGGCAACTGGACTTTGTTTTTCAAGGAAAAGCATCAAAAAAAAGGTTTTCCATCCAAGAACAAGCCAGGCCTCTTCTCATTTAACTTTTCAAGATTATAGTCAGGGTCTGGTAGATGCAGCTGACTAGTAGGAGTAACAAAACTGACCTGTCTGTATTGCTATGAAAAACTGTTATGAATAGTTTGGTTTCTATAACTTGGCCACTCTTTGTCGACTGAAAGTTTATTGAGGTTGGTATGTTTGTACTACCACAAGCTTACAACTAGGCTAAACAATGATTGACTCATTTGTGGCTTAATGTGTTATACAAATATAACCACAATCTATCATAAAGGAATAGAATCGAGCTGGAAGGGACCTTGGAGGTCTTCTAGTCCAACCCCCAGCTCAAGCAGGAGACCCTATTCCATTTCAGACAAGTGGCTGTCCAGTTAAGAGAATGGAACTGCTTTTCTAAAAGCAATTCATAGTTCATGCTTGCAGTCTTAAAGGTAAAAGATCTTTGCAGACTCACCAAATTTTAAATTTAAAAAAAAACAATTCTGAATATGTCAATACATTGCACTGCAAAGAACTATTACAAGAGGCAAAAACAAACAAACCCCAAAATGCAGTTTTGGGAATAGGGCAAAATTAGGGGCTTCCAGAGAGTAAGGACTGTGGAGATAGTGTGGTGGTTTTTCTTCCCAGAAACTATTACAATCTCATTAGTGATTGAAAATATGTAATTATCCACAACGACACAATCTTAGTTCATTTTCATTGCTATAATCATGTGAGTAGTAAGGAACTGCCATTTTCTAAGAATCCTACTTCACAACAGTTGGACTTAAAAAGAGTATTTTTTATTTGTTACATCTATATCTTGCCTTTTTTCCCCTTCAGAACTTAAAGTTAGGAGTAGACCAAGTTAGGAGTTGGGAATTGGGAGGTTTTTCCACTGCTATTAGAAAGTTGCTATAATTTTCAACACTGAATTTACGGCCTTCTGTTCTACAGAGAGACAATGTGTGCAGAATAGAGAGAAGTATTGCTGGCAAAAGTTCCTACAATGCCATCATTTGAGTGTTGTCCACCCTCCATGGGGTGGATTTTTTTTATCAGTACTCTCCCAAATCACCAAGTTTGATTAAATGGATGGGGAATTCCTGCAAGTTAGTAAATCATACATGCAAAAATGGCAGGACTACATGACTTCTTGTTATTCACGCAACTCATGTAAGTATAAACTATGAGATTTTATTTTCTAGGGGGAAAAACACACAACATACACACACCTGCTTTTGATTTGCTTTATTTTTTTGGTTTCTGCTGAGAGATTAAACTGCTGATGGTATATTCAAAGCCAGGTGCTGTCATGTTTACTTGCCCACCACATTGCAATGTCTCCTCATCATTAATAGTGTCCTGCAAAAACAGAGATGATAGACTTTGGTTGGGGACACTTCTTTCCTTGCTAGAAGCCTCTCTTTTTAGAAAGGGAAGTGAGTCATCATTTTCGTAATGAAGACTCTTCAAAGGGAATTTCTTTTCTGTGCATTCTTAACTAAACAAAGCCTGAGGGCACAAATACTGTAGATGTGATATGATATGTAGATATGTTCTTGCTTGAAGGTATGGTACCAAGCTTCCTTTTTGAAAAAAAAAAATACAGTATAGCATCAACTGATGGAGAAAGATGTTTGATCATTTGCAGCAAAGCTGCAATTTAACTCTTCTTCCTCCAAATTTGCTGCTGCTTCATTGCTTTATCAATTAACACACCTGATTCTCAAGCTGATAGTATTTGGATGTTTAAAAGGATGCACATTAAATGCAAAAACACTTTCGCTTCACTTGTATTATAATCAGTACAAATATGAATAATGATGTGATATTTTATCAAAAGTAACAAGTGTTTTGAATACACTTTCCATGCATACAGGCAGATAGAATCACGTACAATCAAACAACGCCAAGAAAAGTATGTATGAATGCACTCTTATCTGTGGGCACCATATTGAGAATATTGCAAGAGGCAGTGACTTCCTGATAAAGGTGAACTTTAAAATAACCATAAAAGAAATTAGGATGGTGGACACATGGAAATTTCCCAAGAAGCAATTTCAGACGTTCTGATTCAAAAAGAATCAGAACACAAAATACAAACTAAGTGGACATGATCTTGTAGATGACCCTCATTCTGTCAAGGACCGTGGAGTACTCACATCAAATGATCTAAGTGCCAAAGTGCCACTGTAATAACATCGCCAAAAAGGCATTAAGAGTTGTAAACCTAATCTTGCGTAGCTTCTTCTCCGATAATATTACACTACTAACCAGAGCATACAAACATTTGCTAGACCAATTCTTGAATACAGCTCATCTGTCTGGAACCCACACTGCATATCGGACATTAATATAATTGAGCACATCCAGAAATATTTCACAAGAAGAGTCCTCCACTCCTCTGCTTGCAACAAAATATCTTATCCCACCAGACTTGAAATTCTGGGTTTAGAAAACTTAGAACTACACCGTCTTCGGTATGACCTGAGCATAGCTCATAAAATCATCTGCTACAATGTCCTACCTGTCAATGACTACTTCAGCTTCAACCACAACAATACATGAGCACACAATACATATAAACTTAAAATGAACCGTTCCAAACTCGATTGCAGAAAATATGACTTCAAAGTTGTTAATGCCTGGAATGCACTACCAGACTCTGTGGTCTCATCCCAAAACCCCCAAAACTTTAACCTAAGACTGTCTATTGTTGACCTCATCCCATTTCTAAGATGTCTGTAAGGGGCGTGCATAAGAGCACCAGCATGCCTACAGTCCTTGTCTTAATGTTCCCTTTAATTGTATTCATTTTATGTATTTAATTCATGCTTATACTTATATATATTATTTAATATGTACTTGACTAAATAAATAAATAAAATGTAAAGAATATAAAGGTGAAATCAGCAGAGTTATTTTGGCAAGAAAGAAATGATTTGGGTAGAACTAAACAAATGAAACTAACCAAAGAATAGAATTTGAATAGAATAGAATTTTTTTTTATTGGCCAAGTGTGATTGGACACACAAGGAATTTGTCTTGGTGCATATGCTCTCAGTGTATATAAAAGAAAAGATACCTTCATCAAGGTTTACATTTACAACACAAATGAGGGTCAATATATCAATATAAATCATAAGCATTACCAGCAACAAAGTTACAGTCATACAGTCATAAGTGGAAAGAGATTGGTGATGGGAACGATGAGAAGATTAATAGTAGTGCAGATTTGGTAAATAGTTTGACAGTGTTGAGGGAGTTATTTGTTTAGCAGAGTGATGGCCTTCGGGAAAAAACTGTTCTTGTGTCTAGTTGTTGTGGTGTGCAGTGCTCTATAGCGTCGTTTTGAGGATAGGAGTTGAAGACTGATAAACACAAAGAAATATGAATAGGCAAGGCCATTGGAACTATGAACAGGAGAAAAAGTCAATGAGCAGAATCCAAGAATGTGAAGAAACCTAATAAAGAAATGCAAGGACAAGGTGCATTTGTCACATGTGGGATTTTGTGCCTCATATACCATAATGCTGCTCTGTTTTGGATACATTAATATATGTGCAGACAGGAGAGAGGATTTGCTACTTAGTTAGGAAAACATCCTCATCACACCTAGCTAGAGAAGTAAATCATTCTGGAAGGATGAAGGAATCTTGGATGGAAGAACATAGATGTAGATAGGACAGTGGAAGAACTATAGTAACTGGGGCACATTGTTCACAGAACAATAGAAAAAGGTTTTGCAGAAGAGCCAGCAAAGAAAAGCCAAAGCTTTTCTTCACCACTTTAATTACCTTTGTGGCCATGGACCATGGCTATGGATCACCAGGACTTAAGATTTAAACAATAAATTTTCTTCAAGCCTTCGCAGATCCCTTATGACGACAACATGCCTCCCTCCAGAAATCAGCGGACCACAGGTAGAGAAGCACTGATAGAGAGTGGTTTGAATATAGCAATGAAGGGTAAAGAACTGCTCAAAGGGGAAAGCAAGACTGCATAGCCAATCAAGAGTGTAACTGGCAACAGGGTGGATACAGAGATCAAGTGACGAAATGACAACTAAAAGACAAGATAAGAAATTTTGTGGCACAGCTAATGAGAGAGAGAGAGAAATACCAGGCTTGCCATGGGAGATATGGAATAAAGGATCCCTGTAAAGAACAGCTAGATGTCCTCAATGTAGAAGTGGTATGAAAAGTCATCAGAAGGATGATGGTACCTGCAGGAAAATATAAGCCTTGTACAAAGCCAACAGATGGAGAGAAAACAGTGTTAATGGCAATTTTGTTTCAATGAGTTCTAATGTTTGATATTTAAATATCTAAGAGATTAGACCTAGGTGAGGCAATGTGCCTGCATTTCACATTTCCTTTTATGGCCAGGAATAAACAGGAAAATTGGGAAGGCTAAAACTCATCACTCTATTTCCACCTAGTGCTCTGCTCCTAAATTTCTGGCAGAGCATTTTGAGGAGAATATGTCCAAACTCATTTAGCTGATGAGGAAAGCTTTTGCTCACCACTAGAGATGAAATGAAAGACGAAATCGGAAACACCAAAAAGCTGAGTCATTGTTGGCCAACAGAGAAATTCTCTGCACATGACAAATCGAAAGAGTAAACTTCCTCCCATCATCTCTCAAATGCCTAAAATAGGAATGCTTTCCCTTTGCCAAAGTAACAGCAGCATTTGAAGAGGTTTGTGCAGGGATTCAGTGTCAGCAGATACTGGTAAAATCAAAAGTGTTGATTTTGCCTCTAGCAAAAAGAAACAGATAGCACAGCTAAAAATAATAGACTAACCATTTGGAAGGAAGCGTACTTGTACTGCTGTTTGAAGTGCTCATATCTAGAAATACTTTTTTTATATCACATGATCAGCATAAGCCAGCAGACATCAACTATGAAAGTTAATGTCTGGCTAGCTCTTTGGTTTCCCAAGAGTCATCTCCCACAGGGTGGGCCTTCTCAGGGTGCCGTCGACCAAACAATGCCGGTTGGCGGCCCCCAGGGAGAGAGCCTTCTCTGTGGCGGCACCTGCCCTTTGGAATGAGCTGCCTCCGGGGTAGCGCCAATTCCCCGACCTCCGGACCTTCAAATGCGAACTTAAGACCTTATTATTTCACCGTGCGGGACTGGCCTAAGCAAAATTTTTTAAATGAAAATTTTAATGGGTTTTATGTCGGTCTATGACTGTTTTAGTTTGATTCGGCCTATTGAAATTTGGTTTTTAATTTTGCTTTTAAATTTGTGTTTGTATTTTGTGTCGGTTTTAATATGGCTGTAAACCGCCTTGAGTCCTCCGGGAGAAGGGCGGTATAAAAATTAAATTATAAAAAATTAAATTATAAATAAATAAATCTGAAGAATTTATTTGTATATGTTTTATCCTCTAGCCTGGGCTCTCAGGACAATATACATAATAAAACAAGAATAAAAAAATCAATGCATCAATTCAAGGAGTAATTCCCAAAAAAAATACAATCACAAAGAAAATGCAGCAGCAAAATACTGTATAGTGGAAAACAAAGACTAGTACTGTACACCAAGGAACCACAAACATATAAAAATAATTAAGATACCGAAACAGCTCAAAATATTACTTTAGAGTTTAAGAGAGAAAAATGAGTTACACTGTGTTTGAGAAAATAAAAAAGGGCTTACCTGGTAAAAATATAAAGTAAGCAAGGAAAGACCATATGAATAGTGCTAATTTATAGTTTTGCCTATTTCCCAAGAACCTTGACTGTGTGTGTGCACACATGCACACATGCACAAATACACTACTCCCTGCCTTTCATTTTAGCCTCATAAAAAACCTGAGAGGTGCAAAATTATAGAGGTATGCATATTAGAGCCATAACATCTAACATCCTTATTAGTCCCAGATTCCCGATTTAAAACAACCTGAGGAGGTTATGATTAAGCCCCAACTTCACTACAATATACATAGCAGGGAAGAAAGCATCACTTCTCTAGGCCAGAGGTCTCCAACCTTGGCAACTTTAAGACTTGTGGACTTCAGCTCCCAGAATCCCTCAGCCAGCTTTGCTGGCTGAGGGATTCTGGGAGTTGAAGTCCACAAGTCTTAAAGTTGTCAAGGTTGGAGACCCCTGCTCTAGGCAAATGCTGCTTCTTCAAGCTGCCCTTACAATTAGAAATATTTCTCCCAATGAACGGAAGCTACTTATAAGAGCTAAAGTTGGAGAGGTGGGAATCAGCATTGATCAGGTCAGGCAAAACCATTATATAAGCATGAAAATGAGGGAATTCCAGTCTTTGAAAACAATGGTCCAAAAGCCAACTGATTTAAAATGATGGGAAGAAAATGGTTAAGATTTAAAACCTAGTATTTGACAGGTAGAGAGCCGGCTTGATTTCTGTTGAAGTCCGCCAGGCTTAAAGTTGCCAAGGTTGGAGACCCCTGGTGTAGTGTACTGTAGTGTAGTATAGTGGTAGTCTTCAACTTTCAACAGTTCATTTAGTGACCGTTCAAAGTTACAATGGCACTGGAAAAAAATACTTATGACCATTTTTCACACTTGCGGCATCCTGTTGGTCATGTGATCAAAATTCAGACACTTGGCAACTTGACAATATTTATAATGACTGCCGTGTCCCAGGTCATGTGATCACCTTTTGCAACCTTCTGACAAGCAAAATCAATGTGGAAACCAGATTCATTTTACAACCTTGTTACTAACTTAACAACTACAGGGATTCACTTAACAACTGTGGAAAGAAAGGTCATAAAATGGCGTAAAACTCACTTAAGAGGAATTATTGAGTCTGTCATTTGCACCTCTATAACTGTCTGGTTCGGTTCTGCAACCCAACAAGAAAAACACAGACTTCAGAGGATAATTAGAACTGCAGAAAAAATAATTGCTACCAACTTGCCTTCCATTGAGGACCTGTATACTGCACGAATCAAGAAGAGGGCCGTGAAAATATTTGCAGATCCCTCGCATCCTGGACATAAACTGTTTCAACTCCTACCCTCAAAACGACGCTATAGAGCACTGCACACCAGAACAACTAGACACAAGAACAGTTTTTTCCCGAAGGCCATCACTCTGCTAAACAAATAATTCCCTCAACACTGTCAGACTATTTACTGAATCTGCAGTAATTAATTTAATTTAATTAATTTAATTAATCGTTTCATAGTTCCCATCACCAATCTCTTTCCACTTATGACTGTATGACTATAACTTGTTGCTGGCAATCCTTATGATTTATATTGATATATTATCATCAATTGTGTTGTAAATGTTGTACCTTGATGAACGTATCTTTTCTTTTATGTACACTGAGAGCATATGCACCAAGACAAATTCCTTGTGTGTCCAATCACACTTGGCCAATAAAATTCTATTCTATTCTATTCTATTCTATTAACTGTCTCACTTAACAACAGTTTTGGGCTCAATTACATTCGTAAGTGGAGGACAACCTGTAGTGTAGTGTAATGTCTCATTCTAGGCATTGTATATCTGCTCCACTGCAGGGTAAAGACAGGGGTGAAACCTAAAACTTTTCCCTACCGGTTCTCTGGGTGTGGCTTAATCGGTGGGCGTGGCTTGGTGGTCAGGTGACTGGATGGGCATGGACAATAATAATAAATAATAAAAATAATAAAATATACAAAACTTGGGAGCACACCAGTCTACTTTCTTTAAAAATAGAGGCACCGGTCTACCAATTGCCTTTTTTTGGGAGGCACCGGTCTGCCTTCTTTAAAAACAGAGGCACCGGTAGCCGCCTACAGTGCTGATCAGCTGTAGTGCGGCCCTTTGAAGCGCTGTGGCAGTCATTTAAGGCCGTTTGCAGCTATATCACCACCGAGAGCTTCAGGGACAGAGAAGAGGAACAGCAAGGCATGGGGGGGGGCCAGGCATTTTTACTACCGGTTCTCCGAACTACCCGTCCCCATCTCTACCGGATCACGCAATCCAGTCCGAACTGGGAGCATTCACCCCTGGGTAAAGGCCTCTTCCATATAATCATACTATACCATATCTTATCATACTATATAATACCATACAAATATACTGCAATTTCAGTCCTGATGCCCTGACGTGTCTGCTGTTATCTACTTCCTGAATATGGGAATATGTTTTTGGAAGAATCAGGTAGCCATGCCTGGCCTGAAATCTGACATTTCTTTCTTATAACCTGCATCCATCATTTTGTATCCTGTAGTAAGGAATGACTGAGAACAGATCTATCTTTTATGTAACATTCCTTCAGGCATTTGGTATTTGAAGAGTGTTATCAGAGCCTTTCTCAGTCTTCTTGAGGAATTTTCAATCTAAGACCATCTTTGTTTAAGCTGTCTGAATCCTTCTTAGATCTGAATATAACATTTGAAATAGAAACAGAATACAGTATGATGATTACATTTGGACACTTTGCTTTCAGGATATGATTTAAAATGGTGTTAGATTTTTTTGGCAACCATATTCTACGTTCACACATATTTAATCTGTGATACAACTTTCAGCTGGGCTATGAAAGAGCAATGGGACTCTGGAATTACTCAGTAAGTTTCATGACTGGGTTGGCCTTCAGGTAATGAAGGGCATATCCTGGGAAACTGAAAGCGTCAACAAGTTTTTGGAGGGTGGGTGCATTATGTGTACGAGCAACTCTTCAATGCAGGGCTGCTTTTCTCGGTGTAAAGAAATGTGCTTATCTACAGTAGCACCACCTCCTGACTTTGTCTGAGATCCAAGGTCCACGGCCAAGTCATTCTAAGAAAGGTAGCCAAGCACACACAACAAGTAGTACACCTAAAACCACAGGAAGCGCCCCACAGAAAGGGAGACAGTCAATACAGTATATGTAACATTAATTAGATGTATCAGGACAGCTATCTCAACTGTATGATAATGGCTCTTCTTAAAAACATAATACCAGTGGTGGGATTCAGCCAGTTCGCTCCATTTCGGGAGAACCGGTTGTTAACTTTCTGAGCAGTTTGGTAAACTGGTTGTTGGAAGAAATTGTTAGGGCAGAGAACCGGTTGTTAAATTACTTGAATCCCACCACTGCATAATACCCATATGCTACACCAGGCTTTGGTGAAGAGCATCACTATGGCTGTTGGAATACAGACTGATTTCAAATTCAGCTGGCTTTTGTAAACTAAATAGGAAGCCACACCAATTTGCTATTCATTTATTTATATTTCCTTTGTGCTATTCCAATCAGAAGGTTTGGAGAAGTTTATAATTTTCTTACAGTACAATAATAGGCAAATAGAGCTTTAAAAGTGACAACCACCATCTTAAATTCATTCCAGCAGTGAAATGATTGTGATGTCACAAGAAAAAAAACAAACCAGTTTGCTCAAGGGGAGAGCAAGGTTTCAGTAAGACAGGGGTATCAAACTCAAGGCCCACGGGCCAAATCTGGCCTACAAGGTGCTTAGATCTGGATCTAAGATTAGAGCTGCCCTGGAAACAACAAAGGACCAGCCCGTGGTGCCTCTGCCAGTGAAAACAACAACAACAACAACAACAACAATAATAATAATAATAATAATATTTTAATTTGTATACCGCCCTTCTCCCGAAGGACTCAGGGCGGTGCACAGCCAGAATAAAATACAAAAAAACAACACATACAATACTAAGAACAACCCTTAAAAAACATATTCAACTGGCCACATTTAAAATACAATATCACCCTATAAAATTTACAAAAATTTAAAACCCATAAAATCAATTTAAAATTTTAAAAATTCAAGCCAGTCCAGCAAGGCGGAATAAATAAGTTTTAAGTTTGCGGTGAAAGGTCCTGAGGTCAGGTAATTGTCGAAGTCCAGGGGGAAGTTCGTTCCACAGGGTAGGAGCCCCCACAGAGAAGGCCCTCCCCCTGGGGGCCGCCAGTCGACATTGCTTGGCTGACGGCACCCTAAGGAGTCCTTCTCTGTGAGAACGCACCGGTCGCTGGGAGATAGAAGATGGCAGTAGACGGTCCCGTAGATATCCCGGTCCTAAGCCATGGAGTGCTTTAAAGGTAGTCACCAATACCTTGAAGAGCACCCGGAAGACAACAGGCAGCCAGTGCAGTCTGCGCAGGATGGGTGTTATATGGGAGCTCCGAACTGCTCCCTCAATAACCCGCGCAGCCGCATTCTGGACTAACTGGAGTCTCTGGGTGCTCTTCATGGGGAGCCCCATGTAGAGAGCATTGCAATAGTCCAAGTGAGAGGTAACGAGAGCATGAGTGACCGTGCATAGGGCATCCCGGTCCAGGAAGGGATGCAACTGGCGGATCAGGCAAACCTGATAAAAAGCTCTCCTGGAGACGGTCGTCAAATGGTCTTCAAAGGACAACCGCCCATCCAGGAGCACGCCCAAGTTGCGCACTCTTTCCATCAGAGCCAATGACTCGCCCCCAACAGACAGCCGCAACTGCAGCTGACTGTACCAGGGTGCCGGCATCCACAGCCACTCCGTCTTGGAGGGATTAAGCTTGAGCCTGTTCCTCCCCATCCAGACCCGTATGGCTTCCAAACACCGGGACAGTACTTCGATAGCTTTGTTGGGGTGGCCTGGGGTGGAAAAGTACAGCTGCGTGTCATCAGCGTACAGTTGGTACCTCACCCCAAAACCACTGATGATCTCACCCAGCGGCTTCATATAGATGTTGAACAGCAGAGGCGAGAGAATCGATCCCTGTGGCACCCCACACGAGGCGCCTCGGGGTCGATCTCTGCCCCCCTGTCAACACCGTCTGCGTCCGGTCAGAGAGGTAGGAGGAGAACCACCGATAAACGGTGCCTCCCACTCCCAAACCCTCCAACCGGTGCAGCAGGATACCATGGTCGATGGTATCGAAAGCCGCTGAGAGGTCTAATAGGACCAGGGCAGAGTAATAACCCCTATCCCTGGCCCTCCAGAGATCATCCACCAACGCGAACAAAGCCATCTCCGTACTGTATCCGGGCCGAAAGCCGGACTGGAACGGGTCTAGATAGACAGTTTCATCCAGGTACTGGGGTAGCTGACATGCCACCGCACTCTCTACAACCTTCGTCGTAAAGCGGATTGGAAACTGGATGGTAATTTCCTAAAACAGCTGGGTCCAGGGAAGGTTTCTTGAGGAGAGGTCTCACTACCGCCTCTTTCAAGGCAACGGGAAAGACCCCCTCCCATAAAGAAGCATTTGTAATCCGCCGGAGCCAGCCTTGTGTCACCTCCTGCGTGGCCAGCACCAACCAGGAGGGGCATGGGTCCAGTAAACATGTGGTGGCATTCAACCTTCCCAGCAGCCTGTCCATGTGCTCGGGAGTCACAGGGTCAAAACTATCCCAAACAGTCTCAACAAGACGAGTCTCGAAACTCTCACCTGGATCTACCCAATTTTGATCCAATCCGTCCCGAAGCTGAACGATTTTATCGTATAGATAACCGTTAAACTCCACGGCACGCCCTTGTAATGGGTCTTCCCGCCCCTCCTGTTGCAGGAGAGAGCGGGTCACCCGAAACAGGGCAGCCGGGCGATTATCTGCCGACGCAATGAGGGAGGAAACGTAGGAACGTTTCGCATCCCTCAATGCCACTAGGTAGGTCCTACTATAGGACCTAACTAGTGTCCGGTCAGCCTCAGAATGGCTGGATCTCCAGGCACTCTCTAGGTGTCTTCTCCAGCGTTTCATCTTCCTCAGCTCCTCTGAGAACCAAGGAGCTGGTTGAGACCGACGCCGGGTCAGAGGCCGTAAAGGCACGACACGGTCCAAAGTTCCAGCCGCGGCCTGGAAACTAGCTCTTCAGTCGTGCCGCGAGCCAGATTATCGGGAAATGGCCCAAGCTCCGTCAGGAACCTCTCTGGGTCCATCAGGCGCCTGGGACAGAACCAACGCATTGGTTCCGACTCCCTGCGGTGGTGGGTAGCGGTCTGAAAGTCCAGACGAAGGAGAAAATGATCTGACCATGACAAGGGTTCAACAACTAAATCATTTAAAATCAGATCATTCAACCACTGGCCAGAGATAAAAATCAAATCTAGGGTGCCTCCCCTGATGTGGGTAGGGCCATCAACTAATTGAGTCAGGTCCATGGCCGTCATGGAAGCCATGAACTCCCGAGCCGTCGAGGATGCCGTGCCAGTTGATGGCAGATTGAAATCCCCCATGACCAACAGTCTAGGGGTTTCAACTGCCAACCCAGCCAGCAACTCCAACAGTTCGGGCAGGGCTGTTGTCACGTAGCAAGGAGCCAGGTACGTGATCAACAAGCCCACCTGAGTCCTACGACCCCACTTCATATAGAGGGATTCGCAACCAGCTATCTGAGACACAGTGGTCTCCCTCGGTTCCAGACTCTCCTTAATAATAACCGCCACCCCGCCACCCCTACCTTGGGCCCTTGGCTGATGGAATGCTCGGAAACCTGGTGGGCACATCTCTACTAGGGGAATCCCCCCTTCGGTGCCCAACCAGGTTTCCGTAATGCCCATAACGTCCGTGGTCCCCTCCTGAATTAGATCTGAAATCAGGGGGGCTTTGTTAACCACGGATCTTGCATTACATAACATCAGCCAAAGGCCCAAGTCCTGAGTGCTCTGGCCACTCGGGGAACGGGAAAATTCTGGGGGGCCGGAGCATGCGATCGCTCTTAAATAGTGAGGGCGTACCCCCGAAACCTGATGTCCCCCCCCTTCTGCCATATCTGCCTCTCCCACTTACCATATTGATAACACAACCCTGATAAACTGGAACGAAGCCCTCCCCCACCACCTTCGGACCTGTTAAATTACCGCCGCGAACACATGTTGGACTTGGCTCCCTCCCTGATGGGTTTCCCCACCCACCCACCCTCCCCCCCAACCCAGACCCGTCAATTCCCATCCTCCCCTTAAAATTTCCATTAAGACTCCCCTTAAAAAACGATTAAAACAATTTGTTAAAAATCCCCTAAGTCTCCTAGATTTAGCATGCCATCTCTCGGGGTTCCAAAACCCGTCCTCAAGATGGGCCCTCGATAATGTGGAGGGCCAAACCTGCGAGAGAGGGGAATCTCGCAGGGCAAGAAGGTCCGCAGTTGAAAATGTCCGCATGACAAAAGTACGGTTAGCGGCCCCATCCTGGCCGGTCAAAATGTCACCAAAGCAGAACGAGGCTCCCCGGCTGGCAGAATGGACCGTGGACTTCCAGGACTCCGTGGGGCCGCTACTCTACCACCAAACCCAAATCGGCCACCACTCGCCCCAGGTCCAGATGAAACCAGCCACTCTCCTCCGAGCCAACCCAGTAGGCCTTGATGGTAAAGCCGATGTGGGCCAGGGACCCAACACCAGGCACCAAAGAAACCAGAGGTCGGGGGTCCTGGCCCGAATCCAGCCATGGAAAGGCCAACGTCGCTGCCCTCGCCGCCAGCAAAAGTCCATCACCGATGCCGCTGACACCGACGCCAACATCCCCTGAAGGCAGGGGCCAGGAAGAGGGCCCGAACCTGCCTCGAGCCCACTCTCCCACTCTCCAGCAGGTTCCACCCTCAAGTTGTTTCCTCCAACCTCCTCTGGCTCTTCGGACATAGCCTTGGTGAGGGCTTCGACTATCCAGGATAGACCCACCAGGAGGAAAGGCCGCCGCACTGCCGCCGACCGGAAGTCCGTGCCGCCGCCGCCACCATCCTTGGCCATCCTGGGCCGAACAGCAGAGGGTCCGAAAGAGGGCCAGCCTCGACCTCCAACTCCCTCTCAAACGGGCTGGACCCTCTAGATGCCTTGTCCGACCCTCTGCCTTTCCAGCATCGTGCGATGAAAAAAAAAAGCTTCAGCCCCTGGGGGAGGCTGCCACTGCTGTTGCCAGAAACCGGAAGTCATGCCGCGGCCACCGCCCCAACAGAGATTGAAGGAACGCTGGGCCTGCCACTCGTCCCGGACCACCAACTCGGCCAGCCTTACATCGAATGCTGGGTAAGATGTTCCCCCGGCAGGGTCTGGGACCAGAGGGTCAAAAAACAAACCCTTCTTGGTCCCAGCCCCCTAGGAAGGGCCGCCATCCCGTCACTCGGAATTTTCACTGCGCCATCTTGGAGCATGTGCGTAAGAACTCACTCAACCCCCCTGAGTTCAGTTTTCATTGGCAGAGGGGTGCAGAAGGCCATTGCAACTGGAAAGGGAACTTGGGACCTGCCTTAGCATTTGACCATCACAGGTGCCCCTGATACGAGTGACGTTGAGCTGGCCACACCCCCTGGCCACACACTCCGGCCAAACAATGAAATTGAGTGCCAAGCTCCGATCTGGGGCTCACCATACCTGGGGTGGGTGAGAAATGCATGGAGCAGCACACAGCAGATACAGCAACCAAAGCAATGGGTGAGGTGGTAGGACACCCTGGGGCAGCGCCGACCAGCCGCTTGTCAGCAGATCGCTCCCTTGACCGGTCCTCCAAGAGCGGCATTGAGCAGCTGGCAGTGGGGCAGGCAACCGGCGCGACAAACAAGGAGGCAGTGGCGGCAACAGGACTTCCGGTGGCAGCGCCAAACAGCCGCTCACCAGCTGATTGCCCCCCTGCTTCCATGCATGGCCCTCCGGTCGGGCTAACTGAGCATTTCAGTTTCCTGTGTGTTTGCTTTGGTCCTCACTCAGTCCGGTCTTGGACCCTTGAGACAAAGTCAGTGCAACACTCTACCAGGCAGCAGTTCTGGTGGCCACGCATGAAGTCCAAAATAGTTACATAAAAAGCTTTCTGGTTCTCACCCAGTCCGGCCTTACACCCTTAAGATCAAGTCTGACACCCCTGCAGTAAGAGAACCCTGAATCAGAAGCCAAAACTGTATGATCCGGCCCATATTTGGGTAGACCAAGTTGCCCTGATAGACCGGTCTCACCAGAAAAAACATCTGAATCGGAAGCAGAATTCTAGGGAAATTATCTCAGCCACTTAGGAACCTTCTCTGTCATCAGTTCCAACGACCATGCATACATCTCTCTTCAGTTCTTTGGGCATTCTACAGGTCTGGCTGTATTTGTAAAGATGTTGCATGAAAAGTGTCATATTACATTTTAAGTTATTTCTTACACCAGTATTGAAATCAAGTGTGGCTAAGCATTATGAAACTGAAATCCAACATCTTTGTAGGGCACCAGTCTGGCCAACTTTGTAACCTATTCAAATTCTTCTCACAAAATGAAACAAATTGGGAGTGAGGGAGGGAGACAGAGAGATCTGAACTATGTTTGTGCTTCAGATAAGAGCTGTCATATGAAAATAGGAAAAAGGAGACACTTTTGTTCATCTAACTAACTTCCATTTTGCACAGCAATAAATGCCAATGGATTTTGTTGAACAGCTGCAGTCTTTCAATCTTGCCCATACATAGTTCCTTTTGGTTAATTACTTCCGCTGATATCATGCTGTAAAAATGGCACCATCTAGTGGTGTTTTTGTTGATAGTAAAAATATCAGGAAGAAAAGTAAAACGAACAGAATATATCTACTTCTTGCATGTTTTCTATCCTAGAAGAAACACTGCAGCACTGTGTATATAAGGTCTCCTTGTGTTAATAACTTTATATTATTGCCTAATTTATGAATCAGCATGATTGAAAGCTAGATAATAAGCATTCATCCTATATCATTACTGTATTTTAAATGTGATTTTTATCTACTTGAGCATTATTATCATCAGTACAAAGTGAATGCCGAAAGTTTCAGAATTGTTGAACAATGGCAGCTTTAACATGCTGCAAATAAACACACTACCAAGCCAAAAAGAGGCAAATCCCATTTCAATCCATGACTCTTCCTTGTTGCTCCTGATTGGGCACACACACTTCCGAGTAACTATATTTTAAATATATAGATATGAAATGACCTCATGATACTGGTAGTCCTCGATTTACAACAATTCATTTAGTGAGCATTCGAAGTTACCACAGCAAAAAGTTACTTGTTACTATTTTCCACACTTATGTCCATTGGTCACATGATCAAAATTCAGACACTTGGCATTTATGAGTTGCAGTTTACTACTGGGGTCATGTGATCCCCTTTTGTGATGCTCCGATAAGCAAAGTCAATGATAACAACCATGTTACCAACTTAACAACTGCAGTGATTCACTTAACAACTACGGCAAGAGAGGTCGTAAAATGGGGCAAAACTCACTGAACAACTGTTTTGGTTAGCAAAACAAATTTAGGGCTCAATTATGGTCATAAATTAAGGACTACCTGTATTGCCTTTTTCTCAATCCCAGCCCAGAGCTGAAGCACATATACACCTTTAGTTGTTCCAAGTCTTTTCCCCACTAATTTAGGTACAGTTTTTGCCATGGACGTGATGCTTCACTTGATGTTATGGTTTCCAGTGAGATAGAGGCAAGTATTTCTAGCTGTTATTGGCCACTTTAGGCTGCTGCAGGCATGTCGTTTTCTAGCCATTTTAACTAGAATTGCAGGAAGATTTGTCTTCCTCAGATGTTTGCTTCCAGAAAATGCCCAATTGGTGCTTTTTGAAGCCCTTCTCAATCTTGGAAATGCAAATCCAATAAGTTGACTTTGTATATAGTATACAATTGGATGAAGACTATTGCCTGACATAGTGTAAGCTGCCCTGAGTCTTCGGAGAAGGGCGGGATATAAATGCAAATAAAAAAAAAAATTCCCTTCAGTCATTCTTTATGGGAGTTATGAAAATTATACCCTAGGCATACAAAAAATACCAGGTTGGGGAAAGCTAATCTCCTGAGATTTAAATGTGCTCATCAAATAATGCAGAAAAAAATCTGTTACAGCAATTGATCTTTGGAGAGGTTTGGAGCAGTTACCTGTTGTTATTGCTTGCTCTAATAAATAATTATTTATTCATTGAGTCATTTATTTCTATCCCAACATAGTCTCAATATTGGGAGGAAATGTAACATTCCAAGATACATTCCAACCTTGATTTTTTTTTTTAAAAAAAGGTAAATGTCAATAAATACATTTACTATACATTTGCAGGCTAAAAGTTCAGCAGACATATTTCTTGTCACGCTTCCTGCTTGTTATTCTTGGAAGCAGCTCGCCAGAAGTACCCTGCTTTACTTGAGAAAAACATGCCTCTGATGCTGCCCTCTTGTGTGCAGTACAGGTTCAACTCTTGCAAATTATCGCTGTCATGAGCAGGTGCAATACAAGGATTGTGGCTAAGCAAATGGAGCATGTTGTCTCCATAATTTGGAAAAAAATAACAATGTGATGTGTTTCACTTCAGTTTCTACAGCTGATGCCTCCTGATATAAGGCTAGGCTTTAAAAAGTGCAAACAAGTAAAGATTATTTGAATACTGTATAGATTTTATTTTTTATTTTATTTTATTTATTTTGTCACAACATTATATATAAACACATATAATAAAAGAAAACAATAGGACAGGAACGGTAGGCACTTTTGTGCACTTATGCATGCCCCTTATATTATTATTATTATTATAGATTCAGTTATACTACACCTCCTTGTTTAATGACCAAGTTCCATTCCAACAATCAGGTTGTTATGGCCACTGAGTGAACATGTGACTGAGGCCAGTGGTGGGTTTCAAATTTTTTTACTACCGGTTCTGTGGGTGTGGCTTGGTGGGCGTGGCATGGGAAGGATACTGTAAAATCCCCATTCCCACCCCACTCCAGGGAAAGAATACTGTAACATCTCCATTCCCTCCCCAATCCAGGGAAAGGTTCTTGCAAAATCCCCATTTCCTCCCGATCAGCTGGGACTCAGGAGGCAGAGAATAGATGGGGATGGGGCCAGTCAGAATTTTTACTACCAGTTCTCTGAACTACTCAAAATTTCCGCTACTGGTTCTCCAGAACTGGTCAGAACCTGCTGAAACCCACCTCTGACTGAGAGAGAGAAGGCAGAGACAGATGCTATGAATATCACAGATTGCCACTGTCTCATTTGTTCTGTGGTACAGCTATGCCATCCTTACTCTTGCACACTGTTGTGAAGAGCATGAAATTTGGTCATAAATGCACACATTGGTTGGAAAATGAATTTTTATTACCATTCATTACAGGTTATCCTCGACTTGCAGCCATTCTGCTGGAATATTTTATATCTTACCTAGTTCATTCTGAGTCAGGTTGATAAAAAAACACCAGGCAGCTGCATAAAATTCTTTATTTTTCACCTAAGGACAATGATAGCAAACCTTTAGGTGGGCTGCTGCAAAGGCTCCCTCCATCTAGCACAGGTTATATACATTAAAATTGATCCCTCCTGTAGAATACAACCCCCTTACACAGTCATTCATTTCCCTCTGCACATCATTCCATATAAGGAACTTCTTTCCTTGCCAAGACTTCTAAGGTTTTTCCTTATCCAAGGAGAAACTATCCTTGGAATGTACACCTTATCTTTCCTTAGAATGTATACCTTATCTCAATCCGCTGGGTAAACTACTTTTAAGGTTTGTGAACAATGAAGGGTGAGAAGCCTTATACATCTTAAAGTAAAAGGAGACATGGTGTCTGAGCCTTAATAAAAGTGTAACTGCTCAAATAAAATATTCTAATACTATACAATTAAAAAAACGTTCTAATAGTTCAAAGTTACAACTGAGCTAATTATGACCTGATTTCAAAGTTATGGTCAGCACCCCTGAGGTCATTCTCCCTTATGACTGACCGCAGGTATGTTGCAGTGTCCCACCCTCCCCACATCCTACTCTTTGGGACACTCAGAGGCTTTGGGCCTGCTTCCCTCCCACCTGGTCCCTGAAGGCCTTGGATCTTGTTTCTGACCTCACTGGTTCCCACACACTCCCCCTAGTAACTGATTGCACCCTTACCTTTAGAAGTTCTCTAGAACTCTGGCGAGTGTGTTACGGAAGCAGAGCACACTGCCATGCAATAAAATACAATAATTTTGGACAATTTAGAGCTACGCCAACTTCAGTCTGACCTAAGCATAGTACATTAAAATTATCTGCTACAATGTCCTACCTGTCAATGACTACTTCCGCTTTAGCCACAACAATTCACGAGCAAATAATAGATACAAACTCAACGTAAATTACTTCAGTAACAGAGTGGTCAATGCCTGGAATGCACTACCTGACTCTGTAGTTTCTTCCCCAAACCCCCAAAACTTTAAGCTTAAACTGCCTATTGTTGACCTCACCTCATTCCTAAGAGGTCTGTAAGGGGCGTGCATACGTGCACCTGCGTGCCGACCGCCCCTATCCTAATATTCCTTTTTTACTTACTCTTTTCATGTATCCAAATTATGTTTATACTTTTACCTGTTATCTTATATGTGATTGACAAAATAAATAAATAAAATAAATAAATGTGACTTTGTCCCAGAAGCGGATGCCATTTTCAGAGTGGCCATAATGAATTGTGTCTGCTTTAAAAATGGCATCTGCTCCCAGGAGGGAGTCACGCGGTTCAGGGAGGCCAAGAGACATAGCATCCTGGGAATAAAGTCAGGAGAATGTCAAAGAGGCAATGATGTCCAATTTATAGAATCTAATTCACAGACGTTTCCTTTCTTGCTGCTTTTGGGGTAAATAAGATAAAAGTTCCAAATAGCAGAGTTCATGATATAATTCTCTGAATTATTGCAAACCAGTGAGAAAGTGGCCCTATTCTCCACTGGGATGCAATTTCTTTTAAATATCTGCTACAAAATAACTAGAAATGTCTCCAACTATTGCACACATAAATCTCTATTGGCCAAGTAAACAGTTTATCTAGATGCTATGCAAAATAAAAAGAGGGGTGTGACATCATGTAGTCACACTTTGAAATGAGATACTGTATGCAAAAGACTACTTTCACTGCATTCTTTGTGGTTGCTACCCCTGTGTATTTTTATCTAAAAGTAGGCCTTACTTAACATAATGAGGTTATTTCTAAGTAAATAGATCACACTGTATCTGATCTAAGGCAGACCCTTAGCATGCTTATGCTAGCCTAGTCATCTTGATTTCAGACCTTTTAAATTAGAATCATACTCTGGTATAATTTATCTTAAGGCAATCTTCCCCAGAATGCATAATTTTAAAGATACTGAACTGCAGCATTTCTGGAGACAACCAGGTTAAGCAAAGCTAAAATAGCACACAGTATTTTACTGCCAAATATCAACATGTTCAAATTTATATAACACTATAAAAAGTATGACTTTTTAAACTAATTATATAATATGTATTTGTATATGTATTGTGCACACATATACGCACGCTACCAAAAATCAAAACCAAGTCCCATAGTAGTAAAGAGCAAGTTTGACCAATTTGGCTAAGTAATATTTTTAGAGAAATGTTATTGTACTATACGTAGGAAAGTTCAAAAGTAATGCACCAAACAAATAAGTGTTTAGAAGAAAATGGCAATCAATTCAAACATTTAATGTAATTTATGTAATAAATTCTTTATAGGGCCTGACTTTTGGTATGTGTGTGGGGGCTGCATGTATTTATGTATATGAAATTGCATCTCTTAATAGCATATTCAGTTCAGGTAAGATATTTATTACAAAAATGTTGTCTCTCCACCTCTCTAGGGCTAAATGTAGCTTGTGGTAGAAAGCACACAATTCTATAACCATGGTTGACAACAAAATGAAATAGATACCATTTAAGAAGTTCATTTCAACAAAATCGCTCTGTGTTCTTTTATCTAACTCAGATCAATAGCAACAGCTCTACAAGTCTTTTAACTGTTTTATATCAAGTAACCACCACATAAAACACTAGAATTATAAAGGACTATTTAGGCCATTCTCAGAAATCAGAGGATCAAACATTTCACAGATAATAGAAAAAATTAATGCTCAGTCAAATTGACTGGACTTGCCCTGCGAATTCAAGCAACTTTATTTGTCAAATGCCTAGAATTTGGGGGGAAATAAATTAACCCAGTGACCATTTAAAGTTATGGTGATGCTAAAAAATGGACTTATGAAAATGGACCTCAAAGTTTCAGACTCTGTAGCATCCCTTCAGTCATATGATTATGAGCTGGGTGCTTGAGTGTCCAGTTTGTGATTACAATGTCACAGCAACGCATGTCACATTATCACCATTTGTGACCTTCCCTGCCAGCTTCCCACAAGCAAAGCCAATGGGAAAACCAGCAGATAAGGTTGCAAGTTGCCACAGTAAGTTGCTGCCACTGTTTTTTCTTCCAAAGAGCCCACGTGAGGACAAGATCCCAGGGATCTGCTGCAGCACTCTTGGCCATCTATGGCTTCAGATAACCCTCCTTCCAGAACCTCTCCCAACCCAACCAAGGCATCCACCAGCCCCCTGCGACCCCAGCCATGCTCCCTAGTGCCCACCCACTGGGACTCTCGTTTCTTACCACTTAACAACTTTTAGCACCCTGAGGCTACAACAGCAACTGGGACTTCTGGGATTGCCACTGCTAAGCAACATAGTCATGTGACATTGCACTTTATGACCACATTGCTTAGTAATAGTAATCCCAGTCACATTGTAACCTAGGCCTATCTGTACCATTGCTCTAAAGATGTGGATGGAACATTATACTTTTCTTGACAAATAGATTTTTATTTTATGTGACTTGGACTCACAGAGTAGGAATAAACAACGACAAAAAAAAAGAAAAATACAGCCTCTGGATTCACTTTGGAGGACTTAGGAGGAAGAGATGAGGAACATTATGGCTGCCAAGTACAATACCTCCAAGACTTAACATTTATGGTCATCCTCTCCAGATCTTTCCAGCAGAACCTTTTATAACTTGATTAATATGTAAAGATGCAGAGTGTGCAAAATAAGAGTTCACATTGTTCATTTTATATTCATATTTAGCTTCATTTACTGAAACTTCTATTTACATGATTTTATTAATCTTTGTATCTATACATGCTCCAGTTTAACACATCACAGGATTTGGAGAATAATATGCAATAGTTATTTCCCTGGGTAATTATAATTACATGAAAATATTACTGAAGCAAAAAAACACCTTTCACTATTTACAATGGAATGTTAATATGTATCCTCATCAATTATTCACCTGGAGATACTTCCACACATCAATTAATCACAGAGATAAATAGTGAAATATTCAGTCAAATAACACACATTAATATAGATTTCTAAAACAAGTCATCACGCTGTGATCCCTCTCTTGCTCTGTACAAAATTTTACTTAGCAGATTCAATAAATCTCCATTCAAGGTTTGTTTTTTTTTTAAAAGCAACACCTCAAAATTCTGTTTATCATTGCCCAACAAAACTGACAAGAGATGTTAATCACATTTTTTCTCTTCTTCATTTTTTATTCATGCCTTCATTTATGAAACAGCAAGACTATTCTTCATTGGAAGCCCATGAGTCTTCTTTTGCTCATGCTCCATTTATACCTCATATTTGGTCTATATCTGTACCTTGGAATCTACTTCATGAGATGAATATATACGTCTCATTCCTCTGAGACAAAGGTATACAAGTGTATGTGCACTTCTGTGTGCCTATGTACACACATGCCATTATAGAAAAAAAAGGGGTGGGTGGGTAGTCCATTACTGGAGCAGACCTAGGTAAGGAACAGAAAGGGTCATACACAAATCCTTCAGGTTTTAATAAAGCTACGCAACTGTGAAAACTGAAAAAAATCATGAATAAATATCGCAAAAGAGCTGGTATAAAGTGCTATCTGTGGTAAAGTAAGACATGGGGCTTGCAGGTAAAAATTCCCAAGTTATTAGAAACAGTGACAATAGAGCAGGGGTGTCCAAACTTGGTCCCTTTAAGACTTTTGGACTTCAACTCCCAGAGTTCCTCAGCCAGCTTTGCTGGCTGAGGGACTCTGGGAGTTGAAGTCCAAAAGTCTTAAAGGGACCAAGTTTGGACACCCCTGCAATAGAGGGAAAGAGAAGACTTTTTCTTTAAACTGCATGAGGAAAATTCAATTTTCTATAGATTCAGTTAATGTGTATTTTACCTTTAGTGCAAGGAGTTCAAAAAGTGCAAACATTTCTTCCATGCTTTCCGGTCCAAAGAACATCTGCTTAGATAGTCTTTCCTGTACAACCAGAAATAGGCAAGCTATACTGATTTTTTTTTTGTTTTTGCAATGACTGGGGTTTGCAAAAATGCAGTCCTCGCTTCATTTAGACTTAGAAAAAGAAACATCCTTAAAAAAAAAGAATAATTAAAGTCTGTGTTTCTGTTAGTATCCCCCAGCAGGTAAATGAAATGTCCCCAAGTGATGGCAGCAACGACAGCAGGCAAAGGAGTGGTGGCTGGGGATTAAAATGTTCTTTTTCAGACTGACCATCTTCTTAGCTTCAACTGTGTCTCTCTCATCTCGCAGATTTTTGTTCATCTCTCTGCTCCAGAGGCAAGCAAGACAAATGCAAGGGTTATGGCTACAGTGTTCACGTTTGCCCTTTCCCCACATCCAAACTTAAATAATGTCCATGCTAGTGACGTATAATGTATTCATATTATTGCCTAAAGTAATATAAGCCCTGTTCAAATTACTGTTACTTTGGAAAAATGATAGTTGCGCAGCTCTGAGAGGCTGCAAGTCACTAGTGCAGAAATGATCTGACTTCCCTATTGCTATGATGTACTACAACTCCCATAATTTCTGGTCACATTTCGAAGGTACCAGATTGTAGAAGATTTCGTAACCATTGACAGTCATTAACAATACTGTGGTCAATAATTGTGTTTGCCTTACCTGCTTACCTATGGTTTACTTATCAATGATTTATATGATTAATCAAATGTTCTGAATTTGCATAATGCAGTGAACTATAAAATAACTACACTGGGCTTTAATAGCAAGATAATTGTGAATCTGTTTGTTCTATGACTACAGCCTTAACAGACAGAGAAGACAAGGAAAGTAAGAAACTATTTGTTGCATGATCACAAAGAAAATAATTTATTTGGCACCTAGATTGCATGTAATAAATTCTAGAGAGCAGTTGCTTGTATAAGGTAGCTATCATATGAGTTCAACCCAATGTCAACTAGTCAAGAAGTTTCCGAGTTCAATTCTCCCATTTTGGCAACGATCCAGCAAATATTAGACCATCCAAATATTTAATTATGCAAAGTAAATGATTAACAATCTAACACATTGTATTATTATTATTATTCTGAATACAAAATAGCTTATACTGGGCGCTCCACTGTAAAAGAAATTGAGGAGAAAAGAATAGTCAAAACTGTTTTGTTCATCTGCATGACATTATTCTGTTTCTTCCATACATCATGATCGAAATAAATCTTAAGCCATTGTTGTCTGTAGGCCTCCCAAAACTTAAAGAACTGTTTTTTCTTAACTGTAAGTTAAATGCATATTTGTTCCTTTCCATGGAATTGTATCTCCAAGGGTAAAGAGCGGGACATCACAAACATCCTGGAAAAATTAATCCCAGGTAGAGGAAGTGACACTTTCCATTCTCTCCCCTCCTATAATTTAGTCACAAGCCTCCAGTTGCAAAAATCCATTTCCCTTCGTCTTTTTCAATCTTTCTTTTAATCTTCTACCATCATGTAACATATCTAGGAGCTGTGGTGGTGCAGTGGTTAGAATGCAGTACTGATGGCTACTTCTGCTGACTGCCGACTCCCTGCAGTTTGGCAGTTCGATTCTCACCAGGCTCAAGGTTAACTCAGCCTTCCATCCTTCCGAGGTTGATAAAATGAGGGCCCAGATTGCTGCGGGCAATATGCTGATTCTGTAAACCGCTTGTGAAGCACCATGTATATATGTCTAAGTGCTATTGCTGTTCCCCAGAGCATGGGTCCCCAACCCCTGGGCTGTGGCCCAGTACTGGTCTGTTCAGAACCGGGCCGCGGACACAGCGGACGAGCACACATGCGCATGCAGCTCCACTTGCGCATGTAGCTTCACCTGCTTACATAGCTCCATTTGTACAAGTGGCCAGCGCATGTGCCGGCCGCTCACGCAAATAGAGCTTTGCACACAAACACACTCACACACCACTTGAGCTAAACCATCCCCTCTGCCTCCTCCCCTGCTGGTCCACAAAGCCAGAAAGGTTGGAGACCGCTGCCCCAAAGAGGTCCACTTTCTGTAGCTGCTATATTCGAGTATTGTCGTGTCCCACTCCTCCGCTGACGGCCGGGTCAGGGAAATCCGAATCGGGCTTGCCTCTGCAGCTCTGCCCAAAGTCCTAGCAAAGTCCTCAGACCAGTAAGTGACTTCAGCAAGATAAGTTCGACTTTTGCCTGACTCAGAGACTGCCAGAAAGTAGATCCTTTATATAGGCCATGGGGTGTGGCTCCATGACTCAGCACTCATTAAGGCCTGCCCCTCCCTTCCTTCTGTTGCCTCCGCCTATCCAGCCTTCTGATGCGAGGGTCACACCAATCAGCAGCTGTTGGGAATAAACCCTCCTCAGGCTCACATGCTGTGGAGGAGGGGGAGGGGTCTAGCTGCTCCGTTTGCCTGGGCATGGAGTCAGGGCTGGGGCCGGGAGGTGCTCCTTCTTCTGCAGTTTGTCTGGGCATGGAGCCAGGACTGGGACCAGGAGGCATACATTCCTCAGTGTTCGGGAGCAGGTAAGAAGGCCCCGGCTGCTCTGAGGGCGGGCAAGACACAACAAGTATTTTCCAAGTAACTGAACAGACACTCATTCTTCCAACCACTCTTTTTCAGATACCTTACTTACCTGAGGAGCTCCAACTGACGCAAAAGGCTTTGTTTTTCTTTCTGCATATTCTTAGAAGCTTGAAATATATCTCTGGGATAGAAGCAAGGAAAAAAGATTTCATATACGTAAATCTGTATTTTATTCTTTTGCAAGCATTAATATTGGCTAAAATGAACTGTAGCAGTATTATGCCTGCTACCAGTAACTGTATATGGAGGATGGTCTAAGTAAATTAACACTAACTAAGTCTCCCCTACTTGTTTGCATGATGCACAATGGCATAATGTTGCTTGTGTGTTTTTGACTTAATTCTAGCTATGAATCAAGTCATGGTAATTTGCAAGCTTGCACATTTATGGTTTCATATGAGGTGTAAACCCACCCATTTTGGTTTACTGAACATGGTTAAAATGAACAATGGCTAAGTACATGATATGAACTTGGACTATTTGTTACTGGCCTATTGTTATCACAGGTTTACAGACAAGGATATTTACTTAACTGCCTTTTCTCAAAGGGCATTCATATGTCCTTCTTATCCCCACTTTTTTTTCCTCCAATGGTTGCATGTATGCACAAGGTATAGTTTGGCCCTAAGGATGCAGGTCAAGTGACATACAGGGAGTCCTCGGCATGCAACATTCATTTAGCAACTGTTCAACATTACAGAGGGCATTGAAAAAAAGTGACTTATGACCGTCCTCACACTTACAACCACTGCAGCATCCCACAGACATGTGACCATCATTCATGACCTTCCCAGCCAACTACCAACAACCAAAGTCAATGCGGGAAGCCAGATTTGGTTAACAACCGTGTGATTCACTTAATAACTGCAGTGATTTGGTTAACAGATATAGCCAAAAAAGGTCATAAAATTGGGCATTACTCTCTTAACTGCTTTGCTTAGCAATGAAATTCTGATCCCAATTGTGGTCGTAAGTGAAGGACTACCTGTATGTGTTTACCTGATCACACCAAAACAGCTTTTTAGGTAGCTTTATTTTTGATACATCCATCTCATCTAAAACATTGTGTCTATGGATAGTGGGTAGTTATTGTTTCTCAACAATCACTAACTTTGGCTCTCCAAATACGTTTCTACTTCAACTCCCGTCAGCCCTGATGTAGGCATTTGGGATTTAATACTCTGTGTGTTTGAAGCAGACCGCATCAGGGAAAACTGGATGAAACTGTTGCACAGAGGAAAGGGCCATTCTTCTACCTCTGTTTACCATGGAAAACTGGTTTTCGTTAATTAAGTACTAGCAAATAAATTATTTACCACTTGATAAAATATACAGTAACTGGTTACTTGACTAGCAACAGGCTTCTCAAATGCCATATTTTTCTAAACATTAAAGTAATTGATTTCCGTGGAGATAATGATAATATTTGTTTTGTTCCAGGACTGTCATGCCCTGTAGGTTTCGACAAAAGAAGGCCTTACATTTAAATGCTGTTTGTTATCCAAGCTAATTCCTTCATGAAGTTGCTAGAAAAACATAATTGGAAAAAGACTTCCATCGTTAGTTTATCTCAAGGGTAGGAAATGCCTTTCTGTGTACTTGAGATTTATAAAGATTGCAGCTGAGTAGGGAAAACAAAATATCAGAAAATATTCAACCTTAAAGAGTTATCAATGTGCAGCAGCCTCATACAACAGCATTGCTTTTCTAATATTTCCATTCTAACTACGTGATGCCATTCTACATCCTGCCGTTACCCCTGGTCATACCTGCTCTTCTGTTCTTGCTCTGCCTGGGCTTCTTTCTGCAATTCTTGCAACCGACTTTGGGCTGCTTCCAGCTCCCATTTGGTCCTTTCCAGTTGATCCAGGAGATTTTCACTTAGAATTTGTAATCTCTCATTTTGTATGCGCATTTCAAGCTGCTCAGAGTGCTGGCAGTGTAACTGATGCTCCAACTAAATATAGACATTTTAAAAACAAAATAAATATAGTTGGAGAACCAAGAAGTCTGAATGAAATCTAGGATTGGAATAAGAACAGTGTCTAATATTGTTATTGTTTTATCCTAAGATTATGTTTGTTTGTTTGTTTTTTTAAATTAATTTAAAGTGCCTACAACAATATGGATAGAATAATTATCCAAACAAACTCTATTTCCCAATTCTCAATTGCGTTCCTCCAAGAATAATAACCATACAATTGTGACGTGAATAAATACAGTCCTTACTTTGGTGGTGATTAGTGTACCAGACCAGAGTGAAATATGAATGGAGCTGAAACCCTGCCAGAGCCATGGGCCTGGAAGTTAAAAGGGGATAGCAGATACTGTTCAAAACCAGTTGGGCCAGGCCTTGCAGATTAAGATAAGATTTCAGAAGAAACTTGGCCTACAGTCATGGATTCCTACGTCAGGAATTTTATGAAGTTTGTTGTATCAATATTATGCAATTGGCTCTCAACCACACAGCTGTTACTCAAACCAATCAGGTATGGTTAGACGTAATCATAGACATATCCACCCCAAATGAAAGAACTACCTGTGAAAATTATTTGCTCGCCACATCATAAGATATAAATTTCTTAACAGAGGTGGCAGGCTAGGCTACAACCCTCTTCAAATGGGCATTTTAAATTTATATATTTCCTTAAATAGAACATGGCTTTGTCCACTTTAGCTCTGATCTCATCCATGACAGTTTCCAAAAAGGTATTCAGACAGAAATGTTTCCATCCATGCAGGCATCCTGACTTTGCAAACAAGATCTTTTCAAAGCCTATCATATTTATTCCTGCAATACTAGTATTAATGTAGCAGCAAGAAGGATTTCACATTGTTGAACTCATAGGCATGTCCATTCAACCCTGAAGGACCACAATATTTTTAATGCTTTGTACAAGTCACAAACCAAAGACTGTAAAAATAACACAAAGCTTTCATATCGTATCTTTCAATCATATGACATGTAACATGGCAATGAAAGGACAATAAAAAGCCTACAGATCACACTAGTACTTATTGGAACCAAGTGGACCAAGTATGATGAAATAATAAATAGAGCAGAAAGCATTTTACTTCTTCCTTTCCAACAGGTCTATATCTTAATTTGCAATTTGTACAATAACCTCTTGTACCCTAATCCAGTTCTAGTTCTGCAAAAAACACTGCCAGTGAGACAAGATGTACTTTCCAATGCATCTTTGCATCACTTGTGCATATACAAAAGTTTATTTTAAGCCATGAGTTTCCCTTGATGAAATCAACAAATACTTTGAAGCAGCCTTTCTCTATTCCACATCCTCCAAACATTTACCAAGAATTCTGGAAATCATACTGGGAACACTAGACTGGGCAAGGAATCGTTTATAGCAGTGTCAGCGAACCTATGGCACGCGTGCCGGAAGCGACATGCGAAACCATCTCATGAAGAATGTGCGGCCTCGCTGGTTCCTATTCCGCGTTCCTGTGATCACATGCGCATCGGTCAGCTGGTCATCGTGCATGTGGGAACCCGGAACCCGGAAGAGCAGCATTCCATCATACATGCGCAGGCCGGCACCCGGCCTTCCGTGTTGACATTGCACGCATGTGCGATGGCCAGCTGTTCATCGGGCATACTTCCATGCCAGTATCTGGTGTTCAGGTGCTGGCTCGCGCATGCGTGATGGACGGCCGCTCTTCCGGATATTGGTGGTCCCATGCACAAAGGCCAGCCGGGCCGCACATACCTTGAGGGATGGTTTCGTGTGCCACTTCCAGCACGCAGGCCGGCACGCAGGCACATCAAAGGTTCGCCATCACGGGTTTATAGTAAAGATTTTTACCCCTTTACTGAATGATAACTTTGGTTGTAACCATGAAAGGATGAGAAGAAGGCCTCGATCACCTTTTTCTGCCGGTAAAGAATTTTCTCGAATTCTTGCTCTTTGTTCTGCAGCTCTTTCTGAAACATGTTGTTTTTCTCAAGCCTTGTTGACGCCTGCAGAAAAAAAAAAAGCAGAGGAACAGATGTTCCTTTTTTTTTCTTTCTTCCGCCATAAAATCATCCCCAGCACTTGCCAAACATCATAGGAGTAATCACGGATTAGGATTGCATGCAGATCAGGAGTTTGACATGACCGCCTTCAACATGACCTGGGTTTAACTCATAGAATCATCTATTACAATGTCCTTCCTGTCGAAGACTACTTCAGCTTCAATTGCAACAATATCTACGAGACCGCCTTCTGCCACCGATAGCCTCCCAACGACCTGTTTGCTCCCACAGAGTGGGCCTACTCAGGGTGCCGTTGACCCAACAATGTCGGTTGGCGGCCCCCAGAGGGAGAGCCTTCTCTGTGGCAGCACCGGCCCTTTGGAACGAGTTACCTCCGGGGTTACGCCAACTACCCGACCTCCGAACCTTCAAGCGGAAATTAAAAACTTTATTATTTAATCGTGCGGGACTAGCCTAAATGTATTTTAAATGCATTTTAATTATAGTTTTTAAATTTTAAAGGGTTTTATGTCGGTTTTGACCGTTTTAGTAAATTGGCCAATTAAATATTCGTTTTAAAAGTTTTTAAATTTGTTATTTATATTATGTGTACTTTTGTGTTTTTTAATATGACTGTAAACTGCCCTGAGTCCTTCGGGAGAAGGGCGATATAGAAATTGGATTATAAATAAATAAATATAAATAAATATACGAGCACACAATAGATTTAAGCTTAATGTTAACCGCTCCAATCTTGATTGCAGAAAATATGACTTCAGTAACAGAGTTGTTAATACTTGGAATACACTACCTGACTCTGTGGTCTCTTCCCAAAATCCCCATAGCTTTAACCAAAGACTGTCTACTATTGACCTCACCCCATTCCTAAGAGGACTGTAAGGGTCGTGCATAAGAGCACAAGTGTTCCTACCTTTCCTGTCCTATTGTTTCCTTTCATTATATCCAATTAATATAGTTATTACATACTCATGCTTATATATATGCTCATATATTGTGTAGTTATTTCATGCTTATGCTTATATATACTGTTGTGACAAAATAAATAAATAAAATAAAATAAAATAAAGTTTACCTGCTGGACCAGCCTCTCCCTTTCAGCTTTAATTTGTTGCTCCATTTCCTCATAGAGACACCTGATTTCTCGGTCATGGTCGGTCTCTTTTCTAAAAGAATAGAACAGGAAGAAGGAGAAGTGGAAAAAGTGTATACTGTTGTTTTTCCAACTTGGCAACAATGCTGGCTAGAGAATTCTAGTAGCTGAAGTTCACACATATTAAAGTTGCCAAGTCTGAAAAACATTGGCTGGGTAAAATGAACAAAAAGAATGAAAACAAAGTAAGAGAAGGGGAAAATCTTTCTTAAAGAAAAATAAATACATTCTATTTCACCACATGATACCCCCTGTCACTTTTCACCTACTCACTAATTATGGCACACTCACAGCCCTACAAAAATATCAGAATGTTTAAATAGTTGCTGCCCATAAAAAGAAAAATTCCGAAAAAGAAAAACTCAGGATTCTTTATAATAGGCTTAATATGTTGTTTCTGGACAGTGAATGTTTGCTGTAAGTTTTACAATCCTATCTGCAATCTTTAGCAACTGTAACTAGGCCTTGGAAAAATTATTCCAGTAAGACTCATTGTTGTCAAAGGGCAAAGGGCATCAAACGACTATAAAAGATCAGATTAATCATTTTTTATAATAAATTGACACAATGACTGATTTAAATTTCTGACATTTTATCTATTTTTTTATTATTATTTTTTATTTGCATTTATATCCCGCCCTTCTCCGAAGACTCAGGGCGGCTTACACTATGTCAAGCAATAGTCTTCATCCATTTGTATATTATATACAAAGTCAACTTATTGCCCCCAACAACCTGGGTCCTCATTTTACCTACCTTATTCACAAACAGTTGGCTAATCTTGGCATCAAAGTTAAGCCCCATATTTTACTTCAACTATACCTTCATGCTGTGCATGAATATTTTATCATCAACAATATTTTACAGACTTTTTTTGCCTTCTAATTAAAACTTTAGGTACTATCATACTTGCACAACATAGTCTTTCCTCTAGATTCCCACATTCTGCTAGTCCCTGCTGATGGTCCATGGGAAGCCAATGCCCCAGTCTTCATCTTAATAAAAGAGGCATTAAAACATTCTGGGAATTGCTTACCGTTTTAATACCAGTTCCATGGATTCTTTCTCATGGTGCAGATCCTTGATGTATGACGAAATATGGAAAAGAAATCCTTCAAAACTGGCTAGGAGTTCTGGTGCCTCTTTTCTGATTCGAACCCAAAGCTCTTGAACTTCACCCTGACTGGAGTAAAGGCAATGAAGATTCTAGCAAAATGCTTTTAAAAACACCACCTTAAGTTCTACTCCTACACCCACTTCCTTATGATAAGAACAAGCAGATCACAAGAGGAAAGACATAAATCTTAAAGTCTGAGCTTTATCTGGACATTAAGTTTGCGCATTTCCCCCTTCAAAATAGTTTTGGTTGACTCTTATTTCAATTTTTGCTCTTCTTCCTTCACTAACATTGTCACAGAATCATGCGTTAGCCCTTATTGGTCTAGCAACAGAAAAGCAGAAGAATTAGTAACATTCTCCCATGGGCATAAGAAACCCATAGCCCACCAGATTTATTGTAGTCCTCAGTTCTAGTCAATATGACCACTGATAAGAGATACTAGGAGCTGTAATTCAGCAGCAGTTGGAGAGCCAGAGGGTCTTTATCCCTATTCTACAGATTAAAGGCAATAGATATAGCTCACTAATTATATAGCAAAGAGTCTGCCAAACAAAATTCAAGGCAACCTTTTTTGAACCTGAGGCTGTTGAATGGAACAATTATCATAATCATACTCTAATGGAAAAGGACAGATTGGAGAGTTCCATCTTACTCTTCAAAGACCTGGGATGCTTCAAACTGCTCCAGCACAGAGCAAAACTGTTTCTCTCCTTCATCTGTCTGGTCCAATTCCTCTGACCAGCTAGACTCAAAGGTCTCCTCGTGACTCGCATTTTCAGAGTTCTGGTGTGGCTCGTTTCCTATGAACTTTCCTACAAAGATAAGTGAAAGAACACGAGATCACCTTGCAGCCCACAGAAAGGAAATTTGCTTTAGGCTTCTTTTGATCTGGTTTGTAAAGAGAGAGAAGTACAATATTGACTGGAAGCACACTGAAGTTACCAACTTCAAGACAAAGTCCCAGACTGTAGTATCCGGACCTACATAATTAATTGAGGAAGCAAAATTGGAGACCCTTTGGGAAATAGCAAATCCATAATCCCATCTTAATTTAGAAAGTGGCTTTCTAAATTGCACTAGCTCTGTGGGGTGTCCTAAGAACAATAGAACTGGCCATCCTTAGCCCACCCACATAATTTATGCAGTGAACTGTGGTTACTCTGTAATTCTGCTTATCACCCTTCCCTCACTTAGTACTCATAAGTATGTTTGAGTATAAACCTCAGTCTCCTCAGCCATCCAGACTTTTCAACATGCTAGCTGAAAATTCTGGAAACTACTGTCTATCATACTAGGAGGGCAGCTTCACGGTCTTAAAAATATTCTCTGCTATTCCATACAGGTAGTCTTCCACTGACTTTAAGGCTGTTCATTCAGCGACTGTTGGAAATTAAGATGGCGCTGAATGAAGGTACTTACCACTGGTGTTCAGTCAGGGCCATTATACAGCCCCTGCAGTCATACGATTGCGATTTGGACTGTTAGCAACCTCGTGTGATCACCATTTGCAATCATACCTAGCAGCTTCCTGAGAAAGTCAACAGGAAAGCTGGATGAGGAGATCACAAGCCATTTTGTTTCTCTAAACAGTGCACTACTTCCCCTCTCCCTCTCCCTCTCTCTCACACCCACACCCACCAGTTAGAGATAAGGCTTTTCCTCTAGCCAGGGAAGTCAGTGCAGGGACGTGTTGTATGGAGGAACAAAGTTGGGACAGCTTCACTTCCCTGTGCAGTGTGCTGATTCCCCTCCCCGCCCCAGGTTACAGAGAAAGGCTTTCTAATTTTCTAGTGCACGGTGGTGAGGGAAGCCAACATGGCTTCCTTGGACAGATCAAGGAAGCTCAGATCATCCAGGCCACCAGTTCTGCGCACAGAAGGAGCTGCCTGTCCTCCTTCAGCAGGCAGCTCTTTTTCTCCATTCATGTAGCAACCCATTGCAACCCTATCTGGAAGGGCAGGGACAGTGGGCATTGAGTAAGACCTCACCCCATTCCTAAGAGGACTATAAGGTGCGTGCATAAGAGCACAAAAGTGCCTACCGTTCCTGTCCTGTTGTTCCCTTTCATTATATCAAATTAATACTTTGCTTATATATAAACATATTTTAGCCTATATTTTATATTTTATATATATATTAGCCTATATACATGTTTATATGTTTATATGATATGTTGTTGTTTTTATGTCAATGTTTGCGTATACTGTTGTGACAAAATAAAAAATATAAATAAATATATATCTCACTTAAGGACCGCAGTGACTCACAACTGTAATAGGCAGACTCCATTACGGTTGTAGCTCAACGACTACCTGCATTATTTGTTGTTTCCAGGACTAAACTCTGGCAACCCAAACACAGACTACGGTTGAATCCTGCATTTATTATTATTTGGACTTTTTACACATATTAATAACTTATTTTTTTTAAAAACTATAGTTTGTTAAATGATCTGCTGACTTGATTTGCACATAATACTAAGGTGAAAACAAATAGTTATTGTAGCATAGTGTTACGTATATCTGCCATAACTGTTATATGCAAATTAGTGCCAAAATATGGAAATTGCTATCAGAGAGCGCATATTGCTTTCTTCTACCGTGTTTCTCTGAAACAAGACCCTGTCTTATATTTTTTTGATCCCTGAAATAAGTGCTTGGCCTTAATGCTATGCACTCAAAAGTCTGATTGGGTTTATTATCAGGGGATGTGTTATTTTGGGGGGAAACAGGGTACTACTTCTCTCTCTTTGGATTGTCTTGCTTAGCTCAGATGACAGAGCACAGGGAGGCCCCACCCCACTATCATCCCCAAGTATTTTAATAAGAGTGATTTGTCTGACTGGCTCTCTCATTTGTGATAGGCTGACTATGACATACCCCTTATTATTATTGGCTTAGCAAACACTTGATTTCAGAGTTTTTGTTGGGAAACTGCCAGTTAGGTTGGAAGTTGGGGGAAGGGTCAAGCATGGGCTTAGTTTAGAATCCTTGCACAACTGCAAAAAGCATAAATCTTCCACCCTCAAGATTCATGAAACCTTGTGTGGTTGTGCCCAAGGGAAGGCGAGCAGCCTGGGGTGAGTCTTGTAATTTAGGTAGAGACCAATAAAGTTATTTGCTTTAGCTATCTATGATTGGCTCTGGTTGCTTGCAGCTGACAGTTTTTTAATACAGCGGTTCTGATTCCTTGACAGACAGTCGACCATTAACTATTCTGGGATTAGGCCAGTACTAGCAATATTCTATACAGGTAATCCTCGACTCACAACAGTTCACAGTGACCGTTCAAAGATATGACACTGAAAAAAGTGACTTTTTGACTGCTGCAGTATCCCCATGCTCACTTGATTTACATTCAGATACTTAACAACTGACTCACATTTATGATGGTCACAGTGTCCCGGGGTCATGTGATCACCTTTCTGCGACCCTCTGACAAGCAAAATCAATGGGGGAAGCCGGATTCATTTAACAACCATGTTACTAATTTAACAACTGCAGTGATTCACTTAACAAAGGTAGCAAGAAAAGTCATAAAATGGGGCAAAACTCACTTAAAGAACTTCTTACTTAGCAACATAAATTTTGGGCTCAATTGTGGTTATAAGTTGAGGACTACCTATATTGTGATTACTGCCTCCTAAATCTGTAGCCTTGGTCAAATACCTGAACTGTTTACTCTTGGAACAAGATATTTACCCTTTGGACAAAATATACTATAGCATGTCTCTATTCTAGTTCATCAAATCAGAATCTCTCACTGCTTTCCTACCCAATTCCCTAGATCTGATCACTTTGATCAGCCTGCTTCTTAGTAAAGTCTTAGAACTGACTTTAGTTGTCTTCTTAAACAGAGGAACTTGGCTTCTTCTAATCAGCACCCTCCTTCAAAACCAGCTCATACCAAATGGATCAATTTTACACTATCTACTTTACCTGCATGGGGGATTCATGTTTGCTTGGTATTTTAGCAGTAAATGGGAAGTGTGGGAAGACTTCTTAATAGGACAACAGGTTGTTGCAAGGAAACCTCATCCTAACATGACTCACAATAAGAGGAAGTACATTCCATACTCTGTTGTGCAAACATGAAGTTTGGTGTGGCTTCCAGATGTTCACTACTCTGAGAAACTTGTTTGTGGATAGACATGGGGCAAAACAATTCCTGAAGGTACACCAACATTTGTAAGTGGTGTTTGTTTTACTAAACAGTAAAATGGCAAAGACAAATAGTCCACCAGCTTGGATCTACTCCTCGTCTATCCATTCCTACCTCTTTGTTTCAGAGTAGAGCAATATTTTCAGTTCTCCATATATCACAGCCTTGCTTCCTACAGTAGACTCTATTCTCAGTATGGTTCCATTCTCAGCTCTCAGCTGTCTGAGAACAGAAATATGGATTTCCTGTCTACTTTTTTTTTCCTTCAACAGGAGCAGGCATCATTGTTCCACATGTAGTGATGATCACCTTCCAAACTCTCCTTCTTCTCTTACCTAGGCCTACACTGAATTCTACTGGGGTGAGGTAACCATTATTGTCTTGCACCAGACTGTCAAAAACAGCCTCCAGCTGTTCAGTGGTGAATGGTAGCTCACTTTGTAACCGCTGTGGAAAAGAAGAAAAAGGAGGATCAGATTCAGGATTTTTATCTATAATTAACAGAACAAATAGAAAATATTATTCTCACCTTATTTCCCCAGTTGCCTCCACAGAACTAAGCTTGCCAAGTTCTTGTACAATGGCAAATGAAAGAATGGGGGGGGGGAACTTTCCTTGAATATGAGAATCTGACTATTTGCACTCTTGCATTTTCTGCTCTAAACTCATATTAACGAGTAGAATTTCTAGTTAAGGTGTGTCTTAACCACTGTAGTCTATAATTATAATTAGCATTTAGTATGATAAACCAGAGAATGAAGTCCTGAATAACGTTACTGGTATGCAACTCATGGAAAATTGGCAGACGTCATATAAACAATGAACATTCTATTTTGCCAGGGCAGAAACTGGGTGTTCTCTAAGTGCACACTCTGTCCAACTTAGCTGCAATTCATAGCCACAACCATTCATTTGGTATTTCTTCTGCTCCTTTAACAGCAGTCTTCAAAGTATGTAAATATATGCAAAAGAAGGGACCAGGGTAAGCTTTTTTTTTTAAGCTTTATATCCCTTCAATAGCCTTCACGTGTTTTATTTCTTCATGGCATAGAAAGACACAGGAAGATGGCCACTGAAGCCAAAGTTGCATTTATGCAATGACAGGTATCAGAATGCCTGTAGTTTCTTTTGGATTTATGCTGAAGACTTCCTTGCCTTTGGGAGTAGATTACAGATGCAGGTGTGAATTAGACAGATGTACCTATCCTTCAAGAATCTGTGTGAAGAATTTTGCTGTCGCTTGGTAAAATTTAATTTATGTCCACATATCTTCTAGATATGCCTGCATACAATAATTATAAGTTATTATTATTAATAAGTTGTTAATAAAAATGGACAATAAGTTGTCCATTTATTCTTATGTATACAGACTACTCTGGGTTTTTAAAGAAACGAAACATGGTCTTTGTCTATGTTGTATTAAATCTGTTTAAGGACTTTTTCTTATTTTAAAAAATTCACTTAGGCCAAATTCGCCATGCATGGGAAGTAAGAGCTAATGTGGAAGATGATACAAGATTCACCATTATATTAATCCGTAAGTTTATATAAACCTTGCTTATAAAATAAATTAGAACTGATTCATATCATGTATTAAACCATAAACTTTGATTTTGTTTTCAATATAGATAAGCCAATTAATACTATGGCAATTTATAGTTACTATATGTTCAGCATTTTTGAGTGGAATAATAAGTAAAAAGTTTGAAATACACTAAACACACCAATGTTGGAGAAAGGCTGAAAGGATGATGGTCATGAACCAAGAGAGGTGAGAAAATGATGGTTGGAATGTTGACAGCCTTGTAAGGGTTAATGAGACAAACCAATGGATCGCTTGGGAATAAATAAAAGGAACCAATCAGAAAGTGGAAAATGGATCTTCTTGTGACAATTACCAGCTGATTGAAGGAGCAAAAGACCATCACCAAACTAGGCAAAGTAAAAAAAAGTCTATGGAGATTCTCGGTCAACCAGGTCATGGTTTTCCCAAAGGTATTTTTTCAAAAGGCAACTGGAATTTGTTTTTCCTCGAAGAAATTTTGCTGTTGCTTGGTAAAATTTAATTTATGTCCACATATCTTCTAGATATGCCTGCATACAATAATTATAAGTTATTATTATTAATAAGTTGTTAATAAAAATGGACAATAAGTTGTCCATTTATTCTTATGTATACAGACTACTCTGGGTTTTTAAAGAAACGAAACATGGTCTTTGTCTATGTTGTATTAAATCTGTTTAAGGACTTTTTCTTATTTTAAAAAATTCACTTAGGCCAAATTCGCCATGCATGGGAAGTAAGAGCTAATGTGGAAGATGATACAAGATTCACCATTATATTAATCCGTAAGTTTATATAAACCTTGCTTATAAAATAAATTAGAACTGATTCATATCATGTATTAAACCATAAACTTTGATTTTGTTTTCAATATAGATAAGCCAATTAATACTATGGCAATTTATAGTTACTATATGTTCAGCATTTTTGAGTGGAATAATAAGTAAAAAGTTTGAAATACACTAAACACACCAATGTTGGAGAAAGGCTGAAAGGATGATGGTCATGAACCAAGAGAGGTGAGAAAATGATGGTTGGAATGTTGACAGCCTTGTAAGGGTTAATGAGACAAACCAATGGATCGCTTGGGAATAAATAAAAGGAACCAATCAGAAAATGGAAAATGGATCTTCTTGTGACAATTACCAGCTGATTGAAGGAGCAAAAGACCATCACCAAACTAGGCAAAGTAAAAAAAAGTCTATGGAGATTCTCGGTCAACCAGGTCATGGTTTTCCCAAAGGTATTTTTTCAAAAGGCAACTGGAATTTGTTTTTCCTCGAAGAAATTTTGCTTCTTATCCAAGAAGTTTTTTCAGTTCTGAAGAAGAAGAACTGAAGAAGCTTCTTGGATGAGAAGCAAAACATCTGCAAGGAAAAACAAGGCCCAGTTGCCTTTTGAAAAAGCTCCTTTGGAACAAAATATCCAAGTACTAAATTGGGTTAGCTGAGCAACCAAAAAGTACAGAACATGATATGAGCAATTTGGACTTCTTTCCAAATGTGAGAACATATAAAAAGGAAAGATAAATATCAAACTTTGAGTAGCTGACTGATCAATGACAGAAAAGAACCTAAGGGTTAGGGTTAGGGTTAAATGATGACTGTTTTTACAATTCCTTTCATTCACTTGAGGGCATATGGATATATCTAAACTGAAACAAGGAAAATAATGTTAATCATGGGCCAATACTAATCTTCAGCTTTAGTATTACATTTAAGCTAAGACTTTAACAGAAAACCATTTTATGCTGAACCTATAATAATTAAATTATGTTGCATCATATTTGATGTCAGTCTGATACTTGGTTTGCTCCAGTATTGTTTTCAGAAGCTCAGACTTGAATGTTCTGCTTTGCATTTGGAGCAGAATCTGTTAAATAAAGTGATATGCTGCTTGTGGTCTTTCAGCAGCCTGCGGAGCTGGCAATGGAGTCAGACAGATATGAGGCTGAGGTGAGGCCAGGGCCATTGGGAAGTGAGGTGCGAACTCCAGAGCCTCCAGAGACTGATAGTAGTGAGGCAGAGGAACAGGAGGAGCCTGTTCCTAATGCACGCATGAGAAGAGCTGCCAGAAGGCAAGAGCAGCTCAACCAAAAAGGACAACTCGGGAATAGGGCCAAGAGATGATTGGCCCCTCCCATAAGGCTTAAAACAGACCAGTAACAGCATTTGGGCTTTGCTGGAAAACAACATTGGTAACTTCAGCTTCTTGCATTTATTTTTGTATCGGTGACTTCTGAAACTTTGCCAAGAAAGGCCTTTGGCAGTTTGCCTAATTGGACCAAGATTTGTGATAGGACTGAGGAATTTGTGCTGGGAGGAATTTGTTTTAATTTGAGTTGAACCACGCTGGGAATGAAGTAATTCTCAGCTGTTGGAATAAAGTTTGTTTGTTTTTTCACGGACTAAAAAAACAAACAAACTTTACTACTTCCTACTACCTACTTGGGCCTAGGTCACAACAATGCTTCTTCCCATGAACTATGATACGCTCCTAAACCTAGTGTTTGGATTCGTACAATATATCAAACAAGCAAACCATATAGTATCTTGAGAAGCCAGCCAGTGTCAGATCCTTACCTGCATGTCAAATCTTGTTATGAAACCCTTCTCCTCCTTATCACAGAGCCGGAAGAGCTCCTGAGCTTTTTCCAGCATTTCCACTTGTGTGTTTCTCTCACCACTCAAGCAGAGAAGTGGAGAAGGAAGTGAAAGGGAGCAAGAGACACCTTCAGACATCCCATTTACTTCCTTGTCTTCCTGATGGAGAGTTTTGGAAAGTTCTTTCCCAGATCTCTGCATGGCTTTGCAAGCTTCTCACTGGAATGATAAAAGATTTGGGGGGAGGGGGGGGAAATGAACTTAATTACTTTTCTCCTTAAAATACTGAATGAGAGACTTCCAAACATGTTCTGCAATGAAACTACTGGGAATAATCATTTATATGAGTGAAAAACAGGGAAAGAAAAGTATTTTTCACAATAACACTCAGTTAAATATGCAGTTCTGCCAAAATCTCCATCTCGAAGCAAAACACAGCTCTCATGTGTTTTGGAGGAAGTGAAAATTAGTGTTCTAGAACATTGCAGAGTAACTAAATACTCTATGCCTGCGATGGCGAACCTATGCCACACATACCAGAGGTGGCATACAGCACCCTCTTTGTGGGCATGTAAGCAGTCACCCCAGTTCAGCTCCGCTGTGCATGTGTACGTGCTTCCCGCCAGCCAGCTGGGCTTCGGGTCTCTGCCGCGCATGCGGGGGGACATGTGCGGGGGGGCATGTGCGGGGGGGGAATGCACGCATGCACAGAGTGCATGCAAGGGGGCCTGGGGACACAGGGGGCATGTGCATGGGCTTCACGCACATTGCATTTTGGGGGTTCGGCCATGCACTTTCGGTACTCGGTCCAGAAAAGGTTAGCCATCACTGCTCTATGCTCTATGCACAGAATATGCAATTGTTAAAGCAAGTCTTCTGCTGCAAATATAATCAAGATGAAATCACTACAGCACCACATTTGGAGGGGAAAAAAATAGAGAAGGGGCATGCCACTATTCCAGATTTTAATATTTGAAAATTTTTTATATTATACCACCATTGATTTAGATTCAAGAAAACTCAGTTTTGGCTTCCGGTGGCGCCACCTTCTTCGCTGAGTTCCTAATTAAGGGGCTCCGTACTGAACATCATAAAAGCCAGGAAAAAGCCGACTTTAATCTCTCTCCCTGGATGAAAGGGTGAGATAAGAGCTGCGGGGGAGTGGTAGACCTCCTCAGGGGCTTTGTTTTTTATTAAGCAGAGCCCTGAGGGTCGAGTCCCATAAATAACCCTGCCAAGCTCCGACTTTCATTGCGCGCCTGCAAAAGCAAGAAAAGAAGAAAGTGTCCATCTCTGCTAATTGTCTTATCTTTATGGATTTCTATAAGCAGACGGAATAAGCACGAGTGAACAACTACTGGATTGCAAGTATTTTTGATTTCCTGACTTCTACCCTTTTAAAAAGCGAAACTTTTTTTTCTTTGTTTTAACTGACTGTTTAACATGGCGCCTGAAAGAAAGTGAAAGTGAAGAATGGAATTGTAAACAGGCTGTGTAACTAAGAAGCTAAGAAACGTTATCTGTGGATTTTAATGAAGTGAGCTCTCCTATACTTAAAGGGGAGAAGAGAAGTTTCTAGACTTATATTTTGTGAATTTTAAAAACTGAAATGGCTACTAAACCACCTAAGACTGGGGGTAGAAGGGGTTCTGAACCAGCTTTAGAAGATTTGATTAAAGAGCAAGGGAAAGTGTTTGAAGAAAGGTTTAAGGAGATTATGGATAATAATGAGAAAATAAGAGAAGAAATAAAAGAGAATAATAAAAAAATAAGAGAAGATATTTTGATGGCTTTCCAAGGTTTGGCAAAAAGACTGGAGGTGGTGGAGGAGGAGGTGCAAGAAATTGCTCAGTCAAATCAGCAAATAGAAAATAGAATGGGGGGAATGCAAATCAAATTGGACAAAAATGAAGATCAAGTGGTGGTGATGCAGTATAGAATGATGGAAGGAGCTCTGAGAATTAGGGGCTTGAACGAGGAGAAAGGGGAAGGTTTAAAAAAAAATTTATCAGAAGCTCTGGCTGAACTTATTGAACTTGATCCACAAGAGGTTGCTTATCAAATTGACAAAATTTATAGAGTTAATTCCTGGATTGCTAGGCAGAAGAAACTTCCTAGAGACATTGTGGTTTATTTTTTGAAAAGAACAGTGAGAAATCAAATTTTGTGTACAGTAATTGAGACTAAATTGATTTTAAATCTAATAACAGCAGCAAGATTACTAATAGGACAATACTGGAAGAAAAAAGAAGTACCTACAATAGAAGAATGGATATTGAAAGTTGCCAATTTGGCTGAGATGGCGAAGATATCAGCCTTTTTGAAAGACAATACGCAAGAAAGATACTTAAAGAAATGGAAAAAATGGATTGACTATATTCAAAGTAGATATCAGACTAAGAGTTATCAGACTGTTTTTGAATGATTATGATGTATTATTTTTTATTGTTTTCAGGGGAAGTTAGGAATTGATGATTGTAGGGGTATAATTAAGTTGGGACGAAAATTTTTTAGCATATGTTTGTTTTATTTTTAACTATACCTTGTGCTCGTTCCGGGTAGTCGGGGGGGGGGAGGGGGGTTGTGAAGGGAGGGGGGAGGGGGGGAAAGGGGGGAAAAATTGTAAAACTTTTTGAATAAAAAAAAAAAGAAAGAAAACTCAGTTTTTGCTTCCTATGTCTACAATCAATTCCTAAGTTTAGGAAGCAGTTTATAACTTGCTTCCATAAAACATATAAGCATGGATTGAGGCTACAATTTCGATGAGAATAAGTAATGCTAAATTCCATGGAATTACTTCTGGAAAAACATTCCAGGAAAAAGGCTACTTACATACATATTACATTGCAGGCTTGCTGATGTAAAAGAGTATCTTGTCTCTTTGTCCATAAATCTTGTATGAAATTTATCTACTGTAAAACAAAAACAGCTACAAATGTTAAGTACTACATAGCAGACCTGAGATAATTACAGTTACTAAATAAATATCAAACTAAAACGTATTTCATTCAAGTACATGTTTCCACCAAAACAAGAGTATAAGTTTCACAGATATGACTGATAACTTGCCTTCTAGAAAGAACTTTCTTATTTGACTGAACTCTACTAAACTAAGTTTTAAATACCTATCATCACTGAGTGATAGATATGTGTTGGAAGGAAGGATTATAAATCATTGTATAAAATAAACAGCACTTATATTTGGAAAGTTACCCTTCAGTACTTAACTAAAAAAAGAGAGAGATATATTATTGATTTAGCGTATGATGAGAACATGACAGAAGGGAAGTATATGCACAATCCACATAATTATATACAAAACATTTTGGGGCATTTGGCGGTGACCTCATAACTGGATGATCAATGTATATAAAAAAGAGTTTAACAAATAAAATACCTTTAAAGATTTCATTTCGATGGCAGAGATCATAAATCCTTTGCTATCAAGTTCACAGAAGCCTTCGTTTTTTTACCACTCTTCAAGAGCTGAAGACAGTTTTTCCTCAAATGGGGCACATTTTCTCATTTTCTCCCCAAAAGCCTACAAAGACCAAACATTCATTATGTAATTAAAACCATGAAAAGAATCCATGCCATTTGAAAGAAAAATTGAAATAGTATTACTGTAAACAAGGACACAGAATCACAGACATGTGTATTATCTGAAATGTTTATTCTCCTTTTGGTCCATTCAGTTTGGTCATAAAGAGTCCTTTGACAGAAAACAGGAAAGACCAGTAAGAAGATATGGTACAATACCGGTATGGTATTGTATGTTCAACAGAAGAGATTAGCACTCAAGGGAAAGTAGCAGGATGTATTCACACTATCACAATGCTTACTACAGCTCAGTTGATTCAGCACAGCAGAAGTCTAATTTTAAAAAGTCCTTATTTCTATAATATGGCAGACAAAAGCTGTCTAATTCTTAAGTGCCCTTTCCTAAGGATTATTAAAAGCTAAGGATAAACTACTTCAATGCACTGTAGTCAAAGGATCGCGTTTCACAATAAGAGAAACAGAAAACCTTCCTCCAAAAAATCCAGACATTTTGTGAGAGATGCAAAGGAATAAGACTCAGTTGTTGTTGTTGTTGTTGTTGTTGTTTGTCCCAGTTACTTTGTACAGCAGTGTTCCATCAGATCTTTAAAATAATTCAATATTTTTTCTCTTCTTCCAACACTGACCAAAAATATGGAGTCTGCAGGCAAAATGAGGCTACACTTGGTCCAAATGATGGGGTTTTGGTGCTCCCTGAACTTGTTTGTTTGCTTGCAGATATTTCATTACCCAATTAGGTAACTTCATCACTGCCAATGAGTGTGGAGTTTGCAGTATATAATCAAACTCAGAGAGCATCAAGGACTCCATAATTCAAGCCTGAGTGACATATGTTCTCTTCATTTGTCCAGATTGTTAGACAGAGATGCTGGGATGCTAAGTCTTCACACAGACTCTAAACAAATGAATATTGGCATCCTTCAGTCTCAAAAGACTATGGTATTGTGCTCTGGAAAGAGGTCCTAAAACAGCATCTAGTGTGACTAAAAAGGCCAATTCGAGAGTGGCAATCCCTTCCACACTGAGGGCAGATACATTCTGTCCCCTGCCCAGCCCCCAGATTTTGCTGCTTCCGGGACTGCCTCTTTGCCTCAGCCTGCTGGATAAATGTCTCTTCGAATTGGAGAAGGCCATGCTACGTCTTTAGCCTCAAAGCTGAACGATCAGAGGTCAAGGTTTCCCAGTTGTTAATGTCCATTCCCAAAGCCTTTAGATCCCTCTTGCAGATATCCTTCTATCACAGCTGCGGCCTCCCTCTGAGGCACTTTCCCTGCACTAATTCTCCATACAGGAGATCTTTTGGAATCCAACCATCAGCCATTCTCACGACATGGCCAAGCCAGCATAGACATCACTGTTTCAATAGTGTATACATGCTAGAAATTCCAGAACATTCCAACACTGCGCTATTTGGAACTTTGTCCTGCCAGGTGATGCCAAGAATATGTCAGAGACAGCGCATATGAAAGGTGTTCAACTTTCTCTTCTGCCGTGCGTAAAGGGTCCAAGACAACTCTTGCAGTACAAGAGTGCGCTCAGGATGGAGGCTCTATAGACCTGAATCTTTGAATGTTCCGTCAGTTTCTTATTAAGCCATACTCTCTTTGTAAGTCTGGAAAATGTGGTGACCACTTACCAATATGTTTATTCAGCTCAGTATCTAAAGAAAGAATGTCTGAGATAATTGAACCAAGATACACAAAGTCATGGACAACCTCCAGTTCTTGTGCAGAGATTGTAATACAGGGAGGTGAATCCACATCCTGACCCATGACTTGTGTTTTTTTCAGGCTGATTGTTAGTCCAAAGTCTTGGCAGGCCTTGCTAAAACAGTCCATAAGTTGTTGAAGGTCTTCGGCAGAGTGAGCAGTAACAGCAGCAGCAGCAAAGAGGAAATCTCATTAGCATTTCAGCTGGACTTCAGACTTTGCTCTCAATCTAGAGAGATTAAAGAGTTTTCCGTCTGATCTGGTCCGGAAACAAATATCCTCTGTTGCAATTCCAAAAGCATGTTTCAGCATCACAGCAAAAAAGATCCTGAATAAAGTTGGCGTGAGGACGCAGCCCTGCTTCACTCCACTTCAAATGTCAAATCTGATGTTAAGCCATCAAAATCTGATATTAAGCCATCAAAAACTACAGTGCCCTTCATTTCCTCATGAAAGGAGCTGATGTTGAGGAGCTGAGGTGACATCCAATCTTGGAGAGAATTTTATAAAGGCCGTCCCTACTAACCAAGTCCCTGCTAAACTCTAAACAAAATGATACAGATACTATCGATGCCTGAGTCACACATATATCTGGGAACTGTCCCAGGATGGAATTCAATAAAAGCATGGGATTGGCCTTCTTTATTGCCATGGCTTAATAGCTGGAGAAATATTTTGCTAGACATTTAGCATTAGTTATATAAGATCTTCAAACAAGATATATTATATTACTTGGTAGATTGTACAGAGGTTCTAAGTGGGGGAAAGGTTATTTTAGATAAGAAAAATGGCGGATACTGGCATTAGATGAGCCTCTGGTGGCTCAGACTGCTAAGACAGTCTGTTATTAACAGCAGCTGCTTGCAATTACTGCAGGTTCAAGCCCCACCAGGCCCAAGGTTGACTCAGCCTTCCATCCTTTATAAGGTAGGTAAAATGAGGACCCAGATTGTTGGGGGCAATAAAAGTTGACTTTGTATATAATATGCAAATGGATGAAGACTATTGCTAACATAGCGTAAGCCGCCCTGAGTCTTCGGAGAAGGGCGGGATATAAATGCAAATTAAAAAAAAAAAAGATAATAGATTCAGCTCCCCATCAGGAAATTAGTAAAGTTACCAAGGCAAAGTATCTTTCAAGTCATGTTCGAAGTTTAGTATTTCTTCAAAGCTTAGTACTTGATGGACATATTCATATAGTTTTTCACTGGCAGTAAGAAATCTTGTCTTTAAAAACAGACATCCGAGTCAGGTTTACAGTACAACCTTGGAATTTCCCAGAGATCTCCCATTCAAGCAGTAACCAGGAAAAACTCTGTTTTACTTCCAGGTTCAGGCAGCGTTGGTTGGGTTGGGAGGGAGGGGGAGGGGAGGCGTCTGTGGAAATTTTCTGTAAAACTTTTTAAGAAAAAAGAAAAAAGGGACTTATGACCCTTTTTCACACTTATGACCACTGCAGCATCTCTGTGGTCACGATTGAAATTTAGACACTTGGCAACTGACTCATATTTATGACAGTTGCAGCGTCCCAGGGTCATGCAATCACCTTTTGCAACCTTCTGAGGAGCAAAGTCAATGGGGAAGTCAGATTCACTTAACAACGTTACTAATCTAACAACTGCAGTGATTCACTCAACAATATGGTCAGAAAGATCATAAAACGGAGCAAAATTCACTTACCGTATATACTCGAATATAAGCCGATCCGAGTATAAGCCGAGGTCCCCAATTTTACCCCAAAAAACTGGGGTAAACTGGGGACTCGAGTATAAGCCGAGGGAGGGAAATGAGGCAGCTACCGGTCAGGGAAAGCCTCCCTCCCTCAGCCGAGAAGGCTGGCGGCTCCCCCGCCCCGCCCTCTCACTGCACCGGCAGGGCTTCCCCGCGCTAATGCAAAAGCCCGCCAAGTTTGCGCCATCCGGTATAATGTGAAAAAAAGAAGAAGAAAAAAAAACTCGAGTATATCGAGTATAAGCGAGGACGTTTTCAGCACAAAACGTGCTGAAAACTCGGCTTATACTCGAGTATAAGCGAGGACGTTTTCAGCACAAAACGGAAACAGAAATTTTGGGCTCAATTGTGGCCATAAGTTGAGGACTACCGGTATTATTTATGCATAAGACTAATGACTGAGAGATATCTGTGTGTAGACTGACTTGATAACAGCACACCCAATTTAAGTTCAAATATGTGCAGTTTTTCAGTTGCCTTTGAGTGTTCAGCATCACCATTCCCTTAATCCTTATTTAGAATTCAACTTCCATAAATCCAAGTCAGTAAAGCCAATAACTTGAATGAGTTTTGGAACAACTAGAAGCAGAGTTTCTCAAGGGCATCTTTCTTTATAGGGTTCCGAACTATACCCACTCACAAAATAAGACCCAAGTATAATTAGCTTTTTAAAGTACTGGCATTAATTCAAATGCAACAACTTCTTTAAAAGCAGAACATTATCGTTGCCTCTTTATTAAAGAGATGGGAATGAAAGCCTAATTACACATTCTCTTAGGAAAAGCATAATTACAGTATTACATTTTCAATTAAACTTTAATCCTATGAGTTGTTCAGCAAAAAAATTCAGTAAAATTCCCTTTCCCATGAAATAATTTATATTAGGAAGAGCCTTGCTTTTGGCATCACTAGATTGATACTAAAAATAATAATAACCAAGGGTTTTTTTTGTTTTTTTTTTACATTTATATCCCACCCTTCTCCGAAGACTCAGGGCGGCTTACAGTGTATAAGGCAATAGTCTCATTCTATTTGTATATTTACAAAGTCAACTTATTGCCCCCCCAACAATCTGGGTCCTCATTTTACCTACCTTATAAAGGATGGAAGGCTGAGTCAACCTCAGGCCGGGCTTGAACCTGCAGTAATTGCAGGCTACTGTGTTCTAATAACAGGCTACTAACAGCCTGAGCTATTACGGCCCAAAAAAGTTGATACTGAACACATAATCCTGAAGAACATCACTGCTCATTTCCATAATCTTTTTGCCCTATAATAACAGGATCTCTATGGTTGATTCCTCATGCCTTTGCAAGCCAGCCTAAGGTTTCCAGTTTAGAGCCAGACTTCCAAAGAGATATACTGTATGCCAAGGCTAGCACAAAATCTTTTCAGTATTGACACCAACATTTGGGAAGAATATTGAGAACACTACTGGATGTGTTTGTGTTTATACTGATATTTTAACGAAACTATCTCGCTGAAGGGGTCAAAGCAGACAAGACATTTACGTAGTGCAATTGCCCTGTTTCAACTGAAGAACGTTAGGTACATTCTGCTGTGTTTTCTCATTATATTCATCTTCTTACTTTCTTGAGAAAATACAATAGGGGAAGATGGAACAGATGCACGATGTCTTTTGATGGTAATGCCAAGAACTGTTATTGGGAAACATCCCCCTGCTTGGTTTGCAGGAAGCACCAGGCTGAAATTTGGTTTGGGCTTATCATGATATTTGAAAGGATTAGCTTCAAGAGTGAAGTAAATCACTGTCATTTGTTCAACAAATGATAAATGAAGCAAACTGTGGCAAAATTCTGCAGTCTTTTTTTCCCCCTAACCTTTCAAATTCCCTTTGAGCTAAATCAAAGATGTCCAAACTTGGCCCCTTGAAGAGTGGTGGACTTCAACTCCCAGAATTTCCCAGCCAGCAACTTCCTTATATTTAAAGCTCATGCTGGCTGGGGAATTCTGGGAGTTAAAGTCCATCACTCTTCAAGGGGCCAAGTTTGGACACCCCAGAGCTAAATAGACAAAAATCGGTAGCAAAGTTTTCCGTCGTTTTGAAATGAAAATATATGAAATCTATAATGCAATTCTTAAAACAGATTCAACATAATTAAAAAAGACTCCATGACCCTTCCCACTTATGAAACCCAATTAAAAAAAAGAAAATTTCTCCATCAGCCTTTTGTTTCATTGCTCCATTCAATATCGTCTTCTCTTTCCAAATGATAAGTGGCCTCTGGGAATCAAAATTCTGCCCATCCTTAAACTGGTGCAATACCCAAATTCAGCCTAAAGGAAAACAGTAGAGCTCATATAAGCAATTATTAAATATACTGTACCTTGCAAGACAAAATAGCAAGTGCTGCATTCTGTTTATGACCCCCGAAAAGGTTCTAAAAATCTCCCGCTTTTCTAATTGGAAGAAGAGACTTTTGGGCTAACATTTAATTCCTTTCTTTCACTATTTGAAATCAACTCACCCATCTTGAACAGTAGCTAAACATACTTAGTCCAACTCAGTTATTTGAAAAGCCAAAAAGATGGACAGATATCTTATTTTGCAAAACTTAAGAGCTCATTAAAATCTTTGATTTGCCAAAAAGAAAAAAAAGAAAAAAACCGCATAGCTTTAAGCTTCTTTCTACACAGCATTTCTGAACATTTATTTTCTCTAACCCTTTGAAATCTCTGAAATCAACTCACACAGAACAATTTTGTGTGTGTGAAAATGATACTGACTGAAAATGGAAAGAAGTCCAACTAAACACATTGGGATTTACACACAGTATACATGTATAAAATGATATATCATTTATAAGTGAATTACTATATATTTTAGTCCACTGGAATTCACGGGATTTTTTGATACGGTGCTGTAAGACAGATTCTAGGAATAAGGAAGTCTGAAGAAAATTCTACCCATTATGCTTGGCTGTATTACTATTTATTTTATATTTAACAAGCACAATTTTGCACACATTTTTGCAGGAATGCTGATAGGTACGACACTGCCCTGTAATTGCTACTGGGCACGTATTTGTTTTCTTTCCATTAAGTCAGGAGGAAGTCAAAGCGAGCAAAATCTGTTTCAGAAATGTCAAAGGAGGGTGCTTTTTGTTTTGAAAAGCAGATAGTTCAGGGCAGCAAGCCAAGAGAAAGATGCCCTTGGCCTTCTCCACACTGGCCAAGGACACCAGGCTTTGGCATAGCAACAGAAATTCTAACACACTGGAGACCTTCAGTGCCAGGATCATGGGAGAGTTTAACAGCCTTGAGTAAAGCTCTTCACTTATGAATACCAGAGCACCCTCTAAGGTAATATTTACCTAGCAAAAGCAAACGTTGACATACTAATGCCAGAAGGAACATTTGGTCAGGTGAGAGAGTCAGGGTTGCTTGGGGATTTTCCTCCGTCCTTCATTTTTGACTGCTTCTTTCATCTAACTTAAACAGCTATTTTGTCTTGGGCACCCTTTAATGTCACTCCAATGACTGGGAACTGAGAAGATACATAACTGATTGGATCCTTCTAGCAATTACAACTCATTTGAGAGGGGCAAAAGCAGACAGTGTAAAGTCAAACAGGAATGGGGGACCTTGTCAGAAGTTTCATTCAGATACATAAGATGATGAAAACAGGAACTGTAACAACTTGGAGGTTAAGTGTGAGAAGGGTGATTACTCTTACAGTGAAAGTATCTGTCATGCAAATACTGCTGTACAATCTGAAGCTAGAAAACTAGAAAGTTGAGAAGCGAGTCCTAGAGGACATATGGTAAAAGAACATAGGAAATTAATTAGGTGAAGCTTTTGATTACAGTACTAAGCTCTTTGCTACGCTTTATTATTCCAGCTTATTAACAAGTGCTTCATATGCAAACTTTTAGAAAGCCAAAACACATGGATAGATATTGTTAGACTATCTGGGAGACAAAAGATGTAAATTCATTTCCCCTCTTTGCTATTAACTGGTTGAAGAGCTTAAAATAATAAAGCTTTTCCTTGAACTACCTTTAAACCTAAGGGGAACATGGGATACTAATAATTTTACAGTTTTTACTCCTGGTAGATATTGTATGCATGCCTGCTTGCACCTACATAAATATATGAGCTCCTCCAGTTTTCTCCTTGTGTGTTCTTTGAAAAAGTGATGCCATCCCAGGTCCAATACATTTAGGTTAGATTTTGCATAGGCAGCCTGATATTTAATTCTTTTAATATCACCTTGTATTCCCCAAAAATATACTAAGCAGAACTATTTACCAACATTCTGCCATAATTTCTGCAACAAAACCAGTGGTGGGGTTCAGTCAGTTCGCACCACTTCAGGAGAACCGGTTGTTAACTTTCTGAGCAGTTTGGTGAACTAGTTGTTGAAAAAAATCATTAAGGCAGAGAACCGGTTGTTAAATTATTTGAATCCCACCATTGAACAAAACTTATCAAAGCAGTGAACAGAAGATATCCACCTCCATATAAGAATAAATATAAGTTGAAATAATAATTATTATTATGGGAATAACTAATGGAATGTGAAAATGACCTTGGAAACGGGGGGGATGCTGCTTAGGGAATGATCAGATAAAAGAGCAGAATGCCCACAGCTGAATAAAGGACATAGAAAGAAACTTAGAATTTGCCCAATGAAACAGGCAGTAAAAAGAGATTGCAGAAGATTTGTACAGCTATCAGAATGTTGCTGATTGTTCCATCTGGAAAATGATAAAGCTAAGCTTTATTATTTTAAGCTCTACAGCCAGCAAAGAGGGGAAATGAATTTACATCTTTTGGCTCCCAGATAGTGTAACAATTTCTATCCACGTGTTTTGGCTTTCTAAAAGTTTGCATACGAAGCAATTGTTAATAATGCAGTTTGCCCCATGCTTCCAAATATATGGCCATTGCAGGTAGAAGGATTAAAAGAATTCCAGAAGCCATGCTCTGTACATGTTGGTCCTCAACTTACAAGAGTTCATTTGGTGACCATTTGAAGTTACAGCAGCACTGAAAAAGTGACTTGTGACCGTTGTTCACGCTTACATGAACACAAATGGTCATAAGTCACTTTTTTCAGTACCGTTGTAACTTTGAACAGTCACTAAATGAAAACTGTTGTAACTCGAGGACTACCTGTAATTGAGCTTTCACAAGCATGCTGGTAACTGAAGGAAAAGTTCATGAATGGGTTGAATCACCCATCTGAAGCCTTGGACCTAAGCCCAAACCACATTTGGACTTAAATGTGCACAAAAAGCACATTTGTTTCTCTTGGCTAGAATGGACAATTTCCTCAAAGTTGGGAAAAGTAGGATCTGCACAAAAGGGAACACACGTCAGCAAATATTTATCTAATGGAGTGGTGTCCACTGAGAATTAGTATTGTACAGTTTCAAGTAAAACCAGTTGGGATTTGTGTTATAAAAGCTCGTAGTGGCTTTGCCTTTGGTATAGAATGTTATGAAATAAAAAGGTCCAGTACTGCCAAAGCAAACATCATGCATTATTGGTAAATTGACAAGATAAAAACTTGACTGGGGGAAAAAATTACTGTAGTCTTTGGAGCTGGCTCCCAATAGGATATGCTGAACTCATAACTGATTGGACTGACCTTTCAGCCATTTTTTCTCTCTTCCTTAAATGTAGCTCAGACCCAACCTTGAATAGGGTTTGTTTGTGTGTGTCACATGTGACAAGGCATGACTGTAAACTATCTCTTATCCCTGGCTCTCAAACTATGCCAGGCTGAAACTCTCTCATTTCCAGAACATAATTCCATGCTTTTAAAAAACATAATGTATGTTTTATTATCCTCTTATACTCACTGCTCCAAATCAGGAACCGATTTATCAATAGATTCTATCAGACTGATATCTAATCACAAGGAAGGTAATCCACTGCCCATATTTATAATGGCAGATAATTTTGTTGCTCTTGGGATTGGCCCTGTTCCTAAATGTGCTACTAACATGCAGGAGTAGTCATTTCCCCCTTGCTTTAATACTGGCTTAATCTTTGGGAAGTGCAAGATTCATTTTAAAAGAAGATCCTGCTTGCAATTAATATGACTCCTGGCTGTAAATACCACAGCAAAAAATTATGAGATCCTTGGACATTAAATATTCCCCAAGCCTGCTTTAACACAAATACAGAACGACAGCTTTGCAAATAAAAGGAACTCTGCAATTCATGTAATTGCAGTATGTTCATTTGAGTGGGAATGGAAACAAAAATCACTGGTTTTCAGTGACTGGAATCAAAAGGAAATTGTGCCCCCTAATTAGGTAAAGAACAAGCATGATTAAACAAGATTATCCACTCTATAAATGTAGGTTCCACTTGTTACAGGATCTAAAAGTAAAGCTAACTTTCATTCTATTACCACTACCAGAACTAACTGAACATTTCTATTTTGTAGGTAGCTAAATTGACAGTTATCTGCCAATATGTGACATGCTAAAGTTGTTAAATCTGTGTAGCAATATAATTTATTATGGTGATAGTTTTTGTGAAACAGAGTTTAGGTCAAAAAATGAAATATAAGTCTAAACTGGCATTTTTAGGGTGTGTGTCACATTCACTTTTTTAAAAATAAAGACAGGTGGAGAGAGGGATAGAAAATATGCCAGATTTTATACAGAACAAAAGACACATAGGTAGTTGTTTTTGTAACACTGTCATAACTGTGAACAATTGGTAAATGAGAGCTACCTATAATTTCACAGAACACACACATTTCTCTCTCTGTGTGTGTGTGTGTGTGTATTTATACACACATACATATGACATTCTCTCAAATAGACATTATATAGCTGCTTCTGGAATAGTACATTTTCATAAAACACTTACATTCAAAGAAATTCTATCTTAATGCATGAGCCTTCACAAGGAAGTTAGCATTTTGTACCTCTCACATTTGTCTCAAAGTACCTTTACCATATAGCTTTGCAACATTCACTATCCAACAAAAAGTCATCAAATAAATTATAGAACAAACAAGAAAAAATTACTATACAATCTTCAAATTGCATGTGCAGAGGACTAAACTAATAGAATTTATGCTTTAGCAACTCTGCTTAGAATTACACTGCAAGAATAAGTTGATAAGTGTCCTTTCTTATAAGGGATACTTTCACAGAACAAGGATTTTCATAAATACGACTTTATGATCCATCCCTTGGTTTTTACTATTCTGCAAACCTATACCATTTTCTGCCTTAATTCCAGAACTGCTCTTTCTGGAAATTCTGGAACAAAATTATGTTGAAAAAAACAAAACAATATTCAAAAATCTAATTAGCATACAATTTATTTACTAAGAAAGGCCCAGGCAATTTGTTCAAACTCAGAAATCATGTTGGGAAAAGCATTGTGAATGAAAAACATAAAAGTATTTGCATATTTATTTGCAAGTAGTTAGCCAAATCACATCTTCCCAGGGAAATGTGTGGAGGCAGGGAGGGACTCTAAATTGTAGCTGGTTAAAATTAGATTTCTAATTTTAACCAGCTACAATTTCCTCTACATAATCAGCTAACTTAGAAATCTTGAAATCTGAATGCAAATCTAAGTCACGTATTACTTTCCTTCTGGCCATATTACCTTTGATAACATCGCAGCTGTGTTTTCGAACTCATCTCTATAGCTACAAAGAATGGAAAGCATGTCTTTTTTAAAAAAGCAAGCTGGAATACTAAAAGGTTCCCAAGGGATTCATAGAAACAAACTGGAACCAGCATAAAACTATAGATTGTTGCACCTTATTACTAAATCCATTAAAATGTTAAAAATTAAATAAATAGATATAGGGATACAGCAAATTCTAGAATATAATTCTAGGGAGAATTACGAAGTTAAACAAAACATGAGGCTCATTGCTAAGACATTACCTATGTTAATGCATCACTTATCAACGAACGGCTATGTCATAACAATTAGTTATCTAACAGCGTTCCGTGCACCTTTGGCGTTTACTCATGCCGGCCACATAACTATGGAGATGTCTTTGGACAGCGCTGGCTCTTGAGCTTTGAAACGAAGATGAGCACCATCCCCTAGAGTCAGGAACGACTAGCACATATGTGCGAGGGGAACCTTTACTTTTAATATAGGGGGTGAAAGGAGGGAGGGAAGGAAGTTTTAAAGATTTCTAAATGTATTTTCAAGCAAATACATGTGCGTGTATATATTTATATACGTATGTATGTATGTATGTATACACACACATACACACACATATGGAAAGCTGTAGTTGAGTAAGTATCCTGACTTCAAGATCAGATTATTCTGAACTCCAATTTGGAGTGCAGATAATATTTTCCTTAATTATGTACCTATTTATGGAGCAAGATAAAAACTCCAAAAACAGAGGTTATATACCACCACAGAATCCAAAAAGCTGATCAAGCTGTTGGGTTAGAACATCTATCTTCTTAAAATGAAAAAAAAGTCTCAACTAAAACACAAGTCCTATGCTATTTTTAGGTGGGTAGTCTCAATCTGTTCTGAGCAAACTTTTTCAAGCTGATTTTCAAGATCAGCTCAGTTTGGCTATGTGCTGCCACCTAGCAGTGTTTCACCTAGAAGGTAGAAAATAAAATATCTTCAACTGTGCATTCTCAAATGTTATAGTCATCAAATAAAAGTTTTAAGACAGTGAAATCTACAGACATTGTTATCTAATTCAGCACCAAGGGATCAAAATATTTGCTCACTTGTTAAAAGTGACCATTTCCAAGTGCAAACAGACACAAGAGTAGCCTACCTCACAAGTGTGCTCTCTAAAACAGTACAGCAGTTAGGATACCTATGAATTATATGCAGGATGTTTGGACATCACAAAGGCGGCTTATTTATTCCCCAAAGTGCACTAAAATTTATGCTATACCCACCACAGTTCAACCAGGTATTATTTTTATTTTTTTCCTATACTGTGTTTTATTGCTTGTAAGGCACCTAGAGTCCCTGTGAGCGAATAGGCGACTATATAAATTTTCTTTAAAAATTAAGATACGCTGGAGACTAACTTTTTACTCCATCAAGAGTCTCTCTCTTTTAAACAGCTGCATAACTAACAAATCTTAAAAAGTCTGAGCTGTCTCAAGGACAGAGGTGAAAGGATGAAAAAGAAAACAATGTCTTTAAAATCTCCTTCTGTTAAGCAACTGCTAATGACAGACAGTCCTTCATAAGGGAAAACCTGGCCATGTTAAGACAGCCTAATTCAGCTTGGAGACTCAGACTTTTTAGAACGCAGGTAAGGAAGCATCTTTGTTAATTATTGCCTGTGGCAACCTAAAAGCTACACCAGGATCCAAGGAGGGGGGGGATTGAAATTTCAGAAGTGATGTCCAGAAAGAAAGCAATGCGTTTGTGAAAATTAGCCTTAAATCCATTGCAAGAAAAACACTCAGTGATTGCAGCAGATCACTGGCTTCGACCCAAGTTCAGTTTCCTTTCCTTTCCGAGATTCACCCCAAAACTCGCCCATTCTTAAAGAAAGAAGCCCTGGACTCTTTTTACTCCATTTGGCTAAGAGTAAGAGCAAACGTCCATCAGGTCATCTCCAGTCCTTTTTCCACCTACCTCGCTGGGAAGGGAGAGAGGTGCAGCAACCCCGCATTGGGGATACGCTTTCTAGAGCATTTGCGCTCCTCCCGGTTTAAAGGAATGCGTGTGCCCAGGTTAAGTTGCCAAGCGCGGAAGGAACAAGCCACTCGGTCCGTGGTTTTCACGCAGATGAAAAGACCGGCAAAACCGCTCGGACCGCCCGACCTGTTCTTTCCAAGCCAAAGGAACAGCTTGGAAGAGGAAAGCCAGCCGTCCAAAAAACCCAAGTGGGGAAGGCGCGGAATAGAGGCTTTTTTGGCAAGCCGGAAATGACAGAGCAGCAACTCGCCGCTCCGAAAGGTCAGCAAAGGGAATCTCCGCACTTATACTTTCCTCGCGCGCTCTAAGCTTCCCGCCCGCAGCCGCAGCCTCGCAGGTGCCGAGAAAGCAGGTGGAGGAGGAGGAGGAGGAGGAGGAGGCCGCGCCTGCAGCGACGCCGCCTCTTGAGCCTCCTCTTGAGGCTCGCTGCCAGGCAGGGGCAACCCACGCCGGGTTGTCCTGGCTCCCAGTTGCCGGGCGGAGGTTCGAAGACTTCGGGGCATTTCCGAAGAGGTGGAAGTCTATGGAGGTTGTCAGTCATCCAGATCATGATTGTCCCAAAGGTGCTTTTTCAGGAGGCAACCGGACTTTCTGGTTTTTTTCTTTATTTTTATTTGTCAATCATATATAAGATAACAGGTAAAAGTATAAACATAATTTGGAGACATGAAAAGAGTAAGTAAAAAAGGAATATTAGGACAGGGATTGTAGGCACACGGGTGCACTTATGCACGCCCCTTTCAGACCTCTTAGGAATGGGGTGAGGTCAACAGTAGACAGTTTAAGCTTAAAGTTTTGGGGTTTGGGGAAGAAACCACAGAGTCGGCATTCCAGGCGTTTACAACTCTGTTGCTGAAGTTCTACTTTCTGCAGTCAAGTTTGGAGCGGTTTACCCTGAGTTTGTATCTTATTATTTGCTCCTGGATTGTTGTGGTTGAAGCTGAAGTAGTCATTGACAGGTAGGACATTGTGGTAGATAATTTTATGTGCTATGCTTAGGTCAGATTGAAGTCGTCGTAGTTCTAAACTGTCTAAATTGTCTAAGCCCAAAATTTGGAGTCTGGTGGCATAAGGTATTTTATTGCGAGCAGAGGAGTGGAGGACTCTTCTTGTGAAATATCTCTGGACTCTCTTGATTGTATTTATGTCTGATATGCAGACAGATGAGCTGTATTCAAGGATTGGTCTAGCAAATGTTTTTCTTTGAAGATATTTCGCTTCTCATCCAAGAAGCTTCTTCAGCTCTGACAGAATGGTAGGGAATGGAAGGATTTATATTCCTTGTAGACTGCTGGTCATTTGCATCCTTTTTAGAGGGTCGTTGAGGCACTTGGAGGTTTATCTGTGGCCTCAGGGTTGCCTGAGTAGTGGTCCTGGGCCCTGTAGTCTGCAATTTTTCTGGAAATCCATTCATACTCCCACACCATTCAGAGGGTGTTCATCCCAAAGTGCATAAGGGTCATGTTTGTCCTCAGGATATGGTTGTCCTCAAGGACTCTCCAGAATGATGCAAATGACCAGCTGCCTGCAAGAGATTAGATTAGGATTCCAATCTTTCCATTCCCTACCATCCAGTCAGAGCTGAAGAAGCTTCTTGGATGAGAAGTGAAATGTCTTCAAAGAAAAAAAACAAGAAAGTCTTGTTTGAAAAAGCACCTTTGGGATTCTGAAGAGGTGGAAGGACAGAAGCGTGGTGCAGGCAAAAATGTGAGCTGAGTAAATGGATCCTGTGGGACAAAATCCCACAGATTTTGGATCCCATGGATTCTGGGCCATGCACAGGAAGAGCCCATTATGTGAGGATGTGGGTCCCCAAAATGAGTAGATAAATCAAGTTGAAACCAAAGGGTAGAGAATAGTAGTTATTTAACCTATTGCTTCCTAGGGCTTTCTAGATCCATAACTCTGAGAGCTCTTGCTTTTCCAAAGCCTTGGAAATCTCAGAGCCAAAATCTTGACCCTCTGTTTATGTAGCCGTGATTTGGAAATACATTTCACAAATACTGCAAGCCTTCAGTTGGCACAATATATGAGTGATAACAAGCAGTTGTTGTTTTTTGCACTAGTGTCATATCTCTACTGTAGGGTCTGAGTCTCAGCACTTTTTCCTGTATATTGATGGTGACTATGTGTCTCCAGTTGTCTTTGATCTTACACTCTGTGGGATTAAAGCAGGGGTGGGGGAGTTTCCTGGCTTCCACAGCCACAATTATGCACTTGTTTCAGAATGTATAACCCAAGTATGTCAGTCGCAGCATGTGTGGGATTATCATCATATATGTATCACTTGCCCTTTACCTGTTCCACCCCCATTGGTGCCCATGCAGTCATCTTCCATTTACTTACAGGAAAATTAAATCATTCTGTGACTATTCACTAATATTAATTAAAGTATAGGTTCATGAAGATATTCTAAAAGCCCCAAAGTCTAGAAAGATGTGGTTGTCCTCTAAAATCTTTGCTATATCTCAATTATAAGAGCTGAAGAAGCTTCTTAGATGAGAAGTGAAATGTCTTCAAAGAAAAACCAGAAAGTCCAGTTGCCTCTTGAAAAAGCACCTTTGCAACAACCTGGATGACTGAGAATTTCCATAGACATCTATCAATTATGGTTTATTCAGTGCCCCAAGATCAGCAAGCCATGAATTTCATTTTGTTAGATAGGGCCCAGTGTTCAAGTCTGTCAAGATCCATCTGGATCTTGAACCTAACATCTAGTGTGTTAGTTATTCCTGCCAGCTTAGTATCATCCACAACCTCAGTCAGATGGAATTCCTGCTTTTGTTATTTGACCTTCATGGCTAATGCAAATTTAGGAATAACATGGCAATAGTGACTTGATGAGGAATCCAGTGAAGCTGAGTAACACCTGTGGCTGTAATGCCTAATGGGTGACTGTGTAGCAAGAGCATCTGTGAGTATAGTGTAGGACTGCAGATCACAGAAGGCACCTTGGATTCATCTGGTTTGCCTCTTGCCAACTGGATGAAAAATACCTGACTTTCAGAAAGTATCAATTGACTACGGCTACACAAAGCATGAATAAATGCAAATCCACATTTCAGTTCAATAAGTTTAGAAAGTATTTTATTAGAGATACATTTCAAAAGAATAAATAGCATATTTCCAGTAAAACACATAGAAGAAAGGAACTGAGGGCATGGATAATGCAAAGCATGAAGAAAATTAACTCGAATGACTATTATAATGCTTGATTAGTTTTCCTCACTGTATTTATTGCTTTCCTAATGCTACTAAATAATGCAGGTTTTTATTTTAGTTGCAAGCGCTAAAAATGAGCTATTGCAATTTGACCAACAGCATCAGATCATGGTCATCTCCTACTCCCTAAATACGATTGAGTTCTTATGTTGAATTTTCTTTTTTCTTACAGAGTGCATTTTTTGCAAAGAGATTTTTTTATTTGGCATGTTGGATTTACTATGGCTTAACATCAGAGCAAGGTAAAGCAGTTGCTTCTCACAATGATTCGTTCAGCCTTAGTAGTGTCAACAACTTAAGAACTATTACAGAATTCAAGAATGGTCAGAATGAAAACAGCAGAGGAATCCAAGTAGTCCTCGACTTACAATCATCCATTTAGCAACTCTTTTGAGATTTCAATGGTACTGAAAAAAGTGATTATGACTAATGCTTGCACTTACGACCATTGCAGGATCCCCATGGTTACATGATTAAAATATGGCCGCTTGGCAACCAGCATGTATTTATGACAATGGCAGCATCCTTGGATCATGTAATCATCATTTCTGACTTTCCCAACTGGCTTCCAACCAGTAAAGTCAATGGGGGAAGTCAGATTTTTTTTTTATGACTGCATGATTCACTTACTGATTAAGGTGACTCACTTAACAACCAAGACAAAATGGTCATTAAATTGGCATGATTCACTTAACAAGCATGATGTTTAGCAATAAGAAATTCTGGTCCCAAATGTGGTTTATAAGTTGAGGACTACTATAGGTGCCCATAAAGATAACAACAGCAGCAAGCTGTAAATTGTTTGGCTTTCTAAAAAAAAAAAAGGCACTGTGGAATCTTAAACCATGCAGCTTAACAATTCAAGCTTCTCTTTCATCAACTTCTGATGTAATCAAATATTGCTTTTCAGCTTGACCAAATTTCTGCCAAGTCAAAAAAGATGATGTAAGTTGTTATCAGTTTTTGTTCAAGAGTTTCAAATCTGATACACCAATTTTTTTTCTTTTTCTTTTAAAAGAAATTAGAACTGGGCTGGTTGGCTTCACCCTGTGGATACTTTGTTGGTTCTAGCTTCTATTTTCTTTTTATTACGAACTAAAATCAGTTGGGAGCATTGCTTATACTACTTTTAAGTTTTAAAATTAAAAGAAAATGTCTGTGTGTGTTTTTGCTGTGAAACTCCAGTACATATTGCAATACCAGTTTTTGGCACTAATGTTTGAATTTACACTTTTAACATTAACGTATTAAATTAAACAATTTTATATTTTGTTTTGTAAAACCAACTATTTTTAAAATCCTGATTATCTTCAAACAGGTAAGATAGCTAGTTAAAAAAAGGTCTGTCTAAATTACAATGCAGTGTATTAGCAACAAATAGAATCCCAGCATTACAATAGCTGCATTTGAAGCAGCAATAATTACATTAAAAAAAAGACTACATAATTGTGCAATACATTTCAAAATAGAATACAGTGTTGAATAATTTAGTGGTTAAAGACATGCAAACACTGGCACATTTTCATCTAAAAGACAACAAATGACATTCACATTATAGTTGTAAGGGGGGGGTGAAACACTGGTGCCTATTAGAATTCAAAATTATGCTTTTCCAGCTATTTCATGATACAAGAACATTTTCCTCTAAGGCTACTTCACAGAATAAGCAGACAATTGTGTACTTAACAAGAGAAAGTATCTAGGCCAGGGATTTCAAACTCATGTCGTCACGGCGGTATCACATGACATATCGGGACTCCCCCCCCCCCGCACTAAACCAGCTATAGCCGTGGCCAGCGCGTGATGTACCTGTCCTGCGGGCCAGGAGTTTGACAGCCCTGATCTAGGCACTGTTGTGGGAAACCTGAGGTGATGTGATACCTATGGAATTTATTTGGGTTAAGATAAGAGGAAGATTCCTTCCTCAGCAGAGTTTTATAAAGGATCTTTTGCTTAGAGCTTTTAAGAGAAATTGCTAGTAGAGGAAACACTTCAATTTTGCATATCTCCTGTCTTCATTTATTTTATATCCTACTTGTAATTAAATATAGGAGAGTAGGCATGAATCTTTGTGACAGCTCAGACCAAAACAATTTTAACAGCATTTCTTCCCCTCCAAAAAAATGTTTACCTTTGCTCAGCCTCTTCATTTTAATATTAGTGAAGAGATACGGGTTCTTTCTTTTCCTCTGCACTAAAATTTGGTGGCCGCTGTACTTATTTATCCAAACATAGTAACATGGAAGAAATTATCAAAATTCAGTAGTGAATTCCAGACCAGTAACTGGATTCAGTGCAAGTGCTCTGAATGTTTTGCAATTTGCTACTGCTGCTTACATTAAAGGAAATGTTAGCAGATAAAACAGTGTACTCTTGCCACCCTAAGTATTTATGTAACGTATAGGAGAGCCACTGTTCATTGCCAAACTGGATGACTACTCCCATCCTGCCTGGTTGCAAATTTTCATTCTTCATAGCTCCATTTCTCTCAGGGATGTACAAAAAGGAAATACTGGTTCAGAGATTCAAAACAGGCCCTTGTGCCAAATGAATAGACAGCAAAGGAATTTTTTTCTGGCAATGAGCCTATTTTTATAAAATCACTTCATTCCCAACTGATTTTTAATATTTGCGCTAGGAATTTTTACAAGTGAAGGCATTGCTAGAAATGCCATTTAACTCCTTGTATTTTGCTCCCAGGTTCTTTTCCTGGAGAAATACTATTATCCTAGTTTCCAATAATTCTTTTTCCAGAAAAAAAAAGCATGTGTATCTTATAAGCTTTGCTAATGTAGAACCACTTATTGCTCATAATACTTAAAGTTGTAGTCTACTAAGAGAACAAATACACTATATAATAAAGCATTTCTACTTTATTATTTATCCTTATCCTTGTTCTCTTGTAGCATTTAAAATTCTATTACTATTAACTTATTTCTAAGCAATTATTATATCTCCCTCTCCTTCCATTCATTGTGTTATCTTTGGAATTTAACTGATAATCCTGTAGTAGGAGAAAAACAGAAATGTCATTAAAGTGCAAAGAAAACCAATCTTTTTTTATCCAAAAACAAATGTACCCAAACTTTTTTTTTCCTGCAGCATCAAACACTTCAGTCTATAATGATATAAAATCATAATAAGCACTCTATATAGTCCCACACATAGTGACTAGAAATGTGCCAATATCACTATACGAGTGCAGCTCCTGCTTTCTGACATCATAATGAATATTTGCCATGCTATATATACAATAGCAGGAAGAAAACAACAGCAGTGAATGATGAGATCAAGTATGGTGCTGGTAATAATTAATGATAGACACAAAATAGTTGGTATGGGGCTGTGAGAAATTAACCAGAGTGCTTCATCTTGTGCATATATGACAATAGGTAACTGCTGTAAAAAAGGCTTCTGAAAGAAATGGATAATGTATTCCAGATCTGCTGCTTGTGCTACGTGTGAAGGGGGAAATACTTCTATATTAACCTACCAACATTTTTTTTCACAGCAATTGAAAGAACTAGCTCCACTGGTTTAGCATGAAAAGATTGAAATAAGACGATACAATTTTGTTCAGCAGAGAGCCAGTTTGGTCTAGTGGTTAAGGCACCAGGCTAGAAACCAGGGATTGTGAATTTTAATCCCACTTTAGGCATGAAAGCCAGCTGGATGACTTTAGGATAATCACTCTCAGCACACAACATTAGGCTCAAGTGACAAACCAGTCAATAATTCCTATAATCTGAGAAAAACTGGACCCTGCACTAGTGGGGGGAAAAGTGCTTGGAAGGGAAAAAAAAAACCAACAATTTTGTTCAGCTGACTTACAAGCCAATCATGTTCCTCCTCTTTATGCAATACCATAACATTCAATACCTGCAAAACTATTACTTTCTTTTTGGCTTTCAACTTCAGACCCTGCTTATTTCCATCTCAGTGATAAGACAATTTCTATAATTCTGCTGAGCAATCAACAACGTTCCAAAGGGGCCACATTCACCACTGCCACAAGTGATGTGGATCCCACAAGCCAACTTAAATCCATTTAGATCAGAATATATTTTGGCTTCTGGATTTTAAGAGCTTCATATTCCTTTGCAGCTAGAATCAAAAGCCCTTTCCTTCTTTCTCAAATGGCCAACTGATCCAGTCAGTCACAAACCGTTTCAAAACATACATTACACTGACTTAGCTGTTGCTTCCATCTATCCTTCTTGACATCCTTCTGCAACTGTACACGTTAAGATTTAAGCTAATTAAAATTACTGGGAAGCAGGGAAAAAATAGTGCGTCCAAATGAGATGGGACTTAAGTACATATTTCAAGACTTCAATTTTTTTTCCTCATCTCTCTAGAATAGAAAGACCTAAAAGACGGTAGGCCATGAATCCAGGTAAAGGTTAGCTGAATTCCTTATATATGACAAATTTACAAGAAAACAATACAGCAATTATAAGGTGTCTCTACTTAGAGTGAAAATTTAGGACTGCATTTGGTTTAAGAGCTGATTTGGTGGCTCTTGCTGGCTTTTCTTTTACTGCATCATAACACAGAGAAGGATGATCCCAAAGGACTCGAGTCTTTAAGAACAAAAGCATGTTGCAATATTGATTTAAAGCAAAGTGGATTACAAACAAAAGCTAGAATCCTGATGATGTCCCCAGTCGTCTTATTATAAACAGTCCAAGAGGTGCCCTGAATGAAATTCTTTTCAGTTCAGCCCAAGCATCAACCATTTCTGTTGCAGTTGTCAAGTTATTTATGCCACTGTCTCCCAGAAAATATGCAACACCCAACACATTTTGGTGGGTATTTACATTGTGCCAGTCATCTGCTTAGTTATGGCACAGTTGCCTATTTTGTTATCAGTACCCTGTCTGAATTGTGAGGAGAGGAGAAATCCCTCTAATTGTTAAGAGTTCCATTAGGAAGCTGCTAAATGCAGCCACTGCCCACCCTCTTTTCCCCAACCAGATTCTGACGGTTATATTAAAAGAGTTGAAGAGTCTCTTCCGTGCAGCTTGGTCGTGGATGTCTCATCTGCAGCCCTTCTGACGGGAAGATGGAGGCCTGCAGGTCCACATTGATGCAGAACAGCCCTAGCATCAGCTGGCGCTGGTATTCTTCCCATTTCGTCATAACGTCTGTTAGCGAGAGACTGTTCCTGAGCCATTTTGGCAATGCTTCCCCGTAAGCTGTGCACAAAGGGATAGGTAAACTCTGTGTTTTTCGGAGTTCAAGATGGTAGTATAGCCTAAGATAGAAAGAGAAAGAGAATTAAAGTTTGCCATGTTATTTTGGTAAATATGATTTAACATATTTGGATTTCCAATGTTGACATATAAATAAAAATAGAGCACTGCACACCAAAATAACTAGACACAAGAACAGTTTTTTCCCAATGCCATCACTCTGTTAAACAAATAATTCCCTCAACACTGTCAAACTATTTACTAAGTTTGCACTACTATTAATCTTCTCATCATTCCCATCACCCATCTCCTTCCACTTATGACTGTAACTTTGTTGATTATATCCTTACAATTTATATTGATATTGTTTCCTGATTGCTTATTTGTAGCCTATGACTATCATTAAGTGTTGTAAGCGTTGTAATTTGATGAACGTATCTTTACTTTTATGTACACTGAGAGCATATGCACCAAAACATATTCCTTGTGTGTCCAATCACACTTGGCCAATAAAAAAATCTATTCTATTCTATTCTAAAATGGAAGGGGAATGGAGAAGGAGAAAGATGCAGTACATTGAAATTGCCCCTTTGCATCATGCAATGACACACAAAAATCAAAAGATAAACTAAAGTTGCAGAGAGATGGAAGTGAGCAGCAGATTATTTTTCCCTGACGATCTCACTGCTGACATCCTCTGGCTATTCTGGTCCTGTTTTCTTGGCCCATTAGGAAAAAATGCCACTTGAGCTGCATTAGCTTTAAAAGAAACTTTCAGAGACCTCAGATTCATGATCATCAAATTTCTAAGTTTCACTGAATCTGAGAAAGAAAATCAGGTATACAGGGAGACTGTGATAAGAATAGGTGTCTCTGGGAAAGATCCTCTTCAGTGATAAAGTAGATTCCAATTCCCAATAATGCTACCAGCCAAGGGCTTACAAAAACATATGTCTCCAGCTTAAACTATGATCACTGCTGGTCGAGAGAGAAAACAGTAACTTTGATCTCAGGAGTAGGAGAATTGTGTATATCCCCTAAATGTTACAACCTCTAGTATCCCTCACCATTGACCATGCTGTGTGGGGAACATAGGAACTCTCTTTCATAAGTACTTGGAAAGTACATATCCCCCATGCCTGCAACAATAATTACATTGCTCTTTATATATTGTGAGCTATGTACATATGGCCTTTGATAAGGAACAGGTATGGAAATAATGGGATGAATTTTTTATTTTCTCAATCTTGTATTTGGGAACCTCTTTCAATAACCCTATAGTGACAATCTTTGAACAATCTGCTTAAAATTGTTATTTCAGTTTGTTTCAATCCAAAAAAAATTCAAAATACAAACCTTTGTAAGTGTAGACTTGTAGACTACCATTATATCTTCTTTAACATTTAAGGACCTTAGTTATTTTACACTTTACAAATTTAATTCAGACACGAAAGTGGATTTTGTTACCTGGTTTTGAAATGGACTGTACTAGGTATCTTACATTTTAGTTATGTATTTTTATTTATTACAACTTTTCTATCATGACAGCTATCTTAAGGATTTTAGGACAAGTTAAAATCCATAAATCCACAAGCTTAAACAATAACACACAATAAAAATAAACAATACATTCAATATTAAAGCAGCAATAACTATACCACAAAAAAATAATCACGGACACGTAGGCTGTGGTTTTTAAAGCACTCAGTCTTTCGAGCAGGGGCCTCCAACCGTGGCAACTTTAAGCCTGGAGGACTTCAACTCCCAGAATCCCCCAGCCAGCAAAGCAAAGCAAAGCTGGCTGGGGAATTCTGAGATTTGAAGTCCTCCATGCTTAAAGTTGCCAAGGTTGGAGACCCCTGCTTTAGAGAAAGGGCAATTCAAGGCTGGAGTGCCATGTTAGAGACCATAGAGCAGGACTGTCAAACTTCCGGCCCACAGGCCACTGTGAGGCTGCCATGATGACTTGAGTTTGACACCCCTGCCATAGAGATTATAGAAACATAGCTATACTCAAAATTATTCTGACTGGGGAATATGGTTGTTTTTTATTTGCTCATTATACTTACTTAGGTTCATATACCATTCCAGTCCAGCAGAACAAAGCAAACAAACATGATGTCAGCTTTGGAAGCCATAGTAGACCGAAGGCTTCCATATGCTGCCACAATTCTCCTCTGTGGGAAAGGAGGGGAGGAGGGTGGTAGTGCAAGGGATGATTAGACATAACATTTTTTTCTTGCCGGTCAATATCAGGCTGGGTTCACATCTGGAGAAGGAGTGGCTGGAGTGATGCTTCAATATCGGACGGTTGAGGATTGGAGCATGTGACCAGCAGAGGGGTCATGAGGATGGAGATTTTGGGGTTTGTATTACTGAGGGATGAACCGGAATCCCCAGTTTCGGTTTTCATCCAACTGTGCCAGTTTACCTATGCTAGTAAAAGAACTTTGAAAGATGTTGGTTTCGGAGTCTTTTCTGCAGGAGGGGTTTTCTGGAACACTGACACATGACACCTTAATCATGCAAACCTGGAACAGAATCCAAAGGCACTAATTTCGATGCATGTGCAAATCCAACTGCATAATCTCCCAATTCAAGAATATTACGGCATTGGTGATATAAAAACATTGTATTGTGCCTCACAATTCAGTATCTTCAGCAATGCAAGATAAGAAGCAATAATCCTACCTGGCTGAAAGGTGACTTCCTAGCTTCTTCTTGGCTTTTCTCATGAAATAATGACAGACTTTCCGTGTCTGTTCTTTCATCCACCTGATGTCCTCTGGAACATCTGGCAGCCATTCAAGCAGCCTAAATATGGCAGGTGCAATGCACAAGTATTAATTGAAAAAAAACGTGTTCCAGTATTGTAAACACGCTCAAATAGAGTATCCGCAGGTTCAAGTACTTTACTGAAATTTTTAACTAATCATCCCAGTATTGAGCCATGGTGGTGCAGTGGTTAGAGTGCAGTATTGCAGGCCAGGGCGGGTTCTACTTACCTTTACTACCGGTTTACAATGGGAGCATACGTTGCGCGTGCGCGGTTCTACGCATGCGCAGTTGTTCCATGATGATGTCAGGTTGGGTGGGCAGAGCCTCCTGCAGCTTTTACTATCGGTTCGCAATCCGAACCAGGAGCAACCCACCACTGCTGCAGGCTATTTCTGCTGGCTGCCGGCTGCCTGCAATTTGGCAGTTCAAATCTCACCAGGCTCAAAGTTGACTCAGCCTTCCATCCTTCCAAGGTGGGTAAAATGAGGACCCAAATTTCTGGGGGCAATATGCTGACTCTGTAAACTGGTTAGAGCGGCTGTAAAGCGGTATTTAAGTCTAAAAACTATTGCTATTGCCATTTGTATCAAAAAGGAAGTGCATACATAAAACCCACTGTGCTAGATAGATCTTTTGAGTAAAGGTCTATCTAGTCCAGCATCCACAGAGATCAACTGGATGATTCTTGGAAGAACACAGAGAAGAGCATAGGAACATATTTTCCAATAACTGCTATTCAAAATGATTCTTAACATTAGGCAGAATATATAACTAATTAATGTCCACTGAAAATCATAGACTGCAGGTTATAGTGATGCACAAAGCATTGACAAGCAATTCCAAAGTAATATGTTAACTCTTAAAATAGCACATGCCAATTAAAATTTGCATCTTTAATTAAGCATCTAAAAACAGTGCTAGCATGGGAATTGGTCCCCAGAATTGAAAAAGTACATTACACACTGTATAGAAGCTACTCCCTCATAGTATTCTCCCCTCAAGAACTTTGTGACCACTCTCCAAGAACAGTTTGTAGCTGTTTCCAGGTCCATTCTGTAATTTTTTTTATCTCACTGTTAATTATCCCATTGTCATCCCCTTTCTTCTAAAAGCCGTAAGCAACAATGAATACTATCTGCCAGATCAAGGGACTGGACACTCTTGGGGTGTATTGTATAGGATATCTCAATGCATGCCAGATGTCCTTTCAATGAAAAAAATAGCCTGCAATGGCTATTATTATCCTGATTTTTATAAAGTAGCAAGGATGATCCAACCCAAAGACCTCTTCAGCATAATTCTGCCTTTGAAAATAAGCAGGCATTGGTTTCAGAAAGCCAAACAGCATCCTGGGACTTGCAAGCATGAAGGCCACTTGTTGGCTATCACCTCAAGCATCCTCCTAATCTTCCCATTGCAAGTGTCAATGCAACTGCCTCCCATATTGATAGGAAACCCCACCCATTCACCCCCATATATTAATATATCAGGCTGCATAAGGCACTTAGGACGGACTATTTTAACTGGCCTTTTCAGCCAGAAAAGTCCTAGAGTAACAACACCTTTTCTGGACGAGAAATGATCCAACCACAGCAAAGGATTTGGAGTAATAACCTCCAGCAATGGGGCATGTATTAATTGCTCTGAGGCAAAAATAAAGTCAAACACATGTCTCTATGTGCATCAGGCTAGAGATTATCTGGATGAAACTTCAGCTGTCACAGAGGCCACTAAGCTTTTACAGAATCTTGAAATATTGTGATGTCCATGTTGCTTGGAAAAGTTAAAGAAAAAAAAAAGGAGGATGACCAGAAACAAGGTGGATAAATATGATTACAAAACCAATGAATATACACTGAGAAACCAACAAGGTCAAGCTGAAGGCAGCCCATTCTGAGGAATCTATCCATGTGGTTGCTAACAGTTAATACAATTGATGGCATTAAATCAGTCAGATAAAACCTTAAAATTATAATCAATATTTGAATACATTGTGGATTATTCTAAAGGCTATAGTGTTTTATAATCAATCAAAGAGCATCTCTAAGATTTGCAAAAACAGTGAAATAAAAAATTGGAATATTCCATGTTAACAAATTGATGGTTAAGTCTTAAAATATAATATACTAGATGATAACCTGGTGTTCCCTGATTATTTATTTATTGCCAGCTCCCCCCTCTCTGTGCGTATCTCTCTCTCTCTTTTCTCTCTCCCCTCCTCTCTCTCACCCCACTCTGTAGCTCTATGTCTCTCGCCCCCCCTCTCTCTTTCACCCCCTCTGTATCTCCCTCTCTGCCTCTGTCTCTCTCCCCCCTTTTTGTATCTCTCTCTGTGTATCTCTCCCCAGTCTGTGTGTATCTCTCCCCACTCTGTATCTCTCCCCCTCTTTACTCCCTCTCTGTATCTCTCTCTCTGTGTCTGTCTCTCCCCCTTTATTTCCCCTTCTCTGTATCTCTGTGTGTGTCTCTCCTCCCCTCCCCTCTGTATCTCTCTTTGTCTCTCTCCCCCTCTATCTTCCCCCAGTATCTCTCTCTGTCTCTCTCTACCTCCTCTCTGTATGTCTCTCTCTCTCTGCTCTCTCTCTCTATCCTTTCTGTGTCCCTCTCTCTCCCACATACATACATATACATACACCCCTAGGGGTGTCATACCCCCACAATATTTTTTTTCCAGAGAGTAAGTCATCTGTGAACCAAGTTTGGTTGAAATTGCTCGAAGCGTTCCAGAGTTATGCTGGAACATACATACATACAGCCTTTTATATATATATATATAGATAGATAGATTATGATAACATGGCGTTACAAAGTTCAATAGAGATTAAGAAGTGAATGTATTTTTAATTATATATAGAAAACTTAGAATGTATCATGAAATTAAAAATTATTATTTTTCAAGTGGAGATAAGCAAAACAAGCTATTCTTCAATGTTGGCAAGAAAGTGTGACCCAAAATTTAAAATCTTGGATTGCCACTATGTGCTTGCTGTCTGATTATGATTTAGTTCTCTCTGATAGAAAGACCGATCAATATCATTCCACGTGGCCAAGGTTTAATGAGGTGTTTAAAAGTAGGCTGAATCATTTCCTATCTATACTATCTATGCTACTGTTCTTTTCCTTGTTTCCTTTCTATTTGTTCCCCCTCCTTTTTCTCCAATACTAAAACAATACAAAAAGATGTACAGCATTAAGTAATAACTATAGTCTGCTTTGTTTCCTTTATGTGTTGAAAGGCAAATCAAGACCCTTTTACCGAGCTTTTGACACAAGAGCTAGATGCTCCTTTAATTGCTTGTTAATTTTTGTTTTGTAGTTGTGCTTTTGTTGTTAAATGAGAAAGCCTTGAAAAAGAAGATATTCAGATGCCAAGCTATGCAGAATGATGCAATGGTTTTTCCTGTGACATGCTATAGAAATAAAAATTGGCCAGGGCTGGGGACAAACTGTCCTAGAGAAAAATTGTCTATGTTGTTACTACGGGTCAACACTGACTTGATGGCAGGTAATCAAAATAAACACTCATTTTGTAGCATTAAAAAAAGAACTGCATCATAAAGTTACATTTTAAATTGAACAGTTACACCCAAATTTAAATTTACTGGCACAAAAGCCTTTCCTCGCTAAGGAATTACCTATATAATTTCAAAATTTACAACCCAGCAGGATACAAAACTGTCTCCCCCCAAAAATCTTAAAATGTGAATTCTGTTTCATTCTAACTATACCAAAGGAGATGCCACTGACTCAGAAGGAATTTCATCTAAACGTATTCTACCTCTGCTTTATTGGAAAGAAATGCAATTACATACTATTTTTTTGAAGTTGACTGCTGTAAATGCATTTAACATCCAATGCAAATCCTACTAATGTTCTATCACCACAGAGGCTCAGAAGGAAATTCAGAACATACCTGACTGTAAAGGAGAGAGCAGACTCTAGTGGAAGAGTATATGGTAGCATCAACGTAGAGGCTAAACGCACTGGTAGAAGATTGGTAATGCAAGTGAATAATCCCCTCCTCTCAGTACAGGCTTCCAAAAGTGCTGCAGATGGAGAAGGTATATTAAATCAATGTCCCCCACCAAAGTTTGAGTGCAGAAACCAATGATTTTTTTTACCTAATTCAGCCATTTAATTGTTGCACTTCTAATCCAGTTGCAAAGGATTTTATTCCTCAATTATTTTGTCTGTTATAAGCCCTCCCCAAATTTGCACATATCCACAACTTAAATGACACCCCTATTACTACATGAGATTCTAAACAAAGGGAAATGCAACTAAAAATCAATAATTGGAGGTTTTGTTTAACTGAGTTGATTTATATTGGTGTAGTTTCCTGTTATTGTCCCTTTCGCTGGGTCCTTTTGAATCAGATATATCATTAAGCAGTCACTGATGTTTCCTTTATGCAATACTTCATTAAGCTGTTTAGCTTTAATTAGACGCAAGGTAGTCAGATATCTGAGGCAAAAGACATGCACCTTCACCACTATATCAAACTGGCTCTCTTATGTTCACAAACTTCTTGCAACTTCACAGCTTCAACAGTTCTCTGTTAATGAAACTGGCAGCTCTTTGATTTTAACACCAATTGGTGATCCTGAAAACTTGTATTCCAAACACCAACTGATGTAGTTAAAATCAATGAGCAGTCAGTCTCCTCAACCAAGCCAGGAATTTAAATTTGGCCTTTGATTATCTTGAACCAAGATTGGTGCAGGAATTATATGGACTCCTTTGTCCTCCTCCAAGAGCAATGACTATGTCTACATGTGGACATATGTTCTTTGAAAATTTGCTTATCCGGTTTCTTTAAAAAGCATACACGGAACAGCCATTCCATGCCCGCCAGATGTGTAGGTTTCAACTGCCAGGATTCTTAGCAATAGCCAGCCATGCTTGCTGGTAATTCTAGGAGTTGAAGTCAATGAATCTGAAAGAGGGCCAAGTCAGGAAAAACTGACCTAGAACTTGAACAGCTTCATTAAATTGGGGACAAAGCAATACAGCAACTTTCCTCTCCAACAAAAGATCTTACCTTGGTTCAGTTTAGGAGGCAAGTGTTCCAGGATGTGTTCTTCAGCCTCTGCCAGTTCAGCACTTTTTCTCAGCTGATCGTCCTCGTCCTTTTCTTTCTCAGAGTCTGTTTCCTCAGCATCAGTGCTAATGGCTAGCAGAGGGAGGGGAGGTCTTTGGAGGAGAGCTAGAGAAAAAGGAGAGGTGGCAGAATTGTGAATCCACCAGAAATCATCATTAGACTGTTAGATTATCTTCTCTTCACCATTTCACCTTGGAGAACATGGCAGTAGCAGACAGAAACAATCTTTTGCAAGAAAGCCATCTTGTTGACTATTATGTGCAATAAGCAGAGGACAAGAAGCAGCCAGACAAAAATAGGTTGAGCAGCCACAAAACAAAGTAGCTTTTAAAGTGAATCTTGGCATTTCTGTATAAATATTCTGTGTTGTTTTATAAGAATCAAACTGCTAGTATGTGTAGGTCCTTCTGGGAAAAAAAATACAGACGGAGAGGATATTCAGACGTACAATTGTTTTTACCCGTTTTGAAGCAAAATAGATGAAACTCAATCACTTATAATTTGTCTTTATATAAAAATCAGACCTGGACATTTAGCTGAGTATCATTCAATTAGTGACTTTATAGCTCTACACTAAGAGAACAGAAGTCTATATATAACATAATATGACATGACATCATAAGAAAACTTTGAAATTAATATAGGCAATTATGCTGAGAATGTATCATTATGGTTATTTAATCGCAGCATACAACAATCAATGACATGAGTCTCCTTGTGGGTATAAGTAGCATGCTGCCATGATTAAAAACAAGTCAGTGAATAAAATGGTTGCATAAGAAATTTGCACCACTAGGTGATGCTATAGAGACAGACAATATACTGCAGTTACAGAATTAGACAACCTAAAAGAGTTCTACAGAATTACATGACTTTAGCCAGACAAGATGCTCCTTCAATACTATGTAGGCACCTAAGAAGCAGACAGCTCCTCTGCCAGGAGAGTGCATTACGTGGCAGCTAAACAGAGAAAATGTTTTCTTGTTGGGTCTGAAATTAATAATAATAACTTTATTGTCATTGTACGTGTATACAGAATATACTCGTACAACAAAATTCATTTAACACCCAAAGACCAGGCTCAACACACATAACAATCCCAAAATACACCCCTAAATCGCCACCCCTAAACCACTCAAACATCCACACAACAGACCAAGTAATGCTGTCCAACAGCTTACTGATGGTGGCCCTTTAGTTCATTGCTGAGTGCAATTACAGCTCTGGGATAAAAACTATTCAGTAAAAGTGTTGTCTGAGTTTTAATTGTTCTGTATCTTCTGCCAGAAGGCAACAATCCAAAAAGATTGTAATCAGGATGGGAAGAGTCTCTGAGAATGTTATGCAACTTCCTCAAACAGTGAGATTTGAAGATGTCATCCAGGGCTGGTAGCTGGAGCCCAATGATATTCTGGGCAGTTTTAATGATTCTCTTTGTCCGCTACAGAGCTGCTCCCATACCATGCAAAAATGCCATATGTCAGGACACTCAATGGTGCTACGATAGTAGGACAGAAGTAGATGCTGAGATAGATTTATCTTCCTGAGCATTCTCAGGAAGTACAGTCTCTTCTTTGGCTTCTTCACAAGCATGTTAACTAATTCATAATCCATGAGAGGACATCCGAGATATAAATGCCCAGGAATTTAAAACTACCAACCCTCTCCACCTCCTCAGCATTTATGTACAATGGTAAATGTACATCTCTCTTCCTCCTGAAGTCAATTATAAGTTCTTTAGTTTTTTGGATGTTAAGTATAAGATTATTTTCTTTACACCACAATGTCAGCCCTTGTACTCCCTTTCTATAAGCAGACTCATTGTTCTTATTAATGAGCCCCACCACTGTCATGTCATCTGCAAATTTAATAATTCTTCCTCCATAAAGAAAATATGGAAAATATAGTGTCCCTCAGTATTGGCATGTTGCAAGGATTTCTGAGATTTATAAGTCAGCAAAATCCAGAGGATTACATTATGGTTTCTGGCCAGCCTATTATTTGAATTGTATATAAATTTGTTGTTACTGTTTTTATCAGTATAATTAATTTTGCTCATATTTTTTTTTTGCATGCCACCCCATTTCTTTAAGAATGGTTTGAAATGTTTTTGAACAAACCACACAACAAAAGGTGCATAATACATCACCATACTTTTTCACAACTTCCATTCATTTCAAGGAAGTTTGTGTACAATTTGCTGAGCAGTAACATTTTCTGTTGTATCTCTATGCACAAATATAAAATTTGCCGATGCCTGCCATTCAAAAAGGAAGTTTTCATTTAAAAATAAATCTCGATTTGTGCAAGGATATATAAAACATTGAGTAATTTTTTAAAATAATACAGAACAGAAAAAGAATTAAAGTTCAATTAAGCAATCAGCAATAATATCAGTTTTGTAAATTCACTTGGTAGTAATTTGACTGATCTCCTTCCTTTTGGCTCAGTGGGGAAGTTTTTATTTTTGAAATTTGAGCACTAACTTATGTAATCCATGCATGCATCCAAATAATGTTGCTCTCATTAAAAGGGATTGCAAGAGTTGCACATTTTCTACACAGTGAAAAGGAACTAGACAGGATGATATACAGCCATGACTGGAATGCAAGACAGGCTCTCCTTTTTAATACTCTATTAGAAATAGAGAAAAGAACACCTGACACGAGATTCACTTTTGCTAGAGAATGCAAAACTATTAAGAACTTACCATTCTTCTTCAAAAAGTGAAGAGCGTCCTTGTAGCCCTGCTTGCACATTTCCTGGAGAACCTGCAGAGAGATAAAGCAGCAGATTACTTACAATTAGTTGTAAGACATCTAAACCAGGGGGTCTCCAACCTTGGCAACTTGCCAAGGTTGGAGACCCCTGATCTAAACACTGCACTACCAGCATGCCCACAACTTCAGTAGAGGGAAGAATCCATATCTCCAAATGTACTTCCAGCTCATGTAGCCCCTGGCAGAAAGAGGGATCTCCAATGGAGACCTTTGCATTAGGCAAGACAAGCAGATGTGGCCAGTGATCACTGTAGACTGGGATTGATCAGATAGAAACACAGTAAAATTAACACATCCCTGGTTGTATTGCTGATTAAGGAAGTTATACGAAGAAGAGATGCTATGAAATGAAATAGTGTTTCATTTTACAAAATGGTCTTCATCCATATTCTCTGACAAGTTGGGATAAAGCAAAAGGCACAATTAACAGAATGGTCATGAAAAGAATGGCGTAGCCACAGGAAAGCCAAGTAAACACCTCAGGTCTGATCCTGAAATGAGATTCCGTGTGAAAAGGGAGAATTGGTGAAAGTCCTCTTTCACCATGGGGAAGAAAGAAACTCAAAGTTTCTGCCAATTCTGCAAAAAAAATAAATGAATAAATATTCAATTTTTCTGCCATTGGAATGAAACAGCTGCCCTCCAGCTGCGGTGTTTTCCAAACTATTGAAGACGTATTGTCCCGTGAGTTTTCAGCATGAGCCAGCTTAACAATGTCTGAACAAGTTGTCTTTAGCACCTTCTAAAGCATGGGTATCAAACTCATGGCGTCATGTTGCCATCACGTGTCATATTACATTTTCCCCCTTTGCGAAGCTGGAGGGTCTGTGGCCTGCACGTGACGCATCCAGCCCACGTGCTAAAGGAAAAACTGAGCTCAGGAATTCTTTTCAATCTCTCTGCTAGCACTACAGGAAGAATCTATATTTTCTTCTTGTATCAAAGTCATGTGTTGCGTCTGCTTTCTCAACATGTTAATTTTGTTTGTTATGTGTGCGCATTGGCAAATACAGGTGTTCCTTGCTCCACTAAAGACAGAGGGATTTACCTCCAATAGAGGATTATGCTGTTATAAAAATGCAGGCAAATTGTGCTGGGAAGTCATGAGAGGGATTGACAGTAGATCATAGCTACTTCCTAAATCAGAAATTTCCTAAAGTGCTACGAACTATGAAAAATAGAAAATCAACAATAACAACAGCAATAATGAATCAATCTGCCATAGAATGAAGGCCTCTTTACTGAAGGTTATTAACCATAATTTCCTTTGCTGATCCAGTGCAGTTTGGTACTTGTAAATGCTAGTAGTTTTTTTTTTTTAACTTTCCAGTCTAAGTTGAGAGTGACTTGCCTAAAGTCACTCAATTGGCTTCAATGCCTAAGCAAAGCTTAGAAGCTGAATTTCACACTCTTAGTTCAGTACCTTAACTGCTATATCGTATTGGCTCTCAGTTTATTTAAATAAATAAAAAATGAAAGTGTCAGCTATGGTGTGGAAGGCTCACCTGGGCCTCTGGAGGAAACAGGGCTTTTGAAAGGCGGTACAAGTTGCGCAGATTAAACTGAATGCTGGTATTGGTGATTCTGAGTTCATGAATGTTTGTGGAACTATCCCGTGGACAAATATCACTCTCCCCAGAGAAAGGGGATACAGTGATGGTGTTCTTCAACTCATATTGAGGCAGGTTGTCAGAAATCCCTCCATCAACGTACCTCTGGGGAGAAAAGAGAATATGACGTTAGCTTCTTTTTCTCTCTGTCTTTTTTATAGTTCCCAGTCTGTTCTTCCTCTCTCAGATCTCTAAATGCACAGAGATAGTCACAAATGCAATGGTGTGTATAGTTATTTGGTTATATAGTTCAGCTTACAAGAGCATCAAGCAAAACAGTCTCTGGGAGGAGGGAAAGTTGAGCAAATGATAAAACATTAATTGCAATGTCAAACATCTGTTCTTGCACTGCAAGGTATGTTGCAAAAGGCCTATCTTGCATCATCACAACACAATACCTTACTCATCATTTCGGTCATTATGGTAAGGAATGTACAATTATAGAATCGAGAAATCAAGGGAATGAGGGTTTTTTATTCCCCAATAAATCACTACATATTTCTGCAAATTTAGTGAATGATATCTTTGCCAATCCTGTTTTATCTAATAGGGTGTAGTATTGGGTAGCTTCTGAGTTCTGTTCTCAAATGAATAAGATGAGGAAGAGGTGATGAAAGCATTTTTCTAAAATAAAGAGTAGTCCCAGCACGTCTAGCAACTTTATGTAACCATCGCAATAAATAAATAAATCTTTTTTAAAAATCCATGGCCTTTCACTTATGTTCCAGAAAATAATGAAAAGTTCATGCTGACCTTTTCTACAGGTTCCAGACCACAAAAATGAAGTTAAACAAAGAGTAGTCTACATGCTTTTTCTATCTTGTGCACATGCTGCACATTTTTGTATTTTCCTTCCCACAAATACAGAGACAGGATCAGTGGTAGGTTTCTACCAGTTTGCCCCGGTTCGGGCGAACTGGTATTGGCAGCACGGGGAAGCTCCACCCACCAGCCCGGATGTCATCATGAACACTCTGCGCATGTGCAGAAGGTTCTGCGCATGCACAGAAGCACTGCACATGCTTCCAATTCCAAACCAGTAGCAAAGGTAAATGGAACCCACTATTGAACAGGATACTTTAACACTGTGCAACAGCTTCAGAATCCTGTGTACCCTTCTAATGGCCCCAGCCTTTTCCTCCATTGGGACAGTACAGACTGAAATTGGAAAAAAGGTATCCAAGGACCCATGGTTTGATGTTGTGTCTGAACCTCACACTGTAGTTATTCTTAATTGCAGATAAATACAAATGTGGGCAAGATTAATCTCTCAGCTATGATGTGTTTAAACAGAAGCATAGACTTCCAAGTTCCTCTTCCTGTTTCAACAATGGATGATCAGACAGATAAGCAGCAGACATGTCTGAGACTCAAAGCCATTCATTTTTCTATAATGAGCCACATTTGACCTATCACTGAACCTGAATGAATTGCACTGGGCTCTGACATAGCATAATTCTTTCAGCTCTGCACAAATTTAGTTCTATCTGGTTTGGGTGGATGGTTAGTGGGCAGTTCTCTATTCCGTTGGCCTTTAACAAAAGATTTGAATGCCATCAAGAGTTGCACTAACGCGTTACAGAATTCAGTCACATGCAATACAAATAATTGCTGACTTCATCTCTTATATAAAAACAGATGCCCAGAATATGACCACATGAAAAACAAAATGCCAATCTTGGAGAGAAATAATTTACATGGAAAAACTAGCTCTGTTGTAATCATAATCCCAATATCCAAATGCAAGAAAAATCACCCTGTTTGCTGTGTTTGGGATTGTTTACTGATGTTATATCTTCAAAAGCAAGTCAGCTTCTCCATTATATACCGTTCTGCAGCTCAGGAAGTGGTAACATTTTATTGAATAATAGATATCCCATTTGGAATTCTAAAATGTCAGAATTAACACTATGGCTTAAATGTAAAGAGCCACCAATGATCTAAAGCTGACAAAATGGGCATATTTGTGGATATTTGAAAATTAATTTCAAATATCCACAATGACCACTGGAGTGCATTAACCAATGACATCAAGATGTTTGCCAGGCAGAGATTAAGAGAGAGTTTCTCCAGAGGGCCAAAATATAACATGCTGTACTTAAGAACTTTTCCCCGCTGTTGAATTCAAATATTATCCATCCATTCTCAAGTTAGTAGCAGCTTATACAGACCAATCTGTATCCTTCCTCTACTGCCCCTGTTCTGACCCACTGCTAAATAAATGGTTCTGTTCAGATTTTGAATGGACTGGGTGTGATAGGCAAAGCAACTGGTTGAGTCTTCCAATTTCACTGGCCAACCTCTTCAATACATCACCAGCTTTGGGGAAGATCATCTGCCAATCATGGTGGTGCAGCAAAGAAGGGGCGTGTTTTGAAAATAATGTTTTGTTGTCATATCTCGAGACTTCTTTTTATGCTTCTCCTCCTGCCCTTCATTCTGTAGTAATTCAAGTTGAATTAATTTTTTTTAATGGAACCACAAAAAGGTATGACTAAGCAGCATTTTTATTTAGAATCTGCTTATGCTTTTCATCATCATCATTATTATTATTATTATTATTATTATTATTATTATTATTATTATTATTATTATTATTATTATTTTACTGGCAAAGAATTACAGTACAGTGTGGATAGATGGGTGAGGTTTTCCATTATTCCACTGTTAGGCAGTTTAAGAGTTAGCCGCTTACTATGTTGCTAGCTAAGCAGGCTAATGCTACTGAGACCAAAGGGGAAAAGGTTTGCCTGCATCAAATCTAGAACAGCCTATAAACACATTTCTGATCCCAACTAAGGACAAAACAATATCTCCCTAACCTAGAATCCTTCTAGAAGTGAAAAAACCATGTTCGTTTTCGAAAACTTATTTGTCACTCTTATTCACAATAGTCTAGAGCCAAAGAGAATCTCAAGTGTATCAAGTGATACAAATACTAAAAACAGAAGAAAGTTCAAAGTGGAGTGGAAGTCAACTGGCAAGAGGAAGGAGAAGCACACCATGTTCTCTAGCAACCAGCATGTTCCTATAATGTTCCTCAGTCAGTTCCAGGAAACTCAGTACATTACTGTATGTTAGCTACTAGCTAGACAATTAAAGATGGAACGTCCACTACATAAAACTTTTGCACCAAGACTTTTCCACTAACAATAAGATAAGTTTCTGCTTTTCTTCCTTTGTCCCCTTTCAAAACCTCTACATTTATACTTTAATCAAAGAATAACAGTTGAATAGATAGAAGCCAGTTTGCAATCCTGTATTTTTTCCCCCTTTACTTCATGTTTTTACACAACATCAGGAACAGAATCTAGCTAGATGGTGAGATTGTCCGCTGAGAGTTGGGTGCTGTTGATGGGTGGGCCAACTTCCCAAGCCCCACCCATACTGGCATCATGCCAGTTATTCGGAGCTGCCTATTTAGGTTGCTGGAGCATATTGAATTCTAGGTAGCCTTTGACATAAAACCACAACTGGGCCCGGAATCTTGGTTGTTGAGCGAAGCAGTCATTTAGCAAGATGCCCATGCAACTACTTCATTCAATGATCACAATCCCAGCTCTCCCAGATTGCAGTTGTTAACAGACACAGCAAAACAGCATCTTATCTCAGGAGAAAAGGAGATGAATGGAGAGCTACTTCAGCTCTCCATTCATGGAAGGGAACTCCCTGCACTGGGCTGGAGAAGCAAAGCTTGGATCTTCAGGAGCTTTGTTTCTGCAGCCTGGCAAAGGATTCTTCCCTCCCCTCCCCACCCCCCCAGCTCCATACACAGAGGAGAAATCTGTTGGCGGGCAGCTTGCAATCTTCCCTGTTGGCTTACCCATTAAATTTCTGTGGAACCCAGCAGAGAGGACTCCAAAGCATGATCACAGGGCACTTGGCAAGCAGTCGTAAGTACAAATAGATTGCCAAGCACCCAGATCACTATCGCATGATCATGAGGGGAAGCAGCGGAGCCCTTTCCAAGTCATTGAAAGTCAAACTATTATTAAGCAATCAGTCATGAAGCAAGGACTTCCTGTATGAATCTGTCTTTGGTTCCCACTTAGACTATACCATGGACTAGTCAAGACCCAGTGAGTTGCAGCTTCAAAGCAATTCAAACATCTATAAAATAGTGGCTCTCCTAGGATTCCAATGCAAAAATATGCTGTCTACCTTCATCTCTTCCTTCCTGCATTAACCCAAGGTTTCCTGCACTATTCATCCTTCCTTATTGCCATAGAAGCTAACTTGGAGATTTCAGATTAGTCATGTTCCTTTCGTTTCTTAATCACTTTTTAGGATTATTTATTCACTTAAAAGAGGCTTGAGCCACAGTCTGTTACTCCGTTTTGAAGATCTTTGCCATTTTGGGGACTTCTTTATTGTTAAATAACAACAAAAAGGGGGTTGCTAAAGGCAAGCTAAAATAAGGAAAGCCTGGAGTACCTTTTAACTTCGATGGAGAAACATAAGGGTAGAAAGTTGTTTACTATTTTTAAGTAAGTTGTAGCTTAGTTTGTTTTGCTGTGGGTGGTTAAAACTTTCAGATTTTTATAAACTCTTGATTGCCAGAAATTCTTAAGGGACTCACAAAAAATTTACTCTTTGACCATAATAAGGAATTAACAAGATGGAATTAACAAGATGGATTTGAGCAAATGTGGTGTGTCTGAAAAATACTTAAATAAAACTCTATAGATCAATTATTAGATCAATGATTTCTAAGGAGAGTATAAAAACTACTTCAAACTACTTCAGAGATGTAATTACGTGAAAAAAAATGATCAAACCACTGAAATTACTGAGGCAATTTCAGAAGTAGCTGACAATGCAAAAGACTGAATTGCAACTTTGGAATATAAATCTGACACCAATCTTTATTATGATGATAAATCTCCCAGCATAATTGAAAGAAGCGTTGTTGTTCCAAGAAAATCTGCATCTTTCAAGAGACGAGTTTGGAACTTTTTCTTCATAGATACTAACAAAGTTGAGAATTCCTTGAGAAAAAGAGAAGTCTATAATTACTTGATAGATATTCCAAAGAAGAAAAAGATTTTATTTTATAAGATAAGCTGGAAGGAGTGACTTAAATTTAATGAGTTAGAGTAAGGATGGATTTTTAGCAGTCTGATATATGTAATTGAAAGAAAGTTTTAATGTAAAGTGGTTTGACAATGTGTATTTTCCCCTTTATTATAATGCTTAAGTAACTCCCAAAGTTTATAAAATATTGAAAGAGTATTAGAAAGTATTTCTGTTAAGAGGAAGTTAAAAAAAAAAGATATATTAGAATTTGTTGATTTTACAAATATTTTTAAAGAAAAATTTAAAGTTTTAAAAATGATGTTTAAAAATTGGGTTTTTTTCCTTTGTTTAAAGGAAAAAAGTGAGTTTTGCTAATATGTGATGATAATCTATAAATATTAATAAGATCAGATAGAAATCTATATTATTTTCCACAGCAAAGAAAAAAGTAGAGATGATTAAATTGATTCCTTTATTCAAAGAAAACAATACATCTAATTTTGTTTTTAATTGGAAACTGCTTCTAGATTTTGTACTTATAATGGAAAAATGAACTTTTGGGTTCGCTGATTAGGTAGTTTGTTGTTATAGAAATAGCTAGGATATATTATTCTATAAAAGTAAAAAGCTGAAGTTGTAATGTTATTACTTTCTACTGTGCTAAAGAAAGTTGAAAATCAACACCATTTTTTCTTTTCCCCCTTTTTACCCCACTCTCTTTTTTTCCCTTTTCCTGTCCCCTAGTTCCCATTATTTTTATTTTTTATTTTATAATCTGATAAAATAATTAAAAGTTTCAACCTCAACCCCAAATCCCAGGTTTGTCTCCAAGTCCTAGCAGAATATATTTTATTTTCTGCTTTGGCACACCCAAAAAATTTTTTTACTAAGTTTTAAAACAAACCCATGGCAATGCTGAAGACCATTATGTGGACTGTGAGGGCTGCCTTTATGCCATAAAAGTTCCAGGTATGATCATTGACATCCTAGTCCAGGAAGCTCTTCAACTTCAATAAAGTGTTGTGACATTTCCTTTGTGGCAACAGGTGTTCAATACTTACTCAACAAAGAAAAGCAAACATTGAGAGCAGCCCATTTTGGCTTCATTCTACTAAACCTAAATTAAGTTTTGCTAGATATATGTTATGTCTATAAACATTATAGTCCAGAAACATAAGCGTGACACTACAAATAAAACTATTCCCCTAAATTCCGCTGAAAATGTTACCTAGCCTGATTAATGAAACATTCGTAAACCAAACCACAAGTCAAAGACCAAACCTTCACCCTCATCCTACACCTAAGTTACAGGTATTCACCACTATTGCAATGCTATTTCTTTTCTTCTTTTCCCTCTTTTGGGGGAAAAAAGGTCCTGTTTTCTCCCCTTTTTGTTTTTCCCCTTCCAAACATCAGATCTCTAGTGCTTGATCTAAGCAATCAAGAAAAAAAATTAGTCTTTTGAGAATAGTTTGATTACAAGTGTACATTTGTTCTGATTATTTTGCCAGAATTATGGAGCATATCATGTCATCTTCCCTAGTCTCCAGGTTTCCTCTTTCCCTCTTGATGAAACATGAAAATCAGGAACAGGCTTAGAGGTGGGTTTCAGCAGGTTCTGACCAGTTCTGGAGAACCAGTAGCAGAAGTTTTGAATAGTTCAGAGAACCGGTAGTAAAAATTCTGACTGAACCCGCCCCCTTCTATTCTCTGCCTCCCAAGTCCCAGCTGATCGAGACGAAATCGGGATTTTGTAATAGCCTTCCCCTGGATTGGGGAGGGAATGGAGATTTTACACTATCCTTCCCCTACCACGCCCACCAAGCCACGCCCACAGAACCGGTAGTAAAAAAAATTGAAACCCACCACTGAACAGGCTCTTGTCATACAATACCGAACAGTTGATAGTTAAAACACTCTGGTGCTTACTTACCACTCCTTGAAGGGTTGGAGGGATCAGGCCACAATATACTGGGATGAAAGTGCTGCAGACACATGCCTGGGGGATAGATGGGAAAACATCATGTAAAATAAATGAACTGGCTAGAGAAGCCTGCAGTATTTGCAGAAGATAAATCCAGACAGAGCATGAAGAAAGAAAGGAGAACTTCCATGACAAGAGTAGGTCATATCAGCTCTACTGGTTCTTGGAAGATAGGCATTTATGGCTTCATGTTGAAAGCTCCTAGAAAGCCCCACAGTTACAACTTGCCTGGACAAGCTCCTCTTTGGAGTTGAACTCAGATAATATGACATTTTCTCCATCCGAAACCCGGGTTAATGAAATGCCCAAACGTCCGCTGGCCACCTCATGTGCATTGCCTGATAAGGTTTTATATAAGCAGGCACGGATGATTTTCACCAGGTTGAAGGACGGGTGTAAAGGACCAAGAAACCTCTTTCGGGCCTCTTTGGAGACATGGATGATATTTGCTCCAGCATCACCTAGTATGAAGAAAACAATATATATTTTAAATGATTGGGGATAAGAGTACAATAGATAAAATTTTAATTAAAAATTAGCTTATTCTTATTTTTATCCTTAAATGATTGGATTTTTTTCTACCATTTCAAGATAATTTACATGGGGAGATTTTCTTCATTTTAAAAATGATTCTGCAGCGAAGATTGGACTAAGGTGGTGACCACCAAAGTCTCCCAGTGAATTTCCAGGCTCAAGTAAATTTGAAGTGAAACTTCCCAGTCCTAATCCAACTCCTTAACTATTAAATGGCACTGGTTCTAAGTCCACTGACCCATGGAATTAATGTACAAAGTGAGATTTGCACATCACATAGAACCAAAATCAGTTATGGGTTAGCATGTTGTGTGAAGCAGGCCATGGATTGTAACCATCCATTGTCAAAATCATCATTTGGTAAATTTATTGTATTACAATTGAAGAGTTCCTGGTTCCTGAAAAATTGTACATCAAAAACATTTAAAGAGGTAACTAGGCAGCGCTGATCAACATCCCAAGTTATATATTTAATATAACACACATGCATCCAGACTGCATATGTTTTTCATTTTTTAATCTCTTGATTTAAAAATTAGATGCCTTAATCTAGGTGGACATTTATAGTCCTTACTAAAATTTTAAAAAAAATCAAACTAAGTAATGCTGAAATTTTCAAAGGCATACCTTTGAAGTTTTCAAAAGCCTTCTTTATATTGATAGAATCCTTTCTAAAGCTAAAGTTATGCCCTCAGGCTCCCTCACCATAAAAGATGGCCCAAATATTGTTAGAATATTAAAATGATAAATATAGCATTCATAACTTTCCAAGGATTGTTTAATCTATTAAATACTTAACAGAAAGCAGATTACAATATAATTCTCTTTTATCCAAAATAGATACCTATCTTAATTCATGGTAGGTTCCATTTTGCTCATAGTTTTTGGCACCAAGAATATAAAGAGTTTTGTTTATAGTTCTACATTATACTCAAGAAAAACTACCTAGCACATGTTAATTGGACATGATATAAATTAAATAGCTAATCAAACTGCTTTGAGGGGAACAGCAAGAAATATGATTTCCCTAAAAGTATACATCACTTGTCAGGTTTTCCATCTTGAGCTCAGGACTACATCACAGATTTTATACCACTGAACAAATCTTCTAAAATCTAACCCATTGACAATGTGTTAACTATTAAACACAGCACTGTTTTCAGGACAACGTTGTTGTGCTGCCCAAAGTTCTCTTTATCAGCCACCTCTGAGCTGGGAAAATTATCTCATTGCTAGTTGACCTTTTCCCCTAAGACCAAAGTTGTTTACCTTACACTGTGTTTCCTGCTCATCATAAAAAATATACTCAAGGTTAAACAGAGCTCAACTGACTGTGTTATAATAAGTTATGCTATTTTTTCCTTTATTGGTAGCCAACTTTCCCAAGACACATGCCTTTCAATCAAATACCATCCCTAATAGTCAGCAACAGTCACTTTATACAGCTTTATTTGGAGTTTTGTGCTTTCAACTTATATTTGACTCCTGGCAACCATCTGGGCAAGTCCACATACAATGAAGTTTTGAATTTTCAATATTTCTGCATACATATGATCTAAAATGTGGTTTGTTCTCCACGCAAGTCCTAAAACTAAATAAAGGGTTAACCCAATTAAACAAATTAAGTCAAGAAAATGGTCCAAAGTTATATATTTGTGTATGTCAAAAGTACATGAACTCTAGGATTATCAGTTTATTTGAAGAGGAAATTAAAGTCAGCTGTTTCAGTTAATGGGACTGGAAGATTGAGTGAGCAAAACCCTGTTCACCCACAAGCAATAGGAACCATGTCCCTCTCTTAAATCACACTGGTGATGTGTAATCATCAAGGGCATTCAACAAGTGTTATCTTTCCAAAGGAAGAAAAGCTGCACATGTATAGCTGTATATATGTGAAGATTTCCTGGGTACAGACCTTCTCATTGAATGATGTGACTGTCATATGGTGAATACTGTCACCATATGTCACATACTGTCAGTATGTTTTAAAGGGGTAGGGGTCACCTTATGGTTTTCATGGTAAGAACTAACACCTCAGTTCATCCCAGGATGAACCAAGGTACTTCTCAGTACACACAAATCTTGCCTTTTAAACTTCAGGTTTAGCTATATAAATTCTAAATTTCCAATTCTAAAGATGAGCCATCAATTCTATTGCTTGTTTCACTTTGCTTCTCATTGGTTCCAGCAAATTTCAAATGAGTTTGAAATTAAGAGAAGGAAAGTTTCCATGTGTACTCAAAAAATGACCCACTATTTAACCCCACACAATAATGAAATTGCAGCATTCTTTTTCAACAACAAAACCTGTTTCTTTGTTTTCTGAAATACAAACTAGCACCAATTTTTTTCATGAATCTCCGCAAAAGAGATTAAAATTAAATTAAAAGAGAATAATGTTTGAACAGGAATTGTTGTTGAACAAAACTTAATGGCACAGCTTTTTATTTCTAAGGGCTCTAGAAGTACATTTATAGAAATCAGAGAGCAATTGCTGCATTCTTGGCCTCCCCTTTAAACTGGAGTGGGTCAGAGGCCTGATGGTAGAAAAACAAGGAGACACCCATTTTCTCATTTCCTCTGGGCTCCTTAGCTAAAAACTCTTGCTGAAGTGTGTGTCCCCAGAACTTTCTTCTAACATCCTTCTGGGTCTTCCATGTGGCTTTTCACAAACTGTAGTTGTTCTTTATGGGAGCAGTGATTTTTTTCTTTGCCATCCATTGTTGTTCAGTGTTTTCCTGATGGTAATCCTATGAACACTGACATTTGTCAATGCAAGAGAGGTCTCTAGTTTCTTGGATAATAATCTGGTTTTTTTTTCAACTTTACACACCTTGCTTTTGGTATAATTTATTCTGGGGAGGATAACATTGGTGTTGAATTGACTCTATTTGTATAAAATCTACCTGATAATGGACTGGTGGAGTCCAAAAACTTTGGCAATAATTTTGTAACCTACTGAGCATTTTTCAGAAATCTCTTTGTTTGAGCTTCCATATGCTTCTACATGCCCATGTGGTGGACAGACTTTGATAATGAATAGTCAGAATTCTATTTTTAAAATATTACAGGACCCCCCACATACACACTCACACCTGATTTTCACCCCAATGAAGCACTCAAATTCCCCCTTCAAATAAACTGATAATCCCAGAGCTTCACACATTTTGCTGTACATTAATAGGTAATTTTGAATAATTTTCCTCAATAAATGAACAAGTATAATTTTTTTTACTTATATGTTTAATTGGGTTCTCTTTATCTAGATTTAGCACGTGTGGAGAACACATCACATTTTTAGGCCATGTTTATGGAGAGATATTGAAGATTCAAAATGGTTCACACATTTCTAAGCATCACTGTGTGTCTAGGATACCAACAGTCAACTGACTTCTTCATTTTCATATTGATGCATGTATAAAGGTATTTACTTAGAGCTGGGTGAATATATATGAAGATAACTAAATAAATACTGGATTATTTGGGTAAAGCTGTATGCACCCAAACAACATGTGTCATAATTAAACAGTCCAAGCTATATACGGTCACCAAGTTACACTTTTAATAGTTGGATTGCTGGGATGTAACACAAACCTATCACCAAATTAAGAGAAGTCAGAAAAGAAAACGAACAGCTTCTCTTCACTGAATATGCTGGAGAGAGCATGGCTTGGCAAAGCAATAAAAGATGCTTCAGTTATTGAAAAGACATCATCCTGTAACCTTGGCTAGTGCCAAAATAGCCTTAGGAATTGGACAGATATAGATTGAACTTCAGACTTCCTAGAAGAGAGCTCAATTTTGATGTCCTGCCAAAAGGAGATTGGTTTTATTTAGATAGATCCAAAGAGAACAACAGAGCTGAAGATAACTCAGCATGCCTAGTAACCCTGGAAAATGTCATCTATGTACATACACGTACAAACTTTGGCAGGAAAGATCATCAGCTCAGCAAGCTGAGATATGAGAATGCCAGAGAGGATTATCAATGAAAGTTAAAGAGGTCAAAAAAATGGTAGAGCAGGAGGAACCTAGTATTTAAAAAAATCTTGATAAGTATCCCTAATATTTTAATTAGTTTACATGTCAAGTGGACCACTTTTAAAAACATACAGTTTTGTATTTACCTAATCACTCTTCTTCCAATATTATGGGGCATCATCTCCATATTTGTTTGTTCCAACAACAGGAGAGATAACCTTGGTTCTCACAGATTCTTTTCTCATATTTCACACTCCCTGTCCTACACAGATGGTCTAATATAAAATCTTTTTATTCATTATTTTTATTTATATTACACCTTGTTTTTATAAACAACTCAAGGTAGTAAACATATTTAATACTACTTCCTCCTTCTATTTGTCTCACAGCAAAAATCCTTTGAGGTATATCCGGCTGAGAGAGATGTGATCGGCCCAAGGCTACCCAGCTGGTTTTCATGGTTAAGGGGAGACTAGAACTCACAGTCTCCCAGTTTCTAGTCTGGTGTTTTAACCACTAGACCGAACTTGCTCAACTTTTTACCATTTCCTGAGACTTAAATCGGAAGAAAGATATTGAATCTGAAGCACCCAGAAGCTCCTTCGTCAGGAAAGGTCAATTTAATCTAAAACAATGTTTTGGCAATATTTGGAAAACAAAAGAATTCAAATATCACCATACACATATTAAATTTATCTGGGTAGCCACTGACAATACACATTTTGGAATCTATAACTCTTCTTGGAAATGCTCCACTGCAGAGTAAAGGCTGCCACTTCAAGCCAAGGACATTCCAGCTTCACTTGGAATTCCAGGATGTCTTTCACAGAGGACACTGAATCATATGAAGCTTTAATCAGTCCAACAGGCATATAAAATTGTATTTTGTTTGCTCAGGCTTGTGCAAGTTGGAAGAATAGTTTCCATCTCCTTGTTAAAGACCCCACACACCCACTTCACAGTCTGTTTCTGTTGCTCTCCTTTGGGACGAAGTTTCAAAGTATTTCTAGTGATTCTGTAACAGCTTTGTTCCCTATGCCATCCGTCCAATAAACTTGCAAGATTTGTTTTTCTCGCCATGTCCATGTATACATCCAAACTAGACTGTGTTGTTTCTCTGTGTCATATAATATATGTGGGTATATGCATATTTATGTATGTATGTATATATGTCTTTATATTTTTGTCATGTTTATGTAGTGTATATTGGAGGTAGTGAGCCTTTGAGAGCTGTATGCAACGAAATTTCATTTTAATGTATGCTGATTAGTGTACATCTAAAGTGACAATAAAGCTATTCTAAGTCTTCTATGTCTAAGTCTTCTATTGGTGAGAAAACACACAAACAGCAGCAAAAATACCCCACAAAAAACCCCCAAACATTATCTTCTGAGGTTGCCACATATAATTATTCATACAGTATATGAAAATTCTAGAAGACTGGTTATACTCATGAAAGATGCATAATTTACATTTCATATTTGCTACATATCTCCAAATTTTCAAAAAGTCTTCTGCTTTATATCATACATTCATATAGAATCCATGGCCATATTTAAACCCAGAATACCCTTCCAAATATAAACAAAGAACTGAATAAGAGAGTCTCTTTTTTTTACATGCTGCCCTAAGCAGAATTCATTAGTTGAGCTATGCACTTTTCCAAAAAAGATTCAAAAGTGCTTCTAACCACGGGAGAGCACATGGATAGTACTGCCCTGCTGAAAACTTAAAAAACTAGAATTTTTCCAGATTTCCACATGAGCCTGAAAAAGAGGTTGCAGAGGCGCTAAGGCTCAGATTAATTTTAATGAATTCATTCATTAAAGCAGCTGTATTTTTTTCAGCCTCTTGCGGAGGAAGTCTTCTTTAAAACAGGAGGGAGCTGCCATGCTTATGCTAGGTTCAAACCACTTTTTCAAATCATTTCCAAGTGTATAGAACCCTACCCAGCTGCATTCTTCAATGGCCTGAAAATTTGTCACATAGAAGGCAGCAAATCACTCCAGAGGAGAGGACACAAAACAATAGATTGAAGTTGATGGAAACTGTAAATATATTCAAGCACACAGGATAGTATTTTAAAATGATTTCTTCCACCCTTTGCAGCTTGATGATTTTTGCCTTTAATGTTGTTTCTTTTGGACAAGAAAATGAAAACGGGCAGTAATTACACTGGTGGGCATTCAGGGAAGAAAATGCTGCACAGAAAATAAATCCTTTTTTTTTTGTCGTTTAAAAAATAAAGCTTTGAGATAATCAGATCCTGACATCACTGAACAATAATGTTTTGCAGAGCTACAAGGGTTATTATATAAGTTTTAAAAATGGACAGTCCAGGGAACAAACATGTGGTTGGTTTAGAAAAGCCTTGTTCTGCAGAGAATGTCTGGTCTAATATTAGCTTAAGACATGCACATTATTCCAGCTGTTGTGCCTCGCCCGCTTTCCCTGCAGCAGGGGCCTTCTTATCTGCTTCCTAACGCTGAGGAATGTCCTAGCATGCCTCCCGGCCCCAGCCCTGGCTCCATGCCCAGACAGGCTGAGGAAGAAGAAGCACCTCCAGCCCCCAGCTCTGGCTCCATGCCCAGGCAAACGGAGCAACTAGACCCCTCCCCCTCCCCCACAGCATGTGAGCCTGAGGGAGGTCAATTACCAACAGCTGCAGACTGGAGTGACCCTCGCTTCAGGAGATTAGATAAGCGGCGGCAACAGAAGGAAGGGAGGGGCAGGCCGGGATAAGTGCTGAGTCATGGAGCCACACCCCATGGCCTATATAAAGGATCTGCTTTCTGGCATTCTCTGAGTCAGGCAAAGTCTACCTTATCTTGCTGAAATCACTTTCTGGTCTCCTGCCTGCCTTGAGAACTTTGCTAGGACTTTGGCAGAGCTGCAGAGGCACGCCTGATTCGGATTTCCCTGACCTGGCCGTCAGCGGAGGAGTGGGACACGACACCAGCCAAATTCCCAACTGATTTTCTGATTGCCCAATATGATGTTGTATACTAGGGATGTAATGCAAGGAGAAGCCATTCTATAAATTACCGTATTTCTCAACACAAAAGTTTTATGCCACTTTTCATAACTCATCATGCTTCACAATCAGGAGCACCGAACAGTCCAGGAACCATTCGCAAACAATGTGAATTTTGCAAATTCCTGACCTGTTCTTTTTCTAAAATATCATCTGACCTTCCCAAGTTGGTTGTGTCATCTTATTCCAACAAGATGTGCCAAGGCTATCCTAAATTACTTGATGACCCTTCTCTGCACTATTTGGCAATCTGTTTAACATTATATCTTCCTCTTTTCACATATCTCACATTTGTTCTAATTATCTCTTTCATAACCCAGTCTTTGTTTTCACTGACCTGTTCCCTCTGCTTCTGCAATAGCAAAAGGCAGCGACTTAAAAAAATAACAGTTCCAGTGACGTACACAACATTGACCAAAGCTCAGCTTGGAAATAATGTCTGCAGGATGTACCCCAAAGGCAAAGAGATTGGCTTCTCCCAGGAGAAGTGAGGGGAAGATTTAATTTAAAATGCTTTCCTAATCCAGCAGCTCCAGTGTCCCCATGCAAGTCCTATTTGCTAATCTGAAATTATAAATTTTGCAAAGGAGAAGATACTGTCCTTGAAAAGAGTAGGCAAAGTCCACTGAAATTATTAAAACCTAGAAGAGGTGAATGATCACAATTTGTTTTAAAGGATCATCAGCCAGTAAGAATTTGGGAGTGGGAAGTGGGATGAAGCAAGATATTACATACAGGCATAGAAAGGTACTACCAGGAATATGACACAATCGTTCATTGTGTGATTTGACACAAATTCTTAACTGTGTGATTTCTTCCCATAATGCACCATTAAAATGTTCCCAAGTAATTGGCTGCAACAGATATTTGTGAGCAAGAAATATATACTTGCTGCTTATATTTGTACCCAGAAATGTTTTTTTGACCAGCACCTAGAATTATGAATGTAGTAATGAAAACTACCATTAACCATTTATTTTGCCATTTAAAAATGCATATGCTGACTCTCTCACAATGATACCTCATGGTGTACAATCTAGAAAAGAAGAAAATCAAAATCCAAACAATAAAGGTAAAAACAACCACTGTACAAAACCGAAACAAAAATAAGTACCATACATGAGAGCCCGGTGATAACAATGCATTCCTATCATCTATAATTCTGGCCAATGCACTGGAGAAGAGCTTAGTTTTTATGGCTCTATGGCCAACAAGGGTGGGGCCATCCAGACCTGGAGGAGGAGACCTCATTTCAAAGTATAGGTGCAGTAATAGAAAGGGACATCCCCTAGGTTTCGTTACATGGCACTGTACCCTCAGAGATGCGCCCACAAGCATGCCTACTTCATGTGACTTTATAGAAAGATATGGGAAAAGATGGCACTGTAAATAACCCATTCTCGTGCTACTTAGGCCATTATAAGTTGCATACCTGTAATTGCACCTGGAAGCCAGTAGAGTTCATAAATAGCAACTTGCTTTGATGTACCAACACATACTAATTAATATCCCTACTGTTTCATTCTGGACTAGTTGCATCTTCTGGATGTCTTCAAAAATAATCCCATGTAAAGGGCATTGTAGAAATCCAAGTGGTTGAGTAAATTATGAACAGGGCCTTCCTACCCATCCTGACCACAGCTCAGTGGTGAAATCCAATTTTTTTTACTACCGATTCTGTGGGAGTGGCTTGGTGGGCGTGGTGTGACTTGGTAGGCATGGCTTGGTAGGTGTGGCAGGGGAAGGATACTGCAAAATCTCCATTTCCACCCCACTCCAGGGGAAGGACATTGCAAATTCTCCATTCCCTCCCCACTCCTGGGGAAGGATCTTGCAAAATCTCCATTCCCACCCCACTCTGGGGTCAGCCAGAGGTGGTATTTGCCGGTTCTCCAAACTACTCAAAATTTCCTCTGCTGGTTCTCCAGAACCTGTCAGAACGTGCTGGATTTCACCCCGGCCACAGCTGCTACTTGCTTTTCATGCAGGAGTGGACAGCCAAGGAGGATTTCCAAATTTTTGAGAAAGGGGCAAACTACCACTTCTTTCAGAGCCTGTAAAACCATGCCCTCTCCCCCTTTCAAAGACATTTTTTACTACCACACGGACGGATCCAGCTATATGTTGCTCGCCTGGATGTCATGGACCAGCCTGGAGGGGGGGGCATGAAACTAAAACACAAATGGACAAGCTGACAGATCCCTGTCCATCCCCTCAAGGTCAAACTCTTCCCAGGTAACTATTACGCTAGATATGCCTACTTAATATCCAACTCAGAATGAATCTAAATGACCTTGTCCAGGAAGTGCCAAAAATAATCCTCACAGAGGTCTTTCAGTTTCTCCTTATCCAGGAGAGATGGTCACTGAATGGCAATTTGCAGACTCAATAACAGCAGAGAACATTTGATTGCTTTTATGCCAAAGAGCTCTTCAGGATGCACAGAGACAGTACACCTACATGCCTCCAATTCAATCTAAGGCTGTTATTGGCTGCCCATTCCAGTATTGGCTAAGGTCTCTGTAGAATCCGAGCATACCTGAAGAATAACCACAAACTCCTTCTAAAATCCAAAATACACCTGCCGCAGACTAATCCAACAGGTCTTCCTTCCTGCAAGACAGGGTAGACAACTCCAGGATTAACAGTGAGTAATCTATCTATAACAAAGGTATAATAGCAATATCCCCCAACTACAGATCACATTGCCACTGCTCCAAGACAAAAACCAGAACTGGCATGTTACCCGTTGCGTATGTCAGGTATTTGATTATCTAGGGCAAGTCCATATTTGCCATGGAGGCCACGAACAACTGGACTGCTTCCAATTCTATGCCCTAGGAAAGAAAAAATAAGTTTCTGAAGATCACAAGCTTGGAGAATTCTATTGCCAATCCAGCTACGGCATCCAGCATCTTAGATAGAAAAGTAGCTCTGCAACAGGCAGGTTGGTACAGTAGCAGCAATCCCATCTGATCCCTTAGAACCAACTTCAATATCTGCAGAGCAGCAGTTCTGAAAATTCCAAAGGTTTTTTTTGATACATTGGCCATACCCTGCCCATGCCTTGATGTCACAACTGATGTCATACCTAAAACCGAGGGGGTCAAATTTCTGATACAAGCACTCTGTGATGACTCCTCCAGATGCTTTCCCAGATGCCTCTTCAGATGTCATTTTAAAGAAGGATGAACCAGTCTCGGGCACTTGAGGAGGGGAATTGGTCAATGACTCCAAGCAGGTGGCTGAGAGTGATTTGCCTAAAACACAGATGCAGCAGGACAGCCCTGAGGCTTCAGGTGGGAAAAGCACGCAGCTGCAGCCAGTTAGTGATGAAGATGAGGAACTGCCTTCTGCACCTCATTCCAAGAACACATAGGGCAGAGAAAAGGCAGGAGCAGCAAAGGTTCGGCCTGATTACTCATGAGGGGGCAGCCTCACCCCTCTTGATGGGATGCACCAGAAGTTGGTTATTTAGCACAACAGACAGCTGGAGGTGATGCTGGGGATAACATGTACATTTCCTAGCAGTGTGTTTCCTGGTGGTTGTGATTCCAGGCTTGCCTTTGGATCGTGCCTTGTGAACTCTGGACTTTTCTGGCTTCATGAACCCTCTTGTATTATGGATTTAATTTTATCTAGTGGATTCATCTGATTTGGGAAACTTTAAAGTGCCTTGTGGACTCACTGGCCATTGCTTTTGGACTAGCATTGCTCTGTTTTGGGCTTGACTTAATTGGGGCAGTTCAGGGTTTTTAGTGAAAGGAAATGCTGGGGAATATTAATGAGCCCACTAATCCACCGTTACGTATGTGTAAGTGAATGGGACAACACCCCCCTCATCTTTCCCTAATATCCCTAATCAAATCCTAAATGATGGAGGATTTATTATAAGTCAACTTGATAGTGGGTAGTAGCATCTAGGAACCCAAGGTCTTATGGACTGATGACTAGGCACTGGGGCAGAAAAAAAGAAGGGGGCTGGAACAAATGGTTAGCATTAAACACAGAAGCTACATTCCCTGAAAACACTCCATCCCCAGCCTCCTGCCATATCTCCCTTTGCCCTTCACTACCCAAGATGTTATTGTCCCTTTTTCTAGTTATGCCCACTGGGAAAAAAAATGCAGGGGAGGCAGTATAATGTATTTACTTCAGTACCAATTAGCTAGTTTTCCATTCTATTTTTTAAAGGAACCTGGAACAAGGGCAAGCCAAGCCAGGATAAGCATGTAAATGGAATAGAAACTACTGGCAGTTTTTCTTATCCATCCATTCCCCAGGCTTCTCTTCTGTCAGTTACAAGGGTGAGATATTGTGCAGATTTCTCATCCAGAACAAGCCCCAGGAAAATAGTAAGAAGTGTATGGATAGCTATGTTGACTCTAGATCAAGGCAGCTGAAATGGGGCATCAGGCTGGAAAAGCAGCTACAGGATTATGTAAATGTAGTTGCCTATATAAGTTTTTGCTCAGCATGATGAATCAATACCTTTGAAAACGTGAAGACTCGTTAGACTTGAACTCGAGTTCTGATGATTTCATGGATACATCCCTGTATTATAACTGCCTAGAAAGGCAGATGTCTTCTAGGATGGCTTTTAATTTCAAGTGCTAGGAAACGATGCCCTAAGGATCTCAACCACCTAAAAATCTTATGATGACTGAGGTTTTTAAGCTCCATTGACTGACAGTGTCATGATTCCAGAATCTAGAATAAAGTCCAGAATAATCAACACATTAAGTAAGAGATAATGGTTTTTGCCTTGCTTGCTATTTAAATTAGCCAGCTAGCTCTTTATCACTCTTAAGGTTACTAAGTTAAAATGAAGTGGGTACACTACTCAATTAAATGGAGTGTGCGTGCACACGCTTGTCCGCTTCTCACACAAGTGGAGATGCATGCGTGCCTGCCACTTCCATGGCCTGGTTCCAAATGGCTCAAGACCCAATAGTAGGCTGCAGCCTGTTCTAGGAGAAGGCAGCAATAATTGGCAGGGTAGGATATAACCCCCGCCCCCAAGAATCTTATAGATCAGGGGTCCCCAAACCTTGGGTCACAGACCGCTACCAGTCTGAGGACTGTTAGATGCCAGGCCACAATGGGCAAGCCAGCAAAGCTTCATCTGTATTTGCAGCCATTCCTCAGCATTAGCATCACTGCCTCAATGGCACCTCAGATCAGCAGACATTAGATTCTTGTAGAAGTAGAAACCCTGCTGTAAACTGTGCATGCAAGGGATGTAGATTGCACGTTTCCCCACCGCACTCCCCCTGGTTGGTGGAAAAATTGCCTTCCATGAAATTGGTCCCTGATGCCAAAAAGGTTGGGGATAGTTGTCATAGATCTTTGGGGCAACTGCAGTAGGATCAGACCAATGTTCAACCTGGCCCTGCAAACAAGTACTTGGCCTTTAAAAAAGAGATGAATGTGCCTTCTGCAAGTGCTTTAGTGGTGGGAACTTACGTTTCTAGTGGAAAAAGAAGATGAATCTGACTTTCAACCTCATTATTAGGTCAACAAAGGTAATTTTATCATCAGGAATCTGAACCTCCATAGAAAGACCTGTCTCAATCTGGAAAAAAAAAAGGACTTTTCCCCCTCCATTCTAAGTAGGAGGGGAAAAAAGAAGCACATAACTTGATACCTGAGAAAAACCTCCCTTTACAGGAGCTGATTCCTACTTCATTGTTTTAAAAGGATGTGTTTCTGTTGCTGTGGTCAAATAGTATGGGATGGTTGAAATTGTTCTTCTTTTCTCCCTTGAGATTTTTCTGTGCTTCTCAAGCCCATAAGGCAGGGAAGAAGGTGATGGGAGAATGTTCTTTTCTTTTCTAATACCAAAAAAAAAAAAAAAAGAGGTTGGGAGGCTGGGGCATACACAACTCTTTGTAAATCCAACATGCAGATTGCCTTTGTTACGTAGGGAATTATTTTTAAATAAAAGATAACCCTGTGCAAATATTCCTCTATGCAAAGATAGAGTTCTATGAAAACGAGTTCTTAGAAAGCCTGGCCCGGAGCCATCTTTGCATTTCTTTGTTCCCACAGAAACTAACCCAAATGTTATCTGGGCAAAGCAACTTCAGCCTAGCAAGGGATTTCAAGAATTCTATGCTATCTGCAAATGAGTTCATATCTGGGAAAAAGAAATACGATGCAACTGAGCATGTCTGACAAATTGAAAGCTTCCACTGTGCAGCATCTGTAAGGTGCTGGCCTTGAAACTAGGCCTAGTATTCACCTAATTCCACTTCAGGCAAGAAAGCCGGCTGGCCAGTCCCTCTTCTCTCTCAGCTCAACTCACCTCACAGGGTTGTTGTTGTGGTGTTTAAAATTCCTCTGTAACACACAAATGTACACATACGTAACATTTCTACTTAGAACTGTCGTGAATAACTTTAAATTTTTTTGTTTCTATTTTTCTTCAACTTTTTTTGGTTCCTTTTTTATTGTTTCTTTCTTTCTTTATATTAGTTTGCATTAGTTTTTATCTTCTTGTTTAAAAGTTACAAAAAACTATACACCAACCAATACAGTGCAACATTTTATGCATCTAAATAAGTGGATGCAGTTACAACAGGGATCCTCAAAATAAATCATCATTGACTGCCAAGGTTGACTATCCAAAGGGTTGATAAATGTCTGGGGGTCAACAGGTCAATAAATAATGTAAAATTGACTAGAGTTCATTAATCTTTGGGGACTTTATAGCACTCCATGGCAGTCCCTAGTCTTGAAGATGAGTGGCAAGATAGTTTACCCAGGGTTAGTATACCTGTGAAAGTGGCCTTGAATTGTCTTTATCATCTCTGTGTAACTGGCCTCATTTACCAGAATGTTTTGCACTGTGTGTCATTTACCAGCATGTTTTGCACTGAGAACTTTCACCTCTCCCTTGTCTCTATCACCTCCCCTGTCTTAGGAAGGATATACTTACCGGTAGTATTCCTGTTCATCTCCCATCTGACCAATCTCCAACCAAGCATCAGTACCCTTGTGGATGCTCATCAGATGCATCCTTCCCATTAATTATATCATCCAGTTCAGTAAAAACAATGTTAAACCTTGTATTTTTCAAATTTTATAAACCACCATTTTTTGTGAAGTCATTGTTACCCATTATTATATTCTTTCTGTTATTATTCATAGTACTATTGATGAAAATCTTATTTTATTTTTGTATAACAAATACTTGAAGGTCAATGAACAATCTGAAACTTTGTGAAGTGGTCAATGAGTTTGGAACGAAGCCCCCAGAGTTAGAGTCACACAACTTCTTTTCAGTACAATAGAATAAACTACTGTAACACCAAACACTGCAACACCTGTCATGCTCTTTGCGATGAGAACATGTTGCACTAATTCATGTTTTGCTTAATCATAGTCCAATAGGCTATAACTTATGAGCTTTGTAGCAATGCCCCAACAAATAGTTTGCTCTTCTCAAAACAAACCATAGTAGTGATGGCTATCTGATGCAATCAGGCTGTTGAAAAAGCCAGAATGACCAAATATATGCAACAAGAAGGTTTAATCATGCCTGTGTATAAGGTAGCAGTTAAATGACATAGGCATAAAGGATACTTGAGGAAATACTGATGTCTGACGCCCTGATTTAATGCTTCTTAAGTCATCCATGTGCCCAAGCCACAAGAATTTTATCACTGAAAAAATCAGGGTAGCCTTGGAGCCTGCTGAAATGGTCTAGACCTATATGGATGGGAGAGGTGGAACATTTTAATTATTCATTCTACATTATGATTTTGCAACTAGCATTATTGCATGATAAAGAGAACTCTAAACCAATGTCTATAAACCAAGACATTCACAGTGCCAGTTTGTCATATCATCCTTTTCCTTTTGGTTTGGATTTGCTGCTTTCTGTGAACACAGGGTAACCAAAATATTTGTTATGATGCAAGACAATATATTTGTTGGGAGGAAAAGAACAACTAAAATCAATCTAAATCATTGGCCTCTTGCATCATAAAAATACTTGAAGATTCCTTAACAAAGTCACCAACAATGTTTCATCAACCCAAAGTAGAAACCCTGGTGGAATATTATATTTTAATACTTATTGGGTTTGTTTTTTAATGATCAGGTTTTAGTCTACACAATAGCAAATGCCATGAAATAACTAAAGCATAATCTAGCCACACAAAGTGAATATTCAAGTTTGGTTCTTATTTTAAAAGGAAAGTTACATTCTGGGCATCTTTAAATGAAAAGATAGAGTAGTAACTACATAAACAGTAGTTTCTAGATTAATAGATACAATAGTTCTGCACTGTTTTTATTCTTATTACTTTATAAGTAACTCAAGATTGTAAACATACGTAACATTCCTTCCTTCTATTTTCCCCACAATAGCCACAGTGTGAGTGACCGGCCTGAAGTCACCAGCTGACTTTCATGCCTAAGGCAGGACTTAGATTCCTGGTTTCTAGGCCATCACAACACACCAAACTGGCTCTCTGGATTGATCGTATCCTTCAAATACTTGAAAGGATGTTACACAGAAGGTCAGGAGTCAGGACCTATTCTCTACACTCCAAGTGCGGGACTCAGAGTAACGGATGTAAAGAAAGCAAATTGCCATTGACTGCTAGGAAAATGTCCTATCATAAGAACAACTGAATAACACATACTGATAGAATTTAAGGTATTGCAGAATCTAATTTCCTACAAAACGTTGCAGTCTCATATAAAGAAAGTAATGTGACTCACACATTTCTGGGAAATGCCAAGATTGACAGCAATTTCCCTTTCAATGAATCCCAACTGTCTTTAGTCAGTTCATCAACTTTTGTCATACCTGAAACTCATCCGTTGCTGTCAGAGATCATCCATCTTCTTCTTGAGTCACACAAATCCACCCTTCACAGTTTACAATCTGTATATTTTTGGCTCAGCAATGTACAGTAATCCTATCAGCACAATCATCATCAATTTGAGGTGAATTTGAACTGGAGGAATTTCTTCAGTAGTTAAAAAATGTCCATTATGGTGCACTGTTTAAAAGCTGGCTGAGGAATTATGAGAGTTGAAGTCCACAAATCTTAAAGTTGACAAGGTTGGAGACCCCTGGTTTAAAAGACACTGACAAGTACTCACTGGAGGCTTTAACTTCACAAACAGTAAAAACATGTTTTCTCACAGCAACTTTCTGTCTACTGAAGTGAAAGAAATGCTAAAGAACATGTCAGAGCTCTAAAGCATTTGTGGGTAACCTATAACATTGGAAGCATTATCCTTCATTCATTCATTCATTCATTCATTTCAGAGATGAAAGGCTCTGAATAATGGCTACACAAAAATAAACAGGAAGCTCAAACCTTAAGAGTTCATTATGAATGAACAGTAGCCAGTCAAGAAAAAGTGTCTAATGAGTTTAATTAGCTTTTCACACTGTCCCAATTTATACAAGATACAATACCTTACTATTGGATTGTATTTGGCTAAGAGTGATACAGAAAACTCTTATAATGAGACATTTATGCAAATCAGTTAATGTTACCTTGGCCAGTTCTTTTATTCTAGGGGCTCATAACTGCCATTCAAACTTTGGATGGCTTCAGATACTTTGTTACAAATTCTTTTAACAATGGTGTATTGAATAAGCTACAATGCCTGAGTTTACATGATGTTGTGTTTATTTATTTAACAATATTGCTAGGCTGCCCCACTCCAAAGAGATTGTGGGCAGCAAATAAAACAATAGTACAATTCAAATGAACAAATATTACAATTAAAACATCTACCAAAGCCAAGCACCATGAGATTCCCTATTCAGGGACTTGCTTATGAAAAGTAGATCTGCACAGATCTATTGGGAAGGAGGGAGAGAGGAAGCTACTACTGAGAAGTACATCCTATGTCAGTGTTTGTCAATCTTGGCAACTTTAAGATATGTGGACTTCAACTCCCAGAATTCCTGAGCCACCATGCAAGCTGGAGAATTCTGGGAGTTGATATCCACGTATTGTAAAACTACGGAGATTGAGAAATGCTGCCCCATATTCTTTAGAAGGGATGGGTGGTCAGGATGATCCGACCAGGCAGGTCGATTCTATTCTGGCAAGGTGTAGTCATGGATGAGGTAATCCAGTGGTGTGGAGGACTATAAAAATGTGAATCAAGAGATCCGTGAGGCAGAATTTTATGATCACGGAAAATGAAACCCACCCTTTAAACATGTACTCACAATCTTAATTCTGCAGTTTTGCCAAAATTGATCAGTATTAAATTCACCCATATTAAATCATCATGGCTTGTAAAGTATGGCTTGGTATCTATCATGTGAACCAGTTTATTATTTTATGATCTATTCAATAAATGTCTAAAATAAACCATGACCTAGCTTAATATATAAACCTAGCTGATTGTGGGTTGCACAATAATTTTTTTAATGAACTAGGCTTCATTCATTACATTGATTTTAGATGAATGGGAATATTTGTACTCACTGGCCATATTTTTCATGGCATGTAATAGCCATTAAAAAATAAGTTCAGAGTCCTTGCATTACAACTCAGAAGTCTCCTCTTCAATACAGAGTATACATACATAGCAGGGACTGATTTGGTTCATCATCATGCTGACACATGATTTTCTTCATAGTGGTTTGTTCGATCAGTCACACTTGGTTTAGTATTCCAGAAGACATAAACCATACTTTAAAATGCATAATGGCTGGATTGCATTGTGATCTTAAATCCAAAATAAACTTCTTTCTCAATGGCAAGGCCTAAAAATCTGCTATCTCTGGAATAGAGACTTTTACTGCTAGGCCATGCCACATCATCTTGCCAAAGATATGAGTGAATCATGTATTGCTTTTTGATAACATTTATTTGATTACATGCTTATAGACCAATGTACATGATTTATCTTAGAGGAAAATGTATGCTTCAGTAAATACCCTGCCCAGTCTCTGATTGATAATTTGTGCTCTCCCCATCTGCCAATGTATATGCACTTTCAGAAAAGTTTCCCAGCTGCTGCCTTGAAAGATAACACTTATCTAAGGCAGCCCAAAGCTTCTTCCAGTATACACAGGAGAAGAAGTGTGTCTGGGAGTTTTTAGAGAAAGTTCAGTGGTACAATCAAAAGGACTACTTGATGTTTGCATTTTTAACAACCTGAAATCCAGGATCCCATTTTAAGTAAATCTGCAGCAGTGAAGTAAAGTTAGTACCTTTTGTTTACATTTCTTTTTGTCACAAGTTTTTAAAAAGACTAATAAAATAATCCTCTTTAAAAAGAGGCATATTTCAATTGTAGGCTCTGTCCCAATAGCAGAAGTCTGGTGCCAAATGGGTCTCTGAAATGACTTGGCTGGCGAGCTGCAAGTTAGATCAGATAAACCTTTAGACTAATTCTAAAGGTCTCTTTTTATATTCTCTATAACTAGCATCTTCTTTCAATACTTGTTCTTGACATGCTATATTCCAGAGCTTTTTAAAACACAGTGATACATGGACAGGTACAATATTTGAAGCGATAGACATTTAAAATTATAACAAGCTTTAGTTAGCGCCGTGTTGGGCTTAAAAATTCTAACTGTTTCAATCTCATCCTACATATCTAGACAAAAGATAATTAAACAATGAGCTGCCATCACAGATCTAAGTGTAAATATTGCAGTAAGAATTGCTGTAGTACTAGAATAAGAATTGCTGGTGGAAACCAAACAGACATATTTCTTGGCACAATCAACTCTGCTAGCTTGTTTCATATATCAACTTTCACTCCCTCTGGAATTCAGTCCTCTTTGCCCTTACATAAAGTGCTTACACTTACACATTAAATCCTACGGATTATATTTTAACTTTGACCCAGTAGTGTTGGGCTACTGAAGCTGAATTGCCAACAGTGAAATCATAACCCAGTTTTTAATCTTCTAATTTTGAGTAGACAAGTGGATTCTTACACTTGTATGGTATTCTTGAAATTGATTAAGGAAAGAGCTATCAAGCTTGAGGTGTTCTTGGAAATCCAGTTTTCATTTCATTTTGATCTGAATTTTGTGTGTGGTTTGTAAGGAGGAAAAAAAAACTGTACAATACTGATACCTTTACTATGACAGCAAAATTCAGGAAGTGCAATGTTGTTCCTTCATATCCATGAACACAGGAAGTTTGGGTGGGGACAAACAAGGCATTGCTCTCTAGTGGTTCCACTCTTATTTTGCAGAAGTTTTCAAAATTTATGCTGAACAGTGTCTATGAAAATTACTTTGGGTATTTCCAAGATTACATTGCATTTTTGCCAGCCTTGCCCATAGGCTCTGTTGTTGAAAACTACCTTAAATTCATCTTAAGAAAAGCCATCATATAATTTTCTTTATAATGGCACACACAGAAACACATAGGCTAAAAAAAAATTGGATAGGAAACTGCCATAGTTTGTGGGAAGAAAGCAAAGGAACCAGATATAAAATTGCTTCCCAGGCACAGTCATTCTCACTTCTGCCCAAAGTCGAAAGTACATAACCCATTACATCTGAGAGTTTATCAAATCTTTCCAATTTCTCATTTCCACTTTACAGTATCTCTGTCAGGTAGGAAAAATAAGATTCACCCAAAAATCCCATTTATTTCACCCAAGGCTAACCAAATGTTCTGCTCAGAAATAAATCCAGTTGAATTTTCCCCTTTCCTAACAGTTCTTGATTAAAGCTGCAGTTCTTAAGCATACTTCATTGCTAGGCCTTTCCAAGTCAGTGAATATTGCTAAATTTCAAAGTAAAGCATTTGGGACTGACTGCATTGGTATTTTTTGGAAGTTCTCCAAAAATATCCTTTTAAGGAGAGGGTGATAATAATTGTTAGCCTCAAGTAACCAGAGCAAAAAGCACAACTAATACCAGCCTTATGAGAGGGTGTCCCATCAAATCTGGTGGTCACATGGAAAATTGCTTCCTTATCATCTAATGATATAGACCTGATCATAGAGTATCCAGTACTGAGTCCTGGATCAAGACTGGAACAAAAGGTCTTGAAGAAGACACTAATAAAATCTTCCTTACGCTCTCCTAAGTAAATATCTGTGGAATGTCAAACAACTTTATCATACCAAGCAAATATGCAGCCTTCTCTATTGCAGGGTGTAGAGGCCATATGTGCATGAATTCTCACTACTGAGAATGTCCTTACATGCTTTAATGCTTTTGCTGACCACCAAAGATTAAAAAACTTAAGAAGGCTGGCGAGATTCCCTGAAATAACTTCTTGACAATGTCTGCTTGTAGTAAACAGTAAGTGCTTTTTCCTCAAACTGGACCTGATCAGTCACATATGGTCCTTTAAAAAAGGGATTATTTCTCATCAGTGTACTATGATTATATTTGCAACTGAATTGCCCATCAACCAGCAAACAGAAGGAGCAAGAATCACATCAGCACACATGCACAGGTGCTCTTAAACTGATTCAAGGAGCTGAATCCTATAAGCTTGTTGTGAGCCCAAACCATGCACTTTATGATACTTTAATGTGGGAAGTCCAGTTCATAGACTGGGAATAGACAATCAGGTGCTTTACAAAGTTTGCAATCATTGTCTACTCTGGCTAAGCTTTTAGAGCTCTGTTTCTAAAAAGCTAGCAGTTTATCCCTGCCACATACTTCTTCATACTGGGCAATTGTGTAAATAACATTACTCATCTTTTGGGGGAACACCTCAAATGAAAATGGCTGAAAGGAGTTACAGTATAGAGTGGAACAAAACTACTTTTGAGAGCTTAGGAAGATAAAACTGAAAGCTGCGTGGAAATCTCCTCAGTCTGCCAAATAAAAGTTTAGACAGGACAAAAAATATGCAAGAAGCATAAGAGGTATTTTAAGTCTCCATTATTCAGTATTTAAAAATATGAAAACTATTTGTAGGTCTGAAAGAGATGAATTCTGCAGACATACTCATATTTTCTGAGGAGATAAAACTTGCTTAATTTCTGTAAGAGATTTTGATTTGTGATGAGAACTATATTCCATAATAGCTAGTTTTAACAATCTTGTCTAATAATCTTTTCTGCACAATAATTAATTTTCAAGATTATGAATTATATATTTATTTTTTCCAAGAAGGGTGGTTACTCTTATGAGTACAACAGACTGCTCAACCAAACTACTGAATGACAGTGATGCAATTTCTCCCTGATTTTCAGTAGAAAATCGGAGTCTTAAACCTCTCACAAGGAACCCATTCAATATTTTAAAAGTCCAAAGACATCAAAAACAAGCCCAATCCTATATCTTCTGGAGATATGGGTCACATATCATAAATGTCATTTGGTTTTAGTTTAGTGCCAGCTGTGAGTTAGGACAAACCTTGGCTTCATATAGCTATGAACACTGCTATTCCTTTAATTATGTAGCTATGAACTCAATCGTTACTTTAATTTAAAGTATCCTATCTTTACTAGGTCCTAATGCACACATATTCTCTTTCTCTTACAACCACAGAAGCGTAGACAAACTGCTAATTCCACACTGATGCCCCCTGCTATATTTTAACATATTTTAAGATCTTGTTTATATAATGCACATCATGAGGATCAACTAGCAGGGTTTTTCAGCTACAGTTGCCATTAATTTCATCCACTGTTTATGAATTTTAAATATCCAGAACATTTCCTCACATTCATAAATAACATATTCTGATTGGGGGGGGGGGGCCGAAACCTACATTCAAGAGATAGACTTAAGCAAAGTGTACCTATGGAAATACAAAGAGCATAACAAATAGCTTTACCATCTGTGCTTCATCTTAATTATGAATTTCCTTCCACCATTAAAATTGAAAATACATTTCCTTTTATTGCAGCATGTCAAAAACATGCAAGTAAACATCCAATATTTTGTTGTTTGTGCTGCTCATTGGGAAATTACATTTGCATCCCACATATGCAACTTTAAAAAATAAAATGAAGTACTTCATTAGGGATCTCACTCTTCGGGTTCCTAATGTTTGTTACTTGGCTTAGCTTAACTCTTGCTAATACCTCTCTATTCATATTTATATACATGCTTCAGCTTTCATTAAAGACAGTGCAGTGTAAATTGCTGGACTAGGAGTGAGGAGACACAGATTCTAATTCCCCTCAGGCACAGAAACCAGCTGGGTGATCTTGGGACAGTCAGACTCTTCAACAAAATGACTGACACTATCATTGCTACATCATGTATTGACAGCTTCCCTGTAAACCAGAAATGTGCAATACAAAAACAAGCAGACACTACATTTTCAGTGGGCAATACTAGGAAAACAACAACAGTAACAACTTCAGATCTCACCACATTCAGTTCAGGTGCCACATTCTCTTAAAAAATACATTTTTGACAGTGGTGGGTTGCTACCGGTTCGCCCCGGATTGGGCGAATTGGTAGCGGCGGCGGCAGCAGCAGGAGGCTCCGCCAAACCTGCCCAGACGCTTCTGCACATGCCCACAAGCGAATCAGTAGTGACAGTTTTGAAACCCGCCCTTGATTTGCGAGTATTGTATTTAATGTCACACTCCAAGCTTATGCTTTTTGATAACATTACGAGCTACATCTCTAATCATCCCCAGCAACCTAACACCCTGGGAATGACAGAAGTTGTAGTTCAGATGGGCAATGGGCTTGGAGAGGGTGTATATATCAACTGCAGAGGAACCATTTAAGAAGTTTCCAGTTCTGCATTAATGGTACATCATGTAAACTAGGGGTGTCCAACCTTGGCGTCTTGTGGACTTCAACTCCCAGAATTGGCTAGCTGGGGAATTCTGGGAGGTGAAGTCCACAAGTTTTAAAGTTGCCAAGGTTGGACATCCCTGATGTAAGCCATTTCTATCTGCAAAGTCTAATTCAGTCTCCTTTTTCACAAGCTCCAATAGTTCAACAAAGATGAATAAGCAATTCTGGAGAAGAAAACTCCCTAGACCTGACTTTTCCTAGATGTTGGACAGCTGAGGCTGTTTTGATAAGTTTCCACCCTCTGCTTGCTCAGCACTTGCACTCAGTCCTGACAGGTGGAGGAACTAGGAAACAGGTAAACAGATTCTTTTCATTTCTGAGGAAACCCCCCCCCATATCAGACCTGAGATCCTCCATTCCCATCAAAGGCAACAGGAGCTCACCCGTCTTCTTTATAAATTGAGCAGTAACAAAGTATAATAATGATTAAGATGATGACATGGATATCATAAAGATCAATGAAATCACTTGCCTATCACAGTGCAACATGCTTTCTGGTGAATAAAGTAGGTCACAGCTGACATTTCAGGCTGAATAATCTTTCTCCAGAAATGTAGATACAGATAATATATAATATATTAAAATCAGTATGGCTTGCCCAAGGCAATAAAAAGAGTTAGATAACTATTTTTACCTAGGCCAAGCTAATTTAACCACCAAAACTCCTGCCCTCATAATCTTATTAACTGGATTATTGTAACTTGCTTCACTGGGTCCGCCTTAGATAATTCAGAAATTACAAAATGATGCGATCTGCTAAATAGGTACAGTAAATGGGGCTGCTAAGGGAGACCATGATTCTTAAAACTCATAGGCATAGTCCGCCTACGAGGGTGGGGGGAGTGCACTTCAGGGCTGTTTTACTGGCTAAATCCTTAAAAGATCAATTCCAATAACATGGATTAAATCAGATAGATGGGCCTTGCTCACAGTTTTATCTATGGGCTTGGCCCATAGGAGAGGACTTTCTTGGTGATTGCCCCCATTTAATTACACTCTCCTCTTGAACCATAAATATGGCTGGTCCATATACTATAAAACTTCAGGGGAAAGTCCAAAACAGAGTTTTTCTCTCAGCATTTGCTGAAGAATTTAACTCCTGGGCCACAATGTCACCAAGATATTATGGAGTATTTCTAAGGAAGCAATATTCTTATTGGGCTTTCCTCTTTATATGTATTCCAGATTTTGTGAACTTTTCTAAGCTCTTTCTGGTAGGAAAAAAAAGTATGAAATCAATAATAATTAACCCCATAGGCACTATGCTCAAAGAGGTTTTGCCATGATACATTTAATGTGTCAAACGGCATTATTTATGCCATTGTGAATAATGCCCTTCTCTGCATTTTTCAGGAATTATGAATTCAAGATGCTTTTGTGCTTGTCAAGATTCCCTTCTGCAGCTCATTTATAACAAAGGAAACAGAGAAACAACAGAAGACTTCAGAATAAATTTTCTATGGATTGCAGTAGGAACCAATTTCCTATTTGGACCTCTCCCTTATCATAAGAAAGAAAGGTTTTCTTTCATATCCTTTAATTTTATTTATTTATTTTATTTATTTATTTATTTGATTTTTATACCGCCCTTCTCCCGAAGGACTCAGGGTGGTGTACAGGCAAAATAAAACTAACAATACAAAGTACAATTTAAAATGCAATTTAAAAAACTTATTTAAATTAGCCTGAAAATTTAAAATTTACCATACACTAAAAACCCCATTTAAAATTAATAAAAATTAATAATTCTCAAATTGAGAAATATGAGGGAGGGAAAGTCAGAATACTTTGTTCTGTATTTGTAACCCTCCCCTTACACTAGAAGGATCACGCATTCACATCAAACCTTCCAGAGCATTCTATGACAAATGGGCAACTGGTCAGCAGGTTGGAAGCTCACTACATCCAAGAAAAAAATAGAACATCCTGTAATTCCAAAACATAGCCGTGGCCATGGGAGAAAGAGGGAAAAGTTCACATGCAGTTATTTTAGAAGGTGGCAATACTGCCTGGAAACGTAACCAAGAAGCTTCTCAAAAACCAAGCTACAGATCTTGCTAGTAACCTCCAAAATAAATCTGTTATTTTCATAAAAAAGAAAGGCTGAATTCTTGATTAAGATACTTAATGTTTGTTAAATCTACCTCATCTTTCTCTCAAAGCAAAGAGAGACAGATAAACATAGCGGTAAGCTTTTGAGCTATAAAAATATTAAATATAAATAAGTACTGTACCCAGTTCTTTCAAAAGCAATGTGGATGGGACTGATATAGCCATGTCTCATCCAGACACTAACTAACAACCTCAACTTCTCATCTTTGGTTGTTGTGTGAATCTAAGCAAACCGTGTTTAATCAATTAATATCTACCCAAATTTAATAGACACAGTTAATTTACTTGATTTATATTCCTCTGTTGTGAAGAAGGTTGAAGCCTTTTTTATATCTTCCTTTTTGTCTGCAAATGCTTTTGATCCTTTCCCTGGAGGCACTGGAGGAAGAGAAGACAACTGGAGACTCATTTATGTAATGTTATATAATGTTTCTAAGGAAAAAAGTGGAGATGAACAGGCCTAAATTCTCCTCTTTCTGCCATACCATGGTGCCAGGCACAATATGTATCCTGAACTATTCCTGAACTAAAACTGAGTAATTCCACTAAGCAGACATCTAAGTTTTTAAAATTATCCACTAAAATTTGTATTGTATATTTCAGGATATATAGGACTACGATTCAAGGCTCTCTGGGCAAACATGGCAGAAAGCATCAAGGGTGAATAAAGTAAACAGTAAAACTTTAGGAACACTTTAGGATAGCCTCTATATAATCCATATGCACAAACAAATAATTTCCATCATCTATTTATAGCTCCTACTAATGTAATCACTGCAAAATAAAGCCTCTCCTTTAGTTTATGTTTACAATGAAATTACAATGAGAAATTGCAAAGGGAAAGAAACAAACTACCCTTGAAAGAAAGAGAGCACCTATAAACGATGGTTCTTGCTGCCTGCTGGGAAAAGCTTGGAAGCAACCCTCAGATGATTTAGAACAACAAGTATGAAATCTTTTTGTATTCTTGACCTTAACAAAGAACAAAGAATCATGTGCTGTGGGAGAAAACTTCATGTAATAACTTGTGGCATAGATTTGTTTCCTTAAGAGCCTGAATATAATGAACATGAATAGCCTACTCTACAACATTTAATAGGAATCTATCAGTTGGACATTTGGAAGAGCTTTTATTCTTTTACACCTATCTCCCTTTGAGATAAAATAACTACATATCCCATAACCAGATCTGAGGAATGTATGGATACATTCCATTCTCTCCCTTAAATAATACAATGATTCATGTAAGAACAGGAATCATAGCATATATTAAAGCACAGCAAGTAACTTTTTAATATACAGCACTGCACTGGGCATTGCAATGGTCTGACTCAATAATTAAGACTCATCAATTCTTAATAATTATAATGCATAAAATATAATTTGCTTACTTCTGATTTATTAGTCTGTGAACAGATATGTTATGTGGTGTGTAGCATGCGACAGTGTGTACCCAGCCAAACTTGTCTTTTAATAATAAGGTAGGATGACAAGTGTAACCGCAGCTAGTGTGAGCCAAGTATTAAAACAAGTTACCCTTCTGCAAAACCATTTTTCCCCCTCTCCTGAGTTGATCTGGTGTTTTTTTTGGGGGGGGGAAGCACCGGCTTGGTGGATCACAAGCCCTTCATATTTCAGGTAAAGGTACATCAGAATCCTTCCTAAATCGATTCCCTCCCGATGCAACACGCGAGATAGCAACGCATCCTGGATGGGGGGGGGGCTGCCGGATGGTGGTCTTGACAGCGCCCAGGAGCAGGAAAGGGCAGAGAGGGAAACTGCCCCTCAAAGAACAAGGGATTTCACTATTTCCCCCACCCACCCCTACCCGGATAGGAAAGATGACCCCCGCGCTCCCTTACCTAGGCAGGCACCCGAAACAAGGGCTGTAGCCGTCAGGGCTCCGGCCGAAGCGCCATAAATCTTTTTGGCATTCGCCACCAAGAAGGGGGCATGCTCTTGAAGGCAACTGGCCACCCCGACGTGGTAGATCCCGAGGAATCCGCAGCCGGCGAAGGAGATATTCCAGGTAGAGCCCGGCGGGTACATCTCCTCGCCTCCCCGCCACCAGCTAGTCGCACGCCCGGGAGGAGGCGCGTGTGATGGTGGTGGTGGTGGTGGGGAGGGGAGACCACGGCTGGGAACGGGAGAGAGCTCGAACCGAGCAAGGTGTCCGCGGGCAAAGGCGAAGAGGAGGCTCGGAGCAGCTCCCAGAGGCAGCCGCCAGCGGAGTTGCCTGCCCTTCCGGGACTCTTGCTCACCTCACCCTCCGCGCCGGCTTTTTTTTTTTTTTCCCTCCCCCACGGCTCGGTCACCACCCGCCTTTCCCCGGCTCCCTTCGCTCTTCCTCCAATCGCCTTGCGCCTAATCGGCGACTGCTCGCTGAGGAAACGTTATATGAGGTGCGTTGCTGCTTGCGGCGGGGAGGAGGAGGAGGAGGAGGAGCTCGGGGTGGTGACAACCTCCCCTTCCTCAAGCTGGCCAGGGAGCAAACAAACAAGCAGCGCCAGCCCCGGCTAATGGCTGCTGCGTAGGTAAAAACACCACCCAGCCCGGGGCGGAGTCCGGATCCTAGAACTCTGGCAGGAGGAGACGGGGCGAGACAGAGAGTCCTTCGGGGACCCGCCGGTGGGCGGGCACAAGAACGACGCGGGTGGGGTGGATTCTCAGAAAGCCGGGGGCGTTCCGAGCCGGCAGCCAATAACAACCTGTATAACCTCGGAGTCCTGGGGACCCAGATTAAGTTTATTTAAATAGTAAGGGGCGTGCATAAGAGCACAAACGTGCCTACCGTTCCTGTCCTATTGTTTTTCTTTTTCTTCTTCTTATATATATATATATATGCTTATTCCTCCTAATGTTTACTTATATATATGTTTATACACTATATAATCTTTTTTTGTATGATACTTATATAATAAATAAAATGGTACCTTTTGTCTCCTCCCGCTCCTCCCCGGGGCCCTGTTTCCTAACGTTGAACGGCTTCCACTGTTAATGCGCATTGTGACGTCTCTTGCGACGTAGGCGGTGGAAGAGAAAGGGTGCGTGGTCTACGCAGGGGAAAGGCTGGGGTGTTCGCCTTCTTGTTAGGCTTCTGACATTGAATGAAATGGAGCATATTCTCCCCAGTCCTTGTAAAGTAATCTCTGTCTAAATGTTAACCAGAAAGTCCAGTTGCCTCTTGAAAAAAAAAAGTGGGGTGTGTGTGTGTGAAACACCTTTGGGACTAGTTCCCCTAATACTGGGTGAATTCCATTCCCGGTGGTTCTAGAACAGGGGTCTCCAACCTTGGTCCCTTTAAGAGTTGTGGACTTCAACTTCCAGAGTCCCTCAGCCAGCAAAGCAAACCAAGTTTGGAGACCCCTGTTCTAGAAAGCCTGGCCATGAACAATACAGTCAGCAATACAGGTAATCCTCGATTTATGACTGCAATTGAGCCCAAAATTTTGGTTGCTAAGTGAGACATTTGTTAAGTAGGGTAAGTGAGTTGCTAAGTGAGACATTTGTTAAGTAGGGTAAGTGAGTTGCTAAGTGAGACATTTGTTAAGTAGGGTAAGTGAGTTGCTAAGTGAGACATTTGTTAAGTAGGGTAAGTGAGTTGCTAAGTGAGACATTTGTTAAGTAGGGTAAGTGAGTTGCTAAGTGAGACATTTGTTAAGTAGGGTAAGTGAGTTGCTAAGTGAGACATTTGTTAAGTAGGGTAAGTGAGTTGCTAAGTGAGACATTTGTTAAGTAGGGTAAGTGAGTTGCTAAGTGAGACATTTGTTAAGTAGGGTAAGTGAGTTGCTAAGTGAGACATTTGTTAAGTAGGGTAAGTGAGTTGCTAAGTGAGACATTTGTTAAGTAGGGTAAGTGAGTTGCTAAGTGAGACATTTGTTAAGTAGGGTAAGTGAGTTGCTAAGTGAGACATTTGTTAAGTAGGGTAAGTGAGTTGCTAAGTGAGACATTTGTTAAGTAGGGTAAGTGAGTTGCTAAGTGAGACATTTGTTAAGTAGGGTAAGTGAGTTGCTAAGTGAGACATTTGTTAAGTAGGGTAAGTGAGTTGCTAAGTGAGACATTTGTTAAGTAGGGTAAGTGAGTTGCTAAGTGAGACATTTGTTAAGTAGGGTAAGTGAGTTGCTAAGTGAGACATTTGTTAAGTAGGGTAAGTGAGTTGCTAAGTGAGACATTTGTTAAGTAGGGTAAGTGAGTTGCTAAGTGAGACATTTGTTAAGTAGGGTAAGTGAGTTGCTAAGTGAGACATTTGTTAAGAGGGTAGAGCAAGAAGCAATGGGTGGAAACTAATCAAGGAGAGAGGCAACTTAGAACTAAGGAGAAATTTCCTGACAGTTAGAACAATTAATCAGTGGAACAACTTGCCTGCAAAAGTTGTAAATGCTCCAACCCTGGAAATTTTTAAGAAAATATTATATAACCATTTGTCTGAAATGGTGTAGGGTTTCCTGCCTGGGCAGAGGGTTGGACTAGAAGATCTCCAAGGTCCCTTCCAACTCTGTTATTATTCAATGATACTAAAAGTGAGTTTTTGCCCCATTTTATGACCTTCCCCCCCCCCAGTTGTTTTAATGAATCATTACAGTCACTAAGTTAGCAACATAGTTGTTGAGTGAGTCTGGCCTGTCAAATTGATTTTTCCCTGTCAAAAGGTTGCAAAAGGGGATCACATGACCTTGGCACACAGTAACAGTCATAAATATGAACCTGCTGCCAAGCATCTGAATTTTGACCACACGATCATAGGGGATGCAATAAAGGTTGTAAGTGTGAAAAATGGTCAGGTCACTTTTTTCAGTGCCATTGTGATTTTGAACAGTCGCTAAACAAACTGTTGTAGGTCGAGGACTACCTGTATCTGGAGGGTTGCGGCAAGAGGGCCTCCTGGATGAAAGAGTATTAACTGCCTTTGAGCAAAATCAAACCATTTTCCGGTGGATAAGGGCTAATCCCAATTATTCTTACTATGGATCACACTGTGTACATGATGATAAAACTTGCTCCCCAGGAAATAAACACAATAGATTTACAAAGTAGTATAAGATCTTCTAGCACACAGTACATCATGTACTTAACATTGTGACATTGATTACTGGAGGTGGGGGAAGAGCTGTGTTAGTCTGTGCCCACAACACAAACAAAGTCTAATTAAATTCCATAAGCTTGAAGGTACTACCAAACTGAATGTCCCTTTTTCTGACATATTTACTATCATTAATATCCATTTTTGTCAGATAGAAGGACAAGTCTAACTGGATATTCTGGAAGGTGCTTACAACATATCAGTGAAAATAGGTAGGAGAAGGCCAGCTGCTTTATGACTTACTAAGTGATATCTGCATTTTATAGACCAGAAGTTAAATAAGTCATGATTGAAAGCTAAAAACTTCATTTTCCTGGAACTCAGAACAACAAAGCTGATTCAGAATCTGCTAACACACATTTATTTATTTATTTATTTATTTATGATCTTTGCTTAGGAGTGTATTCCTTCGGGAGATAGGGCGGTATATAAATTTGATCAATAAATAAATAAATAAATCATTATAGTTTAGTGAGATATATGAACCACCTATAAAAGTCTCTCAGATTAGCCTGCTTCAAATAATTGTGATGATTAAATTGAAAAGACAATCATGTATACCTGTTGGAGACCCTGTAAAACAGAGGTGTCAAACTTCCATAGTCATGTGACATATCACGACTTTTTTCCCCTTCGCTAAAACAGGTGTGGGTATAATTCTGTTTTAAATTTGTTATTTGTATTTTGTGTTTTAATAGGGCTGTAAACCGTCCTGAGTCCTTCGGGAGAAGGGCGGTATAGAAATTAAATTATAAATAAATAAATAAAATAAATATGGGCAGCACATGACGCACCCAGACCGCAGACTGTGAGTTTGACACCACTGCTGTAAAAGTTCACCTTAATGTATTTTTTTTCCAACTCAAATGTTATTTTAATTTAAGAAAAAAAGAGGCATCTGCTATTTCACTCCAGCATTGGAGTACAAGGTTTAAAAATGGCTCCTTCATCTTCTAGTCCTACAGCCAAATATTGAGACCTGGAATTTGGAATCCAGGAGTTGGGGAATAGCGGGTGGCAAAGGGGCATTATATTTTCCACTTCATTCAGCAATTGAAGAGTGATGCCCTAGGCCAGGGCTGTCAAATTCCTGGCCCACAAGCTGGATGCATCACACACTGGCCATACCCATGCCCAGTTTAGCAAAGAGGGGGGGGTCCTCAATACGTCACGTAACGCCACCATGATGACATGAGTTTGACACCCCTGCCCTAGGCTATTATGAAACCATTTATTTTATTCCTTAAAGGAAGACTAGGTTCTTTTCCTCTGAAAATTGGAAAATAGCCTTTGATTTGTTGAGAAAAGATTATGAAAGATGATGACAGTTTTGTTTTGCTATGTTCTAATCTTCCTTTTTCTGACATTCAGAGAAATGCTTGTCAGAGATGATGTATTTAGAACAAAAATCTTCTATTTGGATGATCCAGAACCTCTCTTGATGGTTTCCCCCACTTATCCTTCCTCAGGGGATTGTTCCTACGCAATCAGAGGGGGTGAAATTGAGATCTATAATTTCCATGTAAGCCTAATCTTTTTTTTTCCTAGAAAAGACTGAAATCCAGGGGGATCTAGCTTTTATTTTATTCCTTGAACATTATGTATGGCTGGAAGAATAACATGGCATAGTTCTTTACGATTGAATTCACTTAGTAAGTTTTTGAGCAATTCCATAGTTAGAATTAAACTAGTTATAAGTGAGTAGTATTGAACTGCAGAAAATTTTCATGACGTTTTGTAAAGTATTTTTGAAACTCCACTGATTTAAAAGTAATTATTCAGCCTTTAGCCATTTCTCCTTATAGTTGGGCCTTAATAAAATTGAAAGATTGGAACTACCATTTTAAAGCAGTGATAGACAATCCACAGACCACACATGGGCCACTAATTCCATGTTTGCATCATTAACCTGCTATCAAAAATACATTGTTGGTAGTCAGGATCCTGCTGGAGGTATTCCAATGTTGGTTCCACAATAAAGCCGCCTTATAGACAATAAATATATTTATGGCTTCCAATATACTCCTGGAATAAATGATGTCTGAAGTGAAGGCAAGTCAATTTTAAGAGTGGGCAGAGGTCCAGCAAAGCACAGGAAGCTTATTTTCTTTTAAAGTAACCTAAGATTTTCTCTCTTTTTGACATGTGATTTTAAAAGGGATCCTCTCTATTTAGCCTGGGTTCTTTCTCTTCCACCACAAGAGAAAGGAATCTACCCTGGCTGGCTTCTACAAGAGAAGAACCTGCCACTCTAGTCCTGCCTGGAATAAGAACCAGTGAATCAGAAGGAGTACCTGTCTTGGAAAATGTAGTGAATTGGGATGATTAAAATATGATGTCTTAGCTACTGGTTTGTAACCTTAAGTTTTATTTTGTTTTATATATATTGTGTGTTTATGCATACAGAGCCTTTTTTCTGACAGGACATTTTCCTATCTCCTTTCCTCATCATCATTTTAATGCTGAACAGGTTCCTTAACTGTTAATATAGATGATAAGTACACATTTCACTAAGGGATGTGGTGGCTCAGTGGCTAAGATGCTGAGCTTGTTGATCGAAAGGTCGGCAGTTCAGCGGTTCGAATCCCTAGTGCCACGTAACGGGGTGAGCTCCTGTTACTTGTCCCAACTTCTGCCAACCTAGCAGTTCGAAAGCACATAAAAAATGCAAGTAGAAAAATAGGGACCACCTTTGGTGGGAAGGTAAGAGCGTTCCGTGCGCCTTTGGCATTGAGTCATGCTGGCCACATGACCATGGAGACGTCTTCGGACAGCGTTGGCTCTTCGGCTTTGAAACAGAGATGAGCACCGCCCCCTAGAGTCAGGAACAACTAGCACGTATGTGCAAGGGGAACCTTTACCTTTACCTTTACATATTTTACTAGTATATAATCCTGCAAGAGAAGTAACCTTAGTTGCCTTGCAGCTCTGACTAGAAATGAGAGATGGAGAATCTTCCTCTTTCTCTACCAAAAGACAAATAGGGAGAAAATTTGGCCCATAGGAAAAATGATCACATCCTGTTAAGAGACACCTTCCTCAATTTTGAGAGACTGCAACAGTAGAGATGGTGGAAGAAGAGTTTAGGGCATTGGTAGTGGACGGGGTGGGATGGAATATCAAATGCAAAACATGCCTGAGATGGTGCATAGTCGCTGTGGATTCATGGTAACATCTCAAATGGAAGAGAAGCAACAATGGGAGACAGTCATGAGAGAGAGCTAGAAGGGTTAACTCTCCACACTCCCACACATGAAAATGCCATCACAATGTCCATCTGATAATAAAGGAACTGACTGAACCAACAACTAGCTCTTTGGAAATGAATGAGCCCTCAAAGTAGCTCCTAAGTTGAGATAAACATTTCTCAACCTAAACCTGTGATGGTGAACCTATGGCACACATGCCACAGCTGGCACGCAGAGCCCTCTCTGTGGGCACGTGAGTCATCGCCTAGCTCATGTCCACTGTGCATGTGTGTGTGCCTCCTGCCAGCCAGCTGATTTTCGGGATATGCAGGGGTGGAGCACATGCGGGGATTGTGCACACATGCATGAGGGGCAGAGGAGTGGCACACGCATTCCAGAAGTGCAGAAACAGGCCTGTTTCCGGCTTCCACAGGGCCTCCAGAGCCCAGGGGAGGCTGTTTTCGCCCTTCCAGAGGCTTGGGGAAAGCCTCCAGAGCCTGGGGAGGGTAAAAAACAGGCCTCCTGGAAGTTCCAGAAATCCAGAAATGGGCCCGTTTCCAGCCTCCGGAGGGCCTACTGAGCACGTTTTCGCCCTCCCAGAGCCTCGAGGAAAGCCTCTGGAGCCCCCCCACTGTGGTGCAGGTTGCTAAAATTTTTGAATCCCATCCCTCGCGCTCATGTGCAGGGGGGCAGGTGCGCGGGCTTGGATTGTGCACGCATGCGTGGGGAGGGTGTATTGCAAGAGAAAAAGGTTAGCCATCACTGACCTAAACGAAGCAGCCGGAGTACTGAATCAGCAGGCATTACAGTAATGAAAATGGATCACAGTTAGTTTGTATCTAGAAAAGACCACAGCTGGTGGAAAATGCTGTATGCCACTTGGATCTCATGAGGCAGCACTGAACGTAAGGGCACTTCCAAATGAACACTTTGTCTTTCTGTGGTATTTTTGGACTAGAGAATTATATATCTGCCCTGGCTCAATACAGATAGGATTCCACAATATTCCATGTTTTGATTTTCATCTGGCCTCTTTCTCCATCCAGAAGAGAGTTCCCCAAGCTTTCTGGCTTTGCAGACCAATGGGGGAAGAGACAAGATGGGATGATTGTGTAAGTGGGCATGCGCACAAGCGCTCATCCGCCACTTCCACAGCCTGGTTCCAAACAGCTCAAGGTCCAGTAATGGGCTGTGGCTAAGGGGTCAGGGACCCCTGTGTTAATGCTTTGGGCAATGTTTCCAGTAAATAAAAGCACTGCCATTGCTTGCTTATGTGAAATTACTACAATATTAAGAACATTTTAATTATGTCAGTTAATTATGATGTTACTTAAGTTATCTAAATTCATATTGCTGTAATCTGATGTTTCAAAAGTACATTGCTTTAAAGCCATTTGAAGAAATAATCTTCTTTTCAACCTCTTTCAAGCCTTCAGAACAGATTTAAGCAGCTAGTTTAGCCAGAGTCAAGATCAGATAATGTTTATTAAAGTATAACGTGGTCTTTTTAGAAATAATTGCTCATAACTGTAAAATATTTTTGTGGCATTTCATCTACACAGTTCTAAACTCTCATATCTTTTAACTTTTAACTGGGAAAAATGGTACATCATAGGGCAAAACATTTTCAAACAAGGTACCTCTAATGGTTAACTTACAGAATACAAGCAAAATTTGGACCCGAATTGGAATTGAAATTCGACAAAATTCAATATGTCATAAAACTTCTCCCGTGGTGAACTTTGGACTGTGCTACACAGTTGAACATAGGCTACTTTCAAAGCAGATAATTTCTGATATCTCTCTGAATTTTTAAGAATTTCCAATACAATAAAAGCTTTGCCATTAAAGGGATTTAATTAGTTAAAGGGATTGAGGAATCTGCTAAGGAAATGTATCTTGAGATGACTACCCAGAAAGTGACCTTTGTTAAAGTCAAATTCTTTGGCCACCTAATGAGAAGGAAGAACTCCCTGGAAAAGAGCCTAATGCTGGGGGAGATTGAGGGCAAAAGAAGGGGATGGCAGAGAATGAGGTGGCTGGAAAGAGTCATTGAAGTCGTGAGTTTAAACGGACTCCAGAGGATGGTAGAGGACACGAAGGTCTGGAGGAATATCCATGGGGTTGCGATGGGTCAGACATGACTTCGCAACTAACAACAAATTTGTTAAAATATGTACTTTTTAAATCTACAGTTCATTTCAATTCAATTAATGACTAAATTTATTCTAAACAGTGTTGTTGCTGGTACACTGGTTATAAATTGACTCCTTTAATCTTTATGATCATTAAGTGATTGGAACGATATCTTAATTTCTCATCCAGTAACTCCAGAATACGTAGCATAGCTTCTTACGCAAAATCACGTTGTGATATTAACTACATTCCAGTTCACTTCAAGATTTCAATCACACTATGGGAAGATAATTGGCAGTCATTGTTGGAACATTATGAATACTTTCTTACACAAGAATATTGTAAACGTAATTGTGGTTGCTTATCTCTTAGTAGCTGCATGAATGGACCTGAGATACAGTAATTTGTATCTCTGAAATAGATTTTAGTAACATTTCTATAGGATGCTCCATCTCAAGTTCTTTTGACCTTTGCAAGGAGGTATCCAATATTATTTTTTTACAATGTGTCAGGAACCAAATAGGTGAAGCCAGGACACACAATAAAAGATTGAACTAAAATTTAAATAAAACTCTATTAAATGGAAGAACTATAGACTTGCACTAGATTTAGTATTTCTATTGAAATACTAAATAAAAAATTAAAATGGTTAATTTGGGCAGAATGTCAACAACCACCCCCACGCCTCGAAGGAGTGAAAAGATTATGCATCCATAATATTGGGGGCAGACTGGCGCATAGCACACAATGTCTTAGACATTTTCTCTTAACCAAATGAACTAAGGATTAAATGTGAACTTACCTGGAGCCTTTAATAAATCTCTGGAACTGAACTCTGATCTTCTACAGCCCAGGCTATTGTTTTATAGCACGAAGACGGAGTTACATTTTTACATCTGTTCTACTGGTATATACATACATTGAAAATTTGCATTTATTTTGGACTGATCCGGGTGTATATAGGCATCCTACAAAAAGCTGTTTTAAAAAGGCAGATGAGATAACTGGTCCAGCTAAAATAATGTTGTGTTCTCCTTCGAACCATGGCTCAATTCCTTTAATATCTTTCAGTCAACAATCACAACCTTGTCCTTTGAGCACTGGATGAGTAGTATTCATCACTGCCCTGTTATTATCATTATTATTATTATTATTACTATTATTATTTTAAAAACACAGATAGTCCTCCATTTACAGCCATTATTTGGACCAGAACTTCAGTTTCTAAGCAATGTGGTGGTGAAGTGACTCACCTGATTTTACAACTTTTTTGCCAAGGTATCCCTATTGACTTTACTCATTGGAAGTCCTGGGAAGGTCACAAATGGCAATCATGATCCCAGGTCACTGCAAACATAACATACTGGTTCCCAAATTCCTGAATTTTGGGGCTGTGAGGTTGGAATTACTTTTTTTTAGCACTGTCGTAATGTCAGTCATTAAACAGAAGAATGTAGGTCAAGCACTTACATTCCTAGGTGTTTTGAGCTGAAAAGTAGGTATTAGTGGCGGTTTATGAACTTGTTTTAGTAACACCAGGCTTTTGCATCAAATGCATTAGAACTACAAACTGGTATAGAGTCTTTTTTATAAGCATCCTCAGGTTGCTGTCTTTTCTAGGGCTGTGTCTGTTAGATATGCTAATTTAAATTCCTGGCTACACGATGGAAAATATAATCTATAGAGAGCATCATCTTCAAGAAAGTTTTAATTTTTCCTGAAGAATCTATGACCAGCATGTTTCTATAGCACACAAGTTGTTTATTGTGTTTTAAAAAAATCTTTATTGTGTATATAACCTTGTATATAACACGGTGCAGTATCTGTACATTAATGAAACTGAACTATGATCATCATGCAGCTGATTAGATTGTACTCAATTTCAATTTCATTTGAAACAGAACACTTAATGAGAGAACTTAAAAACCTCAACAGGATGGGAGTTGACATTACAAGGAAATCCCGGGTCCATAGTCAATTGTGAAGTAGGAAGTGTATAAAAAGCAGCGGAAAACCACTTCCATAGTATTACTCAGAAAGAACATAATTGTATGAAGTTACTATGAAAGAGCTTGATCTGAAGGCAACTCAGTTCTTGTTTAAAGCACAGTATTGGTTAGTTAGGAAGCTGATCCATATTTGGGATGCAGGCAGAAAAGTCTGTCTTAAGACAATATCAACTTATACCATACATAATGGAATATGTACCAGAGCTCCAATGACATCTATTAGTAAGGTAGAATTTTACAAATAGGTTAATTAATCCGTTTGACATAATTTAGTATATAAAAACAGCTCCTTAAAATCATATCATTCTTGTATTATTCTTGAGACGTTTCTTAATGCTGGGAAAAGTAGAAGAATGACCAGCACTAAGGCAAACAGACTTCATTAGACTGCAATGGGTGCACTATTAAAAAGAACTTCGATTTAGTCAGTGGATTATTAAAAGCCGATTACAGGTATTAAAATTAGGTCATTTTCTCTAGAAAGGTGCCCAGTTGAAGATGTACAAATGCAGTTCTAGTGTTAGTGCCTTTTCTCACTGCCAACATTTGTTAAGAAAAGACAGAGTATTCTGCTTAAATGTTTGATGCTTCATTAGGTGTGTAGCTATTCTAGATTTTGTATTCTTATGGAATGTCGTTTACTATCTAATGGGCCCTTTGTCTTGATTAAATCCCAATACATATTTCACTGTATTTCTGAATGGGAACCTCAGGCTTAGATGTAACTACTTTAATAATTATTAAAAATTTGGACTATATCAATTGCATTTAGGCTAATTAAATACAAACATGAGAATCCTTTACAGGAAAAAATGTCCTTATACAATTGTTGAGAAGAAATCTCCAAATTAGATAATTTTTTGGAATAAAATATATTTGCAATTCAGAAAATAATCCCAGAAAACCAGTACCTCACAAAGGAATGCTATAAGTGAAATAAGCTTTGCATGCAGGTTCCTAGAATATTTAGTTACATTAGGAAAAAGGAATTCTGTTTACAACTTAGATATCGTATGCTCAATATTCAACCACAGTAGTTGAATGCACGTAGCACTTAAGTAGCTAATATCTAATTCTCCTTCCTATTTTTCTCCAGAACAATCTTGTGAGATCATATTATATTAGCTCTTACTTTGTTCAAGTTAGCTCCTCCTCTATCCATTTACATTAAGAGTATTAAAACAAGCTGGTAGGATAGCAATGCCAACTTCTGTCGTATGGTCACATAAAGGTGTTTTGGAACTGGCAGCAAACAAGTCTTAAGATCTAGTTCATAAAAGGGAGTAGTTTATCATGGACTGACAGTACTAAGTGTTGGAAGGTCAGCTAGAAGATATTGTATAATTGATATCTCAAACTCCAATTCAAAAATCACAAGTTATAATGTAACTTGGTTCTAGCTTAGTATAGTATATCAAGTGAGCCATGGTGAACCATAATCCATGGTTGAATTCCGAGAACCCAAGTAACTGATGATCTAATGCAAGAAACTAGTATAGTAGTTTTGTAGTATATAAATGCAAGGTAATTATGTTATAAATTAGCAAAGATAAGGGTTTAATTTTTACTAGAAAGCATTTTTTAAGTTTTAAAATGATCATAATCTTTAAAAAGTGACAAAATATTCAAAACTCATCATAATGAATACACAACAATATTCTGGTTCTTTTGGGCAGGTCCAACTTTTGAAGCAGTATTGACTAAGCTTATAAATTAACAAAATAATGCAAAATCTTTGAAAAATATTTATTACAGACTAATTCTTATTTTTAGTCAAATAATCCAAAACCCATATCATCATCAGATTCTTCAGACTCCTCTTTCTTTTCCTCTTTCTTTTCTTCTGCTGAAAAGACAAGTAGATAAAATCAATTAACTAAGAATTTTAAATGCTACAAATGTACAGGTTTATTCTAAGTAAAGTTCCCTTCAAAGTAAGACATTAGGGATAAGCAATAATTAAGATTTTAAAAAATGTACCAAGCTAAAAGATCGATTTGCTGACAGGATTAAGCTCAACCCCAGAATGTATTATATATAAATTCATCTGCTTTTTACAATCATGCACCATTAAAGGAATAATAGAAATGGCTGGATATCTACAATATAATTTCAAAATGAAGTATAATTAGAAGTGAACAACTTAAACTGCTGAAATATTTCATTTTATACAATTGCTGATAGAAAAGTTTTTCAGAAATTAGCATGTTCCTTTTTATATAGAACTATTCATGTTTGTCTTTAAATGCAACAAGGGCGTTTAACAGGCTGGATAGGTAACAGGCTGTTTTATGCTCTGTAAACTTCAAAAAAACTTATTTGTAGAAGAGAAGTTCCGCTTGAAGTTTACCCACCCAAAACATTTGTTTTCATGATAAATTATACTTACCAGCAGCTGGTGCAGGTCCTCCAGCTGGAGCAGCAGACCCGCCTGAGGAAACTGCTACAGCCCCACCAGCTGGCATGCTAGCAAGCTTGCTGTTACCTAGAGGAGAACAAACCAGAAAGATGACATATTGCATGTAAAACTTGCCAGGCAAAAGTGAAACTAACATCTGAAGACAATGAGCTGCAAAACAATTAAATTTACTGCACTTCTACCACTCCTTCCTCAGCTTGATTCCATATTCCCCTCCCTCGTGCTCCCTCAGCTTATTTATGACAATGATGGAAAGTGAACAATGAACTTTGCAACTGATAGGTTAGTCAGCATCCTTGTGGCTTATCAGACCTAGACTAGTAGTAGATAAGTTTTTCTCTGCTTAGAGAAAGCTTAGAACTGCCAGAGTTCCAAGGAATTGCAGAAGTAACATGATGGATGGGCCCCTGAGATACAAAGATTTCCTACAGATTTATGCCAATAGTTCTAGGGATGTTTGAAATACAGTATTTCCCTTGCGAGCAATGAAATGATTTTGGCTTTCAGAAGGACAAGGGCAAACTGCCTATTCTCTACTTCTAGGAATACATATCTAAAGTGTTCCATAATGTTTTCAGGCCCCAAAAGTAAACATGTTTTATTAAAAAGAATACAGTTTAGATATAATTAAACACTTACTCAGATCAGATAGAGCAAAACATTAAGTATTAATCACTCTAACAGTGTGTTGTATTAGTTTTCCTAAAGACAAACCTAAATGTACTGATATAATCAGGTGGCTGCTGACACAGCAATTACTTTATTATGCTGTTGTTTCATTCAGTATAATCAATGCTGTAAGATATTCCGACCATACTACATGTATTTCAGCTTTGCAATGAGAATAGAGACCAAGTCAAATTTTACAGGAAGTACAGGATGTCAACCATGCAAACATCCAAGGACGTAATTCCATGCAGAAAGGTTATTTTAAAAAAGGACAGATAATGCTGCTTAAGTGGGCAGAATCTTTAAGTAGAAGAGAAAGTTAGAGACAAGGACATAATCTATTAACACCATACCCCCTGGATTCAGATGACTCTGATTTGCCAGCCTTTCATACAGCATTAAAGGCCTGGCTGTGCACTGAGCTTCAAGAATAGGAGTATGAATTCTGAATAGGATGGAAAAATAATTGGGGAAGGAACAAATTTATTTTGGATGTTTTCTAATTGTTTTTAAAATGTTCTTATTGCTTTAACTGTATATTTTTTTAATTTTAAGTTTCCCAGAGTCATTGATTGAGTTCAGCCGCTATAGAAATGGAATAATTTAAAAAGGTCATAATTAGAGCATAGAAGGCTGAATCAAAACATTGAAAGAAGACTGTGTTGAATATAGGGTATGTGTATTAGCAAAACCCTTTCCATTTAAGTGAGAAGTTAAAAAAAAGGATATCAAATGCTCAAATGGGTAATGTGAAGAATACCATGAAAACCTAAGGATCCCCAGAGATGGGATGGAGATTTTGTCCTCAATAAATATTTTCAACAAACAATAAAGACAAGCTAAGAACAAGTTCACTATGAAGGACACACATTTCAAAATAGCAGAATACATTTTCAGGGATGTGCAGAAACTAGGCTACAAGGCAGAAGTAATTTCCCTAGTGGCTACAACTTTGACAAAATAAGTCAGCTGCAGGTGCCCAGAAGAACATTGCATAACAGAAAGTACTGAGATCTAATTTTATTTTTGCTACTTGTTTTTAGCAATGGATGGATGGATGAACTTAAGAATAAGGACATGTGAGGAAAGCCTCTGGGAAATAAGGTTCGTTTAACTGTAAAAAAGAAACTAAAGGAACTGGAAATGAACAGCACGTTTCAAAAATCTGAAATCAGAAAACAGTGTTGGGATGCAGTTGCAAAAAGCAAAATTTATCAAGGAGCATGGAGAAAAACATGGTGTTTAAAATGTAACTGCAGTATAAAATCAAAAATGCACAAGATACTATTAAAATTAAATACATACTCCAGATGATAAAACAGAGAAGAAATAACAACAAGAGATGGCATCTCACAAAATGAACTAACAGAGATGAAAGGAATAATAAATTGATGCTTTGAAAGCTTCAAATCTTTTATGTGAAAGTTATTAGGCCTAGAGTAGGGTAAAGTCAATAACAGAACACAGGCCTTTGTATAGCGGAGGATGCTGAATAAATTTTCCTTTGAATAGCTTGCATTCCAATAATTAACCATTAGTTTCATTTTTAAAATAGTAATCTGTTGAGAACATCCTCTATATAAACAGTTCAGCATGTCTGTTTTTAAGAGGGTTCCTCTAAGTTAATGTAGTCCACCAGCGAAGCCCATCAGGTAACAATATAAGCCTGTGAGAATTAGGATGGACCCATTTCATGTATGATACATAAATAGAATGCAATTGTCCCCCTTTGTAACATGCATGCCCTGAAAATGCTCTGGGGCCTATTTTGATTGCAGAATCCCAACCAAGGACTACACACCCCTCCTCCTGAACACTGCAGACACAAGGAAATTATGCTAGTGGTTTTACAGGATTTCCTCGTGTTGGTTTTACCCATGCCTTATTCCTTCTCATGGAGAAATCAGAGGATATAAGCAGCCAAAATGATTTTTATAAACATTAATACCAGGATCAGCTAATTTTCCTAAATCTACCTATCCACTCAAGGGAAAGGGACATGGTGTATGAAATCAATAACAGCTCATTTTATCAATGATTCTACAAAACCAGTAGAATCATTTGTCCTTTCCCCCTCAGTCGGGGGGGAAAGGACAAATGATTTGTCCTTTCAAAAGGGAGATGTGCATTAGTTGAATCACTTTTCTTGATGTCAAATAACATGTCATAGAGGATGTTGATTTCCTATTTTCAGGCAGAGAAAATGAATGACATTGGGTAAAGCTTAACAAGGTGATTCACCCTTTGATGTCATTCACTCTGACAAACATACTTTAAATACAGGGAGTCATCAGTTCATTTAGTTTGAAGTTACATCACTGAAAAAAAGTGATTTATGACCATTTTAACATTCCTGTGGTCACATGATCAAAATTGAGAGAGTTGGCAACTGACATTTATGATGGTTGCAAGTGATCATGTGATCACTTTTTACAACCTTGTAACAAGCGAAGTCAATGAGGAAGTCTCATTCACTTAACAACCATGCTACTAACTTAGCAACTGCAGTGATTCACTTAACAACTCTGCCAAGAAAGGCTGCAACATGGGACAAAGCTCACTTAATTGTCTTGCTTAGTAACAGAAAGTTTGGGATCAACTGTGTCTGTAAGTCAAGGACCATCTGTAAATACATGTAATATTCAAGCTAAATACAGTTAAATATTGAAATGATTCCTCTTTTAAAGGACCTTTGGCTAGTTTATTTCTAAAATTAATCTCCATCAATATATTTTGCACTACAGGTAGTCCTCAATTTACAACCACAACTGAGTCCAAATTTATGTTGCTAAGTGAGAAGTTTAACTGAGTTTTGCCCCATTTTACAACTTCTCTTGCCACATTTGTTAAGTGAATCACTGTAGTTGTTAAATTAGTAACATGTAAGTGAATCTGGTTTCCCCATTGACTTTACTTGATAGCAAAGATGATCCCGGGTCATTGCAACTGTCATAAATGTGAGTCAGTTGTCAAGTATCCAAATGTAAATCACATGACTATGGGGATGTTGCAATGGTCATAAGTTTGAAATAAGTTACTTTTTTCAGTACCGCTGTAATTCTGAACAGTCACTAAGTGAACTGTTGTAACTTGAGGACTACCTGTATATGCTCCAAGCTGGACTGTGGACACCCAGTTTTGATTCTCTAAATGAGCTGGAAATTCACTGGATGATTTGATGCCAATCACTATTTCTTATGTTTTGCAGAGATGTCTTCGGAAGAGTAAACAACAGAAGAAACACAATATAGAAACATAATAAATCATCTCACCTTGGGCAATGACATCTTCAATATTTTTCCCATTTAACTCACTAATTACCTGTAGAAAATAAAATTACAGAGTTAATTTAACAGCTAAGCAGCTAATGTGATGCAGTAGTGAAGGTGCTGGCCTAGAAATCAGAAGATCTAGGACTGCCTTAGAAATAAAAACTGACCGGATGACTTTGGACTAGTCATTCTTTCTTAACCCAGTCTACCTCAGAGGGTTGTATTGTGGGAAAATAGGAGGCAGAGGAATTAGATATATTTATTGCATTATATATATATTTAAAAGGTGGCATAATAAACATGGTGCTGTTGCATCTGTGCTCTTCAAATTTTTTTGACTATCTCCTGTTAGGGTGGGAACAATCACTTAAGTTACTTGTACATATTGCAGAACAATAATTTGCAAATTCCCAATATTAAACTCTATAAAGTAGATTACAAATACAATCACTATAAAGGAGGATAACTCACAATAGTTACCAAAATAACCAACAGGTTCCATCCACTGTTTCTTCTTTATCAAAGCTATCTCTACAGAACTATATTGTGTTTGTCTGAATCTAAACATTAAATATTATCACTCCCTGCAATCTCCTCAAAGCAAGAAATATCTGTTACTCTTGGCTATCTAAACTACATTCCATAATAATAGTGTTTCATTAAATAATTCATTGCTACTTCAAAGATGAGCATTCATCAGCAAGAGGTGTTGAAACTAGCATATATAAGAAAAATGCTAATATATATGAATCAAAAAATCATATCCTATACAAAATCATGCACATATTTCCAAAAGTTTTAAAAGCCTTCTGACCTTCAGTTTGGCAACTTCCAATAAACAAAAACAAGTGGGGGGGGGGGGAGAACACCTAGAAAGTTCAGTGTACAATCTACCCTGGAAATATTACAGCCCACATGTAAACAGACTGTAGTTTTAAAACAAATTTTTAACTATAACCAATGCTTTTTTCTGGAATTTAAAAAAAATTAAATTGATATTACAATTTAAGAGGCTGAGCAATATATCATGGATAATACTTCCTCAATAGCTACAACTGGAATCGCTGATAAACAAAACATCATGTGATAGAGGTATCTCACTTCCCATTTGGTTGTTATGTAGGTCACTCTGGGTCATTGAGACATATGATTTGCAATCTTACTGCCAACTTTGCCACTGATTTTGCTTGTTGGACAATAGTTGTAGAACATGTGGGGGATGCTACAATGGTTATAAACATGAGGACTGATTGTAGTTACTTTTTCACCACCCTTGTAACCTCAAATAGTTGCTAAACAGGGTTGCTGGCAAGTGAAAACTATCTTATTCAATTAAACATTCCAATTTAATGGACAGTAACAACTTAGCCTGAGCACTTTGAAGCAGAGTAACAGCAAGATGAATATGGCTCCTTTCATTGGCTTATGAATCAAGGCAGCAAAGGAAAGTGTCTTAGTTGCAAATCTATTTTTACATGATATAATCAGTTGGAAAAATAGATAAGAATTATTGAATAAAAAATCTACAGTTTACTAATTAAAACTTTGAGCAAATTGTTTACATTTAATATTTGTATAAATACAAATTAAAAAATAATTGGTCTTTAATGTGTCAACCTGGGAGCAGCTGCACTGTGCCACAATAACCTTATCATTTCCCTTGGATGCATTATGCAATATTGAAACTGTACTTAACCTTAAAGTACTTTGGCAGGACTTTTTAGTAATAGCCCCCATGTACTGCAACAAGCTCCCTCTTGGGTCACATTTGGCAGCATCCTTCCAAGCATATTCTGTAAGATTTACCATCATCCCATTCTAATGTTCCTTTGAATTTGGGTAATAGTGGATAGCCACCAGACTATAATACATATATTGGACATTTTATATTTATTCAGTCTTTTACTCTGCTTTGTTTTTATAACTCAACTGATGAGTCTCAACTGATGGTGAATACTGCAAATAAATTAACTAATTCCAATGATCACCTTTTAGTAATATGAAAGCACAATCCTAAACTATATATAAATTTTAAAACAGAAATTAAAGTATTTTTATATAACAAGGCATAGAGGAAATTTAAATCACCCCACTTTAATTAAGATTTAAATGAACTTATAGGATACTACAGAAGCAGCTATCACTGGCTGTGTAGAGGACTTAAGCTTTTTATCTTAGGAATTTAGGAAAAGGAAAGTTTTCACTGTGCTGAGTAACAAAACCAGCCCCATCTTGTTTCATGAAGGGACAGTTATTGTTACTGGGACTGGAGAAGGCATTTGCAATTTACAGGGTTTAGAGGAAAAAGTCCTCAACCTAACAGATTTCAACAAATAAAAGCTGTTTTTTCAGGCAGTAACAATATTGCATTTGTTCATCTATAGCCTTTCCTGCTCAAATAAAAAATATTTCACAATGATGGTTAATAAAAACACAAATCTGTCACTAAGTCGCAAACTGATTTATAAACTATAATTACCTCAACACAGTAAACTAAGCCAATCAAACTATGTTATCACTATGTACTATGACAGCTCAGTCTTCTAATGATTTTGCAATACATTATAATGAATCAAACCTAGCTTAATACAGTATATGAATGTTGGATTCAGGCGAAATCATATTTAAGGCTACTGAAATCAATATGAACAGCTAATTATGAGTAATTTAGGTGCAACTGATTTCAGCAGTTGAAAGCTGGAAATAGCTTTAACTGAACTCAAAGGAATTTATTTCTCAATAAGCATTAAAAACTACCCTATATCCAAGCACCTGATCTGAATAGGCTATCTAAGCTTTCTTTTTGCTTTTGCTCAGGTAGCTACAATTCCAGTAAAAGGAAATTAGGTCTAATATTTCATTCCAAGACTCAGGAAGACATTTAATCCACTGCAACAATACACACAGCATTATAGTTAAATTACTCCAAATCACTAGTTCTGAATCGTGGAAGTCAGTTATACTGTGATGGCTTCAAGAGGTCTCTATAGAAAACAAGAGATGTTGTAAACCTTCATGTTTACATGAAATACAAAATAGGTGTTTCATATGTGTCTCTGAATGATGACCAAGGAAAACAGGAATAATACATGTATTATTTATCTATTCTCACCTTATTCACACGTTCATCGTCTGTCTCAATGCCTACACTATCAAGAATTTTCTTCAAATCTTTTGAACTTGGAGATTCATTGCCACCAAGGACAGCAAGAAGGTAAGCTGCAACGTAACGCATTCTGTGAAGAAAAAAGCAAACATTTGTGTATTTGAACAGCAACATATATTTCTTAAATCTAGGACAAAGACTATACTGACACAATTTCCTGAAGAACATATATACCACTCATAATTTTGATTGTACTCATACTGAAAATCCAATCTTAGTCACTTCGCATGAAGTGTGTATGATCTAAGCTAACCTTTCCAATTCAGTCTCCTCTACGCATGGATATTAAAAATTAAAGATTGGGAATATTATGCAGTAAACATCCAACATCCGAGAAGCATAGCATGTATTTTGTTAATTCTGACGTTACTTTTTATTTTTAAAGAATCACATAACAGGTATTTAAAATATTGAAGTTAGAAAACCACTGCTCATTATTAATATAAAAAAACTAGCATCTTCCCAGGTATAAAATAAAAATTGAGAATGTAAGTTCAAAGGAAGATTGGAAAAGGCAGTACTGATCTGTATTGTCTATCCCTATGCTAAGGATAGTACAAATTATACTCATCCACATTTAAAAACTAGCAGCTTGAAAACGTTTTTCTAGATACAGTATTTGAATCAGATTAAACTCTGTAAAGCTTTTAAAGAGGAGGTTCTATTTTTCAAAGTATTTTTGGGCAACTGTCTCTCTTCCCCAAAGAGGAGAAAGTACACATCCTGATGGGCCAAACACAGCCTTAAAACAAGCTTTCCTTCAGATACTGTTCCCACTTTTTAGAATTCTACAGGCATTTTGCTTTAACTTGTTTTTCCAAAAGTCCGTGTTTTAATATCCCATTTTTGGGTATCGTATAAATCCAGTGTCTTAATCCAAGCCCTCTTTCTTTGTACTGTATTTTATTATTTTTATTTCATAGACCGCCGTGATTATGCCATCCGGTTCCTCACGCCAATTCGAGAAGCACATGGCCGCCATGTCAACCCCCCCCCGCTACCTAGGCCCAAGCTACTCGGCCTTTCTCCCGCAGATATATTCTCCCTCAGCGGAACGAAGCCTGAACCCCCCACATGTCTTGTGAGCACACCACGGCCACCGAGAGACCGGCTTCCAGTCCGCCATTACTTACTTCCCCACTTTGTCGGCGCAACGGCCAGGCCTCACACCGCCCGCTCCCTAACACTGCTACAGCCAAAAAGAAAGGGCGGAGCCTACAGAGTAAGGTTCTGCCCAGCGCCGGAACAATCTGCTCTCACATTGGGCGCAAAAAACAACCAATCCGAGATCACGTAGCTAACGTGAAGCGTCGAAGGCGTTCCGCCAATAGAAACGCGAGTTTTCAAACGGCGATAACGGCGCCTGAATGGGCGGGGTTTTTATAGTAGTCCCCGAGCTAGTAGGCGGGGCCTCCTGATGAGAAGCTTTATATACTTTGAACTGATGGAAATGAAATACTTGAATGTCGCTAACCTGGAATGATCCGAATCCTAAACCTATTAACTTGATCATTGCTTAGCTTCTGTTATTAATAGGGTACGATATGTCCTGAATTACAGGCAGCATATTTTTAAAAATGTCAGCTGCTTATGTAGGGAAAGTGGAAGAAGGCCTTCCTGTTGTATCAGGTTTGATCGACCCACTTTTTGTCTTAAGACAGGAAGAAGCTTATGGTTCTGTTAACTTTTGTTTTGTTAAAATTTTGGGTATATCAGAGCAGTCAACCAGATACGTTCAGAAACTGGCAATGTTCAGTGGCAAAGAAACACAAAATTCCAGAAAAGTGTAAGAGGCATTTTTTTCCCCTACAGGATATTGACATCCACAGTCTAACTGCCCTGATTTGGAAAAATATGCAAGAAGTTCGGTTTTTACTTTTAAATATAGGGTAACATTGAACAAAAAAAAAACCCCTCCATATCGTTTTGTGACTTATTTTCAACAACGATCAGACTTCCTGGTTGTGAGAAAATGGTTTTAGTCAAAAAGTTCAGCGTTTATTTGTATTAGATTAAAGAGTGTGTGGTTGTAGTGAGTTTCTTCTTTATGTTTGATTATTTTTGTTCTTTAAAGTGTCCAGCATCGTTAGGATTCAGTTTAATAACAATAAATCTGAAATCCTCTCTGACACACAAATCGCAGCATAATTAACTCGTCATTGCTGAGCCTAGAAAAGCAAAGGTATCAATTCTCACACCAGCTAAATTTTATTGGCAAAAAGCAGATGATCATAGAATTCACTTAACCAGATCCTTGGCATGCAAAGTTAACGGCTTCCTTCCTCTTTTCATTAAACGCAGTAACTCTTAGCTTGCCAGGGTGAGAAGACTTGTGAATGCAGGGAAGGAACGGGAGCAGCTCTTCGTTTAACAAAAAAAGTCCCGGGTCTTGAGAAAAAAAATGAGGCTTCTGTCTGCAGCGATGTGCAAACGTCAGACAATCGTCCGCAACGGTTCCGCATCCACACCACGCCTATTTTCCTCCGTAAAAGTAGCGTGGCTTCTTTTTAAGCAACAGCGGGACGAAATGACTTCAAAAGAACCGCAAAATGACCTTGCAGGGTAAGATTTTTTTTTTTTTTTGCCAGTGAGAATTGAGGAATGGGATTGTTCAATCGGAGGGACTGCTAATCCGAATGGAAATTTCTGCTAAAGCCTCTCTTCTCTATAAGGGAGTGGACCTAAGAGGACGTCCTTCACCATGCTTCTTTTTCCGGGCAACTTTTCTGCTTGCTTCCTGCAAACTTCCTCCAAAGTTGCTGGGTTGTTTTTGGTTTTTTTTTACCCTGCCTCCTCAGAACGTTATGACAAAATAAATTAATAAAATCTCGTTGCTTCGCCTTAAGGTAAAACAAATCAAAAACATAAACATGAATTTATGCCAGGCACCATACCTGCCAGCAATTCTCAACACCAGAGCCCATTCTAGAACCAACCAAAATGCTCATGCTAGCAGCTCTTGCGGTTATGATTTCCTCCCCCCCCCTCGCAAAGTTGCATTTTACAAGAGCAAAAAGGTATTTCAGAGATGTATGCGGATAACACTAAATGATTGAATCTAAGAGTCGGAACCCTTCTAAAGACCCGGAGAAAGTATTCACCATGCCTCCCGGTCTTTGCTTCTTCTGCCCACTGTGTTGCCTTTCACCCCTTCTATTAACCTCTTTGGAGGATCTCACCAAGGGAAAGTTGTCTTTAGACCCTTTCAGCTTTGACTCTGATCCTAGATAGATTGTGTTTCCCTGAACTCCCAACTTCCTGATGCTGGCCTGTTCTTGGTATTCCCAGTGAGTCTGAGGGCGTTGAGAAAGGATGTCAAAATAAAATATTTAGTTAAGCAAACCTTATAATGAATAAGCAAGAACTTGTAAAAGGGGTCTTGGATTTTGTTGTTTTGTTGTTCCTTCAATGAAGTTTTGACTCCTGGCAACTGCCTGGAGAAGTCCCTGGAGCTTTCTTGGCAAGATTTTTCAGAAATGGCTTACCATTACCTGCTTTCTAGAGCTTAGAGAGAGTGACTGGCCCAAGATTACCCAGCTCTCTTTGTGGCTAAAATAGGACTATAACCAGTGATGGGATTCAGCCAGTTCGCACCACTTCGGGAGAACCGGTTGTTAACTTTCTGAACAGTTTGGCAAACTGGTTGTTGGAAGAAATCATTAGGGCAGAGAACCGGTTGTTAAATTACTTGAATCTCACCACTGACTATAACTCACAATCTCATGGTGTCTACGTTGGTACACTAAACTGGCTGTTCTAGATTAGACATACTAACTTGAAGTTCATTAATAAATGAGGCTTTGAGGCTTTTCTTCTTAACATTTTCCACAACAGTTTAATGAAAAAAGAAACTAATGCTTGGCAAAGGAAATAATAAATCATATACAAAAGGAATTGGGGCTTTAGTAATGTGCAAACTTGAGACGCATCAATAAACTAAAACTTGTTCAGTAAATATACATTATATTACAGGTAGTCCTTGACTTACAATCATTCATTTAATGACCCTTGAAAGTTACAATGGCACTGAAAAAAGTAACTTGTGATCTGTCCAACACTTCCGACATGGCAACAGCCCCATGGTCACGTGATCAAAATTCCCAGTGCTTGGCAGCCAGCATGTACATACAAAGTTGCAGCATCCAAAACCATATAATTATCCATTCTGACCTTCCCAGCCAGCTTCCAATAAACAACCAATGAGGAAGTTGAATTCTCTTAACAACCACATTATTCGCTTAACTACAATGATTTGCTTAATGATTGTGGCAAAAAAGATAAAATTGGTCACAACTTGTTTTACAACAACTTTGCTTAGCAAAAGAAATTCTTGTCCCAGTTGTGATCAAAAGTCAAGGGCTATCTGTATATGCCTTCTTTTTTTTTTCATTCCTAGCATTTTCACACAAGGTCTGGTTCTACTGTTTTAGGATCAGCCTAGCATTGATCCATTGGTTACAACAGGAATTGACCAACCAGCTTATTGTCTGAGCATGACATCATGGCCCGAGAGAGAGCGACTAGCTCAAAGACACCCAACAAGCTTACATGGTAAGACAGTATGGCTAGTATAAGACAGTCTCCTGGTTTCTAGCCCGGTGCTTTAACCACTAGACCAAACTGGCTCTATAGTATGCAATATAATGTGCAAAATAATGTAATTGTATTAATTTGCTGGATTCATCCTGGCACAGTTTCATGACAAAATGATTCTTTGTTCTAAAATACAAGAGAAATGTGATAAAAGACAGCAGTGTTGCCATATGCTTCATAACTGGGATAGAAATCATGCTAATAAGAGAAAAACTGCACCTAATATTTTTTAATGTATTTCTTCTAGCTAATTGCCCTATCAGTTCCTCATCTGTTCAAGAAGATTATTTATACAAGATTTGGCTGTGTGACTTTATTAGGGAGACATTACTTAAAGCACTGGAAGCTTGAAATTTCCAATAATTTCTTGCCCACAAAAAATTCCTTATTTTTAGCGTAAAGGCAATTATCACTTGAAAATGTGTGCTTGAATAAAAGGATGCCTGGAAGACAGGACTCGTCAGTGACATCTTGCTCAGGTGCAATTTCTGTGGCTTTCTTCACCAGACTAATTGTGCAGTTCTATAATTTCCTAAACTGTTTTCATGTTCTTCCCATCTCTTCTCCCCAGAGGCTGCCTCATTCTTCCATCTTTAATGATTTGTAGTACCATTGGCAAGTCAGAACATGCATAGCCCATGGTGATATAAAATGAGAAGATGACAGGACTGCCAGAGCCCGGGTACCCTCCAGGGGAGGGCACGTTGGAGACTGAGGCATTTTCTATTTCCTATTTGGCTGGCAACCGATTGAACCTGGATGTCTATCCTGAGAGCTGCCGCTTGTTCTTCAAGCTGCTGGAGAGCAGGAGAGAAGAAGTAGAGCAGGTGGAGTTCTTGAGGCTGAACTGCAATGAGGACCTTATCACTTCCACCCTGAGCAGCCTTCCTGCTTTGAGGGGCTTGAAATCTCTTGTGCTCAAAGGTAACTGCATGTTTATATGGCCACTTTGTTCAGCTGCCTGCGGGCCCTTTCACAGTTTCTTCTTCTGTGATGATGGTTTGGTTCATTTTCTTGTATCTTCTAGGAATGGTCTTGGACCAGTTTCCTTCACAGTTATGTGGCAGGAGGCATCTACCTTTACAGATGTTTTTTCATGCTCCTTAAAAGGGGCTTACTTGCAAATAATGATGGGAAAGCTTGGAGCCTTAGCATTCTTAAATGGGGAAAAAACCCACAATTTTGTGCAATTTGTTTTTTTTTGACTGGCATGGATTACCATTGCAATGATGGAGGGTTCTGTGATACAAGGTTGCAATTTGTGATAACATTCCTGTCAAATACAGATGTTTTCACAACTGAGAGCATGCAAAAATACAAAATCGGTGGAGCCGATTCCTCTGATTTCTGTCCTCCCAAAGTTTATATGAATCTTGATTTCACAATCAAGCAGCATAGTCAGCTCATTATAACAGTTATGTAAAATTTCTGAACTGTTATGGAAGACATATTTTTTCTCATCCTTCATCATTTTACAGCTTTCATTGCATAAAACCAGCAATATTTTTATAATGTTGTTCAGCAGGTGGAGGAGTATATATGTTTGTAAAAGCACATTGGATGATGTTTGATGCTGTTCTTTAAGCACAATGTATCTTACTTAATTCCCCTCCCCCTTTCATTTGTGCAGAGGAGATTTCAATATTTAATTAAGTCTGGAATCTTTATCTTATTTTCCCTAAAGTAAAACTGTGGCAATCATTAGATCTTAATTCTGAATGTATATTCAGAGAACTACACTCTTATTTCTGCATGGATTATATACAAGTTAAATCTTCAAATGGAGCATCCTATTAAAGTCAGTGTCATACAACTCAGTCATATATGAATGTGAGCCTAATATTTTTGCCTGTTATGCTAAAGCAAATATAGTTGTTATTAATATACGTATAAATAGTGAATTAATGCTGAATATAAATCAAATAACTCCCTCTTCTCAGTTGCAGTTTACCAGTTTAATAATTTGTATCATTAGAGAGCTATTCAAGAGTTAGTGGATCAAGAGGGCCAAACAATGAGGGCCAAACAATGGTTGTGTGTGAATTTAACCATCTCTGTCTTGGTCTTTTTATTACCACTATACCCTGAAAGAAGCAGGAGAACCTCGCCAAACATTCACTCACTACAGTTGTATCATATTGTTGTATGTTTCAAAGTTCTTTAGCTTCCTGTTCATTCCTTAAATATTGCAAATTATTTCAAGTAAACACCATGTCTATCAGTGGTGGGTTTCCATTTTTTTTACTACCGGTTCTGTGGTGTGGCTTGGTGGGCATGGGAGGGGCAAGGATACTGTAAAATCTCCATTCCTCCCCAATCCAGGGGGGGAAGATTACTGCAAAATCCCCATTTCATCCCAATCAGCTGGGACTCAGGAGGCAGAGAATAGATGGGGGCAGGGCCAGACAGAATTTTTACTACTGATTCTCTCAACTACTCTAAATTTCTGCTACCGGTTCTCCAGAACTGGTTAGAACCTGCTGAAACCCACCTCTGATGTCTATATGAAGTTGCCGTGGTGCAAACCTCTTCTTTGTTTTGCTTGCTTTCAGGTGGACACTCCAGAGATGGCATTGGTGCGTATCAGAAAGGATTGCTAACATCTTTGCCACAAGAGTTTGGGCAGCTACAATGCCTTGCTCATCTAGATCTCAGCTTCAACAGCTTCACCATTTTACCTCCCTGCATTACTAAGCTGGTCGGCCTCAGTTTTCTCTCAGTCAACTACAACAATTTGCAGAGGCTGCCTGAGGACTTTGGCCAGCTTGCCAAGCTGACTTTTTTCTCTGCCATGAAGAACCAGCTCAAAGGTTTGCCACAGAGCATCGGGGGGCTGGCAGCATTGCAGACACTGAACCTCTCTGAAAATGCACTGGAATCACTCCCTGAAGAGATTGGGAACTTGCACAACTGCACTGAACTTGATCTCTCTGGAAATGAATTAACAGGAATACCCAGTTCTCTTGGTAAGCTGTTCACAAATTAAAGAAAAGGATATGGATTCCCTATTCCACTTCCTGGGGGGAAAAAGTGCCCCAGGTTATCAAAAAACACCGACTGAGGAGGCTGAGAAGCTTCATCTTGTAGGCAGAAAGCTGGGATTAAAATAATAATAAAAATAATCCATTTATAGCATCTTTGCAACCAACTATAACCCTGAATATATAACAGGCTAAACCTGATTTCCTTTGTACCCTTATTAATTAGATGTTCTTTGTATGGGTATATATCCATTTTGGTCTACGGGCATAGTTCTTCATACCATTAAAGGAGAATATTTGTACCTCAGGGTTGAAATGAGGGGTCCTTGGTGCTCTCTAAACTTACTTGTTTTCTTGCAGGCGTTTCATTATCCAAACTAGCTAACATAATCAGTGCTGCTGATGTTACCTAGTTTGGGTAATGAAACGTCTGCAAGAAAACAAGCAAGCTCTCTTTCTAATTGGTGTGCCAGTGTGAATGTACTGTAAGGCTAAGAAATCAAGTATGCAGTGGTTAGTTGGTTGTTTTGTTTGTATAACAACGAGATTGGGATGGATTGATATAAGACCCTTGGTGTTTTCTAAAGGGATTTGTAATTTGTAGAGGTTAAGAGAGGTATTATTTGGTTTTACCATGGCTAGGTTTTCTTTCAATTTTTAATCTGCGTTGTGATCTGCAGCCAATTTACAGTCTCTGCAGCAGCTGCATCTTCACAGCAATCTTTTGACAACTGTTCCTGCCTCCCTTGCCTGCCTGCCTCACTTGTCCAGACTTGATCTGCAGAATAATAGGCTTCGAAGCATCCCTCCGGAGATCCAGAGTTTTCCTTTTGTGCATCTAAGGGGCAATCCTCTAGGAGAACTGGAGGTGCCTCTGCAGTCAGGTAATTGCTTTTTTCTGCTTGATTTGCCTACTGAACAGCTGTTCTCCAGCACTCTCGTCTCATCCTGGGGAGGTGCCATCTGATCAACTATTTTGGATGGCACAGAATTTTGTTGTTGTTGTTGTTGTTGTTGTTGTTAAATGCAGTTCCCAAACTGAAGACATGGTCATTCTTGATACAAAATATACACCGGTACTAAGAAAACATAACTGGAAAAAAATCACCTCAAGTTCTTGTTGGTATTAGTTATTTGTTCTGTTTGTTTTCCAGCTGCCCAGCCAAAACAACTGTTTGGAAGATATACAGCACTTAAAATAAAACTAACTATAATCTGTAATTCCTTTAAACAGAAAAATTAAAAAACGAGAAAGTGTTCCAATTTTAAGAAATGGAAAACAACCCCAATGCAAGCTGAAAATTAAACACCCTATAGCTGAAAGGCAACAGAATTTGTTTTCACAAGGCTAAATAACTCTGGTGAAGCCACAATACATGAAACACTAAATTTATCAAATTAAAAGATTAAAGATTTTTGAAACATCTAGGAAATAATAGGAAGTCATTTAAAATATGTCAGAAGAGTTTTACAGTAGATTAGTTGAGGATATGTTCAGTTGGATAACTACTATAGAAAAGGTCCTTTTTCATGTGGCTCCCTTTTACATCTCAGATGCAGCTATGCTTATAAAATTAAAAACGTTGCATCACAGGCATCAGGTCCTAACATACTTATTGTCATTTCTTTATTCATTTCTGTTCTTCCTTTTTCTGGGAGCTCAAAGTGATTCACATCAAACTCTTGCCTTGTTTTTCCACAACAGTAAAGAGAGGTTAGGACATGGACAGGTTTCCCTAGATTATTGATTGATTGATTGATTGATTGATTGATTGATTGATTGATTGATTGGATTTTTATACCGCCCTTCTCCCGAAGGACTCAGGGCGGTTCACAGCCAAGATAAAACAGCAATAATATACAAATAAAACAATAGTTAAAAAACTTATTAGATATAAAGCCAGATTAAAACATTTAAAACCATAAAAAATCCCATAATATTTATATCAAATATTAAAAGCTATTTAAAATTCCTATGCCAGTCCTGCGCGAATAAACAGATAAGTCTTCAGCTCGCGGCGGAAGGTCCGAAGGTCAGGCAGTTGACGAAGTCCAGGGGGAAGTTCATTCCAGAGGGTGGGAGCCCCCACAGAGAAGGCCCTTCCCCTGGGGGCCGCCAGCCGACATTGCTTGGCGGACGGCACCCTGAGAAGTCCCTCTCTGCGAGCGTACGGGTCGGAGGGAGGCATTCAGTAGCCGTAGGCGGTCCCGTAAGTACCCTGACCCTAAGCCATAGAGCGCTTTAAAGGTAGTAACCAAAACCTTGAAGTGCACCCGAAAGACCACAGGTAGCCAGTGCAGCCTGCGCAGGAGTGTGTTACATGGGAGCCACGTGTGGCTCCCTCTATCACCCGCGCAGCTGCATTTTGAACCAACTGGAGCCTCCGGGTGCTCTTCAAGGGGAGCCCCATGTAGAGAGCATTGCAGTAATCCAAGCGAGAGGTAACAAGAGCATGAGTGACCGTGCATAGGGCATCCTGGTCAAGGAAGGGGCGCAACTGGCGGATCAGGCGAACCTGATAAAAAGCTCTCCTGGAGACGGTCATCAAGTGATCTTCAAAAGACAACCGCCCATCCAGGAGAACGCCTAAATAGAAGAATTATATTATTCTTCTCAACCACAGACTGAAAGAAGTCCTTTTGTTTTCTTGCAGATGACTCTAGTACAGAAGAATTGCAGAGAGTGTATCTTAAACCTGAAAAAGACAGGTATTTCATGATATGTTGGTCAGGTGTCCTCCTAACTCCCCCCCTCCATTTAGCATACATAGGCATCCAATACAAGCCATAATAACATAACAAATAATGCAAATTACAGTCTTGTTATTTAAGCTATGACATTCATGTGTTTTGTGATATCACTTCCTTCCAAAGATATCCTCAATTAGCATCTGTATTTTGCTTAAGAAAAACCCAAGTTTTTTCTTAAACTAGTCTAATTTATTCAAATATGATTTTCTCAGTGTTTAAAATCTCAGCTCATTCAAATGAGCCAGGTTTTGCTTTTGAAGACTAAAGAGTTGCATTACAACTACTAATGGTTGAGCTTGTGCAATGAAACAGGACATAGATTACAAAGTGGCATCCCTGGGCAACTGCCATTATATTAGCTGCCTGCCAGAGTCTCCTAACACTTAGAATTTCCATTCATGTGGGAAGGAAGAGTGGGAATATCTGAGGATGGTGTAAAAGTGTGATATCTTATTTTGTCATTTCAGCTTATACATGGAACATAGAGAGAGATTGTGTGGGTGTAGGAGTGAGTGTAGTTTTCTTTATTGTTATTTGTTGTCCAGAAAGCTATGTGTATTTCCTGAAGATCTGGGGAGAAAGAAATGATAACCAGGACATTTCAGCAATCTTGGTACATTCTTTGATCGTGATTGTAGGAACAAAGTTTCTCACCTCAAAAGAATGTGGAATTTGTAAGATAAGCCTTAATAGAGACATAGTCACATTTTCTCGAAGGCTATCAATTGACAATTTAAACTGGGCCTTTATGTTTAAGGTGCTGGAAGAAATGGACTTTGGAGTGAACTTTAGCCAAGGAATTAAAGCGATCTATATGTCTCAGAATGCAAAAATTATTATAAACCTAACTAATTCATGCAAAATGCAAAAGTATACAAGACAAGGATGTCCCTTGTCTCCTCTGTTGTTTATCTTGGTTTTGGAAGTCCTGAATACAAGTATTAAACAAAATGATAAAATAAGGGGTATAAGTATTAAGAAAGAAACTTATAAATTGTGGGCCTTCACTGATGATTTGCTTATAATTTTACAGGATCCCAAAAATAATATAGAATACGATGAGGAAATTGAACGAGTTTGGGGCTTTGGCAGGTTTCAAAATAAATAAACAGAAAACAACAATGCTGACCAAGACTATGTCTTCTCAGGATAATGATATATTGAATAAAATGTCAGGTTTTAGAGATATAGTCACAATTAAAACAACCTCCCCACAAGCCCAGCTCCTCTCACTCTGCAGAGTTCACCTCCCTCAAAACTATGGTAACCAAAAAGTGGTCCATCCCTGTTTAGCCCATAGCCTTAAAAAAAACAAAAACTAAATTCCAGATGAAGCAAACAGGTTGGACTCCAGCACCCTATAATCCATAACCAATTATAATTCATTGTGATTTATCAATTCCATAATTGATAAATCAATTTATCAATTCCATAATTATTTTTTATTTCAACTCTTCCATCTCAGCAACATTAAAGATTATAAAGACATTTTGTTTCTTTTTGCATTTCCAAAGCTTTACTGTTACTCCTGAAGGCTGCCACGTTGTCTTGAATTGTGGCATACAGCTCCATTTCCCACGGGGTGCTACAACTACTCTGGTAACTATTCACTTCCAGAAACGCTCCCCTGACTCTCATTGGGTAAAGCTAAAGCACCACGACATCCTGCTAAGTGAAGTCCTGGAACTGCAGCCCCATGGGATTCATTTCCAGCAGGTAAGCTCAGAGGAAAATTTAAAAGAAATTAAGCTGCAACCTTGTAAATTCTCTTGTTCATGGTAATCTGCAGCTTTACAATTTGCAAACTAATATGAACTAGAAGGAGAAAATATGCAGAGCATGGCTTCTGGAATTCTTTCCAAACTCTTTACAACTGTTATTTTCTTCTATGTGATTAACTAATGTTTGCCTTCTCTGAGTGTGATTCTGCTGTTCCCTCTGATTGAGTCTGTATGTGTGCACTAGGAAGCGGAGAACAGGCTGCATATCTAAACTCCGCATGGAACAATTAACAGTATTTTGAGCTATTGCCCATCATCCTCTCCTTCTAGAATGATCCTTCCTCTCCAGGAAAATGACTAAATCCTGCCTGGATTTAGTCATTTTCAAGGTCAATCCTTTTGATAGCTTTTTCTCGTACAGACAAACAGATAGAATTCTGAGTACCTTTACACAGAGGCGAAATCCAGCAGATTCTGACAGGTTCTGGAGAACTGGTAGCAGAAATTTTGAGCAGTTCAGAGAACCAGCAAATACCACCTCTGGCTGGCCCCAGAGTGGGGTGGGAATGGAGATTTTGCAATATCCTTCCCCTAGGAGTGGGAAGGGAATGGGGATTTTGCAATATCCTTCCCCTGCCACATCCACCAAGCCACACCACACCCACCAAGCCACACCCACAGAACCAGTAGTAAAAAAATTTGGATTTCACCACTGCCTGTACATCCTTTATTTCTATTGGGTGGTGGTAGATTAGTTGCTTGCTAAACAGGCTAATGAGTTGGATCATTTGATGGGTTCTTATTAAAGGTTTAGGCTAAATTTTGAATTTACAATAATATGGCTCCCACTCTCCCCATTCCCTCCCACACACACTAATCCCGATTAGAGACCTGGAATTTAGGAAATTAAGAAAGTTGTTGAGTAAGTGCAGGCTTTGTTCACATGTCCCAGTAATTCTCCATCAGTTATGCAAAGGCGAATTGTAGTAATATAAGAAATTATTTCCTAATTCAGAGAGAATTGTTTAGGACAGAGTTGAAACTTTGCTTCTCCCATTTTAGAAAATCCACTAAAATCCACCCTGCATGTGGCTATCTTTCTTTTGGGTATATATGAAATGATTAAGCACATGGATGCCTATTTGCAAACAAAATACTGTGAAATTACTGGGAATTCCAAAAATTATTATAAGTTACAAGATGCTATCATATCCCTAGAACATCTAGCTAATTGTCCAGAATGAACTATCATCCTTTTAAATATGTCTGCTGCTTTGCTAACTCCCTAAACCTTGCCAGTGGCATTCCATGCCACACTGTGATATACAGAGAGCTGATGGTGTTGCCTGTCTTGCTTTGTTGCATGGGCATCCATGTAAGGGAGAAGAGGGCCAAATGATGACTTGCATGTGATAACATCATGCATGCCATAATCAGGATGCAAATATATAATGACAACCTTTGTGTGATAATATCATTATACTCATGCTATCATTTTGAGAGAGTGTGGATGTTGCTGTTTGCAGGCAGCATGCTGAACTGGGCCAATTTATGGGTGGAAAAGGCTATTTTTTTTTTAGTATTTTTTTTATTTAGTATTTTTTTAGTATTTTTTTATTTAGCTATTTTTTCATTTAGTATGAGGTATAAATCCGTTCGAAGCATGTCTATGAGAATCTATAGCATTTATGTATGGACAACTGCACTTTTGATGCCATAGTATGCTGGCTTCCTATATTGCCTTATTTGTGTCCTATTTCTACTCCCTGGAGTGAGTCTTTTTCTTGCGCCATATATTGCAGAGCTTGACCAAGGTTGTCTCTCTCTGGGATGAACTTACGGACACCCTCTCTTCTATCTTGGCATGCTAGGAGGTGCGGATCTGGATGCCCTATGTTTGTCCTCATATCCTGAATGAACGTGAGCTCATAATTCGAACTTTTGATGGACAGAAGTGGAGTGATTTGAGAACCAGAGTGAAATGCAAGGTATGTTGAGGATGGTTGTAATACCCATTTCTTCCCTTGTCATTTTTTTCCTTTTCCTGTCATTTTTTCCTGCCAGAACTTGACATGTAAACTCTATCTGATATGAATGATCTCTTATAATTTGGAACAGTGTTTCTCAAACTCAGCAACTTTAAGAAGTGTGGACTTTAACTCCCAAGAATTAGGGATTCCCCGACTCCCTTGCCTTCAGCATTCTAGTCTGCAGGCTATCTTGTGCCCTGGGTATTGCATTCTGGGAGCTCTTTGGTTGACCTTTAAAGAAACATTCAGTGCATCAATATTTCAATGGACTAGTTCAGATATAAACTCTTTGAAGAAACGTGAACCCCTCATGTGAGGAGAAGCAGATGTCCTGTTTTTTTATTATATAAAGCTGATAAATAAGTAATTCAATTCATCCTGACAGCACCAAATTGAGGAAATCAAGCATGAGCCCTTTGTCCTTCTACTTACCTACTAGGATTTCTATGTCACTGAGCATCTTACATTTCCTCTTACAGTAAAAAGGATAAAATACAAAAACAAAATAACAACATAATAACTAACAAAGAAACTGAGGCTATTGAGAACAAAATCAGACACAACTCAGGGTACAGTAGGTGCCCTTCCAAGCTCTTCTTTAAAAGCCAGATTTTAATAGCTGTCCTAAAACAGCAAGCTGGGGGGGTAATCCTACTTCACTGTTAAGCCCTAAGTTATGATCAACGTGGTAGTGAGTTGGTGTCTGTAACTTTAAAGTACTTCCGCATGTCCTGAAAGTTCTCTTCATTCTTCCACATTCTTGGACAGAAACAATTGGCTTGCTGCAACGTCTCTCACTTCTCCTGGTTTTTGGTTGTCTCACGCCTTGTGGAAAATGAATGCAAAGTCTGTCAGGAAGGGGGCTTGCTTTTTTCAACTGTTGATCCCAACGTTAAAGTGACCTTTCCTCCTGGTGTGACCGAGGAGATGAGGACAGTGAAGCTTCAGGTAAGGAAGACGCCACCCAAACAAATACAGATAAACATTGACTCCGAGGTAATCCAGGCTTCCAGTAAAAAAATTTGCCTGCTTTACAAGATTGAAAATCACCTGGTTCAGGTCACACAATTTGGGTCATGTGAATTTAAAGCTGTACGGTTAAAAGATAGGTTCTGAAATAATTGCTTAATCTCATGTTTGACTTGTATAGCCAGTCCTCAATTTTTTTTTCTTAATTAACCTAAGTTGCTAGTTTATAAAATTTCATTAGGGAAGTTTGTTTAATTTCAGCCAGGAAGGATGATGAGAATGCAAATAATCAGAGCCTGATCGCACTCTGCAATTCTTTGCATATAGTTTTTGCTATTAATGTTTTTTTGCTGCTGAGAAAAGTGGTATTCAGTTTTTTTAAAGGGTTCTAGTTTTTAGATCTGCATAGACAGAAGAGAAATGAAGTTCAGGTTTACAATAAGTGCCTGCAGTGCTTGTTCAGTGCTTACCGTTGTTTCAGAGCCTTTAATTCATTCACCTTCTCCATCCAGCTCTGTTGCCTGCCACATGTTGTTTCTTCTTCGTGACATTCATCTCTAAGACAAAAGATTAGCTTTTGTAAAAAGCACATAAAAAGTGTGCTTGTTTGTGTGAGTCTCATTCAGAATAAAGCATACTATTTACATGCATTTTTGTAGAACAGTTTGGGTCCTTTGCAAGATTTGAATTTTGGTGGAACAGTATTTGCTGTTGCTTATTTTAAATGAATCTGTGTGTTTCAGTTTCAGAATAGTCTGTCAGAAATGAAAGATGCTGGGCATGCTTAATTTTAATTCCATAAATATTTTTTTAAAAAATTCAAACCCAAAGGCTACCATTTCTTCCCAATCAGAAAAAAAAAATTGACCAAGACAACCTTTTTTGCTTGAGAAGATATTTTCTTGCCTGAAGATTAGGCACACTCAGGATTTACAACAAAATCAGGGAATTGCTGAGTTTTTTCTGCCTTTGCTTCTCTGATCCAACAAGTAGAACTAACTCTGAACTAACAAATAGAAAGGCTGACCCAAGAGCCCTTACAAGGAACAAATTGGGGCCTGTACCTGTGGCCAGAATCCAAGAGACTTCCTGTTTGTTTGTTTTTCCAAGGGCATCCCTTAAATCAGGGGTCTGCAAACTTGGCTCTTTTAAGACTTGTGTACTTCAACTCCCAGAATTCCTCAGCCAGCTGGCTGAGGAACTCTGGGAGTTGAAATACACAAGTCTTAAAAGAGCCAAGTTTGCAGATCCCTACCTTAAATCAATGGTCCCCAACCAGGGTGGGTTCTGTGGAAAGAGGTTTTTCCTTGGACTGGAGGGGGCGTGGTTTCATGTGCTGCCTGCATCCCTTGGATGGGGCTTCACTTGTTTATGTGGCCCAGTTTCTGGCATGGCGCGGACCAGTGCCGGTTCAGGGACCGGGGGTTGGGGACCCCTGCCTTAAATTCTGTCACATTCCTCTCCAGTAAGATATTCAAGATCAACTTTTGGCTGTGGGAAGAGGCCCTGAGAGATTTTTCATGTGTGGAAGCCCAAGCAGTGTTGAATGGATCCGATTATATTCTTTATTTTTTATTTTTACTTTAAGGTGCTTCCTGTATCAACAAAGGACCTAAGAGAGATCACTGGTGATTCTGAAACAATTGCCAGCCCTCTCCTCTGCCTCTCTCAAAGTTCCACTGTGGACTTTCTTCAGCCTGTTAAAATTCAGCTTCCACTGCCTCCTGGTGTCACAGGTTAGTTTGCCAGGTTTTTTAAAAAAATGTTTTCATGGGATGGGAATATTTTTTTAAAATATACAACTCCCTGAATTTCAAGAGCAGTTCAATGCCTTGATACTGTTAAATGCAATTTTGAGACCATTTATCTTCTGCGGAGGAAATTAGGTTAAATTCTTAAGGATAGGCATTGCAAAAGTTTAAAGTACTTTAGCTCTATCCTACGGAACATTCATTGTTTACATTTGGTCAAACTATCATAGTCCTTTCCAAATGTTATCTGACCCATCAGTAACATAAGCCAACCTCCATCCCCTCTGATGCAATTATAAACTGAAAAGAACTCAGTTCAACCTTTAAGTCTATGGCCAACATCTTTTCGTTTTTTCCCCTCAGGTCTAACCTTGGATCGTTCCAGAGTACATTTGTTGCACAGTGACTGCGATGCTCAGAACTGGAGTGACATCACCGATCAAGTGATACTGGAGTTTACCCACATCTATGCCTTATTTGAAGTAACACACTTCTCTTGGTTAGTAGGCCAACAGTTATAATCTTAACCTCAGCAGCACTTAAGTGATTGTGGACTCTCTGGCTAGGGATCATTTGGGCCAGCGGTTTTCTTTAAATGGTAAGCAGCAAATGTTCTCAGCTGGCCTTTCCATCATATTTACAACAGAATTGATATACATTTGGAGCATTTTACTTGACCATAAGGTCCCTCCGGAAGTTGGCAAACGGGCCGTTTCTGGCCTCAGGAGGACCTCCGGGGGGATGGGGAAAGCCGTTTTCGCCCTCCCCAGACTCCTAGAGAGGCCCTGGAGACTGGGGAAAGCAAAAAATGAGCCTTCTGATCCCACCGGAAGTTGGCAAACGGGCCGTTTTTGGCCTCCAAGGAGGGGGGGAGGCCATTTTCACCTCCCCAGACTCCTAGAAAGGCTCTGGAGAGAGAAAAACAGACCTACTGGGCCATCGCATGCCAGGAACGGGAGGAGCGGGAGGGTCGTGCATGCACGTGCCGGGGCGGGGGGCATGTGTGGGCATGCACGCAACACCCCCCCACCCGCCCTCCTAGCATGCGATGGCAAAAAGGTTAGCCATCACTGGAGTCTCCTAGATGAGCAGGGGGTTGGAGAAGACGACCTCCAGGGTCCCTTCCACTTCTGTTATTCTGTTAAGTGATGGGAAACAAGCTGTTCCCACTTTTTGATGAGATTGCTTTTCTTCTTTAAAAGTCATGACTTGGTGGACACCAAGCAATCCAGAGATACAGAGTGCCTTCCTTATGCATGGTCTCTTTATCTGCAGTTTCTAAGCAGAGACCAGACCTCAAATAATACAAAGATTTTATATATCAGAAATTTAGACTTTGTTTTTGTTACTTTAGGCATGTAATGGCACATGGGTTTTGGTGTATGTGTAATACACATTTTTAAGATGTAGGCTAGAATACCTGCTGTATATTTGTTCCTCCTCCTGCACCACATTTTTCTGGGTCAGCCTGGGGAGCAAGGCTCCAACATGGCTTCTTCATAACAGCTGGGTTTCTCTGACTTGCTTAGCTCTGATGGAAGGAATCCCCCAAGGTGCACCCATGTGTCCCAAGAGGATTTCTCTGCTTCCCATAGTCAAAGTCGCTTGATCCTGTTATTGAATGCTCACACAGACTCCAGAACTCTTGTCCACTTCTTGCTCACTGGAGCAGTCAGCTATGATTGTGGTTGGAAGCTTTGTGGAGACACAAAAATCAGCTGCGTGACTTTGAACTAATCATTCTCACTCAACCCAACTGCTCCTGAGAGTTGTTGTGGAGAAAAAGAGGAAGAAGTATTATGTTTATTCACCACCATGAGTTATTTATAAAGTAAAAAAGTAATAAAATCTAATAAATATTTTCTTTCGGTAAAAGAATCATTCATACCACTTGCATTTTTTCATTAATGAAACAATTATGTAGCCCTCATGCACTCATATTTCCCAGTGGTTGATTTTATCAGAGAAGACCTGGGTCAATCCAAATCTTTTTACAAATCTTCCTTTCCCTCCAGGTATTGGTTATGGTGCACCACAAAAGCCTACATCGGTGGCTTTGCTAAAGAAGTCTATAAAAGATTGCGCATGTACCGGGTGAACTTCATAGCACTGCAGAGAAAGAAAGATCCAGAACAAGTCTTGCTCCAGTGCCTCCCAAAGCACAAAGTGAGTGTTTGTATGTGCATAAGAGTACATCCCTGCACACATCACATATACCGATGCACACATATGCCCATATAATAGAAAATACAGCATGTATTCTGCAAACACAAAGTTGTTCTTAGTAGTCAGAATTCTAAAAACAGGAATATAGTGAGGAGTATAGTTGGAATAAGTAGGAATGTTTTTTTCATTTAAAGCTGTGCTTAGCCCGTAAGTGTGTGTCTGGAGCCAAACTTATAAAAATGTAGAATCAAAACAAACCAAATTCATTTGTGAGTGTATGTTGTATATAGTATGTTGTATATAAGCTACACTTGGAATACTGCATCCACTTTGGCCACCATTATATAAAAAAGGATGTTGAGATTCTGGAAAGAGTGCAGAAAAGAGCAATTAAGATATTGGAGGGCTGGAGACTAAAATATAGGAAGAACAGTTCCAGGAATTGGGTATGTCTAGTCTCGAGAAAAGAAAGACTAGGGGCAACATGATAGCAGTGTTCCAATGTTTGAGAGGCTGCCACAAAGAAGAGGGGGGTGGGTCAACTTTTTTTCCAAAGCACCAGAAAGCAAGGCAAGAACCAATAGATAGAAATTAACCAAGGAGAGAAGCAACCTAGAACTAAAGAGAAATCTAACAGTGAAGACAATCAACCAGTGGACTAGCTCTCTTTCAGAAGTTGTGGATGCACCATCACTGGAGGCTTTTAAGAAGAGATTGGACATCCATTTGTCTAAAATGGTATAGGGTTTCCTGCTTGATCAGGAGGTTGGACTAGAAGCTCTCCAAGGTCCCTTCCCACTCTGATGATGATAAACGCATAAGCAGTTCTTTTGGAGTTCAAATAGAAGATCACAATTCCAAAATACGTCATTTCTAGGGAACAATATACATGCTTCAATACATTTTAGGAGAGATAAGATTGGCAAACACAGAGGGAGAAGAGGAAACTTGTCTGATGAAATCTTTATTATTTGATCAGACTATTGGATGCTGCCCCACTTGGATAAGTGAGTTTAGATAAATTGTTTCAATTTTCTATGAGCATATATACATTTTTGCTGTTCATTAGACAATTTCCATTGCACTGACTCCTTAAAACACCAGCATATTTTTCAGGCTTTTGTGGAATTGTTATTAGTTATGTGAGAGTCTATGATTAGAGATACATAGAGAGCTCCTATCAAATGTATTGCACTTTATTAAGCCTCTGGGAGTTCATTTCCTTGGAAACCTGAATCTTACCACTTGAAGTGATACAAGGATAAAGAAATGAGGATTTTTAAAATATGTTTGTTTCTTTATTCCTTTCTGATGGTCTTTTAGGTGGATCCTGTTTTGAAAAATCTCCATGACCGATATCGAGGCCCTGAGCCATCCGACATTGTAGAGATGTTTGAAGGGGAGCAGTTCTTTGCAGCTTTTGAACGGGGTATCAGCATTGACGCAGGTGAAATGTCAAACAGCTTGTCTATATTTACATATGTCTGCTTCCATAACTCAAGTTTAGTTGTGCAATTCCAAATCAGCTCATAACAGTAGCAATAGCACTTATATACCATCCAATAGTGTTTGCAGCACTCTCTGGGCAGTTTACAGTGTCAGCATATTGCCCCCAACAATCTAGGTCCTAACAAAAGAGAATATTTGTAGCTCAGGGTTGAAATAAAATAATGCCAAAGAGCCATTAATAAACAGCCCAACCAAAGAAATCCTTACATCTCTGCCCACCCAGACAGGCAAGACACCAGAATATAAACTGACAGCAAACAAACTTCTTACTAGCACTGATGATGTTACCTAGTTTGGGTAATGAAATGTCTTCAAGAAAAGAAACTTAAAGAGCACCATGGACCCCCCCTCAATTTAGGTCCTTATTTTACCAACCTTGGAAGGATGGAAGGCTGAATCAGCCTTGAGCTGGTCAGGATTGAACTCCTGGCTAGGGGCAGAGTTAGCCTGAAATACTGCACTTTAACCACTGCACCACCACAGCTCATCTTAAGAGTACTTCCAAAAGAGAGAATCAGTTGGATAAGTAGAACCTGGATGCATCTTAATCCCACATTACATGGTATTATAGTGGAGGCCTATATCTGAGAAACAATAAAAATGAGTTCTCCTGCCTCTGACTATAGAAATCACTTCCCTTTGTCCTCCACCACCTCCCTGGGACTATTTTCTAATTTATTGATAAGGAGGAAATTCCTTTTCTGAATTTCTCAGGAAAAGATTCAGTTGCTTTATAGATGTTATACCAGGGGTGTTCCAAACTTGGCAACTTTAAGACTTGTGGACTTCAGCTCCCAGAATTCCTCAGCCAGCTTTGCTTTGCTGGCTGAGGAATTCTGGGAGTTGAAGTCCACAAGTCTTAAAGTTGCCAAGTTTGGACACCCCTGTGTTATACAGTATATCCACTCCCAGGTGCTTTCAAAATGTCAAAGGCATTGTCCTAGAATAGAGGGCCCATGATATTAATGTTAAAAGGCCTTTAACTGAAAGTTGCACTTTTTGCCTCCTTTCAAATGACCATTTGAGTAATAAATGTGGGATATTTTATCTGCAAAGCATATGGTTTGCAAATGTGTGGCAAAAATTACAATTTCCTTGGAGATTGAGGATAGGAAAAAGGAAAATTAGGATGATTTAGTTCCATGGGACAAAAACATCTCAAAGAAGTTTAGTCTTCCTAACAGCCTCCCCTGATCTGATCTTGTGATAACTGAGAATTTCAGAAGTTGTGTTCCACCCCATTTAGAAAACTTCTAGCTGCAGGAGGCTATTTTAGAAATATGAAATTATTTATGATTTAAAGCAAATTGGATTATTTTCTCAAACTTATTTCAGACCGGCCAGACTGTATTGATGGAAGGATTTCATTCAGCTTTTTCTCTCATATGAAAAATATGAAGGAAGTCTATATTACCTCTGAAATGGACAGAAACAGCAAGGCTGTGAAAGGGCAGGTACATATGCTTCTCCTCTCATCCACAGTAAAACTTCCCATAACAGTTGTACCCCAATTAATTAATATTAGCATTTCAATTCTTTTTACTCATTGTCTGAATCCAGTGGCATAACTTTATATTCTCTGATTCCATAATTCAAAAGATGAACATATAATGTTGATTGTACTAAATTGTAATAAATATTATCTTCCAATTATTTTTATAAATTGTGCTTCATGGATGGCTGTTGAACCCAAAGCCATCAGTGTTTTTTTAAGTATCTTTTTAAAGGGGCCTATTCCAACTGTGCAGGCTTTATGTCAAAAGTTCTACTGCCCAGATGCTTTCTTCTAGTTCTCACTATATTATTATTTTCCCATGCATAACGCCATTGTCTCTAATATTAAACAGCTGTAAAAACTCAGAACTTAAGTACATGCGAAATTGATGAAGTATGTTTGCTAAGCAAGCCCTTTTGAGTTATCTTGCAAACCTTAACTTCCTTTGTACATTGCAGTGATCATAACATAGCTTGTTTTTGACTTAGTGTTTGCATGAACACAGCTGATTATTACTTATTCAGTCAAACACAGTAAGCAAATCATGGCTGATGTATGAACCTGGTCATACTTCATATATATGTATTTAACTTTTTTCTAAATAAGGAAATTGATATGAATTGAATTGCACATTATGGATCGATAGTACTAGAGCTTACAAATTCACTGATTGTAAGAGCAAAAGAAGAGTTTAGTGTAATGATTAAGGCACCAGCCTAGAAACGGAGAGACCTTAAATTCTGTGGTTTTAGGCACGAAGCCAGCTGGGCAACTTTGGGCCAGTCACTTTTTCTCAATCCTGGGAAGGAGGTAATGGCAAATCACCTTTCAAAATGGTTCGAGAAAGCACAAGAAAGATTTCAACACTGACTTAAAGGTATAAAAGAAATGTTGGGGGGAGGGGGGAAGAATAAGCACAGCAAATCCCAGGTAATCAAAACATAGCGATAATCCTCAACAGGTTGGTTTGATAATAGGCACGCAATAATATGCCAGGGACAGATTATTTGGTATGCATTTATCTCATCCTAGAACCTCTATAAATAAATGCACAAGTAAGTAACGTCCCAAGAGAGGGAACACCAACATCTCACCCAGCTATGATTCTTTCAAACCTGTCTAAGGCTGATCTTTTTTTGAAGGTTTCCTTTTATCGAGGAGAAGTTCCTGAGAGCATTCCTGAAGAGATTACGAGGAGGAGGAAGGGGCCCGATTCTCACTGGCTAGCTACCTTGCCAATCAAGCTACCTGTAAGTGTTATTCACAAAGAAGAATTGACACTTGCAGCACTAGGATTGCTATTATTTTTTCCCCTGGCCTTGCCAGTTGGGAAGAGTCTTGCATGGACACTTTTGTTTATGTAAGGCAGTCACCCCACAGATTATCTTATTACTCTTTTAATACTTCACATGAAATATCCCTTATATCAGGATGATAGTGTTAGTGGACAGGGAGAGAGAGAGAGAGAGAATATGGAATTGTTAGTTGATTGTTTTAATTTGTTGTTAGTTGCGAAGTCGTGTCCGACCCATCGCGACCCCATGGACAACATTCCTCCAGGCCTTCCTGTCCTATACCATCCTCAGGAGAAACCTTTTTGTACTGTCCATGGGGTTTTCATGGCAAAGATACTGAAGTGGGTTGCCATTTCCTTCTCCGGTGGATTATGTTTTGTCAGAACTCTCTGCTATGACCTGTCCATCTTGGGTGTCCCTGCATGGCATAGCTCACAGCTTCATTGAGCAACGCAAGCCCCTTCACCACGACAAGGCAGCAATCCATGAAAGGGGATTGTTTTAATAGTTGTTTACTTATTTATTTTATTTCAAACTTTTATACAACCACCCATCTTATACCAGACTCTGGATGGCTCCCAGTCAAAAATTAAATAATAAAATAACCTTAAGCCATATTAGAACTTTTAAAACTATATCTTTATATTTACTTGCTGAACTTTAAAGGCATCGTTGTAATGAAACAGGAAAGGGTTTTGCTATTTTGCACTGACTTGTACTTAACATTTGGTGGTGTTTGTGTTATCAGCTGTATGAAATCATATAAAATATTTTACATAACTGAAAATAAAATATGTAGGAAGACTGTTAAGAATAATTTGTACATTAAAGCTGGTTGGTTGGATCTTGAAACGTTTGAATGACACTTGGCTAAAGACTACATGTGGATAGTGTGTAGAATTTTGAAAAACTATTTAAATTAGCTATGTTTGCTTAGAAAAATAATTCCATTATTTTAAAAAAAAATTGACTGCCAATTAATTATCTATAGACAATTAATATACTTTCAATAAACATTTACCAAAGTTTTTGTTGGGTTCATTCAGTTCAGTAAGAGAAACATGTTTTAATCCATTGGTCTCTTTAACTGACATAGTATAATGTGGGTTTTCACTATGTAACAGTGGTTTAATAGAATTTGTCTAAAATAGCTTATTTTTATAAAGGAGAACTTTTCTAACTTTCAAATATTAAGATGTTTCAACTCACAAGTATGCACTTCTAATGGTAAGGATACTTTCTAATTTATAAACAGGAACACACTAATTTTGATAGCAACTACCGTATGTTGTATAATTGCATAATTATACTATATATTTTGCATAAATTCATTGATCATAAATTTTCTAAGAGATTAGAAGTAAGCAAAAAGATACCTATCTTTCATTTAGATAAATATTCCAAATTAATGCCTTTATTAATGCCTAACCTTTTATTGCCCATTCCTAATCCAAAGTTCACTGTTTCCTTCTCACCATAACATACACATCTGTGTTTTGTACCATATCATACATCCAATTCACATTTTAATGCTTTCCGTAACTCAAAATAAACCAATCTTTATTAACCATTAACTGATAAGCAAAACTTAAGTATATTTTTGACCTTGAATGATGATTGACCCTTCAACAGATTTCAGGTAACTTCTGACCAGGAGAGTTTATAACCCAACATTACTCAACTCTCTTTCTGGCTGAGGCAGATAAGACCTTAACAAGATGGTATCTAAATCACTTTGTTTGTATAAGTTCATATAAATTGCCCAAAACTCATGGTGAACCAACTTCTGCTTTATGGCACTTCCTTTAATCTCTTCTATTAATACTATTTTAATTTTAATTTTTTATGTAATTCATCTAAGGCAGACCAGAGGAGTATGTTTTAGCCGAAGATATGTATTATTTCTCATTCTCTTTTTGAAGAAATAGTTAATATTAGTGGGTAGAAACCTTCCTCCTTTACAGTGTAAAGATTTATCTCTGAACAAGGAACAGACTGTATTGGCACAAAAGCTAAATTACTAATAGCAAAAGTTGTTATTTTTCTCAATTTTAAAATCATAAACAAAAACAAGATTGGATAAATGTTGTCCCAGTCAGCAACATCAGTGATCAGAATGGTAGATGATGTCCAACATACCTTGGAGTCTTTTCCAAATGGGGAAAGGATGTCTTTCTCTAAATCTTTAGTAGCTGAACAAATTTCCAGAACACACCAAACCAATTACGATTTTTTTCCCATGACTCAATGCTGAATGGAAGACATAATTATACATTGAAGATGGTGGGTTTTGATATTTTATACATTTACCTAAAATTAATTCTGAATAAATATCTATAACAGTACAGTATCCATCTCTATAGAGTTAAATCAATTGAATTTAAATGATGAGGGTAGTTGAAACACAGTTGAGCACTCAAGAAACTTCATGCTAAAGTCAGTTCAACATGAGAATCAATTATCCAAAGAGACAGTGCTCTCTGATTCAAGAGCCAAGATGGACAGTCACAGTCATGTTTTGTAACATGTCACGAATAACAGGATAATATTTAATATGTGATGACAAGATAATATGTTATTTTCTGTTCTACCAGAAACTGAAAACTCAGGTAAACAAGCAGCCCACAACTCCAAATGGCTTCTCTCTTCCTCCTTTGAATTTGGGGAATGCTGAAACTGGCTATTTGACTCAGTCCAATCTCCTTGGTATTGCTGGACGCATGGGAGCTGAATGGAGACTCATTGGCTTAAACCTGGGATTGTCCTATCAGCAGTTGGAACGGATACAGTACAACAATAGGTGAGAAATGAAAAAAAAAAGAAGAAACCAAAATTAATTCAGGAAATATGATCTGGAGCATCAGTAATCCAGCTGCTTATATCCTCATCTGTATTTTAGATGATTAAAAGTTTTTTTTTTCTTTTGCCTTAGAATTATCATACCATTCAGGTTTCCTATTTTGCTTGTTTATTATTGTCTGACAGAACTTACATAGAAAAAAATAAAATGCAGAATCAGAATAAAAATTAATTAAAATAGCGAATAGACGTAAAGGACTAGACATATAGAAAATCATACTGCTATGCATAGTTAATCCTCAAAGGTTCTTTGGAAGAGCTATTGTTATAACCTGTTTCTGAGAGACTGTGAAGGTCATCTGCCCATCAAGAGGTAATCTACTCCATCTTAAAGAGTACAGCTTCAGGGAGCCCACCCCTGGGATGAAATGTCTCTGCAGGGACACAGAGCAGGCAGCAAGATACCACAGGGAGTTGCACCATTACAAAAAACAAAAACCTCATTCTAATTTGATTTGTTTTTATTGATCATGTGCCATTAAGTTGTTCTGAACTCTTAAAAACCATGTAAATAATTTTTCTCCTTGATGAGCTATCACTAAGCTAGACCTTTCCAATGGTGCACTCATGGCTATTATAACTGAGCCTATCCATCTTGCTGCTGGTCATTCTCTTATATTTCCCAAACCTCTTTGTGGGAGGAGAAGAATTTGATCAAAAGCTAAATAATACACAGACCTGGAATCAGTCAGCCTCTGAATCAACAGCAACTCTTGTCTTGTTTGGGTGGAGCGTAAACCTGTTTTTCCCCACCCAAACTCTGAACAGCCTTCACACACTGGGTTATGATATCTATGTCAGGGTTCAGATAAAAATGTGTAACTGAGTTTCATCTACATATTGATGATACTTCATCTCAAACCAGAAAATCACTTCAGCAATTTCATGTAAATATTGCATAGGATAGATAGGGGAAAGGGAGACAGTCCCTTCTGAAATTTCTTTCTTTACTATAAACATCTTTCTTGAGAAGCACCATAGCATCATAACTCCAAATCCCACTCATGTAGGTGATCCAGAAAGATACTGTGGTCAACTGCATTGAAACCTGTTGAAAATCCAGGAATATAATAATAGTCATGCCACCTCTATTCAAGTCCCACCACTACCAGTCATCTGTGATAGCAATCAGTTTCTGACTATATACAGTCAGAACCCAGATAGTCAAAGTCCAGATAATCCATATCCTCCATAGACCTTTGTAGCCTCACAGTACCTTACATACTATAACTTGGTTATAGTACAGCGGTTGTCTAGTTTTGTTGGATCTAGTCATGGCCTCTTAATGAGTGAGTGAACCTCTTTAAGGACTTCTGGTATCATCCCTCAAAGAATCATTGACTACAGCTTGAGTCCAACTCCTGATTCTCTCCTTGGCCACTTCAATTAACCTGAGTGGGGAAGGACCTAATCCAGAGGTAGTGGAAATAAATCACAGAGAACTGTCTATTTCCTTGGGATTTATAGGTTTAAAAATCTCCTACATAATGTTACCTTTTATTCAGGATGAAAAATCTCCTACATAATGTTACCTGCCATTCAGATGCTTCTTCCCACTTCAACTTGGAACACATACAGGTGATTCTACAAGATGCTCAAGTTATCCCACCTCACACAGACTAGATTTTCCAGTCCATCCTTCCTTCAGCGGGACCAGGACACTTTTACAGTGTGGTGGATCAGCATTTTTACTTAAATGATTTACATGGGAGGCATGCATACAGTTGTTAATATTCATGCAAGTACAACCTGCAGGGTGTACATGCCCCACACGAGCCCAAGTATTATGGCTTCCTTACCCCTAGGATGCTGCTGGATTTATTATATGTTTAGGTTACTCTACTAGTTTTGCCTGCATAAGGATATTTTTCCTATTCAGAAGACATTAAACTGGGTTTCTGCTGAAAATAATGAGTTAGTGCTTACCACTTTTTTACATGTGACCATTTTATGCTGCTCAGAGTCTCTGGATAATAAGATGGGTGGCATGTACATCGAATGAATGAATGAATGAAGGCTTATAATGTAAATTGATGGGAGGAGCACATTGAAAGGTGCGATATACTTTCATATGTGTGATACAAACTTATTTTTTTCACTGTTGTTTTTTTTTCTCCTAGGGAAGATCTCCGCACTCAGATTCTAGACATGCTCTTCTCCTGGGCTCAGCAAAATGAAAAGAAGCCTGACTGCATAGATAAGCTGATTAAGGCCATGCAGGACAGTGGCCGCCAAGACATAGCAGATGAGATCACCACCATTATTGGCCTGGGAAGGCAAAAATATACAGAGTCCATCCAGAGAGTGGGCCTGCACCGGGAAAGTAGTACAGAAGATTCTGCTATTGTTACAGGATAATTGCTAGACAATTATGGATTAGTCAATAAAGTAGGATTAATCAAATCCAGGCTATTTCTTCTTCAAGATTACTCGTACTATCTAATTAGTCCCTTTAGGTGTTTGCTGCCAACTAGCTTTGCTTCTGTGCCACCAGTGGCTTTTACTAGATACTGGTAGGCAGCCAATTGCAAGTTCAACTGGGATAAGTTAGATTCCCAGTTAAGTTTTACTGAAGTTTTACTTTTTTAAGGCAAAAATGACCTTAAAATACATAAAGCAGATCAGGGCACAATGCTGCCTATGGAAACTAAGAGTTTTGTCTTTGTTTGTTTGTTCCTTGTCTTCTTAGTCTCCCAAGTTTTTAAAGTGGCTCAACTGGGCTGTCTTAAGGATGATGCAAACTGCATATTTTAGAAGCAAACTGCATATTGTTCATTTTTCAATTGTTTCTTGATATGATCCTTGGTTTTACTTCAGCACTTAAACTTAGAAGGGTATCTTATTTGGGGGAGTTAAGAGAATAATACACTGTACTAAAACTTTGGCTCCTTCCTCTCCTCAGTAGATAGCTGTTCTTTTACTGATACTGTGATGGGGAATCTCTGTCATGTTTTAAGTTACCTTGCAGCAGAATTTCTGAACAGTCAGGAACTAGGGCTCTGCTGGTGTGATTTAACACAGTGGTCTCCCATAATTTGTTTCATCCTTTTGGATGTTATCATCTCTACTAAGAAAAGCTGGATTTTGGCACCCATAAGACTGAATCATTCTTGCACATTTTATTTTGCACCTAACCTAATTTTGTCAGGTATTTACAGGAAAAAAGGAGGGGCACTGAATAATTTGTTGTTGTTAATTGCAAAGTTGTGTCCGACCATCGCAACCCCATGGACAACATTCCTCCAGGCCTTCCTCTCCTCTACCATCCTCTGGAGTCCATTTAAGTTCACGCCTACTGCTTCAGTGACTCCATCCAGCCACCTCATTCTCTGTCGTCCCATTCTTCTTTTGCCCTCAATTGTTCCCAGCATTAGGCTCTTCTCCAGGGAGTTCTTCCTTCTCATTCTTCTAACTAAGCTAAACCAGCTACAGGTACCGGACCAGACTTGTAAGTGGATCACAAGCTTCCTAACAAACAGGAAGCAGCAGGTGAAGCTAAGCAAGATCACATCAAATACCTGTACAATTAGCACAGGGGCCCCCCAAGGCTGTGTGCTCTCCCCACTTCTCTTCTCTCTGTATACCAATGACTGCATCTCCAATGATCCATCTGTTAAGCTACTGAAGTTCGCAGATGACACAACAGTGATTGGTCTCATTCGAGACAATGACGAATCCACATATAGACGAGAGGTCGAACGACTAGCCTTGTGGTGCAACCAAAACAATCTGGAACTGAACACACTCAAAACCGTAGAAATGGTGGTAGACTTTAGGAAAAACCCTTCCATACTTTCACCTCTCACAATACTTGACAACACAGTATCAACAGTAGAAACCTTCAAATTTCTGGGTTCTATCATATCGCAAGATCTCAAATGGACAGCTAACATCAAAAACGTCATCAGAAAAGGACAACAAAGAATATTCTTTCTGCGCCAACTCAGTAAGCTCAAACTGCCCAAGGAGCTGCTGATCCAATTCTACAGAGGAATTATTGAGTCTGTCATTTGCACCTCTATAACTGTCTGGTTCGGTTCTGCAACCCAACAAGAAAAACACAGACTTCAGAGGATAATTAGAACTGCAGAAAAAATAATTGCTACCAACCTGCCTTCCATTGAGCACCTGTATACTGCACGAATCAAGAAGAGGGCCGTGAAAATATTTGCAGATCCCTCGCATCCTGGACATAAACTGTTTCAACTCCTACCCTCAAAACGACGCTATAGAGCACTGCACACCAGAACAACTAGACACAAGAAAAGTTTTTTCCCGAAGGCCATCACTCTGCTAAACAAATAATTCCCTCAACACTGTCAGACTATTTACTGAATCTGCACTACTATTAATCGTTTCATAGTTCCCATCACCAATCTCTTTCCACTTATGACTGTATGACTATAACTTGTTGCTGGCAATCCTTATGATTTATATTGATATATTGATCATCAATTGTGTTGTAAATGTTGTACCTTGATGAACGTATCTTTTCTTTTATGTACACTGAGAGCATATGCACCAAGACAAATTCCTTGTGTGTCCAATCACACTTGGCCAATAAAAATTCTATTCTATTCTATTCTATTCATTAGGTGGCCAAAGTATTTCAGTTTCAGGATCTGGCCTTCTAAACAGCAGTCGGGGTTGATCTCTTCTAGGAATGACCGGTTTGATCACCTTGCAGTCCAAGGGACTCGCAGGACTCTTCTCCAGCACCATAGTTCAAAGACCTCAATTTTTTGGCACTCTGCCTTTCTTATGGTCCAACTTTCACAGCCATACATTGCAACTGGGAAAACCATAGTATTTGAGTATTTGCACTTTTGTTGTTACTGAAGAATATTAGACCAGAAGAGATGCTTGTCAGCCCCAGTTTGATCCTTCTAAATCTAAAATGTTCCTTTAAAATAAATAAATACATTAAAAAATCAAAACAAAAGCTTAGTAGACCATAAACAGATTGCGCAATATCCTCTGATGAACTCATGTTGTAAATCACTATATCTCTGACTCCACTTAATATATTAATGTCACATTTTTGTTTGTGACTTAGCATGAAGTGTAACTCTTAACCATTATTATTTGTAAATTGTAATTTATGGCTTGGTATTATATATGATTCCAGTAATTTTGGTTTACTCTGTAGGCCATGGTTAAGGCAAATTATCTCAACCAAGGTAATGTGTCAGATCCAGGGCAGATTATCCCAGGTAATTCCACAACCATTTATCTTGGATAGCTAAGATATAATCATGGCTGTAGTCATAGTCATCTGACTACTAGGACAATTTTGGTTTAGAGTTTTTATTTTTTAAAAAAAGATTTTTCTCCAAACATTTCTGCTTTGAGTCACTTTAACTGCTTTTAGCTAGGTTGAGTAGAGTTATTGTTAGAGTTTTATTGCTTATAAAATGTAATGTTAAATTTAGTATTGTTCAGTTTTTTTTAAAAAAAATATTTCAGCAGACTAACAGGGAAAAATATACGTTGTCACTGCTGCTAAAAGTTGATTGTGATGTTGAAAACGGCTTTCTAATTCTTTTGTGTCACCACTCTCAGAAATGTAGCTGTCATATTTCCGTCCTTTCCTTTCTTACCCTTCAGCATTTGCTTTTTGCTTCTTGCCATCCTCTTTTCATCCCTGATCCTCTCAGCTTCAGATGCCCCTTTAGTATCTGTTCTCATATAAAGTGAACAATTTTTATTGTTCTTTTAAAAGCGAATCATCTTAAAACTCTCCTAGAAACTGGAAGTAGCTTGATCGTCGTTTCTGTAAGCCATCAAGCCGGGTTTTATTTAAGTGTTTTATTTTTTTATTTTTTATAAAAATGTCAAATCAATGCGTGAACAGTGTGGCACCTGGCCGCCATACATTCCAATACAAACAAAACTGATCAGATTAAACATTATTATTACATTCTAATCAACTTATGAAATTCCCATAACAGTACACATTATATTAGGTTACAGTCTATCATTATTCAATTATTCCACCTATTTCTCATTATTTTCATTTTATCAAATAAAAATGTAATACATTAATATTTCCTTTATTTCTATCACTTATTCTAACTTTTAATCATATCACCCTATATTAAAAAGCTTTTTCTTTCTTTTCTGTCTAACTTCTAATCATGTGACCTGCCTACAAAAAGAGGGAAAAAAAAAGAATAGAGAGGGAGAGTTAGGGAAAGACAATTCAAAACAGCAACCGAGAAAAGGAATCATCCATCCATCATCTCTTGCCTGCTTTATATTTTAATTGCTATACTTTAAAAGAAAGAGGGATAGAAGGAAAAGCAAGTCAAAACAATAAAGAAAGAAAAAAAGAAATCATCTACCCATCATCTCTTCCCGCTTCGATACTTCAGTTGCTATGCTTTTTTTTTTTTACTTTCCTCCTCCATTCCTCTCTTAAATCTCCATCTCTATCTATTTCTTGGATGTCCAATCTAAGTGTTCCTCCCACCTCTACCCTCTTCTACTGCCTCTTTTCTAGAATTTTTACCAAGGCCCCTGCCTCCATTTCAAACATATCTTCCAACTCTCTTAATATGTTTCCTCCCTGGTTTAATTCATCAATCATTATTATTTTTGTTATAATCTCCTCATCTTCTTTCATCTTTCTTTCTTCTTTTGGCTCCTTCCTTTCCTGGGCATCTCAGTCTATAGTCATCATCCCTTGTATAGTGTTTTCTATTTTTTCCATAATATCCTTAAATCCTTTGTCCATAATGTCTTTCATATTTTGATAAAGTAAATCCATCTCCTTAACAATTCCACTCTTTTGTCCTTCTTCAGTATCTTATTTGATTTTTTAAGAAAGTTCATTTTTGTCCAACATTCCAAGAATTATTTATTTAGTCTTTAAACTACCCTTCAAGGAGTACAGTAGTCCCAATTCTTTATATCTATAAGTTAACACTCAGTTCCATTCAAGTAGTCACAGTGGTTATCAAAAAACCTTTTATATCCTCTTTGCAGTCCTCTAATACAATGGTCTCCAATTGGTGGTCCGTGGACCACTGGTGGTCCCTGAGAAAATTTTGGAGGTCCCGAGAAAAATTATTTGCATTTTTTATATTCCACTAAATCATGGGTCCTCAAACTACGGCCCATGGGCTGTATATGTGCAATGAATGCTTGTTTTACTGCAGAGAGTCTCCTCCTTTGGGGTCTTTTTGTGTGGGTTGGAGGGGGGGCAGAAATTCCAACTTGGGGTCTGTTTCAGCCTTCTAGTGCGGGGCTTTGGGAGAAGGCTGGAGGAAAGTGCCGCTGGTGGCAAAGAGTTGGAGGGCTTGTTCCAGTGGGACTGTATCATGGCTTGGACTGGCTGACCATCTCAGCCCACTGAGGTACCAGTACCTAGCCTTGCACTCCCACAGATCTTCCCTCTGCTTGGAAAGCCTTTGCTCCTAGTCCACAGTGAGGTGCTTCTGCTGAGCTTTCTTCTCAGTGAGATCCAATTTGAACTGAACTGTTTTGCAAACTCTTTCTCATGGTGGCTGCTTAGCTCCAACAACTGCTTCCTGTTGGGACCTAAGTAGCCTGGGAAGGCAGGCAAGGAGTGGCTGGGAGGAGAGGGGCGAGGGAAGAGGTCGGCGAGGTGCCACTCAATGTAAGTGACACCAAGTTGGCCATGACCACCCAGTCACATGACACCTAGCCACGCCCACCCAGCTGGTCATTAGGCAGATTATATTAGTGGTCCACGGGATTTAAATTATGAATTTAGTGGTCCCTGAGGTCCAAAAGATTGGTGACCCCTGCTCTAATATACTATTCAAGTGTCTCTTTACTTAAACTACTTCCTTGTAGTTTCCTCTTTTGTCAGCAGGTGGCACTCTCCATTTAAATTTCAGTTTACTAATCCATTGTCGTTTGGGTTGCACAACAAATATAAAAGCAGAGTAAGTTTTTTATATAGATAATTCCAATATTTAAAAATACCTTCCTAGTAGCACTTCTTAAGTATTTTTTTTCATAATGTTCCAAAATGCTTAGGCGCCGCTTTTACCCTCAGTTCTGGGAAAATAGTTCTGAGTTATTTCTTGGGATTCAGTTTAAGACAAAAGAAAAATCCTGTCCCCCAGTTCCACCACAGCTCACCTTCTCTCCAGTACCAGTCTTAGATGTTATTCTTCAGTTGTCCCAGCTTTATAGCGGCCATCTTTTGGCTGCTGCTTCTTCTTACCATGGCTGAGAGGGGGAAAAAAACTCTTAAAACCCTGGGCCGAACAGGAGAGCTGCAACTCTCCCCAACCTAACAGGGTGCTCCTTGCTTGACTGCCCCTTCAGGGCGGCTTAGGCTCCCTCCAGAGTCCACAAAAGTGAAGAATTCAGCACAGGGAATGCAGAGGCCTGTTCCTCTGTGTCTGTATCACCACGACGTCAACCAGGAGTCTCCATCAAACCAGTTCTAATCAGACTTGACAAGATGCGCCTTTTTACAGAAACAATTGTCTTTGGTAAATGTATTTCTACTTTTTAATCTTCATGTCCTGTCAGGAGGTTCAGACTGCTGCACTGTTTGGCTGTAAGTGCTATTTTTTTTAAAATGTGATTTTTTAAAAAATGTTAAGCTGTTTGATATTTTCTGCAGATGCTGATAAAAGTAAGCTTTTCCCCATTTGGAAAGCTATGGTACTTTATTTGACGTTTGAGATGTCCATTTTTACAATCGACCTGTAAGAATTAAATAAGCTCCAACCAGATGAATTTTTCTTGGTCCTGCTAGCCCATCACCTCTGCTTTAACAACACCTTAAGTGCTATTTCCCCTCCCCAATAGGAATTGCCAGGGAGCTATTAGTCCTGTATTCTTCAGGTAGTTGGACAGATAGAGGATTACATTTAAGGATGAAGAATGAAATGTTTCTATTTTAATCTGTATTCCTTCTCTGGTCCTGCCAGGAATAATTTCTTTAGGGATATAGTTTTCCAATCTCTCCCCCCCCCCCAGCCACCCCCTTTGTTTTGGTAAATGCTTTTAGACTTGCCTGTATTAGGAAAACCTTCATTTGGTACTCCAGTTTTGGAGAGGTTAAACAGGGCATATTGCCTTTATTTGTAATATGTAAAATTTTGTTTATTTTTATGTAACCTAATAATGTAGTTGGCATAATGAAATGGGTCAAAGCTGTGTGTATTGTTGTTAACCTCTGACAAATGAAGAGGGTGGCAGCCAGTACCAGCTGGCATGGCGAAGGTTGCAAAGTGATTTGCAAATTGCTTTCAAAATAAAATGCCTCCATTTTGTACCACAATCGTTCTGTGCAAAGAAATAAATTCTTCAGTCTTTCTAAATTATGCAAATATTCTGAATTGTGCATTAACATATATCATTTATTCCTCCTCTAATGTGTACATGGATTCCTCTGCAACTTTGCGTATTTTCCTTTCTAGCCTCCTGAACTTCAGAGGACAAAAGTTATTTTTCAATAAATCTTAATAAAATCTGTAAGTCTGAAAAAGCCTACCATATTCCTGATTTTTAATTATTACAGGCTCTACAGATTTAAGACAAGAATGCTGGGCTCATACACAGCCTGGCTTGCAGTAGGTGGCAGCAGTGCTGTTCCAAAGGTCTCCTTGCCAAGAAAAGAGAACTCAATTTGAGTCAACCAGATTTTTTTGGCCAGGACAAGATGTCCATCAACATGCAATAAAGAACATGAAGTATTTTGGCACAGAGATAAGCATAGAGTAGATTATATTGCTGTAGTCCACCTTTTATGTAACAGGTTGAATTGTGCTTTGATAGCTGCTATAAAGCAAGAGCAATCCAATTAATTGGCAACGGTTAATTAATCTTTTCAGTGCTGGGTAACTGATGAAGCTGTAGAAACATTTTGAAGAAACATTGTTTAAAATCACAGAGTCTGAAGAATAATATTTTGTAGTATAGACCATTACAATATGGATATCTTCTTCCAGTTGGAAAAAAATATTTATTTCAAAGTTGTCCATCATAATTCAATTTTACTTTACTGAGAGGAATATTTAAAAGCTAGTTCCCATGCTAAACTGCACAAAGCAACAAAGTGTATTGGAAAATACTGCCCTTATCTGTGACCTTATAAATTGTTTCTCATGTGTTTTCAGGGCAGCATCTATCTTAATATTCTTGGTCATTTTTAATTATTGATCTTCTGATGACAACACATCTTCTAAAGCAGGGATGGGGTCTACTTACCTTTACTATTGGTTCGCAATGGGACCATTTTGCGCATGCGCAGATCACCCACGATGACGTTGTGGTGGGTGGATGGAGCCTTCTGCCGGTTTTACTACCGATTCTATAGAACCAGACCGAACTGGGAGAAACCCACCACTGTTCTAAAGGGCTTTCTGGAACCTGACTGGCATATAATAAAGTTTGAATAATATAAAGTTGGAGCTGTATTTTGATTTTGTTAAGAGTTTTCATGCTTTAATGTATTTTTATATTACTATGTTTGGAAAATCAGTATAGGAGTTTTATAAATATAGCAATAGCATTTAGACCAGGGGTAGTCAACCTTTTTATACCTACCGCCCACTTTTGTATCTCTGTTAGTAGTAAAATTTTCGAACCACCCACCGGTTCCACAGTAATGCGCCATGTATCATCGTCTGCGCATGCCTCTCACGCATCGTGGATTGTGTTGGAGGGGCGCCGGCTACCAGCTCTGCTTGTCTGTTACAGCTGGGTGGTGTGGGGGGAGATGTGCGAGCTGTTCTGGGACGAGGCTCTTTTGTTTGCGGTTGCACTATAGCGCCATTTAGTTTCACTTATATAATGTGAACTAAACTTATGCGCGGATGATACAAATAGTATATTTTCAGAAATTTAAATTGTCATGGGGAATTTTATGAAAACCTAATGAAAATATTTTTAAATAATGCCAGGAAGAATTTTTTAAAAGTCAATTAAATTAAAAAAAAGGAAAGTGCTTCAGTATTGGACAAAACCCCTACTGCCCACCATAAAAGCTGAAATGCCCACTAGTGGACGATAGAGACCAGGTTGACTACCACTGATTTAGACTTATATATTGCTTCATTGTGCTTTATAGCACTCTCTAAGCCATGTGTGTCAAACTTGCGATGTCACATTGTCATCACATGACGTATTGCGCCTTTTCCCCCCTTTGCTAAACCAGGGGTAGGGGTGGCCAGTGCGTGACGCATCCAACCCACGGGTCACAAGTTTGACACCCCTGCTGTAAGTGGTATACAGAGTCAGCATATTGCCCCCAACAATCTGGGTCCTCATTTTATCTACCTCAGAAGGATGAAAGGCTGAGTCATCCTTGAGCTGGTGAGGATCAAACTGCTGGCAGTCAGCAGAATTAGCCTGCAATACTGCATTATAACCACTGTGCCACCACAGTTCCTTTATATAACCAAACATTGATAAAAACGGAGCTTTGGGGCAAAAAAAGATTCAATCTTCACTGAACTGGGAATACAGATAGCCCTTGAGTTACAACATTCACTGACTGTTACAACAGCACTGAAAAATGTGACTTATTACCATTGTTGAAAGTTACCACCTTTGCAGAATCCCTGTGATCATGAGGTCAAAATTCAGACGTTTGGCAACTGGTTCATATTTATGACTGTTGTTGTGTCCCAAGATCATGTGATCACCTTTTGTGACCTAACGAAGTCAATGGGGAAGCCAGATTCACTTAACAATCGGGGTACTAACTTATCAACTGCAATGATTCACTTAACAACGTTGGCAAAAAAGATTGTAAAATGGGACAAAACTCACTTAAGAAATACTGGTATCTCACTCAACAACAGAAATTTTGGGTTCAATTATTGTTGTAAATCAAGGACTACCTGCACACATAACAGTACTGTTGTAGAAATGAGTCTTGTTTGTTTTATCTGTTTTTGCAAGCAAGGTCAGAGTTTGGTAGTATCTTTTATATATCAGAGCTGGGCAGAGAGGGGATTTGCTTTATCGCTTCAAATAACCCATGTTAAGTCAACACCATGTATACTTTTCCAAAAGTGATAACAAAAGTTTTTTCCTCTCTTGAATTGGGTTCTTAAAACCAACATTTGGCACAAAGACGAAATTTTGATATAAAATGATTTGCGTGAAAGCTCTAGTACTGGTATCCTAAACAAATTCATGAGCTACTATTGGAAAGCTGATTTCTATTTTGAAATTGTAAAGAAAACCTCAGTTGAATCTGTCTCTTCCATCTCTCCTAGATAAAGGTTCCCCTCGCACATATGTGATAGTCATTACCAACTCTAGGGGGCGGTGTTCATCTATTTCAAAGCTGAAGAGCCAGCACTGTCCAAAGATGTCTCTGTGGTCATGTGGCCAGCATAACTAAACGCCAAAGGCACACGGAATGCTGTAACCTTCCCACCAAAGGTGGTCCCTATTTTTCTACTTGCATTTTTTATGTGCTTTTGAACTGCTAGGTTGGCAGAAGCTGGGACAAGTAATGGGAGCTCACCCCGTTACGCAGCACTAGGAATTTGAATAGCTGAACTGCCGACCTTTTGATTGACAAATTCAGCATCTTAGCCACTGAGTCACCACGTCTATCTCTTCTAGGACATGCTAGAAATGCTTTTACAAAGGTCTTTAAATATGTATTATAATATCTAATATTCCCCCCCTCCCCCAATGAACCAGTCACTCACTCTCAGTCCAACCCAATTTACAAGGTTGGGAGAAAAAGAGGAACCTTATAAAAGTAACAAAGGCAGGATAAAAGCAACAAAAATACTGGTTCTGGAAGCTTTTGACATGCATTAGATCTTCAACCCCGAGATCAGTTAGCTACAGAATTCTAGGACCTGCATTCCTAACAGATCTAAAGGACACAAGAATGGAGAAGACTGGAAATGCTATGGAAAAGCATTCTTAGCATTAACACATTACCTAACAAATACAAATGGATCCATTGTATGCTTCCCCCATCTTTTTACACCTTAATACATTGATTTCATTAAGTTCTTCAATAATTACCACTAATGAAATGCTTTGGGAGAAGCGCATGTTAGCACACATCAGTGCTGCAAAAGAGGCACAATTACTAGATATTTTTTCCAGTTTTATCTTCCTGTCATGTTTTTGTGTGTGTGTGACATGATTTCAGTATGTGCTCTTTCTGTTCTAAAAGAAAAAAAATACTTTGAAGAGGAAACCTTGGTAACAGTAAATGTTGGCTGAATATGAGACTTTTCTCTCTTTTTAAAAAAAAGAAAAAAAAAGAAGTGAAGCTCTTTGCTGCCTGCAGGATTAAAAGCTGCTTAGAACAGCATGGAAAAGGTATCTGAAATGCAAACACTGCTACTGTCTACACGGTTTGAGTTCATTTCTCCCCCTATTAGTTTTTTTTTATCAGCTGTAATCAAAGTAGCATAGCAGACATGTTTGTACTGCTTCAAATTGTTCACTGAAGTACAACGCTCCATGTTTTTATATTTTTATTGCTTTTCAAAGGCTAATTCTTCAATAGTTTATGATAATATATTTTAAATAATTATTATATATGATAGATACTGGTGTTAGCAAAAAGGGAGAGGAAAGGGAGGTGGAAATTGTCAGGCTCCTAGTGTATTAGCACAAGAATTGAGTTGGAAAGCTTTCCCAAGGGTAATAAATCAGCTTTCCCAAGCAATCAATCAGTTTAATTTGATCTTTGCATATGGACCTGATCTTTCCTGCCTTCCCTCATCTGGTTCTCTAGACTGTATTGTGTTCCAATTCTCTAATCAGAATCTGCACCATTAGAGTGAAAGTTGTTGAAGTCCAGTGTAATTGGATAACAGTGACTTTTGGAAACTTTTGGAAATCCTAGTGTTTCTGAGGAGCCACTCTGAATAATTAGTGCTTTATCACCAAAAGTTTACATTTGGGAGATTGTAAATAGGATATGTAACTTTAGGATTTCTGACCTTTAACCTGTTGAGCTTCACCTTGAATCTGGTTTTGCCAATGTATAAACAACAGCAGCCTAATTTTATATTTGCATATTGTTAATGGGTATCTATCCTACCCATGCAGCTAAATTCCAAAACATGTTGCTGGTTGATAAAGGCTGTCATCCAAACAGAAAGAGAGAAGGATGTTTTCCAACTCTGGAATGCCTCGAGCAAAAAGAACTATAAATCAATCAAAGCACATATTATCTCCGGCAAGGTTCCTTAAAATCTTCTAAATTTCTATTAAGCTTACTTTATCCTGCTTTCCTTCCTTTATTAATACCTTAACTGCACTTGCTTATTTTTTGTGTTACTACAGTGCATATGTGATAGAATATGGGGAACAACATGTTGACTAATAAAGAATATTTGTAGCTCAGGGTTGAAATGAGGGGTCCTTGGTGCTCTCTGAACTTGCTTGTTTTCTTGCAGATGTTTCCTTACAGCATATGATGATGTTACCTAGTTTGAGTAATTAAACGTCTACAAGAAAACAACCAAGCTCAGAGAGCACCAAGGACCCCTCAATGTATTGACTTTCAGAAGTTTTTAGATTAGATATTATGGTTTGCATAGAATTAGAAAGCTTGAAATAAATTTGGGTTTTGGTTATACTTGTAGAATATGGGCCAGAATGTGCCAAACCTACCATTAGCAAGAATGGCTGCTTGTGGCAGAGGTACAGTTAAGGCTAATAACATCCTTTCTATCTTACTAAAAACTCATTTGAAACACTTGATTGGTGGTGGATGCTGTTATCTAAGAGCTTATCTGGTGAGGAAGATTGTGATGTGAAACGTAGGAATAGGAAATGATAAAAGAGCATAATGGGGAAAAAAAGAAAAATAGATATGTTGTTTGTGAACAAAGAAGAGAGAAGGAAGTGATATATTTTAATGAAGTTGGTCCCGACCTCTGGAATGTAGTTGATGAATACATGTAAGGGACATGTTGGTTTAATTGTGCAATTATGTTTGTTTTATTCTGAAATATATGTCAGAAAACCTGTCAAGTTAGCATTTAGATTGTTGTGGGTGTGGAGGAAAGGACCTTATATTGATAATAGTTGTTGTGGTACAAAACCAGTCTCTTTGAGAGCACGCTTCCTCAGCAGTGAATTAGTATTTTTAAATTTGGTGCCTGCTGAGCTTACAGTTGCATGTTATACTCCAGTGAATAATGATAATGTAAGAACCAGGGATGAATTTTGGGGAAAACTGTGCAACATTCTGAGTGAACTCAATCAAAAACGTGGACTTCTATCCTATCTATAGAAGAATAGATACATGAGAATATGAGGAAAAAGTTGGATCATTCATAGATCTAGGAATAAGAATATTATTTGGTGTGAATATCTGCTCAGAAAAAACATATTCATTTCTAGTTAATGGATTAAGCATAATTCATTTCACGTGGTCAAGAAGTGAATCCAAAACTGATTGATCTGATTTTGATAAAAGACTAAGAGAATTAGCTAAGGATACAGAGCAATGAGAAATTCTGAACATTGGACTTATTTTTGACAGTATCAGGTATGATTATTGAGGGGGGGAAATGGACATGGAAAAAAATAAAAGGAACTAGAATAAAAAGTACAATGATTTTACAAAGACAAAGTAGGTGTCCTGCATTAAAGAGTTTCAGAAGATAGATTTATCTTTTAGCAGAATGGAAAAAAAACATAAAGAATGAACGTTCCAGATTCCTGGAACAGAGCGAACAATACTTAAATGTGTCAAGTGACACCATTGGAAAGAATGAAAATCTTGATGGAATCAACTGCTGAAACAGAATGTGGAAGACCGTGTAGAACAGGGATAGTCAACCTTTTTAAACCTACTGCCCACTTTTGTATCTCTGTTAGTAGTAAAATTTTCTAACTGCCCACCGGTTCCACAGTAATGCGCCATGTATCGTTGTCTGCGCATGCCTCTCGTGCATCGTGGATTGGGTTTGTGTGTGTGTGGAGGCGCCGGCTACCAGCTCTGCTTGTCTGTTACAGCTGGGTGGTGTGGGGGGAGATGCGCGAGCTATTCTGGGACGAGGCTCTTCTGTTTGTGGTCACACTATAGCGCCATTTAGTTTCACTTAACATGAACTAAACTTATGCGCGGGTGATACAAATAGTATATTTTCAGAAATTTAAATTGTCACGGGGAATTTTATGAAAACCTAATGAAAATGTTTTTAAATAATGCTATGATTTTTTTTTAAAGTCAATTAAATTAAAAAAACAGGAAAGTGCTTCAGTATCAGACAAAACCCCTACACCCACCATGAAAGCTGGAACGCCCACTAGTGGGCGGTAGGGACTAGGTTGACTACCACTGGTGTAGAAGATAGCCACAACAAATGAAGAAAAGATATAACAGAAAAAGATATCTGAAAAGAACATAGAGCAGAGATGGGTTGAGATTCAAAGCGGAAGAGAAAATGTAGACTGGCTTTCCTGGTATTTTAAAAAATGCAAGTGAAGTAAATGGAATTAAAATTAAGAACAATGAGTGGCGAATCACTGCTATGGAAAGTGAAGCTTTGGATAGATTGGATGGATGGACCGACAGACAGACAATTTTTAGTACATTAACAACTTAATCCTGTGTCTATTTTCTCCCGCAGAAATATCTTATCAATTGCAAAGGGACTTCATTCTCATGTGGCCCTTACATGGTACTGTTTTTCCTTGTAATTATTATTATTATTTTTGCTAAATTCCTAACCAGAGCTAGCCAAGGCCGGGTTGCTACTCTTCCTTTATTTGAGCCCGACTACTTGTCCGCTTGCATGCAATACATGTGCTTTGCGGTGGGCAGGGAGCCGCCTCTGGCCTCATCTCAGGAGGCGCGTGCCGTGACGGTAGCCGGAGCGAAGGGAGGCGTGAGCGCGGCGAGGGCGAGCTCTGACGCGGTCGACTTCACGTGAGCTCTCTGGGGGACGCGAACTTTCGTGCGTAAACCGGGGGAACCAGCAGCAAAGGCGCTGCGATTCCCGCCACCCACCGAAGGCGGCGCGTGAGCTGGAGCTGAAGGGGAGAAGAAGAAGGGGAAAAAAAAAAAAAAAACTCCACGGACATCCTGGTCTGTACCACTTGAAGGAAAAGCCGGAGTGGAGGGAGGGGAAAGCCAAGAGGCAGCTAAGCCGGAGAATCGGCGGTTTCTCGGGAGTTTCCAGGCAGAGGCGGGCAAGAAGCAGGGACCGCAACGGCTTGGTCGCTCGGTGAGTGTCGCTGCCGCCTTTCCCCCCCACCCTCTTCTCCCTTTCTGGTTTGCTCGTTGATGCGGATGGGCTGTCTGGGCAGGCTCGGCGTTGTGCAGGGAGCCCTCGTTCGGCGCAAGGACGGCTGGCCGAGCGCCCGAAATTGTTCCGCCGATCCGGTCTACGGGTAGTCGCGGTTTGCGAGCTCAGGAAGGGGTTGGTTGCAGGCAGCCCTTTCCTGAGCCCGTGGCAGCGTGTTGACTCGTAAGCCGGCGGAGCTCGCCCACCCACATTTCTCGCTCGCGTCCTTCCCTCCTTGCAGGTTTGCGGGATGAAGCGGCCGGATTAAAGGCTGGTGCCTGAGATGAACTGCCCTGTTAATCCCGAACGGCGTGAGGAAGGGCGTATTCTGTCGGAACTCCGCCGGAGAGATCCCCTCCTCCCACCGTATCTGTTGCATTATGCCCATCCTTGCCCTGGAGGCCGGCAGGGTCTCTGTCCTCACTACATCCTCACTTCCTTTTCAGCAAATCTGCCGCTTCCTTGGAGAAATTGGAAAGTTTGAGTGGGGTTCGGCTTTGTCCCCAAACCATAGGAAGCCGGGAGTTTCCCTGGCTTCCCAAGAATATTATCCTGTTGCTGCTATTCCTCCAGTCTTCTCCCAGCTGGTGACCTCCTACTACATTGCTCTGCCACCCTCATCATTCCCAACCAGAAAGGGGATAGATAGTAAGAGTTGGACTACTGTTAGCAGCATATTTGAAGGGCTGCTTCCCGTGCCAATTTTTTTTTTTTTGTGTGGCTGTACCAGATTTTTTAAAAAATGCTTTTCTTTGGGAGATGTGGACAGAAAAGAACATCAAAAAGGGCTTGACTGTAGAGGAGGAGGAGGTCCAGGAAACATGGAGGCTGAAGTGGGTAGGGGGGTATAAAAACCTTGCCAGTTTCTGCTGCTTCATCCTGCAGTGTTTGAAAGTCTGATTGTAGCGTTTATTCAGCACTGTATCCAAAGTTCAGTGGGGCTTACTGCCAAAGGAACATGTAAGTTTGGAGCCTAAGCTATTCTGTGACTTTACAAATATAGCTTCTTAGTTATCTAGCCACAATCTAAAATGTGTTATATTTCCTTTGATAGCATGGCTCTTGCTTCCCCCTGTTTAACATTTCAGGGTGGAGTTTAGTTTAAATATGCATTCACTAATCTTGAAGCCTTTAGTGATGGAGAAAAGGTAACTGAATTTAAGCCAGGGGTGAAATCCAGCAGGTTGTGACAGGTTCTGAGAACCGGTAGCAGAAATTTTAAGTAGTTTGCAGAACCACCTCTGGCTGGCCCCAGAATGGGGTGGGAATGGAGATTTTGTAGTATCCTTCCCCTGCTACATCCACCAAACCATGCCCACAGAACCAATAGTAAAAAAAAATAGATTTCACCACTGATTTAAGCCCATTAAAATTAGATATTTCTGTACAAAACTTTTTTTGTATGTTAAAAAAAAACACCTGTAGATATCACACTACAGAATTCAGGATGACTGGATGACACCTTTAAGATGACACTTTTTTTTAAAAAAAAGTGGTGCTTTCTATAGTGGAGCTTTGCCAAAACTGACCAGGTAAAAAGTTTACAATGTGTCCTTCTTACAGAAGTAGTCTATCCTTTAATCTTCTCCCCTTTGATGTAGTCTCTGTTGTAGAAGAAAACATAATACATTCTCTCCCCTCCCCTGTCTCTTCTCACATTAACATGGAAACTGCAGTCTTGCCTGATCTGATAAAACAGCTTCCTTATGTCTTCATATTAGAAACAGCAATGTATAGGCAGTACATAGTGCAGTCAGTGAGCAGATTATCGTGACAAGTTTACTCATACACATTTAGATTTAGTACTCAGCTTTCTTTCTATTTAACTTTCTCTTTAGAGAACAGACTTAGATATTGTCACTGGTTATATTATCAGAATGAAAAAAGATGTGAGTTGTGAATTTATGAAATCACAGTTCAGTACATCTGGAGGATGCAAGATTGGAGAATGGCCGTAAGATTGTCTTGGCTATTTGAACTTAGTGTTCAATGTATAGATTATTCTGATCTTAATAGTGCAACATGGCCTCAATAGACGGCAGGCTATAGTTGATCTTCACAGATCAATTCCTGATCTGTACTTGGATGGAGGCATCCTGGAAAGGCATCCAGAGTTATAGGCTTGTCAAATAAATTGGGGGGGGGGATCTTTATTGTTGCCAAGAAGTCTGCATCAGTACATCCATATAAGGCACCCCTAGTTGAACTTAATTCAAAGATAACATGTTTTTTTCTCCATCTTGGAGATTGGGCATTCTGAAGTCTCTTGTATAAAGTTGGCACATTTTTAAAAAAAAAATTCAGATTTTTCTGTAATCTGCAGAATTCTTAACTAACACATGTGCTTAGCCAAAGGGTCAGTTTCAGCATTTTGTTCCTCTGCATTTTCTCTTCCCTTTTGTTGGTGTTGTCTGTTCAGATGTATAACTTTCCCTTGATCATCTGCTCTTTCCTTATTGTGACATCAATTGGTTTAGGATCTAGCATAAAATGTTGGCAGCCAACTACATGGCAGCTGTGCAGCCATGAGATAGTGGTAAATTTTGTAGAAGATGGCTGGTTAGTACTCTTAGTTAATATTCTTTGAGCAAGGTTTATTCAAGGTTATCTTACATCCTTGCCCTAAGCACCACATAGAAATGAAGTGATGAAATGCACATAAAGTTCCTGATTTTTCTCAATGAACAATCAGATAATAACTTAATTTTTTCTAGCTTAATGTTTTTCCTTTTCAGTTTATTTGGTAGCTAAGCAAAGCACACAGCAAATTCCTAATAGCATTGTTCAAAAGGAGAAAATAATGACATCTTCCACATTATGAGAATATTCATCCCTAAAATAAAACAAAAAATCCCTTTCTAGCAAGCCAGGGAGCTGAATTAGACCGAAGTAATAATTGATTTGTTATTGATCTATCAGCAATTTCAAATCAGGTGTTTCTACTTCATCTCCAGCACTAGTTATATTATCACATTGGCCTGCATTCTTAGTTTTGAGATTCTTCTTTTGGTTTTTGAGCCACATCATTGTTCTTATTTCCAGATTTCAAATTGAACATTTTTGAAACAATAAAAAAATTACCTACTGAAATTTTTCCTGAATTGCAGCTGATGGTATATGAACATCATACATAGGACCAGTTATCTGTCCCCAGTTACATCCAACCACACAGGGAATATGTTTCAGATGCCACCTGCCAAGGATTTACATTTGGTTGGTTTTAGGAGGCAGGCCTTCTCTGCCATAGCACCAGGCTTATGGTATATTGATCCCCCCAAGTGAGGTTAGCTTCCTCCTTGTTATAGTTCCATAAATCCCTCAATTGATATGACCCAGTGAATAAAGGAATTGGAGTTCAGAATATGCCTAGATGTATGATTTGTTCAAGAATATACTGTAATCAATTTCCCATGCAACTGCATAACCGAGATTCTTTTAAAATGTTATGACTGGCGCCAGTCATACTTATAGAACAAAGACATACATATACAGCATGCTTCTAAAGCAGTTCTTCATGATGGCTGGGGAATTCTGGGCATTGAAGTCCACATATCTTCAACTGGCCAAGGTTGGGAAACACGGTTCTAAAGGTTACAGAACAGTATTTAATGTTTGATAGAATAGTTGTTAATTTACTGACTTACGCTAAGATTCATTGCCGCCTTTAGTATTTCAGAAAGCAAGGTTTACATTTGTGCATTCCATTGATTTTTTATTTTGAGGTGTTGTGCTTGCTAGAGGAAAAATTGGTTTTTTAAACCTTCAGAAGTCAGATAATGCAGAAGTAATGTGTTTTGCCTAAATTGTGCTGGTTTCCACTATATACTCTGGTTTTGCTGAGTGTTGCACAATGTTTCATTTTCAAGGAGGCCAAGCAGAGGGAGAACATTTGAGCAGCAAAGGAAAGCTAATAGCTAAGAAAACAAATCACAAATGCAGAGAACAAATTAAATTTGCTAACCTGCATACATTGCATGGCAGAACTGTTAAATATTTATTAAAAATCAAATAAAATGCCACATATATTAACAGAAAAAGGCTGCAAGGAACGGTCATATTAAAAATATTTGTTGGGTGCTAGTATTAACTGCAGCATATGAATAGGTTCATATATTACATTCAGCCATGGCTTGCTTAACCCTTATTTTTTAAAAAATTAAGCTATTTGGCAATCAATGCAAAAAAAAATGTGCACCTTGAAAAGAACAAAGTTCTGAGAGAATAGAAAGGTATTTACAGGGTTTTAGATTAGAGAATCTGAATAAAAAACTATCAGGGCTACATTTAAAGTTTGGGCTTGTACTTTGGTCCCTATATTATTCTTTATATATTTCTAAGGGGAATTTTATGAGAAAGTTTCCATATTGGTCTTCAAAAATAACATCGCTTATTCTCTAACTTCATGTTTATATTCTCCAATTCTCTGATTACATGTGTAGAATTTCCATTTTGGATTTCACTTCATGTAACCAGTTACAGTATTTCTAAATATTAAGTGAAAAAAATAGACTAGGAAGGAGGCAACTAAACCTCATAAGGAGACTGTAGGTAGATATACTGAGGGAGTATAGGCAGTTTTGAGGGAGGCTGAACAGCAGCTGCTGTAAATATTATATGTTTTGCCATCATACCACATTATATCTCCCAATAGAAAAGGCTGATTCTTAGATCTCTAATTTCTAATACTTTTTTTATGTTGTGTTGTTAAGATCTGCTGTTTGAGAAGGAGGAAATACTTCAGTCAACTTGACCATTTTTGTATTAACATTTTCTTTCCTTGTGACAGGAAGTGCTGTTTCAGTGGCGTGTATGGGTGGGCCAACCAAGCCATTTATTGTCTTGAAACCTTTATTTTGTTGTCTTAATACTTGAAGGGTTTCACTGTGCTTACTCGTAGAAACTGATCTCCACCTCCATTATGAACAAAGGAGCCTTGTTTGTACAAATTGATGAGCGGGTTTCATCTCAGAGTTTTCCCCTGGATGCAGTACACTGCAATGATGCATCAAGAGGGGCTGAATGAGAATCAGATTTATTTAAGGATTTTTACAGCCACCCATGTTATGAACCACAGCCCTGGATGACTCTCAAACAATAAAAACACTTAACAATAAACAACTGTAATAAAAACTTCTGGGCCCCTGGGGCAATACTCTCCCACATATTAGCATACCACCTTGTGGAGTTCCTTCTACTCCAGTGCTTGTGGGCAAAACCAGCTCTTCAAGGCATGATGAAGATACAAAGAATATAAAAGAATGGTGACAGACAAAAGGGAGAAAGAAGAATCTCTGCTGCAATTAAGCCGATCCTCATTTTTCTTCTTTTTCCTTCCAGTTTTTCCTGCTTGGGCCCACCAGTTGGCCTGTTAAAGTATTGTGACCCAGCTGTAACAGTAACAAAGTTGGAAGGGACCTTGGAGGTCATCTAGCCCAACCCTCTGCTCATGCAGACCTGTACTAGGGATTTGAACTGCCGAACTGCTGTCCTTTCTGATAGACAAGCTCAGTATCTTAGTCACTGAGCCACCTAGTCAGCTATCCAGGAAGAAATGAAGGGGAGAACTTCTCTCCCCAATCACAATTTCCTGTTGGGAGAATAATAGAAAGTCAGCAAGGTGTTTAAAAGTGTGGCTAGAAGGTAATTACAAGTGACGTGGGGCAAGAAAAAAATCACATCTTCTTTTGAGTATGTAGAAGAGAAAGCATGTACGTGTGTTCAATAGTGTGGTGCAGAGAAAGAGATTGTGAAGATATATAAGATTGTTATGTTGAAGTTGATAGATCTTATGGGATGGGAGTATGGGATGAACAATCGTTGGAACTTGAGAATCTAGGATGAGAGTTGAAAAAACATCTTTTAAAAGGGCAAGAGCAAAGAGCAGCTTTGTGTTTTGTAATTCAGATACCATCTCTATCTTAATGTGCCAATTCTTGGGCAAGTTACTGATTTTACAGCTTTCTTTGAAACTGCTGCATCCTCCACTAAAGCTGGTTTGGACACTATCTGTATAAACTTGTACGAATTGCCCATTGATTCAAAAAGGCTCAAGATAAAGATGGTTGCACAGTACATGCAGAGATTAGTGCGTATGATGCATGAATTGTATTGAGCTGCAGGATCATGTATTTCTTTTTCTCTGCAATGCAGTTTTGGTCTGTTCAGCACCTTCTATTCCATAAAGGCTTTAGTTATATACAAAGAGACTGAACCATGATCAAAGTATATAATGTAGCTCTGAAATGTTATATTGGACAGCAGGGCTAATTCTATTCTTTGGGCAGTTTTTTTTTCAAGAAAAAATCATAATAATCTCAAAGATGTATTTGTACGTGACATGTGATTGCAGCAGCTAGAATTATCTTACATTAACAGCAACAGCATGTTTGGGGGAGGCAGCAGGTGATATGCCAGAAGAGAGAATATAGAATTAGATGTATAGAATGAAAGGGATTGATAACTCATAATTTTCCTTATTTGGAAGAAGGAAGACAAGATTTAAAACTATACTCTTCCCAGTCCATTATATTTCTCCCCCTACAATGATGAATCCATTTTTAATGTGCCTTCCTTTTTGATTTTCCTCACTATGTATCAGGGGTGTCAAATTTGCGATAACACATTGCAACGTAATGTATCGCAACTTTTTCCCTCTTCGCTAAACCGGGGGTGGGCATGGCTACACGTGACACATCTGGCTTGTGAGCTACGAGTTTGACACCCCTTCTGTATATGTATCTTTCCATGTGTAATGTTCATACCATGCTGCTGAAAAAGTAATAGACCTTATTCAAGCTCTTGTCCCACAAATAAGCCCTCAAAATGATCTCCCCTTACCTTATATTGTCTGGATGTCTTCAGTTATAAGCCCCAATGTTGCTAAGTAGCCTGTCCATTGGCTGCATTGGCTAGGGCTGTGTGGCTTGCTGTCTGTTAGGCCCAATATAGCTCAAGAATTATCCAGGCTTCAGGATGGTATCTGTAATGCAACTCTGGGATAATTTTGGGAAGAGAAATTTCACACCTTCAGTTATAATGAGTTTATTAAGGTAAAGTCTCACAATTTGAAATGCTTCTTTTCAGGTTTCTTGTCATGTGGGTTGAGATGGTATTCATGAGATAAGCTGCTAACTGAGTCATATGGCTTATATCGATTCTCCCTCCTATTCCTTTCTTAGCTTTCCCTCAGTCTATCCCATTGTTCAGGGCTAATAAAGGGCAGCAAATTGATAACGGCTGTTTCAAATGGCTCATTTCGTTATAACTCAACATGATTCTTCTCTAGTAGACTTCCCAAAGTATCCAATGTCTATGAAATAAGATTACAAGTTTGTCGTCCTAAAATTGAGTAGATAAAACATTTATTTATTTTATTTATTTCATTTTGTCACAACAGTATACACAAACATTGTCATAAGTAAAAAAAATATCATGAAGAAAATATATATATATATATATATATAAGTAAAGAATATGCATCAGCTATATTAATTTGATATAATAAAGGGAACAATAGGACAGGAACGGTAGGCACTTTTGTGCTCTTATGCACGCCCCTTAAACATATTTCTGGGAAGTAGTAAACTAATAAATAACTATTTAGAACCCAGGAACTAAGACCTGAACTAAATAAGACTCTGAAAGAGTTCAAAGGAGGCAGGTTTATGACTACTTCTATTTCCTCACTTTTAAGCAAGCTCCTATCTCTACTGCTTTCAAATATTTTCATGTTTCAGGTATCATACTGAAACTCCTATAAGTCAATAGTGTATAATGAAGGGGAAAAGTTCTCCTTCTGTTTTTTTTTCTCAGAGAAGCATATGACTTTCACATATTTTCAGTAAGTGCCCTAGATTTACTTTTGGGAAAGCTGGGAGAGTTATGAAGGTTCCTGGATTTGGCAGTGCCAGCTGAAGAACTGTTTTGAGGGCTCCTTCCTGAATGGAAGGAGATCACACCTCCAGGAAGACTGTATTTCATATTGCAGGGACTACTACTGAGAAGGCCTGTCTCTGAAATCTGATGGGCTTCACATGGAGGGTGCAGACCCACTTTTCTGCCCCAGTAATGAACTCACACCTGACACACATGATGTCAAACATGAGTTTGACACCCCTGTTCTAGCAGTATCTCCATAGCTGCTGGATTTGCACATGATACTGCCATGACTTACAAGTTGCAGTGGCTGGATTTGAACAATGTCAAACCTGTCACATTCAGACTTCGTCAAGCCAGGGTCATATGTCCCCCTGAAAGCTCCCCAAATAAAGCTGTTTAGTTGCGTGCATATTGCAGTGATATCCAGCTGTTTTGAGGGGAGAGAGAAAAAGATATTGGAGTCTCCTTCAAGTTGGGCTTGATTCCTGCTGACTTCATGGACACGTCCCTATGGTGTTTTTGGCAAAAAAACTCAGAAGTGATTCAGTTCTGCTTAGCATTTTGAGATCAGCCAAATCAGCTGCTCCACCACCTGGTTGGACAAGATCTGATTCTGCAAAAACATTTTAAGGCTGTCTCAAGGACACCAGGACGCTTGTACTCATGGTATTAAAAAAAGAGAGAGAAAGGAGTTTTTCAAAACTGTGTATCTCTTTTACATGTTGCATTGAGAGGAAATGTTATCCTATGCAAACTTAACAGTCTCTATTTTTGGCATCCTGCAGGTAAACTCAAATTTTCAGGCTGAACAATTCCAAACCATTAGCTTTCTACTAGGGAGCATTTAAAGTGTCAGACATAGCAAAATGGATTTAATTGCAGGGTAATTTTATGTTTTGCAGACTAAATAACAATTGATCAGATGTGGATATTTAAATGATATTTTAATTAATGAAGTCCAATTTGCATTTTGTGACATGTACTGAAATCTTCAGTAGATTTAGGTCAGGGATTTAAACAGACTGAACATAGACATCATTTAGTGCTATTTATGTGACAGCAAAAAAGAGACTTCAACAAGCCAGTACAGTAGTAGGTGCCTAACCTTGTGATGTATGTCTAGAGCCTCCTGTCAATCAGCTATTCTTCTATGTGCTTTGCATCAACTCTTATTCTAGGAGCAGAAAACCAAAAAGTTTAAGAGCTATTCAATTTTTAAAAGCTCACTGAGGTATCTAACTGCTGCTCAGCTCCTCTGAGAGGAAGTGATTCTGAATAATTCATACGAAATTCTTCTAAACGTCAGTGGTTTGCTTGTGTAGGAATAGTCTTACCTTTGTCTTTCATAGGACATTTTGTTGGGCAGAATAGAAAAAAAATAGCTTATTTTCATTTCTCATGACATGAGGCTGCTAATAAGCAGAGCCTTGTTGAAACGCAATTTTCCTCAGTGTGAAAAACATAGAGGCGGGGTTACTCACCATCTTCACTTTTGCTTGCATAAATTGCCACAGAGCAAAACTTCCCTCATTCATAAGAAACAGGCCTTTGCAATTACAGGAATTAAGCTGAACATGGTTAACTGCTGAGCACCACTCACTTTCACCCATCACTGGTGGCACTTTAGTATTGAGGGTAATCTTCCTTCTGTATTCTTATTCATTAATTAGATTTGATTATAGCTGCTGGTAACAACTGAGAATTTTGGATAATAGTGGTGTTTCCTTTGGCTTCCAGAGTATTCAGGATGAAAGGCATAAAGGTTTCTGAAAGTCCCCTGAACAGTGTTTGCAAATGGGTTGCCTAATTCAGAGTTGCCAGAGAACATCCAGCAACATATCAGTCCTTCACCCCACTCCATTAGCCTTTGTTTGCTATTCACAGAACAGGATAGTATCAACACATTCAATGAGACAGAAGTTCTCACCTGAAGAAAGCAAGCTCATGGCTGAGCATCTGTGAAACGAGAAATGGATGATGCTTGAAAAGTGGCCTTCATACCTAGAGATGAATTGCAGTTTATTGTCCGCAGGAGACAGAGAGATTTGAGCAAATTTGCTGGATGCATCTTTAGATTTGTACCCTCATTAGGAGAAGTCATGGGCAATCTCTTTTGGGCTTTCACAGAGTGCTGCTTCTATTGTGCCAACAGAATGTATCGGAGAGCAAAGAGAGGCCATTGCAACTCAGGAGCGTGAGAAAAGGGGACAAAAGCATTATTTTATATGCTTGTTTTATTTGGCATTCATTTCCCATCTGAAGATGGTACATGGTAGTGCCAAGAATGGGTGAGCATACTCTTCCCCATACACACAAAATTGCAATTAACTAAATCAAGTTTTTTCTCCCCTTCTACTTGGAGTTTGACTTTGGTTCTGTCAAAATGCATGACCTCTATCTTCTTGAGTTTGTAGGATTCACCATAGAGGTAGAGGCTACTGTCAAGCTAGAGGTGAACATCATTGTAAAATATATGTGCAGATTTATTATTTATTGGATTTATAAGGCTGCCCAAGTCCATAACATTCAGTTGGAATACAGCAGTAAACAGAACAGAAAAACAGTAAGAGATGCAAACTGTGTATGTCCAAAAATGTCAATTCCTCGAATAGGTAAAATTCTATCAGGGCTCAGCATTCATCTTAGCTCAAAATCAGGGAACAGCCAGAGCTTCTGAGGCTTCTTGAATTTTATGAGGGTAGGAACCATGAGAATCTCAGTGGGTGGGGGATGCTGTTCCCCTTCAGGTTTATTATGGGCATTTTTTTTATGGAGTGGGTGGCTTTTAATTCCTGGCAACTACCTGCCTCCTTCCTGGGGCTGAGAGAGAATGACTGGCCCAAGGTCACCCATTTGGCTTTGTGCCTAAGGCAGGATTAGAATTCACAGTTTTCTGCTTTCTAGCCTGGTGCCTTATCTACTACACCAAACTGACTTTCTCACTATAGGAATTAAAGAAAATGACAGACCTACGAGCCAGGTAGAATTCCAGCTGCTAAATCTTTGATTTTTGTATTGGCAAGAAACAAGGTGGGTCTGAGCATATATTTGGGAAACACAACTCACTTTGTTTTCTCCAAGAAATTGCTGCAGCAAGTGATGATTTTCCATGATGGATATATATTTACAAATCTGAAAACCCTACGTTAAAAAAACACTTAAGATTTGATACCACAAATCTGTGCCTGTCTGTGTGTGTATGTGCAAATTCTCCAAAGCTTGAGAAGAGATTCACTTGATAATATGTTGCCCTAGGAAACCATTCTCTGAGGCTGGTAGAAAATGTTGCTGCCAATCCAGAGGATATTTCTCCTAAGCAGAGCTTTGAAATCTCTCTTTTTCCGGTGAAACAACCAACTTTGAGCAAGACCTGTATATTGCTATTCACTAATGGGAATGAATGGGAACTTTTCAAATCCACAGGATGCTGCCATGGCTTGGCTGTGCTGTATTTCCATTAAGTCATGGACAGAAGCATGTTGATCCATTTCTCCTCTCCTTAGTTTCTTTGCAAGGCTTTTTTTTGCAGTTGCTTTTAAAGTTGTTTGATGTTTGTGTTAAAACATAGGTGATGCCTGTGACCCTTTTGCCCACAGAATAAGGTGTTTTATCTATTTTTAAAACCCAGTACATTGGCATCTGAATGTACTGGTGACGCACAGACACTTACTGTTCTACAGTCCATGTGCTAAATCAGTATCAAATTTGAAAGCCTGAACAATTAATCAGTGGAACAACTTGCCTGCAGAAGTTGTGAACGCTCCAACACTGGAAATTTTTAAGAAAATGTTGGATAACCATTTGTCTGAAATGGTGTAGGGTTTCCTGCCTGGGCAGGGGGTTGGATTAGAAGACCTCCAAGGTCTCTTCCAACTCTGTTATTATTATTATTAAGATATTTTGCTGCTTGAAGGCTTATCCCTTAACCAACATTTTAATCATTCTTGTTTTCACCATTCGGACATCAATTCCTCTTTATATCTTCCCTTACCTATGTTACTGCCCTGAACCATAGCCTTCAACCTGAATAATCTTTCATTCTGCCAAATGAGACAGCCTAATTAGCTGCTAGTTTAACTCTTCAGTATCTCATCAATTAATTACTTTTGATCAGGGCTGTCAAACTTGTGGCCTGTGGACTGGATGAGCCATGCCCAGTTTAGTGAAGGGGAAAAAAGTCCCGACATGTCATGTGACAATGCTGTGATGACATGAGTGTGACACCCCTACTTTTGATCATTAGTCAATAGCTAAAAGACTTTTCCATTTAAAACCCACCTTATAATCTCTCCTTTTCTGAGATAGCTGGCTGCTTCTCAATGTCGGGGGAAACGGCGGTCAGATTGGGGAAAATCCTCTGGCTTGCCGTAGGACCGAGTCTGCAGAAATCTTAATTAGCTCCACCTCCCATAGCCTCTTCCAGCTTTTCGACTCGGTCCTTGCCAGGACCACTAGTATCGTGTTTTTCTATCTACAACTAGATCTAATACTAAAGTTTAACATAGCTACAAGCTCCGGCTTTTTTACCAGCGAAACGGGTCTCCTTTTTCTGTCTAGACTCTGCTGAAGACCGGCTCCATATAGATTAACCAGTTAGCCAGTAGTTCCTGGGTCAGCGACCACGGGCTTTGCCCCAACGCACTCCCAGAGGGCTCACTGTATTAGATTTCAGCGAGCGGGCAGCTGCTTATCATCGCAGCTTGCCGGGGCGTGAAGATTCTCAAGGCAGGAATATTCTAAGCTATCGCGCTAGCAGCCGTTCGGGCAAGCGATTTGAATGCCCCTCTCTCTCTCTCTCTCTCCCGCCCTTTCCAACAAAGGGGCTTTAGCGAGAGGGAGTTAAGAGCAACCGCATTGGAAGCGGCCGATTGCAAGAGCTCCGAACCGAATAATATCGCGTTAGCAGCCACAGAGGCGAGCGATCCTGCTGTGGGCTCAATCACCTCAATTATCGGTTCCAAGAAGCAGCACATTGAGCAAGGAACCTCGGAAGGGGCCGTTGGAGCTGGTAAAGGTCGTGAGTACACCATTTAAGATATTTTGCCCCTTAAACATCGGCAGTTTAATTTTGGCGAGAAGCACCTAAAATGGCAGACGAGAATGGCGCAGCACCGAATAAGGGCCCTAGAGACAAGGGACGAAGCCGCCATCTTAGCGACCCAGGAGAGGGCCCCTCAGGGGTCTCTCCTACTACGCTAATAACCACCAATAAAAATGCCAAAACTCTCAAGCCTGGTTCCCGAGCAGAGGAACGCCGACACAAGGCCTTAGAGAAGGTTATTTCTAAGTCCCTAAAGAAGACTGCCAAGTCGGTGAGGCCTAATTCGGAGGTAGCCACTCCTTCAGGAGCCCCAGTAGATAACACCACTCCAATTTCCTTCCCTGCCTCTCTCTCTAATGCAGGGGCCTGGTCCCCTGACCACACGGGGCCCATGAGGTTTCCTTCCACCTCCGAAGTGGAGCCCTTGTTTCAAACTCAGGTTGAGACGTTAACCTTAGTTCCTTTGCCTCCTTGCTCTGATCCTCAGCCTTCTAGGCATCTACTTTCCAATGCCCCTCTGCCTCATGAATTTCAGGGCCAATCAGGGGCAGCATCAGCCCTTTTTCAAGCTCTACCCTCTTCATCCCAGCAAAGTACTGGTATTAATGCTTCGGCCAATGTTCTACCCATGATGGCTCAACCTATGCTGACTAATGCTCTTCATCGCAACAACCAATACTACAATTACCAGATTCATTTGGGTTGTATATCTCAGAGGCCATCAAACAAGGGATGGCTCAGTGTCTTCATCAAGGTTCCACAAGTATTCAACCAGATTATCATTCCAGAAAACACTTATCTCAGAGGTCAGACCCACCTGCAGAGGCGACAAACAAAGAGCAGGTCCAGGAATACTCCCTGGATGCAAATAGTCAGGGATCTTTTTCTGATGAGGAGGAGGGTGAACTGGCCCTCTCTGACGATGAAGGTTTAGCCCCAGATCAACCTTCTTTCGTGGGGTTGTTTAAGCCACACCTTTTTAGATCATTACTCTTCAAAGCACAAACTTCCACTGGGCTAGGAGTCTCAACATCTGTCACTACGGACCAATCCCCACAAGATCCTTCGGGTCATTTGTTCGCCCAACCCGCGGTGGCTTCGGAGATCATCCCTGCTCCAAAACTTTTTCTAGATGTCGTCGAGCGTCAGTTACAGGCTCCAGGTTCTGGATCCAACCCCAGTTCCATGGACAAAAGATTTTACAATGTGGCTCAGGAGCTGGACAAATTGTTGCAAGTACCCTCAGTGGACGCACCCGTGGTGGCTTTGACAACCTCCTCCCACCTAGCTGGTCAAGCGGATGAATCCCTCCGTCCGGAGGAGAAACACGTGGCCCGTACCATTGTTAATTGTCATCAATCCTCAGCCTGGGCTGTCAGAGCTTCAATAGCATCCTCATTTTTCAGCAGATCTGCTCTTTTATGGATCAAACAGCTTCAGAGCAGAATCCCTTCATCAGACCTCAGATCCCATCAAGACATAAATAAAATAGTGGCCGCCTTAGAGTTTTCAGCGGATGCCTCACTTAACGCAATTAAATTTTCGGCAAAAGCCATTGGCTCTGCCGTCGCCTCTCGCCGACTGCTTTGGCTCAGGCACTGGCAGGCTGACACCAGGAGCAAATGGCATCTAGCATCCTCTCCCTTCTCAGGGACCAATCTCTTTGGGGCTTCCCTGGATCCTATCGTGGTGGAGACCAAGGATAAACGGAAGATACTTCCTTCGTTATCTAGAAGAGGAGAAATTCGCCAACAGCCGTATTTTCGGCCTCAGCCTTTTCGTTCAGTCGATTCCGGAAGTTTTCCATCCTGATCTCAACGTTACCTTCCACCTAGAGAGTCCCAGGCTCGAGATGGACAAGTCAGACAGGGGTTTAGATACTCTAACAGGAAGCCATTTCAAGGGGGAAGGGGAAGGGGATTCAGACGAATGAGTTTTCTTCGGATCCCCCCATTGGCGCACGCCTTAAGCTTTTTTCGGCTCAATGGGTTAATTCAACTTCTGACAATTGGGTCAAGAACTCCATAAAATTTGGCCTCTCTCTTGAATTTCAATCCGTCCCCCCGAACACCTTTTTACGTTGCCCTGTATCTCGCAACCCTATCACCAGGTCTCTGGTTGCAGAGGCCATCAACCACCTGGTTTCCATAAGGGCTATTCAACCTGTACCTCCAGATCAAAGAGGTCAGGGATTTTACTCTTGTCTATTCGTAGTCAGTAAGTCTTCGGGGGGATGGAGGGCGATTCTTGATTTAAAGTCCCTTAACCGTCACATCGTTTACCACAAATTCAAAATGCATTCACTTCGGACTATTCTGGAATGTATCCATCCGGGTGACCTCCTATCCTCGATTGACTTAACAGAGGCATACCTCCATATCCCTATACTTCCTTCCCACCGTAGATTCCTTCGATTTTGTTATTGGGGGCAACACTTTCAATAGAGGGCATTGTCCTTCGGGCTGTCCTCGGCCCCTAGAGCTTTCAAAAAATCTTATCGGCTCTCCTGGCACACATTCGATCTACCCCTATTAGGCTTCAAGCCTACCTTGATGATATCTTGATCATGTCATCTTCACTATCATCAGCGGAGAGAGATGTGTCCACTACTATCCAGATCTTACAAGATCATGGATTTTCTGTCAATTGGAACAAAAGTCACCTTCCCCCGTCCTCCCGCATTGTTCATTTGGGGGCGGTAATTGATACGGAATGATCCATGGTTTTTCTCTCGGAGGACAGGCGTAACAGCCTCTCCAACCTAGCAACTCATTGTCAGTGGGTGGGACCTATCCCCTTAATACAGTTATCTCAAATGCTAGGAAAAATGGTATCCACCTACGACACTATACCGTGGTCTCGTCTCCATAGCAGGCCCCTCCAGTGGATGCTCCTTCCGCACCAGCGAAATCACGTCACCTCTTCCTCCAGGACAGTGGTCCTTCCCAAGGATGTTCGGGAATCTTTGGAATGGTGGGCTTCACCGGCCATTCTCCGGGGAACCTGCTTCAGGGAACCCCCCCAGCTGACCATCACCACAGATGCCAGCCTCTTTGGCTGGGGCGCTCATTTGGAGTCACACCTGGCTCAGGGACAATGGTCGGAAGTAGAAGCCAGTCACAGCATCAATTTCCTGGAACTTCGGCTATTTTCTTAGCACTCTCGACACTCATCACCGGTCAACACATCCTGATTTTAACGGACAATACCACGGCCAAGGCCCATGTGAATCGCATGGGCGGAACGCATTCTCATTCGCTTCTTCAGGAAGCACTCCGACTAGGCCTTTGGGCGGAGGCCCATCTTGGTTCACTGAAAGCCGACCACATTTCGGGGGTTACCAACATCATGGCCGATTCTCTGAGTCGGAATACCATCGATCAATCAGAATGGGCTCTAGCGCCTTCGTTGTTCAACAACCTGTCGGCCCGGTTTGGCCGCCCTCAAGTAGACCTATTCTCTTCCACCTACAACCATCAACTACCGCGGTACTTCACACGGTTCCCATCTCATGGAGCGGAAGCAGTAGACGCTTTACGCAGCCGTTGGCCACAGGGCCTTCTCTATGCTTCCCCCCCCCCTTCCCCTGATTCCCAGGGTAATTCGCAGGCTCCTGGAACAGAAATCCGAACTGATACTTGTCGCCCCCTATTGGCCCAGGAGACCGTGGTTCGCAGATCTCCGGGCGCTGTCAGTACAAGATCCATGGAGGATACCAGACGGCAAAGTGGAGCTTCATCAGGGTCCCATTCAACATCCAGATCCTCAGTGGCTCTGCCTGACCGTCTGGAGGTTGAGCGGGGCCTCCTAAAGGAGGCTCAGGTTCCTTCCAACATCATCCCAATCATTCAGGCTGCCCGTTGCGATTCCACATCTCGCATTTATCAAGCCACCTGGCGGGCATTCATGGCCTGGTGTGAGGCGCGGTCCAGATCGGCTACCTCAGCGTCCGTAGCCCATGTACTGGAATTTCTCCACGATGGTTTCGAGGCTGGGCTTTCACCAAACATCTTGAGGAGACAGTTGGCGGCTATATCTTCGATACTTACCTGTGGATCTCCTCATTCCCTATCCAGAGAGCCTCTCCTGCGGGATTTTCTTCGGGGGGCCACTAACTTGAGACCACCTGTGGTTCATAGATTCCCTTCCTGGAGTTTACATAAGGTTCTCTCCTCTCTAACCAAGAGCCCCTTCGAACCATTGAGAGAGGCACCACTTCGATTCTTATCTTTTAAGGTGTCATTTCTGGTGGCCATTACTTCAGCCCGTCGAATATCTGAACTTTCTGCTCTTTACATCCGAAAAGGTTTGTGTATATTTCACAAGGACAGGGTAGTCCTACGGCTCGACCCTACGTTCCTCACTAAAGTCAATACGATTTTCCATCGGTCACAAGAGCTTGTCCTACCTAACTTCTGCCCGAATCCTCAATGCCCACAAGAATTCATCTGGAATACCCTTGACGTTCGCCGCGCCTTGAAAATTTACATCAGTTGTACAGAATCAGTGCGGAGAACGGAATCACTCTTCGTATCGTTCCAACCATCTTCAATGGGATTGAGAGTAACCAAATCGGTTTTGTCCAGATGGATCAGGGTGACTATAATCAAGGCATATGAGGGATAATCTACTCAAGTTCCTCGAAATATATCTGCGCATTCCACCAGGAGTGCTTCTACCTCGGCGGCTTGGGCTACTCACACTTCCCTTGACGAGATCTGTCGAGCGGCAGCCTGGTCCAATCCAACTGCCTTCATCCGTCATTATCGACTTGACTCCTACGCAGCTTCGGACGCGACATTCGGTCGACGGGTGCTCCAGGCAATTCATGAGGATTCGGCATAATTCAGCATGATTCAGTCGGCCTTCTCCCACCCGTATGGTCTTCTAGCTTGGGTATGTCCCCAATCTGACCGCCGTTTCCCCCGACATTGAGAATGGGCGTTGGCTTACCTGATATGCCCCTTCTAGGAGAGGGGGAAACGGCGGTCAGCCCCTCCCTTGTATGTTCGGCCGACTGGGGTTCGGGACCGTTGGGGTGGGGGACCACTAATTCTTTGTCATTTCAGCATGACACTCCAGTCTGCAGACAGTCCTCACCGAAAAGCTGGAAGAGGCTATGGGAGGCGGAGCTAATTAAGATTTCTGCAGACTCGGTCCTACGGCAAGCCAGAGGATTTTCCCCAATCTGACCGCCGTTTCCCCCTCTCCTAGAAGGGGCGTATCAGGTAAGCCAACGCCCATTTCATATTTTCCCAGGTGAATGCATTTTAAATTAAGCCCTTTTGTTCCCTTTAACTGGAAGCTATGGCTACATTGTTTCCAATTGTATGTTTGAGTATTCCTTCTTCATTAAAACAAGCAATTGACACGCTATACCTCTGGCAAGAAATGAACATGTTTCCTGATAAATGTTTTGTCCATGCAGGCCTTTTTATACATTTAAAAGTATTCAATGTTGACTTTGCCCAACTCCAGTCTCAAGTGATTCAAAACAACAAAATTGGCAACCCGATAAGGATCTATGTGTGTGAATACTTTAGTTCTCAATCTTAACAGGTCTGGTTAAGAAACTACAGGAAACTACCAAGTCTGATGGTCGTTTACTGAATTAGTACAAAAATTAATTAGGCATTTGCACACATATTATTAAATATGAAAAAGAATTTTGTTCATATTGTCACAAGACAATATTCTGACTTAGATATGGTTACAGACAGTCTGATGTAGATGCAGTATACCAATGGAACTACCTTTTGGACTGAGGGATTTATGATTGTGTTGTGTTGACCGTTGCTTCGAGACTGCTTGCCTCCTGGATGCCTTGTGCATCCAATTAACTCCTTAGCTTTTGCCAGCTCTCTTGTAGACGATGGGAAGGAAAACAGTTCAGGTTTCTCAGTCACCTGGTCTCTTCTCATTTACTCTAGGGAGAGGAAGTGAGTGAAATTTCCCTAGACAGCTGGAGAGGGCCTTCATTGGACAATCCCACAACTGGAAAAATGTAATTTCTGTGGTTGACAAAACCAACTACTAATTCAGCAGGTCTCCGACTCTACAGTTCTATGTTAAAACTGTAACCTGTCCTTGCCCCCAACTGTGGCAAGATTTTGCAATGCAAAGTACATTTCCTTTGTTCTTGGTGTATCGGCACCTTTTGACCTCATGATTCAAATTTCTCTTATATTACCCAAGAGTGAGCTGTAGATTATCGTTACACACGACTGGGTTTCTTAAAAGTTTGTTTGCCATTGTTGTTGATAGTTAATCTGCTTTCTGTTATCAGCAGGCCAAAATTGAAGGCTAGCTTTACATTTTACTTTAGATTCTTATGAAATGCACAGTGGAAGAAATTGCATTTTTTTCCTTATCTAGAGAAATAATGTGGAGGCAGGGCAGTTTATCCAAAGTAAATAGCAGAGCGTGAATGTTCACTTCTTAGATATTATCCTGAAAATCATACCGTGTCCAAGATGAAATGGATTGAGAGGTTGCAGTTTTTCAAGTTTCTTGTGGAAGAAACTGGATTTCTTGAGAGACTCATAAAACCATGTATTTCCTTTTTATAGATCTTTGCATTGTGACATAATTTCACAAACGAATTCCTTCTACAAAGAATATGCAAGATTTGGGCATTGATAGTATTGATAGTCCTTACCTTAATTACCTTCCGATAGATCTAAACCAGCAGTAGCTAATCTAATGTGGACAATATGTCAGTAATCAGCTGTGATTATGACTGGCTGTACCAGAAGCAACTATTTTGCCAGATTAAATGGAGAAAAAAAGTACAAGAAATGCAGGGCTCTAAAAAAAAAAAGCAGTCCCCTTGAAAATTCAGCCTTTGAATTTTGTAATGAGTCATGAACAGGTTACCTGAAATGGCATTCCAGTAAATAGCTGCAACTTATTTTGGTCCTGCTGGGCCTTGAAATAGACCATAATAAAGCATTAGAGAGACGGAAAGCACAGGTTGGGCCTATCTTATGGCCAGGTTTCCGTATCTACCTAATCCTGTTTGGTATAAGTGCCACATTTTAGCTACCTATACCCTAAGTACAGCTCTTGTTCTCTTAAAAATGGCCAGGTAAATAACTACTGGAGATTATTGAACAGTAAATATATATTTAGCTTTTTAAAGAATAACCAGAACAGTCTTTTTTCATTACAGCTTTCTTCTCACTGCTGTGGATGCCAGAATTGTTTGCTTATCAGGTTACTTTCTGCAGGATGACATTCCTCAAATTGCTATCATTTTGAATATCCTCTAGGACTAGGTTTAGGAACAAATATGTAAATTATTTCCCCTTTATTAGCCTCCAATGTAGAGTCTCCATTCAGTTGACCTTGCCACTGGTGACTTCATGGACATACCTAAGCAGTTTGCGTGGTAAAATTGGTTTGCTATTAACTTCTTCTAAGAAACCAACATTGCATTATTTTTTTAAAAAGAGGGTAATTAAAGGAGGATATTTCCTTAATGCAGTTAAGTGCTTGTTTGGACCATTTGGCAGATGTAATGGGTAATGTAAAATTAGAAAACTTGTGAGGCAAAACTGATTTACAAAATGATTGTTTTGTTTTATCAGTAGCTTTAATGGGACTGCGGGTCTTACATTTTAGAAACTCTCATATAAGCAAGGACAGTGGATCATGCAATTGTTCAAGACAGAGATTGCTAGGCAGTTAGAAAAATGGATCTGTATGGCTAATCAACTAGAAAAGACTTTTTTCATGAATATACTGCACAGAAAACAAGTTGCAGGAGGATTGGGGCTTAAAAGCATAGATTCATATCCTGGTCAGGCTCCAGTGAGATAAAATCTATGCAGACAATAGAGCCAAAGAGACCAAAGCTAAAAGAGTGGAGAATTGTTTTGATGACTTTATCTTATGGAACCTATACAGGTAGAACAGCATATGCATATGGCTGTTCCTTGCAAGGATTCCTGAATGTTTAGAATTCCTGTATGTATAGATTTCTCACAGATTTCACAATAAGCACATTTTTTTTCTTTGAAAGTAGGCAAAAGCTGTTTCAGTAACTCTTTAATACAATATTTGCTTTTGCCTGAAAATTAATGTAATGATTTCTAGCATTTGAAGAAATACTAATGCAAACATTTCCTGTAATTCATCCAGTGAAAGTCATTTGTCCTTCCTATCTGTGGGTTTAATCAGATTTGTATATAGGCAGTAACATTGGTGAAAACTTATTTTTTCATTATCTTTTTTCCCTTTCAGTCCCCATATTTTTTCTAATGTTTTTTTCTCAGATTCAGGAGCCTGAGACCAGTTCCTGAGCTTCACTGGGACTAAATCATTATAATTTATGCTCTTTCTCATATTGTTGAGAATTCCATATTTTGGCTACTAATAAATCTTTAACTAAATTTAGTTGATAATTAGATGATCAAACATCCTTCTAGCTGATATTCAGGAGCTATTTCTAACTATTCTCCCCTACTCCTCCCATCCCCCACACACACTTTGTTTGGGCGCTTACAATTGTAGAATCAGAGTTTAATTTGTTAAATAACCAGTTACTAGCGGTATGTGGACCTATACTATCCCACAACTCTTACTTTTATCACCGTCCCTTTTCTTTACTAGTTGAAATCTCCCTGCAAGTACCACCACATCATTGCAGACTATAAATTGTGTCTTCTCTGCTCAAGTGCACCCCCCTTTAATTCTGTCTGACCCTTATGTTACTATTTAAAGGAAATTGGGAGAAAAAGGCTGATGCTGAATCAGCTCTCTTGTCTTTTAAAGTCATCTTTATCATATTGCCTGAATCTTTTCCCTCAATTACCGAACTAAAACAGCAGCTTTATTACACTTGTGGGCAGCAAGAGAAGAAGGGATGGTTGTAATACATTGGAATAGCACCTGTTTCACCATATTTCCTCCTTCAGATATTTTACTCTCTTATAATAGAGAAAGAGGGCAATTATTCTCCTTTCTAAATGTCTTAATACTACTGTCTGAACAAAGTGGCCTCATCTATAATTTGGTTTCCTACTTCTCAAAATTATCCCCAGCATTTTTGGCAAGTGTAAATCTGTATTGCTGGCAAACTCAATTTTGTTTAGTATTTTACAAGATTATGTTGAACAACTGGACTATGAATAAGGAGGAGCTCTGATCAGCAAGTGATTGAATTTCTTTTCAGATTAGGGAGAAGTTCTATTATTTTAAGGAACAGTTACGCAATTCTCTGATAGTTTTCTACTTATGAATCTGATTAATTATTGCTCCAAGTAATAATACAACAGACAGGAACCTACATGTCTCTCTATTTATTATAATATTTCCCAGGTATTCAACAGAATGTTTAAGTAAGGAATTATTAAATTAGTCCTGGGTAATTTTAATCTTGCTTTTTAAGATCAAAAGTGGCTCAAGAATTCATGACTACAATGATAACCTTGAGTTTCTTCCAGGTGTTTATAGGTGTGATCTGGGGATACATATTGACCTGCCTTTTATTTTAGAGCAGATGTGAGCTGAGCTGCTGCTAAGATACATTTCTATTCTGTTGCCTTGGATTTACGTATGCTGGACATTTGATGACCAAGCTTCTTTTTGTAGGGAAGTTTATGGAGAATGTGGTAAGGCAACAGGTACAGAGAATCCTGGAAGACGTACAAATGCTCTAGATGCATAAAAGTCAGGATTCAGGCCTGGGGATAAAACTTAAACTGCATTGGTTGCCCTCCTGGAAGAGTTTTGGCAGAACTTGGATGAAAGGGTGGTGGGCATTCCCATTTTGTTACACGTATTCATGACTTTTAATTACTCTATACTGTGACTCTTGACCACAGTATAGTTCCAGGCTGCCTGCTAGATTAGGAGGCACTGAAGGACAGTGGTTCTACTTCTTCCTGTGTAGAAAGGTCCAGTCAAAGGTCACAGAAATGTCAGCCCCACAGATGTTCCATCATGTAATATACAACAAAGCTAGAGTTTCTGTCTATCTTGTTTTATATCCTACATGAAGCTGCTGGGAGAGGTCTTGCATTGGTCTAGGAAAGTGATGGCGAACCTTTTAGGTACCGAGTGATCAAAGTGTGCATGTGTGCCCAAACTGCAGGGTGGGGGCACATGCGCACACGCACCCCGTTCATGCATGTGCACCCCGCACATGAGCCCACGCACATGAGCCCACGCCCTGCCCAAACTGCGCGTGTGCGTGTACATGCGTGTGCACTCCCCGTGCATGCGCAGCAGAGACCCAAAGGCCGGCGAGAGGTGTGCAGGCATACGCAGCAGAGACCCAAAACAGAGCTGGCGTGACAGCGTGCGTGCCCACAGAGAGGGCTCTGCATGCCACCTCTGCCACATGTGCCAGAGGATTGCCACCACTGGTCTACGATAAAGTATTATCAATATGATGATGTTACTTATTTCCACAATAAGGCAAATGGGGGATATAATGGAATTGCTGAGGCTCAGATTGTAGCAAGTTGGAATGGGTATTCATTGAAAAACCCACAGATTCCTAGATTATATGGATAGTCCACAAATTTACAACAGTTCATTTACTGATTATTCAAAGTTGCAACGGCACTGGAAAAGGGTGACTTATGACTGTTTTTCACAAAATCATTTGGGGCATTCCCATGGTCACAGGATCAAAATTCAGACATTTGGCAACTGGCTCAGATTTATGACGGTTGTAGTGTCCTGGGTTCATGTGATGACCTTTTGTGACCTTCTGACAAGCAAAGTCAATAGGGAAGCCAGATTCAATTCACAATCGTATTATTAACTTAATCACTGCAGTGATTTGCTTAACAACTGTGGCAAGAAAGGTTGTAAAATGAGGCAAAACTCACTTAAAAAGTGCCTTACTTAGCAACATAGTTTTTGGGCTCAATTGTAGTTGTAAATCAAGGATTACTGGTGCCATCTTCTCAATAGAAAGGTGTTCTTCCGTAGAAGAACAAATTCACTTCATTTGGTCATCCTCATGACCTGAAGCTTCCAGCTAGAAAAACAGGTGGAGGTCCCAGCTGGGAAGCCCTTGTCAACTCTGATTGGTGTACCAGTTGTGTCTTTAGACAAGACAAATTCCTTGTGTGTCCAATCACACTTGGCCAATAAAATTCTATTCTATTCTATTCTATTCTATTTACTTAGAGTTATAATGGCACTGAAAAAGACTAATGATCATTTTTCACACTTGCAACCATTGTAATACCCTCATGGTCATATGATCAAAATTCAGATTTTTGGCAATTGGCTCATATTCATGATGGTTGCAGTGTCTTGGGATCATGTGATCGATCACCTTTTGTGACCTTCTGACAAGTGAAAGGGGAAGCCACATTCACTTAATAACCGTGTTATTAATTTAACAACTCTGAGTGATTCACTTAAGCACTGTGGCAAGAAAGGTCATAAAATGGGGAAAAATTCACTTTCTCTTGCTTAGCAACAGAAATTTAGGGCTCAATTGTGATTGTAAGCCAAGGACTAACTGTATTACTATCCTCTGTGATCTATACGTATAATGCCAAACATGATGCCAAACATGGCAGCTGATGTTCTAAATAAGTTCTTTAGATTTCCTCACATTCTCAAAATGTCACTAGAGTACTGATAATTTGATTATTTTAATGCTCTCTGAAAAAAAATTCACATTTGAGGCTTGTGTCTTCTTCCTTTGTTTCCAGATTGTTCATTGGTACTTGAGGGTGGCACTAGAGATGTATGTTTTGTATGATTATCGTACTAATTGGGTTAGTGGACTGGGTTAGTTTTTTAAGTCTATGGGTTTTTAATGGGTTTTTATTTTTTAAATTTTAATTGTTTAATTTAATTTAAATTAAATTTTTAATTGTGGCCAATTTAATAAGTTTTTTAATTGTATTTTAATCGTATTTATAGTGTATTGTGTATTTTTTACCTGGCTGTGAACCGCCCTGAGTCCTTCGGGAGAAGGGCGGTATACAAATTTAAATAATAAATAAATAAATAAATAAATAATTTCTCACTCAGGCAGGGAATCAATAATGTGTTAGTTTAGTAATTCTTTTCTAAATTCTGCTGCTTGCTATTTATTTAGGATATAATTCTACTTTCTGATCTGTTTTTCTTGTTGATGAATGTGTGAGAGGTAGGAGACAGAAAAATATATTTGCCTTGGATTTAATTATGCTGTAGTTAACATATTGCTATCTGCTTTGCATTCTTTAAAAATAGCCTTTAATTAAAAACAAACATGGAAAATTCACACACATATAAAGATACAAATACAAATACTTTTTAAAAGAAAAGTTCCTAACAGTTTCAGAGAAGGATAATCATATTTTGCTATAATGGTCCATAAATAGTAAGCAACTCATTTGTATATCTCGGGTAACATTTGATCTTTAGTCCATTGAATAACTGAGGTCATAAATGTATCTTTTTGAAGGACAAGTCTGTTGGCAATATGAAGAGTTACAGTGAAGGATCCACTATTTCTGTTTCAGTTTCCATGCAGGCTGTGAAGATCTGAAAAAAATCAGATTAAAAAAAAAATCAGGAAAAATCATCAGAGAGCCAGTTTGGTCTAGTGATTAGGACGCTAGATTAGAAAGCTGGAGACCGTGACCAAAGCCTTGGTCATGAAAGTCAGTTGGGTGACTTTGAACCAGTCACTCTTTCTCAGCCCACAGGGTTGTTATGCAGAGGAGGCTGTGTTGAATATGTTATCTACTTTTAAGATAAAGGTTCCCCTCGCACATATGTGCTAGTCGTTCCTGACTCTAGGGGGCAATGCTCATCTTTGTTTCCAAGCCGAAGAGCCAGCACTGTCCGAAGACGTCTCCGTGTTCATGTAGCTGGCATGATTAAATGCCAAAGGCGCATGGAACGCTGTTACCTTCCCACCAAAGGTGGTCCCTATTTTTCTACTTGCATTTTTTACGTGCTTTCGAACTCCTAGGTTGGCAGAAGCTGGGATAAGTAACAGGAGCTCACCCCGTTATGCGGCACTAGGGATTCGAACCACTGAACTGCCGACCTTTCGATCAACAAGCTCAGTGTTTTAGCCACTAAGCCACCGCATCCCTTGTTAGCTACTTTTAGTTATTCTTTAAAATGATATAGGTGGAATACAAATAAATAAAGAAATAAAATGGAAAAGTTGTATTAATTGATTTGTGTTATGACGTATTCTCAGAATAGAGTGAATTTAGGATACCATAATTGAATGAAGTATTTTGTAGTTCATAAATAGATAAAGGCTTTTCCTGTCCAGTTGAGTCCAATTCTAGTGGGGATGCTCATCTTCGTTTCTTAACCAAGGGAGCTAGCATTGTCCAAATATGCTTCTGTGGTGATGTGGCCATCATGACTATATACCGAGATGCATGGAATGCTGTTACCTTCCCACCAAAGTGGTACCTATTTATCTACTTGCCTTTGCATGTTTTTGAACTGCTAGATTTGCAGGAATTGGGGCAAGGATGGGAGCTCACCACATCACACCATGTTTATAACTATTTACAGATTCCCAAATCTACTATTTGGGCTTCTACTTTTAGGAAGCTATTTCATTCTATTTTGTATACTCTTATCTGATATTAATTCTCTGGATTTAAGCAGCAACAAGTCATGTTCAACCTCTGTTGGTTTTGCTAAGCAAAACCAGTATTTTATGGCTTTCTAAGAAAACAGCAGAGAATGGATCTGATATTTCTGAAAACATTTTTGGCAATCACTCATTCAAATGCTAACTAGACATTGGTCAGGTGCTGCCATCTGCTGAGATAAACTCCCCTTCAGTTTAGTGTAAAAAAGTCAGGTGTTTGCCTAGTTGGATTATTGAAGATTGGACTGATCAAATCTAGAAAAAAGACCTTGAACTTGGCAATTTGTTTCAGTTTTTTAAAAGATCTTCAGTATTTGTGCCCAAAGCATTTGCAGTGGGATTTCCAAATGAATGCTGTAACAAAATGGACTATGTTTCTTTGATAAAGTATTATCCTTTCTATAATAAAAGGGGGCCAAAGGTTAATCACTCACCTCTAATATGTTATGTCAGAAAGTTCTGCATGCAGATTTTCCTGCTCTGTGAAGACTGAAGAGTGTGAAGGGGCTCCTTTATACAACTGAGAGGTAGGAAAAGGAATGTGTGAAAACAAAAAGGAACAACAAGCCTAAATAGAAATGTGGGAATGCAGCTATGGATTCTTGAGTCATTGAGTTACAATTCCTTTCTGACTGATATTAGTTAAGGCGACTTAAGGACATCTGCAGAGAGATGGGATGATTGGGATAAATGTGTGGAGAAGTGGGATACGTCTAAACTCAGGGATGGGCCAGCTTTTTTGCATCAAAAGCAGCAGAGCTAATTGATTGTATGAAAAGAAGGAACAATACAAGGAATAGGAGTGGAGCTGAAAGTAGGACAAGATACTATTTCTCGCTGTCCTCTCTTTTCTTTTTCTGATAACTCTACTTTTGACCTACTTCTTCTCTTCTTTTTCTCAATATCGTCTCTTCCCAAGGAGAAGGATGGGTAGTGAAAGAGAGCTCTACTTAGCCAAAGTCTGCAGTGATTCCTGCAGAGGACTGTTGAAATGAGGCTTTGGGGCATGTATCCTAGCTCAAAGGAGCCAAGAGGCTGAATGTGAACTAGAGAAAAAGGATTTGCCTGGTGGTTTACTGATTAAAAGTGAAGTTCGTCTAAATCAGATTGAGCTTGGAATGTACTGGTCTCTGATTGCAATGCTGTAAAAGAGCACAAAATAACTCTAGTCCATTGTGAATTAAAATGTGCTGTACAGTTAATACCACAGGAGCTTAATTGGACAATTCACTGGATTAAAGCTTATAAATGGACTAGTTTGAGATAAATTTAGCTGTCATCGTGGATCTCTTCTGGGATATTGCCAGTGCCTCCTAGAAGACAAAGAGTTTTATAGTTGAATCACAACAAGGGAAGTTACTGTCAGAAGTTTTTTCTTCCTTAGGACATGAGTAGCAGAAGTTCAACAGAGAAAACTAACTGATTCTGGCATTTTAGTGCTTTCAAATGTTTATACTGTGTGTGAGTACAATTTAGATTTATTTGTTAAACATATTTCTTTGCTGCAACAATCAAAATGACTCTAGGCCAAAAAAAATACAATATCAAACATACCCAATTTAAAATAAGAAAAAATAAAAATACAAACTCACTACAAGTAAATCCAAATGCATGTTTTATTTTATTGTCTTTGCTAGTTGTTTGGGCAATACCGGTAATTTTATTCATATTCTGGAAATGAGCATATATTTTTTTTCAAAAAGCTTTTCCTAGCCTTCAACAAAGAAAATCAAATCTGGAATAAGACATCTTAGGGTCAGCAAGATATTAAAATGCATATGAGTAAATTTAATGTTTGATAGTTATATTAGAGATGTAGTTATTTGTGTTTGGTTCATACTTGTAAGGAAGGATAATACTACTAAAAAAAGTTTCACATAGATGTTCAGAAACATATTCAAAAAAGGTTACTTATGAATTAGGTGATTGTCCTCAAGGATGGTAGGCAAGCAACCATCTAAGTACTATTGCTATATAGGATACGGGACACTTTACAAAAAACAATTTTGATTGGCTTCTTTCTAAAATATTTACAATATAAGAATAGTTAACTAAACAGTTTGTCACTGTGGATGAACATTTTGGACATTTGCATATATTCGAGTACAGCTTTCTACTGTTTGAGGGCAAATTAATAATATTGAGAACATATTATGCATACCTTTGCAAAACATCTTCCATTCATAAAACACTCATTTTTCAGAAAGCAAGTTGAGATTATTCTCTTTCTTCAAATTTAATATTGCTACATTGGCTGGCAGAGGGGCTGATTTTCACAAAGATCCTGAACAGCAACTGTCTATCGTTTCATTTTCTAAAAATGCCTCTGGTCACATGGGAGATAAAATAATTGTGGCTGATGCATTACTTTATGAGGATAAAGGCTGTGACTTGCTATCTCCCAATTTAAGATGTGATTCTAGACAGCCTGACAGCAGATGTTGACCCATGTCATGCATCACAGTAAGTATCTTAACCATAGTTCAGTGGACAAGCTGCAGCTGCCTGGCTTCACAGGATGCCCTTGGCCAAAAATTGTGACAAGAAATTATAGCAATAATGTTCCAACCCTTGTGACTTTTTGCAGAACTCATGAAGGCCCCCTTCTTATCATCACCATATACAACCACCACATTGTCTTTTAGAATATATTGCAGTTAACTGCAAACTTCCTCACAGCTCTGAAAGGGAACAATGTGACTCATTCCAAAGATGCGATTGTGAAGAGCCTCAAGGAGAAAGAATGACTTGCTGTAGCAAAGCAAACAGCTGATTGCCGTTGTGCCTTCTGCATTTGCAGCTCTTTGTGCATTTTTCTGAGAATAAATGAGAGGATCTGAATCATTAGATGGGAACTGGTGGTTGAGCTCCAGTTCTGATTGTGAAACTGAGAAACAAAATATACTTTAAAAAATGGTGCATATTGTTGGGATCCAGCCTTGGAAATGTTAGTTCCTTGTCTCTGCCTTTCCATGAACGGAAACAGTTATAACATCAGTTGTAACTTCTAATGGATTCTAAAAATATGCATAGATTTCCCAATTGTTAAAGGAATGAAGGTCACTGTTCCTTACTGGTGAAGAACATAGTTGTGCTATGTCACTTCACTTTTCTGTTCTATGGGCCGAAAGAGTTAATTTAATAGTTGCCTAATTCTCCAGATAACAATCATCCCTAGCCCAATTATGTGTGTGAATATAAAGGTGCAATAAAGCTTTCTCTAGTAGGACCTATCTTAAGAATGAATCACTGGTTGCTTCATAGCTGCCACAGTTGAATATTCAAAGAGAGAGTTTCACAATAAGTTATACATAAACTGGGTGGTGGTTTGTTTCATCATCATTTGTTGCTCTTCTAATACAATGTGTTCAAAGCTGAATTTTCCAGTTTTGTCCTGTTCTGTATGTATGCTGTGCTTCTATTATCATTTTGTAGATAAAGGCTAATTTACAATGGACATGGATGGATATATACAGGTAGTCCTCAATTTACAACCATTAATTTAACAATCATTTGAAATTTTGATGACACTGAAAAAAGTGAGCTCGCACTTACAACCATTGCAGTAACCCGTCATCACATGATCAGAATTCAGGTGCTTGGCAACTGACATGTATTTACATCCTGATTCACACACTCACCATTTCTGACTTTCCCAGGGGTTTCTGACAAGCAGTCAATGGGGAGAGCTTGGTTCACTTAATGACCATAGGATTCACTTAATGACCACAGCAAAAGAGATCATAAAATTGGACATGACTCAGTTGACACCTGCATCACTTAGTGACAGACATTCCAATCCCAATAGTGGTCATAATTTAGGGACTGTGTGTTTTGTGTGTGTTTTGTGTGTGTTTTTGTCTGTGTGTGTGTGAGAGAGAGAGTAATATAATAAAAATAACTTTGTGGCATACAAGCCTGGTGTAGTGGTTAAAAAGCTGGACAAGGATCAAGGGAACCCAGGTTCTAGTCTCTCCTTAGCCACAAAAGCCAGATGATGACCTTGGGCCAGTCACTGTCTCTCGGCTGCCAAGCAATGTCAGGCTATAAGACTGTACAATAAACTGTTGAAGAACAACCCCCTCATTGCATCACATATTGATGAGTATGCTGCGAGAACTAGGGAAGCACAGTGCAAACGAACAAGCCCTGAAGTGAAGCAGGACAAACACTACGTAAATGAATAAATCACTTGATGATTCTGCTGAATAGGTGAACTGTTCTGTTGACATATTTTGTGATGTTCTGGTATCTTGTGATGTACTACTTTTCTTTTGCAACATGCTGGATTTAAAATAGCTGTTCACTTTTTATGTGTGAATCTCCCGATGCTGTTATTTAAAAAATTGCATATATGGAACTAATCAAACAAAACAAGAATCACAGTCATACTTATGAGAAATTCTAGGATTGTTCAAAAAGCATAAAGATTGCTGCAAAAGTAAGTCATGAGCACCTCTGTGGACAGAGAACCCACAAAATTGTACTTTTGTTATTGCCTTTTGGAAAATATAATTCCCAGGATTTCTGTTCGGATTGCAATATATATAAAGGGAATAATTAAATCCCCCCCCAATAGCTCATCCTTTTTGCCTACTATATAAACTTGGAGATTGCTATAAAATGGTTTGACGTATTGTTAAGGTGTTTGCTCTGAGCAATGAATAATTTATTAGCTGAAGTCTATTAATGCAGCCCAGTTGTTAAATAAACTATAACCATAGTCATTTTTAGCTATAGGGCTCTTTAAAAAAAAAGTTACCTCTGTGATTTGGATTTTAAGAGGTGCTGAACTTATGTTTATATGAAATAGACCTGAAAATCCAACCCAGTCGGTCTTAAATACAGGTTATTTTTCTGGATTTGCATAAGAATGCTGCTAATTCTTTTGCTGCATAGTTACTTAATGAGAAATGTGAAGCAGAAATAACCATTTGTGTTCTCTCTCTTTATTTTCCTTGTATCTTTTTCAACAATTTTCAGCAGGCAGCCTCGCTTCTCTTGTGATTCTTTCCACAGAGCCTGCACATTTGGCAAATGCCTTAGTGCCGTATGGGAGGTGGGTGGAGAGGATTGTGCTGTCATTCTTTCAGCTGAGCTTGTTGACTTGTTTCAGTAAGTAGCAGGAAGAGCTTGAAATGATCTTTCTGGCAATACGTTGAAAACTGAATGTACTTAATTTCTAATCGGAATGAAATAGCTCCATTTGGTAAATACCTCAAATATCTAAATGATATTTCCCATGAGTTAAGGTTGGCTTGCTTGTGTCTTTCATACGGATTGCAAAATTAAAAGAATGGTCAGATGTAGCACAAATAATGTGCCTGAAGTATAAAAATACTGTTTGAGGATACATTTCATTTTACCATTTGTAGCCAATTGGAATAAGATGCATTTTTCTTCATTTACCCCTTTTTGCATGAAATTTCATCAGCTCTCTTTTAGAAATACGTGGGAAACTTTTATCAAAACATTCTTACAGTATACAAGGATAACCATGCCTAGAAATAATAATGTTAATGTTGTTTCTATCTTTTTCTAGAAACCTACGGCAGAATTAAGTGATTGTAACCCCAAAGATTTAGAAGACTTTTGGAAGACTAAATCTTGTTTCTACAAGATCAGAACTGAATTAAATGGCTGATAAACAGATTAGGTAAGAGCTTTTTTCTGTTCCTTTCTCAGTTATTCTCTCCTTTCCTTCGTGTTGTTTCCACATAGTCCATTTTCTTTATCTCTACCTCCAAAATACATCCTCCTTTTGCCTTTACTTCTCTTTTCCCTAATCTGTTGTCTATATACTCATTTTCATTGGCCATTGTATTAAATGCCACCTAGACATTAAGCCGATTTCTCAAGTTTAGGGGATACTATCCTATAGAGGTGTGTTGTTGTTTTACATCTTCTACATCTGTAGACATAAGTTATAAAGGAGGGTTTCTGAATACATAATAAGTTGAAATTTTGTGTGAAATGCAACTTGTATATTTGTTTATATGTTAGAGTTCCAGGATAAAAATAGGAGGAAATTGTAGCCTGTAACTGCAATACAATAGAAGATTATTACAGTATCCATATCAGAATGATTTGTATTGCAAATGTGCATATTTGTTCACTGGATACAAATGGAAAGAAGCACAGCCCTCCAAAGAATAATGTAACTAACGGACGAGGTTGATAGAAAGATTAAATGATGAGAAACTGTAGAGGGTGCAAGATGAGGAGGAGTTTATACATGTATCAGAAATATTGATAGTCAAGGCCCTTGTATATATATTCTTCCAGTAGAGGAATAAAAAGGTCATTGAAATAAGATTTGAAATTATATAATATATTCCTTCAGTTTCTCTAGATTTTTTTTAAAAAAATATCTTTGTTTGCATATTACATGTAAAGTAAGTAAATCTTTTATGATGGTCAGAATGCATATATATTGGGATACGGTTATCAAGCTATATCCCCAATACAGTAATATTACTCATGGCATAGCAATTTCTTTAATAAATCATAATATTTGATATTGTAAATATTTGCAGTTGATTCGTAGATAAAATGTGATTTTTATAGGATTTAAACTGTGACAACCATTTAAATACTGGATTGATTTGTGATGTCACAATAATAAAGGATGCTCAGGTAGGTTTGTTTTTAAAAAATCCCTTAAAACAGAACTGAATTCCTGCTTGCGTCCTGTTAAGCAGATACTTAGTAAGCCTTTGCAGACAATGTTAGCATTCTTTGGTGAGCTGTCTAGGCTTGGATTTGATTTTTCTGCTTTCTAGAATCCCTAAGGAATCTTAATTTTCAGTAAACCCCTGAATTCACTACAAGGTTCATCCAAACCCGGAATTCCGTGGACAGCTTCCAAAATCTTGACCTAGCTTTTATTTTTTATTTCCCTTTGTTAAAGGCATTCTAAGTACAATATTCTATTCTGCTTTGCTCCACAATTATCATATTCTTTTTCAAGAATGGCTCGATAAATTAATTCTCTTTCTCTCTTTGTCTTTTGTTGTTGCCTCCCCAATACTTCTCCTTCCCCCATAAAGAAAAGTAGGGTAGGTTTGTCAGGAATCTGAATTGTCTACTTACAGTCGACTATAAGTATTCAATTAGTGCCATCCCATCTAATGTTTTTAGAGAAGAGTTCTTTATTATGGTGGTACCTTTTTTGATTGGGATAATTTTTAGAAAAATGTAGAATATAAGATTCTTTACAAAGAACTATAAATACAGAATTGCACGCTAATCATAAACAATCTTAAACAGTTCCTGTATTTGATTCAAGCACCACGTGTTCAAAATGAAACCAATATTTTATTATTTTTCATTTTAAATTTAGGCTCATGTAAAGATTAACAGCTCTACATTGTATGCAGGAATATTTTCTAATCAGTTTTATAAGATTTGAACAATAGAATGGATTCATGCCAGAATATATACTCTTGAGATGTTTTCTAATCTTTTAAATTTCCAAGGTGACCCAAGGTGGTTTAGATGGTATAGTGGCTGATCTGGAGGAAAGGTCATATTTTATAAAGTCCATATTTGACCTACAAATGCCCACATGTTTTGTCTTGTCTTACAGCTCCACAGACAACTTCCAAATTTTGAAAATCTTCAGAGTTCTTTAACCAACTGCCTGTATTTGCTCTCTTTTCTCCTTCTGTCCTTTCCCATCCAGTAAACATTCTTGATACAGGCTGAGCAGAATACGCTATACTTTCTGAGGCTGGTATCTTTTCTTTCTCCCTTTTAGAGATTGGCCTTCTAATCCTGGCTATTATATTTGAAAGCCAAGTCAATAATTTTGTTAAAATAAGTAGAGCCATACAGTTCTTATACAGTTGGAGATCTTGTAAGGATTCTATACATTCTTTTTTCTTTTCAATTAAGTATGATAAACATGGGATTCCTGTAGATTTGATGGTTACAAGCTTGTCTGAGAATTAACTCTCATGAATTCAATGAGAGTTAAGTGTAAGCTCATCCTTCAAAGTACTTAACAATCTTGGTGATGTAGCCACATCATTAGTAGGAAGTCGAACTTGACTGAAATAAATTCTTATCTGTTTGAAAATGAAAAAAAATGGGAGTTTTATAATCTTTTATATGGGTTTATAGATTACATTAAGCTGTAGTGTGATTTCTTGAGTTTGACTTAACATATAGCCATTGTGGGTTGTAAATAGTAACATTTCGGGCACAGCATTGTATATACCTAGCTAAATTTGACTTATTAAACTAAGGTTAAGCAAAAGGAAATCATAGTAAAGTAGGGGAACCTACCATTATGTAAATTCTTAACCTCTGTGGACTTGTGGAAATAAATATGAGAGCCAAGCTTTATATACCATTGGAGGGTGGATTTTCAGAAAAATAAAGGAAGTAACTACGCATACAGAGAACAGAAAATGTTCTTGAATTAACAGGGATAGGATTTGATTGGTTTTGGAAGAGTTAAGTCTTTTGTAATGCAGTCAGTTTTCAATCAAGTGATAAGTTCCCCCCTTTATCAGGTAAAGTCCTGATTCAGTGGTCTCCAGTCTATGAAACTTGCTGTGAAAGTACCGGAATATTTTAAGATGCTGCAGCCTGGCATTTATCTACATTTCTCTTGCCTTTTGTGGCTGGTTTACGGTTCTCTTGGGAATGAACCCCTGTCCTCTTTTCCTTACAGTTTACCTGCCAAGCTGATCAATGGAGGCATAGCTGGGCTCATTGGAGTCACCTGTGTGTTTCCTATTGACTTGGCAAAAACACGTTTACAGAACCAACAGAATGGCCACAGGATGTACACCAGTATGTAAGTATCCGACAGATTTAAAGAGAAAAGAAAACAGTCTTATTTTTTAATCACTTGTTCCTTTGTGTGAACTGCTTATGTAATATTTGCACAAAAATCCTGTGGGGCTCTTTACTGAGATTCTCCAGACTGTATATTTTTAGTAGAACCTTGATCTGAAGATAGTTTACCAACACTGCATCACAGTGTTTTGGTTAATTGAGGGCTTTTTTTAGAGCTATTATAGTAATTTATAATAATCTTAAGAGCTGGGTGCCTATGAGAGACATTTCTGCTTTATCACTAAAAGAGACATAACCCATTTAACCCATTGGGTAGCTATAATAAATTTTTAATAAATAATAAAATAAAATAATCATGGAAGCAATCATTCTAGCCATTGAATCCAACCCTGTTTTGTGCAAGAATCCATATTAAAGCATCAGTGATAGATGAGCAAATCTGGTGTTTGCCATTCACTATTGGAATACTTGTAAATGCACATGTAGTAAGTAAATTTTACTTACTATTATTTATCAGATTATTATACTGCCTTTATTAAATAACTGAAGACAGAAAACATGTATAATATTCTTTCCTCCTTGTATTTTTCTCACAACAGTAGAGATGGGTTGGACTGAGAGAGAGTGACTGGCCTAAAGTCATCCTGCTGGCTTTCATGCCTTAGGCTGAAAGGCAGGATTCAACAACAGACAATAAAATGAAATGTTAGTTTCTTGTGACTTGGAAAATATACTTCTGTTAATGAAGGCTAACAATATTTGCTTTTTTGGGCTGCAATCCTATTAAGATAATCTTTATATTTTATTTCTGTCCTATAGGCACTTTTTTATTCATGCTTTCAAATCAATTTTGACTCATGATGACTACCTGGACAAGTCCCTGCAATTTTCCTGGCAATGTTTTTTTTAGAAGTGGCTTGTTTTTGCCTTGTTCCTGGGCTGAGAAAGTGTGACTGGCCCAAGGTCACTCAATTCACTTTGTGCCTAAGACAGGACTAGAATCATAATTTCTTGGTTTCTAGCTTGGTGCACTGAACATTACACCAAATTATTTTATCCCCACCACCTTTTATTTCTCCTACAGATTTAATTTAATAAGTATTCTCTCCACGTCATTTTCAAGTCATCCATAAACTATTAAAAAGTATGGAGCCCAGGACTGAACCTTTAGCACCACTCCTCTAGCCTACTGAAGAACAGTTGAGCTCTCTCTGAGTACAATCTGGAACCAGCTGTACATTAGTATACTAGATAGCCCGTGACCCTTTTGGGTCATAATTTCAGAGATATTTCCTTATCAGATTCCTCAATGCTTTCAATAATGGCAGAGCTTCAAATATACTTGAAAAGTTCTTAAAAATTCAGGGAAATATTCAGGGATGTATCTGCCTCAAAAGTAGCCCATTATTGTATAACACAATCTAACATCAGAACATTAGTTTTATTACATTCTGTATTTGCCTTTCCAAATATCTATTTTATGATAATTTTTAGATGCTGGCGTGATGAGTACTGTAATCAGCTTGCCTAAAGGATATTGGTTAGATGTGCCAATTGAAGTTGTCATCCTTTTATATCTGGACGAAATAGAAGGATAAAAGTTTCCACTTTGGACTTGGAAGATCTAAGTTCTATTTTCCACTTAGTCATCAACATAAGATCACTGGGTCTATTTTGGGCTACTCATTTCCTCAGCCTGATTTATCTCCCAGGATTATTGTAGGATAAAAACATTAAAAACATGATTCCATTGCCTGGGTACTGCCCTTTCATGTTTCAAGCAGCAAGGTCATTGAAGGATTAATGCAGTCTATGCTGACAGTCAAAGATGGTTAACACACAACATGAGAGAAGCAATGGAATGGGAACCTTAAAAAGAGCTTTGTTTATTTGAATCTGTTGACTACAGTTCCCCGACACATGCTCTAGTGACAGATGGGAAGATAAATTTCAGCCTGTTATACAAATTATGTTATCACATCAGGTATTTCCAGGCTAGAGAAAAATGGTCTTCAGGCTTTATTATAAAATTGATTTTGGAGATCATCATCTCTTTGCACTTATAAGCCTTTTGGCACTGAGGAAAATGGTGAGAGACAGATGAGAAGAAGGGCCTTCGTACACTGCTCTATCTCTGTTTCTCACCTGGCTTGTTGTTAGTTAACTTTGCATTTATGAGACAAAGGAAACTTCATGGGTTTTTTTCTTTTTTCTCTATCTACCTCCAAAATTGTCAACATTCTGCTTATATTTAAGAGCCTGTCTTCCAACAAGAGTCCCTGCTGAATTCAAATTGCTCACAAATAATTATTCCATAAAATTAATGTTAGTAAACGATGTACATTGTTGGAAGAAAACAATAAGTATTGAATTTTGAATAGAAATGTTAAGATAAGAGGTAGAAAGTTGTATTAATTGACTGTATGATATAATTGAAATAAGATGAAGACAATATTAAGATTTAAAATATAGGAGAGAGTTTGAAAAATATGTGTAACAAATGAGAGAACTGAGGATGTCTGGACATTAAAGATATTGAAAGTAGATACAGCAATGGAGAGAGGTAAGAGGAAGGAGAGAGTTGGAAAGGAAAGAGAAGGAGAGAGAAAGAAGGAAGGGAAGAGGAGAGGTGGAAAGGTAAGGAAAGTAAGTGTAGTAGAGAAGGTTCGGTAGGGAGGAAGTAGGGTGGAGGAGGAGAAGGGAAAGGGAAGTAGAGAAGGAGGAGGAGAAGAGTGGAAGAAAGTAGATAAGAAGATAGGAGGGAGGGAGAGGAGCTTAATGAGAGGAAGAGATCGCTGTGAAAAGGAAAGGAGGAAAAACAACCCCGAAAATATTTTAAATATAAAAATTAAAATAGTTAAACAAAACAAAAAAAACAAAAAAAGAATGAAAGGGAATGAATATGAATAAGAATGGAGAAATTAGAAAATGAAGGGTGAAAATAGATGTGATTCAATAAAATATGCAAAGAAATATTAGGGAAGAAATAAAAAACTATGGGGGGAAAAGAAACACTTTGGCTAAAATTGTAATTAAGAAAAAATATTTGAATATTTTGAATTGTTTATGATAAGAAAATGTCAATACTCTGTTTCATGAATTGCAGTTGTGTGGAAGGGGGGAAAACTAAAAAACAATAAAAACTTGTACAAAAAACCCCACAAACAAATAATTATTCTGTTACTACAGAAATGGTCAACTTGTAAAATTATTTTTTAAAGAAAGAAATATCCTGCTTATAATATATACAATTTACCTAAAATTAGAACACTTAGCAGGCAAAGGATTTTTGAAGACTACGTATTTGAATTACTCAAATATGAAAAGAATCATTCATCAAGGTTATATGACCCAAAGTTTCAGCAAATAAGTGGCTGGGGAAACACTTTTCTTATGGCTGTTTTTATTTAGCATCGGATGTTTCTCAAATTATTAGAAGAAGGAATCAAAATTGACTGGTGGCCCTATTTACAAATCCAAACAAAATACAAAAAAGACTTAGAAGTATATGGATTCCAAACTGACCAATAGGAAATGGATAAGATATTAACTGGGACTGAAGAGAAAAAAATTACCAAAATATATAAATGCCTCCTTCAGTTTAAAATGGAGGGGGAAACGATGAAGGAAACAATGATAATTTGGGCAAATTTTTTTGGGTATAATATTGAATTAGAAGATTGGGAAAAATTATGGGGAACAAATTATAAGATGACGTCGGCCGCCTACAAAGAAAATACTTACAAAATGTTTTATAGGTGGCATTTACTCCTGGTGAGATTGGCCAAGATATCCCCAAAAAATACACCGAATTGCTGGAAATGCAACTATCAACATGGGACATACTTCCACATGTGGTGGACATGTACCAAAGCAAAAGCATACTGGTTAAAAATCCAAAAATGGATAGAGGAAACGACAGGGGGGGAAATTGCCATGAAACCTGAATTATTTTTATTGGGAATTATCAAACACAAGATTAGAAAAGAAATTTACTACCTCATACTACACATAATTACGGCTGCCAGAATTTCATTTGCACAAAATCGGAAGCAAAAATCTGCTCCATCAAACTCGATGATAATTAAAAAGGTGCTAGAATGTGCAGAAGCAGTTAAATTAACAATGGAATTAAAAGACTGAGAGGAAACAGTATATTATGAAACATGGAATAGATGGTATAACTGGTTGGAGAAAGAATCTAAAATTAATGTATAAATGTATAAACATAAGAGAAAATATTATAGAGGAATGTGTAATAGATAGCTATAAAGTGTAAGGAATATAGAAATTAGTTAGCAATATATAAAATGCATATTTATATAGTTTAGTTAAAAGATTAAATGGATGTTATCAAAGATGCTGGTATCGGAAAGCTGCAAAAATGTAACTATGTACATGATGTAAATGCTGAATAAAAACTATTTTTTTAAAAAAAGAACAACATTTTGGCACCGGTATAGTGTTGTTAGAGTATTTTCTAATTAGGTATGTGCTGAGGGGAATCAAGAGATAGCAAATGACAAAATGTGCACTGTGACATCATAATGCAAACCCTGTAACTTACAAATTTGTGTTCAATATCAAGACATACATTACGAAAGGGGGGAGTTTGTGTTGTAATGTTGAATGAAGAGCTTGTCATTGGGTGCCAACCAACTAAGCAGTGCTGTCAAATTGAAGCATGCCTCAGGATGACTTTTCATGCAATTTACAGTCTGAACAAGTACCACTATTTCCTTTCCTTTCCCTGCACATAACAGCCTGGCATCTAGACACTGAAACTGTTGGCACAACCTTTCCAATCTGTTTGCTCTCATATATGCTGTATTGCAAGTCCAGTCAACTGGTTATGTAGATGGCAGTTGCTGTCCCACATAAGGAGTATCCTGATTTTGAGAAGGCTGAATAGTTTTGGTCACCACGATGTAAAAAAGATGTGGAGATTCTAGAAAGAGTGCAGAGAACAGCAACAAAGATGATTAGGAAACTGGAGGCGAAAACATATAAAGAACGGTTGCTGGAATTGAATATGTCTAGTTTAATGAAAAGAAGGTCTAGGGGTGATATGATAGCAGTGTTCCAATATCTCAGGGATTGCCACAAAGAAGAGGGAGTCAAGCTAGTCTACAAAGCACCTGAGGACAAGACAAGAAGCAATGGATGGAAATTAATCAAGGAGAGAAGCAATCTAGAACTAAGGACAAATTTCCTGACAGAACAATTCATAAGTGGAACAATTTCCCTCCAGAAGTTGTGAATGCTCCAACACTGGAAGTTTTTAAGAAGAGATTAGAGAACCATTTGTCAGAAATGGTATTGGGTTTCCTATGGGAGAAGGAGGTTGGACTAGAAGAGTCCCTTCCAGCTCTATTATTCTTTTTTTTTTAGTATTTTAATGACTAATAACTCTTTGCTTTATCTTTCCAACAGGTCTGACTGCCTTATTAAAACAATCCGGTCTGAAGGATATTTTGGGATGTACAGAGGTCGGTATTCCATTTCATAGTCACAAATAATTAATTCCAGAAAGAAATCTTATTGAAAATGTTGCATCTAGATTAGAGGTTGCTAGGTTTTAGCCATAAGGCTGCTGTGCATTTAGCTGCGTTATAGCAACTAGTGTTTCTTACCACTGAAATGGGGTGATTTAGAAGGGATTCTAGGTGGCAGCCAGGAAAAGAGTGCCTGTCGTGGTTTAATTTTTCAAGTGTAAAATAAAGATCAACAGGCATTCCTCTAGGAATTACAATTCAATTTTTTTGGGGTCGTCACATACCGGTAGGTATGAGAAAACTTTATATAACTTGCAATTGGAAGATGTTAATTCAATTTACTTTCATTAATATTAATCACAACTTTAGAAAGAAATTAACCTGAATATATTATACACATACCATTTCTTGCTAAAATCATTTCATATACCTACTATGTTTGCTGTTATAAAATTATTTATTTAAAGAAATCTGTTGATTTTTAAAATTTTGTCCAGTTTCCCACATGTCAGTATGGACAATAATTGAGAAGAAACATACAGTATTATCCATATTACATTAGCTAATTTACCTTCTGTCTATCTTGGCACACCTTCATTTAACAGTATAGTCTAAGATTAGAGGCACATTGTTTCAGTTCAAACAGCTATAAAACTTGAAGTAATTCCTGTAATGAGAAGGGTGTAGCTACAATTGGAATCTCATTTAGTTGATAGTACTAGAGATTTGCAAGAGTAAACATTTTTATCTGTTTCTCAGAAGAGGTTATGAAGCATACCAAAGTACCATAGCTTACTCTGCAGCATCGGATAGCATAGATAATGTTACTTTTCAGATTTGATTCCTGTCCTGTTTTAATGATCTTTGAAACAATGCTGCAACAGCTCTGTTGTAGCTTTTCAGAAGAGGAAAACAGAGAGTGGCATTAGAAGTACCAGGTAATGTCAAACTTTTTTTAACTACCTGGAGGGCTGGTGCATAGAGTGAATGTTTATTTATAATGACAGTTGAATTCAGAGCAGTTGTTACTCTCTAGGTTGAGTATCTATGATCAGGGCAGTGAAGCAACTAACAGAGTAAAAAGTACAGGTTGTCTTTGACTGACAGCCACTTGCTCCACAGCCATTTGAACTTTACAATAGCTCTGAAAAAAGTGACTTACAACCAGTCCTCACATTCACAACCATCACAGCATCCCCGTGGTCATGTGATCAACATTTGGATGCTTCGCAAGAGGCATGTATTTATGACAATTTCGGCATTTTGGGATTATGTGATCACCATTTGTCACCTTCCCAGCTGACTTCCAATAAGCAAAGTCAATGGGGGAGGCTGGATTTGCTTAACAACTCCAGTGATTCACTTAACAACTATGGCAAAAAAAGGTCATAAAGTCATGCATGGCTCACTTAACAGCCACTTTGCTAGCAACAGAAAGTTTGGTCAAAATTGCCATAAATCGAGTACAGATAGTCCTCCACTTATAACCACAATTGAGCCTGAAATTTCTGTTGTTAAGTGAGTCATTTGTTAAGTGAATTTTGCCCCATTTTGCATCCTTTCTTGCCACAGTTGTTAAATGAATCGCTGCAGTTGATAAGTTGGTCACATGGTTGTTAAGTGAATCTGGCTTCCCCATTAATTTTGCTTGTCAAAAGGTTGTAAAAGGTGATAGCATGATCTTAGGACTCAGCAACAGCCATAAGTATGAACCAGTTGACAGTCACTAAATGAACTGTTGTAAGTCAAGGACTACCTATACTGCCTATAAGCTCACTGGAATACAAACAACAAGGCTTGAACTGGGCCTTCTCTTGTAAGTGGGGGAAATCCAGAAAAGTAAAAAGTGAAAACTTCCTTCCTTGTTAGAAAATGCTGGGTTCCTTTGCAGCTTCTTAGGCCAGGGGTCTCCAACCTTGGTCCCTTTAAGATTTGTGGACTTCAACTCACAGAGTCCCTCAGCCAGCAAAGCTTGTGAGCAAAGCTGGCTGAGGAACTCTGGGAATTGAAGTCCACAAGTCTTAAAGGGACCAAGGTTGGAGACCCCTGTCTTAGGCATCATCCTAATGGTATTTCTGAATAGCAGCTCAGAGACTGCCAGGTCATCCGTTTGGACCGTATTGTGAATAATAATTGCATGAAATTTTCCACCAGCTTGCTCAGCTTCTTCTCCCTTTCCTTTTGGATTGGGAACCAGCCAAAGAACTGTGTTTGCCAAGTTGTTTCCATAGCACAGAACTGCTGCAAAGCAGACGGTGCAAGACAGGCAGCCGTCTTACTAAGAATAACCTCCTCCTCATCCCTGGATTTGTAGTGAAACGGGCAAACCATTTCTAGCCACTGGGAACAAAGTGAACTTTTCTTCCATTCAGTATACATGTATTGATCTACTTTGTGCTCTCTCAAAGTGTCATCCAAGGACTTGCAGCATAAGACAGCCAATGCCAATGTCAAGGTTCCAGAAAAACCTCTTCTGCATAAAAAAAACTCAGAAGCCATTGTTTTCCAGAGTTCTTTACTAGCATGAGGAAACTGGCACACGATGAGTGAAATTCCAAAACTGAATTTCCGGATTCTTTTCCCAGTTATACAAACCCCAAGAGTCCCACCCACCTGACCCCTTTGATGGTCACATGGTCCCACGTTCTTCCAGTTCATTCGAATATCTTCTTGCCACTCTTCCTGCAGATGTGAACACCATTCGACCTTGACCGCTTGAAGAATGGTACCATACCCCTCAGCCCCCCCTTCCTCCCATCAGGGGAAAAATGTGGCAGCGTCTGGAACCCTAAAGTCTAATATGGTTTCCAGGCCTGACAGCCAGACCGTTTTGATATAAAGGCAACGCTAGCTTTGCTTAGGATTTTTATTTTTTGTTTTTTTACCTTGAAAAATGCAAATAGAGGCAAAAATGAGCACAACCTTGTTCTCTTCCCACTCATGCCTTCCGTGATGTTGCAAATATGTAAACTAGGAAATTGCATACTTGTCTGGCCATTGGGGCTTAGGAAGCCCTTGTTCACTCCAGAGGCAGATTGTTATTTTTGTTCCTACTTCTTCCTCTAAAGCAAGATTGGTTTATACTCATTGCAGAAGAATTGTTTTAATGCCAATTTGCTGTGGATAAATGGCATTGGTGGCACAATGGTTACAATGCAGTAATGCAGGCTAATTCTGCTGACTTTCAGCGGTTTGATCCTGACCAGCTCAAAATTGACTCAGTCTTCTATCCTTGCAAGGTCAGTAAAATGAGGACCTAGCTTGTTGGGGAACAATAGCTGACTCTGTAAACTGCTTAGAGAGGGCCGTAAAAAACACTGTGAAGTGTTATATACGGTAAGTGTAAGTTCTATTGCTGTTGCTGAGAAGCAGAGCTCGCTCATACTTAAACCTTGAACTGTCTAAATTTGTAGGCCTTGAACTGTCTAAATTTGTAGGCAAGATTTTAAAAACATCTGTCTGGTGGCCTGCACTTTCTCTTGCGGATCCCTTGGTGGTCTTAGCTTAATGGTGGAAACAGAAGAATCAGAATAGATGAAACCATAATATAACGATTTGCCACTAGTTGGCAACCCCCAGGGCATCTTTAACATTTTTAACAACGTGTTGTTATTAGTTGCGAAGTAATGTCCGACCCATTATGACCCCATGGACAATGTTCCTCCAGGCCTTCCTGTCCTCTACCATCCTCCTGGAGTCCATTTAAGCTCACGCCTACTGCCTCCGTGACTCCATCCAGCCACCTCATTCTCTGTCGTCCCCTTCTTCTTTTGCCCTCAATCTTTCCCAGCATTAGGCTCTTTTCCAGTGAGTCCTTCCTTCTCAATAGGTAGCCAAAGTATTTGAGTTTCATCTTCAGGATCTGGCCTTCTAAAGAGCAGTCAGGGTTGATCTCCTCTTTCAACTCAACTTTAGATCAACTCTAAACTGACCGGTTTGATCGCCTTGCAGTCCAAGGGACTCGCAGGACTCTTCTCCAGCACCATAGTTCAAAGGCCTCAATTCTTTGGCGTTCAGTCTTTTTTATGGTCCAACTTTCACAGCCGTACATTGCAACTGGGAACACCACAGCCTTGACTATACGCACTTTTGTTGGCAGACTTATACGTTGTAACAACTTGTATTTTGTCTTTATCCTACTAAACCCTTCTGTATTCTAATGGCTTAATTTTTGGTAGAAACAACAAAAATCCCATAAAGTAAGAAGCTTGTCATATTATTTATTTATTTATAAAATCTTTCAAAAAATGACACTGGGCAGCATACAAATGGCACTAATTATAGGAGCATGTAGGTTTTTAGATTATGCAGACCTTCGTAATTTGTTATTGAAGTGCACTAACCACTAGTTGAATTTTCCTTGGGTTGACTCAGTAATAGAGACAAAACAGTGCTTCATGGCTCTGTTGGATATGCCAAGAAAGATTATGTAATCATATCTATTTTAATTAGAAGCATTAGCATGGGCTTGTTGAGGAATGGGAAGGGCTAGTGAAATAATGCATGTAGTTGTATAGCCAATTTGTCAACGGAAGCAGCAGTGTCTTTCTAAATCACAATTGCGTTAGAGCCACAGTTGCTTTGCAGAGTGCCAGCTTTCCATTTAGTTATTATGGCCCTTTGTGAAATAGTTGGATAGAACAGATGAAAGATTAAAATGTTCCAAAGACAAAGAAGGCTTGGCAGATGCTGGACTCTTTTCTCTGAGTGATTTCAGAAAGTGGGTCACCCTAGCATTAGTAATACCCCTTTCCTTTGTCCTCCCTGAGTCAGGCACAGCTTGGGATCTTCTCTGTAGCCCTGGGATTTGTTCTTAGGTTCTCTCTCTATATATAATAGAGTCCCTCTTTCCCAGATCCCTGTCAAAGGCTGTCTACATGCCAGAGAAAAGAACAGGCTGAAAGTGGCATTCTGGTGTGTTTTCTTGCAAAGAGAATTTCCTCTGAATAAGATTTCACTCAGAACAAACAGGTGTCAGGCAAAAGGAAAGTTGACCCCATTGACAGGAAAATGTTACTGATAAATAGAAATATTTATGTGGAGTTTCCTGAGGAATAAAAATATGTGAACCTTAATATGCACGATTTTGGCAGTCCCTAAAACCCCTTTTTAAAGAAGGACTTAAGCATTATCTAGAAGAGAGGACTGAAGTTGTTGGAGGTGGCTTGCCTAGGGCACCCAAGCAAATTCATAATAAATAAGATTTGAACTAGTTTTTCCAGTCCGTACTCATCCCTCTTAAGGAGATTGGAGGAATCTACCATTAACATACATGGATTTTGGACTGAGTCAAAATATTTTGAAAGGAATACAGTAAAGGGTCCTTTTAACATGTGATGACAAAGCTGACCTATTTTGTATATTCAAACAAACAAATGGGGCCAAGAGAAATGTTTCTGGAATGCTCACTGGCTATTTCTGGCTTTATTGCCAGTGAATTTTGCAACAGCAATTGGATTCTAAATTGCAGAGCTTGACTTTGGACTGCATGTCTTGAAAAGGTGTATATATTTTTCAATGCAGTGACTTCATTGTGTGCAGGTACAACCCAAACCTGTAAATATGTTCTAATTCATGGATATGAACCCTGGGGCCCTCCATATATATACTCACATGTCTCTCCCCACTGGCCCAGCAGATGGAAGCTGTTGTATATATATAGCTTCCATCTGCTGGGCCAGTGGGGAGGGACGTGTGAGTTGTCATTCAGCCATATTGGAGGATTGTTCCAGTTAGATGCAGTGCAAATATCAGTTTATATTTCTACAGTTGAAGCAATGGCATTGGGGACAACTGTCCTACCTTGTCTAAGCATTAACCACCAGCTGTTGGGAAAGAATTGTACTTTCTCTTTAAAAAAGATGCTAACAAAATTCCTCTGCAGTTTAGCTGTCTTCCAGTGTATGAATGTACAACTGTCTTTATGTAGCACAGTTACAACACAATATAAGAAAGAAGATAAGTGGCAACACTATTTTCACTATTTGCTGGCTGCCAATCATAACATGCCTTTCCCATACCACTCCTAGGATTCACTTTTTGTTTTGAGCACAATTGATTATCACTATGCAAAGATGATTTAAAATCCCTTAAATCACTAAACTCTGCCTTCTGTTCTTTTTCTTGTCCAGGGGCTGCAGTGAATCTAACACTTGTGACTCCAGAAAAAGCCATCAAGTTAGCTGCCAATGATTTCTTTAGGTACCATCTTGCCAAAGATGGGTAAGTGGAGTGTGGGGCATACTGCACATAAGGATTTCCAACAAAAATGGAAGGATTAAACTGGAATATTTCACGTTACTCCATTGCTGTGTATTTTTCCCTATTATAGTTCACAGAACAGTTAAACATAAATATCTTTGTTGATTTTGCTGCTATAATGTTCAGCTGCTTAATTGTGCCCACAGTATAGAAATGGATATATCCTAACTCCAGAACAATTTGTATATTTTTGGGAGTGAGACAAACTATCAGGTTTTGACATTTCCTATTTGGTACACTAGGGGACGCGGTGGCTCATGGGCTAGGACATTGAGTTTGTTGATCGAAAGGTCGGCAGCTCAGCGGTTTGAATCCCTAGTGCTGCCGTGTAACGGGGTGAGCTCCCGTTACTTGTCCCAGCTTCTGCCAACCTAGCAGTTTTGAAAGCACATAAAAATGCTAGTAGAAAAAATAGGGACCACCTTTGGTGGGAAGGTAACAGCGTTCCGTGCGCCTTTGGTGTTGAGTCATGCTGGCCACATGACCATGGAGACGTCTTCGGACAGCGCTGGCTCTTCGGCTTTGAAACGGAGATGAGCACCGCCCCCTAGAGTCAGCAATGACTAGCACGTATGTGTGAGGGGAATGGTGAGGGGAACCTTTACCTTTACTTTATTTGGTACACTATCAAAATATATACTCCTTATGCCAGGGCAGGAATTGTTGCTACTTACTGTTTTGGTGTTCTAAAAGTAAGTCAAAACTAACTACTGGTATGATTGTTGATGCATCTTGTTATAGCTTAATAAAATTCCAACTTCTATATTAAGGCAATATCCTTAATATGCAGATAATGTGAAAAAATGCAATTTCTAGTTCACCAAAACAACTTTAAGCAGTTTAGCAAGTCAACAAAGCCAGCTTGGAAGCCATGGAAACTTCACATTGTCATAGTTTTATGGTAAAATTTGGGATTAGATTCAAGTATCCAAATTATTTGACTAACTACAGAAAACACACTTTTCCTAGAACTGTATTCTTTTTAGAAATACTACAGAAGAAAATAGAAATAGAAGAAAGAAAAATAGAAGAAAATAATCCAGAATTGACAAAAAAATTATAGTATTTAAATCTAGATTATTGGCCAATTAAATCATTATATTTGGTTGATATTTGAATAACATTGCCTCTAGTTATTTAACTCCACCTACTAGAAATATAATTTTTTATATCTTTTGAGGAACTCTTTTGCTTTCTCACTTTTATGACTTTTTATGCTAAGTAAATAAATTAAAATGCAAATGCACACTTTTGTTTGTTTTCTTCTTAGAAATAATAGTTGGGGGAAAGGGTTTAACTCTTCTTCCTACACCATGCAGTCTTTTAAATGTCTCCCCCTCCAGCAGTTGCTATTCTCTGAAAGAAATATGACATCAGCACCAAGATTTGGAATAGAGAAATTAGGGAAAATAGACCCTCCTCATTTCCCCATAAGTTACAATCCTAAACAGCCCCCCCCTTTTATAATTATCCTTTTTACTTACACTTGCCTATGACTATCTTGTTGAAGATCACAGCAAATTGGTCAATTAATAGAAACATGCAGTTTTTCTTGTCTTAACTTTGGATTGGACACAATGATTCATAGCTGTAAGATGTCATTCTGATAGCTGATGAGAATGATGCATATGGAAAATGAAAGTGAAAGCCAGTCCCCAGAGGGCCGCTTATTTCCGTCACCAATTTTGGCTGCTAAAAATACTGTGTTTAACAGACTGAACTAAACTGCATTATTTATTTTTACGACATGCAGTAGATTGTGTCTCTTTATGTTATCATATACCCTGTTTCCCCCAAAATAAGACATCCCCTGATAATAAGCCCAATCGGGTTTTTGAGCGCATGACTATAAGGGCAAGCGCTTATTTTAGGGTTCAAAAAAATATAAGACAGGGTCTTATTTTCGGGAAAACATGGTAATTGTCAGGATAAATGATTGCAAAAGATTATGATCCTAATAATAATAATAATAATAATAATAATAATAATAATAATAATAATAATAATAATAATAATAATATTTTATTTGTATACCGCCTTCTCCCAAAGGACTCAGGGCGGTGAACAGGCAGATAAAATATAAATACACACAGTAATTAAAACATCCCTTAAAAACTAATTTAAATGCCCAAAATGTTAAAAACGTACTCCCCATAAAATAACAAAATTTTAAAACCCATCCAATAAAAATAAAATCAGGCTAGTCCAGCCATACGAAATAAATAAGTTTTAAGTTCGCGAAAGGTCCTAAGGTCAGGTAATTGTCAAGTCCGAGGGGAAGTTCGTTCCACAGGGTCGGAGCTCCCACAGAGAAGGCCCTCCCTGGGGCCGCCAGTCGACACTGTTTGGCTGACGGCACCCTGAGGAGTCCCTCTGTGGGAGCGCATCGGACGATGGGAGATAGAAGCCGCAGTAGGCGGTCCCGTAGATAGCCCGGTCCTAAGCCATGGAGCGCTTTAAAGGTGGTAACCAATACCTTGAAGCGCACCCGAAAACAACAGGTAGCCAGTGCAGTCTGCGAGGATAGGTGTTATGTGGGAGCCCGAGACGCCCTCAATAACCCGCGAGCCGCTGCTCTGAACTAGCTGAAGTCTCCGGTGCTCTTCAAGGGAGCCCCATGTAGAGAGCATTGCAGTAGTCCAGGCGAGAGGTAACGAGAGCATGAGTGACTGTGCATAAGGCATCCCGTCCAGGAAGGACGAGCTGGCGGATCAGGCGAACCTGATAAAATGCTCTCCTGGAGACGGTTGCCAAATGGTCTTCAAAGGACAACCGACCATCCAGGAGCACGCCCAAGTTGCGTACCTTCTCCATCGGGCCAATGATTCACCCCGACAGACAGCCGCATCTGCAGCTGACTGTACCGAGGTGCCGCATCCACAGCCACTCCGCCTTGGAGGGATTAAGTTTGAGCCTGTTCCTCCCCATCCAGACCCGTCGGCTTCCAGACACCGGGACAGCACTCGACAGCTTCACTGGGGTGGCCCGGGTGGAAAAGTACAGCTGGGTGTCATCAGCGTACAGTTGGTATCTCACCCCAAAGCCACTGATGATCTCACCCAGCGGCTTCATATAGATGTTGAACAGGAGGGGTGAGAGAATCGACCCCTGCGGCACCCCACACATGAGGCACCTTGGAGTCGATCTCTGCCCCCCTGTCAACACCGTCTGCGTCCGATCAGAGAGGTAGGAGGAGAACCACCGATAAACGGTGCCTCCCACTCCCAACCCCTCCAACCGGCGCAGCAGGATACCATGGTCGATGGTATCAAAAGCCGCTGAGAGGTCTAATAGGACCAGGGCAGAGGAGTAACCCCTATCCCTGGCCCTCCAGAGACTTACACTTAACTTACACTTAACTTCAGAATGCCTTTGTCCTGCGAAAGGCTTACTGGAATACTGACTGTGAATCCACAGGTATGAAGCTTTATTATCTTCGAATGAAGAGAAATTGTGAAGCAATGTGTTGAAACAGAAGCATTTGCAGTAGTGAAAGGTGGAAGAAAAACGATGCTTTAATTTGGGATGAAGCTGTTTGATGGGTGCTTCGCCTTCTCTTCCACTAAGGCAGCTAGATACATCCCTTTGCTCCTTCCTCGGGTCACCCAAAGATATGAAATGTTCAGTTTGTAATCATGCTATCTGAATTTTAATGGTCAGTGTAGAAAATGAATATTGTTTCCCTGCACAAGGGGTCTGGCAGCTTGAATAAATATTACCAGTTTAATCATGCAAACATTCAGGATCCCTTTTCATCTGAAACACTGATTTCTATAAAGCAGCCATAGGGATTTTCTTTTTTTCAGTGGGTTGCATAAGTAATATCAGGATTTTTGTTTGTTTAAGCAGCAAACTTAAACTGGGATTATTAAATTCAGTAGTATATCTGCTTTTATCTGTTCCCTATGTGCATTCTCAATTATGACTCTGTGGGTTGACCTCGGGGGTTATAGCCCCTGTATTTGTGATAATCTAAAACTTCTAAGGATGCAACGGGCTTCAGAGTCAAATTCCTTGTGGAATGCATGGAAATGCATTTCTTGAAACACTTAATTAGCATGTTATGGCTGTTAAATGATTTGTTGATAACAGCAGCACCAGATTAGTGGAACTGATTTTACCTGCTTTAGACATCTGGTCTCGAAGACAGTTTTGTAGCATTTGTGTTAGAAGTACGGGTAACAATAAAACCAATAGCATGGAAGTGGTTCTGGTGTCAAAGTTAAGTATTAGGTATTAAGAATGCACATTCACATGTCCCTCAGTATAGTAAAAATATTAATACATGTGCTGCTCTTGCAAATGAGTGATTGCAGAGATAGAAAAAACAAACTTAACGCCAGCTGGTACTTGAACTGGAATTTTAATGATTTGATTCAGCACTGTAGCACACAAGTTTTAAAGAATACAGAGCTATGTTTTTCCATTTCAAGTGCAGATATAGAATTGTTTCAAGTGCACATCATGTTATTGTTGGTGTCCGCATTTTAGTACTCTCAGCACATCAGTTGGAAAAACATGGAAGAAGATGGGTGGTTTTTCTGTATTCCCTGGGGAATCTTGCCTTCTGTCCCTGGGGCTGTATTCAGAGAGGGGAGGGATGATGATCAGTACACAGCATTGTGAAGGGAGGTGGAGTGGGAGGCCTGCTGGTGGGGACTCTTAGTCCACAAAGTGAGTGGATGTTCACAATGTCATCATATGCTGCTAGAACCATTTACTGGTTAATGACTAACCTGCTTATGCATGTTGTGCCAACAGTGCCATAATGATAACAATACAATTGGAGAGATACCTCATAGGCTTTTATGCCTTGGTATTCCCTGACCATTATGAATCCCCTTATTTGACTGCATAGTGTGCACTGTAATGCATGCGCTACATTAATTTTCAAACTTGCTGATTGGTACTATGATAACTATTACCCTATTAATTATTTTTAACTATATCCCCACTTACTGGGGATAACTATATCCCCATTTTGTTTGTCTCCCAAGCACTGTGACTTACAAACAACTATGATTGATAAAATAACCACAAGAAGTGTAAAAATACCCTAAAAGATCTGATTAAAAGTGTAACTAGTCAGGGGCCATCCTAAGTGGGAACATTCAGTTACCATTGGGGATAAAGTAAGTCTGGTAAACTAAGACTTAACCATGTCCTTCTGTAGATAATTTCATTATATAGGTTGTTTTTTTCCTTTTAGAATCTCTTGGAAATCTCCATTAAGCCATTCACAACATCTCCCTAAATATCCTTAGTAAAGGGAAGCACTTTTCTGAATAATTGGTTCCACTGTCGACCATATTACCATAAGCTAATGGTAAAATTAGCCTATAATAAGATGTTGGAAGGAGTTGTTCGATTATTGTTTAACTACAGTTCCCATGGCAGCCTTCAACAAAACATGCTGTGTAGCTCCAATCTCTCTAACAGAGGTGACCCAGTTCAAGGTGTTAGTTATATTTTATACCAAACGATGGTGGACTTCATGAGGGAAAGAAGAATGGTCAAGGCCTCTGAAAGGCACAAATCCTTTCAAGCATTGTGAAACTTGCATCTAAACAAATATTTATAGGACTTTGTCGTCAGAAAAATATGTACTTGCAAGGGTCTAAAAATAGTATCTAGCATTGCACTGCATAATTTCTACAGGCGATTTTGGAGCATATGTACACTATCATTTGGTCCCATTTGGTACTGTGACTCAGTATGAGCAGTACCCAGTTCAAACATTAAAAAAAATGTTCTGACTATAATCTTTGTTTAGTGACTGCCTCATTTAGTGACAGTTTGCTATTATGACAGTGATCAAAAAGTAAGTTTACGACCAAGCCTTGCACTTGTGACCTTTGAAGGTCTGTAAAGCAAAGGAAAGCTGAAATAAGATTGAAAGCACAGTTGTGGTTTCAGTTAGCAACCATTTTACTTAATGACCAAGTTTCCGGTCCAGTTATGGCCACTAAACGAGAACTATCTGTATTACTTTTTCCAAAGGAACTTTATCCTCATTAATATTGACTCCTTCCTGTGGTGCAATATAATCTTATTCTTTTTATCTTCACCTTCACATTGCTCTGTGGGGTTGACCAAATAGGGTATATTTGCTGAGTATTGTTTTTTCCTTTTAGAATCTCTTGGAAATCTCCATTAAGCCATTCACAACATCTCCCTAAATATCCTTAGTAAAGGGAAGCACTTTTCTGAATAATTGGTTCCACTGTCGACCATATTACCATAAGCTAATGGTAAAATTAGCCTATAATAAGATGTTGGAAGGAGTTGTTCGATTATTGTTTAACTACAGTTCCCATGGCAGCCTTCAACAAAACATGCTGTGTAGCTCCAATCTCTCTAACAGAGGTGACCCAGTTCAAGGTGTTAGTTATATTTTATACCAAACGATGGTGGACTTCATGAGGGAAAGAAGAATGGTCAAGGCCTCTGAAAGGCACAAATCCTTTCAAGCATTGTGAAACTTGCATCTAAACAAATATTTATAGGACTTTGTCGTCAGAAAAATATGTACTTGCAAGGGTCTAAAAATAGTATCTAGCATTGCACTGCATAATTTCTACAGGCGATTTTGGAGCATATGTACACTATCATTTGGTCCCATTCGGTACTGTGACTCAGTATGAGCAGTACCCAGTTCAAACATTAAAAAAAATGTTCTGACTATAATCTTTGTTTAGTGACTGCCTCATTTAGTGACAGTTTGCTATTATGACAGTGATCAAAAAGTAAGTTTACGACCAAGCCTTGCACTTGTGACCTTTGAAGGTCTGTAAAGCAAAGGAAAGCTAAAGTAAGATTGAAAGCACAGTTGTGGTTTCAGTTAGCAACCATTTTACTTAATGACCAAGTTTCCGGTCCAGTTATGGCCACTAAACGAGAACTATCTGTATTACTTTTTCCAAAGGAACTTTATCCTCATTAATATTGACTCCTTCCTGTGGTGCACTATAATCTTATTCTTTTTATCTTCACCTTCACATTGCTGTGTGGGGTTGACCAAATAGGGTATATTTGCTGAGTGTTGTTTTTTTCCCTTCCTATCTATTAAGCTTGGTTGCATTAACTGTTTCTTTATGCATCCTATCCTAATCAGCAGGGAAATTGATACGTCCTTTTTATGTTTCTTGTAAGTGATACTGTTTTGCTTAACAAACAAAAATGAGAAAGAATAGAATAGAATTTTTATTGGCCAAGTGTGATTGGACACACAAGGAATTTGTCTTGGTGCATATGCTCTCAGTGTACATAAAAGAAAAGATACGTTCATCAAGGTACAACATTTACAACACAATTGATGATCAATATATCAATGTAAATCATAAGGATTGCCAGCAACAAGTTATAGTCATACAGTCATAAGTGGAAAGAGATTGGTGATGGGAACTATGAAACGATTAATAGTAGTGCAGATTCAGTAAATAGTCTGACAGTGTTGAGGGAATTATTTGTTTAGCAGAGTGATGGCCTTCGGGAAAAAACTGTTCTTGTGTCTAGTTGTTCTGGTGTGCAGTGCTCTATAGCGTCGTTTTGAGGGTAGGAGTTGAAACAGTTTATGTCCAGGATGCGAGGGATCTGCAAAGAACTTATGCTTACAATGCCTAGTTTCTCTGTGGCATAGTATCCAGGAAGTATCTTCATGAATTCACTTTCTGGTAAAGAGATGTTCTTTGATTGGCTAGCCATGTTGTAACAACCATTCTGCTGAAGTAACCATATTTTCAAAAACCTAACTGTAGCCACTACCACCCCACTCCCTTATTCAAAATCCATTTACTAGGTTGTAAAAGCAGCTGAGATTAATTCTGCCGAAAGTGGTAGCCCAATGGAATTGGGGAAATTCTGAAGATCAACTCCAGCCTTTTCTTTATCACTTTAAAAGCCTAGAAGATATATGCTAATTGTTATGAGAAATATTTTTTTCCTAACCTTATGTTATTCTTGGGAAATTGTTTCAATTAATACTGAATATTTAATTTGTTTTTAATGCAGCTGTAATTATGTTCATGGGGTGGTGGGTTTTTTTGTTTTTTGTTTTGCTAAATATGGTATGATCTCCTTTTATCAAGGGTCTACCACCGGTCTTCAGTTTACTTAAGATTGTTAAATTGTAAAGGCTTATTTAAGGAATTTCTGGTTAATGAATGATGCATTTTTGAATATCTGTAATGGAAAAACTGATTATAAATGATGATTGTGGTGATAAAATTAATGATTATACTGTAAAAAATTAGATAATTTTTACTTATCCAGCATTCTTTAGAACAGTATTTTTCAAAGCAGCATCCATCAGACTGCAGCTTCCAGAATGACTTCAGCCTAGCTAATTAGAAATGGTGGGAATTGCTTTTCCAACGTATCTGGAGAGCTTTTCCAAAGTAGCCTTCCACCAATCAGGAGAAGCTCAACATTTTACCAAAAATAGATATCACAAGCAGGCTATGACCTAGTTTCTACACATCCTGATCCAGAAACTAAGATTATTTCAGTCATGTTTCAGTGAAATATGTGGGGAAAATTTTGGAGGCAAGCGACAAACTAACTTCAATTTTTAAAATATTATAGCTCATCATAAAAGGAGTCAAAGTATTTTTAAAGTAGCTAGTGCCCACTTCTCAGTTTTTGAGTACGCAAAAATAATTTTCAACAGATATTCAAAAGAAAATCTAAACCTATGAGGGAGTTAAGAGTTATTTTGTGAGAAAAAACTAATACAGAAAATTAGTCCCTTAGAGAATTGATTCCCTGACGGATTCTATTCAAGGAGGGAATTGATTGCTTTAATGGTTTAAAAAGGATGTTGCCAACTCTGTTTTCTTTTTGTACCAATGTGACTTGGGTGCAGTGAAAATTCCTTCCTATATTCTCAAAGGAGAAATCTATATTTAGTGATTTGATCATGTCTGCTGTGGCCTTACAACTATAATCTCCTCAGATGAGAGAACTCCGCACCTAAGCAGCAATCATGCAGACTGAAGAACGGGCTGCATGTGGTTGCCTGAAGCTATTTTTCTGAGCCGGAGAGGAAACTTGAAGCAGTGGCAGTCCCTCTAGGTAAGGGGATGAATGTTATGCTACTCCAGGCTTCCCACAGAGGGAAGATTTTGATGGATCACAGATGCTAAGCTTCAGCTATGTGGTGTTGGCTTTGAAGACATAACTGGGCAATGTACCACCTCATTTCCAGCTCTAGCTAGTGGCTGGTAGCCAAGATCTTTGGCTGCTCTGAATTCTCTGAGAAGTGACAAATTAACCATCATGCAAGAAATAGGCCAGCCTGTGCACTCAGAAAGAGGGTTCCACTCTGGATCTCTGTGTGATTTATGCTAGGCTTACCTAAACTATGTTTTCCTGATCCTCTTTATTCAGCGTAACTAAAGTGATTTAATGGTCTCCTCTCATATTTTCCACCATGTACAGTAACAAATATATTAAAAATGCAAAAGAATGAGTACATATAAAAATGCGGAAGCATTGTTTCAGATCATTCTTTCTGTTTAGGCTGCTCATTGGTCATGGATGCCTTGTCAAAAGTCCCTTCAAAAAAGCCATATAAACATCATAAAATGTTTCCAGTCATGAAGTTAAATGAAAAGAAGAAAAGAAGAAAACAGAAAGTCTCTGAATTTTACTAGGAGGCATGGTATGGGAGGGCTTTGTTTTTTAATCAAGTAGCATATTCTTTTAATTTTGGCTTTTAATTTTAATTTTTTATTAACTTTTAATTTTAAATTTAATTTAATCAAGATAACCTCTTGATGACTTGAGTGTGATCGGATTTCAGCCTGCTGTGTTCCCAACACTCTGAACTGCTCTGCTTTTGCCTAGTGTTACAGGCTAAGAGTTTCAGTTTTAATCACTTATATTATGCTAAGTTATCAAAAGTTTGTGAAACTTCCTATTTGTTTGTAGCCAATAGTGGAAAACAAATAGTTTAACATTTAATTCATTTAAGCAAACTCATGTATTTAATTATTTTTCTTTTCTCCCATGAAAATCCTACAATATGTTGGCAAATTTTATAGGCACTCTTGGAGTTACCTATGAGGCTTTTGAGATTACAAACTTCTACAACAGTCGATTGTAGTTTGATGGAAAGGGCTAAAACTAAAGCCAATATGCCTCAGGGTTAAAGGGACAACCCATGATGCAGTTGTTTTTCTCCTTCATCCCCCTTATATTGTCCTCCTTGAAAGTTACTTCTTTCTCAAAGTGTTGTCTGACTAAGATGACCAAATTCCTTTCCTGTTATCCTCCTTTGCTCAGATGGTGATGATACTCCTGTGGCTAAAGTCTCCTATTACATTTTGACTTGGTAATGTCATCAGGTGATGACAGCTGTATGTTGTATTATGATTTGCATTACACTTCTGCAGAGCCAAAATACTGTAAGGGAGAGATTTACTGTCTAGCACTGCAGTGGCTTTATTTCCAAGACAGGATTCTTGTCAACCTCTTAGAGAGACATCTAGCTTTACAGATTAACGTAACTAATCCCCCCGGAATTTTTTTCCCTTGCCTCCAATGTTTGTGGTTTATTTGTTTGTGTCTTCAGTGTTTTGCCAAACAGTGTGCTTGGATAAATCTGGCTGTAGTTTTTGTTTTAAAATAATAACATAGAAATGGTCTTTGAATAAAAGCAAGGACAGTATATATTTCATTTTTCTGAGTGCTGTCTTTGTTCATTAAAAAAACCTTTGGTCTTTCAAAATTATGCTGCAGTGCTGTGTTATTGAGCTAGTAGTCTTCAGATTTTATATGCCATTGCATTCATGATCAAGAAGACCAAACTGGACAGGTTTGATGACACTCATTCCCTTACAGTTTGTTTGTCATTTGATTCCTTAGCAGTAAAAACTGGGCATTTGACTGAAAGAACAAAACTTGTCTGGTTTGTTGTTGTTGTTGTTGCTGCTGCTGCTGCTGCTGTTGCTGCTGCTGCTTGAAATCAGATTATGCTGGGTGGTTGGATTGCCTAGCTCATTTTCTTGTGTGCTTGTTTCTTTCTTCTTTGTCTTTTTGCCAGGGGCAAGTTGACGCTGCCGAAAGAGATGCTGGCTGGTTGTGGGGCAGGGACCTGCCAGGTGATTGTTACTACTCCCATGGAGATGCTCAAAATCCAGCTGCAAGATGCAGGCCGAATTGGTACCTTATCTCTCTCTCTCTCTACTTTCCTTATAGTGCTCATGTAATAACAGAAAATACATCCAATGATTCCTAATAATGGAAGAAAGCTAAGAGTGAGCTACTTCATGGGAAGAGGGACTTGAGGCAAGCTATCCTAACTTAAGATTTTACAAAGAGAAAGATGCAGTTTTTCCAAACCACCGATCATAGATATAGATTTAGACTAAAATTTCCACTGTGTCCTGAAAATGGTCAGGAGTCATGGAGATAACAGGAGGGCCTCTATAAAACAATGACAGAATGCCAGATTGGGAATATTGAATTATTGTTACTTTTTTTTCACCCATTGCAGTCGATAAAAGACTCAGCAGGTTACAATCACAATGTTATTAAAACATCCATGGTACAATTATACATCTGCATAAATAATCTCCAAAAGATTAAAAATAAATCAAACTAAAGATAGAACCAGCTAACAAATAGCAATAAATATAAGAAATGGAAGAGTCAAAAGGTTTCTTAAATAGCCCCATTTTTAATAGCTGAATTCAATAATAAAGTTTAGGAATAAATTTGCAATCTGACAAATTAGAGCTATGATAAGATCAGTTCCTCCCCTTTATTTATGGAGAAGCCTTTTCACTTTTTGTCCAGACATGGGTGATTTACCTCATGTATAGGACTCTTTTTTTAATGAAACTGGATTTTTAAGTATTTAAATAGTGGACAAAAGACAGGAAAAATAATAGCTTTCCTGTGGTAGTAAATTATTAAACTGGAGAACTCGCGCAAGGAAAAGAATTAGTCACTCTTGATGCTTTTATTCAACTTTTTCTGTTTTCCCCACTTGTACAGTTGCTTTCCAAAGCCCTAGAGGTGCATTAGTTTTGCCTTATGCAAGTTTTATGTGCCACTCTTCTACTACACACACACACACACACACACACACACACACATTTTTTGTCTACTTCAAAACAAAACCCAGTACTCAATCTGTGTGTAGAGCAGGAAAAGGGATGAATATGTGTGCTCTGAAATGGTGGGACACACTTCATTTACTATATTAAATATTAATTTTACTGATTCAGGAATGATCCTGAACCATTCAGGAATGGTTCACCTCATCTTCAAATGGACACCGTCCATTTGAAGGTGGAAGTGTTGGGATGCGAGTCCCTAACCTAAAAGTTCATAGTGCTTGTGGGAGCCACTTCCGCCTCCTTTTGGAGTGATGTTAGTGTGGGACATAGAGTTGAATGAAAAATGACTGCTATTGTTGGAGCTGAGTCAGCCACACTGTTCATTTATTTCCTAAAGCCTCAGTCTAGTATAGACATTATGTCAAGCTAGACTGTTGTGACTGAGCACCACACTATATTATCTCTTTATACTTTTATTTGCTTCTTTTTCCCTGTCTCTGCATTTTTCAGTTCAAATAAGCTAAGGCAGATTATTTTTATTATTACTATTATTTGCAGAAAATTGTCACTGTGTAGCACAAAGCTTGACATAAGTATCTTGGTTGCTCAGAAGCTATTTTAACTCTATACACTAGCTTTGCTAAGACTTCAAATAGCCTACTGTGGCAAAAAACAGAAAGATTACAAATAGAGTAGTTAATGGGAAAAAGCAGAGGGTGTAGATTTTAAACATAAATTAAAATGGCTGCCCCTGATTTGTGCCCTTAACTGATAACAGCAAAAATTCAAAGAGGGAAAAGTAAAACTTTTACAAGATTAAGATTGAGATTAAAGGTAATATTTTGGTCTGGCAAGATCATAAAGCTTCCTAAAAAGCATCTGCTTGTTTTGAAGCAGATACAAAACAAATTTCAGAAGTGATTAGAAAAAGGAATTTTAAAGGCATTGACTATAATTTGTGCAAGATATCTATTTCCTGACCTCCCAGAGTTCTAAATCTGCCAGAGATCGCTGTCTTGCAGTCTCCTTGTGAGGAGCAACTGTTTGGAGCACTTGTGGTCAATCTCAAATCCTCACTTTATCTTGAGAGGAATTATCAAAGAGATGTCCACCTCTTCATTCCACTGTGATTGTTGGCTCCACTTTTTGTGGTATCATTTTCAGTTTGTGGTTTCTTTCCCAGGACTCTTAATTTATTATTTTTAAATATGATTTTAATACACTTCAGAAACATTAACATTTATTTTATAAAAAACCGTACTTGCTAGTACAATATTGTGTATAACCTAAATAGCATCTTAACTATAACAATTATAACTATATTTATTAATGAATGCAGGACTATTGGATGTTATAATGTAAAATATATACAAAGACTAAATATGAATTATAAATTGTACAAATAACTGTGTAGTGAAAAAGGGGGGGAAGCAATTCTAAACTACCTAAGGAAAGGGGGGAAAAAAGGTAACTGCCTGAAAAGGAAAAGAAAAAAAAAATTTAAACAAAAAATGTGAAGTAACATTAAAACATTAAAACCAAAAACCTACACCTACATTGTATATAATTCTAACTATATTCAACTAACTATAAGTTGAATAACAAAGAAAACAATGTATCAGCTGCTGAAATTATATTATTTTCATTTCAACCCCATGATCCAATTTTTAAATAATGAATTAAACCTAGACCTTATACAGGTACTGTGGTCCTCAACTTAACAACCATTTGTTTAACAATTATTCAAAGTTCTAATATCCTTGGAAAAAAATGATTTATGAGATGTAATTGCAGTTACGACCGTCACATACGCATGCACACACACACGGTCACTTGATTATAATTCACATATTTGGCAACTGGCTCATATTCAGGATTAGATGTAGCATCCTATAGTCATGGTCATGATTTCTGATATTTTTTTTCTTTTGCCTATTTCTAGTAAAAAAAATACCCATTGGGGAAGCTGGATATGTTTAATGACCGCATGATTGTCATAAAACTGGATCCAACTTTGAGAGAACTTCTGGCCACATCTGTGGTTTTAAGTTGAGGACTAACTATACAATAATACTATCCAGCTAATTCAAAGGCTGAGTGTTGACAGTTTTATTAAACCAACATATAAAGTCTCAGGAATAGATATTCTTCTTTCACATCAGTCCAGGCTTGATATATAATAGCAATTTTTTTTCATAGATAGAAGAATTCTACATCTTTCAAATATAGTAGTATATCAATACCTTTTGTTGCTGTTAGTTGCGAAGTCGTGTGTAACTCATCGCAACCCCATGGACAATGTTCCTCCAGGCCTTATCAATACATATACATATATTGGTCTTCCAGGAACCTGGTTCATCATAATGGTAATAGCTAACTAATAAAAAAATACAAATGGCATATGTACCAAAGTAGTCTTTGAATAAGAACAAGCAAAATTCTTGTGTCTTGTTCTTCATTTATTCCGAAGTCAGAGAAGAATAGCTTTTTAATAGCTTAACCATCTGTTGTGGTTTCCATTTGTGCTGCACCCACAGACTGAAATGGAAGAATCTAAGTGGTTTTGCTGTTTTGGTTCCTCTGCAGCTGCTCAGAAGAAGTCCATGATAGGACAAGCTCAGCTCAGCCCATCATCCACTGGCACCGGAGCTGCAGAGTCGGTTGTAGAGACGCGAATGACAGCGATGCAAATCACAAGAGATTTGCTTCGGAGCAAAGGCATTGCAGGACTGTATAAAGGACTTGGAGCCACGTTGCTCAGGTTGGCATTTTCTCCAGATGCACACACCACCATTTCAATGCCATGTGTGTGTTTAGGCAAAAGGTCTTAATGTATGGAAATTCCTGCCTTTGAGCACAGCCACTTGGCTCTATCCCTGTTCAGAAGAAACCATGCGTTTCTGTCAGAAATGTTGTATTTATTATTTCTGAGGTATTTCTAAAATTAGGTTAAGAGTCGCTACTGCTTGCTGCTGATTTTGGTTTCTTTGCATGTAAATTGGAAACAAGAAAATATTATAGGAGAGAAGAAGGGGCTTGGCTGGAAAGGGGTAGATCTAAATGAGCACCATTACCTTCACTTCAGTGTTCATTCAGTCAGGAAGGCCAAAAACGTGCCAGGGATGCTCTGTGGAGTAACTTTATGGAGCTAAATGCAACTATAAAGTGAGAAACAGAATTACTTTCTCAATGCATACATCAGATAGTTATAATGTATATATGTGTGGCTAACTAGTGCTATTATGGGATAGAAAGAAACAGCTTTTCAAAATCCCACTCATTGTGTGCCTCTCTTCTTGTAGGGATGTCCCATTTTCTATTGTTTATTTTCCACTGTTCGCCAACCTGAATAAACTGGGGCAGAAGAGCCCTGACGTCAAGGCTCCTTTCTATGTCTCCTTCCTGTCTGGATGTGCGGCAGGCAGCACAGCAGCCGTAGCTGTCAATCCTTGTGATGGTAAGTACTTTTATAGCATTCATTGGGGGTGCGGGGGCAGGAAGATCCATCAACATTGCTGGCTATGGATGCTGAGTAAAACAACCAAAACAAAACAAAAACAGTAAAACAGACATTTAAAAACTGTAATTAAAATAAGACCTAAGTGTTTGGAATATTTTAAATTAAATTAGCTCCCACACATCAAAAGCAAATTTGGAAAAACCTTGTCCTTATTGGCAAATGAATATCAGAATTCCCTGTGTTAACACTGTCCGGTATATTAGCACAGCATGTTCATTTGCTAATGAGGAGAAGATTATTGGGATAATTTATTCTCTGCTGCTATTCTAGCTAAGGCAATCCAGGTGGAATGAAGAGTTAACGCCAGACCATCTGAAGCTCCACATGTCTTCCTCTGAAGCATCAGAGATTTCTCAAGGAGTTGGCTTACACATGTTGAAGTCTATACTTCTCATGAATCAGCCATTTGGACACAGTTTACTGAACAAAATTTAGATTACAAATGGTAAAACCCAGAAAAGATATACCAACCAGGAATACTAACACTATTGGTTTAGATCTAACCTTAACCCTAGATTCATTTTCATTAGAAAAGCAATTTCCCCATATATTTTGCTGGGGTCCACAAACTATTCCAAAGGAAAAATTGTTACTGTCTCTTCCCTTAGAAAATCTCTAAGAATATATTCTTAACAATACTATTCAGCTGTGACTCCAAGTAGACCTAACCTGAACCCTAACCCTATTTTCATTTTGATTAGCAAAGAGATTTATGAGTGTATTTTACTGTAATCCACAGATAACACTGAATGAAAAGCTCTCGCAGTCTCTGATCTTAGAAAACTGCTAAGAATCTATTGCCTACATTAGTTTTTGGGCATAATTCCTAGTAGACATAACCTTAACTCTAATTGTAACCGTAGATTGATTTTCATTGGCAATTGATATTCCCATATATTTTACTGTGGTCCACAAACAAATTTCAACAAAAAGCTGTCACCATAACTTTTCTTAGAAAACCACTAAGAATATACAATTTCCCTAACAATACTTTTCAGCCATGACTTCAAGTAGACCTAACCCTAACCTGAGATTCATTTTCATTGGCAATGGGATTTTCCCATGTATTTTAGTGTGGTCCACAAACTACTCCAAAGGAAAAGCTATCAACATCGCTTTCCTTAGAAAACCCCTAAGAATCCATCCCTAGCATTAATTTTTTGCCATGAAACCTAATCCTCACCCTAGATTCATTTTCCTTGGCAATGGGATTTTCCCATGTGATTTACTGTAGTTCACAAACAACTCCTAACGAAAAGCTATCAACTTTCCTTAGAAAACCTCTAGGAAACTATCCCTAGCATTATTATTTTTTGTCATGACTCCAAGTAGACCTAACCCTAATCCTAACTCTAACCATAGTTTCATTAGCAGTGGAATTTTTCGATGTATTTTACTGTGGTTCAGAATCAAATCGGAAAGAAACTCGGCCAGTGATGTTCTTTAGAAAAACCTCTAAGAATCTATCCCTATCATTACTTTTTGGGTACTACTCCAAGAAGAATTAACCTTAGATTCATTTTCCTTGCTAATGGGATTTTCCTATGTATTTTACTGTGGTCCAAAAACAATTCCGAATGAAAAGCTATCAACGTTGCTTTCCTTAGAAAATCTCTAAGAATGTATCCCTAACATTAATTGTTAGCCATGTCTCCCATCAGACCAAACCCTAACCCTAACCCTAATTCTAACCCTAACCTAGATTCATTTTGATTGGCAATGGGATTTTCCCATGTATTTTACTGTGGTCCACAAACAACTGTGAACAAAAAGTTGTCACCAGCTCTTTTCTTAGAAAACTGCTAAGAATATTCCCTATTAATACTTTTCAGCCATTACTCTAAGTAAACCTAACCCTAACCTTAGATTCATTTGTTCAACAATGGGATTTTTTCCATGTATTTTATTGTGGGTCACAAACAACTCCGAACAAAAAGCTGTCAACATCTCTTTCCATTGAAAACCTCTGAGTGTTAGGGTCTAAAAGCTCTTACCCCTTCTTTTATTTTTACTTTATAGAGAAGTAGGGAGGGTCCCTTCTGAAATGGTCCCCACTCCTCTTTTCCTTTTGTGGGCTGAGATACATTTGCATGAGGATATCTAGGCCCAACTCTTCCTTCTGTCTCCCAAAGTCATTTTCACAGCACATTATCCAAATTCTTCATTGTCAAATACTGTATTATTAGTTCTAAGAAGAATGTTCTAAATCAAGATTAGATATGTTCTTGGAGTGAGAATTGATAAGATCTTTTCCAGTACAACTTTGGTTGATTGAATAGAAGTATCTGTAGCAATTGAAAAACTTGCAAAACATAACTTGACACAAATTAAGGCACTGATTATAACAAACTCTACTACTATATATTTCTGCAGTAATCAAGACAAGACTTCAGTCCTTGCAGAGAGGAGTCAATGAAGACACATATTCAGGGATAATAGACTGTGCCAGGTAAATTATCTCTGTCTGTAGGATGTTGTTAATGAGTAGTTAACAGAGGATTAGCAATGGAAGGATAGTATCTTAAGAGTGGTTGGCATAAAACTTTCTACTGCTTCAGCAAGCAATCATAGAATGACCCAACTATGGCAAAAAAAACCCCACCTCTATGGTGATGTCCTCCACATTACAACTCGTCCAAGATAAGACTGGTCCAGATTTAGGGTGTTATCCTTGTTGTCTGTTGAGACCTCAGTTACTTGGGTTAGGTCCATGGTTACCATGGTGATCCTTAACCACCCCATACTCTGTGTCACTCACAATAAGTTAAACCCCAAGAATTAGCAACCACAGAGAATGAATGGCTAACTCAGCAATAGAATTCAGGCAGAATTCTTGTTACAAGCATGGAGGCCAGTACAACAGCAACAAACCCAACAGCTCTCTAAAGACCACCTTGAAGGGGTTTATATCTGATTATTCCCAGAGCAGAGCTTCTGAAAGCTTTCAAGACCTCCTGGATTGCAAATTGTTATCTCTACCCCCCTCACCCCATTTCCTGGCTGGTGCCAGACCCGAGACCTAGGTGGACTCAAGTTCAAGAGTGATACTTTATCTTCTGGGCCCCTTCCCAGGGGTGGTGTGTAAACCTGACATGTAAAGTGGTTGATCTGATACTGGCTTGGCATGTTTTCCAACTCCAGACAGTTTGGTTTGTAATGTTTTGTGGATTAATGCAATTTATTTAACAAACTGTTATTGAAACCAATCATGGTTTATCATGATATTTGAAGCCAGCGGTGATTTCATCTCTTTTCTCTGTGTCTTTTTCTAGGAAAATCTGGCGTAATGAGGGTCCCATGGCTTTTTTTAAGGGGGCATATTGCAGAGCCTTGGTCATTGCCCCACTCTTTGGTATTGCACAAGTTGTCTATTTCATCGGCATTGCTGAATTCATCCTCGACATGTTTCCACGGCATCGGGATTAACCTCTCACCCTTCTTCTCATCCAATTGGAATTCATCATAGTATTTTTGTCATTGTGATGTCAGAGCAACGGCACAAAGGGTTCCAAGCAGTAATAGTGGGAATGAATGTTGTCTCTAAAGTTATTTTTCCTCATATCAACTTGGCCCTGAGGCGGGATACCTAAATAGTCATATCTGTTTTTTAATTATCAATTTTAAAGACACTGCTTAACACAGACTGTCTGACTGGCCTGCTGTTCCTCTTGTCTAGTGGAAGATGAGCCCCCTCTCCCCTTTTCTGGAACTGCCAACAACTCAAGAAAGAGCAAAAGAACAGGACCTGTTTCCATGCCTCTATTCTTGGGGTTAGGTCTCTGGGGAAAAAAATCGATTGGTACCCAATAAAAGGGAGGTCAGTTTGACCCAGGCAATTACTGAGATCAGAATATTGGTTTTTAGATGAGTCTCCTAAACATCCCTTCTCCAAATTAGCTGGACTTAATGAACTTTTAAATATTAAGAGAGGGCAAAGGGAAAGCTGCATCTTAATGTTTTGATTTTATGAAAGGATCACCTTCATAATAGGTCCATGTGGGAAAATGTACTCGGGACAACTGTGCATTTGCTCTCTGAAACCTCATCTTTTGGAAATGTCTAGGGTCATGAATGTGAGCCATGACAGTTGGGGGAAACCAAATTATTTGAATTAATTTTTTTTAAAAAAATATGCTGGAAAAAACTCTAGTAACATAAATACTTCTCTCTTTCAGCCTGAGATGCTGCTTTCCATGCTACTTTTCACCCCATCCTGGGTTTCACATGTCTGTGTCTTTTAATCTGCGTATAGAATGTGTTTATTGCTCCCTTATTTTTGTTTGGGAACATAGCAAGACCAAAGGCAACTGAACTCTTTTGTGGCTGGTCAGTGCTACAAAAAAGCTGGGAACAGAGCATGAGAGAGGAAAACCTTGCATGTTTCTTTAGTCACACCAAAGTCAAAGAAGTTTAACCTATATACCAGCAGATTATCATTTTTTCCCCTGAACAACAAATTGCATTTTTGAAATGCCAGTTTTTATTGTAGAGGGGAAGTCTGCGTATTTATTATTTTCATAAAGTCATCCATGCATATATGTTCTCATTTTAAGCTGGTTTTCTGTTGTTTTTCCCTTACAGTTGTTTCAGTGGAAAAAGCCATTCCATTATTGGCTGTTTCTTTCTTTTTTTGTTCTTGGCTTTGGTTAGTTCAGTCAGCTCCTTTTTGAATATCAAATATTGGGAGATAAATGTTTAAAAAAACAAAATATTTCTCTTTAAAAATTATAACACTTTTAGTCTTAAGGGACAGAAGATCCAATTTCTGGCATGTTTTTGCTTACATTTTGGACTTCTTGTCTCTGTAGATTGCTTTAGTTGCTAGTATTTTTATGCCATCCTATAGAAAGAATTTTTATACATAGTTGTCTTCTCAATTCAGAAATGTTCTTGGATTCCAAATCTGAATATTAACTATGTTCACATTCCTTATGAGATCTTTTGAATAATAAGGATTTTTTTAAATGTGTCATTAATTTTTTTACTTGCTCTTTCAAATTCAGTGTAAAACCATGTCTGTTTTGGAAAGTTAGTTGTAGGGTTGAAGATGGTCAAAATAACTGTGGGGCAGGTAAGACTGGTTTAGAATAGAAGCTATATTTAATAATTTGTTTCATGAAACACAGATTTTTCTTTGTCCTTTTATAAGCATTTAATCATGATTTAAAACTTCTTTTGCAATATTTCTTTCACCCAACTAATCTGACATCACTTCAAAAAAAAAAAGAACGCCTTAAGATTTCATTGTTAAACTAAGAAATATAATGGCACATAATATTTGAATTAATTGCAACAATATATTTTGATATTTTTGAAACAGAAATTAAGTAAAATTTTGGGTTTTTAGGAAGCACAAGATTAGGATTAGTTGATGCACTTTAATAAGTAAAGTTTAGATCCTTATTTTAATTAACATTTGGTTAAATGAAAACTTTAAAAATATGATTGTCATTTTTTAAAAAAAAGAATCAAATGTTTAATATCCTCTACAATAGTGTCTACAAGATTGCAAGGTGAAAGCATGGATAAAGAAATTTATTTATACCTCAACTATGGCCAGATTAATAAAATTGCTACTAGATTGCAGCTGCATGCTTTATCAGGCAGATTTCCTGCTGAGTTGTGGGTCAGCAGTACTGCTGGAAAAGGAGAAAAAGAACTATTTTGGGGCAAGGAAAACTTTACCATGCCCCAGATGTAGTAAAATAAGGTGTCACTATTTCACAGGCCTTCATATTATCTAGTAATGTTAACGCTAATATTTTTAAGGCATGCTTATGCTACAGAGACAATCTAATTGGAGTGTAATTAATGTTTGTCTGAATGCTTGTCAGAGGGGCTTGTAGCTCCGTGGAGCCATAGTTAGCTGAGTTCTTTTCTTGTAAGGAAATTGTGAATCACTGGGGTATTGACAGTCTCTTAGGTTTCTTGATTTCCAAAGGTTTACTCGCAAGTGCTCACTTTAAAAAGAAACCCTCACAATGTGACTTCAAGCATATTTTAAGTTGTAGAAGTTTTTCGTCTTGTTTTAACAGATTTGACTTTTTCTACCTAAGGTCCAAGAGCTTTGACAGGCCTCTTGCAGCCTATGGTGACTTTTGCACATTCCATGTAACACAGTTGTATTTAGGATAATCTTGATAAAGCAAAAAGATTGACCTGACAATGAATTGCTTGTATTATTTTTAAATATGTGATTCTGTCTGCTATTTAGCCTGTGACAACCAACACTGGCTAAAGTTTGCAATGAAAATAAGATGAAGTCCATAGGTGAACTGCTTTCATACAGTGAGCTTCCCATTGCTTCTCTTTAACAATCTGCATTTCAGCCTTTGCATGAAAGCACAGTAATTTGTTGGCAAGTAAAAGCTCCCTTAATTGCATGTTTGGAAGAAGATGTGCCAGAGGTGAGCATCTAAAAATGACCACTTGGTACAGTAGGGTTGGAGACTGCCTTAGAAGAAAACTGTGGAGGCTCTGCGTCTAGAAATATCCACCTAGAGTTTGGATGGTGATGATCATTAGGAAGGGAAGTGGAGAACTGATGTATATTAAACTGAAGTGGAACAGAAGTTAATGGTGTTGGGTTTTTAATAGAATCATGTGGATGTGATTTTGAGCTTTTTCTGCTTTTACTTTGGACATATGGAAGGCAATGCGTACAACATAAAATGCATATATACATTCTGGTCTACAGAAACTTGTTATCTAATACATGATATCATATTTTATATTGTTCCCCACCAGTGTAACATCAATATAAAGCTCAGTCCTAGGTCTAATCATGTGCTGGTTAGTTGTTGTCATTTTTTAAATTGTGTCTGACCACATTTTTGTCTGTACTCACAGGGTACAAGCAGGTTAACAGGTAACATGTCTTAGCCACTGCATGCTAACTGAGAAGCAACAAATTTTCAGGACTACATTTCATTTACTAAATACGGATTAAACATTCTAGGTCTTGTGCACAACAGCTCAGAAAGGACTCTGGTTGATTAAATAATAGTACCATGATTAAACATGATAATAGCAAATATAGGCTATTTGCTGATCCCTTCTTAAATTCTAAAAATAAAATAAATAAAATAAAAAATAAAAATAAGTATTGTGGATTAAACAAAATTTAAAAAGATGACAGGGATGGGTGGGTGTCCAGAAGAGATTTGAAGGCTGCAATAATTTTCCTTCAGGAAAATGTCCCCTTTTGTTACAGTCCTTTTACTTCAAATCTCTTCTCTGAATGCAAATCTGACATTAACTGCCATTATTAATATCTTAACAAATCTCAGTTTAAGACTGGTTCTATGGGAGAATATAGTGGGGGACATTAACAGGGAAAGGGCATCACAGGGTAACTTTTGTATCCTTCTTCTGAATAAAGCCTATTTCATGAATGTTACTACCCAGATACTCATTTAAGGGAATTCATTTTGTTAGTACTTCAAAATATTTTAAAGTAAAACTAGAGATAGACTCTCCTGTAAATTATTATGTAAGCTAAAATGAACATACATTCTTTACTCGCTGAGCTTCTACTGAAATCTTTTGCATTAGGAAAGTTTAATGCTGAAGATAACAAAATAGTAAAATTTGATTCTATACTTTCCATCTACCAAGAATTACTTTTTTTCACAAAATATTATTAAGCAGCATTTAAATACAGATAAAACATCTTATAAACAAAGCAAATTAATAAATACAATCAAAACCCTTTTGTGTCAGGTTTTCTTCTCATATGCACTTTGTCCTCTGAAATTTTAAAAGCAATTAGATTCTGTGAAAATTACAATGATTTGTAATTAATGATGACAATATAACTATAGAACTTGGGAAAAAATAAATCATTAGCAGATTCATCTAATTAGGCATGATTCTGATTCACAGAAATCAGTGAATTTTTATTGAGTAACAGCAACAGAAGAAAATATTTCTGTACTTTAAATAATTCTTGGTTAGGGATGTTGGTTCAGTGGTGGGTTACTACCAGTTGGCCCCAGATTGGGCGAATCGGTAGTGGTGGCGAGAGGGTCCATGCCAGAAGCATCACCTGTGTGTGCGTGCACACAAGCAAAACAGTAGCAAACTAAATTGAAACCCACTACTGTGTTGTTAATATAAAGAGCTATTTTTCATAGAATCTATTATTCCTTCTTGAAAAGTTATTTTCATTTTCCTAATCATTAACCAAATCTACTTTTTTTTGGACAGAAATTGTCCCAGATCAGGCCAAAACATTTATAATACAATCCTGTAAATCTCTAACTGGAATTATTTCTGAATTTAAAGCTAAAAGTCTCTCATGCTTCAAATATATGTTTATTTAATGATACATTTGCTGATTGCCTTTTCTAAAAACTCGGGCCTTGCTTTAACATGATTTTTTAAAATTAGGAAACACTTCTAGTTTTTATTCCTCTCACAAATGCGTAGTAGCTCCTATATGTAACATTCTGTCAATAGTCTTATCAGTGAAGGTCAGATTTTAGACTTCATATTTTAACAGTATAATTTTTAAAGCTAGTAGATATACTGTATTATAGCCGAGTAGGATCTTTTTCATGTGCAGCTTTGTCTTCCCACCATGTTAGATAGGAAAATGTTCTAATACTCTCATATCCTCCTTTGCAAGTGCTTATGGTTCTGCCGTCAAGAAGAGAGTGTTGGTCCAGAGCAACCTGCATCTACAGGGTAGGATATAAGCGATACACCGATAAGGAAATGGAGGGTGATTCCTGCTTTGAGCTAAAGAGCTTATAGATGTAGCAAACTCCTACAGAGATGCTAATACTCTAGAACATATGTGCAGAACTTTGAACAGAGGATAGCTTTGACCTTCAAAAGATATGCTATGGGGCAGAATGAAAATGGGAGGAAGAAAGTAAAATAAAGAATTGGAAATTGTCCCACATGGGAACCAGTGGACAAAGAGTTCCAGCTCACTTTCTGTTCCAAAATTAATAAATAATGGAGTACATTTGTTTCTGAGTTGACTTGAAAGACTGCCTGAATGTTTTTCTATTAAATCCATCTGTTATTGTAAAATCAGTACAGTTCATTGATTCCTCCCACCATCAGATCTGTTGCTATAATGAATTTATAAATTAGATTCTGGATAGACCTGATACTTCCTCCTCCCCCACCCCATCAAAATGTCTGCAATAAAACCAGATGTAATGTTCATTAGGAAATGCAGGTTCCCCCTTATCAAATTCTGTGCTCTGTGCCATCTCCCCCTCTGTTCATCCATTAAATGAATTTTATCAATTGTTTCTCAATTATGGTTTCTTTGAATTTGGGTGTCCTGCATGCATTCGAAGGTACCTGGCATTCAGACTTAGTTACCTAGAAAAAAGTGAATCAGAAGAAGGAATATCACATTTAGGTACACCCAGAGGATAACAATATCTCTGGGATCCATATTAATAAAGGAGCATGATGAAAAGACAGTGGTATTGGTAACATCTAGATCAAGGAAGGAGATAATTTTAAAAAAGCTCCCTGCTGATTTAAACCAAGCTAACAAGGCTAAAAGAGGCAGTAACAAAATGAGGAATTTAAAACCTTGATTAATCTGATGCAAACTACACAGACAAAAAGGTGGCATAAAATATAATACAAATATTAAAGTTGGCCATTAAATGTGTGTTGATAATCCTTACTGCTACACTACTGAAATTTAACAGTGGTTCCAGAACCACATACAAGATCTTGCTAAGGAGGGGATGCTCAGATTTGGATCTCTGCTCTAGACATTGGTGCGACATTAACACAAATATATGATTTCTCTTGTTCCCTTATTCTGCTATTAGGGCAGGGTTTGCAATAGCATCTGTGGAACCTTAACATTGAATAATGTTTAAACAACATCACAAAATTTGGGGATACTTTGCTACTGAAAGCTTTGCAAGATTTAGGGTAGTTGAATTGCAACATTTCCTGCAAGATACTGGAGTTATCCTGTGAGATCTTGGTTATGATAATCATTGAACTTTGCAGATATTTATCATTAATGTATTACCCTTGTTTGTGCACCAGTGCCTTTGTATGAAACAGTGCCTGGAAATATTTCCAGTTGATACATTTCATGATGCAACTTAACATTTTGATGACATGGCTGCTGATGGGAAGGTTAATTTGAATGTTGTTTTCCCAACATAATTTATTGAAATCTTTGCGATTTCAGTCAATATTTACTATGACATTCACCCTATTGAGGAGGGAAAAAATTCGTCTGCTATTTGTATTTGATTTATAAAGGATGCTAATTTTTAAGGTGCTATAAGATTCCTTGTCACTTTTATTTCTTCAAAACTTTCTAAGATAGTGCATTGTGCTGGTCCTCAGTAAGTTTTGCTGCTATGAAATGGATTGTAATACTTGATATGTATATTACAGCTCTGTTGTATAAATACAAAAAATAGCTACTTAAGCTATTAAGAATCCTGTTATTTTACTGCGCAGCAGCTTACAATATATTCTTACGACATGAAAAGGAAGTAAATATCTAGTGATATTTTTGAAGTATAAATAAGGTTGCAGTTTTCTAGAAACATGGGATCAGTTTGGGAAGATTAAAATTTAAAATTCCCATTTTTCTGATGAAACCTGCCATATGAGAGTGGAAATTAATATTTTATAGCTTTGTATCATGTCACTGTAACCTTAGAAGGAAGTCTACAGTATTCAACTGCTTGAACCACTGGGAGCTTGAACAAAAATGACAAATGGAATATACATTTACAATTTTAAAAAACTCATGTTTTGATCACATTTTGATAATTGGTTGCTGCAAATCTTTTGGCCAGTGAATGTGTTTTGAATATAAAATTAAGACATACTTGAAGTTAATCTGAAAATTTAAATGGCCTGTTAAATTCCGAATGATGCTTCATCATTAAAGGGGAGAGGCTTCCTTCTTAGAAGAAAAAAGAGACCTTGAAAATCAGCTTACTTTTAATTTTTAAGTATGGATTTTCAATTCCATCTGCTTCCTGTCATAGTCTATTAAGACAAAGTTATAGCCTGATTCATTGATATTTTTTTCAGCCTTTGCCACCTCCATCTGTCCAAGCCTTGGTGTCTGAATGGACTCCAAAGCATTTTTTGTATTCCGCTGCTTGCCATCTTCTTTATGGCATTGTCATGTCCTTCCTTGTAGCCCTGAACAGAATTCCATTGCTCAAATAATCTTCCAATTGTCTATATACCCTATGTAATTTACTTGCTTCTTCTCTGACCTTGGATTTAAGAAAAAAATAGTGTTGGTAATTTTTTTTTCATGCACCTCTTCCAATGTTGCTTGTACCATGAATAAGCTTCTAGTCTAGTTCATATGAGACACTTGCTTTAAAAGGGGAGAAATGGTGAGATGCATTGTGCTTTAAAAAAAAAACTGGAGGAAAATCATACAATTTTGTAGCCTCTGCATGTAATAGATTACAGCAATTATCCATAGCCCTAAAGGATATTTGCTTATGCCAATCTTTTTTTCTTTAGGATTTTGCATAATCATTTTTTTTAATAAAATGTTTCTATTAAAAACTTTTTAAAAGAGGGAAAGACTTAGATTTAAATCCATGGCGGAAGACATGTCATTTAGCTTTGTTATGAGAAATGTTAGTTAAATGTCATAATTATAGGCCAAATATGACTATAAGAGCACCATCTGTCCCAGTGATAATCCATAGCACTTTCCCAGATATTCCAGTGATCTCCTTAATTCTGTTTATCTCTGTTGCCTCCCCCTTCTTCTGCTTCCCTCAGCCTTGCCAAGAACAGGGTTTTTTTTATTATAGTTCACCATGTATTTGAATCACATGCTCAGTTCTCAAATTTCTGCTACTGATCACTGTCTCAAGGGAACAGTCTTTATTTTCTTTAGAACAGATTGAATTGGTTCCCCTTGCTGTCTAGGGTTCTCTCAGTAATAGTCTCCAAATCCATAATTTGAAGGTGTCTATTTTCTTTACTTTCAATGCTCAGCTTTAACAGATTAGCATATCATTGGAAAAAACACAGCTGTTCTGAATTGTAATGGCATTAGTGTGTGCTTATCCTTCCTGAACTTGTTTAAATTTGTCACTATGTTCTCCTTACAACTTCTTTTTTTACTTCTACAGTCTATACGTTCTTCAACAAAAGACAAAACTATCTCCCATTATCTCATTCTTCCCATAAACTATAAATTATCCAAATATGCAGATTGGCGTTACCTTTATCTTAATGTTTAACAGTAACCCTGATTGTTTACCTCCTGTTTGTACTTTCATAATATTCTCTTCTGTGTCTTCTTTAGTTTCAGCACAACATGGCAGTGCCTGCTTATTTTAAATTATTACAAAAAGTTTTGATCTCTTTTGCCATCTCTTCTAATACTGCTACTTTTATTATTTGTTAAGCAAGTTCAACAACAGCATTTTTGTCTCAGTCCTGTCTCTACTCAAACTGGCACCATTTTTCAAACTCAGTTTTCACATAATGAACATAATGTAAACATAAAACAAAAACATAAAACATAATGAAAAATATGCAGTTAATTCACTTGCTTTATTCATATATGGGTGACTTCCAACTTTACATGAAGTGGTAGTTGTTGATATGGGGGATAAGGGATAAGGGAAAAAACCCTGAGAGATGGGTCCCAAAGGTGCTTTTTCAAGAGGCAAGTGGACTTTCTTGTTCTTCTTTGAAGACATTTTGCTTCTCATCCAAGAAGCTTCTTCAGCCCTGATTGGATGGTGAGGAATGGAAGGATTAGTATTCCTTGCAGACAGCTGGTCATTTGCATTCTTTTGCAGAGTCATTGAGGCCACTTAGAGATTTGTCTGCGTCCAAGAGTTGAGAAGACATTTCATTAGTAAACCTGTATTTGGTGCAAATTACTCTCAATAATTGAAATTTTTGTCCTCTTACTCCAGCGCTAGATGGAATGTAGAGTCTTCTTTGGTAGAAATTTCCACAAAGTAGAGGGTAGAAAATGTTTGCATAATATAAAGAGCTGCAAGTCAGCCAGACAACATACTGTATAGTGCAAAAATAACTGAAACAAACAAAACATTTTTCCATCTCAAAACAATGAGCTGGATTCATCATGACAAATTTTGGTCCTCCCGCAACTCTGTTGTTTAAATACTAAGTCGTTGCTAATTGTGTGTGTGAGAAAGAGAGGCAGATAGATGGACAGGCAATATATTCAGTTTTGCATGCCAGGCTTGCCTAGAGAATAGCTTTGTTTTTAGATGCAAGGATGTAACTGAGTTACAGCTTCACTGAAAAATAACAAGCCTACGTAGACATCTCCAAGGACTGTTTTTATTTCTGATCAGCTCAGTTTTATAGGTTTCTCTCTGTCTTCACAATGTTAGAATTGTTTCTCTGTCTAGACATGAAATCAAATGTCAGTAATTAATAGGGAGCAGCACACTTCTGCTGGCTTGTTTTGAGACATTTCCATAGAATTTCCTCCCAGGTTGTTGTGTTTTGCAAAGACACGTTAGCCAACAGGTTTGTACCCACAGGTTCACTCAGCTTTACTGTCACAATGACAGAATGTGAGCAAGAACAGTGGTAGTCTGTCTTCTGTAAATTAAGCCATGGATCTCCGGTGCTACACATTTGTGTCTAAACAATAAGCTCAAGGAGAACTTCCAAAATTGAGAACCAAAGCATATGAAAGACATGTTCTTTATAGAGAATAACTATTATTGGGAAATACTTTAGCTGTGGCCAGAAGAATCATATAAAATTTGACATTTTGAAAGTATGATATGATCTGCATTAGGAACAATATATAGAATTAATTGGGGGCAGGTGGGTCAAGTGAAAGTCATATCAAGAGATGGCGTCAACTCACATGCACTTTAAGAATATGGGGAAAGTTAAGATATGATGCAATGTGCTGTATGTGACACTGCTGCATATTGCATCTAAAATAAAGCAGTTACAAATAAACAGTCCACTTTTAATCCAAACTCTGCTCCAAATAATTGGCGCTTATATAAATGCCACCATGGGAAGAGTTAATATTAGAAAATTCTAGATCAGACGAGCTTCCAGTCAAAGTGTATCCCTTTCCTGATGACCCTTGACTATCCCCACAACCATTTTTGTGTTGCTCAACAAGTATTTATTTACTTAATCAAATATCCTCTTTTTCCTCTCCATGAGCCAGTGGGCTCTCCTTTTGATTGGAAGCCCCAAAACAATCAACCAATCAGTTCCTACTTCCTTCTTCTTCCTTTGTAAGGTATTATTATGTGGCATTGAGGAAATAAAGGAATGATCAGACACTATATGGAGGAAGTGGCAACACTGTCACTGTGATGGCTGATCACTATTGAAAGGATAAATATCTCACCTCTAATCTTCAGGGTAGCCTAAGTGCCTTAAAAAAAATCCTCTTCACCCACAGCATGATTGGCTGTTGCTTAATTGTTTTTGAAAGAACATCCATTGCAAAACAAGTTAGGAAGAGCAAGGCTGCTGGAATTCCTTCCAACTTTAATAATAATTCTGCCCTGAGTCACATGATGAGGGAGGGGCTAAGAATTGAGAGATTGGCAGCATTCTGAGCAGCTGCCCAACAGCCTCTCTCATAGGGATGCATGGGAGGAGTTACAGGTAGTCCTTGAGTTATGGCCACAATTGAGCCCAGAATTTATGTTGCTAAATGAAACATTTATTAAGTGAGTTTTGCCCCAATTTACGACCATTCTTGCCAAAGTTGTTAAGTGAATCACTGTAATTGTTAGTAACACAGTTATTAAGTGAATCTGGCTTCCCCATTGACTTTGCTTGTCAGAAGGTCATGAAAGCGGATCATATGACACTGGGATATGTAATAAATATGAACCAGGTGCCAAGCATCTGAATTTTGATCATGTGACCATCAGGGTGCTGCAATGGTCGTAAATGTGCAAAACGGTCATAAGTCACTTTTTTCAGCACCGTTGTAACTGAACGGTCACTAAATGAACTGTTGTAAGTCAAGGACCACCTGTATTCTGCAAGATTTTTCTTCACAGCTCTGGTTTGGATCACGCCCATTTTCAAACTCCATCTTTCTTTTGCTGGCTTATTTGCCTACATCAAATTTGATCCTATTGGTTCTCCTTTTTTTGAATTGATCTGACAAAGTCCCAAGATCCTCTATATAATTTCTAACTATCTATGTGGTTGGAAAGCATAAAAAGCAACATTTCAGGAAGTGGCTTTGTTTATCACAAGCACAAACTATAGTCAATGCTGTGTGTGCCTCACTATTCAGTCCTGGAAAATAGATTTTATGTCACTATCCAATAAAAGTGTGTTTAGCCTTTACTTGGGGTATATCTGGACAATTTTTAAAGTTCTGAGAGAGCAGCTGGCCCTTGTATGTTCCATTTTTTCAACCTCTTTTTGTTGATCTGAACTGGAAATACAATTCTGGCTCATTAAAAAATATTGTATGTAAAGCTATATAGCAGTGATGGCGACCCTTTTCGGCACCGAGTGCTGAAAAGGGAGCACTTAGCACGTGTGCTCCGCGACCAGGAGGAGGAGCTGCCCAGGGGGCATGTGCGCACCAGATAAGGTACTTCTGGTTTCTGGCACATCAGCAAGTCTTCCGGTTACTGCCATGCATGCACACGTGCCAATCAGCTGGCCAACATGCATGCTCACACTGGAAAATGGAAGACAAGCTCTTCCAGTTTCTGGAACTGCCGCACGCAGAAAGGCCAGCTAATCATCGCGTGTGCATGTGCGCCAGAAACCCAGAAGAGGAACGGGTGATGCCGCACGTGCCAGGCATGATGGCTCCGCATGCCACTTCGGACACGCGTGCCATCACGGCTATATAGCGAACTTCAAAATATATCATACAGAGTCTTGGCAAATGAATGGATCTGATAATTTTCAGCATAAATTGATCTCAGTTCTGTCACCTGGAGTTGTTAACAATAGTTTGTGGACCATAGAATCCACTTTCTGTGTTCCACAAAATGCCACGAAGCATATACAAAGGCCGACATATACGGTATACACCTGACAGGTCTGTGAACTAAAACAATATTTCTTGCTCCCATTTGAAACTAGGTTATTTCAATAATTTGAGCAAATACTGAAAACAAGTGTGAAAGGGGACAGAGCCCCCTTGTTAAATGATGGTTAAAATGCTCATTTTGTAAGCCTGCCTTTGTGAAAACTGATGGACCTCAGGCATCCATTTTGTGTTACATATGTATGCAGTGATCACTGAGTTCTTGGTGTTAGGTCGTCTTTGGCATGCAAAGTTCAGCTTTTTTTGTATGGGGCTGTATTTTTGTGCAAGAATGCACACTGCTGGAGGTTCCAGATGGGAATGTTTTGATATTGTGCTTACATCTAATGCTTTTGTGGAGTGGCAGGGTCGGGTGGGGTATCGCTTTTATTTTTGAACTTATTTTTTTCAGGTTTGTCACCAATTCTCCTCATTGCATCAGTGAGTTTGATCCAGTAGCACAGGTTTTCCTCTTTCCCCTCCTAAAACCATAGATGCTTCCTCTCCTGCTTTGGCGTTTTTGTTTCCTTGGTTGTATTTTTCAGGCCCCGCAACTGTTTCTTCAATAGTGCAATTTAGTGTGTATTTGTGATTTCGTGTCCAATACAACACTGGAGGGATAGGAATTAACATGGTAAAATGGTTTTGGACAAACTTCTTCACTCTTAATCTAAGTTAGGAATGTAATTGTGACACATCCTCTTTCTTTATCTGACATAGTTGATTTTCTTTGAGAACTCAATGTCAGGTAGGCCTTCTATTTCAAAATTTCCTAGACTGACTTTTTGGAGTTTAAGGCCTTGGTTAGTTTCAACAGAAAACAGGAAGAACCAATCAACTTTTCTGAACTGTATTGTTTTTAGTACTGATAATTTCTGTTCGTAATATGTCAGTTGACAAGATTATATCATTTTATGTTCACTATTTATTTTCTGATATGAAAATACCTTGTTATTCCTTATCTTAAACACTCATTTATTCAATTAAATAACATTTTATGTTTCCATTTACATTAGCCTCTGTATGTGTGCGTGTTTGTGCACACGCTTATTTTGTTCTGAGATGTTCCTGAATGAAGTTCCAGATTACAATTTTAGTATATCCTGTTGCTGAATAGGAATTTTAAACTACTTGTACTGTGGTTTTTTTAAAGTGCTGCTTAAAAATAAAACTTAAAAGGAGAATGATTTTTTTCTCCTGAAGAGTTTTGAAAAGTACTTTTGTGTATTGTCATGTAAAATAAATATCTAAATAGAATTAAAATCTAATTCTCCAGTGCTATTTGATTTTTTCTTGTGGTTTTTAACTTTTATTTGTGATCTTCACAGTACTGTAATTACCTAAATAAAAAAATGTGTGTATTCTTCAGACTGGAAAAATTAAAGATAATAAGTTGGACTAAGTCATCCTAATATTAAAAGGAACATAGGAGTTTATTAAATTGAGTTAAATCAGTGACTATTGACCAATAACAACTGCCCACATTCAATAGTGAGTTCAGAAGATACGTTCTAATTGAAATTTCACACAAGGATTCCCCAAAGCTGGGTCCCCCATCCCAAATATATTGTTTGGATACTATTACAATTACAGTACTGTAAAAGCAATATGCAACCTATCCAACAATGAATTTCTCAGGATGTGTGGTTTGAAAATATAACTTGCTGATAGAACACATGCTTTTTATAATAACTTTAATCCGAGTAGATCTGGAAGGGACCTTGGTGGCCACTAATCCAACCTTCTGCTCAAACAGGAGACCCAATATCATTTCAGACAGTCTTTGCTTAAAAATCTACAGTGATGAAGCACCTACAGCTTCTGAAGGCAAGCTGTTCCACTGGTTAATTGTGCTCATTGTTAGGAATTTTCTCCTTAATTCCAGGTTGCTTCTCTCCTTGATTAGTTTCCATCCATAGTTTCTTGTCTTGCCTTATGGTGCTTTGGAAAATGAGCTGAACCCCCACCCTCTTCTTTGTGGTGGCCCCTCAAATACTGAAATACTGCTATCATGGCCCCCCTAGTTTTTCTTTTCTCTGGACTAGCCATACCCAAATGGCAACCATTCTTCATATTTTTTGTCTCCAGACCTTAGTTGCTCTTCTTTCCACATTTTTTTCCCAAAGTCTCAACACCTTTTTCATGGTGTTCAAAACTGAATGCAGTATTCCAGGTCTGATCTTATTAAGGCTTTATAAAGCAGTACTAATACTTCACATGATTTTGATTCTATCCCTCTGTTTATACAACTAAGGATTGTGTTAGCTTTTTTGACTGCTGCTGCATACTGCTGGCTCATGTTTAAGTGATCACTAGGACTCCAAGGTCCCTCTCACAGTTACTGTTTTTGAGTGAGGTTTCGCCTAATCTGTACTTGTACTTTTGCTTTTTCCTGCCTAGATATAAAACCTAGGCAGGAAAATCAACTAATATTAACTAAAATTAACTAAAATAGTGCAACTTAATTACATTAAAGCTTTCTTGCTAACCTTATTAATAATATATATACCGTTTTTTGGAGTATAAGACGCTCCAGAGTATAAGACGCACATTAGTTTTTGGGAAGGAAAACAAGAAAAAAAATTTATTCCTCTGCCTACCAGCATCCATCAGTATTCATCTGGCTAGCGTCCTTGCACCAAACAGCAAACAGTCTGGTCAGCTTCAGCACATTATCACAGCCTGATTCAGCACAAGCAGCTGATTGGCAGCTGGATTGGCCTCCTGGAATACTGCCAATCAGCTGTTCCAGGCTGTGGGGATCGCCACAGCCCATTGCCGGCTCTGCACACTGCATTTTTGGCCTCTGTGCACCACGTTTTTGGCCAGGTGTTGCATTTTCGGCTTTCGCATGCTCCATTTTAGACCCTTTCCAGGCTGCGGGGATTTTCATAGCACATTGCTGCCAATTGTCGCCGCTGCATGTTGGTTTTCAGCCTCTGCACATCACATTTTCAGCCTCCGCACGCCCCGTTTTTGGCCTCTGTGCGTTGCGTTTTCAGACAGTTCCAGGCGGCAGGGATCAGCAGTGGAGATCCCCACCACCTGGATGATAATGTGACATATGGACGCCAAAAATGGGGTGTGCGGAAGTTGAAAACGCAACACGCAGAGACAGCAATCGGCAGCAATGTGCTGTGGCAATCCCCACAGCCCAGAACAGGTCTAAAACAAGGCGTGTGCAGGCCAAAAATGCAATGCATGGAGGCCAAAAACATGATGTAAAGAGGCAGTGATTGGCAGCAATGTGCTGTGGCGATCCCTGCAGCCTGGAACGGATAAAATGGAGCATGCAGAGGCCAAAAATGTGATGTGCAGAGGCTAAAAATGGCTGAAGGGTGGGGCCGGTCAGTCAGCGGGGCTTCAGCAACATTTGCTGTATAAGATGCACAGACATTTCCACCCACTTTTGGAGGGGGGGAGTGCGTCTTATACTCTGAAAAATGTGGGTATGTATGTATGTATGTATGTATGTGTGTGTGTATGAAAATATTTTAGTCTGTCTTTTATATTAGATCGTTGTTCATCACTACAAATATATTGAACAGTAGAATGAAGCAAAAGTGATTTTAAAAACCAGAAAAGTCAGCCGAGCTTCCACAAAATGGAGTCAAGCTCGACTGTGAGCTTATTTGAGCACAATTTGCTTAAGACCTGTTGAATATGTAGCTTAAAGGCAGAGTTTTCAGTTTTTACACAGCAGTAAACAACGTGAAAACTTTAATTTCAAGAGTCCGCTTAAGGTAATGTCCAGTGAAATTTCAAGATAGAGATGAAGATCAAATTTCATTTTGTTTTTGTGAAATCAAGCAGAACCATTTGTAGTATCCATAGATCACGTTAATACAGCAGTCCAATTTATCAAATTACCAATTTAGCAACTCTTTAGCAACTTTTAATGGGGTCTGGTTTATCTGTTTCCCTCAAGACCCAGTTATATATAGGTTGTGTCTATGGGTTAGGGCTGGCTGACTGTTTGTCACAAACACAAGCTAGCTACTTACCACAGCCCCGTTTCCTCAGTGACATCAATGTAAAAAGATCAAAAAGAACAAGCCACAGCTTAGTAATTTAATGAACTGGTTCTTATCATGACCCAGTGATTTCATTGTCTTTATTTTCCTCTTGCCTGAATTCTGATCTTTTTGCACAAGCAACAGGGTCACCTTGTTCATTTTTTTCCTGTTTGCTTCCCTCCGTTTTCTTTCTTCCCACACAGTGTACTACCATCTTGTGGCCACTCTTAAATTTCCTGTTCCTCTGTATGTGTATATTTCTTTTTACCATTCAGGTAAATTTAAAAATGATGTTTGAAAGTGGCTATATTAAGGAACAAAATTGAGCAAATCACCATGTATCACTAATAAACTTGAAGAAGAAAAGCAAGTGCGGCCAGATGAAAACTATTATTCCTTGCAGTAATGCAAATACGCATTTGAAGCTTTTGGGAGACATGCCAAATTGATCAGCTTTAAATTAATGTAAATCAGGATTTTATTATTGACTTGTACATCATCTCAGTTTACAGAGTGACTTCAGGTGGCCCAAATATTCCTTTGGGAGATTTAAAACATAAATCCAAAACAACAAAACACATATTAAAAACATTTTTTCTAGATTTAAGCTGCCAAAATAAGTTTCCAAGAGTAGGTTTGATCCAGGGGTAAAATCTGATAGGTTCTGGAAAACTAGTAGCGGAAATTTTGAGCAGTTCAGAAAACCAGTTAATACCACCTCTGCCCGGCCCCAGAGTGGAATGAGAATAGAGATTTTGCAATATCCTTCCACTGCCACGTCCACCAAGCCATGCCCACATAACCGGTATTTTAAAAATGTGGATTTCACCACTGGTTTGATCCCCCCCTCCCATACTGTTTTGATACAATATAAAGGACAAATGCAACAAAAGCAGCATAATATGCAACATTTATCCAGCAATTTTTCAAAATTTGTGGCTTGAAAACAATGGGCTGATAAAAGAGAACACATGCATTCTTTAGTAACTTAAATTATATTAAAGCTTTCTTGCTAATCTTAAAGTCAGATAAGGTTGGATGAGCCAGTGAAATTTCTATTTGTAATCATGAAGGTTTCATTTGATAGAAAAGGGTACTTTTCCCTGTACTTTAGAGAGCCAGTTGAGTGTAGTGATAAAAGCATCGGGTTAGAATCCAGTTTAGGCAAAAAGTTAGCTAGATAACTTTGGGCCAGTCACTAGTTCTCAGCCTTTGGAAACAGGCAAGGTCAGCTGCCATGATTGACTCAAAAAGGCACCTCCCCCCCCCAAAGAATTAAAGTAAGAGTTCCCTTTTAAATAAACCCAAACTCGATCTTTAGAACCAATAGGTGCTTTGTTATATTATTCTGGTCCTATTAGACCTCTCAGCGGCTTTCGATACCATCGACCATGGTATCCTGCTGCACCGGTTGGAGGGATTGGGAGTGGGAGGCACCGTTTATCGGTGGTTCTCCTCCTATCTCTCCGATCGGTCGCAGACGGTGTTGACAGGAGGGCAGAGGTCGGCCCCGCGGCGCCTCACTTGTGGGGTGCCGCAGGGGTCGATTCTCTCGCCCCTTCTGTTCAACATCTATATGAAGCCGCTGGGTGAGATCATCAGTGGCTTCGGTGTGAGGTACCAGCTGTACGCTGATGATACTCAGCTGTACTTTTCCACACCGGGCCACCCCAACGAAGCTATCGAGGTGCTGTCCCGGTGTCTGGAAGCCGTATGGGTCTGGATGGGGAGAAACAGGCTCAAGCTCAATCCCTCCAAGACAGAGTGGCTGTGGATGCCGGCATCCCGGTACAGTCAGCTGAGTCCGCGGCTGACTGTTGGAGGCGAGTCACTGGCCCTGGTGGAGAGGGTGCGCAACTTGGGCGTTCTCCTGGATGAACGGCTGTCTTTCGAAGATCATTTGGCGGCCGTCTCCAGGAGAGCTTTTTACCAGGTTCGCCTGGTTCGCCAGTTGCGCCCCTTTCTAGACCGTGATGCCCTATGCACGGTCACTCACGCCCTCGTGATGTCTCGTCTGGATTACTGCAATGCTCTCTACATGGGGCTCCCCTTGAGGGGCACCCGGAGGCTTCAGTTAGTCCAGAATGCGGCTGCGCGGGTGATAGAGGGAGCCCCTCGGGGTGCCCATGTAACACCTCTCCTGCGCAGACTGCACTGGCTGCCTGTGGCCTTCCGGGTGCGCTTCAAGGTTTTGGTAACAATCTTCAAAGCGCTCCATGGCATAGGACCGGGCTACCTACGGGACCGCCTGCTGCTACCGAATACCTCTCACCGACCCGTGCGCTCTCACAGAGAGGGACTCCTCAGGGTGCCGTCAGCCAGACAGTGCCGTCTGGCGACACCCAGGGGAAGGGCCTTCTCTGTGGGGGCACCCACCCTCTGGAACGAACTCCCCCCAGGACTTCGTCAACTTCCGGACCTCCGAACCTTCCGCCGCGAGCTTAAAACATATTTATTCATCTGCGCAGGACTGGACTAGGTTTTAAATTTATATGGGTTTTAACTGGGTTTTATTGTGTGTATTGTTATTTTTAACTATTGGGCTATGTTGAATAAGTTTTTTAATCTGATGTTTTATTTTGTATCTTATATGTATTTTTATTTTGCCTGTGAACCGCCCTGAGTCCTTAGGGAGATAGGGCGGTATATAAATATGAATAAATAAATAAATAAATAAATAAATATTCAGCGTCATGGATGGAAAATAATGAAACTGATTCCATTCCAGACAAAATAAAGGCCAGAGTCACCTTGTGACTATACCATAAAACGCCGCTATTTAGGGGGCATATAACGGGACTTCAGCGGGTGCAGTGTTGAAGCAGGCTTCAAGGCTGTAACAACAAGCTTTGGTCTGCATGACCTGAAGCCAGCCCACAGAAGTGAAACACAGGAAGGCGGGGAGTGACTGGAAGGGAACCAACGTTGGAGAAGTGGCTAAATCAGGGGTCTCCAACCTTGGCAACTTTAAGCCTGGTGGACTTCAACTCCCAGAATTCCCCAGCCAGCTTTGCTGGCTGGGGGATTCTGAGAGTTGAAGTCCGCCAGGCTTAAAGTTACCAAGGTTGGAGACCCCTGGACTAGATGACAGTCCCATCCCGTTTCCTCCTCTTCTCAGCCACAAACACAAGCCCTGTGAAATCCCACAAGCAGATCATCTGGCGTAAAGGTCTACCTCGAGATAAATGCACGCTTCCTCAAACAAGTTGGAGGTGGAGATCAAGGGTATCCAGAGTGGGCAACTTTTAAGACTTGGAGACTTCAAACTCCCAGAATTCCCGAGCCAGCCCGGGGAATTCTGGGAGTTGAAGCCCACAAGTCTTAAAAGTTTTCAAGGTGGGACACTCCTGGTGGGGATGGCTCTAATTTGGAAGCGGAAATCCATTTTACTGCCATCCCGGCAAAAGCAGATTCACATTTGAGCCAGGGATGAAACGAATCGCCTCGCTGGGCGGCCGGATTTTCCCCTCCAGCTTGCAACAGGGACGGTACACAACTTTCCCTTTTTTCCTTCCTTCCTTCCCTCCTTCCTCGGGTGCGCTCATTTCAGCCTTATGCTTGGACACTCCCCTCCCCTTTTTGATAGATAGATAGATAGATAGATAGATAGATAGATAGATAGATAGATAGATAGATAGATAGATAGATAGATAGATAGATAGATAGATATCTTTAATTCCGATGGCTTTATTGCTGACTTTTTATATTAAAAAATTCTGCTTTTGACTTAGTCGGCCTTATTGACTAACGCCGAGAAGCGCTATTCAGAACAAACGCATCCCGAGGACTTTGCCGTCTCATTGCTCCGAAATCTTTGGAGCAGAACATCTGAAAACCCCGCCCCACCATCTGCCTCCAAAATCAAATCCTGGCGAGTCAGCCGGTCCTTTCCCAATCTTTGCACGTAAAAATCGTCCGATGCTCCCCGAGCAGGCATATTCCCACCCTGATGCCATTAGCCCCGTTTGCTCGGCGGGCAGGTCAGCTGAAGCGACCCGGGAGCTAAAACCGACGTTACCGCATCTGCTTTCCGGCCCCGCATTCAGCAATTCCCTTCGCTCCACCCTTTCCCCGCCTCTCTTCGGCTCCTTGGTTTAGGCAGAGGACTCGCAGCGAGGCATTGTGGGAAACTCCCAGTCGCTTCCACCGCCCTCTCCCGTCCATCCGTTCCTCCTTTCTGCGGAGCATCTGGCTTGCGAGGTGTGACATCAGCAGCCGGGAGCCCAAGGTGGGAGTGAAGGTATGGACGGCTTTTCTTCTGGCTTTTCTCAAACGCGATAAGACTCTCAAACTGTAATGGAATATTATTTCCAAGGTGCCGTGGGAGGAGAATCGGGATTGGGAATGGTTTTTGCACGCCGGAGAACCGAGCAAGGGCTCCGGCGGTGTTTGTGAAAGGGTGCAAGGCTCAAAGATGGGGAAGACATCAGGGCTGCAAAACTCCGAAGGGCAGTTAGATGATAGCAAATATTTAAGATCTTTTTTTTAAAAAAAATCTCTTTGCTGCCCTCTAGCAATGGTCTGGGATTTTGCGGCCTATCTGTGCTAGCCCTTCTCTTAAGGAGAGGTCACTGGACCTCTGCTGCTATGACAAAAGCATTTTGATTACAGCAGGAGTGTCAGTCATCGAGGGGCCGTTAACCCCATCCTGGCACCTGATTAAAATGAAGATTGTGTCTCTGGATACTGTGTCCTACTGTCTGTCTTGAAGGTCAGATTATGGGTGTAAGCAAGCACAGAAGCCAGAGATGAACAAGCTAACCTTAGGCTTCAATGGCTGAAAAGCATCATGTGCTTTTGCATTAGTCATTCGCAGATAGGACTAATTCTGCATAATGGTTTCCCTGGGTGCTCAGGAATATTTCGTCCTATAATTGTTTTCCCTTTGGAAAATGTTATTACCTACAGATGCTACATATCTGGTTCCAAGAAATAGAAGGCCAACTAAAGAGTACTGTCATAGTCCAGAAACATATACCTAGGCTTAATTAGGAATGGGACAGGCAGAAATTTAGGATCTTGGCAGACAACTTCAAAGAGGGGAAAAGCACCTTTTACAATGAAGGTCTGTCTCAGCATATAGGAACTCTCTTCAGATTTTAAGGAGCATTCTGAATAATAGGGCATTTTGTTGCAATTTTGTTGTGACTGATTTTTTTTTTAATTTTCTGTTTGTTGTGATGAAGGCTGAAGGCTGGTTTGTACAGAAAATGTAATTACTTACATCCTATCAAAAGTAAACTTCTTCATTTGGAATTAAAATCTAAGAACTGTGTTCTTTCCCCATCTATATACAGACACACACACAAACATACTTTCTGCTAGAAAAAATGGCATTATCAAAACTTTTTTCCCCCAAAATTACAGTTGAGTTTATTAGAAAAAGGAAAAAAGCCTAATAACTAAGAAATAGCTATGCTTTGCTGCTTTCTAAAAATGAATTTACTAATTAGTTGTAGGTAGTATCTGTGGGTAAATGCTCTTTAATACTTATTTAATATCTGCTATCATTTTAACCACTTCTACCTTGATCACTCTTGTATTGCTTAAAATTCCCAAGGAAAAAAATTGAATTCAATATCAGTTTTTGGGATTTGGGCTCCAGAAAAGCTTAGCTTTCTTTTCAACCTTCATACAAGAAATGGATGCTTTTCCAGTGGTATCTTGCCTGAGAAGGCCGAAGAACAGTGCTCAGAGCTGTTTGGATTAGAGCTGCATTAAAAAATATCAGTAATAAATAAGCAAATAAATATTTTTTCACAAACTACAGCTGCTGTAGTTTTGTTTATAACTAAATGTTGAGAAATCTATGCATTTGGAAAGTTTTTATTTAACAGAGCATAAGAACATGTGCTTAGACTAAAATTTCTGCTACAGACCCTTTCTTTAGGAGGGCTGTGATTTCTTTGAGATTGAAATAGAATTCCAGTACAATACACTGGATGTTCCTCTTGGTTTCCAAACTATACATATATACCCAGTACAGTCAAGAAAATAGTTTCATCCCAAATCCACAACCTGGTCAATAAAAAAGTGCACTCAAGTTCCTTTCATTTGATGTACATGGAACATAGATTTTAATTTGGGGGAGGGAGTATCTAATTTTCACAGGATAGTTTTTGGATTTTCTATTGGACAGCTTTATTTCATAATTATGTGAATAAGGTACTAGATTATTCTTTTCTATGACTGTGGTTTGCATTCAATGTTGTAATTTATTTTGCAGAGGGTACCAAAGATTGGACTATTCACCTTTTTCCCCCACCTCTCATGGGTGATGCTTTTGGAGTGATTAAGAAATACATGGATTGAAATCAGCTGGTTTCTCTGGAGGCCTTCCTCATGATTAGCTAGTTGGAACCTGTTCTCACATCTGGAGGATGCTTTGAAATCTCCTTGCTATAGGTGCGGCTTGGAAATGTCACGACTCATATAGAAGCCAGGCATTCTTTGGCAGCAGCTTCCCTTTGCCACCACCCACCTTCCTGGCATTCTGCCACTACCATCCCTGGCAAGCTTAATTGCTCTAGCATTCAGTTCTTTTTAGCCAGATTGTTGACTGAAAGCTCACTGCAACAGGAAGACAATTTTGCTCTCCTTGTTTTTTCCTCTTGTTTCTTGATCATTTGAGAATAAATCATCCATCTCAGAAAGCATCTGGTGCTAAGTAGCTTAGAGATGAACAATTTCCACTACATGCCTCGCGGTTTCCACAGGGGAATGGGGCAGGAAAAGGCTGTTGAATCTAGGCCCTCCCACTGATTGTGTGCTATTATTTGTTAAAGGTCGTTGCTTCAAGCTGAGTCAGGATCTTTCTCTGCAGTGGCTTCTTGAATTTCCAGTGCGACACAGTAGCTTTGGACTGGTGCCTATGAAAGATATCTTGTGAGATCCTGCCCAGTCTTTGCTTTCACCTGACAGAGTGAACAGAGGAATTTCTGGTGACATCTGGGCCACTGCATTGTTTGGAATTTAGTCAGATGGAAACAGAAGAAGCTAGTTACTAGAAATATTGATGAGGGAGGGAAAGCTATCACTCTGCAGAGTTACTGTTCAGTGTCACAACACTGAAGGCTTTGTTCTTTCTTTATGGTGCTCTGAATTCCTGAATTTAACAAAGGAATTCCCCCCTCTAAAATGTCATTATAGTGGCTGATAGAATTCTAAACTATAGATTCCATAATCAACTTTGTCACACCTGGAATGTTAATACAGTAGTAGCTTTCTGCATTTAAACTGTGCCTCTCTCTGTACAATGTTTAGGAGATAGTTAAACATTAACCCCAAATAACAGCATGAGGTAAATCTACTTAAATGGGTAGTGAAAATTACTTTGTTGCAAGCAATACAACTCAGGGGAGATCAGCACCCATTTGACTCTTGTATTCCTCTATACACTATATAGTATACTACTACTTCTTGCTCTTTCACTTGTAGCTAAGAGAGAATATAAGAGTATTGGCATCCTAAAGCATCAACAGTCTTATTGAGTGGTATTTATTGCATATCTTCTTTTCACACAAATTGTAATTTTAACATGCAGTGGCTCAACCTGCCAAGATATTAATCTATGAGCCAAAGGCTGGACCTTGAGACAAGATTTCTATATATAAATGAGTTCTTGATTGTGAATTGGCTAGAAGGAATACATGCAGTTCAGGGAAGGATATGAAAATAGGAACCATTGGCATTCAACTTCCATCTGACCAAACCAAAGGCATTTCTCAGCTGTTTGGTAACTTAAGAAACTAAGGACGGCCACAAAATCATAATAGGCTGGGTTTGCACAAGTTTCTTATGTTGTAAACCTATCATTTGTAAATTATAATGGCTGAATGCAGTGGCACATTAGGCCAAAATCAAACCAGCAATATTACAGCTTAATACATGATCCTCACTCTGTCAAGGACCTTGGAGTACTCATTTCTAAAAATCTAAGCGCCAGAGTCCATTGTAACAACATTGCAAAAGAGGCACTAAGAGATGTTAACCTAATCTTGCGTAGCTTCTTCTCTGGTAATATTGTACTACTAACTAGAGCATACAAAACATTTGCTAGACCAATTCTTGAATACAGCTCATCTGTCTGGAACCCACACTGCATATCGGACATAAATACGATCGAGAGAGTCCAGAGATATTTTACGGAAAAGAGTCCTCCACTCCTCTACCCGCAATAAAATACCTTATTCCATCAGACTTCAAATTTTAGGTTTAGACAACTTAGAACTATGCCGACTTCAGTCTGACCTAAGCATAATACATAAAATTATCTACCACAATGTCCTACCTGTCAATGACTACTTCAGCTTCAACCATAACAATACATGAGCAAATAATAGACACAAACTCAAGGTAAACCACTCCAAACTTGATTGCAGAAAATATGACTTCAGTAACAGAATGGTCAATGCCTGGAATGCCCTACCTGACTCTGTAGTTTCTTCCCCAAACCCCAAAACTTTAAGCTTAAACTGTCTACTGTTGACCTCACCCCATTTCTAAGGGGTCTGTAAGGGGCGTGCATAAGTACACCTGCATGCCTACTGTCCCTGTCCTAATATCCTTTTCACTTAATCTTTTCATGTATCCAAATTACGTTTATACTTTTACCTGTTATCTTATATATGATTTTTTTTAAATTTGCATTTATATCCTGCCCTTCTCCGAAGACTCAGGGTGGCTTACACTATGTCAAGCAATAGTCTTCATCCATTTGTATATTATATACAAAGTCAACTTATTGCCCCCAACAATCTGGGTCCTCATTTTACCTACCTTATAAAGGATGGAAGGCTGAGTCAACCTTGGGCCTGGTGGGACTTGAACCTGCAGTAATTGCAAGCAGCTGCTATTAATAACAGACTGTCTTAGCAGTCTGAGCCACCAGAGGATTGACAAATAAATAAATAAAATAAAATACAATGAGTGAATTCAGCCAGAATTCAGATCAACCCTTTTCAATATGGTGTCCTTTATACTGGCCATGCTTACTGAAGTTGATGGGAGTGAAGTCCTACATATCTGAGCGCCAGAGTCCATTGTAACAACATTGCAAAAGAGGCACTAAGAGATGTTAACCTAATCTTGCGTAGCTTCTTCTCTGGTAATATTGTACTACTAACTAGAGCATACAAAACATTTGCTAGACCAATTCTTGAATACAGCTCATCTGTCTGGAACCCACACTGCATATCGGACATAAATACGATCGAGAGAGTCCAGAGATAATTTACGGAAAAGAGTCCTCCACCTCTACCCGCAATAAAATACCTTATTCCATCAGACTTCAAATTTTAGGTTTAGACAACTTAGAACTATGCCGACTTCAGTCTGACCTAAGCATAATACATAAAATTATCTACCACAATGTCCTACCTGTCAATGACTACTTCAGCTTCAACCATAACAATAAATGAGCAAATAATAGATACAAACTCAAGGTAAACCACTCCAAACTTGATTGCAGAAAATATGACTTCAGTAACAGAATGGTCAATGCCTGGAATGCCCTACCTGACTCTGTAGTTTCTTCCCCAAACCCCAAAACTTTAAGCTTAAACTGTCTACTGTTGACCTCACCCCATTTCTAAGGGGTCTGTAAGGGGCGTGCATAAGTACACCTGCATGCCTACTGTCCCTGTCCTAATATCCTTTTCACTTAATCTTTTCATGTATCCAAATTACGTTTATACTTTTACCTGTTATCTTATATATGATTTTTTTTAAATTTGCATTTATATCCTGCCCTTCTCCGAAGACTCAGGGTGGCTTACACTATGTCAAGCAATAGTCTTCATCCATTTGTATATTATATACAAAGTCAACTTATTGCCCCCAACAATCTGGGTCCTCATTTTACCTACCTTATAAAGGATGGAAGGCTGAGTCAACCTTGGGCCTGGTGGGACTTGAACCTGCAGTAATTGCAAGCAGCTGCTATTAATAACAGACTGTCTTAGCAGTCTGAGCCACCAGAGGATTGACAAATAAATAAATAAAATAAAATACAATGAGTGAATTCAGCCAGAATTCAGATCAACCCTTTTCAATATGGTGTCCTTTATACTGGCCATGCTTACTGAAGTTGATGGGAGTGAAGTCCTACATATCTGAGCCTACGCATCAGATTAGGGAAGGCTGCTATGTAAACAGACTCGGGCTAGATTTTTATTAGTTTAGGTCACTTAGTATCAAGAACCACCTCATCCCACTGAGGCCATATTGATACAGCTGCATAGTTGTTCCCCTCCCACCAAGAAAGCAGCAGGAAATGCATGCCACACTATTTCTTGCTATCCTCAAGGCAACCCTTTCTGTGTGCCTGGGACAAGCGTGTGCTGTACATCTGTCCACACAAATTTAAAGTGCAAAATTCAAAGCCATGAATGGTGGTGGTTCCCTGGGCTGAAATGCTACATGAAAAGGCACATTCAGTTGGCATGTACAATGCTGTGGCCATATGGTATATTTTTAAATGTTACTTCTGTGCAGTAAAGACCAACTTAACCTTTAGTTTGTTTCAGTCATTCTTGAAACTATGGATTAACTCGTCAACTGTCTGATATAATGACCCACAAGGTGGCAGTAATAAAAATAGGGCTTTTTTAGTAGCTTTCAGCCACTATGGGGAAAAAAAACAGAACAGTGATCATAAGCCAGTAGGGAAATGCCAGTGGAAAGTTAGCATTGGAGAAATGGATTGAACTGTGGGAGATTTAAACCATTTTAAGAGGATAAGCATGAGCCGTGGTGGCACATTGCTTAGAATGCAGTAATGCAAGTTATTTCTGCTGGCTGCTAGCTGCTAGCTGCCGGCTGCCTGCAATTTGGCAGTTCAAATCTCACCAGGCTCAAGGTTGACTCAGCCTTCCATCCTTCCAAAGTGGGTAAAAGGAGGAGCCAGATTATTGGGGGCAATATGCTGATTCTGTAAAACTGCTTAGAGAGGGCTGTAAAGCACTATGAAACGGTATATTAGCCTAAGTGCTATTTTTATTGCTATAACAGGAGAAGAGAAAGCCAGGAGCATTCACTGTTTTCTAGAGTCATTGGAAAGGAATTCCCTGCCTAGAATAGACCTTTCACTATTTCATGCACTAATCAGGCTTAGGTCAGTCAGTTTTAAGGTTTTGCACTTTCTAGGTCAACCAGTTGCCCAACCTATGTAAAAATAAATGGCTTGGAAGCTGAAGTTCCTGTCTCCAAAACAGATTGAGGGATGAGCAAAGAAGCCTGGATTCAGACTGAAAGGGATGGTCCTGTTCTGACCTAGGCTTCTTGAGACAGTAAAAAGCACACGATTACTCTTTTTATTTCAACAGCTGTGAATTATGTTCATTCACAGCCCGTAATGAATCACAAATAGTTTGTAAAGAGTCCGACAGAAGTCTGCCACAGTCCTTTGGGATAAGTCTGAAAAGCACCCACCTTTATCTTCCTTGACATGCTGCCAAAGACCTAATTGACAATTAGCTTTGCAAGGCCACACGGAGCTCAGAGTCAAAATGGAGCTTCAGAATTTAAATTGACCAGAATGAACAGAGTTGCTTCCTGCAAAGGCTCACGTGCCTTTGTTCCTCCTTTATGTGTTATGAGAGGGGCCAATCATCTCCAAGCCCTACTCCCGAGTCGTCCCTTTTATCTTAACTGTTCTTGCCATCTGGCAGCTCTGTGCATGTGCGCACTGGGAACAGGCTGCCCCTGTTCATCTGCCTCGCTGATGTCCAACTCTGGAGGCTCCGGAGGCAGCATATAACTCCCAAATGGCCCTGGCCCCTTCTCTGCCTCTGACGCAGAGCCCTCGTCTGAGCCTTCCCCAGACTCCAGGACTGGCCTATGTTCCTCCCCAACCTCCTCGCTGTCCAACTCTGCTGCCAGCTCCACCGGTCGGCGGCAGACCACAACAGGTCCCATAGAAAGTGACTGGAGCCAGAATATTGCAGGGACAAAGCACATTGTTTCACCCCATCTCTACAATGCACATCAACCCACCATAATAACATTGCTTGAAATGGGATATTGGAGAAAACACCACTCACAGAACCTGGCACATTCACCTCTCCTCTGGCTGCCCCAGTTGGGGGACAATCTGGAGACAGGATGCAAGTAGAGATATGTGGACATGTCCTTGGGATGTCATCCTCCTTAGGCAAAATGGGTGGGTGATTTGGCCCAGGACCTCTGTGTATCTCTTTGAAATTTTATTTCTGAATTGAAAGTAAGACAGTGTTTTAAGATTAAATCCTATACCCCATGTATTTAAGTACCACTACCAAGTTTTATTTACATATAATTTTATTTGCATGTTTGTTTATTTCTTGGAATTCAGAGGATGCATTTCCAGTGCAGTAGAAATTTAGAAAGGAATTATGTCTGCGAAATAAACCTGCTATTTTCCCTCTGGGCTAGAGTTCCAGAGAATGAAAGAAAATATTTTAGATTGATAAAGACAGAGCAAAATCTGGGGCAGCTGTGAGTCACTGCACTTATTTATGCAATATTTTCATCTGAAACTTTTCTTGACCTTAACTGTGCTTGTCAAGTGTGCCAGTGATCCCCCCTCTTGGCTTCACTTTCTTGCTCTTGCACTACCATTTCAGTGGAGCTTTTTTATTGTGGGACGTAATATGACTCACAGGGGTTTGACTTCCCCTTTCTGCTTTTTAGTTTCCATGGCATAATTTTTATGTCCTGTTCCTCAAAGTCAGCGGGTTTGTGACTGAGTTCATACTTCAAAGTAAACCATGGCTCACCTAAAGCAACCAAATCACTTTGAAGATTCAACACAGGTATGCAAACAAGAGAGTGGACACTGGGCTCCCAGGAAAGCATTGGCAGCTTGTTGGGCAACCCTTGGTAAAAGCAGAGCCACAGCTTATATACAGCTTTAGCCTATTACATTTCTAAGACAAAGGCAAACACAGTATAAATTACAGCAGGACATTGCAGTGTTTTAGGTAAACCCATCTAGATGGTCTGCTCATTACTTATCCTGTCTTACTAGGTCACGGGGTAGCTATACTATCTTTGAGATACAGTCAGGGAATATAAACAATTCGGTTAACTGGGCCACAGGTCCTTGACTGATGCCTCCTACCGCCACTCAGGATCAGTTCAGCTTGCTGGGAATGTTTTATTACAACACTTTAAGTAGCTTACATATATGGGGGGTGGGGAATGGAATGGATAGAGCTGGAAGGACCTTGGAGGTCTTCTAGTCCATCTCCCTGCTCAAGCAGGAGAACCTATACAATTTCAGACAAGTGACTGTCCACTCTCTTCTTAAAAACATCCAGTGTTGGAGCGCCCACGATTTCTGAAGGCAAGCTGTTCCATTGGTTAATTGTCCTCACTGTTAGGAAGTTTCTTCTTAATTCCAAGTTGCTTCTCTCTTTTATTAGTGTCCAACCATTATTTCTTGTCCAGCCCTTCGATGCTTTGGAGAACAATTTGACCCCCTCTTCTTTCTGGCAGCCCCTCAAATATTGGAATACTGCTATCATGTCACCCCTAATTTTTCTTTTCTCTAGACTAGCCAAACCCAAATCCTGCAGCCATTCTTCATATGTTTTAGTCCCCAGCCCTTTGATCATTTTAGTTGCTCTTCTCTGAACTTTTTCCAAAGTCTCAGCATCTTTTTTCTAGTATGGTGACCAGACTTGGTTGCAGTATTCCAGGTGTGGTTTTACTAGGGCTTTATAAAGCAGTAATAATACTTCACGTGATCTTGATTCTATGCCTCTGTTTAGACAACCCAGGGTCACATTAACTTTTTTGGCGGTGGCTGCATGCTGCTGGCTCATCAAGTAATCATCCATTAGGACTTCAAGGTCCCTCTCACAGTTACTGTTTTTGAGCCAGGTCTTACCTAATCTATACTTATACCTTCGTTTTTCCTGCCTAAAATTTTGCTTTTCTTCACATAAAATGTCATTTTGGTGGATAGGGCCCATTGTTCAAGTCTGTCAAGATCTTTTTGGATCCTGAGCTTTTCTTCTGGGGTGTTGCCTATTCCTGCCAGCATAGTGTCATCTGCAAATTTGATGAGTTCCCCTTCATTTCCCGCATGCATCCCACATGTGTGGATAGTTATCACTCATGCTTCAACAATAGTTTATAAGCTTTAGGTTTAAGCACCAGGATATATTTAATGTGATACCATTATCATGGTTTACAGATAAAAATTAAGTTGCCTATTTCTGCTGCATTTTCTTGTAATTTACATTATTTAGTTTTGGCTTGGCATAATGTCTGAATACAAACTGTGTTACTCTTTGCTGATTTTCTTTCTGCATTTTACAAGCGATGTGCTCCATCCTTTCATGGAACAGCGGATTATTTTATCAATGAATGAACTCAAACAATATTTTTTATTCTTGGTTACTGAGGGGATTTTTCCTGTTTGCATTTGACGTACCATGGATCTCAAGATGTACCAACTTGAGATCACTGAAAAATAGGATATCGAGATTGAATGCTTCCCCCAACATGATAGTTTTTCATCTGTGAGGAATTATTCTTTGGGCAAGACGGAGTATACTTTTACTGGGTAATCGCTTTTGGGAAAGACAAACAGGGAGCAGTTAGTTTTTCTGATTTAATTTTGTTCTGCAGAGCCAATATTTGGCATAATTAAGGAAAGAAGCTTTTTCCCCACACTGTCAGATTGAGTGGTTCAAGTAACTTCCATAGGGCCAGTACAGGCTGGGTTTCAGCATGTTTGGTCAAATTTAGAGGGCAAGGTTTCTGTCTTCTGAGGAGGCTGCTCCTTGTAGAAGCAATTGCTAAAATTTGACTATGGACTGTGTCATAATTCCAAAGGAGGGGAGATCATTTGGGAGAAGGAAAAACTAATGGTTTGAGAAATTAAACACATGATCAATGCTTAACTGAAAAAATACGTTTGCAAAAATATTTCTCCAGGTGCTGCCCAACTAAATGGGATCCTGAAGGCTGCTTCACTCATTATATAACTTCCGTACATGAAATATTTCCAATGTAAGCACAAATGTACATATAAGTTATGTGTGTTCTTTAACAACAATGCTGTCAAGGCCCTGTTCACATCACACACTTAATTGGATAATAAGGGGGTATAAATATCTTGAATCTAGCCCAGAGATAATTTTAGTTGCAAATTGTCCTCAATGGCTTGCAAAGCATCTCTAGGAATTCCTTCTCTATTTGCATATAGAAATCCCTCATAATGATATGAACAGCTGTGAAAAGTAGCAAAATGGGGAAGATATGGGCAAATGCTGTATAAACCCATCAGCAATTGCATTAATCTCAATTGACCCTTTGTGTTTTAAAACTGCTAGATCGGGATAAATGGAATTGACAGCCCCTATGAGCCCTGGAGGGGGATTTAGAAAATGGCTCTTCCCTAGACCAAGTTAATCAGAGAAAACTGAATCAGCTGGACAAGTGTGAAAATAGCCATTGTGTACATTTGAATCAATGGCATCATTGGAAAACGAAGAGGGTGGAGGTGCTTTTCACATTTCAGACTTTTTCTGGAAAGGTACTTGAATTATTCAAGGTACTTCTGAGCTTGAATTAAAAACTAAGGCTACACTTCATGTAAACTTAAAGGCCTAATATTTGGAAGCTATTGTGGAACTCTGCAGATGCATCATGGTTACTCCAGCAAAAAAGTTGGTGGGAGGAGTGGCCTGTTCACAACATGGATTTTCACAGGGACTACAGTCAGTTACAAAGTACCAATTTACCTGCACGTGACCTGTCATTTCCCGTCCTCTCCCATTGGCCAACATTTTCATTTTCTAACAAAGGTAATGGGACCCATTTGGGAAGAAATCCCATTCCAAAGAAATTCTGGGAAATAAAGGAGATGCTGAAGGCTGGCCCTTACGTTTATTTGAAGCATGTCATCTTCTGAGTTTTATAATTAAATTTCCTTTAAAACATGTAATAAGCAGTATGCAGGGATGTGGTGGTGGCTCTGGCTAAGACACTGAGCTTGTCGATCAGAAGGTCGGCAGTTCAGAGGTTCGAATCCCTAGTGCCACATAACGGAGTGAGCTCCCGTTACTTGTCCCAGCTTCTGCCAACCTAGCAGTTTGAAAGCACATAAAAAATACAAGTAGAAAAATAGGGACCACTTTGGTGGGGAGGTAACAGTGCTCCGTGTGCCTTCAGCGTTTAGTCAAGCCAGCCACATGACTGCAGAGACTTCTTCGGAAAGCACTGGCTCTTTGGCTTAGAAACGGAGATGAGCACCATCCCTACAGCCGGAAACGACTAGCACGGGTGTGTGTGGGAACCTTTACCTTTAAAGCCATATGCGAGAAAGAGCCAAGAGAGTTGTCACTGACCCTCTCACACTGATTTGATGTTATGCAATCAGTCAGTTGACCAATTGATCAAAAACTGACTTTTCCATTGGTAGGTTTACACAGTGGTCTCCATAGATGTAAGATTATACATTTTGATCCTGGCTGAAACTGGAATCTTGGTCAAACAAGCTGAGCTGAGAACATGGTTTGGTTTTGGATTAGTGTGTTCCAAGAATATAGGCAGTTGCAGCTAATTCAACAAAAGAAAATTAAAGCGATGGTTTAGCACCATGTGTGAATTAGGTCTGTATCTGCAGGGCTACATGCAGAGGCACCCAGTAGAAACCATGATGATGGTTTTGCATCATGAGCATCTCTTCTTCCATTATTGCAAAATCGTACAACATTTGTACATTATAATGCCTTTGACATTCTGGCTCTTCACCTGTACATTTCTACTGGATTATTTCTGGTGATGTACACCTTAACAGGCAATGATTTTTATTCTGATTTCATTGTCAGCTGTTTTACTTAATTAACTTTAAATGAAATTTAAATACAATAGATTATTTAATTTTAGTCAGAATTACCATACTAGCATTTCTAATACAGGTACTTGACTGTATTTATTGAAAAACATTTTTAGCAATGTTTCTGTAAACTTCACTATATTTAACAGTACAGTACATATTCATTTATGACAAATAAAAGGAGAGGAAAAGAGACCCAGGCAGGAAAACAGGAAAAGAATATAATAGGCATGCATAATGAACAGTTATAGCCATGTTGACTGAGCAGAGTTGGCAATAACTTGATTGCTTCCAAGCATGTGGAAGATTTCATTAGGTAAGATGTCAGAAAAGGAAAAAAGGAAAAGCAGAGCACAAGAAAGAAATAAGAAGCTCCCCAGAGCCAAATGTTTAAACCACGAAACCTTCAGCTCAGCATCGTCCTGAAGAAGGAATATCTAATTAGTGTTGCAGATTGTTAACTTCGGGTCATACCTAACCTCCAGGGGCAGAGAATCCTGAAAACACAAAGCCAATAGCAATTCTGCCATATCAGGTTTGCAACACTTCAGATGACCACTAGGTGGGTCAGTTTTACAGTTCTGATGTAGTAAGCCTAATCATTAATACATACCGGTATATAAAAGGATTTTCCTCATCAAGTAGAATGCATCCCATTTCTTTGCCATTTTGATGGATGAAGAGTTCTAGAAAACCTGAAAGCCTACATAGTCTTCTGTGACATTAAAAAAAATCCCAATAAAATTAATAACCTCTGATTTTTGATTTTCAGACTAAAAACACAGGAGATAGTTGGTCTGTTAGATGAAGTGCTTATACAAGTAATTGTACAACATACAGGACTAATAAATTTAATCTCCTTGATTCAATACTTAAATCCCCACAGCATTTTTTATTCTTGTCCTGGGTATGAAATGTTAGAACCCTAAAGAGGAACAGATTGGGGACAGCTAACATAATCAGTGAGTGGCTTCAACTTTCTCCTCAACTGTCAAACTGTCAAATCCATCTACTGTACCTTGTAAGCCATGGTTTATGGCTTAACTATAAATCTGCCCTTTGTGGCTTATTCAGCAAATCCTGGGTAGAAAGTATGACTGAATGTGATAAACCTAGCAGTATCTGCAAAAAAAAAGAAAACCCAACCAATTGTGATTTTTACGTTGCCTATGAATACCAAGATGCGGGAGCAGGTTGATTAAGTGATCAAAGGGATCAGTTTTCTAGTGCTTTATCGGATATTGAAATAATAATATTGTTTGATTTCAATTAAATCAAGTTGACAAATGGAATCTTAAACAAATCCTCAATTAATGGAGTCCAAAGTTCCTATCCTGTTTGACTTCTGCTATGTTAAGGAGTTGTGCCTGATATAACGCCCTGGTCAAAGATTGAAGCAACTTGAATTAAATACCAAAATGCAGGCTGAAAGTAGCTGTTTGGAACAGTGTATATCCCTGTTGTTAATCTAGTATATTTTAGAGAGAAAACAAGTATTGGACACAGAGGACAATATTTGTAGAAGAAATGTTTATTCACAACAAATCTATAAGAAAAATAGAATGAGTCATCCATTTGTTGCAGGGTAACTGCGTTTCAACAGTGGGATCAAAAATAAAAAAATGCTTCATTTCTATTCTTCTTGGAAAGGAAGGATTTATAAGAATAGGGATGAGATGAAGACTTGAATCACTGGGAGAGCTCTAGCCCTTTGAATGCAGAATAACATCCCCATCAAAGAAGAAGCTGGAATTGAATAGGGTCAATTGACATGATTTAAGGAAAAGCAGGGAAGAATTATTCTTCTTTGTGCTGAACAGGATTGCTCAGAGTTGGAAGGGACCTTGTAGGTCATCTAGTCCACACACACCCCTGCCAAGCAGGAGACCTTACACCATTTCGGACAAATGGCAGCCCAATCTCTTCTTGAAAGTCTCAAGTGATTCTCCTATATGTCCCTTGTGTCTCTTAACTAGGTGCTTCTTTGGCTGTACACATCTTTAAAAATAGTCTTCATGGTGAAGATAGCATTCCACTGGGTTTGTTTATTTTATTTTTTTTCCTTTTTAATTATCTGTTTTGTAAGCTCTGCTTTTTCCTTTTTGCAGGAAGTTTAATAGAACTCAATGGCAAAAGTGAATATTATTGCAGAATACTAAATAAAAGGAAACAGGGTATGGCTGGCTTTGCAAGCCCTGTTTTATGAGTTCTCTCGTCAGTACTGGATGTTGAAGCAGTGGAGAACAAGTGTGAATTGCTTGCCAGTCAATCTGAAACATGGAAAGAGATTGACCAAAAGAGGAATCATGGCAGGTGGAGGGAAGACAAGTTCTGTACCATAGTTAAAAATCCATTCCAGGTACCAGCTCTACTTCTTCCATAATTAAGAAATGCAGAGAGAAGTCAGTTGAACTTGATACAAAATAGAAATGGTTTAGTTTCATCTTTTGCCCAGGCACGGAGAAAAGTAGACTCCTTGGAAAATCAACCTTTGTACAGTTTAAATTGTGTTCTGTTATAGCTCTATAGAAAGAGTTTAACAAGCATTAAATTAGTTTTGGGTAGTCATTGGTGAGCCAATGATTCTGGCAGTTTGCGCTGTGATGATTGACATGTTATGCCCCAGAGCAGAGGTATCAAACTCACATCACGGTGTCGTCACATGACGTGTCGTGACTTTTCCCGCTTCGCTAAACTGGGCGTAGGCATGGCCAGCGCGTGATGCATTTGGCCTGTGGGCCGTAAGTTTGACACCCCTGCCCCAAAGACATGTTCATAGATTTTGGTGATTTTATTTACTCTAAGAACTTAATGATATGAACCACTATTTTTTCATCACGTGCAGTTGAATGCATGAACTGAACTGATGCTTAAAGACTACTGTATGTGAATGGTATTCACAAACATTTACCTGAACATGTAAGGAATTATTTCTACTGTTCAGTCATCCTAAAATACATTGATGGACCAAACTTAAGGCTTCTCTAGTTTTGCCTGAGTAAATCTTATCCTTTCAATTACAAAATTTGGTATTAAGTCATAGCCTTTTTTGTTTGGCTTTTAAACTAAATACAGGCTATTCTGAGCCCATTATAAACAATTTATTGATACAAACAGATTGCTAAAATGGAAAAAGGGATTGTAAGTATGCTTTGAAGTATACTATTTAGGCTGTGTGATTTTATCCATAATCTTTTGGCCTCATATTGCATTTTCTAAACAATCATCAAAACTCCCTATATTACATTTGCACTACTATTCTCTTTAAAATACCTGAACTTTAATACCTATTGTAAGTCAGAGAAATAAAGTTCCTTATATTATATTTGCACTACTATTCTCTTTAAAATACCTGAACTTTAATACCTATAGTAAGTCAGAGAAATAAAGTTCCCTATATTATATTTCCAATACTATTGTCTTTAAAATACCTGAATTTTAATACCTAAATCATAGAAATAATCTCAAAACAATAAAAAATCCTAGCCCTTCCTTTTTACAATACAATTCACTGAGTTATAAAAGCAAAGCAATTTTAGATTTAAAAAAATAATAATTTTTTTTGCTGTTCTGCAAAATAGACTTTAGTTTGTTAAACAAATTATGATGTGAAGCATATTAAAAGAGCATGCTAGAATATGCATTGAAAATGACCATTTCCAGGTTTTACTGCTTACTCAATAGATCAAAAGGAAAGAAGTTTATGGAAGAGTTGGTATTTATTTATTTATTTATTTATTTATTTAATCAAATACATATTAAATAATCTATAAGTATAAGCATGAAATGAATACATAAAATGAATACAACTAAAGGGCACATTAGGACAGGAATGGTAGGCACGCTGGTGCTCTTATGCACGCCCCTTACAGACCTCTTAGGAATGGGGTGAGGTCAACAGTAGACTTAGGTTAAAGTTTTGGGGATTTTGGGATGAGACCACGGAATCAGGTAGTGCATTCTAGGCATTAACAACTCTGTTACTGAAGTCATATTTTCTACAATCGAGATTGGAGCGGTTCACTTTAAGTTTGAATCTATTGTGTGCTCGTGTATTGTTGTGGTTGAAGCTGAAGTAGTCAGGAAGGACATTGTAGCAGATGATTTTATGAGTTATGCTCAGGTCATGCTGAAGGCGGTGTAGTTCTAAATGTTCTAAACCCAGAATTTCAAGTCTGGTGGCATAAGGTATTTTTTTGCGATCAGAGGAGTGGAGGACTCTTCTTGTGAAATATTTCTGGACACGTTCAATTGTATTAATGTCCGATATGCAGTGTGGGTTCCAGACAGATGAGCTGTAATCAAGAATTGGTCTAGCAAATGTTTTGTATGCTCTGGTTAGTAGTGTAATGTTGCCGGAGAAGAAGCAATGCAAGATTAGGTTTACAACTCTTAATGCCATTAGGTATGTAGGCATGTATACATTAGCTAGTTCATCTGCTGAACATCTCTATGTTCATATAGCATATTATACAAATAGAAAGCTAGAGTGATATGCTATCTATGTGTCAGCTCTCACTGACTACACAAATAGATTTTCTACAGGATCATCCAACATGATCTTTCAGATTTTCCAAATTTCCATCATCGTTGCAACTGAGTCTGTCCACCTTGCTACTGATCATCCTCTTCTTCTCTTTCTTCCCACCTTTCCCAACATTACAGACTTCTGTACAGACATAGAGCTGTGTCTTTGTATAAAGTGGATAAAAAATAACAACAACATCAAACATCCAGATCTACCTATCCCAGGTCCTTGATAAGGACTCGATAGGTAGACAAAAATGCCAAACCCAGTCTGAACATCTGGCTGATTGTGCAATGAATAGTAGTAGTAGTAGTAGTAGTAGTAGTAGTAGTAGTAGTAGTAATAATGATAATAATAATAATAATAATAATAATATGCTATTTCCCCAGTCTAGTTTCTCTCCCAGATATATGAATGTCTACTTTCCGAGTTCCCTATCAACATGACGATTGCTGAGAATTTTGAAAACCAAAATCTTACGTGCTTGAAGATACCCTAAGTTAAGGAAGCCTGGGATAGGAACTGACATGTTTATGGATCAGGAATATTATTTGTGAGCAATTTGCACTATTAGGTCCTCCTGAGCCATCAGAGTTTCAAAGCCCAGTGAAGAGCTTCTGTACGAGAAAACTCATTAATAGATCCAGCTACCACGGGGAGTTTCACATTTAAGGATTGTATGCTGCTTATCTCTTACCAATTCTCAATAACTGTCACTGGGAAGTGATTATCCACATTTTATTAGGTTCACGTTCCTGATCTGAAACTAGCAGTATAAAGACTTTGGAAACCTTATGGATTGATCATGGAGGTGCCCTCAAAGATTATGCAGAAGACTGAAGTGGAAGGCTCTAATTATGGTCCAGGGCTTGGAAAAAGAAGAGTGAATATTGTGCAAAGACATAATACTGTTAATGGGAAAAATGTTAAGTGTGTAACTCAGTTTGTTGTAACAGCAGCCGTATCACCATGAAGTTGCATAGCATAAAAATGCCATAGTACAAAGTGAAATAATGAAAAATCATGTCCAAATGCAAAGTGTGAATAGTGTTTCTTTATATGGGTTTTACTGTATATTCTGACCTATGTGTTTCTGCTTGATCTTGCAGGAATTATACTATGTTCAAGCAAGATATCCTTTGAGCAACACACCTTTTGGAGAGACAGAGCAGCAGCTATCCCAAGGTCCAGAAGTGAGAGGCAGGTCCTCTCTTTGGGCCAAAGGAAGAGAGCCATCTCAGCAGCCGGCTTCACATCCTTCTGCTTTGGTTTGTGCTGAGTATAGGTGATATTGCCACTCTCATGAGCAGAATGGAGTCTAAAGAAAGCACCCGAAGTGGAAACAAGACTGATACCAAGACTGCTAGCTCAGCAAAGTCTGAGAAACCTCATTCTGGGCCTACGGCAAGCACTGATAAGAAAGAAGCACCCAAGGAGCAGCCAGCTCCTGCTGCCACCACCCCTGCAAAAAAGGGGGCCACAGCACCCAGCGAGGCAGCCATGCTGAATGACCACAGCAACCTGAAGCCTACCGCAGTGCCAGGAGCCGAGCGGCCTGAGGCAACTGCCCATCCTGCCAACTCCGAGCATAAAGAGAACAGTGCAGAAGAGTCGCCAGGGAGCGCCATGTTTGAGAACATAAAGCCCCTGCTCATCTTCGGAGGGGCAGCAGTAGCTGCCATAGCTGTGATCATAGGAGTAGCCATCTTAGCTCGGAAAAAATAGGAAACCTAAGGAATACAGGGAACAGAATTTCCCCTGGGTTGTGTACTGTTCCTTTTGACATCAGTGCATGCAATCACTTCTATACATACTTATAAATATGCAGTATATAGCAAGAGAGAGATAAGTAGGTCTTGCTTAAGGTTAGTATGCCAGGGTCCTGAAAAAAACAACAACCAGATTTGTGTTTCCTGGTCAATAGATGCTATTTTGTGTTTTCTTTCCATAACTCCTCCCCATCCCACTTTTTGGTCAGCTGTAAACTTGGTTCCAGCGTCATTTTCAGAATCCTTTGCTTTTAGTTGGGCCATGGAAGAGCAGATGAAATAAACACTTTCTCTTGAAGAGGACTCATCTAGTATCCTGTATCCAGCTCACTGAAATACTTTCAAAGATGCATAAAAAAGGCAGCATTTTCACGAATCTGAAGACCACGTGATCCCATCCAGTATTTATCTATTTTGGTTCATTGTCAGAGCATCGAAGTATACTCTCACCCTAAATTACAAAGTTCTCTTCAGAATAGGAGAAGCTATCAGAGTTCAAGAAGCAAGCTTAGCCTACTGATATTACTAACTAAAGCCCAGAAGGCAACATCTTGGCTCACCATCTGTCACACAATGTCTACAAAGCACGGTACTAAATATAGTTTAGCCATTGATTGGAATAGCTTTGGAACATAGTAAAGTAGTCTTTCTCTACCATTTAAATGCATGTTAAATGCAATACTGGCTATGAATTGGCCAAGTACCCTTTGTAGAATTTAGATACCTTTTAAAAAGTTTTTTTTTTAAAAAAACAACCAGATATTTAAATCTAAATATTTATCTATTTAAAATTTTGGGAAGTTGAATCCATCTGTGCATATGGATTTTGAACAAATGCTGAAGCTTCTCCATATAAAGTTACATACCTGTTTGTGCTATGAAAGGGAGTCAAGAAAACCAACAAACACCAAAAGCGTAAGCGTGTATATTATATTTCATCTGGAATATGGATTTAAGAAAATCTGCATATGGAATAACTGCCCAAATGCAAGAATTTGAACCCAATGGATGATATTCATTTCAACATTTTATAGCTTTAATTCAAGATATACCAGAAGAATGATATAGGCCCCATGTATTTCATTGGAAATTATGCAAAGAAATAACAAAGACTGATTCACAGGAGCCATTTCCCCCCCCACAACATTTGAACTGTGATGCTGAAGATGAGAGGAAATTTCCTGATTTGAAATAGTCTTCTTGTGTTAGTGGTCTTCTTGAAATAATTAAAATCAGATGTGGGGCGGGGAGGGAAAACAGTTATTTGTCTTTGGTATGTATACTAAAGATACTTCCCTGACAGAAAAAATCTGGACACTGGAGCATTGGTTATAACGTAAGATGACTGAATGACCATCCCTTATTTAGTAGATTTTTTTCCTGCTTGGACCATGCCAGTGTGAAACGGGTGTGTGTGTGTGTGTATGAATTATACAACACACCTATACTAATTAGATCATGTTTAGTAAAAGATCGATATTTGTGGGGTGTGTGTGTGTGTGTGTGTGTGTGTGTATCATGCTTTCATCTCATCATGTTCAGAAACTAACCTATACACTAGATTTCTTTGTATATTTAGCCCTACTCACTTTAAAGTCACAAACTATAAATCCAAAAGTATAATAAAATGATAGTAATGCCTAGGCCAGTGTTTCTCAACCTTGGCGATTTTAAGATCTGTGTACCTCAACATGGCTGGTTGAGGGAGGATTCTGGGAGTTGAAGTCCATACATCTCAAGAGTTACCAAAATTGAGAAATACTGACCTAAGCAACAATTAATCATCTCTCTCTTGCATTTATGGCTGTGATCTTATAGGTTAGGTCTATAAGGGAATCATTCACTGGCAGTCATTGTTTAATATCATGATACTCCACTGTTCTGAATAATTTTTCAGAACCTGCCCACCCCCGGTCTGAAAACCTGTATTCTTGTGTATATGTGTACAAGCTTTCCTAACCCTGCCTTATTTGAGAATATGTATATATTACATTATAATTTTTGTAAAGCTACAAAACCTGTATTCTTTGTAGAAAAGCAGAATGCAACCATTTATTTGCACACCTGCATTCACACGAAGTGTCTGTGTTTGTGCCACTTGCATTCCATTGTACAGTAGCCAAAACCAAGATTTCCTTTCAATAAACAAACATACATGTAGCTAATTGATGAATGTATAATAATCCGTCTTGTGCTTGTAAGGAACCCCTTTGATTGATGGACTGTTGCACGTACAAAAGAACTTTTCTCTTGCTTGCCTCTAATACATGTTCCCAAACTATTCTGGAGCAATTGATAACAGTCTGGAGCAGGAAAGGGTGAGGAAGGAAGAATCTATTCTGCCCAAAGAACGGCATCAACAGATATTCCTAAATCTAATTTGATGGTGTAACTGTGGATCTGTGCAAGCTTATTTCTGTCTTGAGATTTAAGGTAAATCTAGTGGTGGTGTATCATCATTGCCTCTGCCCCAAATTGATCCTTAGGGAAGCCATAGTGATGCAGAACAGGGCTAATTTGCTGCATGTGTCCTTGTATACTCCACAAATACATCTCCAGTCTATTTCACCTGCAATAATAAACACAGCAAATGCTTCCTGATTCTTGCTTTGAACAATGGACATCTGGAAAATGTGTTCATTTATGTAGGCCAAGCTCAGTGAACTTGTGCTTTATGGAAATGGGCAACTTGCAATAGAAAGGCTAGTTATGTCTCAATTTGATAAGCAATGTCATGTAAGCTTTTGAATGTGGTATTACAAACATTTGTGTTTGTTTCTTTTAAAGGTGAACAAATCGGCATGAACTGAATCCTGATTTGTGCAACCCCTCATATGTCTTGTCTCCTTACTTAGTGGCTTTTGGTTGCTTATTGGCACCAGGGAAATTGCTGCTAAATTCAACATTGGCATATCTAATATTATCTATACTTCGTATAGTACAACAATCCCATGTAAGCATTTCTCTAGTTCCAAAGCTGTTGATACACTTCTATTATCATTAGTGATAAAGTAACAAAACACTTACTTCAGAAGGCTAGCCGTCTTCAACTGGGACCCTTGTATGTCTTGAGTGAAATCAGGATGACTTCTATTGGTTTTTTATGGATCCCCCTCCCCCAATTTTAATCTTTGACATACTGCTATGGGCAAAATTGTATTGTTTTTGTTTATTGTTGCAGATCAGCTGGATTATTATACAACTCATCAACTAACTGGTTTTATACTTGGTATTTTTACTCTTTCCCTACCCCTCCAAGTTTACATATCAGCTCTTCTCCATTGTTTAAATTGAGAATGAATGCATCAAGGCAATTATGTGAGCTTTATGGGCAAGAAAAGTCTAGAACTTTGGCTCTCAAGATTCAATATTACACTGTTTTTTAAAATACAGTGCAATCCTCAGAAAGTACATTCTAGAGTAAATTGCATTGACTTTTAAATTCTTTTTACAAAATAAGTGAGTGCAGCTTTTTCTGTGGGTACGAAATGGTCAGCTAATATTAAATGTCTGTTCCAACTGGACACTTCCTATATCAAATGGCATATAAGAGTATAAATGCAGCTGGAGCTAATGTTAAGGATGTGAAAAATAATTGGACACTTCTCCTTAGTTATCACAGATAGTTTTGTTGCCAATATTGGAACTGTCATTCTTGCCCTTATCTTTAATTTTAATGTAATGGAATTGGGGAAACTGACCTTGAGACAGTCTTTGAACACTGAGAAGACATGGTAGCTTCAGCAAATTCTTTAGCAAACTGCTGTAGTAGCAAAATGTGTCATGATATCATTGTATAAGTGATGCGGTAATGTGATGATGCCACAATATCAGTGATATCTGTGAATAGCTAATTCACAGCCTTTGTATTTGTATGATGATGTCGATGCATCTGTCATTCTCTCTCCACCCAATCTACCCTGTCGATGCCCATATATAACCTGCTAACAAAGGAATACATATTTAATGTAAGTCTATCATGTATTATCAAAAATCCACATTCAGTAGGCTGAACTTCCTATATGTGCTTATTTGTACATCAGTTGTTCTCATTTTTATGGAGATGATACAAAAGTTTTCATCCTGCATATAAAGTTGGAAAGACAGTTCCCTCACATTCCTTCTTTGTTGCTGTACAGCCTCTTAGTACAAAATATTAAGAGATAGTAGCAATCTCAATTTGGCCATAAACATGTATCACTAGAGTCAGGGAGATTGGCCCTTTATCAGCCTTGTAGAGCAGAGGTCTCCAACCTTGGCAATTTTAAGCCTGGAGGACTCCAATTCCCAGGATTCCTCAGCCAGCTTTGGTGGCTGGGGAATTCTGGGAGTTGAAGTCCGCCAGGCTTAAAGTTGCCAAGGTTGGAGACCACTGTTGTAGAGGACATTCAAGAGGGTTGTTTTATTAAACATACTAGAACTTATGCACGAACTGAGTATTCAATGTGACACAGCTATAATTGGAGCAATGCTTCAACTGTATCAGTAATTCTTGCCGATACTTGAATTTATTGTGTAAGGTTTTTCCCAAAATAACATTTTGCTATTTTACCTGAAAGAAAGATTCAAATTTCACTATTCAATACTAAAAAGGAGTTAGGGCAAGCTACTCTATATTCTTGGCTGGTTTTAAGTATTGCCCCTGTTCATAAAAATGGATAATGTTTCTCTCTTTAGTGACTAAAGTGTGAAAAAAGAAAGAGGGAAAACTAGTAAAAGGATGAGAAACTCCTCCTCACCCCCAAAATGCTATTTTTGTTATATATTAAGATCTGGATGATTGTTTTAGATGTGTGAGGACAATAAAATGTAATCATAAGAACTAGCGTCTAAAAACTAAAAGTGTTTTAGTTCAGACAAATAAATGTACAAGTGGGCAGATGTTAATACTATACTTCTATCCAAATTCTTGGCTCTATCTTACATTCTCCCATTCTTCTTCTATCACTCCTTTTCGCCCCCTGAACCTCGATTAAGACGCCCACTTCATCTTCTTCACAACACAGAACCTCCCACACTCTTGCCAAGCAATCTTCATTTTAATCTGACTCCGATGTCATTTTAAATTATGACTGAATTGTAGTCTAGGATGAAAAACATTGGCTGATGTAATCACTTAATATTTCTTCTGTTTCTTGATATAAATGTGGCCCAAAGCATCTGGGTTATGAAAGATAGTTCTGTTATAATTTTCTGTTTCAATCTCAAAGCCATGCCTTGATTAGAAGCTGGCAGCTACAGTTCCATCATTATATCTCATTGTGCAGAAGTGATGAGCGCTACATGATGCAATTAAAATTGTCTAATCAGTTGCTAATTTTTCAATCATAGAAGCGTCAACCAGTTTCCCAAGCTACCAAAAATGCAAGGAGAGTACCCCTTATGTGATATACCTGTGTCCTTCTTCGTAAATATATTTGAGGTAATCTCCCACCCCCTCGTATTATGTCTTTTCCTGTATTTACGGTTAAGGGAAGGCCCAAAATAATCCTTGTAGATGGGAAATGCTAGTTGATTTAATCTGAATGTTTGCTATCTGCGTCTAGATTCATTTAAACAAAACAACAAAATTATACAAAATGTACTCCACAGCAAAAATTGTTTCTTAAAATGATGTAACATTACTAAAGAGTCTCCCCATTAATTTGAGTAGCCTATAACATTAATTGATTATTTCCCTTACTCAACAGTCACACTTACATGAACAACTTGAGATAGTCCTGGGCTATAACCCACCCCGTTCCAAGATATAGTCCAACACAATTGGAAACAACAAAGTTGGTAAATGCTAACTTAACATATGTTAAGAGATTACGGTGTATCCTACGCATAACAGAGATTAAGGTGTTTCCTTTCTTTCATTTTGAAGTCAGCTGTTGCAGACTATCTTTTGTCAAAGCAAATGTGAAACAACACCACTTTAAGTTAGAAAATAAATCTAAACCTTTTGAAATCTTCTGATATTGCCTATGCTTCTATGGACACTTTGTATGGGCTTCAGCTCAGCTCCTTAAAATGGCAAATAATTTTTCCTTTCCCATATAGTATTCTTTTATTTGAATTTTAAAATGCGTATAAATGCAATAATGCAGGTAGAGTAGAACTATTAGACTGAAAATTAAAGTAGTTTAGCTTGTCCCATTTGTGACCTACAGTGTTGTATGACACCCAACACTGTATCCTAGCATTCTCAAGGCTTTCCTACGTAGCTGAATCTAGTCTTAGCTTTGAAAATTCATTGTGTGAATGGTCGGGTGGGTTGACTGGGAACGTGTATGCTTTACACACCGTATGTTATTTGCATCAGAAGCTACATAGCCACTCCATTTTCTATGGAACTGTAAATGATTCCCAATATACCTGTAACTATTATCAGGATTGTGTGAAATAAACTATATATATCTATATAGATATACATGTATATTGTATAATTCCTACAGTTATCTTCATGTTTTATTTTCAGTATAACTTTTTAAAAAAAAGAAAAGAAAAAAAAACTGTAATACATAGCTTTCTGAAACGCAGACCAAGAATGATTTATCAATTAGGGCAGTAACAGCAATCCTGATGACCTAGTGGTGAAGATGCCTCCCATTCGGAAGGTTGAGAGTTCAATCCTAGGTAGCGGCAGATGTTTCTCTCCTAGGGCATAAAGAAAAAATATCTGCTGTGAACTCCACAGGACATCAGGAAGTAAACATTCAACTCCATTCAGTCACCCGACTCTTTCCTGAATTAAGAGATTACAGGGTCATAAAAAGAAGCAATCCTGTTACTAAAAAAATTATAAATTAGACAAATGCATAATCAAAACTGATGTTTGTTTATAACTCTTCTTTCAATCCAACAGCAAACAGACCCTTAAGACAGGGAATTCAAGAAACAAAGTACAAAGTTCTATAATATGAATATTGCTCCAATTTAGGCTTGCATTACCTATGCTTTTATTTTTCCCTGATACAATACAATTTCAGGAAATAATACAGGGATAATGATAGTAAAGAATAGTGGAAGTAGCTGAAGGGCCTGGGAATTATATAGAACCATATTTAGAACAATGCTGCTGGCAATTTCCAAAGGTTTTTTTTTTTAAGTAACACAATCATATTATGATTCAGGAATGGAGGAAATTTAAGTCATTTTAAGGCACTATGTTGAGACTATGTTGCAGTTAGGGGTATACCTTTGAGATAATTTCAGCTATATGGCACTTTTCTAAACTGTATATCTTTATTTCTAGCTGGAAGGTAATGTCTTCTTTACAAAATTGGTTAACTTGGGAATAGGAATTCAGTCTTCACCCCTAATCATCATCACTGATTTGTTGACAGTTCACTTTGGAACAAATGATTCCAGTCTCCTGCTATGTATAAGGACCATATTTTTGGTGCTCTTGAATTTTCTCATAATGCTTAGAAAGATTCATCTGGTATCACGTCATGCTACTGAAAAACTGGCCTTTTGTAATAACCATGAAGGTGATATGGACTAAAGTACTGTAAATGGGATGAGCTCAAAATCAAACATGTTTGGAAGGAAACTTCATGGAGATTAGGAGGTGGTGAACAGTTGTTGTTTTCCTCCATGGCAAATCAAATTTTGTTACTAATCCTAGATATTGTCATAAATGAGCAGCTATACAACTTAAGGTTTTTTTTTCACGATGTTACTCTGTCTTTTTCCTTCTTGACTACATTCCCAATTTATCCCTATTTTCTGAAAGGTGACTACCAAAACAAGTTATTTAAATTACATCTGTTTATGACAAATGCTGAATTAATTTGCAGTGCTTGAAAGAGATCCTTCTGTTTTACATTAACTATATAAACAAGGTTTTTAGCATAGTATATTGAAATTAAGACCCAGAAAGGGAAAGTAAGTAAAATGTAAAGTAGATCCGCTGTATAGTTTTCTATTTCTTTAAAATTGACTACAATTACAACCATCAAATAAAAAAACATTTTGTAGCCACTATCTATATCAGATAATATGTAAATCAGGATAGGATGGGATGGGATGGGATGGGATGGGATGGGATGGGATGGGATGGGATGGGATGGGATAGGAATGGAATGGAATTAGAATAGAATAGAATAGAATAGAATAGAATAGAATAGAATAGAATAGAATAGAATAGAATAGAATAGAATAGAATAGAATAGAATAGAATAGAAGAAGAAGAATAGAATAGAATTTTATTGGCCAAGTGTGATTGTACACACAAGGAATTTGTCTTGGTGCATATGCTCTCAGTGTACATAAAAGAAAAGATACGTTCATCAAGGTACAACATTTACAACACAATTGATGATCAATATATCAATATAAATCATAAGGATTGCCAGCAACAAGTTATAGTCATACAGTCATAAGTGGAAAGAGATTGGTGATGGGAACTATGAAACGATTAATAGTAGTGCAGATTCAGTAAATAGTCTGACAGTGTTGAGGGAATTATTTGTTTAGCAGAGTGATGGCCTTCGGGGAAAAACTGTTCTTGTGTCTAGTTGTTCTGGTGTGCAGTGCTATAGAATAGAATAGAATAGAATTCTTTATTGGCCAAGTGTGATTGGACACACAAGGAATTTGTCTTCAGTGCATATGCTCTCAGTGTACATAAAAAAACATATTCATCAAGAATCATAAGATACATAGCAAGAAGTCTTACCATCTAAAGTAACAAGCAGTTTGTGAGAGAACTTTTAAAAAGCACCTCTTTTTGAATGATTAAAACAGCCACATCTTTTCCACTTCTGCAGAATTTGCACAGCCGTACAGTTTTTACAAATGAAAAAGTATCTACCTAGAATAGCACCTAATGTATTTCCACTTGCAAGAAAAGAACAAGAAAAAATATAAGAAAAAATGTTCTCCAAATCCTAAAAATAACCTGTGCTATCTATACATTATTGAAAGAATGTATTGTCCAACACCTCTCCTGAACCGTTAAAATAATTAAAAGTACAGTCTTATATAAATAGGTTAGAATTGAATGGATGAATGAACACGATGTTGCAACTTTATACACAATTAATATATCACGTACTTTTGCTCCTGTGCATAAAAATAAATCTGACAATTTAATAAATGTACCTGAAGAGGGGTATTGGTCTAGGTCTAGAACAGCTAAAACAATGAATTGCAATAAGAGTCATTTTGTAGCCACTATCTATATCAGATAATATGTAAATCAGGATAGGATGGGATGGGATGGGATGGGATGGGATGGGATGGGATGGGATGGGATGGGATGGGATAGGAATGGAATGGAATTAGAATAGAATAGAATAGAATAGAATAGAATAGAATAGAATAGAATAGAATAGAATAGAATAGAATTCTTTATTGGCCAAGTGTGATTGGACACACAAGGAATTTGTCTTCAGTGCATATGCTCTCAGTGTACATAAAAAAACATATTCATCAAGAAACATAAGATACATAGCAAGAAGTCTTACCATCTAAAGTAACAAGCAGTTTGTGAGAGAACTTTTAAAAAGCACCTCTTTTTGAATGATTAAAACAGCCACATCTTTTCCACTTCTGCAGAATTTGCACAGCCATACAGTTTTTACAAATGAAAAAGTATCTACCTAGAATAGCACCTAATGTATTTCCACTTGCAAGAAAAGAACAAGAAAAAATATAAGGAAAAATGTTCTCCAAATCCTAAAAATAACCTGTGCTATCTATACATTATTGAAAGAACGTATTGTCCAACACCTCTCCTGAACCGTTAAAATAATTAAAAGTACAGTCTTATATAAATAGGTTAGAATTGAATGGATGAATGAACATGATGTTGCAACTTTATACACAATTAATATATCACGTACTTTTGCTCCTGTGCATAAAAATAATACACGTAAATCTGACAATTTAAATAAATGTACCTGAAGAGAGGTATTGGTCTAGGTCTAGAACAGCTAAAACAATGAATTGCAATAAGAGTCATTTTGTTCGCAAGTAATTAAAAAAAAGTTAGTTATCCACTGTTGCACACTGATGCAGTTGTGCATGGATGCACAGATGGCTTTTCAAAGCAAATGCTTTGCAGAACTCTATCATTTTCCTAGGGACCATCAAATCACAGGCATTTAATTTCTAAGAATCATATACAGGAGAGAATGTGTAAATAATACACTGTAAACAGTTAAAGAATTTAACTATAAAACAGTTAAAAATCCTATTGTCTCACATAATTTAAATACCTTCCTCTTGTTCCTTTAAAAGCAATGGTAAAGGTTTTGGGACAGAAAACCTTTAGGATTGTTCTCTTCTTTGAAACGCTGTTTCTTTTCTAAAGGTAATAGAGGAAATATAGGGAGAGGCAATTATTTCAAAATTTATTTATTTAGGGGCCATGGTGGCTCAGGCTGTAAGATAGCCTGTTATTAAAACACAGCAGCCTGCAATTACTGCAGGCTCGAATCCCACCAGGCCCAAGGTTGACTCAGCCTTCCATCGTTTATAAGGTAGGTAAAATGAGGACCCAGATTGTTGGGGGGGCAATAAGTTGACTTTGTAAATATACAAATAGAATGAGACTATTGCCTTACACACTGTAAGCTGCCCTGAGTCTTCGGAGAAGGGCGGGATATAAATGTAAATTAAAAAAAAAAATTCTATACAGCCAGTTTGGCCTTTCATTTTTTGTGGGGTTAAAGACAGGATTGTATTATAAATCATTTGACTTTGATGGTATCCAGTTGAAAAATTACTAGTATATGCAGTAGTCCTTGCACCATGAAATCAGCATGCAATCTAGAAGTACAGAAACATATTCCTGATGGGAACTACAAACATCTTTAAAGCTATGTAAAAATCCATGGAGCTCCTATGTTCTATTATTTCATTAAATGTAGTTTCGGTTACTCTGTGTGATATTATCCCCCTCGAAGATAAACATTGCACTTCACTCTTTCATTGATTAGATTTTAAAACTTCTAGTTTTAGACAATTTTTTTTACCATTTGATTGTAACATACTACAATAAATGTCCGTTTTCTGGACTGTAAGAGATTTTTTCACCAATCCAGATTACAACTCATGTTGGAGGGTGAGATTTCAAAAAGTCTTCTTTCCAGAATATTTTAGGTGTATGATTATATCGGCCCTTATACATAAAGTACCAAATTTCAGCAAAGGCAGTTGGCTGACAGGTATGGACTGACAAATGGCATTTATTTGCCCAAGTCAAGGGGCAGACCATCCAAAGCATTTGAGATGGAAAATACCACAAGTGCATGCCTCTCTGGGAATACAACAGAATTTAAATCAATCAATCAATGCTGCCCCTGATAATTATACCCAGATCAGTTCCCATTATGAGAGGGATGTCGCTGTGATAAAAGCCACTTACAATACAGTTTTCAAAGACTTTCTGCTGATAAAAGACTAGAACGGAAGTTCAATTCCTGTTCTTTAATCCAGTTTCAGAAAAAAATCATCAAAACCTGTTCTTAATACATCAATCTTTAAATGGGATAGCCTCATCTTAAGAGCAGTTTTAGAAACAAAGTACAAAGCAGCCTGGATTCAAAAAATGAAAAGAAATAATTGTTCAACCTGCTAGCGTGTGATAGCTGAACCAAATTTGTTTTGATCTTGTAGAAAAATCAGATTGCATTGAATTCCATGGTTGCAATTTAGACTTTTTGATCCATAGAATAGATGGCTTCAATGGTGTGGTTAGCATCATGGGCTAGGCTCTGAAACTAAGAGTCTGAAGCTGAAGAAACTGATCCAGATGAACCTACAGAATATCAGCTTCTGGAAGGACAAAGCCAGAGATCTGAGGCTGATCAATCACAAACCTAAGCAGCTGGATCTATCAGAGGAGGATGACCTAAGGCCTCCCAGTCCCTGCACCAGACCATCTAGAAAGGAGACCGGAACAGAGGAAATCTACTAGATTGCTTGCCAGTAAACATTCTGATTAGAGACAGTTCATGTCCTTGAAATTGGCTAAAAAAAGACATAATAAATATATAACAGCAGCAGCAGCAAAATACCACGCCAACCAAATGGTCTCATGTGGATATCAGGCTAGCCAAATTAATCTGAGGAGCCAAGCAGCCTATTATAGAGGCATTTTATCTCCTTCAAGACAGAAAAAAACATCCACGATAAAACAATTTTTTCATATCATCCTCTTATCAAATCAAAGACCCAACGGCGCCAACTAATATTCTTCTACTTTATTTTTTACTTAAGTTATTGCAAAGTAATATGAACGATTAGGAATGGGGTTGCCTTTCAGCTCATACTTAAATATGGCATAGTAGTTTCAGGATTTTATAGAATTTTCCATCAGAGCAGAATATTCATAGTGCTTTCCTACCTGAAAACCATCACGGATCCGCTGTTAGACCCCTTGCAATTTGCATACCGAGCAAATAGATCAACAGATGATGCTGTTAATATGGCTCTGCACTACATCCTACAACATCTTGAGTCTCCAAAGACCTATGCAAGGGTCCTTTTTGTAGACTTTAGTTCAGCATTCAATACCATTATTCCAGACATTCTCCTAACTAAGCTAAACCAGCTACAGGTACCGGAACAGGCTTGTAAGTGGATCACAAGCTTCCTAACAAACAGGAAGCAGCAGGTGAAGCTAAGCAAGATCACATCAAATACCTGTACAATTAGCACAGGGGGCCCCCAAGGCTGTGTGCTCTCCCCACTTCTCTTCTCTCTGTATACCAATGACTGCATCTCCAATGATCCATCTGTTAAGCTACTGAAGTTCGCAGATGACACAACAGTGATTGGTCTCATTCGAGACAATGACGAATCCGCATATAGACAAGAGGTCGAACGATTAGCCTTGTGGTGCAACCAAAACAATCTGGAACTGAACACACTCAAAACCGTAGAAATGGTGGTAGACTTTAGGAGAAACCCTTCCATACTTCCACCTCTCACAATACTTGACAACACAGTATCAACAGTTGAAACCTTCAAATTTCTGGGTTCTATCATATCGCAAGATCTCAAATGGACAGCTAACATCAAAACATCATTAAAAAGGACAACAAAGAATGTTCTTTCTGCGCCAACTCAGTAAGCTCAAACTGCCCAAGGAGCTGCTGATCCAATTCTACAGAGGAATTATTGAGTCTGTCATTTGCACCTCTATAACTGTCTGGTTCGGTTCTGCAACCCAACAAGAAAACACAGACTTCAGAGGATAATTAGAACTGCAGAAAAATAATTGCTACCAACTTGCCTTCCATTGAGGACCTGTATACTGCACGAATCAAGAAGAGGCCGTGAAAATATTTGCAGATCCCTCGCATCCTGGACATAAACTGTTTCAACTCCTACCCTCAAACGACGCTATAGAGCACTGCACACCAGAACAACTAGACACAAGAACAGTTTTTCCCGAAGGCCATCACTCTGCTAAACAAATAATTCCCTCAACACTGTCAGACTATTTACTGAATCTGCACTACTATTAATCGTTTCATAGTTCCCATCATCAATCTCTTTCCACTTATGACTGTATGACTATAACTTGTTGCTGGCAATCCTTATGATTTACATTGATATATTGATCATCAATTGTGTTGTAAATGTTGTACCTTGATGAACGTATCTTTTCTTTTATGTACACTGAGAGCATATGCACCAAGACAAATTCCTTGTGTGTCCAATCACACTTGGCCAATAAAAATTCTATTCTATTCTAGTACAGAAAAATAGTGTGCACTTTTTTTTTCACACAAAGAATAAATTGTGACTATATCATGATGGTTTACATACCTGATCCAAGAAAAATAGAGATGCCCTTTGCAATCTTTGCCCCTTCAAGATTTTAATCTGGCGAATGTTTTATGAACCCAAGGCTACAATAGCTTTAATCTACAGAGATTAGTCTACTTTATATTCTGTCTTCATCTCCCGGATTCAGGTGTACCACACCTGTCCTTTATTCAGCCCGGAGCATTCCAGGAATTCCGTACATTATTATACAATAGTAACATACAACTGGATAGATTGAGATTGCCCTAGGAAAGTTCAAAAAGTTGCGACAAGACTCAGATCCATTTCTTCTGCTATAAAACAGCCATTACTGTTATGGACAGAGTAAAAGGTGTGTATTTTTTTTTCAAGAAACTAGAGGAGCAAGCAGCAAATGCTGAATGGGAAATAGTGAAATTCCTAGCAGTGCAGAAAATGCTCAAAATTTAATGTCAAATTTTCTTTCTTTTTTTTAAAAAAAAAAGTTTTTTATTTTATAGACAGACAGACATTTAAAACATCAGCAATTCCTTCTGTGTGACGTCTTGGTGTTTTCTTCTTGGCTCCATCATTTTATTGTTTCTTCTTTCTTCAAATTTTCAGTGTCGACTGCCCAGTAAAAAAATAAACAAACACCATTTTTTAAAGTTATCGTTCAAAAAGAGGGCTCTGAAAATATCTACAGACCCCTCACATCCTGGACATAAATAGTTTCAACTTCTACCCTCAAAAGGACGCTATAGGGCACTCCACACCAAAATAACTAGACACAAGGACAAGTTTTTTCCCTAATGCCATCACTCTGCTAAATAACTAATCCCCACAACACTGTCAAATTATTTACTATGACTGTATATATTGATATTGTTTCCTGATTGCTTCTTTGTACCCTATGACTATCATTAAGTGTTGTACCTTATGAACATATCTTTTTTTATGTACACTGAGAGCATATGCACCAAGACAAATTCCTTGTGTCCAACCACACTTGGCCAATAAAAAATTCTATTCTATTCTATTACTATTCTTCTTCTCATCCTTCCTAGTACCTATCTCTTCCCACTTATGACTAAAACCATGTTGATTGTATCTTTACAATTTATATTGTTTTGTTTCCTAGTACAATTTGATTGCTTATTAGTAACTTATGACTATCACTAGTCATAGTGTTGTATCTTATGATTCTTGATGAATGCATTTTATTTTTCTTTTACGCATACTGAGAGCACGTGCACCAAAGACCAATTCCTTGTGTGTCCAATCACACTTGGCCAATAAAAAATTCTATTCTATTCTATTCTATTCTATTCTATTCTATTCTATTCTATTCTATTCTATTCTATTCTATTCTATTCTTTATTTATTTATTTATTTTTGTCACACAGTATATATAAGATTAAGCATGAAATAATTATACAATATATAAGCATATATATGAGTATGAGTATGTAATAACTATATTAATTGGATATAACAAAAGGAAACAATAGGACAGGAACGGTAGGCACAATTGTGCTCTTATGCACGCCCCTTACAGACCTCTTAGGAATGGGGTGAGGTCAAAGGTAGATAGTTTTTGGTTGAAGCTTTGTGGATTTTGGGAAGAGACCACAAAGTCAGGTAGTGTATTCCAAGCATTAACAACTCTGTTACTGAAGTCATATTTTCTGCAATCAAGATTGGAGCAGTTAACATTAAGCTTAAATCTATTGTGTGCTCGTGTATTGTTGCAATTGAAGTTGAAGTAGTCTTTGACAGGAAGGACATTGTAATAGATGATTCTATGAGTTATACTCAGGTCATATCAAAGGTGGCGTAGTTTTAAATTTTCTAAACCCAGGATTTCAAGTCTGGTGGCATAAGGTATTTTGTTGTATTCGGAGGAGTGGAGTACTCTTCTTGTAAAATATTTCTGGACATGTTCAATTGTATTGATGTCAGAAATGTGATATGGGTTCCAAATAGTCGAGCTGTATTCAAGAATTAGTCTAGCAAATGTTTTATATGCTCTGGTTAGTAGTCTAGTGTTTTTGGAGAAGAAGCTATGCAAGATTAGCTTTACAACTTTTAAGGCCTTTTTTGTGATGTAGTTACAGTGGGCTTTGGCACTTAGATCATTTGATATGAAAACTCCAAGATCTTTAACAGGGTGGGGGTCATCAGTAAGGTAATGTCCATCAAGTTTGTATTTAGTGTTTAGGTTCTTTTTTCCAATATGTAAGACTGAGCATTTGCTGGTTGAGATTTGGAGTTGCCAAGTTTTAGACCATTCAGATAAAAAGTCAAGGTCTTTTTGGAAGATAGCTGTATCGTTGGTAGTGTTAAATAGTTTGACATCGTCAGCAAAGAGAACACAATTACTTGTAATATGGTCACAGAGATCATTAATGTATAATATGAAGAGTGTTGGTTCACGAACGCTGCCTTGGGGAACGCCACTTTTAACGGGAACAGGATTTGATAGCATTTCCAGTTTTGACCACTTGTTGTCTGTTTGATAGAAAAGCAATTATCCAATTGTGGAGGGATCCTGAAATGCCGTAGGATTTTAGTTTTAGAAGTTTATCATGTACTACTGAGTCGAAAGCTTTACAGAAGTCTATGTAGATTGCATCTATTGCTTTGCCCCGATCAAGATTTGTAGTTCATATGTTTTTGCAGTGAAGAAGTTGTAAATTACGTGATAAATTTTTTCTGAAACCAAATTGTTTATTAGAGAGTAGGTTGTTTGTTTCTAGATGGAGGGTAATGGATTGGTCGATGATAGATTCCATTACTTTGCAGGTAACACAGCAAAGAGAGATAGGTCTGTAATTTTCAACTAGGCTGGGGTCTCCTTTTTTGAAGACAGGGATGACCGTGGCAAGTGACCAAAGTTTGGGAAGGGAACTGCTCGTGAAAGCTTTTTCAAAAATTATGCTTGGGGTTCTGCTATATTAGTGGAAATCTTTTTTAAGAAGTATGCACATAGTCCATCTGGTCCAATAGATAGGGATGGTTTCAGTTTGCGAAGAGCTTTTTCAACATTATCTTCTGTGAAATCTATGTGTGTTAGGTTCTATTCTATTCTATTGTAAATAAGCAGCATTGGGGAAGGAAAAAAACCCAATACAATGGCAACAATGTGTGCATTTTATTTTAGGGGATTTCTGGCTACAAGAAAGAGACCCCCAAAGGCTGCAAGGCTGGCGTCAGATTAGAAAATGGGGCCCGAACCCAGCCAGTCGGAGAAAGCAGCCGCGGAAGGCGATCCGCCCCCCCTCTTCCACCGGGTCGCCCTCTTCCACCGGGTGGCCGACTCAAGGGCGCTTGCGCAAGGCGAAAGCTGGGCGGGCTGGTGGGCGGAAAGCGCGGAGAGGTTCTTCCTTCCCAGCCGCGAAGCCCAGGCGGGGAGCCGCTCGTTTCCCTTTTCTCCGGGAAGCTCCCGCCGCCGCCAGCATGTCGGAGAGGCTCAGCAAGCCGACGTGCCTCATTGTGGCCAGCGCCGCTGCTGCAGGTGAGGCCTGTGGCTCTGGCTCTCCCCGCCCTCCTCTTCGGCTCTTCCGGGCGAAGACGGCAGAATTCAGCTCTGAACTGAAAGGCGAGGCGGGGCGGGGTGTTGAGAGAATCGCCCCTGAAAAGGCGTATGTTGTCAGGGACAACAGCCCCTTTCCCGGTGGGGGGGTGGCTCTTCCGACCTTTGATACTCCGCTATGCGCATGGCTAATTCCCACGCAGCCGGACGTAGGAGATTGGAGAAGGCTGATCCCGGCAACTTGATCCTTACAGTAATTGCAGGAGGAATCTATCTAGCTGCGTCGGGGTGATGAGTCCTTATAAACTGCTTCAAGTGGAGTTCAGCTTCTCTTTTTACATGGGCTGATCCATCTAATGACCTTGACATTAGGCGCGGAAGTTATATGCAGCTCTTTTCTCCTATCCTGGATGACATATCTAATGTAGCCTTCAGCCCTGAGATTTCTTGTTGGTCTCCCATCCACATAGCGACCTGACCTTTTCTTTCTTTTTTTTTATATCAGCCAACGTCAAGTAGGGCTGCCTCTAGTTAAGTGTTTATTGTGTTTTATGTGTGCATAATCATTCAATAGTCGCCCTGCTGTAATTTCTACGTAGTAGTAACATTCTTATGGTCTCATAAACACGTTGGGTTTCAGGTCCTATAAGCCCCAGATAGGGTTTCTGTTTTCTGCCTGCAAGAACATAGAAATTTTAGTTCTGTTGGGCTGTTCATTGAGGCTTATTAGTGCTCTGGTTGAATCTTCTATTTTACATTATTTTTAAAATATACTTCCCTTCAGCAATAGCAATAGCACTTAGACTTACATACCGCTTCACAGTGCTTTACAGCCCTCTCAAAGTGGTTTACAGAGTTAGCACATTGCCCCCAACAGTTTGGGTCCTCATTTTACCCACCTCAGAAGGATGGAAGGATGAGTCAACCTTGAGCCTGGTGGGATTTGAACTGCCAAATTGCAGTCAGCTGGCAGTCAGCAGTAGTCTGCACTCTTAACCACTGTGCCAGGAGCTCACCTAGCAGCCTTGAAAGATAAAAGGTAGTCTTCAATATAAATGTCTCCGTGATACTCCAATAGCTTCATCTCTTCACCACATTGCCTTTTTATATATATGTACATATATACTGTCTCTTTTTATATGTATTCCTTCTCTCTTGTTACAAAACCTTTTAATTTTTAATGACTTTCCTCTTATGGAACTTAGGGTTTTTCTCTGAAGTTGGTTAGCCCTTAGCAAGTTTTGGCTAGCCTGTTTTTGTATGTTCAAGACCAACATGAAAATTATTAAGTCTTTTTGTTTTTTTACTTTGAGGAATGAGAAGGTTAACAAGTTTTTATGTTTAGTAAAGGATAATCAATGAATGCTAAGCTTCCCATATTTGTGTTACAAAAGGCCAGATGACTTTTCGGTATGTCTCTGCTGCTATCTAGGTCACATCAGATTTTATTCCCCTAGATATGCAGCCATATCAACTATTTTTTTCCATATAGAAACTCCCACTACACATATGATGTGCTTATATCTGTCCACCAGGTGTATTGGCTGACTCCTTCTTGCATTCTTTTACATTGGCGAGCTCTGCTTTTAATCTACAAGTTGCTACCCCAGGGGTAAGTAAATGTACGTAAGTGTTCCATGTTAGTTTTATTAAGTAGGTGATGAAATAGCTTCTTCCCCAGGCAAGATGGTTAAAAAAAAAGGAAGGAAATAGCTGTTACAGGAAATGATGGCCTTCAATAATGGGCTTAGAATGGAATGTAATCTGAAGTTGAAGTGTTCCAAACTAGGCACCTACAGGTAACGTTGACCTGCTTTTAGTGAAGTAGTGGAAAATAAATTTTATCCGCCGATATTTTTTTATATTTCTTTTTCTCTTTTGTTTCCATATGCAATTTCCTAGGTCTCAAAATGCAGGAATCGGTAAATGCATTGTTTTATTAAAAAGCAACTAAATCCAGCTAAGCACTTTAAGAAGAGTGCACAAGTTGTAAATGTACAATATTTTTGGTGGTGTTTGTGTGTATTGGCCAGTATTTCCATTTTAGATCATGAAAAATGGTGTCTTCATTTAGTACGAATCACAGCTTTTTTACTAATGGAGACAGGCTGTTTTTTCCCCCCAAATATTTTTTATTTCACTAAATGTTTATCTCAAAGGCTTATATTATGTATATGCATTAATTGGGCTTTACTGTTGTAGGGGAAACCAATTGATTTTGTTGGAGTTAATGAAGCAAACATGCGTTGGATCCAGGATTTCCGTATGAAATCCTACGCAAATCCAGCCAAGTTGGAATCAACTGATGGTGAGATATTTTTTGACTTGTGATTGGGTGTATCTCCCTTCGTTACCTACACATTAATAGTCTTTTCAATACATTTCTGTCACATACTGCATTTTAAAATAAAGATAATTTAAATTGATAATCGAGTTGCCTTGAAGCTATTATTGTTCCATTTGCATTTTCAGGAAGAAAAGATAAAGTTTGCTCTCAAAGCTTTGATTGTTTTTATAGTTCAAACCCAATAAAAGCCATGGTTTCATATTTCCCCTTGTCATAATTTAGGAGTTTTTTTTCACCTTTATCTAACCAAACTTACTTAATGGTTTCTTTAAATTATTATAACTGAGAGCAATTTATAATCGAACTAATTTCAGATTCTGTTTTGTTTTCAAAACAGGTAAGTACAGATTCAAGACATTAGGCAGTAGTGATGTTGGGATGGGTATAATTATATTTTTAAAGGATGACTAATATGTGAACAGTGCTCCCTTTGTTTGTTTCCTCCCTGCCTTTCTCACAGATAGCTACATTTATCCCAGAGGGCACTGAGCTTTTAGGGGCAAATGGGGAAGCAAATCAGTTTGTTCTGATAACAGAAAAGTTGGGCAGCTTGAATATACCTGTGGGATATATTGATCTTGTCCTGGACTTGAACATTGTTTGGGAATGCTGAATGGGTTGCAGAAATTATTAACAGACAACCTTTTTATTTTAGTTAAATTTAATTTAAAAATGGATTTATAATTTTTTATGCAATGGGACCTTCGTATATTGCTACTGAAAGTTTGTAGAGCAAATAAGACAGCAGGAAATACTTTAGGAGAGCACTGTCCACTAGTCTTTCGAGTCATCTCTGCCTCTCTGGTTTTGAATAATAGAACTCAGGCTATACCTGTGCTTCCTATCTAGGTGCAAGATACCATGCTGTGTTGATCCCTGACTGTCCTGGTGCTTTGACAGATCTAGCAAACAGTGGCTACTTAGCTAGAATATTGCAGCATTTCAGTTCGGAGAACAGTAGGTAAACTTCCTTGGTGTTTTACGTGCTATTGTGTACATAAAAACCTCCTAGATCAGAAAGCATGTTGCAAAAAGTGGTGATTAAGTTATAAGATGCAGATACCATATTACCTTTAATATTTTTTCTACTTTGACTCTAGTCCTTAAAAAAGATTTTGGACAGTATATCAGATACACAACGTGCTCAATAATTGTTAGGAATGCATGAAAAGAATAGATTTGAATATGCATTGCTTATTCTGTTCTCATCCATATTGTATCTTCCTCTTTTTACCTTTTTGATCTCTTTCCCTGTTGCATTTTTAAAAAAAAAAACATAAATAGGAAAAAATAAACATTGCATTTATACAGCACGTGATATACTTTTTTTTGAAAGAAAGACCCAATTCAAAATTCATAAAACTGAAGATTTTATATAAAGGTTTATTTTTTTAATAGAGCCTATTTGTGCTATTGGAAATGGAGTTGCTGCCTTATGTTGTGCCACAAATGAAGACAAATCCTGGGTATTTCAAGAATACAGCTTAACAGGGGTAGGTATTGTAGGCTGAAGGAACAGTGCATTTTTAACACTAGATAGCTCTCTTGAAAAGTTTCAGTAGAAACCTATGTGATATAAAGTTAAGTCTCTTCAAATGAAACTTTATTTCCTATAATTTCACATGTAGTATCTGTGTTTCTATTACTACATCATCATCATCATCATCATCATCATTATTATTATTATTATTGTTGTTGTTGTTGTTATTATTATTTGCTTTTCAATGTCCTAGTTTAGCCTACAACAATGGTCTCCCATCTGATCTAATCCTGCTACATTTTTGGAAATGGATCAAGATTGCCCAGGTGCTGCTAAAAATCCAGGCAGTATGATACAGTTTTTGTTTTTCATATGTGGCTGAATTTCTCATATTACAACCACAGATGTTCCTCAAGATTTATGTTTTTGTTTTGCTGAAGCACATCTGCTTTACTTGTATGTAATTTTATGACCACAAAAAGAGTATATTTGCTTTTAAATAAACCTTTGAAATCTCGTTTTATATCCAAAAGATTCTCAAAGTACTTTAGTAAGCTCGAGATAATCACGGACAGAGAGTATAAATAGAGTTATAGCTACAATGAAACTGAATTAGTAATTCTTAGAAGAATCATTTGCAACAGTAATGCATTTAATTCTGTATTTCATATAAAGTGATCCTGTTGTATTCTCTTGATTAGGAACTGCTTTGCTGAATTATGTGAAGTTCTAGTTAGTTCTATAGCCAAAACATAAATCTTCCTGTATAGGTTTCACTATAATACAGTGTAAAAATATTAACTTTTATTGTTTTGTTTCTTCCAGCCTTCTGTCTATGAACTTGTAAGACTTCCTAGTTTTGCCAGTTTACCCATTATTGTTGAAGACTTTTCAAAAGATTCTGGAGCTACTTTTAGTGGTATGCCATTTTAATATTTTCTGCTGACATAGATTTTTATTAATACTTGTTAAAATCAGTATGTATTTAGAATCACTAAATTATTTTCTGAACACATTAAAGTAGAAAATATGGTGTGGTAATAATTTATAGGAATTTAAAGTATGGATGACTAGGATTTCTTTTTACATACCTTGTGATCTTAAGAATAAAGTACAGTGAGACAATTGTAGTTTTCTCAAGTCTGTATAAGCTATTTTGACCTGGTTGCCCACCTGATTAATAGCATCAAATTTGCAGCAGTGATCATAGCAATGAAGTTACATCACAGTCTCTCCACCCTACAATTAAAAAGCTTTAAATGATGCTTTTTTCCTAAATTAGGAAACTAACCTCTACTTTATTCTTATTTGTGGGACCCACTTCAAAGAGTGCTGTTGCTGATTAATAGCAAAATGTGCAATGTAGCAATTTCAGAATAAAGATCACACTAGCATCAACTGGGGCCCGCTTGCTTTCCTGATGCTGGAATGTAATAGAACGGCAATGTGTTGTAGAATGGTAATCTGCAGTAAGAATTGCATAGCTACTCTTGAACTAGGCATTAGACTTAAAGACTCCTATCAGAGGTAAAGTATGGCTTCATGCCTCATTGCAGAGCCCTGTTCTGGAACAGATCTGTACTTCATTTTTTTTATCGACCTAAAGATTATCAGGGTGATACTCTATTCCCGTGATGGCGAACTTATAGCACGCGTGCCAGAGGCGGCACGCAGCACCCTCTCTGATGGCATATGAGCTGTCGCCCCAGTTCAGCTCTGCCATGCATGTGCGCACTCCTCCCACTGGCCAGCTAGCCTTTGGGTCTCTGCCGCGCATGCACAGGGGGGCAGAATGCATGTGGAGGGCCACATGCGTATGCGCATGGGTTGGGGTGCACGGGGTCACACATGAATGCGTGGGGCAGGGCGCATGCGTGGGGTCATGCGCATTGCATTTTGGGGGTTTGGGTGCCCATGCACATTTCCGCACACACACACACTTTGGGCACTCGGTGCGGAAAAGATTAGCCATCACTGCTCTATTCTATCAAATAGTGTGTGACGTACAAACCACACAAAATAAGGTGGAGGTTTATAAGGTTCATGCACATTTTAAGCTTGAAATCCTTGTTTAGATAATACTGTATATGAAATGAACTGCAACATGTGATGGTCATTCACTTTTTCCTCCTTTACCTGCAAGAGGAAATATCCTACCAGGAAATTGATTTTTCCTCCTTTTTCAGTATATTGAGAAAACACAAAACTTACCTTGGCTCAACCTCATCCCTCTTAACCTTCTAAAGGCCTTTTAGAAGGCTGTTAACTATAAATACCTACATCTTACCAATGCAGGATCCAAGTATGAATTTCACACAAAGAAATTCATTTCTTTCTTGCAAAGAAAAAAAAGTAAGCATTTCTAATTAATTTTTAAAAAATAAGTAACATTTTTCTTAGGTTTTTTAAAAATGATATATTGTTACAAGTGTAAATGAAGATGTGGCTATATATATTTCCACTGCAGCCAGCAAGGTAGATGCAGTTCATGTCGTGCTTGACAGACACCTTGTCACTGGACAAAATGAAAATTCCACTGTTGCAGCTGTGCAGAATCTTATTTTTCTCTGCAATGGCAGGTAAGAAAAGGCAGATGACATTACTAATAAAATACAGAATTTTTGCTTTTGCAAATGCAGCTCTGCATTACTGTATCCAGCTTCAGTAATTTGTGCCAGCATTCTCCACCCCCCCCCCACCCTGAAATTGGTCAATTTGAGGTTGTTGCTAGAATAAGAGATAGTATTCTCTTATTATATAATATAATATAATATAATATAATATCTCTATAGTGATTAACTCCATGCAATGTTTCTTTCAGCAGAAAATGACAGAAACATCCCTGTGACTGAGCAGAATAAATGAACATGGAAGAGTTAATTTGACTTGTGAAGATTGCTAATCTGTCATTTATCAACCAATAGAAAAGAACACAGCTGATTTCTAAAGATGGTATTTTGTAGCTCAAGAACAAGCAAATATTAATTAATATAGTAAGGCCTGCCTGTTATTAGATGTACCAGTATTCATAGATATTCATAGTTTGTATGAATCTAAGAATATTTCTTCCTACCCTTCCACTTTCATAAACTAAGGATGTATTGATTTGAAAGATTTCAGTCACAATTCCGTGTTTCTGAACTTCCATCAACTGTAGTGTGTTTAAATCTTTTCTTAGCTACATTTCCCATTGTGCCTGATCTGAGCAAAATCAGTGTAAGATCTGGGCTGAGTAAGTGATCTGATAAGCCAAGGGTGAATCTATTAGTTCTATGTTATCATTTCAGATTGCAAATTAAGTTTCAAGCAGTAAGACTATATAGTGACTTTCTCATATAGGAATATATAGTATATTGCAAAGGTTACAGTGAGAGTTATTACTGATATTACTAGTAACAGAAGTTGTGAACTTCAAGAAAAGGAATGATTTAACTGTAAAAATATTTAATCTTAAACTGGGACAGGTTAAATTTATTTCATAGAGTTGGTTAGTATTTTCCATGTGTTCATTTGTTATAGCATGATAATAGTGGTTCATTTATTTTGCCTACTATAGAAAGCTTTTGATTGATTAAATTTTACTTCGGGTTTTATTTGCTTGTGTTGTCTAGCACACGATAGTGATTAGCCATATTTGTGTATATAATTTTTCCATTTTATTCTTGAAATAAATCATTGTCAATATGAAAGCTTCATACCAGCTTATTAACTATATTCAAGTTGTAGGTTGTGGATCTTATTTGTTAAATCTCAGAAATAGCACCCTATTTGCATAGATTATATACAGCATAATTTTGACTCAAGACTGAAGTAGTACTTTTTTGCAGGTTTTCCTGCAAACTAGAGTTTGCGAATCAAGGTTTAGATTCATATAATAGACTAAATAACATGCTAGGCAACCCCTGTAGTCTAGGCAAATCTATTCCATATGATTACCTTATGATTGTGTAAACTCAGACAATTTGGTTGAGTAACACAGACCCAGTCATATAGTAGTTTTACTGTAGCACAGGAACCAGAGGAAGAATGCATTCCATTAGGTGTTTTTTTTAAAAAGCAGATTACTTTTTCCAGTGCATTTGCATGCAATAGCAAAAGAAAAGCAACTTTTCCAGAATTACAAAACCTAAAAAGTTTCATTAGTACTTGAGCTCTGGTTTTTTTTAGATTCCAATACCCCACCAATAAGAAAAGAAGGTGTAGCTGAGTTGGACTCCTTAGCTTAACAATGATGTTACTTAGGTAATGAAACATCTGCAAGCAAACAACCATATTGAGTGTACCAGAGACTCCACTGTATAATAGCTAAGGCTTGCATTTTGTATAAATTGCTCCATTGGTGTCAAGTAGACAGCTTATGGGGGAAAAAGAAGTTAGAAACAAGTTACTGATCTATTATTCCCAGGCTGCTATCAGTAGTACTTTAAAATTATTACAGAACACCTCTTCCTTGCATAAAAGAATGTCAGTTAATAAAACAGCAGTATAAAAATATATGGACACAATCTACACTCAGATTATGATGGAAAAATAGAAGAGCTTAATGAAATACATGAATACTTTCTTGATTCGTGCTCCCATTAGATATGACCACTATACTTGTCCCAAATGTGCTTCCCATCCCCCAAAAGGCAACTGGACTTGTTTTTCCACGTAAACATTTCGCTTCTCATCTAAGAAGCTGTTTCAGTTCTGACTGAATGGTGGAGAATCAAAGGATTTAGAGTCTACGCAGTCATTTGGGTGTCATCTCGTCACCACTACCATTTCCCTCACAATAAGACATCTCCTGATAATAAGCCCAGTCAGGCTTTTGAGCGCATGGCAATAAGGCCAAGCCCTTATTCAAGATTCAAAAAAATATAAGACAGGGTCTTATTTTGGGGAAAACACGTTATATTTTTAAAATCAGAACTATGCCAAACTGGGATCTCATCCTCAGTATTGCCCTTAGAATTCCTGTACTCTGATAGGATTCAGTCCAAAGAAATAGTGTATTTTGAAATGGCCATTTCTAATGTAGAAATGGCCATTTGAAAAGCACTTTGCTACTGTTTGAAACTCACATTTAAAATTCTACAAAAACGATGTTGATACGTCAGAAAAAGTTCAGAGAAAAGCAGCTAAGATGATCAAAGGCCTGGAGACTAAAACACATGAACGGATGCAGAAGTTGGGTTTGGTTAGTCTAAAGAAGAATTAGGGGTGACATGATAGCAGTATTCCAGGATTTGAGGGACTGCCATAAAGAAGAGGGGGTCAAATTATTCTCCAAAGCACCAGAGCGCAGGACAAGAAACAATGGTTGGAAACTAAATCAGTTTCCATGCAACCTGGAATTAAGAAGAAACTTCCTAACAGTGAAGACAATTAACTAATGGAACAGCTTGCCTTCAAAAATCATGGATGCTCCATCACTGGATGTTTTTAAGAAGAGAGTGGACAGTCACTTGTCTGAATTGGTATAGGTTATCCTGCTTGAGCAGGGGGCTGGACTAGAAGACCTAGAAGGTCCCTTCCAGCTCATTCTATTATTAAGACAAAATGGGGGAAGGGACTGAAGGTGTTCAATGCTGAAGCACCAATGCTTCAGATTCTGAGAAAAGACCTGTTGGTTTAAAGTTTAGGCATGTGGGCAAACAGTAGACGGTATGACGTAGGCTAAAATATCACTATTAAAATCCTAGTTGCTCTATTTTGAGGAGAGGGAGCAGCAAAGTGCATACAGCAGCTGGGGAATGAGACTGCATTGGGGTGAAACCTACTCTCCTTCTCTATTGATTCAGAAGTGTGCGCTCTACGTGCATCACGTGTGATTTTGGGCCCTCTGCGCATGCGCAAAGCCTTCTGTGCATATGCAGAGGGTCAAAAACAGGTTACTTCCTGGTTAAGGAAGGAAGTTATGACGTCCGGGTGGGTGGGCGGAGCTTCGCACTACTGCTACCGGTTCGCCCGAACCAGTGCAAACTGGGAGCATTTCACCCCTGGACTGCATTATAATTTAGATTTACCATACTTTTCGGAGTATAAGACACATTTCCCCCTCCCTAAAATTGGGTGGAAATGTGTCTTATACATTGAATGTTGTCAAAGCCTCAGCCCCCACCCTTCGGCCATTTTCGACCTCCGCACATCCGGTTTTTGGTCTCCATGCGTCGCATTTTCGTAACATAACATAACATAACATAACATAACATAACATAACATCATAACATAACATAACATAACATAACATAACATAACATAACATAACATAACATAACATAACATAACAACAGAGTTGGAAGGGACCTTGGAGGCCTTCTAGTCCAACCCCCTGCCCAGGCAGGAAACCCTACACCATCTCAGTCAGATGGTTATCCAACATTTTCTTAAAAATTTCCAGTGTTGGAGCATTCACAACTTCTGAAGGCAAGTCGTTCCACTTATTAATTGTTCTAACTGTCAGGAAATTTCTCCTTAGTTCTAAGTTGCTTCTTTTCAACTGGTTCCAGGTGGCAGGGATTGCCGCCAGAAATGGGTCAAAAACACGATGTGCAAAGGCTAAAAACCGGGTGTGCAGAGGCCTAAAACTTGACACAGAGGTGGTGAACAGCATCAATGTGCTGTGGCAATCCCCACAGCCTGGAATGAGTCTAAAACGGAGTGGGCAGAGGCCGAAAACGCGATGCAGAGGCCGAAAACACGTTTGGAGGTGGTAATGGGCTATTGCGATTCCCACGGCCTGGAACAGCTGATTGGCGGTATTCTGACAGGCCGATCCAACTGCTAATCAGCTGCTCATACTGAATCAGGCTGTGATAACATGCGAAAGCTGACCAGGCTATTTGCTGCAAGGATACTAGCCAGATGAATACCGATGGATGCTAGTACGCAGAGGCAGATTTTTTTTTCTTCTTTTCCTCCCCCAAAACATGCGTCTTTATACTCCAGAGCGTCTTAAAACTCCGAAAAATACGGTATATCCCACCTTTGGTTTGTATAATTCAAGCTTGTACATAATCTTTCTTCCTCTTTTTTTTAACCCTGTGAGACATCATTCATTCTACAAGAACAGTAGGGAAGCTGCTCATAATTCTAAGAATGGAATGTTTATAAAACACACTTGTTCAAATCTTACAGTGATTTTGTTTGTAGAAATAGCACGTATACATCCTTCAAACGGAGGACTTGCCTCAATAGGAGTCAACAAAGCTGTATAAAATGTAGTACATTTTATTCTTTTGGAATGCACTCATACATCAGAATGTTTTATCATTATTAGTAATAGTAGTACCTTGAAGAAAAAAGCAAGGCAACTGGTCCTTTATGCATCTGCAATATAGTGAACAATAAAAATATTGGTAACGCAGAATTATAATATTACAATCCTGATATATAAAAGCACAGCAGACCTGAAGAATCTTTTCTCTGCAAATTCATACAGAAATCTCTCAATACAGAAAATCTTTTTGTATGCAGCGTGTAAATCTTTACATCTATATACCGGTAGCATTCATAAAATTTGCCATGTCTACTTTCCATTTGCAGTACCAAACATCCGTTCCTAAAAAAGGAGAAAAAATATAAAAAATTAATAGGCACATTAGCTGCAGACATTTTAAGAAATCATTGCCATTTAATGTACAAGAGATTGGCAAATAGGATTTCGCCTATTTAAGCCCAATAGAACTGAAAACCAGAAAATAACTTGCAAGTTATATACAGTTTAGCATATATCAATTTTTATACCTGCAGTCTGTTTAAATTTCAAGTTGAAAGATTATAAATAGCAGAGTTATTAATACAGGGAAAGGAGAAACCAATTTCATTTTGATTATTTTCTTTTGAATCAAGAGAGAAGCCTTTCAGATTAAAAAAAGGGTATTCAATGTTGAAAATCCATGTGTTAGCTTTGAATGTTGCATGTGAACATCTACTGGTCCAACCTTAATATAAAGTTTTGGAAAAATATCTAATTTAAAAACTTCAGCATTGTTAAGATACTTAAATTTAAGAAGTTTAACTTGTCAAAAATATTTCAGATTTATAAAAGAAAAGCACAGTAGTATAACCTAGGATCTGCCATCCAAGAATTTACAGTGATTTTTAAACCGCACTTAATTCTATATGAAAAATAAATAAAATCCATAATAATAAATGGATTATGGGATCAACAACCTAATTATGAAATAATGTACTTATAATTTAAATCTCTTTACCATTTGTATTCAGTTGGTTTTATTATTATTATTATTATTATTATTATTCATATTTGTATACCGCCCTATCTCCCGAAGGACTCAGGGCGGTTCACAGGCAAATAAAACATTTATGTACAAATTAAAATAACCATTAAAAAACTTATTCTAATGCCAAATTATTAAAAATATAAATATAAATATTAAAAAACCAATTAAAACCCCTATAAATTTTATACTTGAACATTAGTATCGTATGAAAACATGCAACAAAAATACAAATAAACAGGTTAACATTTACATTTGCAATGCTTGTGAAATGTACCATGTGAAGGAACTTAGGAAATAATATTTAGTAAGACAAGAAACCCTTAATTTTACCTTTATCATGACTTCCAGTTTAACTGCATCAGCAGCAAACTTTCTGATTCCATCTGACAGTTTCTCCACAGCCATTTGGTCTTCATTATGAAGCCAACGGAATGTCTTTTCATCCAGATGCACCTTCTCCAAGTCAGATCCCTGGGCTGTATTGAAGATGATAGAAGCAACCAATTATGGAAGTAGGCAACGGTATACTTTATTGTGATATATAGTTATCACAGGGAATGCTGAATCTCAACATCTTACAGAAACCATTCAGTTAACAAACTAATATAAATATGTAGCAATAGCACTCAGACTTATATACTGCCTTAGAGCCCTCTCTAAGCAGTTTACAGAGTCAGCATATTGCCCCCAACAATCTAGCTCCTCATTTTACCGACCTCAGAAGGATGGAAGGCTGAGTCAACCTTGAGCCTGGTGAGATTTGAACTGCCAAATTGCAGTCAGCAGAAGTAGCCTGCAGTACTGCATTCTAACCACTGTGCCACTGTGGCTCAGTTAACAAACTGATATGAATATGTAGGTATTGATATTATCCTGTCAGTCCCATAGCAGAAATATTACATATTCCTGAACAGTAAATATACTAAAAAATGCTGATCTATCTCTTTGAGATATTAGTTATTCAAAAAGTGAACTTACTGAGCACAGAAAGGATTAGCTGTTACACATATACAGCCCTTTGTAGATATTTCAGTAAAAGTACATCCTTAACATTGAAGAGTGGTACAGTGGTAAAAGATCATGATTAAAGTGTTTTAATCTATTTAAACTGTATTGAGCGATGTTTGTCTAAGGCCACTGGACCCCACATATATTTAGTAAAACAGAAAACTTACCATCTTTGATGCTCAGCTTCGGTGTTAGTTTGCTATTATCTTTACTGAGCTCTCCCAGAAGTTTAGGTGAAATGGTGAGAAAGTCACAGCCAGTTAGTGCTTTGATTTGTCCAGTGTTCCGAAAAGAAGCTCCCATTACAATCGTTTTATAGCCAAACTTTTTGTAATAATGGTAGATTTTAGTGACACTCTTTACCCCTAAAAGAGAATATAAGGTAACTATTTAAAGCAATTACTGCAACTTTATGCAGGGGTAAAGAAACCCTCAGAATGGTTTATTTTCAAATACTAAACATTGCAGGTTGATTCAATTGCAAACTTAATTTCTTAGCCACACTTATTCAATTACCTGGGTCCTCTGATGGCTCATAGGATTTTTTGTCTGTATTTGCAACATACCAATCCAGAATACGCCCAACGAAAGGAGAAATGAGGGTGACTCCTGCTTCTGCACAGGCAACTGCCTGAGCAAAGGAAAAGAGCAGGGTCATATTACAATGAATCCCATGCTGCTCTTCAAGGATCCTGTAAGATAAAACAGAGCAGAATTATTTTTCCTATCAGTATCATTTCTGTTATGTATGCAATCTTATTCAATGCTGTATATACAATTTTATTTTAAACCACGTTACTTTTTTAAAAAGGAAATGCCTTCTCAGGGAGTCAGGAGACTGTTTTCTTTGTGGTTAGTGGGATGTGGGCAACAGTACGTTAGCTTGCAAAGTGGTCTCTGCGTTACAGACCCCAACTTTCATAGAACAGCAGAGGGACAACTGGAATAAAATAGAATTTCAGTGGCATACAGAGTAAAACAGTCCATCTTGGCATGCTAAGCATTAGGCAGGAAGGCTACTTGTGACAAGGACGTGACTCCTCTTATTAAAAAGGGTTCTGTGAAAGCTTTGACTGATGAAATCTGATGGGGATCAAAATATATGGTCTCATCTAATGATGATCACAGCATACGGAAACTGCAACTCAGACTGTCGTGTAATCCAGGAAGGGATAAATGAATGTGATACCGCAGGGCAAATTATTCCGTTAAGTCAACATGGCTGGAGGAGTAGGAACATAAAAGATACATGAAAATTGAGTCAGCAACAAAATTAGAATGATTGTTTGGTCAGTATCTACTTAGAAAAACATCTCGTTTTGAACACATCTATTCATCTGTTCAAATGGCAAAAGAAGACATTTAAATCTGAAATGATGATTTATTTGTCAGACATAAGGATAGCTGCTTCTGTACCCACTAATACAGCTAATCACCAGTGCCCCTATGCCAGGGGTCTCCAACCTTGGCAACTTTAAGCCTGGTGGACTTCAACTCCCAGAATTCCCCAGCCAGCTTTGCTGGGAGTTGAAGTCCGCCAGGCTTAAAGTTGCCAAGGTTGGAAACCCCTGCTCTATGCCTTGATACAAGGCTAGACTGCAGCTGTCAATTGGCTTGTCACGTCACATTTTTTTCTTAAGAGTTGGGGTGGGGGGTTCTGTAGCTTCTGTCCAATATTGGCACGCTGCTGTCCCGTGTCTGGTCATTTCTTTCTTGTTATGTTGGGTGAGGAATGGGCTGCATAAAATGATCTGGAGGTGGTGGTGGTGACTTTTGAGGCTTCTGATGTAGCATGTTGCAAGAAATAAACATATCTTGAAAGAAATGAAAATGACTGTGTTTAACTGCATGTTTTTCTTCCCACATTGTTGTTGTGGTCCGCCAGCAGCCTGCGGAGCTGGCAACTGAGTCGGACAGCGATGAGGCTGAGGTGAGGCCAGGGCCATCGGGGAGTGAGGTGTGGACTCCAGAGACTGATAGCAGTGAGGCAGAGAAACAGGAGGAGCCTGTTCCTAATGCACGCATGAGAAGAGCTGCCAGAAGGCAAGAGCAGCTCAAGCAAAAAGGACAACTCAGGAGTAGGGCCAAGAGATAATTGGCCCCTCCCATAAGGCTTAAAACAGACCAGTAACAGCGTTTGGGCTTTGCTGGAAAACAACATTGGTAGCTTCGTCTTCTGCTTCGTCTACGTCTTGCATTTATTTTTGTGACTTCTGAGTGTTTGCCAAGAAAGGCCTTTGGCAGTTTGCCTAATTGGACCAAGGTTTGTGATAGGGCTGAGGAATTTGTGTTGGGAGGTATTGTTTTAATTTGAATTGAACGACGCTGGGAATGAAGTAATTCTCAGCTGTTCGAATAAAGTTTGTTTGCTTTTTCAGGGACTGAGTTTCCTACTACCTACTTGGGCCTGGGTCACAATTGTTAAATGGAAATGAAAACTGGCTATGTCAGAGGAAACCTAAAAGATGAATGTAATCAGAATGAACTATTTTAAGAACTGTGTATGGTAAAAATAGATGAGATAGGGTCAAGATAGAAATTCCTATGCAAAAAATGACAAATGGAATATAAAATAGCTACCAAATGAGCCTTATACTGTACTACTGTTCCTGGTACACTTACTTGCCAGCTTGGATGCCCTCCCATGTTGATGACAGCTTGATGAGGATACGATCTTTGCTAATTCCTATGTCTTTATAAAGATCGATGAATTGTCTGGCTCTCTTAACCATGCCTTCTTTATCAAAAGACAACCTTTAAAATAAAAAGATAACTTGTGTAAATTATACTCAAGTAGGCAAATATGCAAAGATATGGGATGCAACATTCATGTCTTTCTATACCACTGCCACACCTCAGTCCTCTATTTAAGAAGTCAATGTCATTAGGCGAGAACACCATTAAAATTGGCAGCTTCGCAATATCTATTTATCATGTGCCATTTCTACTACTTCTGCATTAATTGTCTTAAACATTACATCCTATCAAATAAAGTAATTCGAACAACATAAAAAACCCACAAATACTGTTAAGAAAATTAGTTTCTTAATAGTAGAGCAACAAAGGGCCTATTCAAAGGCCTTTCTAAACAAGATCTTCAGCTGGAAGCCTTAAGAGAAACCATAAATGGTAAGCTAAACAAAAGATTCCAGTACATAGATGCAAATAAGAGGATGGCCATCTCTCTAATCCATGCAAGAGAGACTAACTGGTTTAACAGAACAAAAAAAGCTTTGGGCTGGAGTGGTTGGAACCCCTTGTTGGGTGTGTGATTTGTTGTGTTGAGCAGATCTGCCATTTGTTTTTGTTTTTCACTATCTTTTTATCTGAACTGTATATCTGTTGTTGTTGTTTTTATGGTGTGAGCCACTCAGAGTCATACCTCCACTGATAATCTTCACAGGCTCATATGCAACATTATAAGAGCCAATGTGGTATCTGAGTTACGAACTTAGACTACAAATAGGGAGATCCAGATTCAAGTCCATCTTCAGGCTCAGGTGTTCTGGATAGAATAGAATAGAATTCTTTATTGGCCAAATGTGATTGGACACACAAGGAATTTGTCTTGGTGTATACGCTCTCGGAGAACATAAAAGAAAAGATACATTCGTCAAGAATCATAAGGTACAACCCTTAATGATAGTCATAGGGAAACAGTCAATATAAATCTTAAGGATACCAGCAATCAGATCAATCAACCCAAGCCTATCTCACAGTTTTAGTCTTATGGGTAAAAATAAGATGGGGGATGCATGCCACTTTGATTTCCTGAAGTACAGCCTGGATATAAATCAATCAATCAAAACAATCAATCAATCAAACAAACAAACATAAATAATATATTTGATGAATTCAGAAAATATTCACCTTGCATCTACTTCTGTGGACACACGGCCAGGTATCCTCTTCAGTATTTCTGCCCCAAACAGCACAAAAAGCTTATCACAAGCATTTGTAACTTGTTCACTTTCTGACCTAGAATTGTATAATAACCCAAGTAGAAGTTCATGTACTGAGGAACAAATGTGGTGCCAATGTGATATCTACAAAAATAAATGAGTCAAATTGGAACAGTAATATAAATTCTTTGCACGATGTTCTGAACTTTAGAGTCAGTTTAATGCAGACTAGAAAAGGAGACCATAAGTTCTAGTCCTGCCTTAAGGCATAAAGCCAGCTAAGGGACATTGAGCCAGTCACCCTCTCAGCCCTAGGAAGGAAGCAAACCACTTCTGAAAACTTACCTAGAAAACCATAGGGACTTGTCCAGCCAGTTACCAGGAGTCATCACTGACTTAAAAGTGTGCACGTGTATATACACATATGTCCTGAGCTTTATCAAAATTAATCTAAGTCTTTAACTCCTGGGACAAATGTGATTAATGCAACCTCAGAAGAGAACTCTATTTAAACCTCTGACTCATTCCCTAGTGGTGCAGTTGAGCCAACTATTCCCTTCTTCCTTCTTCCTTCTGTAATGAGAAAAAAACTGGGAGTGGCTGGTAGTTTGCAGAAGGGCTTTGACTTCCTCTATTCTGCCCTTATTTAATTTTTTTGATCCCGGGTTTAAATCGGACAGTATCTTATGTGAAGGTGAAAGACAAGAGAGAGTGAGGATGCATATTGATAATACCAACTAAGTGTCAAAGCGGTAAAATTAGAAAATTGGCAAACTTACTCACCCACCAAGTTTCTTTCCATATGCAATAGCATCTTCTACCAGTTGCTTATAGGCTGGCATCTGAGCTGCAGCTAGTATCAGGGATGGGTTGGTAGTAGCATCTAGAGGCTTGTACTCTTCGATAGCTGTGGAATGAAAAGCAGCAAACAAGAATAAAAAGGTTGGCGGGTATGGATGTTAGCCTCTCAACTTGGTAAGAATTGTTTTAAGGATATGCAATAAGATGGAGCAGTGTAATTAATGTAGTTATTCCAGGGACAGAAATTATGTTTGTATATAATATGATTGAGAACTAATAATTAAGAAGAGACAGATACCGTTCTTAGTAAAATTAGCACCTAGGATATATTATTCAAAGACTCATTCAAAGTCATAACAAAAGTTGATATTAGGAAGGCATAACATCTTTCTTGCTATGTCCTGTATTGAGTAACATGATCTTTACCACGGTGCAAACAAATTTCAATATGCTATACAGATACAATCCACTAAATGAAATCAGTCAGAAAAAGAGCAATGTAACAACAGAAAAAAATAACAATCTGGAAAAACATGGTATGTCTTTGGCACCAAAGTGAAAAGGCAAATTCAAGTTAGTGTCAGTGAGAAAGTTACTAATGAGACATCTCTAATAAAATGACTCCAGAGGATGGTAAGAGGACAGGAAGGCCTGGAGGAACGTTGTCCATGGGGTTGTAATGGGTCGACCACGACTTTGCAACTAACAACAACAAAATAAAAAGGCACTTCAGTAAAGTGACCTTTTCATAATTGGAAAATATACAGTCAAACCAAGATCTACAATATTTGAATCTAACTCAGAGTGTAATAATTAAACAATGAAAATATACGGTAGTTGAACAAAAATAGTAGAGATGTGACAAGAAAAGAAAAATCTACAAAAAATATCCAACAGAATGAAATGTATTCCTATGGAGGAGAAGTTCTGAGAAACTCAGAAACTGTTTCAGAGTTGTTTAAGAATTCTAGAGGTCTTGGCCTGCATGCATTCTCTAATTTGTTTCTTTTTACCTGAGGGGACATTTTTAAAATGACATCTGTATTCAGTATAATATCACTTTGGGAGTTTGCAAGCTTGTTCGATAGGCTGTACTGGAAGCCGTCCATCTGGAATCAATATACAGGTTGACCTCAACTTACAATCACTCGTTGTTCGAAGTTACAATAGCATTGAAAAAAATGATTTATTACCAGCTTTCACAATTACGACCATTGTTAGCACCCTCATGGTCACGCTTGGCAACTGGCATGTATTTATGAGAGTTGCACTGTCCCAGGGTCACATGATCACCAATTGTAACCTGTCCAGCTGGCTTCCGACAAGCAAAGTCAATGGGGGAAGCCAGATTCACTTAATGACCAAACAATTAACGTAACAACTGCAGCGATTCACTTAATAACTATGGCAAGAAAGCTATAAAAATGGGGCAAAACTCACTTAAGAACTGTCTTGCTTAGCAATGGAAATGTTGCATTCAATTGTGGTCATTAAGTCGAGAACTAGCTATACACAGTAGAAGATATATACTGAAGAATATACTGAATCTTCAGTCAAGACAATATTAAGCTGTGAAAAAAATGTGATATATAATTGAGTACAGATGAATAAATTACCTCTTTCAGTACTTTTCATTAAAGAAAACCTTGGTCAAGAATACAAATACATTTGACAATATATACAAATTAATGTGTGTTCCCTACAGTCAATCAAGCATGTAATTATAAAAATTTGGACTTTGTAAGGCTTTTATTTTGGAATAAATCCATAAAACTCAGGTTTTTATAATGAATAGCTTAGGTTCTGCTTTTATTTATATCACCAGTATATCTTGGAAACCAATGTTCGATTAAAAGTCTATCCAAATGTTCAGTTGCTACAAATCTGAGAACTGAGTTTTAATTGTTCAGATATAAGCAGCCAATTACCATAATTTTGAGACATCAAATTAACACTAGTTAATCACCTTTTAAAAAAACTTTTAATATAACTTTCATTAGTAACCAGTATTCTTCAAAGCATAAAAAGCAACACAGCTTTGTTTCAAACTTCTGAATAGTCAAGGAATAGAATTTAATTAAGATCAAAATGATACCCAGTTATGCAAACTGTTCTTTGTGAACTTCTTCATTTATGCAGATTTAGGAAGTGCTAATTACTCCATTCCCTCTTTCAACATTTCAATGTAGACAGTCTTCTGTTAATAAGTCATTGGGACCAGAATTTCTGTTACCAAGTGATGTGATTATAAAGAACAATGTTACATGACCGCATTGTTTAATGATGGCAATCCTGACAGTCCCCATTGCTGTCATTAAACAAGGATCTCCTTGCAACTTCCTGCAAGCTTCCCACAAGCCAAATCAGTGGGGAAGCTGGCAGAAAGTTGCAAGTTCCAGACGGTTTCCAAGCCAGCCAGCAGGCAGGTAAATGGCTGCTGTTGGGTGTGGGAGAGCACACGTGTGCGAGAGGCCAGTGTAGTGTGACACAAGCATAGTTAGGCTTGGGTTGGCTCCTGCTAGATGTGGGAGAATTACCTGAGCAACTTGTAGTCTTCTTTGCTAGCTTTCCCATTGACTTCACTTATGTGAAGCTGGCAGGAAAAGGTCGCAAAAGGCGATCATGTGACCACAGAATGCCATAATGGTTGTGAGCCAGTGCCAAGCACCCAGATAACAATCACATGACTTCAGAAGAGCTGGGATGACCAGAACCTCAAGGACCGGTTGTAAGTCCCACTCATTCTGCCATCGTAACTTTGAACTTTCTCTTATAGTAAACAGATGTATTTAATAACTTGCAGACATGTGTTACATCTGTATCTACACTCTTAGCACATTTTTGCTTTGGAATAGAAAGCACTGTGCAGTAAACAGCCAATAGTTGCAGTTCTTACCATATCAAGATCCAGATGTGTTTCACAGTTATCCCACATCCATTTGCAAAAAACAACTTTTATAAGGCAAAAAAAAAATAGATTTTGATATACTGTGCACATGCATATGACTATTATCTTGTCCATATTCAAAGGCTGGCTCAAATAATTTGCAGGGAGATCTACCAAAAGTAGAATTTGTAGGACAATGCACATGCACTGTAATGTAGAAACAACTATTTCTGAACTGGCATGTCTTAAGTACGTTTTTACATTCCAAAATGCTACATATATAGGCTAGAAAATTGTGTTTTTCATGGTGAAGCTCCCTGTAGGTGCTTTGAACATAGATACGCTGGTAATCATCTCCAATTACTTAAGATGGACATACTGTACCAAAGTTCTTTGGAAAGTTACATAAGTGGCATCACAGAAACCCACATAGCCATGTGATATTCTTAAATATATTGTGCAATATTTCCATAGAAAATTTACAGAAGTATTTTTACATCAAATATTTAACACCATCACATATAGATGGTAATTTCCTGCTCTGCAAGTTTTATTCGCAAGTTAAAAAGATTTTTTTCTTGTCAAAATCTGCTAACTCATAGCCCATCAGCAAAATTCCACCACCTGTTAAGCAACAGGAAGAAGAAATGTCTTTCATAAGACCATTTACAAAATAATATTTCATGTTAGGTTAAATTCTCTGAGCAATTTTTACCTTGAGAAATGACTATTATCCATGTATATTATACATTGACAATCTAAGCAATAAAGAAATATTAAATTTTGCAAGCAATACTATTTTATGCCATTATGTAGCCAGAGTAGTGGTAGAATACTTAGGAGCTTTGTAAACAGATCAGATTACTTATAAAAGCCAATTTTTAATAGCATTTAAATAGAAAACCACATTAAAAGCCGATTTTAATAGAATTTAATGGAAAAGCATATTATGATTGTCATTAAGTCTAAGAAGAATTAAGCTAAGATTTGAAAAAATCAATTGGCACGTCCTCCAGAAAAACATAAATATCAATTACTTGCAAAACTATGCAGACTAACAGGTAAGAGAGTTAAAACTGTCAACTCTTGCTGATAGTTCGGCAGCAGGTACATTTAATAAATTATCACTTATCCAAACTGTTGAGTTACTTCTGCTTTTACATAAATAACATCTTCTAAGTGGCTTATATCACTCCAGAATAACAGAGGTGGGACATTTTTAATGCTGCTCTTTGCCGTAAGGAATACTGAACACTGTGTTAGAAAGGCTACAGGTTAGTAATAGATAAAACTTTTTTCAAAACCTTGCATTTTAGAATGAAGTCAAACTCCGTAATCCCTAGAACTAAATTGTGGGTGAGGACAACAACAAAACACAGCAATAGTGTGAAGACCTGATATACTGATTAAGCTAGAGAGATTAATCCATATTGTTTTCTTTGGCAACAAAACAGAAGTGGAATGCCAATTCCTTCTTCTGAATCCCACCTCCCCCCCCCCCCAAAAAAAACACCTCTTAGCTTAATTTATAGCTATGAGATTCCCGGCAGTCTCTCCCATTCAAGTATTAACTAGGTCTGATTTTTCAAGCTCCCTCATAAACAGGGTGCCCTTAAATTGCCCATGAAAACAAAATCGGAATCCAATAAAGCCACCTTTTAAAAGTCCACTAGACTGCAGAGGTCTCGAACCTTGGCAACTTTAAGCCTGGAAGACTTCAACTCCCAGAATTCCCCAGCCAGCAAAGCTGGCTGGGGAATTCTGGGAGTTGAAGTCCTCCAGGCTTAAAGTTGCCAAGGTTCGAGACCCCTGAACTAGAGAAAGCTTATGAATATTCCAACACTGCAGAGAGCATCTAAATGTTTTCCTTCTACTGAGTGGGTAGCCTTATTAGGCCTGTTTATGCGAAAATAAGCATTGCACCGGGCTACGAAAAACACGACTTCCTCATCTCTTCCTTCTCTTAAGTAGCTTTCCCTTCACGCGGAGCGGCGGGAGATAAGAAGACGGGGAGTTTCTTCCGTGCGCGGAAGAAACCATTGGGGAAAGAGCATCACATCCAGCCGGATCGGACTTGATAGGGAACCCCAGAGATCAAAAGAGCTCCCCCGTTCTCTCTCTCTCTCTCTCTCCCGGATCCCGAAAAGGGATCGTCGCCCCTCACCGTGGAAATCTCCCGTATCGGCCACCACGGTGGTGTGTTGCTTGAGCTGCTCCAGCGCCGACTCCATCTTCTGCTTTTTCACGGGGGAAACTGACATAGTCGCGCGGGGTTGCGAAGAAATAAGGAGGCGCGGCTGCGGTGCCCGAGCCGTTTCCGTAGCCTCGGAGGAGAAATCAAGTGGATCGGCACGCGGCTTCCGCGCTTGCGCAGCACGAAACTCTTGACTGTGTTTGTCTGTGTGTGTGTGTGTGACAAGCGGGCGCCGGCTTCTACAGCGGAAGGCAGGAGGGCGAGCAGAGGGCGGCGCCTACGTCATTACAGAACCAGTTCCCCGCCTCTCTCTCTCCCCCTTCCAAAGAGTGTCAGGGTGCGCTAAGGCTGCCCTGGGCAGTGGGCACAGGCTATTGGTCTACAACCAATCGCCTTTGGGTTTTCCTGCTCGGCAGCCAATCAGGATTGCACTGGGTTGCAGGACGTGCAAGGCGGTGCCATGGCCTTAGCTTAAATGAACTAGAACCGATCATTGGAAGGGCGGGAGACAAAGGGCGGTCGGTGTGCCTCGTCCTTGTCCGCGTTTGAGAGGCACGGTGTTATAAATCAGGCTGATTTGTTCCCTCCTTCCCGCCTGCAATCTTGCCTTAGCCTCCTCCGTTTTACCTAATATGCTTTTTTAAAAAAAATATTGTTTTATCATAGAAAATAAAATACAAAACAGTAAAACAAACAAAACAGAAATATACTTTCAACCCTAACAACAACAACAAAGGGAAAAAAATAGTGTACAAAAAAAGGAGGGGAAAATGGTTTATTAAATTTAACATTTAACATGTAGGATCCACTCTGGCTGGGGAAAAAACCCCAATAAATTCTCTTCCCGTGTGTATATATATATATGTTTAAAGGTTGACTCAGCCTTCCATCCTTCCGAGGTCGGTAAAATGACCCAGATTGTTGGGGGAAATATGCTGACTCTGTAAACCGATTAGAGAGGGCTGTAAAAAGCACTATGAAGTGGTATATAAGTCTAAGTGCTATTGCTATATAAAGAGAGAAGAAAAAGCAGTCAATAGGTTGAGCTAAATATTACACTAATCTTCAAATCCCTCTGTTAACCATCTGTTACTATATTAGCATGTAGAAAGTCCACAAACTGACACAAAATATGCTTTTTTGAGTCCTTGGCGGCTTAAAACAGGAATTAATCAAATAAATATCATTGACCATTTGAAAGAAAGCTGAGAGCCAGTTTGGGCTAGTGGCTGAGGCACCAGGCTAGAAACCAAGAGACAGTGAGTTTTAATCCAGCCTTGGGCATGAAAGGCGGCTGGGTGGGCCAATCACTCACTCTCAGCCTACAATGTCAGGTTCAGGAGCGCAACTCATGCATCAATATTAGGTTGTGCCAGAGAAAGCAGATCATGCATTTGGGGGGAACCCTAGGAAGAAAAAAAAAGCTTCTGTTAAAAGTACAGGAGTAAACTTGCAAGAGACAGTCCCATATGATTTAATTCATTTCATACATTGTTTAACATATTATTATTATTATTATTATTTATTATTTATTGGATTTCTAGACCGGCCTTCTCCCGAAGGACTCAGGGCAGTGTACAGCCAGGATAAAACATAAACAATGTACAATTAAAAACTAAATTAAGAAACTTATTATACAATTGGCAAAAAAATTAAAATATTTAAAATCTAAAACTCCCAATTTAAAACATAAATAGAATTTAGAATTTAAAAATTTAAGCAGTTTAAGAAAAAAACTTAAGCCAGCCCCGTGCGAATGAACAAATGTGTTTTCAATTCGCGGCGAAAGGTCCGAAGGTCAGGTATTTGGCGTAAACCAGGGGAAAGTTCATTCCAGAGAGTAGGAGCCCCCACAGAGAAGGATCTTCCCCTGGGGGCCGCCAGCCGACATTGTTTGGCAGACGGCACCCTGAGAAGTCCCTCTCTGTGTGAGCGTACGGGTCGGTGGGAGGCATGAGGTAACAGCAGGCGGTCCCGTAAATACCCAGGCCCCAAGCCATGGAGCGCTTTGAAGGTGGTAACCAAAACCTTGAAATGCATCCGAAAGGCAACAGGTAGCCAGTGCAGTCTGCGCAGGAGAGGTGTTACATGGGAGCTATGTGGAACTCCCTCTATCACCTGCGCAGCTGCATTCTGGACCAACTGAAGCCTCCGAGTGCACCTCAAGAGGAGCCCCATGTAGAGAGCATTGCAATAATCCAGGCGAGAGGTAACGAGAGCATGAGTGACTGTGCATAAGGCATCCCGATCGAGGAAGGGGCGCAACTGGCGAACCAGGCGAACCTGGTGAAAGGCTCTCCTGGAGACGGCCGTCAAATGATCTTCAAACGACAGCCGTGCATCCAGGAGAACACCCAAGTTGCACACCCTTTCCCTTGGGGCCAATAACTCGCCCCCGACAGTCAGCTGCGGCTGCAGCTGACTGTATCGGGGTGCCGGCATCCACAGCCACTCCATCTTGGAGGGATTGAGCTTGAGCCTGTTCCTCCCCATCCAGACCCGTACGGCTTCCAAACACTGGGACAGCACTTCGACAGCTTCGTTGGGGTGGCCCAGGGTGGAAAAGTACAGCTGAGTATCATCAGCGTACAGGTGATAACTCACCCCAAAGCCACTGATGACCTCGCCCAACGGCTTCATATAGATGTTGAACAGGAGAGGCGAGAGAATCGACCCCTGCGGCACCCCGCAAGTAAGATGCCTCACGGTCGACCTCTGCCCCCCTGTCAACACCGTCTGTGACTGGTCAGAGAGATAGGAGGAGAACCACCGATAAACGGTGCCTCCCACTCCCAATCCCCCCAACTGGCGCAGCAGGATACCATGGTTGATGGTATCAAAAGCCGCTGAGAGATCTAACAGGATCAGAGCAGAGGAATAACCCCTGTCTCTGGCCCTCCAGAGATCATCCACCAACGCGACCAAAGCTGTCTCCGTGCTATATCCGGGTCGGAAGCCGGACTGGAACGGGTCTAGATAGACAGCTTAATCCAAGTATTGGGGTAGCTGCCGTGCCACAGCACTCTCTACAACCTTCGCGATAAAGTGAAGGTTGGAGACCGGACGGTAATTACCTATATAGCTGGGTCCAGGGAAGGCTTCTTGAGGAGGGGTCTCACCACCGCCTCCTTCAAGGCGGCAGGGAAAACCCCCTCCAACAAAGAAGCATTGATAATCCCCTGGAGCCAGCCTCGTGTCACTTCCTGTGAGGCCAGCACCAACCAAGAAGGGTTGGTGGTCCAGTAAACATGTAGTGGCGTGCAGCCTCCCCAACAACCTGTCCACGTCCTCGGGAGCCACAGGGTCAAACTCATCCCAAACATATGGATTATACAATTTTTTTTGTTGCTTTGGTCGCGTAGTCATACAGTCATAAGTGGAAAGAGATTGGCGATGGGAACTATGAAACGATTAATAGTAGTGCAGATTCAGTAAATACTGGATAATTATTAAATATTTCTTGTAGAATATTAAAAGTAATATTCTAAAACATTGTGTTACATAACTATCAAACAACTAATACTAAAACATTATCCATTATTAAATCAAAGTCAACGATTCATTATATTGCTTCATATATATCAGCCCTTTCAGGTAGTCTAGACAAGAAATTAGAACTACTTTTGTCCTTGTTCTTGTTCATTGCAGTGTGAGGCTACCAGTGAGTTCAAGTTTCTTCATCTAATGGCTCATTCGTGTTCTTGCAATCTGGTGGATTGGTGCACTACAAAGATAATTGGAGGTGGAAGAAACTTCTAATGCAATTTACCGGATTCCCTGCATGGACTGCCCTTGTAACTATATAGGACAGATAGGGAGGAAGCTAACCACCAGATTTCAAGAACACAAATGAGCCGCTAACAAGGATTGTTGGATTCATTAGTAGCCTCACACTGCAATGAAGAAGGACACACATTCAATTTTGCAGCTACTACAATTGTTGCTGAGCAGGGACAAAAATAGCCAGAGAAATGATTGAAGCCTGGGAATTAGCACCTTATCAGTCAACAGGACTGCTGATCAGGTGTTTAGGAGCTGAGGACTTGGCAGCACAAAGGAACAACAATCAACAACTTAATAGCCAGCCATCAACACCCTAATTATCAACTAAAAGCTACCCACAACCAGATTTTAAACAAGTTTAGAACAGGCCAGTGCACATCATTTTTTATGTTCATGCTCTGCAGAGCTTAGGAGTGACTATTTTACTGTGGAGTTCTTAGTGCTCTCTCTGCACTAGCATTGATGGCGATACCTAGTTGGGTAATCAAGTGTCTGCAAACAGTCAAGCTCAGAGAACACCAAGGACTCTACACTTCAAACCAGAGCTGTACACTTTTTCTTTTATTGGCCATTTTAGTTTTGGTGGAAAGTTGCTTCACCCTGCCTCCCAGCTTTGTGTTCAAATTAGCCCCCTCTCCCACCCTCTGGAAGTTCAACCACTAACGTTTCTTGATAATTTTATATAGGTAGTCCCGGGGGTGAAATATCCTTACCTTCCTTACCAGTTCGGAAGTGCACGTGCCACGCGCGCACACCCTCTGCGCATGCGCAGAGGGTACAAAACACATTACTTCCTGGTTAAAACCAGGAAGGAACAACAGCTGGGTGGGTGGGCGGAGCCCCGCACTGTGATTGCTACCGGTTCTCCGAACTACCAGCCAAGATCGCTACCGGATCCCACAATCAGGTCCAAATTGGGAGCATTTCACCCCGGGTAGTCCTCATTTAGTGATCACAATTGGGACTAGCAACTCAATGGTCATGCAAAGCAGTCACTGAGACTGCAACTGTGCGTATCTTTTTTTACTTTAGTTTTCTTTTGCTTTATGGATCTTCAAAAGTGGTAAATGCAAGGATTGGTTGCCAAATTCCTTTTTCATCACAGTCATAACTATGAATGGCTGCTCTATGAGGCAGTTACTACGTGAGGACTACCTGTGCCTCCTCGTAAATAGGAATGGTTTTTTTTTTTGGGGGGGGGGGAAATCAGGGCCAGACAAATGCACACAGCATGAATTAAAGGTGGAGAAACTGTTGGGGCACTTTGTGCTTTTACATTAGAAACTGGGAATAAGAACTGACTGGTAGTTGAACACTAATAGCTAATTGGGAAAGGTATATTATAATCCTAATTAGGTATTTCTTTGATAAAATATTCAAAGCCAAAAAGAAAATCTCTAGCTATGGTAAGATAGCTATGATAAAGCTGCTTGTCTGATTAATTTCTTACATATTGTGGATTGGAGTACTCAGTTAAAGGATATCTGGGAAAACAGATCTTTTTTTTTCCTATTGATTGTTTTAATTTTAACTGAAATGCATGTAAAAAGAGTAGAAATAAAATTTACTGCTGCTTTTTTTTTTCTGGAAGAGGAATGCCTAACTTGACATTCAAAATTCAGTCCGGCCCAGCAGACATTCATTCATTCATTCAGTATAGTTTTTTGTTGAAATTGGCCAATGTTCTTCCAACGGGATTATAACAGTCCTACTCAGGGTATATGGTTGGCCTGAGAAAATGGAACAAATTGCAGTTCTCTGTTACTTTGACCAAAATTTCAAATTGGGCAGCTACCTACTTCATATGCAGTATTAAAGCCAGAATAGGAATGTGCAAAGTGTTTTGTGCCATTCCCAAGTTGAAATGTCCCATTTTGAATTCAAAACAGTTGTTCTGAGTGCAGAGCAGCTGTTTTACATCTACAGTTGATGTTTTTTGCCAGTTCAGCAGCATTTGCAGCCTGACGTCATGTTTCTAACTCAAGACTGAAATGACCAAAACAACCTGTTTGATATGTGAAACAAGCAGGGTATTTTTTTCCATATTCAAACATTTTGCACATTAGTATAGAAAATCATTTGTAAGATTTTAAGTTTGGACTTGGAATAAAAACTAGAGGTAAACCCAAAGTTGAATGGTGAGAAGGTGTTCAACTTCTTTGTAACTACCACAGTGCTACAATTGCATAGTTTATCTTATGTATGGCATATTTCACATTGGTGCCATTCAGGTTAAATGACTTTCAGAATTTCTGGTCGATACAGAAAGCATTTTGACATCAGTTCCTACCAATATATTGTAGGAAGTTAGCACCCACCCCTCTCCTAAAAGAATGAAATATTTTAGGTAATATTAAAAAGGCAGAATATATTTCCCTGGATGAGAAATGGAGAAACATGTTTTAAGGACAAAGCAGCTCCCTGCAGCTTCTTGCCTCTCCCCACCTTTGTCAATGGGCCAGAGGCAGAAACTCTTCTCCCCACCTTTGTCAATGGACCATCATCTGCAACACAACAGGACCCATCTAGCAACAGAAACTCACTACATGGCATCTGGGAAGATTACATCAGCCAGCAAGGCTAGCTAAGACCCCCTACCCCCTGGGAGTCTGACAACCAATCAGGATACTCTTCCCGTGCCCCAGGAAGTTCAAAGCTCAGAGAGAGCATAAAGCCAGGGCGCCCTCAGTATCTCACCCCTTTTCTGTTCAGGAACTCAAACCATGTGATCCTGTCCTCCATTAAACCATCTTTCCAAGCAGTCTCCATGTTTCCAGTGTCTTTTTCCCCACTTGGAACTGAACCCAGATGGACATTTCTTCCAACAATATAACTGATCATGAATGAAAATAGGGCTGGGTCTCATCCATATATTAAGCAAATACATACAGAAGGCTTTCCATATAGAATAACTACAATATTAAGTTATAAGAGTCAGCCCCCATTTTGAGCAGTGCTGGTAGATAGTTTTAATATGCAAGAGAGGACACGTATTAAAAATCTCAAATTTCCCATTTTTGTTTGAAATCATGCAAATTGTGCGACAAATGAAGCACAGATACAATTAAGCAAAGCACTAAAATTTCCATTCATATTTTACATAAGGATACATTTTAAAATTAATATTAATTTTCAATCAACTTGCCATTTCATTTATAGTACATACAGACAATTCAGCAACACTAATGAAAGCATCTTTGGTTAGGCATATCTTCAGATCAATTTGATATGCTTCAAATACTTCCAAATAAATCAAGACAGAGACTAGTCTTTCTACAGCAGTTTTCCGGGCCTTGTGATGCAATGAGGATTGTGCTTACTCCATTAATGTGATATAGGAGAGTCTTGTAACTACATTTGCCATAGAGTGTATTTGGCGGTCCTCCTCCAATGGCAGAGGAAAGTGATTGCTCCAAGTAGGAAGGGATTCAGTCTTCCAAGCTTCCTACTGGCTACTGCAGAAAAGTCACTGATGGAATTATTTATACTCTAATACCATCAAACAGAGAAAAGTCAAACATGCCAAGACTGGCTGTGGATTTAGAGGATCCAAACCCCTTCTGTTCTGACCTGTCATTGGAAAATAAGAGCCAGAGAAATGTATTTCACTTCAATTAAGAGAAAAGATGTTTATAGGGTTGTAAAAAGTCAAATGAAAGACGGGATAATGTCACTTCAGTCCTCCTACCATATACATAGGTAAATACACTGTGGGGAAAAAGTAATTTTGTTACTTTGATTGCTTCCTCTCTCCTGGAATTGTTCCTTAATGGAGATAATCCTTTATCTTTAGTGAATTTAACTCTACAGCTATTAATGTACATTTAAAAGTGAGAACATAGTCATTTATTTCTTATATTTATTGTTTAATCTTCCTATTAGTTCTCAATATCTATATTACTTTGTTTGGCTTTACTGTACTATTAATATTCCATATGATAAGCGGATAGTTAATTTTGCCTGCTCTATATCTGGTCTATAAGTAAGTGCATCAGCTGCTGCTTATATATTTGTCAGCTTCACGTATAATATATATTTTTTCTGATTTTAAAATATGATTTAAATTATCTCTGCACACTACCTTTAAAATGCTTAACATGAGCATATTTTTAGTTAGCAATATCACCACAAAAGCTTTTTGTTTCGCCTTTGTTAAGAACTTTGTCTACATAGTTATGTACAGATAAACCATTCTGGCTAATGTACAAATAATAGTAGATAGAGGAACATTAAGCAACGAAGTATGCCTTCTTTAAAGGCTTGATTTCACAAATTTTTCCAGACATGCAGAATAATACACATTTTTTGGAATGATATATACCAGACCCAGTCCATGTTCAACAATTTCTTCAAGATTTATATATTTTCAGTTTCAAAATATATGTAAATGAAGTTTTAGCAGCTAATATCTTATATACTGATTTGCAGTTTGAACGGACTTGTGTTCACCAACACTGACTACAGCAATTTTCATAAGTCTACAGTCCCACTTCAATTGCATACTTTGATTTTGGGTAAATAGCTTCCCACTGGGGATGTAAGCAGCCAATTACATAATTTAGGCAGAAAAAGAAAAGCATCTGAGAATCATGACTGGTTGTGGATTTTAGCTTATGCCTAATAAAGCAAAGTGGAGCTTCACTTTACAAAAGATAAGAGACACAGTGGGACCTTTAGTATGATGAATCTACTAAAAACTTAGCCACCAAATATAAGTTTTCACCAACCTATTCTAGATTTTAAAAATTATATAAAAGAGTAATTAATGGTGTCTTGAGTGCATAAGGTGCCATGTTCTAATTTCATATTTCACTTTCCTCCTCTCCATATGGCTCATAAATTTAGTTTTTATGAAAGTTTATATTCATTAGAGGATTTCCTGGAAACAAAATAAATTGTCTCATGTATCATTCAACAGATTAAAGCAGATTGCATGGTTTGAATGCATTTGGAATGTTGAGAATCCCATCAGATTGGAATTATATGTTGGGTTCTTCCTTGTATTTTGATTAAACATTAATTGGGTGATACTGAAGCTTCCTATGAGTCAAGAGTGCCCAAACAAAGAGCTAATTTTGTCCTATCCCTAGGATAAAAAGAATAAGTAAGAAAAGCATCCTAAAGCCATGCCAATCAGCAAAAGTGAATGCATTTGTTTGGCTTTCATTTCAGTCCACTTTTACTTTGAAGATTTTTGCCATATGTTACTGAGAATAGTTACAGCCCTTCATTCTAAAGCTTCGTCTGAATACAGTTTAGTGATAATGGATTAAAACAAAGAAACAAACATTGATTTCTAAATTGTATTTCTTCGGATTACTCCCTTGGAAGAGTATTTGGGAGACTTCTTCAATTTCCCACTGGAGTGGAAAGATCTACCTTGAATATTCTTTGCCAACCTCTGTAAAAATGTTAAAAATTTGCTTGTAAACACCTGAAGTCCAATGTTGGGGAAATGGAAGCAGAGAATATAGGTAGTTTTTTGGGGGCACCTGATATGCCCTAAACCCATGATGGTGAACCTATGGCATGCATGCCCGGAGTGGCACAGAGAAACATGTCGCCTGGCATGTGCGGCAGTGCCTGTTCCTTTTCCGGGTTTCTGGCGGGCATGCACACATGACGATCAGCTGGCCTTTTTGCATGCGGCAATGCCAGAAACTAGAAGAGCTGGTCTTCCGTTTTCCTGCATGAGCATGCGCACCAGTGCCGAAAAGGTTCGCCATTACTGCCCTAAACCTAATCTTAATCTACACCAATTTTGCAGATGGTGCAGAACCACTTCCTCCTGTTGGTTTAAAAGAGAATAGGCACAAAAGAAAACAGGAAAAGAAAAATAAAAAGTCTGGGGGAAAGAACCAAATGACATGCTGTTCTCTCTTCCATCTTGCTGCATTTGTATTTGCAGAGCTGCCAGAGAGTCCATTGTCAGAGCAGTCTGAGGGCTCTTCCCATGAGGCTTTGGTTCTAAACACGTGAACATATATATATATATACAGTCTTGGATTGTAGAACTCCAGGTATCTCCTTATACTAATAAATAAGAAATAGAAGTTTTTATATAGGTGGCTATGGGCCAGTTCAGTTATGCACTCTTTTATATGTCTTGACATTCCTTTTCACAAGACAATTTGAATACTGTGACTATTTAGATTTGCTGTTGAAATTTTCAGGGATGCCTCATGTGTTCACTTCAGGATCAGAATAGAGGTATGTGGGGTCAAGCCTGGGCAAGTGCAAAGAATTCAAGTTGATTCAGGTCTTGGGAATGTATGTGTCTGTGCGTGTCTGTGTGTGTGTGTGTGTTTGTGCAAAGCCTGTAGAAAAACATATGCAAAGAAAGGAGAGATGTGTTATTGAAAGCAAAGAATGCTATCACTTTCAATATGGATGAAGCAATGAATCACTAAACTGCCATTGGGTGAACCCGACTTACTACAGTGCAAAGTATTTTCCCCAAGACCCTTTTTGATTGCGTGTAATTTTTTTTAAAGCAGCTTGTGCAGGGAGGAATAATTCTAGGGAAAAAAGCAGGCCAACTTAAAGCTCTTGCCTGGTAATGTTAAGCTTTTGTACGTAACAAAGGCGATGCAGAAGATTCCCCACTGCATGCTAGATACAGATTGTACTGAGTTTTGTACAAAACTAGCAGAAGGTTTGGAAGCATGCAGGCTTCCAAGCACATGGATTTGCTGGCTAATAACAAATGGTATTTCCAGCCAGTTCTGGATGCATTGTTGGGTCACAGAGACAACATACTGCGTAGATTGACTGGGTTGTTTTGCTTCAATCCAACTTTTGCTTAGAGCAGAAATCTGGTCGTCCTCATGCTCTGAAATCATAGACGTAACATCATGTATAAAATATAGCAATATAAAAATATAATACTTCATTCAATACTACAGCTTCTTTCCCAATGCATTGTCAAATTAATGAGGGAGTTTAGTGTTCCCTTTGTCAACATTGCTGAAGGAACAGTTGGTCTGAATGGCAATGTACATTGATAGTCCCAACAGTCTCACTTGAAGAGGTACTCCATTATATTTTCCTCTTTTCCCTTTTTCCTGCAAGTAAATATATGTGACTACAAGTTGAAATAAACCAAAATAACTTAAATAGAAGAATCAATCCTCTCTTGGCGTCGCTGCATGATTTCCTCAAGTTCTGATTTCTCTCTATTTTTCTGTTAAGAAAAAAAAGATAATGAATTTTATTTATTTTTTTAAAAAAACATTACCTATATAAGGCAAATCACTTTAGTAATTTAGCATTTTCAAGAGTGAATTCACTACTATGGTTTCTTCTTCTCTCCAATTTCTCAGAAGCAATTTGAGATGATCTGCAATTGTCTTCTCTTCCAGCAATCTCACAATTTTAAACAAAGAGTTATTGTCACTCTCTGACTTGCCAGAGATTCAAAGTTATGTCCTGAGCTGCTGCAGTTCCTGCAGAAACAAAAATCTCCTTATTCCTTTTCCTGCAAAAAATGAAATAAACATTGCAGCCAACCACTGCAAAACCTTGATTCAAGGTGAATGTTTGTCCAGAAGTATATACACATATAATATTCTGGTGGATCCTACGAAGGCAAGCTAAAAAAGGTGCAAGCTATATTATTACTTTAAAGTTAGATCTTCAATTTTACTACAGAAAAATTCTTTTTTTTAATTGATTTTACAATACATGACAAAAACATATGATCTATAAGAAGTGCACGTATAGAAAGTTAACAATTGAGATTTAAAATGGACATAAAATGCAAATATCCTTGGAGAGAAAATAAATTATCAGGCTCACTAGACCAAGGGTCTCCAACCTTGGCAACTTTAAGACTTGTGGACTTCAACTCCTAGAATTCCTCAGCCAGCTTTGCTGCACTAGAGAATTAAATAGCTAGCAGAAATAACTATTGCAACAAATTTAGCAGCCCATCTGGAGAAATTTTGTAATCTATCAGCTAAGATGAAGAAAATAATTTCCCCCTTTGATTAGTCATTGTTATAGTTAAGAGAGGTGCTTTTAATTCAGTACTATGTCATATAGAAGAGAATTGCAAGGGGATGTAAAAAATTGTTTCTTTTAATGAACTTGGACAAAGTTGTTTTTGCAGAGAAATATTATGTATAGTCTTTTTCCTTACAGGAAAGTGACAATTTTGGGTAAGGGATCTTTTGGGGCCAGGCAATCTTTTTAGTGTTAGGAGGACAGAAACTGATAAAAGCCTGCATTATACATTGTTGGATGATTGGTTTAATCCTGTAAATTAAAATGACAAAATGTTCAGGCTGTTTCATTTTCAACCAAAATCCAGCGAAACAGAGTCAACAAAAAGCCGATAGACTGCAATTCCTGCCTTTCATGTAAACATGCAGTTATCCTGAAAAATCAGAGAGACTGGGGTACTGTCAAAGACGTGTAAATTGGTCTAATACTTCAACCAATAATTTCATTTGGTCTCCAAAGAAATTAGCTCAAATTCTAGTCTCAACAGGGAGTAAGATAAAACAATGAATTACTTGAAGCAAAGCCCTTAGAAATTTGAACTGGATTATCTTCATAGAACTGGTACAAAATATATATGCATCATATAGTAGGTGATTAATTACCTTTGTCCTGATACTTTTAATGGCACTAAGCATGCTTATTATCTTTATAATCAGCAAAATGGAGGATGGTATTTGAAAACTTTTGGGGCTGGGGTCAGGTTAGCCCTTATTTGTTCCAGATTATCAAGGCTTGGAAGGAGACACTTAGATATCCAAATACTCTCATCTGATTAATGTTAAACCCATTAATTTTCCAGGAATAGTGGTGTGTAACGATTAATTTGGAGAAAATGACTGTGGTTTTAAGCACAGTGCATCTGACATGGAAATAACTGACTTTGCTATTGGACATTGTTAAGATCATAGGATCACAAAGGTCTAGAGCTGCTTTCAAAGTGGCACAGACAAAAGGCCTAAAGTTTAAAAAAAAGGGGGGGGGGACCGGAATAAAACATAGGGATTATTGTTAAATTACTTTTATTAACCCTATAAAAATGCATTTTATTTGGAAGATACTTCAGTTCCTAAATGTTACAAGTTAAATTCTGCTATAGCTGAAAGTAGATGAACCATAAAGTACTTCAATGGTTCTCAACCTTTTTTTTTCACCACAAACCCCCTTTAAATACTTTTTACGGCCATGGACCCCCAAGATTTAACTCAAGATTTAAATTGTAGCATTTCTTCAAGCCTTCTCAGATCTCCTGTGGCAACATTGTGGACCCACAAGTTGAGAACCACTGAACTACCTTATTAGCATAGCAATAAAGTCTGCTAGTTTATCTGCAATGCTTTAAAGCATCAACATCTTCCCACGATTTTGAGATTGCCCTCAAAGTATTAACAGTCTTAAAAGATTGTGGACTGTGCTAATAATGTCACTATCCATCCTTTAAATTATGGATGTGATCATCAAAGTGTTGCTATTTTAGGAACCTTACCTCTAGAATAGACCTTTGCACTGTGATTTTGCTAAATACCCGGGCACCTTCTTCTCCGCATACTTTTTTCAATTCTTCTTTGTTCAAGGAGAAAAGCTGTGCTCCTGTCAATATGCCAAGATGGCCCACGGTTCTAAAAAACATGTTAAGGAAAAAAGCACTATTGAAAGATGTACAAGGCCTCAGACATTCAACATTTTTCATAGGCCAAATAGTTTGCCCTAAATTTACCGAAGATTATAATTAATTCTGTATGCTTGACTTCTGCTCCAAAGGTTTCTAAAAGGATGTCATGATCTCTTCTCTGAGACATATCTGCACTCAGTCTTCATGAAGTATAAAAAATTTGAAAAGTGGACCAGTTTCTTAAAAATGAACTGAACTGAACTAACCTAAAACTAAACTACGGTAATACATTTTTTAAACCTCTTTCAGACCGAGCTGTTTTTGCCTCTTCCTCCTGTGCCATTCTAAGCAAATATAAAAGATTCTTTACTGACATATATAAGTAGTGGGCAAACTACTCAAAGGCTTAGTCATTACTGTCATAGTTATGTAAACTTTAATCTAGGAGCAGTTATGGGGATAACAGAACAGCCATCCTGATACACAAAGGCAGTGCCTCTCCTTTTTAGCTAGAATAGAACTAAACATAATAAAACTATCCCTTAGTGATCTGCAGATAGTTTTTACATTATGATTTGCCGGAAATCGTGCACTAATCAGTAAAACATCCAAATGTAAGTAGAGATTATTTTGGCTGTTCTAAATCGAAAGTATATTTATATAATACCCTTTACAGAAGAAAGTTCCCTTGAAACTGAAGATGGTAACGCATGTGTCCAGCAGCAGTAACACAAGTTTATTTTTAGAAAAAACTTGATTTACATCTGCAGATGTCTCTCTACAATTTTTATTTTATTTTATTTTTATTTATTTTATTTTGTCACAACATCATACAAAAAGATTATATAGTATATAAACATATATCGCCAATCTCTTTCCACTTATGACTGTATGACTATAACTTGTTGCTGGCAATCCTTATGATTTATATTGATATATTGATCATCAATTGTGTTGTAAATGTTGTACCTTGATGAACGTATCTTTTCTTTTATGTACACTGAGAGCATATGCACCAAGACAAATTCCTTGTGTGTCCAATCACACTTGGCCAATAAAAAATTCTATTCTATTCTATTCTATTCTATTCTAAACATATATAGGAAGAAGAAAAGAAAAACAATAGGACAGGAACGGTAGGCACGTTTGTGCGCTTATGCACGCCCCTTATGGTCCTCTTAGGAATGGGGTGAGGTCAATAGTAGAAAGTTTTTGGTTAAAGCTTTTAGGATTGTGAGAAGAGACCACAGAGTCAGATAAAGTATTCCAAGCACTGATGATTCTGTTGCAGAAGTCATATTTTCTGCAATCTAGATTAAAGCGGTTAACATTAAGTTTAAATCTATTGGTTGCTCTTGTATAGTTGCAATTAAAGCTGAAGTAGTCTTTGACAGGAAGGACATTACAATAGATGATTCTGTGAGTTAAACTTAGGTCTTGTCGAAGGCGACGGAGTTCCAAGTTTTCTAAGCCTAGGATTTCAAGTCTGGTGGGATAAGGTATTTTGTTGTTTTCAGAGGAATGGAGAACTCTTCTTGTAAAATATTTCTGGACACGTTCAATTGTATTGATGTCAGAGATGTGGTGAGGGTTCCAAACAGGTGAGCTGTATTCTAGAATTGGTCTAGCAAATGTTTTATATGCTCTGGTTAGTAGTGTGGTGTTTTTGGAAAAGAAGCTACGCAAAATTAGGTTTACAACTCTTAGAGCTTTTTTTGCTATGTAGTTGCAGTGGGCTTTGGCACTTAGGTCATTTGATATGAAAACTCCAAGGTCTTTTACAGGGTGGGGGTCATCAGTAAGGTAATGACCATCAAGCTTGTACTTAGTGTTTGGGTTCTTTTTTCCTATATGTAAGACTGAGCATTTGCTGGTTGAAATTTGGAGCTGCCAATTATTCCTTAACATCTTTCTGAGGAGGGTAATCTGATTAATGTATATGTGCTAGTCCCTTTGAGGGTAAGCAATATTATGCAGGGCACAGAAAAGGAGCAAGAACTAGCAAGAACCTCAGAAAAAGTCATGAGATAAAAAAAAGAAAAGGAAATACAACTACAATTACACTAACACAACTAAATACAACTAATACAACTAAAATTACACTAACACCCTTCACCATACCTCTCTTTATCATCCAGTCTTTACAAACCTACTACTGGCTTACAAACCTACTACAGGCTTCCTTCATTGCTTTTCGTTTTTTAAACATTTCTCACCTCTTTCAGGATCACATCAACTTTCTCAGCCTTCCTCTTCCTCTCAATCCAAATACTCTTCCTTCATATACTGTATTGGCACTGTAATTTGAACCTAGATTATACTATCTAGATCAAATCACCATGTATTTACTTCATGCCAGTCATTAATTTTGTATTCCATCCACATTCATTAAACTCCATATAATCTTCAGCCCATCACTTGTTTTAACACACACATTCTATCACACCACATTCAACTTATTTTTATATTTCTTGTGACATATCCAAACTTCACTGTCATATAAAAAAGCAGAAACACACACTTACGCACAACTATTGTCACTTCTTTTCACAAACATTCTTTTTAATAGGACACATACTATCCATCCATTTCCTCATCTTTGAGAAACATTCAACTATGGCAGCTGCCCAATACAACAATTTCGTCTTCAATATGGTAATTTTCAGATCTATATCACTGTTGCATCAAAACACATGTTAAAATATCTGTGGGTAGCTCTGTGCTGAATTATGTGTAACTTTTGCCTAGCGTGTACAAATGAAATGTGCTTCCTTTGAATTATTTATTTATTTATTTATTTATTTATTATTTAAATTTCTATACCGCCCTTCTCCCGAAGGACTCAGGGCGGTTCACAGCCAAATAAAATACACAATAATGTTACAATATAAACACAATTAAAAAACTTATTCAATTGGGCCGAAATTAAAAGTTTAGAATAAATAATAAAAACCCAATTAAAACCCATAAATTTAAAAAACTAACCCAGTCCTGCGCAGATGAATTAGAAACAAAGATGGCCAAGCTGCTCCCTGAGAAGAACAGATCCAAAATCCAGTTCTACAGTATCATTATTAGCACCAACTAAAAGGTCAGATAAGCATGTGTGCAAACTTTTCTATTTTCTGGACATAACAGGCTAACAGGTTAAAAGGGGATAAAGTAGGGAAAGGCTTAATTTCTGTACTGTTTCCATCCAAGTACATTCCTATGTCACCTGAAGGCAAGATCTTACTGACAGCTGAGATTTATTGGGGACTCAATCAGAGTTTCATCATCCCAGGATGATCGTAAGTGTAATCTTGTACCTTGTGTACCTTGTGACAAACCATCATGATTTGGCGGATTTTTTTTTTCTTTTTTCCTTCCCCACCTCTTGATTTTAAAGAATCTGAGGGGATGCTGGCTTATTGCTATGGCATTTTACTGACCCGGTTAAAAATGTAGATGATATTTAAATGTTGATCTTTTAAATTCAAAAATTAATAAAGATTTGATGGATGTATAATATGGAATGCAAATATTTTTTTTGTGCATTTTCTCCTGTTTTCTATTTTGCAAGAAATCTAATTGTTAAGAAACCTTTTTTTTAAAATCCTGCTATCCCAATTACTTCACATTGTCTGAAACAAAAATGAATCTGTTGCCCTATAGATGCATTAGACTTACTTCCATTATCCTTAGCAGTTGTAGGGAAGGGAAGGGAGAATTGCAAGAAATAAAAAAAGAAAAGATCTGGGGAAGCACAGAAACAGGAGAACAGCCACTTACCCTTTGCTGAATGAATTTGCTTCCAGCCAAACTCTGACTTCCTCAGCATTGGATTCAAAGGTTAAGGGCACATGAACCTGCTGGGTCTTCTCTACTCTAAAATTTCTTTGAGGTTGCTGGATTTTGATATTTGTGATCTTTTTCAGCAATTCATCATTGACCTCGTCCATGTGATGGATCAATTCTAAAAAAAGAAATCGAGGAAAAATTATGGAAGTTCAGAAGAGACATCAGGCCTATCAATCTTTTAAAGCATTTTTTGTTGCAGAAAGTCTCTTCATCAATTATTTGATTATATTTAAGCTACATATAAAAATACGTTTAAAGATGTCAGTTTCCAGCTACAGGTAGTCTTCGATGTACAACCATTCATTTAGTAACTATTAATAGTTACAATAGCACTGAAAAAAGTGACTTATGTTTTTCACTCTTATGAGCTCCAGTGGCGCAATGGTTAGAATGCAGTACTGCAGGCTACTTCTGCTGCCTGCTGGCTGCCTGCAATTTGGCAGTTCGAATCTCACCAGGCTCAAGGTTGACTCAGCCTTTCATCCTTCTGATGTCAGTAAAATGTTAATATGCTGACTTTCTAAACCACTTACAGAGGGCAGTAAAGCACTATGAAGCGATATATAAATCTAAGTTTATTGCTTTTCCTATTATGACCATTGTAACATCGCTAGGGTCATTTGATCAAAATTTGGCCTCTGGGCAACTTGCATGTATTTATGTTGGTTTCACTGTCCTGGGGGCACATGATCACCTTTTGTGACTTTCTAATCAGCAAAGTCAATGGGGAGCCAGATTCATATAACAACCATGTTACTGACTTAACAACTGTAGTGATACAGTGAACTGTGGCAAGAAAGGTCATAAAATGGGAAAAACTCTCTTAACAACTGTCTCCCTTAGCAACAATGAATTTTGGGCTCAGTTGTGGTCGTAAGTTGAGGGCACGGCCCAAACTTTTCTTCCAAAGAGAAGTGTGCTCTTAAGTCTCTTCCATGCAAGTTGCATTTCCTTGGAAGCCTTTAAAATTAATTCTCAACCACTGAATCTTATTGAATTGTATTCCATGTGCGTTAAAATTACATACCTGCTCTTGAAAACATTAAATTATGGGAGAGAAACAAATGAACTGCCCTTCCTACCTTGGGGACAAGCAGCTATTGTCGACTTCGAAATGGTTCAGGCCTGCTACAGCCATCTTTCCGTTTCTCAGATTGCAGGGGGGAGTCTGGAATGTCAGACCAGACAACAACAGACCATTGTATGGGAACCAAGGTCATCTCAACAGATGCTGGCCAGAGACTGAGGGGAGTTGCCAAGGAGATGCCAATCAGTAGAACAACTTGCCTCCCAAAGTTGTGAATGCTCCAGCACCGGAAGTTTTTAAGAAGAGATTGGAAAACAATTTGTCTGAAATGGTATAGGGTTTCCTGCTTAAGCAGGGTGTTGAACTTGAAGACCTCCAAGTCAACTCACTGATTTGAGTTGAAAGATCAGAATTTCAGAATGCAAATTTCTTTTAAAATATTAAATATATTGGTTCAGATTGCATGAGTACTTACGTCCTTTGGCTTCTGAAGAACTGTGGGCTGCCATTTCACTTCCCCATTTGTCGCCAGCATAGCTAGGAGGTAACTTATGGGAAGGACTGGAAGATCCAGATGCTCGTGGACTCAAGTCTCGGTATTTTTGATTACTCTACAAAATATCCAATGATTGTTTTCACGTTATTCAATCATATTTCTATTAGCCTTCATTCCTTATTGCTTGATAAGAAAGTATAACCATTTAACTGATGTAAATCCTTGGTTTATTGTTCTGTCCAGTTATAAAATTCCTACCATTGATCTGACATTATTAAGAGATAATTTCAACCTTCAGCTGCTTAGGACATCTGCTTTTACTGGCATTTGGCTGAGATACTGACATGCTGAAACATTATGATGGGCATTTATATATATCTATATCTATATAGATAGATATCTCTATGGATAACATAACAGAGACTTTGATTCTCTATGGAAGTGTATTATTATAGCCCTCCCCAGAAATGAGTACTTCTTTCAGTATTTGTGAGATGGATGGCTATATAAATATGATTCATTTATTTAATGAATTAATAGTCTGCATCATTATTGCACAAAACTCATGATTTTTGTGCCCAGGTTGCACCCTAATTCTTTAGGAAAAATTTTATCCTTTAAAACTACTTTTGTAAAGAATACGGAAGTGATTGTTCATATGCTCACCAGGAATTGAATCTGGTACATAGCTACCTAATGAAATATAATGTCAGGCAATTGGAAGATCGCATTTAAATCTTCACTCAGACGTGAAGGTTAGAAGGTCAGTTTAGGGTCAATGAGTATTTTTGTCTACCCTACCTCACAGAATTGCTCTGAGGAAAAAGGAGGGAAGACAATATATATCAATATATATATATCTATGCCATTTCCACTGTTATTTTAATAAAGAATTATTAAAGAAAGCTCTTTAATATTGCCCTATACATTGTAAGCCGCCTTGAGTCTTCGGAGAAGGGCGGGGTATAAATGTAAACAAACAAACAAACAAAAAAAAAAATTTAAAGCAGAGTGTGTGTGTGTGTGTGTGACTAAAATATGATTTCCTTATAGTTAAGAAAAAATAGTAACCAGAATCATTTAGGAAAGCATATCTATCAAAGTAACCTATGCGATTTTGTGTTTAATTTAAAGAATTATGATATCTAATTTAAGAAGTAAACCAGACCTGCTCCATTGCTGCAAAATCCTCTGAAGTTACCAGATCTAAAATATTATATGGAACATAACCAGCCTGTCCACTTCGATTTTTCAGCTTCCACCATTGTTTGTTATCTTCCAACACCTGTGAATAAAAAAACAATTTATCTGTTACAAAAGATTACATTCTATGGTTTGTTTAAACATCTTCCTCTGGAATCTTTACTTTACAACTACCGTATATACTCGAGTATAAGCCGAGTTTTTCAGCACGTTTTTTGTGCTGAAAAGCGCCCCCTCGGCTTATACTCGAGTCTACCCTTGCAGCTGGGCCAGCAGGACGAGCCCAAATGCTGCCGGCATGCTTTGCCAGCTCGGCCGGCTCGTTTTGGGGCGGCGGCTGGCCTCCGGCGTTTTCTTCCGCCGCTTTTTGATGGCGGCGGCGGCGGTGGTCGGAGGGGGGCGGAGGGGGCGTTCGACATTTTCGCCCCCCTCTCACTCGTCCTCCTCTCGCCCTCGGAGGGGGCGGAGGGGGCGTTTGTCACCCTCGCCCTCCTCTCCGAAAAGCCGAAATTGAGTGGGGAGCGGCAGTGGGGTGGGTGGGTGGGTGGGGAGGCCGCCGTGAAGTGCCGGCAGGGCGAGCCCAAATGCTGTCGGCATGCTTTGCCAGCTCGGCCGGCTCGTTTTGGGCGGCGGCTGGCCTCCGGCGTTTCTTCCGCCGCTTTTGATGGCGGCGGCGGCGGCGGTGGTCGGCGGAGGGGCGGAGGGGCGTTCGACATTTCGCCCCTCTCACTCGTCCTCCTCTCGCCTCGGAGGCGGAGGGGCGTTGTCACCCCGCCTCCTCTTACTCGTCCTCCTCTCGCCCTCGGAATGTGAAAGAAACGTGGAAAACTCCAACTACAGTATAAAAAAAAAACATTTGCACTCAGTACTTTTTATTTTATTTTATTTTTTGCCAAGTTTTCCCCAGGGTTTTTTTTTCCCCCTATGGAAATTGGGGAGGTGGGGAGAAAGAGGTGAAAAAGAAAAAGCCTCTTGGAAAGCGGAGAAATACGGCAAGAACAAACGATTTCTCCCCCCGCCCCTCCCGGCGCCGTCCTTCTCTCCCGCCAGTCACACGGTTCAGTTTTTTTTCAGGCTAACTATACTTTGCGTTTCACTCCCCCGAGTGAGGAAGAAGAAGGGAGGCAAAAGAAACCGACCCTCGCGCAGATCAGCAAATTAGCTTTCCTTCTCCAAACCAATTGGAGGCGGGGGGCGACGCTGCCGAGAAGCCGCTGCTTACAGAGAGCGAAAAAGCCAGGGAGACCTTGGCATAGGTGGGCGGCTGGTGTAAGGAAGGAAAAGAAAAGAAAAGGGGGAGTGAAAATAAGAGCAGTCCGAGCTCTGAACTGGGGAACGAGAAGGAAAGAAAGAGGGAGAGAGAGAGTAAGGACTGCCACTGGGGTCAGGGAGCAGAGCACCAGGAAACAGGGCGGCCAACGCGCGCATACTACACACACACAAACACAGAGCCAGCTCCTCCCTGCCGCTGTTGAATCTTACTTCACCGCACTGAGTCCTTCGGGAGAAGGGCGGTATAATAATAATAATAATAATAATAATAATAATAATAATAATAATAATAATAATAATAATAATAATAATAATAATAATGATGATGATAATGATAATAATGATAATGATAATAATGATAATAATAATAATAATGATGATGATGATAATGATAATAATGATAATGATAATAATAATAATAATAATAATAATAATGATGATGATGATAATGATAATAATGATAATAATAATAATAATAATAATGATGATAATGATAATGATAATGATAATAATAATAATAATAATAATAATAATGATGATGATGATAATGATAATGATAATGATAATAATGATAATAATAATAATAATAATAATAATAATAATAATAATAATAATAATAATAATAATAATAATAATATTCAGCCGTGCTTCGCTTTGATGGCAGCCTGACGTAAAATGGGGGGCAGGGGGATACATACACGGTTAGGGAAAAATAACAAAACAACGTTTTGGGCTCAATTGCAGTCTTAAATTGAGGACTACTTGCAATTTGAACCTTATTGGACACTTCATTCCTGGAGGGTTTTTAAAGAACAGACTGGACAATCCTTTGTCTGAAACAGTATAGGATCTCTTGCTTGAGGAGTGGGGACTGGACTAGAAGATCACTGTTAGTTTGGGATATGTTCAGAGCCCACACATCTGATGACATAAAAAAATTGGCAAAGTCATCTCAAGTCACTTTGGCCGTTATTCCAGGTGGGCTTACATCTGTATTGCAGCCCCTAGATGTCAGTTTAAATAAACCTTTCAAGGACCGTGTGCGAAGGATGTGGCATGAATGGATGACATCTGGTCAAGCTCGTCTGACAAAAGTTGGAAATCTGAGAAAGCCAGACATAGAACTAATAGCACAGTGGGTTCGTGATGCATGGGAAGATATTCCAGAGGACATGGTGCAACGTGCCTTCAAGAAATGTGGCATTAGTAATGCTATGGATGGCAGTGAAGACAGCGCATTGTATGAGAGTGACAGCAGTGATGATGACGACTGTGAACTCAGTGATGACGACAACGTATATGCGGATAACATCACAGAAGCTGAAGTAGCTGAAGCTCTGTTTGGACAAACAGATGATGAGGAGGAGAACTCCAGTTTTGAGGGATTTTAGCTCTCGTTAGCTTGGTTGCTGTTACTTTTAAAGATACTGTATTTTTGATACCATATTCTTTTTGGGGACCCCCTTTTGCACTTTTATTGTTTTTCGTTCAAATAAATATTCATGTTATTTTACTTGGCTCTATCTTTATTTTTTACATTGACCAGTAGCTGCCTCATTTCCCACCCTAGGCTTATACTCGAGTCAATAGTTTTTCCCAGTTTTTTGTGGTAAAATTAGGTACCTCGGCTTATATTCGGGTCGGCTTATACTCGAGTATATACGGTAGTCCTTGATTTAACAACCATTCATTAGTGATTGTCTGAAGTTACAATGGCACTGAAAAAGTGTCCTAGGACTATGTCCTTACACTTACAACCATTGTAGGATCCGCACAGTCACAAACTTTGCAGTCAGCATGCATTTATGATGTTTGCAGCATCATGTGATCATCATTTGTGACCTTCCCAGCTGGCTTCTGACAAACAGAATCAATGGGAAAGGCTGGATTTTCTTAACAACCATATGATTCACTTAATTACAGTTATGCACTTAACAACCATAGCAAAACAAACCCCATAAAATCAGGCACAATTCACTTAGCACCTGTCTTACTTAGCAGTGGAAATTCTGCGTGTAATTCGAAGACAACCTGTATATTCCTTGCACAATTAAACTGATAAGTCACTCTTTACGTTCTTGAGTACATAGTTATTTCTATTCTGTAAATACCCTGGAATGTTTTTTTCTCCGAGAATATAATTATCACTTTCAAATAATTTACAGAAAAACCTTATCAGTAAATAAGTGAATTTCCATCCTATCTGCCCATTCAGCTTTAAGAATGACTAGTGAGCTCAAAAGCTTAATAGTGGAATGGGCCAACTCACCGCGGCCAACTCACTGCAGGACAACTTGATGCAGGACAATTTAACAATTCTATTTAATTATTTTAAATAAATAAAAAATATTTTAATTTTTGCCATTCACATTTCATTCTGTCCCTCCTTTTGCATCCTTTCTTTAATGATTCTATTCCACTATTTCTTTGATATTAGTGTAACACTTGTTCCACAGCTAGTTGGCCATAACAAGTTGGCCACGGCAAGTTGGCCATGGGGAATTGTCATAGACCCTCCCATAGGCGCTTTCCCCATGGGAGAAGGTTAGTGCTGCAGAGTATTAAAGTGCAGGTTTCCTTCTCTTTCCTACCTGTCCTGAAAAAAAATCTCATATGGAATACTGTGTGTGGAGAATTGAAGGATCCATTCAAAGCTCCTGTAATCATGCCCACCTCCCACTTCTCTTTTCCAGTTATTTGCAAGGATCTTGGATTAATTCTTTTACCTCCAGAATTTCATCTTTCAGCACTGACAGTTCAGTTGCATTTCGAGCAGTGAAATCATAAAGAATTTTGGCATATCTCTTTGATGGAGCCATACCCTGTGCCTCAAAATTCCTGCAAGAAAGATAATGTATGGGGAGAGCCAGGTTAGTCTATTATGGCAAAAAAATGTTGGTAGCATGTTTGTCAATTAACAAAGCTCTAGTCAGAATTTAATTCAAGTTTTAACAAAATTGGCTAGTTGAAGACGATGCTAAGGCCTTCTGATTTTTCCTCCCCCAAGAAAGATCTAATGGTATTATCACAGGCCTCCATTACTAGTCTGAATAACTCATAGCCTAATTCAGTGATGACTAACCTTTTTGCCATCACGTGCCAAAAGCTGGGGGAGAGAGTGGGGCATTCTATGTGCCCCACCCCCTGCGCATGTGCGCACTCCCCCCGCATGTGCGCGATCCCCCCCGCTTTTGGCACACAATGGCACGGTGGGCCTGGTAGGCCCATTTTTTGCCCTCCCCAGGCTCCAGAGCCTTTCTAGGAGCTTGAGGAGGGAGAAAACGGCCTTCCCCACCCCCCTGGAGGCCCTCCAGAGGCCGGAAATGGCCCACTTGCCAACTTCTGGTGGGACCGGAAGTCAGCAAACAGGCTGTCCCTGGGGGTGGGGAAGGACGTTTTCACCCTCCCCAAACTCCTAGAAAGGCTCTGGAGCCTGGGGAGAGCAAAAAACAGGCCTTCCTCTCACACAAATATACCCGGCCCTCCAGAGGCAGGAAACAGTCTGTTTCCCTACTTCCGGTGGGCCCAGAAGGCCCGAAAAGGAGCTCACGTGCCCACCGATATGGCTCCACGTGCCACCTGTGGCATGTGTGCCATAGGTTTGCCATCACAGGCCTAATTTAAAACACCATATTGAAGTTAAATGATACACCAGTACATTTTTCCAGCTTTCTTTAGCTCATGTGTTACAGTTCCTGAAAAAAATTAAACTACACATTATATTAACAAAATAAAGTAATAATAAAGTCTGCCTGTAAAAGTATTTAAAACAGTAACTCTACACAACATAGTTTTAGTTCGTATTACAAAATATTTTTCTTAAGGTAAGCAAGCCAGACCTCCAACATCATAACTGCAACCCCAATTCTCCCAAGAGTTGGAATGAAATTTGGCAGCATACAAATGTGTGAAATAACAGAATTAACAATTAGAAGACAGCAGCTGGATTCCCTGTTTTCCTGTTTGTATTACATTGGAATAGATAAAAGAGAAAATATCAGCTGTCATGGACTGATGTTTGAAACCAAGGCAGGGAACATCATTTTACCAGGAGAAAGGTAATCTTTTCCAGAGGTGGCTCCCAACAAGAGAAACATAGAGATGCCCAAACAGGAAAAGGAGAATGATATTTAAGCTGGTGTAAACAGAATGAGTCACTGGAAAGAACGGTGAAGACTAGGAGAATGCTTTCATTGGATAAGTGACATTGAAATCTGTTCAAAAATACACTGAATTACTCTGAATCACTCATGAACCCTAATGTGAAGGACGCTGGTCATTATATATTCATTTATGCTAACAAGATTATTCTTAATATTTTTCTTTATCCATAGAAATGTCATTTTAGATATAGTGCTAATTATGGATATTTAAGCCTATTTAAGATTTTTAAGATCACACATATAATGATATCCTTCCTTCCTTCCTTCCTTCCTTCCTTCCTTCCTTCCTTCCTTCCTTCCTTCCTTCCTTCCTTCCTTCCTTCCCTCCCTCCCTCCCTCCCTTCCTTCCTTCCTTCCTTCCTTCCTTCCTTCCTTCCTTCCTTCCTTCCTTCCTTCCTTCCTTCCTCATTCTCTCTCTCTTTCTTTCTATTTTTGTTATTTTCTCTGGTTTCTTTGCTAGTTTCTAAAACTCTGTAATCCTTTTTGTCTTGTTTCATGTCTTCGGTTAAAAAGATAAAGGAAAAAAAAAACACTTGAGGGCGATTATTTCATCCTTCCACAGTTACATAGTTAAGCCCGACAATATGTCCACTAAGGCTAATACTAAATCAAGTTGTGTGTACAGTAGTTTTTGCCTTGGCGTCATCCAATTGCAAGACTGCAGCTCCCAGCTTGGCCTCTCAATCTAAATTTATGTTATTGCTGAAAAGACAGATCCCCAGAATTATATGACATCAGCTACTCACATTTTTGCATCCCACAAATGAAACAATGAAAGGAAAATACCTATTTACGTGTTGAGTAACATGCTGAGCAAAGGCATCCACTCCTTGCTTTTGGTCTGAAGTCTGGACTGGCTTCAAGTGGCGATTGGGACACCCATTGGATGATGACAGCTTCCAAGGAGAGGAGGAAGAGACCAGAATATTATTAATTTTGTGCACATTCCAAAGAAAGTTCCGCATTTTTATCAATCAAAATCATAATTTGAAAGGTGTCCCAAAGGTGCTTTTTCAGGAGGCAACTGGATTTTCTTGTTTTTTCTTTGAAGATGTTTCGCTTCTCATCCAAGAAGCTTCTTTAGCTCTGACTGGATAGTGGGGAATGGAAGGATTTATATTATCCTGTCAGAGCTGAAGAAGCTTATTGGATGAGAAGCGAAATGTCTTCAAAGAAAAAACAAGAAAGTCCAGTTGCCTCCTGAAAAAGCACCTTTGGGACAACCTGGATGACTGAGAATCTCTACAGAGGAGGTACTTTCACTAATATCCATTTCCAGGAGATCATACAGTATATAAGAGTATTTGTAAGAGGGCAAACCAGCCTGGCTACCAAACTATCATTCCTATTGTATGAAGAATTGCATGAAATGGTATGAAATCCAGTTATAAGTTTACAACTAGCAGGACCCTCTGAAGTTTCTAACCATGGATTAAGGCTTCATTATTGATTAAAAAGGGGAGAGGAAGAGGTAGGTTCTAAGAGCTACCTATGGACAGACACAAAATGAGGGAGGAAGAGAGTAGTTCTAGGGCAACTAAAATCTCATTCCCTCTCCCATTCCACACATTTTTAAAAAATCAGTATCCCCACCTCTCCCCTATCCACAGATCTGTGTGTCAAAAATTCCCAAGCAGATTGATTTACATCCTGGTGAGTTCACGGGATGGGGGGGATACGGGACTGAAAGAGTTCTTGTTAATTTCATCCCTGTATCTTGCTTGGGCTGTTATGCTCTTGGAACTGTTGCATAGGTCTGCAGAATCAAAACAATGCAAATCAACACTTCCTTTTAAAGTGGTAACTTGCATTTGGTCATATACAGAAATATCTAAGTGGTTATTATAAAGAGGGTTAGTTATCTTTCCCTTTTATGGGTGGGAGAATAGAATGCTATATTAGCTGAAGCCCAGCCATTGGGAAGTGAAATGAGGCAAGATTTCCACCAGCAAGAAAACAGAGACTCATAAAGTTTTGAGAATTTCACTGCTGGAAACAAAAAGAGGTTTTTTTCCCCTGGTATGTTTGGTGAGTCACAAAAAAATCAGCTGGTTGCTATACACAACAATGATATGAGAACACAAAGATGCAGATTGATTCTGGAACAGTGCAAATAAATCACATGGGTTAGACTAGGGGGTGCTTAGCTAGACTGCTGCAAGTTAGCTAGATTGCTGCAAAATGTTCAACGTGCCTTGAATGATCAATTCACCTCCCTAATTTTTTTTTAAAAAAATAATATGAAGCCTTCATAGATTTGTTTATCTACTTTAATAACAGCAGTGTATTTGGCTCACAATTTGAATAAAAAGCTAAATAGAAGGGAGGGAGGGAGGGAGGAAAGAAGAAAGGAAAGGAAAGGAAAGGAAAGGAAAGGAAAGGAAAGGAAAGGAAAGGAAAGGAAAGGAAAGGGGCAAGGGGATTCACAAAGTACCTCTTCTTGCAAATGGCCAATATCTATTTCCCATGGAGCCCCACGAAAGATTTCCAGGGGTGGCTCCCATCCGTTGTGAAACTTTGGAACATATCTTGGGATGTTGGCATCTCTTGGCCATTCGGCTCTTAGAATATTAAAAATATTAAATATTTTTACATATTACATATTAAAAATAAGTTTATTTTCTAAGGAGCAAGAACATACGCAGCCCTTTCCCATTTCAGATTTCTAGTTCTCAAAACTGAGCATCTTTTTGGAACACAAGCATTCTGATTGCTTAGCTCACATACAAATGCTATTAATGACCTTACAAAGCTAGAGACAAAAAACCATTGCTCATAACGTGGATAGCAATCCCACTTCCTGGTAGTGGTCCACAAATGCTTTTGGGGTCTCTATGGTTTTAAATAAATGAGGAGAGGCACTAGCGAGGAAGAAATGTTAATGTTGTTGTGACCCAGACCCAAGTAGGTAGCAACAAACTCAGTCCGTGATAAAATAAACTTTATTCGAACAGCTGGGAATTACTTCATTCCCAGCGTGGTTCAACTCAAAGGAAAACAAAGGCCTCCCAAACACAAATTCTTCAGTTATCACAAACCTGAGTCCAATTAGGCAAACTGCCAAAGGCCCTTCCTGATAAATGTCCAGAATTCACCAAAACACGAAGCAGAGGACGTAGCTACAATGTTGTTTTCCGGCAAGCTGAAACACTGGTGCTGGTCTGTTATTAAGCCTTATGAGAGGGGCCAATCACCTCTTGGCCGTACTCCCGAGTTGTCCTCTCTGCTTGAGCTGCTCTTGCCTTTTGGCAGCTCTCCTCATGCGTGCATTAGGAACAGGGTCCTCCAGTTCCTCTGCCTAACTACTATCAGTCTCTGGAGGCTCTGGAGTCCGCACCTCACTTCCCGATGGCCCTGGCCTCACCTCAGCCTCATCGCTGTCCGACTCCGTTGCCAGCACTGTAGGCTGCTGACGGACCACAACAGATGTGTGCTTCATTGCTAAAGGCCTCACTTTTTAAATCAGGGAAATTCTTGCCTTCAGTCTACATTATTTCTGTTCAGATAGCATTTTAGGGAAGTTTGCCTTTCACCAACTTCAGCCAAGGAAGACATGAAACTTCCTGTGAGCACCATGGTGATCTGATATCCTGCTAGTAACATGACCATATTTTCATGGAGAATCATGGCTGGATGCAGGTGCCAAAATTTTTTGAGGAAGGAGAGATTGCTGAGATTATCCACAAGACTCTGGATAACCACTCCTTGTGAGTATACCAGGGAAAGTATTGTTCTGCAGTCAGCTGAATACCTATGAATCAGGGTTCCATCAAACTTACCCTCATAACGGAACTTTCTATGGATACACACACACACACACACACACACACACACACACACACTGAACTGGAGTGCTGGATGATTCCCCTTCTCCTTAGAGGAAGATAATATAAATTTGATTTTAGTTTTGTTGTATGCAACCCAAAGTTGCCTGTGAGATTGTTTGCTATAGAAATTAGATAAATAAAAATAAATGTATAAACAATTTTCAATTATGCCCAAAAAGATATTTAGAATATGGATTTTGGAAAGTTAACAATGGATTAAGGCTCCACAGAATATTTTGAATATTGGAATATTTCTCTGTAAAACTTTGATAAAATAGGTAAACTTGATAAGATGGACACAGCATGTTGTAATGATGCTAAAGAACAAGAATAAGTTGCAACAGATAATTTTGAAATTATTTTAAGGGGGGACTTACATTAGTTGTGATTAAAAAAACAAGGATATAGAAAAAGATATAGACATACAAATGGAACTGATAAGTAAATGGACAAATATTCCCTAAAGGAGATATACAACTTTTGAACCAGGAAGTGGAGTTCGATAATTTTTTATTGCTACATATACAAAAGAATTCTATTAAGGTCTTGGAAGATTCTATTGGAGGGGACAAACAAAAGGATGAATGTTATTTATTGGATAGACAAAAGAAATCTGCTAAAAGTTCTGAAAGAATTGCGGCTCCAACATGAATAAAAAACTAGTTCTTTGAAGGGACTAAAAATGAGATACTTAAAAACTCAGGGAAGGTTTACAAAATTAGCTTATTCAATCAGAGCTAAAAGAGAAAAAAATAGTTGTATCTGGTTTCCGTTATTGGACTTGCTAACAAAGAACAATTGACAAAGCACTTGGATTTTGGTTTTTACTTACGAGATGTGCAATGGAGTAAAGAGAAATTATGTATTTAGAGATGGGAGATAAACTATTAAAATTGTCTTTAGTTGCTGGGATGAAGGGTGAAGTTAATTTTTTTTTTTGTTTACATTTATACCCCGCCCTTCTCCGGAGACTCAGGGCGGCTTACAGTGTATAAGGCAATAGTCTCATTCTATTTGTATATTTTTACAAAGTCAACTTATTGCCCCCCCAACAATCTGGGTCCTCATTTTACCTACCTTATAAAGGATGGAAGGCTGAGTCAACCTTGGGCCGGGCTTGAACCTGCAGTAATTGCAGGCTTTGTGTTCTTAATAACAGGCTTTACCAGCCTGAGCTATCCGGCCCTGTAATCTTTGTTTACTTTCTTTCACACTTTTCTTTTTGTATTTTACTGTTCGTATTTTTAATGGTTTGTATGTGGTGTTGCTTTTATTGTTTTCTATCATAAAATTAGTCTGGAAGAATCCTTCTTTGGGTTCCTCCTCCACTCTGCTTTATTTACATACCTTGACCTTGTCCAAGTCTCTCCTAAGGATTCCCACAATGCCATTTCCTTTGGTGTTAGATGCCCTTTCAGAAAATCTGTAGTATCCTTTGAAAGAAGTGGACTGATGACAGACCTTGCAAATTCAGGACCTCCACTGCTATTAACAATCTGGATTACAAACAAGAAATCACAAATGAGAATTTCCAATAATCTTTTATGGTTAAAGTGTTTGGAAGTATCAATCTTTAAGCCTTTTCAGGTAGTTCTTGACTTATGACAATTGAGCCCAAAATTTCCATTGGTACGTGAGACAATTGTTAAGTGAATTTTGCCCCATTTGATGACCGCAGATGTTAAGTGAATCACTGCAGTTGTTAAGTTACTAACATGGTTTTAAATGAATCTGGCTTCCCCATTGACTTTGCTTGTCGAAAGATTGCAAAAGGGAATCACGTAATTCTGGGAAATTGCAACTGTCATAAATAAATGCCAGTGGCCAAGCATTCAAAATTTGATCACATTACCATAATGCTGCAGTAATCATAAGAGTGAAAAACAGTCATAAGACAGTTTTTTCAATAGCACTGTAACTTTGAACGGTCACAAAATAAATGGTTGTAAGTCGAGGACTACCTGTATTTAAACTGCTAGATTAGGAAATATCTGGAAATCAAAGTTTAGCCATGGACTTTTACTTCCAGGTTGGTACCATGCCAAGATCTTGTTTTAAATAGTACTTGGGTGATAAATAGGAGTTAATGTACTGTTTATTGGATGCTCATGGCATGTTTACTTTTCTAAAGTCCATATTTGCAGTACAGACACGATTGAGTGCAAAATGCACTATGCTACTCAGGTGAATGGGTTCGTGCCATCTAGACCCTCCAGAGAATGTGCTATGTTAAGAATGTTGCCATTGACGGCAATGGCAGAGATTTAGTTGAGGGAGCTGCAGTTTTAAGCAAAGTTGCAAGTCAATATATAATACACATTTCAGGTGCACTTCCAATTTTATTCAGTTTTATCATTCAAAAGTATGGTCATTTAATTTGTCAAGAGCCCAAGATCAAAAAATTCAATTATGGAATGACTAATGTTAGGCTTATCAATGTTTGAAAACTTAACCACGAAGAACATTAAATGCTATTATTGTTGCAAAAGGGTTTAATGAAGTGGGTTCATGTGTGTCTGCAAAGGAAAACAGTGGGGAGCAAGTATCCAAAGATGTATTCTGCCATCAAAACTCAAACCCTGTTGCTTATATACTTGGAGAACAATTAAAGAAGGGATTGTATTGTCACATGGTTCTAGTGTGGAATCACATCTGTGAGAGATTATGGGAAGGCTGGAAAGGATGCATAAAGATCACACTTGGCATACTGCATTCAGTTTTGGTTACCACGATGTAAAAAAGATGTGGAGACGTGAGATAGAGTGTAGAGAAGAGCAACAAAGCGGATTAGGGGCCTGGAGGCTAAAACATATGAAGAACTGTTGCAGGAACTGGGTATATCTAGTTTAATGAAAAGAAGGTCTAGGGGAGACATGATAGCAGTGTTCCAATATCTCAGGGGTTGCCACAAAGAAGAGGGAGTTAAACTATTTTCCAAAGCATCTGGGGTAGGACAAGACGCAATGGGTGAAAACTGATCAAGGAGAGAAGCAACTTAGAACTAAGGAGAAATTTCCTGACAGTTAGAACAATTAATCAGTGGAACAACTTGCGTGCAGACGTTGTGAATGCTCCAATACTGGGAGTTTTTAAGAAGAGATTGTGTATAACCATTTGTCTGAAGTGGTGTAGGGTTTCCTGCCTAAGCAGGGGGTTGGACTAGAAGACCTCCAACTCTGTTATTCTATTCTATTCTATTCTATTCTATTCTATTCTATTCTATTCTATTCTATTCTAATTCTAATTCTAATTCTAATTCTAATTCTAATTCTATTAGATAAAGGGTGAGTCAGTTGATAGTTTATCCTATAAAATTCAGCTTGGAGAAAAATCCAAGCCATTCAAAGCCATTTTTCAGCCATTCAAAGGGACTCCACCTTAAAAGAACTCACTATAAAGGAGGCTGGGAAATTCCATGTACTGTATAGTTATCAATATTTTGTATTTACCCCAGACTACTTTCCTATTACAGGGCTTGACAACAACGTCTTGTTATTTTTTCCATCATTGCAGCAAGTAATGAATGGCTATGAATGGATTGTGATCTCCCAAAAGTTTTGCAACAATGCATGTTATGCTTTAAGATAGCAATAGCATTTAGACTTAGGACTTAGACTAATACACCACTTCACAGTACTTGCCAGCCCTTTCTCAGATATTATGGGGAAACTGAAGTTAGTCCTCTCAACTTGTCATGAGCCTTTCAGCCCCCTAGGTTACTACTTTGGAATACTGTAAATCAATCCCTAATCTGGAACAGATGAATTTTTAAACAGGCTAGAAAAATGTAGTATGTGTCAAAAACATGCCTATTGCTGGTTTAGTTACCCTTCTCAAACCTACTCCCAGAAATTACATGCAACGGTTAGAATTCAGGGAATTAGAAGTCGACATATCTGGATGTCATTAGATGAGGAATGCTGGAGTAAAATTAATTGAATAAGGGAGAAGGTAATTTATACCAGTTCCAGTGGTCCAAACAGGAAATGGACTAATTCTGAAGCACTTGGATTCTGAATATGTTTTTTCAGTTTGACCTGAGAAGAGAAGAAAAACAAGTTAAATCTAAATCTATTTTATATTCAACTATGTTATAAAACTGTTCAAACTGCAAACAGAAAAAAAAAACATTTAGCAACTCCAAGAAATGCCCAAGAAATCCACCATATTTCAACTCAGATGGTATAAACAATTTCTCTCTAAAGTAACATAAATCGTATATTCAGGTTCTTGTACAAAGTCAAATTAGGTGCTGTATTATGACTCTATGTTATTCCCATGATCAAGTGGGCAGTTGGCCTCTTGGCATTAGATCAACTATTGCAGGAATTACTAAGATTAACTTGATCCCACTTAATCTAGAAGAATTCTTTTGAGGTTTCTAAGGAACATACAGTTGTATTGTTACTCAAACACTGTTTAATTAGCAAGAGCTTGCTTAAATTGTATAATGGGTTTTCTTTACTGCAACTGCATTGATTGTAGTCCACTGGGCAGCCAAAGCTTGAATCTTCTGCAATATAGCACCTGAAAGAGCTAAACTGCAAAGGAAATTCTATGAGTTGCTTTACTCATTGGTACTGATATAGGAGATGGACAAATCTATTTGCTATACTGGAAAGAATGTGCTACCTTGTTGCTATTTTCATAAGATTCAATAGATAGATAGAAGCAGTCTGGCAACTGCTTGTGTAGCCTTGACACTTCTCCTATTCGGCAAGAACTAGTATAACATTGTAGTAAATCACAGTGTGTCACTTTCTGTGAGATGGGAAGCCATATACAAGTAGTTCTTGACTTACAACCATTTGTCGAATAACCATTAGATGTTACAAGAGCACTGAAAAAAGTGACTTAAAACCGTTTTTCACACTTACAACCATCGCAGCATCCACATAATCCTGTGATCAAAATTCAGATGCTTGGCAATTAGCAACAATATTTATGAAGACTGCAATGTCCCAGGATCATGTGATCACCCACTGATAAGTAAAGTCAAAGGGGAAGCCCGATTCACTTAACAACTCTGTTACTAACTTAACAACTGTAGTGATTCATTTAACAAGAAAGGGCAAGAAAGGTTGTGAAATAGGGCAAAACTCATTTAACAACTGTCTAGTTTAGCAACAGAAATGTTGAGCTCAGTTGTGGTTGTAAGTCGAGGACTAACTAAACATTTGATTAATAAATAAACAAATAACACAACATGGTAAAAATCAGATGTTGTATCCATTCATCCATTTGTCTACCTACCCGTCTACTTAGGATTACTTCCTCCAAGAATGCAAGACACTTTAACAAGGCACTCCTCCACTCACCTTCTTTTTTCACATAGCCTCCTTATCAGGCAGGGCTTGCTAAGAAAGAAGGAATTTCCAGGACTGAAATTTGAACTTGCCTTGCCAAGTTCCATAATAATGCCTGAATCACCGTATCCCACTACCTCTTATAGGACACACATGGTAAGGTTGTCTTAAGATTTGCACGGGTACTGAACTAGCATATTAACCATGTGATTTGCCAACAGTGCAACATTTCCCAAAAGGGTAATGATCTTGCGCACATATTATTCGGTTTTGTACAGTTTCTACCTCTCTAAGTACATTTTTAGTCAAATGCTGCAGAGGGGAAACTATTCTGTTTGTTTCTCTTTCAAGTACAAGAAGATCATACTGTCAGAAAATTCTTAGAAAGAACTGATGCATTTTTTCTTCTGAATGACAATCAAGTGTCTCTACTAAGCAGGATAGTTAAGTATTTTGTCCACCCTGCTTTGGTTTGATTTTAACAATGAACATGCAGAACGAACAGTTTTTGAACAAATAAATAGGATTCTCATTGCCAATAGTCAGTACTTGGCTGGGGATGATGTGAATTGTAATCCAACACATCTAAGAGCTCAGGGTTTGGCAAGGCTGGGCTAGGGACATACTGAGAATAACCAGTTTGAGGATAACCATTTCTGACTTGAACAAAACTAGATCTTGCTAACACCCCAGGTTCTTTTTAGAAAGGTTTTAGGGGGTCACATTTAAGAATTTGACTGGATGATTGGTGGGAACAACTTTCAAATTTTCTCTGCAAAATTGTTGCATTCAGAATTTTTGCTTCTCTCTTTTCATGGACAAATAGAAGCAGAAATGAAACTTCATTATATGACATGACATGACATGTTACATGTATACATGTTACAAGTGCAAAAGAGTATTTGTCCTATATGCTGATACTTTGTGAATGGATATTTTTGGGGGAATCTTACTTTAATATTGTCTTTGACTGTTTGTCACAGCTTCCAGCTCCCATTTTCCAGTAGTAAATGTACATATAGTGTCTCTCTGAGGGTAATTCTCAATGCATCTTATGAAATGGATCAGGTGACACAAAAACTACTGCTCGACTTTGTGACTTTTTAAAGTGTCAGCTGCAACCTTGTGCTTTTTTGGGGGGGCAACTTTGTAAAGTTGTTTACTACTTTCTATGAGATTCTCAACTCTTTGACTGTTTAAGCATCATATTTGGTTGATTTCCAATAACAGCATGAAGCAAGCAACTATGCCATTATCTATCTAGTTGAGACAACATTATACCCAACACCCTTTGCTTCTTACCAGGAGATTTAGTGCCAGCTTGATTTTCTGAAAGCAGTCCCGAAACTCGGTTTCATGGGGAGGTCTTGCGCGCAGAGTCAGAACTCCCTCTTTAGACCAAAAGGTAATAAATACATTTTTTTAAAAAAAATTGACACTCACGTGCGTAAAGAAACATTAATGTGACATGCTGACCATAATAATCTACATTCCTTGAGGGTACTTAGTGTTTGAAATATCAATCTTGCCCAACTGGATGCCCTTCAGTGCAATGGGATGTAACTTTCATCATTCCACAGCCAGCACAACTAGTGGGAGTGGCCAGTAGCTCTGCTCTCTGTTAATGGCTGGATCTGTAGTCCTATATATTTAGAGCCTCCATATGAGAAAAGGCTGAAACAATCTACAAAGAAACAGCCACCTAACCCTATCAAGTATAGTTAAAAGCTATCTCTATGAACACTGGTGGACAAAATACTGGTGTATTTTTCCTTCATGGTTTAGGCTCATCAGAAGCAGAGCTATGTGGGTTGGGAGTTGTTTGGTTCTCAAAGGCCTTATAGGCAAAATTAAATATTGACCCAGACTCTTGGAACACACTGAAAGATGGATTTTTCTCATTGGAGACATTGGAAGTTTTTAACTATGCCTTTTATTACATGTCTATGTGCTTTTGGTTATTGTTTCCTATTTAAAAGAGCATCACTGTTTACTCTACAGAAAAAAATGAATCATTGAACTTGGACCCAAATCACAATGGTGAAAAAAAAGGCCCCATCCTGACAGGGAATGGCCTGTGTTCCTACCCTCTGCCTCAAAGCCTAAGATGACAAGACCAAGAAAGAGCTAGAAATGAAAAGAGGACCCTTATTCATCTTGATCCAGTAGCTTTATTTTTGAACAGGAGGAGAGAAACGGAACAAGAAAAGAAGTGAGTGGGGTTCAGAACTGGCCTGGAAGTCAGTATTTGAACTGGATCCTTCAAACTTGATGGGATAGGGTGTACAGTGCATTCAGAAAGTATTCAGACCCCCTTCACTTTTGTCAATTTTGCTATGCTGCAGCCTGATTCTACAGTTGTTGAAATTCATTCTTTTTTTCATTAATTTCCACTCAGTACCCCATGATGACAAAGTGAAAACACAATTTTAGAAATGTCTATCAATTTATTAAAAAGTGAAATATCACATTGGCATAAATATTCAGATCTTTCACTCCTTTGAACTGAATTGCACCTTTGGCAGCAATTACAGCCTCGACTTTTTTGGTGTATGACACAAGCTTTGCGCACCTGGATTGGGGGATTTTCTGCCATTCTTCCTTGCAAATCCTCTCAAGCTCAGTCAGGTTGGATGGCAACCATCGGTGGACAGCCATTTTCAGGTCCGTCCGTAGATACTCAATAGGGTTCAAGTCAGGGCTCTGACTGGGGCACTCTAGAACATTCACGGAGTTGTCCCTAAGACATTCCTGTGTTATCTAGGCTGTGTGCTTAGGATTGTTGTCATGTTGGAAAGTGAACCTTCGACCCAGTCTGAGTTCCTGAGCAGTGTAGAACAGGTTTTTATTGAGGATATCCCTGTACTTTGCTCCATTCAGCTTTCCCTCAACCCTGACCAATTTCCCAGTTCCTGCTGCTAAAAAACACCCCCACAGCATGAGGCTGCCACTACCATGTTTCACCGTTGGGTTGATATTGGGCAGGTGATGAGCAGTGTTTGGTTTCCTTCAGATACAATGTTTAGAATTGAAGCCAAACAATTCAATCTTCGTTTCATCAGACCAGAGAATCTTGTTCCTCACAGTGTGAGAGTCCTTCAGGTACTTTTTTGCAAACTCCAAGCAGGCTTTCATGTGTTTTGCATTGAGGAGAGATTTCTGTCTGGTCATTGTGCCATAAAGTCCAGATTGGTGGAGTGCTGCAGTGATGGTTGTCCTTCTGGAACTCTGTTCTATCTCCACGTAGGATCTTTGGAGGTCAGTCAGAATGACCATTAGGTTCTTGGTCACCTCTCTTACTAAGGCCCTTCTCCCCCAATTGCTCAATTTGACTGGGTGACCAGCTCTTGGAAGAGTCCTGGTTGTGCCAAATGTCTTCCATTTGAGAATTATGGAGGCCACTGAGCTCTTAGGAACCTTCAGTGCAGCAGAAAATTTATTGTAGCCTTCCCCAGATCTGTGCCTTGCAATAATCCTGTCTCTGAGCTCGCAAGCAGTTCCTTTGTCCTCATGGCTTTTCCTCTGCTACATTATGCCTTGTCAGCGGTGAGACCTTCTGTAGAGAGCTGTGTGCCTTTATAAATCATGTCCAATTAATTTAATTTACCACAGATGAACTCCAATCAAGGTATAGAAACATGGCAACAATCATCAAGAGAAAATGGGAGGCCACCAGAGCTAAACTTCATGTGTTGTTGCAAACGGTCTGAATAGTTATGCCAATGTGATATTTCAGTTTTTCTTTTTAATAAATTTACAGACATTTTTAAGCTTCTGTTTTCACTTTGTCATTATGACAAACTGAATGTAGATTAATGAGGAAAAAAATGAATTTCAATGACTGTAAAATCAGGCTGCAGCATAACAAAACTGACGAAAGAGAAGGGGGTCTGAATACTCTCTGAACGCACTATATATGAAAGTAGGCATCACTTAACGGAACTGGCTTAATAATTATCAACTACATCATGTGGTGCAGTGGGGTCATCATTAAAAAAAAAACAAATGTGGCTTTTGAAAAGAGTCCTTGAGACTGATATTTGTTGCTTCTTTCACTTTCATGATGTGCATGTAATGATATACAAGAGAAACACAAAATCTTATTTTTCATTCAGCTGAATTTTCAGAAAAAAACCATATTTGTGTTTATTTTGATAAAAAGTTGCAAGTGTCACCAAGGCAAAATAGAATTACTTGAGGGTTGGCTGGGTGCTTCTAACCCCTGGACTGTGTGCTAATTTGCTTATTTGTAAAATAATTTATTGTCCAGATCCACAAGAAAAATTTACGAAGAATAACAAAGCCACAAAGCCAATAAAATGACATCTACTCTATTATTGACAACTTTTATGGCTCTCTCTCTTAAGGAGGTGCATCTAGTGGGGTCAAGAAGAAGAGCCTTCTCAGTGGTGGCTCCCTCCTTGTGGAACATTATCCCTGCAGAGATAAAATTGGCCCCAATTTTGATATTTTTTTGCAAGGCCCTAATGATACGTTCTACCAACATGCTTGGGGACCCAGGAGTGATTTGGAGCCCTTCAAGCGGCTGGTCTGGTTTTTGTCACCAGAGGAATGAGTGTTTATTGGGTTTTTGTGCTGGGGTTTTTATCTTTGTAAGTCGCCTAGTCACCACAAGAGAGCTGGGCAGTCATATAATTTTTCAAACAAACAAAGGCAGCCCTTATACCATTGTCACCCGTAAGCAGAACAAAAACATGTTCAAGTCCTTCTGGAAATTGAGGACAAAACTGCACAGGGTGGGCTAAATCAAAATAGAAAGGCTGTCCCATAGACCAGGGGTCACCAACCTTTTGGACCTCAGGGACCACTAAATTCATAATTTTAAATCCTACGGACCAGTAATATGAATTCTTAAAAAAAAGATAAATAGTATTTAGTGCAAAATAAAAAATGCAAATAATTTTTCTACGGACCACCAAAATTTTCTCATGGACCACCGATGGTCCATGGACCATCAGTTGGTGACTGCTGCCATAGACTATTAACCCTTTATCTCATGTACATTTTTCCAAATCTGTGTCACCCCGTTTTGGACAGAAACTTAAGGATCTTTCTTTTTCCCTTTTGAAGGAGAAAATCCCCAGTAGTGGGTTGCCCCCAGTTTGGACCGATTCTTGTGAACCGGTAGTAAAACTGGGGGGAGGCTCCACCCACCAACCCCAACATCATCAGGAAGCTTCTGCGCATGCCACTGCGAACCGGTAGTAGAGGTAAGTAGAATCCCACCCCTGCTATACACCCTCTAAAGAGCCTTATATTCACTTGATCCTATAGCCAATAATTTAACTGTTGATACCTGCTGGCCCTTTCTTCTTGTTCTTCTTTCCCTTCTTCCTTTGGTTCAGTTGCCTGAATGCTTCTGCTGCTTTTTGAAGCTTGGCCACAAACAGCTCAATATCATCGAGGGTGCAATTCAGTATTTGCTGCAAACACACAAACGAGAGAACTTAAGACGAAACCAACAGTCAGAAGATCATCCATGCTCACACAAACTTACTCTGCATCTCCCTGATTAGGAATCAGAATATTCATTGCAGCTTTAATCATGAGCAATGTGATCGGCAGGTACATTTTGGTTTAAATGATCACCACTAGGAACTCGTGGGCCACCTCCAGACCAGGTGAAGAGAAATGTTTGGACAAGGGCATCTTTCCCTGATATGTTCTTATTTGCATCCCCCGCCCCAAAAAACCCATTTCTTTTGGTAACACATGGATAATCAACAAATAGATTTTACCATCAAGTGGTTACCTCATCTTCTCCCATATAACTTAAAAAAAATTACTATCACTAACCGTTTCTTTTTCAATCTTCTGTGCTAAAGCTGCACGAGACTCCTCATATTCCTGGGAGCTACTACTTCGTCGATCATGCTCTGGCAAAAACACAAAAAGCAAAGTACAGTTAGTCCTCAACTTACAACAGTTCCTTTAGTGACTGTTCAAACAATGGCACTGAAAAAAGTGAATTATGACCATTTTTCACACTTACAACCTTTGTAGCATCCCCATGATCATGTGATCAAAATCCAGATGCTTGGCAATTGGTTCAGATTTATGACCGTTGCTGTGTCCCAAGGTCATGTGATCCCCTTTTGCCACCTTCTGACAAGCAAAGTCAATGGGGAAGCCAGATTCACTTAACAACCAGGTTACTAACTTATCAGCTGCTGTAATTCACTTAACAACCGAGGCAAGAAAGGTTGTAAAATGGGGCAAAATTCACTTAACAAATGTCTCACTTAACAACAAAAATTTTGGGCTCAGTTGTGGTCATAAACTGAGGACCACCTGTATTGTCAATGGAAAGAGAACAAAACAGGAGTGGAACTAAATTATTTGTTTAAAAACATTCCCTGTTATCAAGCTACCCTATGAAGTTTTCTTTAACATGAATATTATGAATATACAGTAGATAGATGAATTCTGTCAAAGGAAACAGAAGGCGTAGTTTGGGAACTAAATGTATTCATTCAAAACTCAGAAGGTGGAAGCATCACACAGTTATTTATTTTATTGCTCTGCATGTAAAAATCATGCATCTAAGAAAATTTGGCAGAGCTTCATCAGTCTGGCTGATTCCAGACTCTGTTTTGCAGAAAGAACTGTGTGGGCCTCATTGCCAAGGATTTGTCAGATAAGAGCTACAATGAAATTGTTCTTGAGCACAACTCTCATAAACCTTTAAAATGTGTTTTTTTTTAGCCATCCCTGCAGCAAAACTGAATTTGACTTGTTTTCAGACAGACTTTTTGGAAAGAGAAGAATCAGAGTAACCAGATTTTAAAAGTAAATATTGTGTGGGACCAACTATCTCTAGCACAGTCCAGAATCCAGGTGTTCTCATCTAACAAGTTCATCTGACACACAGCAAGATCCATGAAATAATTACGAAGTATATCTCTAGAAACATTATGTTTTAAATCAACTTGCAACATACTAATATACATTGAGGTGGGAAGCTGGCTGATAGTCAAGTTCATAATTTTGGGATGCATCTTTTGATAAACATTTTTTTTTGTTTTTGTTTACATTTATACCCCGCCCTTCTCCGAAGACTCAGGGCGGCTTACAGTGTATAAGGCAATAGTCTCATTCTATTTGTATATTTTTACAAAGTCAACTTATTGCCCCCCCAACAATCTGGGTCCTCATTTTACCTACCTTATAAAGGATGGAAGGCTGAGTCAACCTTGGGCCGGGCTCGAACCTGCAGTAATTGCAGGCTTTGTGTTCTTAATAACAGGCTTTGTGTTCTTAATAACAGGCATTACCAGCCTGCGCTATTCACCGGCCCTGGTTAACATGGATGATTAATTGTAATGCAAATGCATAACTTGCTTTAAAAAGCATAAAAGGCCATCTCCCTTTATCACCGGACATTATTCCTCTTTTGCAAAATTAAATTTTAAAATAGGGTTCTAGTTCTTGGGATCAAACTATAGCTCTGTTATAGTCCAAACAAAACTGTTTTCTATCCAATAAAGTTTAAAGGATCTTAATCCTACAATTAAACAGTTTTCAGTGCCAAAGTGACACAATAGCTGGGAATGGTGGGTTATAGTTCCTTATGCTTGAGAGCATAAAGTCGGGAAAAGCTGCCTTATAAATTAAAAGTTCCCTTCAGAGAAAAACTCGGTGTCAAGATTGAACTGCTTTGCTTCTTTTAAACCTAATACTTTTCAACTTGCCAATGAACTCGGGGGAGGGAAGGGGGAAATAATAGAATGCTGAGAATGTGTGTGTGGATCATAAAAGCCTGGCAACCATCAAGATCACCACTGCAGGTGCTTGAGAAAGACATGGACTGTTCCCATAACAAAAGGATGCCTCATATTTGGACAGGGGTGGGGAGAAAGGGAAAATATTTTTTAACTAAGCAAATATTTGCACGGGAACACCAGAGTTGGTTTTGATTCTTTAGTACCAAAATGATGTATCCAATAAAGTTTTACTTTTGGGAATTCAAAGCTCCTGAGAGTGTTTCCTTATTTTGGGTTCACTAACAGTTGACACTCAAATTTTGTAAATTTTGTGTCTCTGAAGAAAATCAGCAGGTGAAGATCAGCATTCAATCACCAGATTGGCTAAAAGTTTATCTCTTAGTGTGCTATCCATCATGCAATTATAAAGTTGCATCAAGCTCCTATTAATTAAAAAAGGCAGTGGCTCTGTTCTGGTCCTTCTGGTTTCTTCAGTAGGAAATCTGCATATCCACCCCTTTTGCATAAATTGCTTTGAAGCAGCAGACAGGTTAACATCCCTTATTTCTTCTTGCAATGCTTGTGCTCTTGATGGAGCTACAACACCCTTTTTCCTTTGGGTTGCTGCTAATTCACATGGCAAAAATCTCTGCTATCCTTTGAAAAAAACCCAGCATATGCAGGGAGGGGTTCTTTTGCTGCAATCATCCACTGCCTCCTACTCACAGGGGCAAAAAGGTTCTTGTGCTGTTCCCCAGAAGGAGGCAATGGATTAGAGGAGAAAAAGAAATTAGGACTTTGTGATTGCTGGAAGAACTTATGACCAGAGAGGGGGAGTCCCTAGAGGAACACCAGGAAATGTTAGAAAACTAGTATCAGTTAATTAGTAGCTAGTACCAGCTGGAAGTGTGCACAAGGTTTGTGAGATGGAAAATAGACTATGTATCGAGTGGGTAGCTCTAGATTCAGCAATAGATTTCTGGTTGATTTGTAACAGTCTGGCAAGAATCTCTAATTCTTAATTTTTTAACAGCAACAGCACCAAAAACTCCTACCTCACCTCTGTACTGATCAGCAAGAATCAGATCAATTATGATGGCTTACCTATCTTTGAACATATACAGTTTTGCATGAGGTTCTAGTAAAGCCCCAGGATTCCACTAAAAACAAAAATGTCACAAAGTTGAAGGCTGCCTTCCACATCTATTGACGCAAAAACCACCTGCCATCACCTTCTTTGATTTGTTATTCTCTGGGACTACAGCTCGGAAGAGTTTCTGAAGAGGTTGAACGGAGGAAGCTCTAATACAGCGAAGACGCCTAGGCATAATTCAGGCTGTTCAAAGGCTGAGGAGAATGGGATTTAAGCATGCTGTGTTTTAATTATCACATGGAAATATTCATGAATGCCTTGTTTTCCTGGGCCTTTAAGACATGCACGTGAGTGACAAGAATGACATGGCCTTGATTTTCCATTGTCCATGTTAGTGTGGCAGTGAAGGCTCCTGCAGATGCTGGCAGAACTGGCCTTCAAGTGCAGGCGCTGACGTGTTCACAGATGTGGTGGAATGTAGTCTAGATTCCCAGGAGGGAGGGGCTGCATTCTAGAGGGGGAAAAGGCAGCCAAGCATGGAAAGTTTCCTTGGGAGAAAAGAAGGCTCCTCCCTAGCAATTCTCATAGTGATGCAAAAAAATCAATAAATTGCTTTATTTTGGCAAGTTTTCTGTCTATAGCTGAGGAACAATAAAGGAAACTACAGACTTCCGGTTTGGCACCGTAGGTGATGGCGGTGATCTTTACGATCACCAACCTCTGGATTTTGTGGAATCGCTAGGACAGCTTAAATCTGCTGTCCAGCGGTTCGAAAAACCCTCTCTTCGGGAGAAGAGGAGGGGGTGAGCTGAGGGCAGAGGTTGAATTTCCCTAAAGCCCCTGAGAAAAAAGGGGTTTGAAGGGTTAAGTTCCCTCCAGCAACCCGAAGAGCTCCAGATCCGAGGATTCTTCTGCTTGGGCGGAACCAATCACCACGACCAAACGCCGAGATTTATTTTGGACAATAAAGGATTATACCGGACAGAACGAAAGTGGGCGAACTTTATGCAAGTAGCCAAGCCGATTCCCCGATACTTTGTAACAAGTTTGAAAACAGCAAGAAAATGGAGGCGAATTGTTAACAAGTTAACGAGTGGAAAGCGAAAGTGATACTTTCAGCGCTTGCTCTTGGTAAATTGCATGTTATTTGCTACTTCAACTCTTTAACTCTTTGCTGCCTAGAATCTAGGAGAGATTTTCTTTAAGCTTTAAAGGACTGTGTTTCTCAGAGGTTAAGAAGATTTAAACTGAATATTAAGTTGGAAATAAATAAATAATTTTATAGAAGATGGCAGCCAAACAATTAAAGTCTACTGTAACAAAGGGCTCTGGAATCTCCTCAGCTGGTGCCTCTCCAGCTCATACAGTGGAGACTAGAACATTGAACTTAGAGGCGGTACAAGAGAATTTAAAAGACTTTATGCAAGAAAAATTTAAAGTAATAACTGAGGAGATGTTGGAAATGAAAGAGCAGATATCAGAAATTCAAGTGGGAAATAAAGAAGTTAAGGAAGGATTTGTAATTGCAGTACAAAGTTTGGCAAATAATGTGATTTTATTGGAAGAGGAGGTTGAAGAAATTAAGCAACATAATTCAAAATTAGATAATAAAATGGCTGAATTTCAAAGTAAAATGGAAAAAACAGATGATGAAATAGTTTTGATACAATACAGAAATATGGAATTTGCTCTAAGAATTCGTGGTCTGAAAGAGAATAAAGAAGAGGATTTAAGGAAATTTTTCTGAAGTATTTGCTGAGATATTAGCAGCTCGTCCAGCAGATGTGGCTTATCAAATTGATAAAATATATCGTGTGAATTCTTGGATAGCAAGGCAAAAAAAGTTGCCAAGGGATGTTGTTATTTATTTTACAAATAGAACAGTGAGAAATCAGATTTTGCAAGCCTCATATAAGGGGGAGAAGATTCAGATTGCTGGTCAGGATATTTTAATATTAAAGGAAATTCCACCAAAAATGTTAAGGGCTAGAAAGGAATTTGCCTTCCTGGTGAATGAACTTAAAAAACGTCAGATTGAATATAGATGGGATATTCCAACTGGTATAATAGTATATTATGCAGGGAAAGTACATCGTCTCAATACAGTTGGAAAAGCGAGAGAATTTTATGTTGAGGCATTAAAAGTTGGAAGTCTTTCTCCACTGGATGCTAGAAGAAAGGAGACTGAAGTGAAGGAAAGAGAAGTGAAGCAGGTTCAAGAACAGATTGCGATGGAAGAAGATTTATTACAAGTGTTGGAAATACCTATGACGGGTCCAGATTCAAAAGAACAAAGGCTGACAAGAGCTGCTGCTAAACGCAAGGAACAAGAGATGAAGGCACAACAACAACTGGCAACTACTACAACGGAAACAGTGGGAGGAGCAAGGCCTAAAGCAAAATGTGATTTGCGGCTAGTGTTCCAAAAGTTTTCTTTGGCCGATAATGGCAATTAAACTATTATCTTGGAATGTTAATGGTTTGAATTCACCGCAGAAGAGAAGGAAAGTATTTCACTATTTGAAACAATTTAAAAATGACATTACTTGTTTACAAGAAACACATATTAGATCTTTAGACCAGAAATATTTGATAAATTCAAAACTGGGAGTACATTTTGTTGCCTCCTCTTTGGAGAAAAAAAATGGTTTAGTTATATATATAAAGAAGGATATATCAGCAAAATTAATTGAGGTGGATAAGCAAGGAAGATACATTGCTATTGAACTCTTGTTGGAGGGAAAGAAGACATTATTAATAGGAGTCTATGCTCCGAATCAACAACAAGAAATTTTTTTCAAGTTTTTACATAAAAGAATAGTATTTTGGGATTATAAATCATATATATTAATGGGTGATTGGAATGGTGTGTTGGATACTCAAAAAGACAAAAAAAGCTTAAGGAAGATATCAAGCCGGGCGAAATTACCAAAGGCTTTTTTTGAAATGATGGAGGACTTGGAATTAAGAGATATTTGGAGAGAACATAATACAGAAGAGAGGGATTTTACCTTCTTTTCTGATAGGCACCAATCATTTTCGAGGATTGATTTTATTTTGATTACTAATGACTTGTATTCTAGAGTGAAGAAGACGAAGATTTGTTCAAGAACTTTATCTGATCATAGTCCAGTTTGGATTGAATTTGATCGGGAAAAGGAGGCTAGGAGATCATGGAGGTTGAATGAGAATTTGTTTAAATATGAACAAAATGTAAATGAATGTAAAAAACAAATGAAAGAATTTTTTATTATGAATATGAAAAAAGAGACATCTATAGAGATGATTTGGGACTCCAGTAAGGCTTATATGAGAGGAAATCTTATACAAATGAATATTAAATACAAAAATAAATTGCAGAAAAGAAAAAGGAACTGGAAGAGGAAATTAAAAGAAAGAACAATTATTGATAAAATAGCCCAGGAAATAGTAAAATAAAAGAATCAATAAATATATTGAGAGGTCAGTTTAATATGTTGATGGCAGATCAAGTAGCAATTAATTTACAATATGTAAAACATAATACGTTTAATAATGCCAATAAGCCAGGAAGATGGCTTGCCTATTTAATAAGGAAAAACAGAAAATCACGAACGATTGATAAAATAGAATATAGGGGTAAGGAAGTTTATCAAAAGAACTTGATTAAAAAGCATTTTAGAGTATTATAGTAAGTTATATTCTAGGGATATGGTTGATGATACAGAGATAGAAAGATATTTACAACAACAAAATATTTGTGAGCTTACAGAAAATCAAAGAGAAGAATTGAATCAATTAATTACTTCAGAGGAAATTTTCTTAGCAATTAAACAACTTAAAATCGGTAAAGCACCAGGAACAGATGGTTTAACAGCTGTTTATTATAAAAATTTACAAAATGAGATGGTTGAACCACTTAAAGAGTTATTTAATAAAATTCAAATGGGAGATGTTCCCCCTTCATGGAGGACAGCCTTTATTTCGTTAATACCGAAGGAAGATCGAGATGGTATTAAAGCAGAGAATTATAGGCCTATATCACTTTTAAATACTGATTACAAGATATTTACCAAGATATTGGCTAATAGATTAATGCCAGTGATGAATCAAATAATTCATAATGATCAGTCAGGATTTATTAAGGGTAGGCAGATGAGATATAATGTGAGGCAAATCGTAAATTTACTTGAATATTTGGAACGAAACAACCAAGTATCAGCGGCATTCCTTTTTTTGGATGCTGAAAAAGCTTTTGATAGATTGGATTGGCAGTTTTTGTTTAAAGTAATAGAAAAAATGCAATTTGGGGATTATTTTATTCGTGCAATTAAAGCAATATATCAGAAGCAAACAGCACAAATAATAGTAAATGGTGGGTTAACAGAAACTTTTAAAATTGAGAAAGGGACGAGACAGGGATGTCCCTTGTCCCCATTACTTTTATTTTAACTTTAGAAATTCTTCTGAATAACATACGTGGTTCCGATCGAATAAAGGGAATTAGAGTTAAACATCAAGATTATAGATTAAGAGCTTTTGCAGATGACCTGGTTGTTACTGTATCTCAACCAATATACTCAGTAACTGGTTTAAAAGATATAATTGGTCAGTATGGTAAAGTATCTGGATTTAAGGTGAATCAGCAAAAGACAAAGATGATAACTAAAAATATGAATATACAACAAAAGAAGAGTTAGAAAGAACTTCAGGTTTTGAAATCGTTAAAAGGTTAAATATTTAGGAATATATATTACAGCTTCAAATGTTAAATTATACAAAAATAATTATGAGGTATTGTGGCAGAAGGTATGGAAAGAAATGGAGAGTTGGAAGAAGTTACAACTATCTTTGCTGGGAAGAATAGCGGCTATAAAATGAATGTTTTGCCCAGGTTTTTGTTTTGTTTCAAATGATACGGTGTTTAAGAATGATATTAAATTACAGGAATGGCAAAAGGGATTAGTAAATTTGTATGGATGGGCAAAAACCAAGAATAAAATTAAAAGTAATGCAGGATATAAGGAAAGGGGGTCTTAAAATGCCTAATTTAAAATTGTATTATGAAGCAGTTGTTTTATCATTAATTACTGATTGGATTAATTTAACTGAGGAAAGAGTTCTGAATATAGAAGGTTATGGTTTGTTATATGGGTGGCATGCCTATTTATTATATGATAAGAAAGTTGATAAAATATTTAAAAATAATATAATTAGAAATGCATTATTGAGGGTTTGGAGGAAATATCAATACAAATTAGATGGAAAGATTCCAATATGGGCAAACCGAGACACATGATAGAAAATATAAATATATATCAAAAGATGGAGGTAGTTACTTATAAAGAACTTCTTTGTATGGAAAAGGGGGAGTTACAATTAAAATCTAGAGAAAAGATGGGGGAAGAAGGGAAAAATTATACATGGTTCCAATATGGACAACTACAAGCTAGATGGAAATTAGATCAAAAAATAGGTGTTAAGCAAATTGAGGATAATTTGTTAAAACAAATGAGAGATCAAGGTCAACAGCATATTAAGAGGTTGTATAATGTATTAGTAGAAATAGATTCAGAGACTGATTTGGTTAAGGATTGTATGATTAAGTGGGCACAAAATTTTCAGCAACCAATAATGTTGGAAACTTGGGAAAGAATTTGGGTGAGGAATGTTAAATTTACACAAGCGCAAAATATGAGAGAAAATTTTTATAAGATGTTTTATAGATGGCATTTAGACCCCAAAAAATTGTCATGTATGTATCCTAATGTACAGGCTAAATGCTGGAGATGTGATTGTGAAGATGCTACTTATTATCATATATGGTGGACTTGCAAAAAAGTTAAAGCATTTTGGATTAAAGTATGGTGGATCATGCAGAATATTTTGAAAAAGAAGATTAAGTTTACCCCGCAGTTCTTTTTACTAGGAATAATTATGGATTGTACAGCTATAGAGACTAAATTGATTCTGAACTTAATAACAGCCGCAAGACTTTTGATTGCTCAATATTGGAAGAAAGAAGAATTACCTACAATTGAAGAATGGACTCTTAAAGTATCAAATCTGGCAGAAATGGCAAAATTTTCTGCTTACTTGAAAGACTATACACAAGAAAAATATATTTTAGAATGGAAAATGTGGATTGATTATATTCAAAATAAGTATCAGATAAAAAAATATCAAATAGCATATGAGTAAATTTAGGAAATAATTTGTATTAGATATATTTTTGAAGGAGAGGGGAATTGAGAGTGTGAATAAGCGTGGAGAGACTAGAGATTATAATTTAGGAATTATTTTAGATTATGATTGTTAGTTTTGATACCCTGCATTTTGTTCTGGGAAGTCGGGTGGGGGTAAAGGGGAAGGGAATTGGGGGGTTGAGGTTAGTGATGGAGTGATGGTTAATGTACAGGGATTATTGAAGATGTATAAATATAATTAATGTAGGGTCGGGTCTGACCAGTTGCCATTTTAGAACGGTGGGGAGGGAAAAAAGAGAGAGTAGGAGGTAGGAAAGAGGAGAAGAGGAAGGAAGAGGGGTAGAAGAGGGAGAAGAGTGTAGGGTGGAGGGAGGAGAGGAGGTAGATAAGAGAAGGAGAGGAAGGTTTGGAAAGTAAAAGAAGGTAGAAGAGGGAAGAAGGTTAAAAAGGGGGGTGGTGACTGGGCAGGCCCGACTAATTGTATATAACTGTACATTGGATGAATTATTTGATAAGATTGTAAAAATAAAACTTTTTTATATAAAAAAAAAATAAATAAAGGAAACTACAGATAAATAATTCTACTTGTCTTTTTTTGTTCTTGGGCCCTGATAGAGTGGTGAAAATTCCTATACCTGGCTGGGACGGAGGGACCACACGATTCTGGTTGTTTTTTCGGAAGCCTCTGTTTTCATCCTGGAAAGGGATGGGCGCAGGCCCTTGAGGTGGGGGAAGGATGGATTGCCTCTGTTTGATCTTCTCTTGGTTCACCCTGCAGAAGGAAAATAGGAATGGTTTTGATAACTAAAAGATGTACTGTTCATTCAAATAGCAGACACAGAGCAAGTGAATTTAAACCTGTGTTGATTAATTTGGATTTTATTGGATTAAGAACAATATTTAATTATGGAGGGGAGGAGTACAAAACATTTCATATAGACCTCAATTATGGATGATCTAACAATGCAAAGCCTTTCATTTACATCCATTGTACAGATTAAGCTGATCTGCATATGTTGATCACTGTAGAAATCCTACTAAATTCAGCTAGATTTAATGCTAAATAAACACGTGTGCATAAAATTCTACTTTGCTTCTCTCAGCAAGCAGGGAGTCAGTAGAGGTATCAGACCAGGCCCATAACTGCCTGTTGAACATTTTCTTCAGGCTTCTAAAGTTCTATGGAACATACTTGCTCCATTGCTGAGGTGGGCATTTTTATCCTCCCTTTATCCAGGGCTAGTACTTTTTGTTTTTATGTTGTATTTATTATTGTGACTTTTATATTTTTATCTGTTTTTGTTGGTTGTTTTGTTTATTGTAGTACATCCTCCCTTTGGAGGGAGATGGGCAGCTACATAAATTTGATAAATAAATACATTCAAGATTATCTCTGATTTATGTGCAAACCTGATCAGTTCTTTCACATCCTGTGGTGTTTTTTTTCTGCTTGCAAAGGGTCATGAAATGCACATAGCAACTCTATGGATAATAGAGACTGATATGGATAAATGAATGTTTCTTTAATGACCAAACCTTCCGGGAGCTGGGAAAAAGCAAACCAGTGGGCAACAAAATTCATATGTCCAATTGATGAGAACTTTCAGGTAAAATTTCCATAGAAACGGGACGCAAGGGTATTGTACAAATTCAAAATCAGTTCCAGATTTATCTTATTTATTTTTATCTCACCTTTATTATTTTTATAAATAACTCAAGGCAGCAAACATTCCTAATATTCCTTCCTTCTCTATTTCCCCCACAACAATAACTCTGTGGGGTAGATGGTGCTGAGAGAGAGTGACCGGCCTAAGCAGGTTTTCAGGCCTGAGGTACGACTAAAACCCACAGACTCTGGTTTCTAGTCTGGTGCCTTAACCACCAGACCAAACTGGTTCACATCTCTGTCTGATCTGATAGCATCAGCTGGTTTGGGGAGCTGAGTCAATTTATTTCTAGCTGTGTGGTAGTTTACTTGAAGCCACAGCATAGGTGATTTCTTTCTCCCTGAACTTGTGGCACTGCAAAGTTTGTGGCTGATTTCATTTTCACTGATGAAAAGAAATGCATCAGCTTGTCTTCTGGAACCAAAGCGGCCACTGTTCTCTCCCATCAACTCACCTACCATACTGTTTACCTTCCTGATACTTGCCTTGTTCGCAATAATTGTCTACAAGCATTGCACTGCAGTTAATATGTAATCAAGATTACAAGTAGGAGGATAAAATGCCTGATTATAAAATTGCTGACATACTAGCATTTCACCATCATGTTAAAAAAAAAAAAAGCAAGGGCCTTTTAAATGTGCAAAAGATATCAGCTGTGGAGCCAGTTAAGTATCTCCTCAAAGCAGCTGCTTTGACATGTTTGTTAAAATGGCTGAATAATTGGGCACATCGTGCACTGAAAAGGTAGTACTGATTTCTTTTATTTCCCTTTTATATGAAGTGGGGAAGAGACGATTCAGTTACCTCAGTGCAACAACCGTTCCAGACAAGACTCCGGCTGGATAGTGTCCTTTGGTCAATTGGAAGGGAGATGAATGAACATGGACGGACTCATATTATTGGTAAAGAATCTCCAAATTTTGAGGTTCAAATTATTTCCATGGGAATTGAAGGTAGTATGCAACTATCTCTAATCCTATCAACTTTGTAATATTTTTTTCATTAACAAATGCATTAAGCAGGGCTCCATCTCTGCCCTATTAAGTTCCAGCGAGATATATTTAAGCGCTTGGACAAAGTCACTGTTTTCAATTCCCAGTCCTAGAAACTGATTCACAATGACCTGCAATTATTCTCCAGCTGATGAAAAAAATCCTAAACAATGAATGTTTTCTGAACAAGTGTGCTGAAATGTGATAGCATTAAGAGGTGAATTTCCACTTGTGTTTTAGGCTATTTCCTCTGTTACTGAAGCCTGTCTGAAAGACTCTCAGCCACTTCTCATTCATTAGATTTGGGTTTCAGGATGTCTTCCTGAGATAAAGAGCAATTCTGCTCCCAGAGATAATGCTTTCCTCCATCTTCATGGAATATGGGTAAAATTCCTCAAAGTTTTGCTACTCCAAGTGAGCTCCCACCACCCATTTTCAAACTGCAACAACTCAAACTTGGAAAGGAGACTTGGAACCCCTGTAGTCCAAAAAATGCATTTTCCTAGGCTCCCTGCTACAGTTTGTCCAGATGCAGAAGCCACTTACTTGAGGGTCTGAGGTCGTATCTTCTTTCCAAACTTATGGTCAGCAAGTGCACTTTCTATGTCCTCATGAACCATCTCTGCCTAAAACACAGAATCAGAAATAGATTGGGGAAGGAAAGATGCAATGGAAAAATGTACGCAGCCTGTCTGATAGACAACATTTATCGACTGCCCTAAATCTACATTTTATTGATGATGTATGCCTTCAGTTTAAAAACAAAGTGTAAAAGGGAAACATACAGGCACAGGGCATCAAGGAAATATTTCATGGAGCTATGAGGGTTGCTAGCAGCAGAATTTAATCAGAGAGGTTATTCAGATTTGAAGCAAAGGTTCCCTTCAATCCTCAAGTAAAGCTAATTTCTGGAAAGCTTTAAACTTTCAAAATGCAGCCAACAAATATATTGCTATATGAATCATGGAGGGTGTTTTCCTGCTCTGTAAACACATCCTCTTTTAAGGGGAGCTCTCCAAAACCCACCTATTTCTGAAAACAGTCTCTTGTTTGCATTTGTTTTGGCAGAGGTGGGCTTCAGTGCAGAGCTTCTGCTGACATGGAACTCTTGGTAGGGCTTCTCCAGTCCATGAGATAATTGTGAAACTTTAAATATTCATGCCACAGGATTGCCTCTCTCTAGGTCCCTGCTCTGAAATCTTGCCATCTAGTTGGACCAGGGATGTGTGCTTTTTCCACAGCTGTCCCTATCTTGTGGGATGGCCTTCCTGCAGCAATCTGAAAGACTCCATCCTTTTAGTCTGGTCATGTGGGATGGTCATCAAGACCTGGCTTTTTATGCAGGTACTGGGCTAGTACTGTTTGGGGTGGGTTGTTGGGGCATCCCAAGGGAATGAGCAAGGCACCAAGTTAAGCTGTGTTTTATGGTTTTTATAGATCAGAATTTAATTGCCGTTGTGAGCTGCCCAGAGTTATGTTTTAAGATGGACAGCCATATAAATCTTAAAAAATAGTAAAATAAAATAAAAATAGTAAAATAAAATTTAAAAATGAGGGCTCTTCTCTATAACTCTAAAATCTAGACCAACCTTGCACTTGGGGGATTGGTTGGAACTGTAACTCTAGTGCAGGGGTCCTCAAACTACAGCCCGCGGGCCACATATGGCCCGCCACAGCCATTAATCTGGCCTGTGCGGAACCATGAGGCTGCCCCCCGCCCACATCGCCCCACCTACCTGCCAGCCCCCTTCTGTCTTTTGGAGGCCAAGGAGGCAAAAAATAGGATGCGCGGAGGCCCTGGGAGGCCAAAAATGGGCCCATTGTTGGCCTCCCCAGCCGAGAGAGAGAGAGACAGACAGAGACAGACAGACAGAGAGAGGGAGAGAGAGGGAGAGGGAGACACACACACACACACACACACACACACAAACAGAAGTCCCTGACCACCCCTCCCAAGACAGCTACATCCCTTCACTAACCTGCTTTCTACCCCCAGGAGCATAACAAATTGAAGTTTAAATTGTGTGTATTGTTTACTGGACTGCTAAATTGGCCATGACCACCAGTCACATGACCACCTAGCCACACCCACCCAGCAGTTCCGGCTCCCCAACAGTCTGAGGGACCGTGAATTGGCCCCCTGCTTAAAAAGTTTGAGGACCCCTGCTCTAGTGAATCCTAGTTCTTATAACCCCATTTGGCTCCCTCTTCAATAAGAACTGCTGTTTACCTCCACTTCATCACAATTAAAGAAGTGAATGTCAGGTTTGTGTTGTTCAGAGTCTTGACACACCAACAGGAGGATGGAGGGATATCGCATCTGATTCAGCACAGTCTGGCAGTGCTGGACTGTTGGCAGAAGGAAGTCTTCGAGCTCTTCCTGAAAAGCAAACACCAAAGAGAATGTGGTTCAAATATACCAGTACATAAAGGGATGTTCAGCTAGAGGCTGCATTTGAACATTGAAAGGGCTGTTTGCAAAAGGAGACCGTGAACATTGGAGTATTTGAGTTGCCCTTAGGACTTTTAAAATCCATTAGCAGTCACATTCTGAATGTCAGAGCGGCAATGCTATTGCTGACGCACATTATTCGGCAGGGACTGAAAGAAAGGGAGCATAACTCTTGGTACTTGTGATAAATTGGGACATGCTGGGAAAAAAAACTGATGAAGATATGTAACTTTTTTTGTAATGATCTGTTTATATCTTGCCTTAATAATGGATTCTCTCAGATGCCAACCAGAAAAATTATCCATAATCCCTCAAAAGTGTAATTCTTTCAGTTTATACATTTAACTAAGAGCTGATTGTGAGCATTATTTATTCAAATAAAATCTGTTAAGGGTAATCTGGGTTCACAACCAAGGTTGTGGACTGTTGAGCAGAGTACCCTACGCATAAAAACGACTGAGACTGGTTGTATACAATAACAGTCGCTATAAAGACAAACTGGGGTTTGATATTCCTTTACTTTTAGGGAAAAGACAAAGGCATAGTCCCAAAACAATTCCAGGTCATACACATAGAAACCCAGTCAGGGATGCTACAAAGTCTTCTTACCAACGTAGATTTGCACAACAAACAAGGTCTTCTTTCAGTTCGGCAAAACACAGTTCAATTCACAACAGTCAGTATCTTGAGGAATCAGTAACTAGCCATGATCAAGCAACGATCATAAAGCTCAAATATACAGTTGCAGCATGTCAGCAGGTTACAATGCTGTAGCATCCCTGTAGATTCCCCACAAGCCATAATTTAGTAGTCCTTTTATACATTGGCTACAGAGCTCAGCCAATCAGGATGCTTGCATGATGCAGCACAGCCTTAAAGCAATATCATGCCTTTCTACAAACATACATAGTTAGTTTATATATTGCCTGGCTAACTAGTTAGGCAAATAACAATTTCCTGACAAAATCGCTCCAGACTTTCTAAAAGGTGGGCATGGCTCTTTGTATTTAGTTTAACTTGATAGAAGTTCGGTATTTTATTCTGAGCACTACCTTAGAGTTTCTTTATTTCTTAATTGGAAAATAAAGTTAAAGACCACTTTTTGTTGTGGAAATTAGCTTCATTCACACATCATATCAAGTACCATACAGGTAGCCCTCAACTTACAACAGTTCATTTAGTAACCATTTGAAGTTAACGGCACTGAAAATAGTGACTTACAACCATTTTTCACACTTATGACCATTGCAGCATCCCAATGGTCACGTGATTTACATTCAGATGCTTGATAATTGACTCATATTTATGACAGTTGCAAAGTTCAGAAATCATTTTGCGACCATCTGACAAGCAAAGTCAATGGGAAAACCAGATTCACTTCACAACCATATTACTAAATTAACCACTGCGGTGATTCACTTAACAAACGTGGCAAGAAAAGTCGTAAAATGGGGCAAAACTCACTTAACAAATTTCTCATTTAGCAACACAAATTCTGAGCTCAGTTGTGGTCATAAGTCAAGGACTACCTCCACTTTTCCAAAGCTGGATTAGTTTTTAGCAAGATAATCATGTTTTTTTTTTAAATCTACTCCAAGTTTCTTTTCCTGTCATTTTAGTTAGGGTTAGAAGCATGAGCAGAATACAAAAACGAATCATGGTGACCCAGAAGATCACAAATAAACCGTGCTTCCTCACTCATATATCATGTAAACCACAACCACAATTGACAAGATAGTTATTTATTATCCCCAAAGAAAAGATGGTTTATTTACCTGTCTTATTTGCACATAATGCTAACCCAGGAACAAAATAAATCACTCTGTGGCTTAGTGCAATGAGGGAGCCCAGACTTTTATCATTTTGATGCCCTCCAAATACATTATCTCCATCCATTATATGGGAATTGTGGCCCAATCGACTTGGAGGGTGCTAGATCAGGGGAGGCTGCCTTGTATGTTTTTAACAAGCTATTTACCAGCACAGCTCCTGACCTAATCTATCAGGACCATTTATTCTAACTGTAATGTAAACAACCTCTCTTGTCCATCACCCAATGCTTTGGCAGAACAGAAAGCATTTCCATTAATGTGCAATTCATCCCTCTGCTCAGTCAGCTTGATTAGATCAGTCCTATCCCTACTGGAATACAGGCACACAGACAATAAGGTGCTTGCTATGCACGTAGGCGGAAGAAATTGGGCAGACTGTTGACTTTTTGTTGTGGTTGGTCTGAGCATGAATTCCATCCAGTTTAATATTCCTAGAAAAGCCTGTGGCAATTCATCAACCCACTGAGAAATAATATTCAATATGTTTATGTAAATCTTAATTTTTAATGTACGTTTAGTAACTTGCCTCACCATTCCCTCCAAAAGAGGTTTTTGCTGCTCACCTGAGTTCCACAATCCAACAGTCGAATAGATTTGTCATTCACCTGCAGCAGCATTTCTTGGGCCCAGATCTTCTCTTTGGAGCTCAGCTGTTTGAGTTTCCTGATGGCATCTTCCACTGTTACAATGGCCTCGCTTTTATCCATGATGAAGGTAGCCAGGTGCTGGAAAGGGGGGGAACACCCCAAAAGGTCAAACAGGGATGATAAATAATTTAACTCCAGAGTTTGATTGTATTCATGGAGTACATGCAAGTTCATAGAGACAGCTAACTCTGGTTTCTACTAGTGATAAACAGCAGAATAACACTTTGTGAATTATTTTATTTATTAGGGTTTTTTTATCCCATCTTTCTTACTTTAGAGATAGATCAAAATGGCGAACATGCCTAATACTCCTTCATCCTTCTATTTTCCCCACAAGAACAACCCTGTGAGGGGGTTTGGGCTGGAAGAGAGCGACTGGCCCAAGGTCACCCAATTGGCTTTCATGGTTTAGACAAGACTAGAATTCACAGTCTCCTGGTTTCTATCCTGGTGCCTTAACACTAAACCAAACAAGCTCTCTGATTTTGGCTGTCCCCCAATTCTATGGTGCAAATATTGCCAGTGTATAAAAGAAACCACTGCTATAGATTTGATGGTTTTGTTTATCAGCAGTCTCTCAAATCTTGCTTTATAGAAGATAATTTGCAAAAGAGCTATGTGAACTGACAAGGACCTGCAGCCAAATTCTAGGTCTTGTTTCGAAGAACTGTTAAGTCCTATATATTTAAAGACACGTGGCAGCCCTTAGTTAGTTCTTTCTCTTTAGTGCAGAGTCATTTAGATAGACCACAGCAAGGCATTCAGCTTTCTGCAAGCAATTAAAAAAAACAACCAAACAAACAGCCAGGCATGATTGGACTTGTAATAATTCCACCTCAGCTCAAAACCTGTTGCCCTAGTTTGAAGGGGGAAAAGCCCTCCTTGGCTCAACACACTCCAACAGTTTGCTTTCTAGATGTGAGGATTTGCATACATGAGCTATTTTTGTGCAGGCCCTACTGATGATAATGCCAGGAGCAAGAACATTGTTATCAAACAGTGCAACAAAACACACAGGAAAGGTTAATCTCCATCTGCCTGCTGTTGTTGGCTGATGAAAAGAAGCTGTTCTTCCTTGGCTCAGGAAAAATTAACACAATGCTACCACTATGGCTTTATCATCCAGCAGAGGGAAGTGTAAAAGACCCTTCAAAATTGCATTAATCCATTCTCCTAGGAAACTCAATTAGACCACCAGTGCTGGCTGTGAAAAGGCCAGCTTCTTGGATTAGAAGTTTGCCCATTGTAGACCTTCTTATGCCGGTCCTGCACTTGACCTCCTTCTCCTCATAATCCAGCAAGCAAAACACATATTCACTTAATTTTGCACTATGCTGACTTGACAGAGTTCTGGATAAAGTTATTTATCTTGCAACTGCTCTGCTCTGAAGAGGGAATTTGATAGCAAGTTCTTGACTATTTACATCCCAGCTGCGTTCCCTGCTATTCCTACCATCTTTTCTAAAAAGGCAGACCATCTCTTAAGGAAAAACAAAACAGCTGCACAAAATCTTAGGAGAAAAAAGTATAACAGCACTACTGTTTGGTGCTCCATCACTGGAGGTTTTTAAGAAGAAACTGGACAGTCACTTGTCTGAAATGGTATAGGTTCTCCTGCTTGAGCAGGGGGCTAGACCAGAAGACCTCCAAGATCCCTTCCAGCTTGATTCTGATTCTGATTCTGATTCTGATTTGATCCGATCCGATCCCTATCCTATCCGATCCGATCCGGTCCTACCCTACCCTACCCTATAATCTTTGGACAATACTTTCTACTGCCAGGGTAGTTGAAATCCCTACTCATACTTGCTGAATTCTGTCTATCTGAAAAGGAAATGTAAGATTTTTCCTGGGAGGTTGAAAACCTTTTTAGTTTCCTTAATCCCTTTCTAAAGCAAAGCCAAGAAACCAAATTGGTTAATAAGTTTGGGCGATGTTTGCAACTGGAGAAGTGATAAAAGACATAGCAGCATTTTCCCCTTTAATTCCCTCATTGCTGCAAAGAACATATTCTCACTGAGGCTTTGCAACGGAGGACATGCTAGAATGGCACTTCAACTGGTAGAGCATCAGAGAGAGCTGGACCTTTAATCTGGTAGTAAGATGGGCATTTTAGTAGCCCTTGGAGGAATGATTTGCAAGCATCAAAATTACTGCAAGGCTTCCAGATGGGAAATGCTCTAGTACAGTGCTTCTCGAATTTGGCAAGTTTAAATTCTGTGGACTAAAACTCCCAGCATTCTCCAGCCAGCATGCAACAATTTTTTTGCTAAGAACGAAAAAGACCTTGGCTTAGAATTCTAGAAATAATATATGTATTGATATGTATCCATACTAATCAAGAGAAATCTACTTATGAGAACTTGGTGTACCGCCAATCATATTTTATTTGATTAAAGTTCAGGATGAAAGCTCACTTCATGCCCGAACAAACATGATAAGGAGAGACGTATATTCTGGTTACTGAAAGATCAAACGCATCACTCCTGTGGAAATGCTCACAATCATCTTATTGCTTATTTCCAAAAGGAATCACGAGAATTTAAGTCATATGTACAGTTCCAACTCCAGCCTTCTGAGAGCTCAAATACCTTAAATGTGGCACAAATAAAGATTTGCTTATTTTAGACAAAGGTGCATTTGAATATATAATCCCAGCCTTTTATAAGAGGCGCAGACTGTAAGCATGCAGTCAGAATGAACATGAAACAGGGAAGCAGGATTCCTCATGCGGGCCCTCCGTTCTTCCATCCACTGAATAAACCAAGGCTTACACCAGCAGCAGAGAAACTGGCTTCTGGCCTGTTGGGACCAGCAGAGCTTGAACCTCCAACCCAATACTTTCCTTTGTCTCCCCATCTGGCGCAATTCTCTTTTACAAAGGTACCAATAGAAGGTTTTTTTAAAAAAAATATTTTTAAAAAGCCTCACTGGTGCACTGGGAAGTATTCCTAAATGATGGGAACATAAATGGCATGGGGAAAACTTAGCTTTCCCCCTTTTAAGGAACTGATTTCAACCAGCTATTTATCACCTCTCCTCCCTCCAGTAATCTTGGGAAAAAAGAGGGGAAAATCAAGCAAATAGAAGGATTTCCCAAGTTGTTTACCACTGCCTTCTTCTCTTGCTTGGTCACAGTGAACCTGCTAGACTGCTAGGGCTGCATTTTTAGTGTTAACTTCAAAGAAATTGTTTATTTTATTAGATTTATTAGCTGACTATCTCCATCCTGTGACTTATTCCTATTGTGATCGTAGTTGTGCAAAGAGGTTGCCCATTGACTCAGTTCCCTTACCTATTGCTAAGTAGTTTACAACTCACCTGGACATGGTATTGAGATGTTTCGTGCATGATGACGTTTGAGTTGGAGTATTTCTTCCTTTGTTCTGTGGGAGAAAAAAATGTAGGATAACAATCACTCTAAGACTTGGCTAGCTTTTTTAGATTGCTTTCTTCCAAAAATGTATTCCTTTTTTCCCCTTTCAAGATAGCTTATTTATTACTGATAGTTTTATTTAATTGGTTTATAGAAGATTTTACACACCATTTTATTGAAATAACAGCAACATTTTAGCATGCATGGGTATTATTTAGTTAAGTAAGTCCCTAACTAGGTATTTCCTTGGCAAACACACAGTCTGACTTCTTCATTATTCAGAGATAAAGCGAGGCCATCACTCAGTGTCAAAGACAGTCTTTCCTCCTGATAGAGTTTCCCCATACTTAGTGCTAACTAGATATGGTTTGGATGTAATTCCCACATCACACATCCTCTCCTTCAACAGATAACTATCACATTTTGATAGCAGACATTCAGTATGGGAATATTGGTTGGGGAATTCTAAGAACTGAAGTTCAAAGATCAGACACTAATGAATTTTAAAAAGTTCTATATGAGGTTTTTTTGAGATGAAATAGGCATTTGAGAGGTTTGAGTTAGCAAATAGGCATTTGCTAACTAGATATGATTAGGATGTAATTCCCACATCGCACATCCTCTCCTTCAACAGATAACTATCACATTTTGATAGCAGACATTCAGTATGGGAATATTGGTTGGGGAATTCTAAGAACTGAAGTTCAAAGATCAGACACTAATGAATTTTAAAAAGTTCTATATGAGGTTTTTTGAGATGAAATAGGCATTTGAGAGGGGCGCAGACACAACAGCAGGGCAGGGGAAGGGAGGGGAGAGGAGAGGAACCTACGTACCTGGAAGGCAACTGAGCTTTGATTTCAGGTCAAAAAGACCAACTGGCCAACGTTGCATATCAAAAAAGATCAACCATCCACAAATGTTCATTTATTTATTATTTAAACACTGCCATTGAACCATAAGAAATCCCAGAACATTATACATAATGCAAAAATATTATGTAACAATATTATTGAATATTATGTAACAATAAAATTACAAATTATATAGCATTAAACACATTTTCCATCTATTAATCAACCAACCACCCAGCTATTTTTTTTTTAAATGTTTTTTTAAAAAAATACCTAGAGGAAAAGAAACATTGTCATTTGGTGTCATATAAAAGCAAAGTCGTTGCTCATCCCATCGTCTTAGAAAGGGCATTTAAAAGTTGGGGCAACATCACAAAGATGTATTATGGAATTGTATTATGTAATACTTGTCAGTGATGCTTTTGGGAATAGGGCTTTCTTTGAAAAACTAATAAACAAGTAAGATTATATGACAGGAGGTTTTTCTAATATTTCAGCTCCAGTCCATTTTAGGACTTTACAGGTTGAATTAGAAAGATTCTGTTAATGTAGCTTTATATTAAGAGTATAATTAGTTCATATGATCAAGTTTCTGGTCTGGTCTACTTGGGAAGGCTGACATCACTCCTGCAAATCTGCCGTCTCTTTTATAGCCAGAGAAGTTAAGGAGGTTCCTTTCAGAGTCTCTTTCTTTACTCATTATAAAACTGTGTGCTAAGGCCTCTTCTTATCTTGATTGTTCCCTAGGCAGCATCTCTCTCCTGCACACACACACACATATTACACTACACCCAAGGTCATTCCCACATACCATTACAATTCTTCACTTCAGGTGAGATGAAAATTATGCTTCTATTGGTGCAGCCTAAAACGGCAATCACTTTTTTTTTGTAGTCACATTTTTAAAAAGAGAATGGACAACTATTTCTCTGAAGGGGTTTTAAAGTCTCCTGCTTGAGCAGGGGATTGGACTAGAAGATCTTCCAAGTCTCTTCCAACTCTGTTATTTTGTTACTCTACTGACTCATTCTCAGTTTTTAATCACTACTATTCCAAAACCTTTTTTCATTACTACAATTAGCATGTCAGATGTATAACTGTAATTTATATTTGTTTTGTAAATAAAGAAGTTTGCATTTGCCTCTGTTAGGTGTCATACTGTCATTCCATTACTTTTGCAGAAAAGACACTAGATGTGAAAAGGTTTGCTTAAGAAATAACTCGCAGCTTCCTGCTAAAAAGTAATCAGGTTTACTGCCTCCCTTGGATCATTTCCACACTGTTTTTATTTTTTAGTTTCAAAAGGAGTCTGACCAAATGTCGCTTTCACTGCTGTTGATTTGAATAGTGAGGCCCAATAGTATTTTCTTCCAACTGATCAATACCAGAGTGCAAAAACCTGGCACTGAAGCATTCCCTGTCTCTATTTTAAGTTCATGTGTCAATTTTTCTGCTCAATAATTTGAATAGCTGCGACAAGGAAAAGCTGCAAAGCCAACATCTCTTGTATATATTATATATGCATAAATAGAAGATAGAATACTTTATTGGCCAAATGTGATTAGATCCACAAGGAATTTATCTCCTGTGAAGAAGCTCTCAGTGTACATGCAAAACAGCAAAATAATCATAACAAATTAATAATAATCATAATAATGATATCAATAAGAGAAGGTGGTGGAACAGATGAGAAGATAATAATAATATAACCGTACTACATGAGTAAATATACCTATACATAAAATAGTACTGTGGGAATTAGATGTTCAGCAGAGTGATGGTACAAGGGAAAAAACTCTGTGTCTAGTAGGCATGCAATGTCCAGTAGCGGCTTCCTGGGGAAGGGGTTCAAACAGTTTATGTATGGGATGCGAGGGATCTATAGCTATTTTAATATAGGTACTAAAAAGATTTGTGAAGTGCAATGATTGGACCATAACAGAAGGAAAACAAGAGCAGGGGATATTCTCATTCTTTCTTAGGATTTCTATTTTCTAACACAGAAGAGAAAAAAAATAAGGGATAGCAAATGTTTCTCTTATTGTTCTGAAGAGCTTTCTGCTTTAGCAATGGCAATAGCACTCAGACTTATATACTGCTTTACAGTGCTTTATAGCCCTCTCAAAGCGGTTTACAGAGTCAGCATATTGCCCCCAACAATCTGGGCCCTCATTTTACCCACCTCGGAAGGATGGACGGCTGAGTCAACTTTGAGCCTGGTGAGATTTGAACTGCCAGATTGCAGGCAGGCAGCAGAAGTAGCCTGCAGCACTTATGCTTTTCTTGCTTTCTCCAAAATACATCATAAATGGAAACTCTGGGGAAAAAATAAACATGTTCCTGGGCATCCTACTTGCCAGATGGCCTGGGACACCCTTGTCCTGACAAACTTGAAGAGTTTCATAGATGTCTGCGTGAGAAATCTACTTGACAATGATTATACAAATAAGATGTTGTTTAGTCGTCTGTGTTGAATAATAGGCATCCAGATGACCAGACTGGAGAGATTTGCAACATTCTTTTCTTCTCCAGCTACATCTGGCTGACTTAGACATCAGTAAACTAGAAATAATTTACAATAATTTAATAATAGTATGTATGAATTAATTTGATGGGTTATCATAACAGGTTAGAAAACAACATTTTAATATGTATTTTTAAAGTTTAAAAACATCCTGTGATCTGTACAACCGAAACACAAAATTCAACTAAAAAAAGAAAGATGAAAATCACAAGCAAGAATAAATGATTGCTAAGAGACCAAAGACAAACATACTATAAAAGAACCTCAGGGAAAGAATGTTACTGACATAAATAGGAAAGTTATGTACTTCATAACATGATAGCCAGAGTGTCAAGGGAGTAAAAAGCTGGGATATTAGCACAACAGAAGACAAACAAAAAGAATATTTATACTCAGCAATTCCTTCTGGAGGGAATGATTTTTAAAAGAAACATTCTGGTTTTATAGAACAACCAGATTGTTTGATGAAAGAGTTTAAGTCAGGGTGGTTGGATTAAGCCAATTTAGTTGTTAAACCCAAATCTTGACTTGAGCCAGCCAGGTGAAGATCCAAATAACTATATACTAGCTTACTATAAACTAGCAAGACCTGAGGTAATATTCTGAATATAAGTATAGGATTAAGAAATGAAAACATTTAACAAAAATATTATGTGGCATAAGATCCCTTAGGTCATTTATAAAGAAGCATTTGAATTCCAAACTGTTAATTTAAGTTTAATATTCATTCAAGGAATCTGATATTGAAATGTTTCTTTTTCAATATTTATTGTTGAAAAAATAAAAATGAAGACATAGTTCACACAAAATGGCAAGCTGGAGAAATCTGAATTTCAGAATAAAACTAAAAGTTTAAGGAGGTGAACAGAGATTCCTTTATCTTTAAAGAGCACAAAAGACCAATGGAATTACAAAAATGGGAGAGGAGGTTTTAGGGGTCAGGGAGTGGGAGAGAGGCTATAATTCATCCAAGACAGTTCTGAATCTAGTTTTTTGTTTCCATTGGTTATACCTGAATAACGTGGTATGCAACTAGAGACATGGGAAGGAAATGACAAATTCTCCCCTCTTTGTTACATATCACTGAAATAGTAGCAAGTCACATTATGGTATTTAGACACAAGAGGCCTATTTTTCTAGATCAAAGGTAAGTCTATACAGAAAGGTTAGTTAGAAAAGATCTTCAGAACAGGATAAAGATTTGTTGTCCATGTCCTGTACTGAAAAAGGCTATGCTTGTGAAGAAGGGGATGGAGCAAGTTCTCCCCACAAAAGATAAACCAGGCCCTAAGGAAAGCTTCCATTACAGTGATATTCTTTGTTTACTTCATTAACTGCAGGTCAATCTTCTTTTCCTGAGCTATTGCAGGACACAATTTTTGGTATAATCAATCTATTTTGCCATACTGTGTGTTACTCAACGTAGAGGATGAAGCCCCACCTTCCTATCTATTTGACCATCAAGGCATCTTACAACAGAAAAAGGTAAACAAAGAACCATTCATACAATTCAAGGCCAAATAAGATCCAAGCATTCAAGTACATTCATTAGGAATAAAAAGCTTAGAAGCAGGAATGTATTTTTAACAACTTGTAAAATGTATGGAAAATGGGGGCCAAATGCTCTCTCTAGGGCAGAGGTGGGCAACTATGCTGGCTCAGAAATTCTGGGAGTTGAAGTCCACAGGTCGTAAAGGTGGCATAATTGCCCACTCTTGCTCTGGGAAGTGCATCCTACCTCCTGGGAACTATACTTCCTTTCCCAAGTACCAGAGAGTTGAAACTGGTAGGTGGGGGTATCTTCAGAAGGGACTTCTCTGCTGATCAAGGGGGATTAATCAAGCAACTTTAGGAGATTCCACAGATAGTCAGAATTTAAGCCATTCAAGGGCAAAGCAAATAAATCTTTATTTTTCTGGTCCAAGACCAGTTTTCATACTGGTCTAAAGACTGAACTAAGACTGCAATTGGACAAGACCAGCACAGAGTGCGCTAGAAGCAGAACGACTAAAAGTAAAGGAAAAATACAGAACAATTAAAAATAGTTAAGAGCTTAAAATCCTGAACCATGAAATAGCTAAAATTAGCCCTGAATCCCAGGAAGGGTGGTCACTAATAAAGACAAAGAGAAGTCTAATTTAAAAATAGAGGTTAACATTTAGAGGTTAAAAATTGGAATTGAAAATTTGGGTGTTAAGAAGAGCTGTTTCAAATCATCTGGTTGCATCATTCCAGACCTCAGCTTTTGATATGTCCCTTTGACAATCCAGAGATCAGTGTAGAAACCAAGTAATGATATGGAGGTATCATAGGCTGGTTTTTGTCCATAGCAGATGAAACCCCATTTTTATTCCAACAAAATAGAATTCTGGCCCAAGAAACACGGACTACAGAGCATCTTACATTTGATGTTTACCTGGTAGGCTACCAGTAACTAGAGACAAGCCTTACATGCCTGAAAAACACTGAAACATGCCCCAGCATCAATCTCGCAAGTAGGCTAGCTATTCGGTCTTTTGAACCACATTCACTGAAAGAAAGAAAAAAGGGAATTTCCTTACAGAATCTCAGAAACAGAATGTGCACACTTTAGCACGCCATTTATGAATAAATTCATTGCAGTGCAGATTCTTGCTGACTGCTTCCTGAAACTAATATCCTCAAACTAGAAGGAATACATAGCTTTTCTGGCCCTATAAATTTCACAAATTTCTGCCACCTTCTTTGCCAACTGAGAAGTCCATTACAAATAAACCAGGGTAAGTTTACACATGCTTTACTGCAAAATATCACAGAAAATAGCCTGTAGCAGTTGTGATCCATCCAAGTCTCCCATGCCAGACAGGGTCAGACAGTCAATGAATCAACATTCAGTCTGACTGAAGGATGCTTTCTTTAGCATGTAAAGAGCACTCTTTAATATAAAAAGAGCACTCAACTCCCTGCTTTTCTGCTGGAGAGAAAAAAGGTTTTGTTCATTTAACTTCAAGCCACAATTTGGGCACAGAAGCTTGTGGGGGAAAAGAAAGATGGAAGGAACATTTCTCTTCTAAAACTCAGAATTATGCTTCTTATTTACCCTAGACTGAAAAAAAATCTAGAAAGAGAAGCAAAGCCAGCAGAAACCGTTTGCTGCAATGATCCTTGGTCTCTAAAATGCTGCTGAACATTTAGCAATGAATTAGTGATTAGAATAGAATAGAATTTTTTTTTATTGGCCAAGTGTGATTGGACACACAAGGAATTTGTCTTGGTGCATATGCTCTCGGTGTACATAAAAGGAAAAAATTACATCTTTTGATTCACTTTGAAGTGTGCACAGTACTTAAAATCATTATTGTCTCTATAATTTTTTGTCTCTAATGTTTATTTTATATGCATGCTCAAGACTTTTCTATCTAATGTAGGCTTTCCTCTAAATTAGAAGTATATCAATATTATCTACTCAGAACCTTTTTTTATTATAAATAATTATATTCCTTTATCTTTTTCTTTTGGAGTTCCTACACTGCCTGTAGTTTTGACTAGCCCTGTATTTCACTATTTTGCTGCAGAAAGTTTTACATATGACTACTTAATTTAAAATATACTTCTTATATTCTCTTCTTTCTTCTTTTTAATCTGAAATTAATTTAAATTTAAGTCTGACAGAAATGGTGAGATAAAAACAATATCTGCTTCAAATAATTAATACAGTATGTGGGCACTATGATATGAATAGTAAGAGCTCAGTTTACAATGGCTACTTAGAAGAATGATTGAATTCATCGTTACCTATTTTAAGATAAATGAGGATAGGACTGGAGACTAAAAGATACTTCAGTCTCAGTAATAGCACTTTAAAATTTCATTTGTATATTATTTGGGTCAATTATGTTTTGAGGACATTAATGTTTGCTAAGCTTCCTTGTCTTTAAGCGAGTGCCAGTCTGCATTAGATTAGCAGAATTTTCCATATCTTCTTCCTCAACATTTCTATCATAGTATTAGAGAGATATCTGAATCCATCAGCTAAGGATTTGAAGACACCTAAATGTGGATCTCATTCAATCCTGCTCAGAATTTGACCTCCTTCTCAAATATAAGAAGCTTTTTAAATACTAGCAAAATAACTTAAAAGGCAGTTTTTCGTTTTTCTTTTAATATTCCTGTGGTCTTTTCCCCCCAGACATTCAAAGCAATAGGCTTTGATTTAACAGAATCTCAGAAAACCAATTTCTCTGTCAGCCTATTAAGCAGGTGAATGGAATTTACAGTGTATAGTACAATAAAGGATTTAACCAATAGTTTGGTAAACATGGCCTTCAGCAAACATTCAACAAATATCTAGGAGTAACGTTGGAATTAAAGTAAATATGTACCACATTTTTTTAAAGCTTTGCTTAAATGAGGGGTCAATCGAACATGAAGCTTGGCACATATGAAGAAAGATTAATGTCCTTTTACAAAGAAAAGAAAGAAATCCTTTTACGGGAATAAATAAGTTGACTTTCTTCCACAATACTGTAACGCAACATAAAATAAGGAAAGGAAGACGAAATAGAATAAGGTGGAAAAATATGTCTATGGATTTTAATGCAATCAATTAAAACTTATTATGCTTACTTAGGTGCAGCTTTGCTAAGATTAACTGGAATAAAATCCAGGCATGTAAAATAGAGTTATTGTTTATATACACCTCAATGACCTATCATTCTCCTTTAAAAAAAAAGAACCCCTGAGAAGAAAATCTGAAGTGCAAGGTTTGATCCCATTTAGGAGAGGAAAAAACAGTGAAAAACTTGAGACTTTTTGTAATATTTTAGTTGTTCTAATAAAAATATCATGTTGTGGGTTCTGAACTCTTTGTTATGTGTAGGCTGCAATCTTTGTGCATATATATGTTTATACGTGTGCTTTAATCTGCCATTAGAATTTATTTATTTATTTATTTACTTAGAGTATGGCATATCCTACACGAACTAGCAATATACATTAACAGTTCTTCTACATTAGTAGAATGAAACTATCAGAATGAAACCCTTGTACAACACAGAGAAGAACAGTATCCATTATTACTACCAAGACAGTAGATTTCTTGGCTGGACTTCACATGAGTAAATCTCAAAAGAACTTTGAGATCAGAAATAAAATCATTCAGATAATAGACAAGAACAACTTATCAGCTATTGGTGACCATTTCATCCATAAGAACATAAACATTATTATTATTATTTTTTGACATCTGTAGCTATAGTTTTAAAAAGTCTCCCTGGGAAAGAGAATTCAAAGCAAATCAGGAAAGGGAATAGTTACCCTCATCCAGGGGTGAAATGTAAAATTTGTTACTACCGGTTCTGTGGGCGTGGCTTGGTGGGAGGGGTAATGTGACTGGGTGGGTGTGGCCAACTTTTTTTCTTTTCTTTTCTTTTTTTATTTTTAAAAGCATTTTTTCTACAACCTCTTCGGCTGAAGAGGTTGTAAAAAAATGCTTTTAAAAGCCTCTGATGATCCCAGCTGAGCTGTGTGATCATCAGAGGCTCTTTTTTTTTTACTTTTAAAAGCAAAAAGCGAAGAAAAAATGCTTTTAAAAGTAAAAAAAAAGACCTCTGATGGTCGTGCAGCTCAGCTGGGCATGGGGTGGGGGGGGCAGGGATTTTTGCTACCGGTTCTCCAAACCACCCACTGCCATCGCTACCGGATCGGGCAATCCAGTCCAAATCGGGAGCATTTCACCCCTGCCCTTATACCAGTCTTCTGGCATGTAGTCCTTACAAAATTCAACAATCTCACATTATTCACAGTATGTTGGATTTGCATGGCTTTCAAGGTGGTCACACAGCTGTTCAAATAATGCAGAAAAAGACTGAAGGGGGCATTTCCAAGTCTTAGATCTGTAATGAAAGGTACCTCCTACTCAGAACTCATACATCTACAATGAGCAAGGCAAGAGGAAAGCAAAACCATTCTCTCCTTTTCGAACATGGCAAAGCTTGAACAACATCTGTGTAAGATGCTATTGCCAGACACCATTCATGCTCTCAAAAAATGCACCTGGCAAGCTTCTTAATCCCATTAAAAGAATACACTCATAGATAACATTTGACCTATTAGCTTACTAATAATTGATTTTTTTCCCCTTAGGTAAGGAGGATTAAGATATCTACCCTGCCTTCCGTCCAGGAGCTCAAATAGTTTTACTCACCAGAACCCAACCTTATGAGATAGGCTAGCTCAGGGGTCTGCAAACTTGGCTCTTTTAAGACTTGTGGACTTAAGACCAGGAACTCTGGGAGTTGAAGTCCACAAGTCTTAAAAGAGCCAAATTTGCAGACCCCTGGGCTGGGTTAAGAGAGAGAGAGAGAGAGAGAGAGAAAGAGAGAGAGAGAGAGATGGAGGAGAAGGAGGGAGAGAGAAAGAGAGGGAGGGAGGGAGAGAGAGAGAGAGTCTGTCCCTAAATCAACTTGTCAGTGAGTTTCCATGGTGGATGGTGGATTTCATTTTGGTCTCCCAGATTTCAGTCCAATATCTTAATCACTACCACACTGGCTGTGCAGTTGGTATGACTTTGTGAGAGGAATTCATTCACCCAGTACACTTCTCCCATAAGTTCTCTGCATGTCCCAAAGGTGCTTTTTCAAAAGCCAATGGGCATTGTTTTTCCTTGAAGATGTTTCGCTTCTACTCCAAAACTGGAGAAGGTTCTTGGATGAGAAGCATAGCGTCTTCAAGAAAAAACAAAGCCCAGTTGCCTTTGGAAAAAGCACTTTTAGGACAACTAAGACCTGGATGACTGAGAATCTCCATAGACAATTTCTCTGCAAGAAAAAAAAAAGGAGAAATGTTCCCACCCTTCTTTGGAAAGAGAAAAGCATTCTACGAAAAGGATGTGTACAGTATAACATTCACCAACCAAGAAAAACAGTGGTGCCTTTAAGTTCCTTTTACTTTATCTACAATGGAATGGCCGACTTTTGGTTGCCTGGATGCTGGGTTACATTTCCCAGCAATCCCAGCCAACATGGTCAGTGATGAGGGATGCTGGGAGTTGTTGTTCAGCTACTGTACCAATACTGTCCAGTATTGCTTTATTATTAAGGTATCCAAGAAATCAATCAATCTAAACTGTAACCCAAATATGCTGTAACTTTCTAAAGTGCCACAAATGTTGGGAATCCAAATCCATATTTTAAAGATTAATATTCCATTGAAACCAGAACTGTTCTTGTTGAGAGGAATAACAGACAATTAGAAAAGAGTTACATTATTTTTATATATGATAACTGCTAAAAATGATATGCACAAAAATGGACAGTCTCGGAAAAACCCACAATGGACGAATGGCTGGCTAGGGTGACAGAATTAGCAGAGATGGCAAAAATGATTTTTTTTTTTTGTTAGACTAGAGAAAGGACAATAGCTACTTTTATTAATGATTGGAAACCCACTCATAGATTTTTTTGCTGAAACAAGAAAAAAATGAACTTGTGATTTATGGGGTTGATAAGTAGAAAATTAAATTAAATTATGGAAAGAAGGAAATTATATTATGAGAGAGAGGGTAAAATATAAATAGAATAGAATAGAATAGAATTTTTTATTGGCCAAGTGTGATTGGACACACAAGGAATTTGTCTTGGTGCATATGCTCTCAGTGTGCATAAAAGAAAAGATAAGTTCATCAAGGTACAACATTTACAACACAATTGATGGTTAATATATCAATATAAATCATAAGGATTGCCAGCAACAAAGTTACAGTCATACAGTCATAAGTGGAAGGAGATTGGTGATGGGAACAATAAATGTACTTATGATTGCTATTAAAACCGAAAGTATTTTTTCTTTTCTATGTCTTGCTTTGCATTTTTTTCACTTATAACTTTTCTTTAGTTTTCTTTTTCCCCCTCAATATTTGTGTTGTTTTTATTCTTTTAAAAAATCTTTAACAAAAATTATACACAAATACAGTGTATAATTATATATAGTTATATACATTAACTTACAACCATTTGAAGTTACAATGGCACTGAAAAAAGCGACTTGTGACACTTTTCACACTCATTTTTCACATTTAAGACATTACAGTATCACCATAGTCACGTGATCAAAATTCGGACACTTGGCACCTGGGAGCTGAAGTTCACACATCATAAAGGAACCGTAGTTCCCCACCCCACTCTCAATGAATCAAGGACTTTCTCACGTACAGTACAAACCTTTGGAGAAAGAAAACAAACTTCTTGTCAGGGTTCCAAGGAACACCCCCAGTTTTGGAAGACAGTTTTCTTTTTTGCTTCTTAACTGCCATTTGTAAGATGTACAACTGCCCAGATGTACCCGAGACACTGCTTGCTAACAAAAATCTGCTTCTCACATGTTTGGTGATAGCAAATCAATTTCAGTCTGGCTACAAATCGTTGCCGCCTTTCTGTTATGGATCCTGTTACGGAACACCCTGGATCAGGTGTTCTTAATTATGCCATCGTACTGTTTTATTAGCACAAGTTCAGGGAGAAGGAGGGGAAATTAGGACACCAGAGAAAGCTACCATATATTTAATTAATCTTACAATGCAGATACCCAAGCTAATTGTGATTACACACCTTTTCCTTAAAGCTTTGTTAATGTTACATAAGTGAGGCAAGTGGAATGATGCAAAAACAAAGAAGAGCAAATATCTATTATTCAATAAACTTTAAGGATAAAGCATTGAGGAAATATTATACAAATATCTCATACACTCCTACCGTGTTTCCCTGAAAATAAGACCCTGTCTTATATTTTTTTGAACCCTGAAATAAGAGCTTGGCCTTATTGCCATGCGCTCAAAAGCCCAATTGGGCTTATTATCAGGAGATGTCTTATTTTGGGGGAAACAGACAAGACTTACTTCTAATTATGCCCTTGCTCTATGAAAAAGTCAAAATTTATTTTTGAATTATATTTAGGCCCACAATATTTGGGCTATAACAATTCAGATATCCACCATCAAAACTCATAGAATGGATTCAGATTATTTATGATACATAGATAATATTTGGAAAACAAGAAATAGCCCGAGAAAAATCAGCACAAGATTTTACATATATAACCTGAGAAGCAAATTTATTTCAGCAGTAACTCCTTGTTTCAATGCTTGATCATAGATGTAAAACTATGCCAAAATGTGTTTGATCTGGAGTAGCATGTTCTATCAAATTAATCATAATAGTTTGGAAGCTCTGTTTAATGACCTAGCATTGAGTGTGAATCTAGGAGACATGACTTATTCAAGAAGAAGCAAATCTTACATTAGGGTAAGATTCAGATAAGAGAAATACAACTTGTAGAAAGAATACAATTCTTACATACTTGAAGCCATCTGAAGCATCTCACTTGGTATGCCACTATTAAGATCATAATGATGAGGATATGGTGAACACCTGCACTGTGATTTCGATGATAATTGCCTTATATTCTGTAAATGTCTATGGAGATTCTCAGTCATCCAGGACATGGTTGTCCCAAAGGTAGTTTTTCAAGAGGCAACTGGAGTTTTTGGTTTTTATTTGAAGACATTTCGCTTCTCACCCAAGAAGCTTCTTTAGCTCTGACTGCATGATGGGGAATGGAAGGAAATCAAAAAAGACCCTACAGGAGCTCCTCCATAACAGATAAGGAAGAAAACAATAAACAAAGCAATGTTGTCATTCCGTATGTTGCAGGCATATCGGAAAAGCTCAGGAGAATCTTCAGCCAACATAACATATATGCACACTTCAAACCCAAGAATACACTAAGGCAGAAGCTTGCCCACCCCAAAGATAAAACACTCAAGACAAAAATTAAGCAATGTGGTATATGCAATACAATGTAGCGAGATCTGTACATTGGGGAAACAACAATCACTTCATAAGCACATGGCACAACATAGGAGAACAAACACAACAGGACTAGATTCAGCAGTCCACCTGCATCTGAAAGACAAAGGCTACCCTTCTGAAGACAGCAAAGTCCACATTTTGGACAGAGAGGACTGCTGGTTTGAAAGAGGGGTCAAAGAGGTTGTTTATGTCAAAATTGAATGGTCCTCTCTCAACAGAGGGGGAGGGATACAACATCATCTATCTCCAAACTACAACACAGTCCTTTCAACAGTCCTTCCAAGAAGGCTCCAAACCCATTTGCACCACTCAGGTAACCCTGATGACACAGATAAATCTCCAGGTGACCCTAATGATTCGCTAAAAGAATGCAAATGACCAGCTGTCTGCATGGAGTATAAATCGTTCCATTTCCCACCATCCAGTCAGAGTTGAAGAAGCTTCTTGGATGAGAAACTGAAAGTCTTTGAAGAAAAACAGAAAGTCCAGTTGCCTCTTGAAAAAGCACCTTTGGGACTTATATTCTGTAATGACTACACAAATAGCAATCCACTGCTTTCTTGATACTGGGCTGGCAGGCCTTTAGAGGAATCTCTCAGCTAAATTCCTTTCCATCATGTCTAATGTTTACCTTGAGATTAGTGTAAAGTGCTTGCATTCCTTTGTCTATTAGCTAATGTGATAAAGCCAGCAAAGAAAGCAAACATTCATGCAGCCAACGCTTCCTCCTTCTTGGGAGAAGGCTCCATGTGGTGAAAACACCAGAGCAATGATTGCCTGTCAAAACATGCAACTTCAACTGCAAGCATTTGTACAGCGTTTTCAAGATTCAAAATGTTTTATAAGCATTATCCTTGTTAACTAGACTGTTGAATAAATCAGCATTATTTCTCATGTTGCAGACAGGAAAACTGAAAAGAGCACATGGTGCTAGAGATATGAATTCACTTGGGAACTTCCCCTCCTAGTCTCAGTCTTCTTGGGATCCTGAAATTCCAAATGTAGCAAGTTTCCTTGTTTCCCCCAGTAACACTGAAACATCAGTTTTGCTTTTCCTGAAGTGCAAATTGTAAAGCTAGTATGGAAAGACAACAGATGTCCAACTGTGAAGTTCTTAGTGCTAAGCTTGGATGTGTACTTCAGACACTTCATTACTCAACTAGGCAATATTGTCTCGCTTCCTAATGAAACATTTGCAAGTAAACAACCAAACTCAGAGAGCAGCAAGAGTTTGACAGTTCAACAGATATTGATCTACAGCTTCTCTTCTATTGGAACATGTCCATCTGTAACAATCATTATCCTATGAGGTCTCTACTGTATAAGACTAGCATAGGTTGGCACCAGTGGTGAAATCTGAATCGGTTTATTACTGGTTCGCAGACAGCTCAGCTGGGAATGGGCAAGGATTTTTGCTACCGGTTTTCCGAACCAGCCGCCGCCATCGCTACCAGATCAGCTTATCTGGTTTGAACCGGGAACATTTCACCCTGGTTAGCACCATGATTGCAGGCAAGTATGGAACAGTAGAGTGTTGATAAAAGCTGTGATTTGGCTACTTTTCTGTGAACAAATATTTGCAGATCCCTCGCATCCTGGACATAAACTGTTTCAACTCCTACCCTCAAAACGACGCTATAGAGCACTGCACACCAGAACAACTAGACACAAGAACAGTTTTTTCCCCTTAGGTAAGGAGGATTAAGATATCTACCCTGCCTTCCGTCCAGGAGCTCAAATAGTTTTACTCACCAGAACCCAACCTTATGAGATAGGCTAGCTCAGGGGTCTGCAAACTTGGCTCTTTTAAGACTTGTGGACTTAAGACCAGGAACTCTGGGAGTTGAAGTCCACAAGTCTTAAAAGAGCCAAGAGAGAGAGAGAGACTGTCCCTAAATCAACTTGTCAGTGAGTTTCCATGGTGGATGGTGGATTTCATTTTGGTCTCCCAGATTTCAGTCCAATATCTTAATCACTACCACACTGGCTGTGCAGTTGGTATGACTTTGTGAGAGGAATTCATTCACCCAGTACACTTCTCCCATAAGTTCTCTGCATGTCCCAAAGGTGCTTTTTCAAAAGCCAAAGGGCATTGTTTTTCCTTGAAGATGTTTCGCTTCTACTCCAAAACTGGAGAAGGTTCTTGGATGAGAAGCATAGCGTCTTCAAGAAAAACAGTGGTGCCCTTAAGTTCCTTTTACTTTATCTACAATGGAATGGCCGACTTTTGGTTGCCTGGATGCTGGGTTACATTTCCCAGCAATCCCAGCCAACATGGTCAGTGATGAGGGATGCTGGGAGTTGTTGTTCAGCTACTGTACCAATACTGTCCAGTATTGCTTTATTATTAAGGTATCCAAGAAATCAATCAATCTAAACTGTAACCCAAATATGCTGTAACTTTCTAAAGTGCCACAAATGTTGGGAATCCAAATCCATATTTTAAAGATTAATATTCCATTGAAACCAGAACTGTTCTTGTTGAGAGGAATAACAGACAATTAGAAAAGAGTTACATTATTTTTATATATGATAACTGCTAAAAATGATATGCACAAAAATGGACAGTCTCGGAAAAACCCACAATGGACGAATGGCTGGCTAGGGTGACAGAATTAGCAGAGATGGCAAAAATGATTTTTTTTTTTTGTTAGACTAGAGAAAGGACAATAGCTACTTTTATTAATGATTGGAAACCCACTCATAGATTTTTTTGCTGAAACAAGAAAAAAAGGAGAAATGTTCCCACCCTTCTTTGGAAAGAGAAAAGCATTCTACGAAAAGGATGTGTACAGTATAACATTCACCAACCAAGAAAAACAGAAAGTCCAGTTGCCTCTTGAAAAAGCACCTTTGGGACTTATATTCTGTAATGACTACACAAATAGAAATCCACTGCTTTCTTGATACTGGGTTGGCAGGCCTATAGAGGAATCTCTCAGCTAAATTCCTTTCCATCATGTCTAATGTTTACCTTGAGATTAGTGTAAAGTGCTTGCATTCCTTTGTCTATTAGCTAATGTGATAAAGCCAGCAAAGAAAGCAAACACTGATGCAGCCAACGCTTCCTCCTTCTTGGGAGAAGGCTCCATGTGGTGAAAACACCAGAGCAATGATTGCCTGTCAAAACATGCAACTTCAACTGCAAGCATTTGTACAGCATTTTCAAGATTCAAAATGTTTTATAAGCATTATCCTTGTTAACTAGACTGTTGAATAAATCAGCATTATTTCTCATGTTGCAGACAGGAAAACTGAAAAGAGCACATGGTGCTAGAGATATGAATTCACTTGGGAACTTCCCCTCCTAGTCTCAGTCTTCTTGGGATCCTGAAATTCCAAATGTAGCAAGTTTCCTTGTTTCCCCCAGTAACACTGAAACATCAGTTTTGCTTTTCCTGAAATGCAAATTGTAAAGCTAGTATGGAAAGACAACAGATGTCCAACTGTGAAGTTCTTAGTGCTAAGCTTGGATGTGTACTTCAGACACTTCATTACTCAACTAGGCAATATTGTCTCGCTTCCTAATGAAACATTTGCAAGTAAACAACCAAACTCAGAGAGCAGCAAGAGTTTGACAGTTCAACAGATATTGATCTACAGCTTCTCTTCTATTGGAACATGTCCATCTGTAACAATCATTATCCTATGAGGTCTCTACTGTATAAGACTAGCATAGGTTGGCACCAGTGGTGAAATCTGAATCGGTTTATTACTGGTTCGCAGACAGCTCAGCTGGGATCGTTAGTCTTTCTTTTACCTTTTAAAAGCATTTTTTACAACCTCTTCAGCCAAAGAGGTTATAGAAAAAATGCTTTTAAAAGTAAAAAAAAAAGGCTCTGACGATCAGGCAGCTCAGCTGGGATCGTCAGAGCCTTTTTTTTTTTACCTTTTAAAAGCAATTTTTACAACCTCTTCGACTGAATAGATTGTAAAAAAATGTTTTTAAAAGTAAAAAAAAGGCTCTGATGATTGCGCAGCTCAGCTGGGCATGGGCAAGGATTTTTGCTACTGGTTTTCCGAACCAGCCGCCGCCATCGCTACCGGATCAGCTTATCTGGTTTGAACCGGGAACATTTCACCCTGGTTAGCACCATGATTGCAGGCAAGTATGGAACAGTAGAGTGTTGCTAAAAGCTGTGATTTGGCTACTTTTCTGTGAACAAATATTTGCAGATCCCTCGCATCCTGGACATAAACTGTTTCAACTCCTACCCTCAAAACGACGCTATAGAGCACTGCACACCAGAACAACTAGACACAAGAACATTTTTTCCCGAAGGCCATCACTCTGCTAAACAAATAATTCCCTCAACACTGTCAGACTATTTACTGAATAGAATAGAATTTTATTGGCCAAGTGTGACTGGACACACAAGGAATTTGTCTTGGTGCATATGCTCTCAGTGTTACATAAAAGAAAAGATACGTTCATCAAGGTACAACATTTACAACACAATTGATGATCAATATATCAATATAAATCATAAGGATTGCCAGCAACAAGTTATAGTCATACAGTCATAAGTGGAAAGAGATTGGTGATGGGAGCTGTGAAACGATTAATAGTAGTGCAGATTCAGTAAATAGTCTGACAGTGTTGAGGGAATTATTTGTTTAGCAGAGTGATGGCCTTCGGGAAAAAACTGTTCTTGTGTCTAGTTGTTCTGGTGTGCAGTGCTCTATAGCGTCGTTTTGAGGGTAGGAGTTGAAACAGTTTATGTCCAGGATGCGAGGATCTGCAAATATTTTCACGGCCCTCTTCTTGATTCGTGCAGTATACAGGTCCTCAATGGAAGGCAAGTTGGTAGCAATTATTTTTTCTGCAGTTCTAATTATCCTCTGAAGTCTGTGTTTTTCTTGTTGGGTTGCAGAACCGAACCAGACAGTTATAGAGGTGCAAATGACAGACTCAATAATTCCTCTGTAGAATTGGATCAGCAGCTCCTTGGGCAGTTTGAGCTTACTGAGTTGGCGCAGAAAGAACATTCTTTGTTGTCCTTTTTAATGATGTTTTGATGTTAGCTGTCCATTTGAGATCTTGCGATATGATAGAACCCAGAAATTTGAAGGTTTCTACTGTTGATACTGTGTTGTCAAGTATTGTGAGAGGTGGAAGTATGGAAGGGTTTTCCTAAAGTCTACCACCATTTCTACGGTTTTGAGTGTGTTCAGTTCCAGATTGTTTTGGTTGCACCACAAGGCTAGTCGTTCGACCTCTCGTCTATATGCGGATTCGTCATTGTCTCGAATGAGACCAATCACTGTTGTGTCATCTGCGAACTTCAGTAGCTTAACAAATGGATCATTGGAGATGCAGTCATTGGTATACAGAGAGAAGAGAAGTGGGGAGAGCACACAGCCTTGGGGCGCCCCTGTGCTAATTGTACAGGTATTCGATGTGATCTTGCTTAGCTTCACCTGCTGCTTCCTGTTTGTTAGGAAGCTTGTGATCCACTTACAAGTCTGTTCCGGTACCTGTAGCTGGTTTAGCTTAGTTAGAAGAATGTCTGGAATGATGGTATTGAATGCTGAACTAAAGTCTACAAAAAGGACCCTTGCATAGGTCTTTGGAGACTCAAGATGTTGTAGGATGTAGTGCAGAGCCATATTAACAGCATCATCTGTTGATCTATTTGCTCGGTATGCAAATTGCAAGGGGTCTAAGAGCGGATTCGTGATGGTTTTCAGGTAGGAAAGCACTAGCCTTTCAAAGGTTTTCATGAATCTGCACTACTATTAATCATTTCATAGTTCCCATCACCAATCTCTTTCTACTTATGAATGTATGACTATAACTTATTGCTGGCAATCCTTATGATTTATATTGATATATTGATCATCAATTGTATTGTAAATGTTGTACCTTGATGAACGTATCTTTTCTTTTATGTACACTGAGAGCATATGCACCAAGACAAATTCCTTGTGTGTCCAATCACACTTGGCCAATAAAATTCTATTCTATTCTATTCTATTTTATTCAAATGGCATGGCAGATTTATGACTTTGCCATGCCATGTCTCTGAACAGCTACACCTATTACTAATTACAAGTACATAGCTACCTTGAAAATCAATTTAAGACTGCAGCTGGCCAAATAAAACTCACCAAGAACAGCATGCTACTATATTGTAACTATAAGATTATGCAAGGTGCCACATTCTTAGGCACGACTTCACTTCTATAAAACAGGAAACATAACCCTTCGTACCATATACAAAGGCACTGAAACCTCTGAAATGGAGCTCTTGCTACTCTGGTTTTGTTTGCAAATGTTTCATTACCAAACTAGAAGCACAATGGATCATGAGGTTAGGACATTGGGCTGACTATCGACAGGCTTGCAATTCAAGACCCAGTTGCTGCCATGGGAGGGGTGAGCTCCTGTGACATGCTCTAGCTCCTGCCAGTCTAGCAGTTTGAAAGCAGGTGACCGCAAGTAGATAAATGGGTACCACTTCGATGCGCAACTAAATGGGGATGTGAAAGTAGCCCTTAACTGGGCATTCTCCCGGGCAATGATATTGTCACCATTCAATCCTTCCAGCCTGGAAGGGCTTTGGAGCTCCCAATATGACTGTAATAGTAATAGTAGTATCCAACTAGGTGAAGTTTCCTAGTTGTGTAATGAAATATCTGCAAGCACCCAACCAAGCTTAGCACCAAGAACTTCACAGTTGGACATCTGTTGTGATTCCATATTAGATTTTAATTTTAATTTGCACTGCAGGAAAAGCAAAAATGAGGTTTCAGTGTTGTTGGGGAAAAACAAGGAAATTTGCAACATTTAGAATATAATAATTCAAATACTTGCAACCTGAAGAAGGCATGACATAATAGTATTAGTTCACAATTATAGATGTCAAAGGAGTATATAAGCAAAAATGTGGATTTGTCCAAAGGAATGAATGCCTAATCACCGAGAATGAGACAATTTGAAAGGAGGATTGTGTTTCTAAAATTCACATCCAGGCCTATTTGCTAAGTGATATATTAGCAATGATAAACAAGCAGCAATATTACTTTTATGCTTTCAGATAATTAGTTTACCTCTTTGCATTCATTTTCAACCAAATTCAAAATTAGGAAAAATAAATCTGGGATTTCAATTATTCTCTTGCGAAAATGATATGGAAGAAATAACAACATTAAAAAAAGATTAGGGAGCCAAATTCTGTTACCAGAAGAGAGCTGAGACTCATTTGGTAATACTGCATTGAAATAAACAGTGGAGTTTGTTTATTTGATTATTTATATCCAGCCTTTTATCATTTTTATAAATAACCCAAGGAGATGATCATAATCAACACACCTTCCTCCTCCTATTTTCCTCAAAACAGCAACCCAGTAAGGAAGGTTGGGCTGAATAGGTGACTGGCCTAAGGTCACCCAGCTGGCTTTTGTAGCTAAGGTGGGACTTGAACTCACAGTCTCTTACTTTGTAGCCTGGTATCTTAACCACTAGACTAGGGGTGTCCAAACTTGGCAATTTTAAGACTTGTGGACTTCAACTCCCAGAATTCCTCAGCCAGCTTTGCTGAGTCCATAAGTCTTAAAGTTGTCAAGTTTGGACTAGACTAAACTGACTCAGTTCAGACTTGTTCAAGGAAAGGGAGAAGGAGGTTTAATTTTACTCTAAGTCTTCTCAGAGAATACACACACAAATAGAAGAACAAGAGAATCCTGTAATACCTTAAAGACTACCAGTGAACAAACCCAGCTTTTTGTAGTCTAAGATCTCATTTTTCTTCCCTATGCTGTCTGTGGCAGCATTTTCATTTCAACCGTAAGAGTTCATCTGCTTCTGTTCATCTGTTCTTTTTCATTTATCTTAAAAGATAAATATGACACCAAGTGCTAACAATTAACAGAGATTACTAAACAAGCATCTTCAACAAGCATCTTCAACAAGCTATTAGAAACCAGATATTTCCGAGTTCACCTAATTCAAAGAGTTGTTTGCTGTTGCTTCAGATTTGACTAATCTATTCTCAGTAGTCATAGCCATCCATGACTCCAATATTTTGTAGCTATCTGTGGTCACGTGATTTCATTTATGGAAATAAAGCCTATGGAGATGTTAAACAAATCTTGATTTGAAATGCTATGGTTATAAAAATGTCTGGCTGGCTGGTAGACAAATTATTCTGCTACCTGCTTGAGAGATGGACTAGATAACATTCCATGACTTGAGGGCCTCCACAGATTCACAGGAAGCTACTCAGAATTCTCAGGAAGTTACTAAAATCAACAGTCAGGTTTACTGGGCCTTCTAGGACTTACATTAAACACTACTGGAGAAGACACACTTTTCTGTGTATTGCTGATGCAAATAAGTTCATTATTTCAAAGCACGGAAAAGTATGAGCATTCAGAAAAGGTCTGTTGTAATCCTGACTAGATATATGGACAATAACTCCCTGCATCATACTAGCCTATCAGTGTACTGTTTATGTATTTAACTTGTTCTTGAATTATATATAGTTTCTTATATCAAGTGACTTGCCTTGAATATCCCATCATCAGTTGGCAACTATAGGAACATTATATGAACATTCTTTGAGGACTGGCATCCACCTTATACTGGATATTTTCAGTTTTATGAGCAGAAAGACAACTGGTAGCACCTCACCATTATTCTTTATGCCACATTTCTATAACCTTAAGCCTTTCAGATGCATTGCATGCTTACTGCCATGGTCAGTATGTTTGCTATCAGCATGAGAGTTGCAAGCCAATGTAATCAAAGGGCAGAGTTGTGAAGAAGACTCTAGTTTGCTAAAAGGCATTCCACCTTTCTGTCCATAAAGAAAGGAAACAGTATGCCTAATATTTAATTTAAAATTTCAAAAGTTATGTTGTAATATGTTAACGAATAGCTAATAGGGAATGGATCCATTTTCAGACTTCTATCCAGACAGTGAATTCTTTGAATTAAAGCATCTCAAAGAGAATGATCTCACAACTTCTTTCTATTAATTTTCCTTTATCTTGGACGGCTGATTGGTATTTTAAGGCAGATTTCACAACTCTGTGAATGCAGTTATAATATCCAATTTTAAGACTTCTGCAAAAGTTCAGCCATACTGAGCATGTTTCAGTTTTTCCTTTGTGTGATTTCTGCTTGGAAAGTCAAAAGGGGAAACAACGGAGAAAGGCTAGCAAACAGCTTTCTCTCTGGCATCGCTAGACATGAGGACCGTTGTGTAAAGTTAATTGATTATGTGCTACTAAGTCATTTTGACTCTCAATAACCAGATAGATGAGGAATGCGGTGGCTTAGTCGGTAAGACGCTGAGCTTGTCGATCGAAAAGGTCGGCAGTTCAACGGTTCGAATCCCTAGTGCTGCCGTGTAACGTGGTGAGCTCCCGTTACTTGTCCCAGCTTCTGCCAACCTAGCAGTTCGAAAGCACGTAAAAAATGCAAGTAGAAAAATAGGGACCACCTTTGGTGGGAAGGTAACAGCGTTCCGTGCGCCTTTGGGGTTGAGTCATGCCGGCCACATGACCACGGAGACATCTTTGGACAATGCTGGCTCTTCGGCTTTGAAACAGAGATGAGCACTGCCCCCTAGAGTCGGGAACGACTAGCACGTATGTGCGAGGGGAACCTTTACCTTTTTAACCAGATAAATAGATTTCCTCCATCATAATTAATCGCTAATCTGGTCTTCCAGGTATTTGAAAATTGCCACTGTAATTGAGTCCACCCACCTTGCTGCTGGTTGGTCTTCTCTTTCTTTCTACCTTTCCCAGCATTACAGTGTCTCAAGACAGTTGGTTTTCACACACACACACACACACACACACACAAAAAGTAGTATAATTTGAACCTGGTTATTTGTGCCTCCAGTGAGAACTTTAGATTGAATTGTTTGATGATCCATTTGTATGAGCAAGAGCCTAATACCATAGCAAACGCATCATCTGATAAGGCTCTGAGAGCCACTTTGACCATGAGGATTGATCATATCTCCAAATGGAACCTCCAGAATGGAATGGATTGTTTACATATAAAAATAACTCCAGAGATCTAGACTTATTCCCCTTCTAGAAGAATTCAAAAGGCAAGACGATCAGGAGGTACAATACTATTACTTTAGCCTTGCTATAAATTTACTGTAAGTTCAGGGAAGGGGGAAGTGTTGCTAATATGACAGGCTTCTCATACAAACCTCTAATTATTCTGAAATACTTCCCCTCCCCCCCCCCCAGACTTGCCAGGAATATAATGGATTTCCCTTCAATGCCCTTTCTTTTTGGTTCAAAACAGAAGCCAGTAAGCAGAGAAGTCACTTTATTTATTCATGGTCTACATTAACATTTATTCAGCTGGCAGCTGTGTACTGAATGAAGCAGAAACCTGAGATCTACCTGCTGGATCTGTAAGCCTACAGATCTTTCAGCAAGTATGTGGCGAATCTTTTAGAATATGGGGCTTAACACATGAGAAGCTTGGGTATTTGTTGCCAAAGGCAAAGAGCATTCAGTACCCTAATGACCTCAAGGGAAGACAAGGAACACTTGTGGCCGGCAAAGGACAATTCATTCACTCGTGCAAGTAGGAAGAAGGGTCATTCATCAGCTCCTGTTACTACTATGCGAGCAACTACTGAAGAGGTGTGTTATTATATTTCTGCATCCTGAAGTGAACTTCAATAAATATCTATGAAGCTTCTAAGCCCACTCTTAATTAGCAAGTTCAATGCAGTAGGGATGAATTTTGCATCAGGGGGATTCCTGGTTCACAACTGAGTCTCTTGGGGCTCATCTACAGAGCAACAGCTATGTTTTCCTCCCATCCTTGAGGTGGGAGGACAATACGCCAACAGGAAAACTTCTTTCTCCACAACCTATCTTTTATTGCACCTTAGCAATGAGTGGCAGTGCCTACATGTAGTTCAGTTCAAGGTAATTTTAGGACAACTGGTATGTTTCCCATCAAACATGTGCTGTATCACTAGCCGAGAAGACAACACCGTATTAGAAACTAGAGGATACGAAAAGAGGGCAGATTAAGGTTGTGCATTACCCATGCTAGAAGGGTAATAAAAGCTACTAACATATGCAGAGTCCACCAAACTCTTGCAACCAGTGTATTTGGCGAGGGGGGGGGGAATGAGTTGAAAGTTCCAAATTTCAGGCATTAAAAGACAGACCAACTAGGCTGATAGAAACAGGGATACAAATTGTCTATGGAGATTCTCAGGTTGGAAACATTGGCCTAGTTGCTCCGGCAAAGGACATGCTCCTACAGAAGCAAAAGTAAGGACTCTACTTATAAAGCCTGGTGAGGCCAACTATCTAGAAGTTCAATCTAACAGATTATACCAGAAGACGTCTGGCCATACTAACTCTCGACACAAGATCTGCTTAGAAAACCAACAATGGCAACTGAAGAATTCATGGCACGCTTTGTCTAAGAACCACTTAGAAGACTAATACTTGCAAACTAATAGTCTTTTACATATTTAAAAGGAGACTCTTGATTAATCTAATCTTCTGGCAACTCTTTTTTATAATTCTTTATTTTATTTATTTATTTATTATTCGAATTTGTATACCGCCCTATCTCCCAAAGGACTCAGGGCGGTTCACAGGCATATAAAACATCAATATCAATATACAAATTAAAATAATCCTTAAAAAACTTATTCTAGCGCCCGAATTATTAAAAATAGAAATATAAATATAAAATATAAATATTTAAAATCAATTTAAAACCCCTCTAAATTTAAAAATCTAAGCCAGTCCTGCACAGATGAATAAATGTGTCTTGAGCTCATGACGGAAGGTTCAAGGTCAGGAAGTTGACGGAGTCCTGGGGAGTTCGCTCCAGAGGGTGGGAGCCCCACAGAGAAGGCCCTTCCTGGGCGTCGCCAAACGACACTGCCTAGCTGACGGCACCCTGAGGAGTCCCTCTCTGTGAGAGCGCACGGGTCGGTGAGAGGTATCTGGTCGCAGTAGGCGGTCCCAGATAACCCGGCCCTATGCCATGGAGCGCTTTAAAGGTGGTCACCAAAACCTTGAAGCGCACCCGAAGGCCACAGGTAGCCAGTGCAGCCTCGCAGGATGGGTGTTATCACGGGAGCCACGAGGGCTCCCTCTATCACCAGCGCAGCCGCATTCTGAACTAACTGCAGCCTCCGGATGCCCTTCAAGGAAGCCCCATGTAGAGAGCGTTGCAGTAATCCAGGCGAGACGTCACAGGCGTGAGTGACCGTGCATAGGGCCTCCCGGTCCAGAAAGGCGCAACTGGCGCACCAGGCGAACCTGGTAGAACGCTCTCCTGGAGACGGCCGTCAAATGATCTTCTAGAGACAGCCGTTCATCCAGGAGGACGCCTAAGTTGCGCACCCTCTCCATCGGGGCCAATGACTCGCCACCGATGGTCAGCCGCGGATTTAGCTGACTGTACCGGGATGCCGGCATCCACAGCCACTCTGTCTTGGAGCCATTGAGCTTGAGCCCGTTTCTCCCCATCCAGACCCGTCTGGCCTCCAGGCACCGGGACAGCACTTCGATAGCTTCGTTGGGGTGGTCCGGTGTGGAAAAGTACAGCTGGGTGTCATCCGCGTACAGCTGGTACCTCACACCGAACCCACTGATGATCTCACCCAGCGGCTTCATGTAGATGTTGAACAGAAGGGGCGAGAGGATCGATCCCTGCGGCACCCCAAGTGAGGCGCCCGGGCCGACCTCTGCCCCCCTGTCAACACCGACTGCGACCGGTCGGAGAGATAGGAGGAGAACCACCGATAAACGGTGCCTCCCACTCCCAATCCCTCCAACCGGCGCAGCAGGATACCATGGTCGATGGTATCGAAAGCCGCTGAGAGGTCTAATAGGACCAGGGCAGAGGAACAACCCCTATCCCTGGCCCTCCAGAGATCATCCACCAACGCGACCAAAGCCGTCTCCGTGCTGTAACCGGGCCGGAAACCGGACTGGAACGGGTCTAGATAGACAGTTTCATCCAGGTGCAAGGGAAACTGATATGCCACCATACTCTCAACAACCTTCGCCGCGAAGCGAAGGTTGGAGACCGGACGATAATTACCTAAAACAGCCGGGTCCAGGGAAGGCTTTGAGGAGGGCCTCACCACCGCCTCTTTCAAGGCGGCCGGAAAGACACCTCCACCAAAGAAGCGCCAGAATCGCCTGGAGCCAGCCTCGTGTCACCTCCTGCGTGGCCAGCACCAACCAGGAGGGGCACGGGTCCAGTAAACATGTGGTGGCATTCAGCCTCCCCAACAACCTGTCCATGTCCTCGGGAGCAACAGGGTCAAACTCATCCCATAAAATGTCACCAAGACCACCCTCAGCCGTCTCACCCGTATCACGCAATCTTGGTCCAAACCATCCCGGTTGAACGATTTTATCGTATAGATAACCGTTAAACTCCTCAGCACGTCCCTGCAGCGGGTCATCCCGCTCCCCTGGTGTAGGAGGAGCGGGTCACCAAACAGGGCGGCTGGGCGGTTATCTGCCGATGCAATGAGGGAGGAGGCGAGCTACGCCTCGCTTCCTCAATGCCACTAGGTAAGTCCTAGTATAGGACTTCACTAGTGTCCGATCAGCTTCTGAACGGCTAGACCTCCAGGAACTCTCTAGGCGTCTTCTCCGGCTTCATCCTCTCAGCTCCTCGGAGAACCAAGGAGCCGGTTGGGACCCGCGCCGGGTCAGAGGCCGCAAAGGCACGACCGGTCTAAGGCCCCGCCGCGCCCGTTCCCAGGCCGCAACAAGTTCCTCAACCGAGCCGTGAGCCAGACTCTCAGGAAATGGCCCAAGCTCCGTCCGGAACCCCTCCGGGTCCATCAGGCGCCTGGGACGGAACCAACGTGTCGGCTCCGTCTCCCTGCGGTGGTGAATGGCGGTCAGAAAGTCCAGGCGAAGAAGAGAGTGATCTGACCATGACAAAGGTTCAGTGACTATTTCCTTTAAGTCCAGATCTCTCAACCACTGACCAGAGACAAAAATCAGGTCCAGAGTGCCACCCCCAATGTGAGTAGGGCCATCAACTACTTGGGTCAGGTCCAAGGCCGTCATGGAAGCCATGAACTCCCGAGCTGCTGTCGATGACAAGCCGGACGATGGCAAGTTAAAGTCCCCCATGACTAAAAGTCTGGGGGTCTCCACTGCCACCCCGGCCAGCACCTCCAGGAGCTCGGGCAGGGCAGCTGTCACGCAGCAAGGAGCCAGGTACGTGATCAGCAAACCCATCTGGCACCTATGACCCCATCTCACAAAGAGGGATTCGCACCCGCAATCTGAGGTACAGTGGTCTCCTCGGCTCTAGGCTCTCTCTAATCACAACCGCCACCCCCACCCCTACCCTGGGCCTCGGCTGATGAAATGCACGGAAACCCGTGGGCACATCTCAACAAGGGCACACCCCTTCCGTGCCCAACCAGGTTTCCGTGCGCCTATAAGGTCCGCAGCCCCTGGATAAGGTCGTATATTAGGGGGGCCTTATTAACTACCGACCGTGCGTTGCATAACATCAGCCGAAGGCCCAGGCTCTGGGGGTCCTGACCATCCGGGAACGGGAAAGGACGGGATCGGGCGCGCGACCGCTGCACACATCGGGCGCGCCCCAGAACGATATGATCCCCCCCTTCCGCCATATCTGCCCCTCCCACTTACCGTGGAAATCAGGCCACCCTCACCAACAGGAACGCAATCTCCCCCCCTAACCTCCGAACCTATTAAAACCGCCACGAGCACGCAAGGACTGGTTCCCCTCCCGACGGGCTACCCCAACGCCCGCCTCAACCCTCCCACCCCTCCCGACGGGTTCTCTCCCCACCCGCCAAATCCTCCCCCACCTCCCTTAAAATTCTCATTAAAATTCCCTTAAAAATCTATTAAAACAATTAATTAAAAACCCTGAGTCTCCTATTTTGGCATGCCATCTCGGGGTTCCAAAACCCGTCCTCAAGATGGGCCTCGATAGCGTGGAGGGCCAAAACCGCGAGAGAGGGGAATCTCGCAGGGCAAGAAGGTCAGCCGCAGTAAATGTCCGCATGCTAAAAGTCCGGCAAGTAGACCCATCCTGGACCTGTCACGATGGAAATTGACACACCAGTAGTTCCGGGTGAAAGACAGACGAAATATAGTTCTTAGGCGGTAGATGAAAAACCGCCATGAGTAAATCAGAGCACCAACCCCTCCTATCCCGAGGGTGGACTATGGACGAGGAAATGGGGGAAAAGGATAAAGTCCTACAATAGTCCAGCTAGGATTGTCCAGGACCCGTCTCAATTCACCCCACTGGGGCCAAAGATCTTAAAAAAGTCCCCTTGTAGCCGGCCCTTAGGCGTCCTCTAAAATGATGGAAAAAAAGGCGCCCGCTTGGACGTGATCGTCCTTCAAGATGACAAAGAGGACGGGCACGTGCCTAATGGCCAGCTACTCCACCGACGAGACGCCTCTCCCAAAATCCGGGGGGCAAAGGACTCAAAAAGCCCCACAGACAGCCATCGACGCCCTCAAGATGGTAGGGAGGCCTTCCCCTAGGCCCCTGGATAACCTTCAGAGTGGCAAAGAAGGTGACCACCGGGCCTCTTCATGGTCGCTAAGCCAGGCCGCCAGATGAAGTAGGCCACTCACCCGCCGGGCCTGCTGGGTCATGCCACCGCGAGACCCAGCCGCCCACCGACAGGCTAGGCCCCCACCAGGCCGGTCCGGCCAGGCCGCCACCATCGCTGCCACCACCGGAGGGAGAGGGCTCCAAGGCTCCTCCAGGAGCAACGCCAGGCCAGGCCGCCGCCGCCGAAAACTCGACCGCCGCCGCCACCGTTGGAAAAGGCCCCCACCTCCGACACCGCAGACCAGGGGGCGAAGAGGAGAGGCTCTAAAGCCCTTCCTAGGGCAGAGCTAAGCGAGGCCGCCGCTGCAGCCACCGAAAAGCGCCGCCGCCGCCGCCGCCGCCGCCGCTGGAAAATGCCAGGCCGCCGCCGGTCTTATCGCCGCCGGGGGGAGGGGGAATGCTCCGGGACTCCTCCCGAAGGAACCCGGGGGCGCCCCGCTTCGCTTCGCCCATCCTCCGATCCGTCGTACTGTCCTCTACCCGGGCGGGGGGTCAAAGCTGTCCAAAAGACCCCCCCCGACCCGGTCGGGTCCAAGATAGGCCCGTCGCCGTCACAGCTGTTCAGCGGCGCGGCGCCATCTTGGACATGCGCAGTAAAAAAAAAATTCTTGTCCTTATATATGACAGACTAAATTAAGCTTCTGCTACATGGTGCTGTTTTTCAGGTATCCAACAGGTAACCAACAGAATTCCTAGCAAGCATAGATGCTGCACCAAATAAACCACAGATAGTTACTTTAACTGCTTGCAGTAGCAGGTGGAGCCAAAGGGTGACTGAAGTGCATTTCATTCTGGAGAGCAGTACAAACTGTTCATTAACCTAGTGTACACATGGCAATATCAATCTATGTTTAGGATAAGTATTACATTATATTATGTTATTCCTTAAATTCCCCTGAGTTTCAGAAGTAATCATTGATGACGACTGTTTTCAGAGATGATTGCTCTTACTAGCCTGACATTTGTGGTCGGGTAGGTTAGGCTGAATGACCCCATATTGAAAATGGAAAGGCAAGTTTCTTCAAACAGTCCAATGTATGTTATGTTAGCAATCAATAATTTTCTTTAAATTGCCAACAAATAATCATTTTTCATCATTTTGCAAGTTAACTCCTGCTTTGCTGGATACAAAATTGGATCTAACCTTCCATGCTTGAACAAGCTTTATTAAGCATGAAATGTGGACTTACCATATAAATCCTTTGCACTCATTTTGCCAGCACCATCTCCTTTACCCATGCTGCCACTGGAAAAAGAGAAAGCAGTAGAATGAAACAAGAGCACTTTAATTTGTTTTTGAGAAAATTCACCATTTTTTCCCCCGCAGTGCTGATAACAGGTTTTAACATCCTGTATGGGAAAACAGGACATAGAATCCTAAACAAGGTCTGGATGCAGGGTCCTCCATTTTTTCCATATCATGAGATTAAAAACCAGCATTTTCAATTTTTCTTTCCCAATTCTCAAAGAGATAATGCAAGAATGTAGAAATTTCTCTTAGAGATTGGACAATAACCTTATCAATTCTCCTCACTTGATGCTGACTTCTTATGCCTCTTGTAACTTGCAGGTTTCAAACAGGTCAAAGACTTTGCAACAACTCTGGCTCTTTGTCACTTACTATGTGCTCATAGTTACCAACCTTTTTAATAATCTTATTCTAATGTATTTTCTATTTTTGCTTGCTTTTATCTATGCGTAGAGTGACAGTTTGGAATCAGGCAGTGCCTAAATTGAATACATTAAATTAAATCCCCTGCTGATGTCATAGTAAAAGAATAAAAGGGAACAAATTGCCATTGTTCTTCAGGAGCTGTAATCCCTAAAGTGACATGAATAAACAGCAGGCTGGTTTCAGGCTATAGCACTTGCTGTGTCTTTCACTCAAAGTCTCCATCCTGAACCTGAAGCAAAAGAGGTCAAGACATATCTTCTGCAATTTAAGAACTTGGGACATGAAATAATACATTTAAGTTACAGGGAAGCAGATTGAACATTATTAAAAAAAATCCTGGAACCAATTACCCAGAGAAACACTGTATTCCCCTTTAATGGATGAGTCTAAACAGAGACTAGGCTATCCTATGCTTTTTTTATTATTATTATTTCTTTTGTCACAACAGAATACACAAACAATTGTCATAGATAAAACAACATATTTTGAAGAAAATATACATATATGTATAAAAATAGGCATCAACTATATCAATTTGATATGATGAAGGGAACAATAGGACAGGAACGGTAGGCACTTTTGTGCTCTTATGCACGCCCCTTATAGCCCTCTTAGAAATGGGGTGAGGTCAATAGTAGACAGTTTTTGGTTGAAGATTTTGGGATTTTGAGTAGAGACTATGGAGTCAGGTAATGAGCTCCAAGCATTAACAACTCTGTTACAGAAGTCATATTTCCTGCAATCAAGTTTGAAGCGGTTGACATTTAGCTTGAATCTATTTTTTGCTCTTGTAATATTGCGATTGAAACTGAAGTAGTCTTTTATAGGAAGGATATTGCAATAGATGATTTTGTGTGTTAAACACAGGTCATGTCGAAGTCGACGGAGTTGTAAGTTTTCTAATCCCAGGATTTCAAGTCTGTTGGTATAAGGTATTTTGTTGTTTTCGGAGGAGTGAAGAACTCTTCTAGTAAAATATTTCTGGACTCTTTCTATTGTATTTATGTCAGAGATGTGGTATGGGTTCCAGACGGATGAGCTGTATTCAAGAATAGGTCTGGCAAATGTTTTGTATGCTCTAGTTAGTAGTGTAGAGTTTTTAGAAAAGAAGCTGCGTAAAATTAGGTTTACAACTCTTAGGGCTTTTTTCGCTATGTAGTTGCAGTGAGCTTTGGCACTAAGGTCATTAGATATGAGAATTATTATGCTGTGGGTGTTTTTGTTGTGGTCCGTCAGCAGCCTACGGAGCTGGCAACGGAATTGGACAGCAATGAGGCTGAGGTGAAGCCAAGACCATAGTGAAGTGAGGTGCGGACTCCAGAGCCTCCAGAGATTGATAGTAGTGAGGCAGAGGAACACAAGAAGCCTGTTTCTAATGCACGCATGAGGAGAGCTGCCAAAAGGCAAGAGCAGCTCAAGCAGAGAGGACAACTCGGGAGTAGGGCCAAGAGATGATTGGCCCCTCCCATAAGGCTTAAAACAGACCAGCACCGGTGTTTCAGGTTTGCTGGAAAACAACGTTGTAGCTGTGTCCTCTGCTTCGTGTACGTCTTTGTTTTTGTGGCTTCTGGACATTTGCCAGGAAGGGCCTTTGGCAGTTTGCCTAATTGGACTAAGGTTTGTGAGATAATCGAGGAATTTGTGTTAGGAGGCATTTGTTTTACTTTGAGTTGAATGACGCTGGGAATGAAGTAATTCCCAGCTGTTTGAATAAAGTTTGTTTTTTCACGGATTATGTTTATTACTACCTACTTGGGTCTGTGTCACAACAGTTTTAATCTGGATTCCGCCATTGAATGGGGTGGGTGTGGGTTATTGGCTATTATCTATTTATTTGCTGCCAGTCAAGGCTACTAAATGTCTCCTTCCAGATCTATGATTCTACCTACAAGCACTACGAAGGGCTTTGTGTGTCAGAAGTGAATGGAGTCCTTCCACACAAAAACCAATGCTCCCCACTCTCACACAAATGCTTAGCTTTAGAATAACTTTATTATAGTCACTTTGAACGTACACCAATAGGCATACATTAAAATGAAATTTCATTGCATAAAGCTCTCAAAGGGTCACCACCACTTCATCTCAGGAGAATGAAACATGTGCCATAAAATCATGATGCAAATATCATGACTTGCATAAGTATTTGTGTCAGTTGTCAGAAGCAGGAATTTGTGTTATCATTTTGACAAACATTTTGTTTTCTACAAGTCCCATACTTAATTGTAAAGTTTTAGAGCAGGGGCCCCCAACCCCCAAGCCACAGACCGGTACCAGTCCACAGCTCATTGGGAACCGGTCCATGCAAACAGCAGGTGAGCGCGCGAAGCTTTTTTTGCATGCACAACCATCCCTTCCCCTCCCCGGCCACTGGCGCCACTGCTGCCAGTCCGTGGACCCAAAAAGGTCGGGGATTGCTCTTTTAGGGGACAGAAAAACAATTTGAGTTGTTCCTATCATTACACAATGGGAATCAGAAATGTACATGATCCGGAGACCCACCAGGGGGATTTCATGTCCACCTAATCTAGCCAGAAATAAGAAAGTAGAATTACTATTTCCATAGGACACAATTCTACTTTTCAGTATCTGCAAAGTTGCAAAGTCTACATATCCTCAGCATACTTCCTGTGACAATCCAGACTGTAGAACTGTGAACCTCTCCAGTTGCTTTCTCCTTTACCCACACTTTGTTTATTTAAACGTTAGATTCCTTACTTTGAAGAGCCAGAGTGGCTGCCTGTGGATCCTTTCTGGCTCATACTGCTTCCAGGATATTCACCTGCAAGAGAGCAACATGGATTACTTGAGAGGCTACCATACTTACATTGTAATCATTGATTTGCTTATCTATATACTTTTAACTCACAAATTACAACAGTGTACAGGTACTCCTCGAATTACAACAGTTCATTTAGTGACCGTTCAAAGTTACAATGACACTGAAAAAAGGGACTTATGACCATTTTTCACACCTATGACCTTTGTAGAAGTCCTATGATCATGTGATCCAAATTCAGATGCTTGGCCACTGGTTCACATTTATGACCTCTGCTGTGTCCCAAGGTCAGGTGATCACCTTTTGCAATCTTTTGATAAGCGATATCAGTGAGGAAAAATACAGCATACTTTACTTCATCCTCCAAGGAAAGATTGAAGGCAAACGAGATCAAGGCAGAAGAACATCATAGCTTCAAAATCTAAGGGACTGATTTGGACAAAACTCAGCAGCTCTTGATAAAAATAGGATCACCAAACGTCCGATGACGGATATGGCACAAGAAGAAGATAAGAACCGGGTAACTAACTTATCCACTGCAGTGATTCGCTTAACAACCATGGCAAGAAAGGTCATAAAATGACCTTTCAAATGTTAAGTGTCGTAAAAATGACACTTAATGCATGTCTCACTTAACACAGGCATTTTGGGCTTAACTGTGATCATAAGTCAAGGACTACCTGTAATTGCAGTGGGTTGGCAATGGGAGCAGGTTGGGGCTCAGTCTGGACTATGGTCACCATAAAACCTTCTCTCTTATGGTACCATACCACTGTAGCCTTGTTGATGCAAAAGGGAACCGAGGAATTTAAAAGTGGAATGGAAGATGAATTTCTAGGTTTCCTGAGAGCAGTTTACGGATTTAACAGGCCATCATCTATTCCTGTATTCAGAAAAGATTGAGGGGTTAGGATTAACAATGGGCCAAGCAGAAAGTGTGGATATTCCTGCAGACTTCTTCCACATTCTAAAATGTTCCTCCACAACAGCCTTTGGATCCTCTTGGGCAGGGGTCTGCAAACTTGGCTCTTTTAAGACTTGTGGACTTCAACTCCCAGCTTTGCTGGCTGAGGAACTCTGAGAATTGAAGTCCACAAGTCTTAAAAGAGCCAAGTTTGCAGACCCCTGCTCTTGGGGATGCCGTACATCTTTGATTAACCTCCTTGCTGAGTGAAAATGACCGATTGATTTCCTCTTTTAAGGGTCTTCAAAATGTGTCTCTTTTTAAAAAATTGCTGATCATTTTAGTTCATTTTTAGTATCCTTGGTTTTAACTAAATACATTTTTATCCTGAGCTGCCAAGAGATTGAAGAGCCAGTAATTATCAAATTTGATCCAACCAATATTCATTTAAATTAAATACATAACAGAATAACCAATCTGGAAGACATCCGGTTGCAGATGAAATGCCAGCTAAAATTAATTTGCTTATTGTACTATATTAAAACCCTCTTAACTTTCATAGTGGGAAAAAAAATCAAAGCTATATTCTAATCTATAATTTATGCCAAAGTCAGATGTTAAACTACCTTCACTTGCAAAGTACAACTTATGCTATTTTTAGAAATTTATTAATGAATTCAGATTTGAGAAAAAAAGATTTTACTTTATGTTGAATTCAGTTGATTAATCCTTTTTTTAAAAAAAAATTAAGTCATAAATATCAAATATATTTTGAGATGCTGGATATCAGTTAAATCAGTTCACAACACAAATAAATACAGTAACATCTATATATAATACGGTACATGAGTAAAGGAAAGCATATTGGCATTTCCAAAGAATTCCTATTTTTAGAATTTTTTTCTGATGAAATAGAAACTACTACTTGCAAATTCTTGTAAGTAAAATGTAAAAATGATCTCCTTATCATTACAATGAAACCTATTTTTTAAACATAAATTCCTGATTTACCGTGAGATGGGAGAGTGTTGGATTATTTAAAAATCCTCTTTGCTTTTGTTTGTCTGAAACGTTCTTTTTCTCCTAAGGCTTCATGTTTTTATCTTTATCTTTAACTATGAATCTATTTTTATGAACTATGTCGTAGTTATTGTAAGTCTCCATGTTCAGACTGTTTGCAGCTCTAAAGCTTTTCTGTCCCTCCTTTCCTTCCTTTTTAATTCTCTCTATTCTCAATGAAGGAGAATATTTGCAGCTCAGGGTTGAAATGATGGGTCTTTGGTGCTCTCTGAACGTGATCCTTTTCTTGTAGACGTTTCATTATCCAAACTAGGTAACATCATCAGTGCTATTAGTTTGGGTAATGAAATGTCTGTAAGAAAACAACCAAGCTCAGAGAGCACCAAGGACCCCTCTCTATTCTTCCCATCAATTTTTATTTTTAAAAACCCTCTTATTTTCCTTCTGATACTTATCTCATTCTGTCATTTCCTGGAATGAATTAGGTCCTCTTTGTTGTTTGAATAGGTCTGAGATTGTGTGCTTACTGTTCACTGCATATGATACTTCCTTTTATCGGAATGCAGTTAAATAACATATCTCAAACATTTTTATTAACGGTTGGGGAGGAAGAACATAATAAATAATTCCCAGAAGAGATTAATCTTGCCCATCAACTATGTCAAAAACCTGCCTGACCAGAATAACTATTCACAGAACAAGAGACTCTTCAATTTTTTTAAATAGGTCTTGAACATTTCTGTTTGTAATTGGAATAGGACTCTCTCTGCATTGGTTCATGACATCTTCTGTACAGGCTCTTTGATGGACTATTTGCAAATGGCTACTGATCATTCTTCAGTCCTCATATCTCTGCCTCTAAAGAAATACACAGGGGATATTTCAAAACTTCACTGTAGTGAAACTCTTTAAATTATCTGGCTGAAATTTTGCAGGGTAACGTATTACTGGTGTTTTTTTCTTTCCCATTCTGCCAAAAATTGAAGCAGGCATCATACTGCTTAGTTTATAGTATAAACTATACTAGTTTATAATCATTTACCAAAACTCAATCCTCAAAATAATACATATGGAATTACTGTTAGAATCTGAATTTTAAAATGCAAACCAAATCTAACATATAAATCAAATCTTGTCTAGTTCTCATAATCCAATTTATTCATATTTTACATTTTTCTCCTTGGTGCATCTATACATCCAAAGTAACATCATAGTAATAAATGACAATAAACAAATTGAATCAGTTCAGAGTTTTATTTGTTTTCTTTGTTTACTCAAAGAGGAGCACTGACCCTGAATTTAAATTAGATTATCATTTGGTTGCACTGCAATGATTAGCACAGAAACGATCTGAAAAAACAAGATCACTCTTCATACCAAATATGGAATACTTAAAGCTATTTTTCCCATTAATTACATATATTTGTGAAAGTTGGACAATAAAAAAGCAGATAAAAGAAAACTAAACTTCTTCAAATTATGACGTTGGAAATAGGTACTATGCATAGTTTGGAGAACAAAAATAAACAGCCAAGCATATTTTAGGCTCCATCAATCCGGAAATATGACTAGAATATAAGGCTGCCTTATTTTGGTCATATCAGGTAATCAAGTTCTTCAAAAAACCAATCATGCTTGGAATGGTTGGAGATGCTAAAAAACAAGGCTAGCAAAGAGTATTTTGGATTGATGTCATTGGGCCGTAAAGGTGAAGCTGGGAGAATTGTACTTTCAGACTTGCAAGAGTCTGTTAACCTGGCTTTACAATAATAAAGTAAAATTATTATGTGATGTATGGGACACATTTTTTTCAAACCATAAGAAAGAAGCATAGTTGCTAACATAAATTAGTGAATTAGTTCTCTACTTTTACAACAAAATTACTTTTCCTACATTTCCCTTCAAAGCCATCAATTTGCAGACATCTCAGATGGCCACACTATGGGGCATCCTTACTGTGGGGCATCCTTTGCAATGAGGAGCATATAGGAAACAAAGTACATCATGCTTGGGGTTGCTTTATTCACATACAATGAATTTCCAATTTTTGAGCCTCTCTTCCTATTAAAAATTGTATACAGCATATGTGTAGAAAGTCACAACCAAAAAAAAAATATTGTGCAGAAGATTGGCTGTAGCTGCCCAATAAATAAACTTGCACATGATATTAAGATCCACACACTGAATGGGAAATGGTAACCCACATGGAGACTTCCTTTTTCAAAAGCGACTGCCTATTACAATGTTAGAGGAAAGTTTAATTGATCTATTGTATGAGATTCAAATATATTTGGTTATACAACAGTTCTTGCACTTTGTTTTTAACATATACACATGCCTTGTAGCTAGCATATGTTTTGAAAAAAATGTTCCCTTCTATCTGTGGAAGATGGGAGGAACCTCTAAAATATTAGCAGTTGCTGGAAATGAGTCTCTTTATCAGAAAAGCAGCTACTGAAGGGGATGTACTCAGTGGTGGGATTCACCCAGTTCGCACCACTTCAGGAGAACTGGTTGTTAACTTTCTGGGCAGTTTGGTGAACTGGTTGTTGGAAGAAATCATTAGGGCAGAGAACCGGTTGTTAAATTACTTGAATCCCACCACTGGATGTACTCCATATCTCCCATCCATCCTGTCTGTTGCCACCATGGTAATCTGATCCTTAGAAAGCACCACATTTATTTACTGAAAACAGTGGTCTTTCACTGGCCTTTGTTGGGTATACACAGACATTTAATTTAGTAATTTATACAAAATCCACCATTCAGAGAATGATCTTTGTGATCTTACAGCAACAAAAAGGAACTTGCATTTTATTCAAAGAAAGAGGGTGGGTCTTGTTACAAACCCAAAACCAGTAAACCTTGTTCTTGAACAAGAATAGTTCACATTGCTGACATTTAGCAGAAATTAAGTATAATGGAATTCATGAAATTTAAACTAAACTGCAAGTGAGATATGATGGGTGTGCTACTAAGCATGGTGGAAGACATCATACCGGCAATAGAGAAATGGTAATAAACAACCTTATTAAAGACACTTCCTGGTATTTTTAATTCTTCTCAAAACCTTTGCCATCTGGCAGCTACGTTGGCTGGAAAATATGGGATTGGTAATGGAACGCAACTGAGAGTGCACCAAATTTGGAAAAGGTGCAGAAACCATAAATAAGCAAATAAGAATTCCACAACAGAATTTCTTCAAGCACTTCTCCTTGCAGCAATAGCCATTTTTAAGCTCCTAGGAAACTGACAAGTAAAATGTCCTGGAAATATTCGTCCCCAGCTAGTAGTACCTGGAATATATTCCCTGCAGTTCTGGATTTGCCAGGGAGTGGTATGTGGAATGACCTTAGGATGTTGGGTGAAGAGGGACCCTACGTTAGTCATGGGGCTGTAAAGGTGATGCTGGGAGAATTGTACTTTCAGACTTGCAAGAGTCTGTTAACCTGGCTTTACAATAATAAAGTAAAATTATTTTATTGGGCTTTGTTACTTGTCAGCTCTGCCTGGTAAGGTTGAGATCAATCAGCTGCAAGGAATTATATGGATGCTAATCCTGTTTATTTCTTTGTTTTCCCAAGAGTGGAATGTTATAAAGTTATTTGCTAATTAGTTCAGAAAGCTGTGCTTCACTGATATATTTAAAACACATCCAATATCTTTAATATCGGTTAATAGATTAGACTTATTCTATCAAGCAAACTTCAAAGGACAAGTATAAATTGGGCTTCCCCTGTTTCTCTGCCAGTATGCTCAGTCATAAAGCATTCCTGAATGAATACAGCATGTCCTTCACAATCGAACAGAGAAATCCAGCAAGATCTCTTCCATAGGGCCAGTTTCTCTTTGCAAAAGAGTTGATAGCTGACCCGCAGTTCAACAGCTGACCTTGACACATGGCAGGAACCAATTAAGTGATCAGCAGGAGAATACCCTAATCGGCATCAGACAGCTTCCTTATCCATGACCAATGAGTAATGATTCCATGTTCCAAGGAACATGATACTTAGTGGTTCTAAAGAACCTAAGCAATTGCTATGAAGAATAATTGCCAAACAAAAGGTATTTTTGCTGTACTGAATTTTGGGCCATGTCCAGCTGCAGGATTAAAGCTGTGGGAGGAGAGAGAGCCAATGAGGTAAGACGTGAGGTGAGAATTCCCACCAAAGGGGAAAACAGACTGCCTCACAGCATTAGTTTTTCTGGCTACAAAGTAGCTCCAGGATATTTCTCTTGCACTGCAGTTGATGAGGAAGTAAACAGACTCATCTGCCAGCAGAAACACCAACATGGGATGATCACAAGACAGCAGAAATTCTGTGCATGGAGTTGCCCTGAGTTGGTGTCTAGTCGAGCAAAAAGTATAAACTCATATATTCCAGCAAGCCAAACAAATGAAAGCTGAAATTGCTTCTTTTCAAACATTTAATTTAAATTTTAAAAGGATGCACTTTTGACAGCACACCCCTATACACCCACCTATTTAATAGGCTTTGCATTTTAATAATGTCTACTTGCAAGTAAGTGGTTATAAAAAAATAGACACTGAATTTGGTAGAAGGAAATTACTTTGCAATGTACTGCCAGATGCATTTAGGTTCAATCAGACTTATACCAAATGAGTACAGGATTGTAGCCCATGAGCGAAACTCAGTAATAACTCCATTCAAGTTTCACAAGCTACCTGAATCCCTCTTCTTCAAAACCTGAGTTTAGCTAATCTCTCATATGGCAGGATCCAATCTGGGTCAGTCACCAGGACCAGAAGTTTTGTCTTCTGAGATTTCAGACTCGTTCTGGAGCCCTTTCCAGCACAAGTCTGAAAGCTCGGAAGAGAAAATCTCTGGTCCTGGTGGCCGACCCAGATTTGATTTTGCAACAGTATCCTGGCACACGTATATTTGCCTTCATTTGTGAATCTCTCATATCAGTCCTTCCACAAACAAAAAGAGTCATTCACCAAAGAGAATCACTTTTCAGGAATTGACTACAAAGTACATTTGAGTACTGCAAGCAAGGCTTAGTTGCCAAGGAGGAAAATAGAGAGTAGCACCTTCTCATGAGTTTGATTATTCAGCACTATAAAGGAGAGCAGTCCAAAAAAGGAGGTACATTATATTGGTAGATTGGGGGGGGAGGCTATCGTAGAAAAAATACACAAATGTCTTCATATAAAAACTCACTGTAACTCTCTGGGATGAAAGGGTTTTATTGAATAAATACCTAGTGATGATTGTGTTACAGCATGCGTTATTGCTTTTGGCTTGGGAAACAAATCCTGTTTTTCAGCCTGACTGAAAATAAAGCAAAGAGAATTTGGAAAATAATTTTGTGTTTTTTTCATCGTACTCCATTTAATATGGATTTGAATATTGGACTTTATTTAAGAATGACAAATGAAGGAAAGATATGGAGTCAAAAAGTAAAAAAGAAAACAAGATCTTTCTCCAGTTGATCTAAAAACACAAAACACATTTGGCTTCTCCTTGATAGATTACTGCAACATTAATCATATATTAGTGCTGCTACTTCAAAAGGAAGTCTAGGTTTGTTCAGTGAATCCTATTTTTACCCCATATTCATTGGGTTTGCACACGCAATCAAATTTAAATTCAGAATTCCTTGGGGAATTCCTAACCCTATGAATTTGAAATTTGTTGCTGTAGGTGAATAATTTTAATACCAGGAAGTATGCCAATTAAATCAGTATGCAGAGAAATTCCTTGCAGAACAACTTTTAAGTATTCATTCAGAAATGTCCTATACTGCAATGGCGCTCAAACTTTTGGGCACCTGGGACTGGTTCTGTGGAGAAAGTTTTTTCCCCACGGACTGTGAGGGGGGCGTTTCGTGTGCTGCCTGCATCCCACAGATGGGTCTTCGCTTGTTTGCGCAGATTGGTTTCTGGCATGCTGCAAACTACAGGCATGCTGCCTGTCTACAGAATGGGGGTTGGGGATCCCGATCTACTGTACTGCCTGAGTCCTGGCCACTGAATTTAAGCTCAACCAGAAATTACATTCTGAATTTGTAATTTCAGAATGGTGTTGTAAGAGCTTGCCCCACTGCTGAGTTAAAGTGTTATCTATCCATCTTTGTAGAAAGTAGCTAGTCTCTGTTTTGCATTTATAGTCTCTATTTTGGCTTTCTGCCAAAACCTTGTGTTCCAATTTTACATACCCAGGGCAGATAAGCAAAGCAATTGGGGAAATCCTCTGGCTTTGGTGTCTTCTCACTTTTGGAATAACATAGCCAGAAGGAAATGATCTGCCAGTCAGGACAATGATGGAAGACGGGGTAAGTTTCAACAGGTGTCTGACTGGTCTCTCCTTTGACCCTGTCTGGGTGAAAGCAGGAAAGCATATCTATCAAAACTAGGAAAGCTGCGTCATCAATTGAAAGAGCCAGTTCCCTCAATCAGCTGTCTGGTGGGCTGGTCTTGATAGCAGGTTTAGCTTTCCTCCAGAAGAGTTTTAAACCTATATAAAAGCAAGTTTGCTGCTTACTTTGGAAAGAACCACTCTTCTGCCTCAGTTTCTTTTTTCTTAGTCATTCAATTATCTGGTGGATTGAGGGATGCTGCTAAAAACTGATACAGCTGGCAGCTGTGCCCAGCTCTTTCCATCCGGAGGGGGGGAAAAAGAATGGCAGCAAACAAAAAGGCCCAGGATCCAAGGAGAAGGATGGTGCCATTGTTGTGGTCCGCCAGCAGCCTGTGGACCTGGCAACAGACAGTGAGGAGGCTGGGGAGGACAACGGGCCAGTCCTGGAGTCAGGGGAAGGCTCTGGACGAGGGGTCTGCATCGGAGGTAGAGATGGGGCCAGGGCCATCTGGGAGCGATGCACAGATTCCAGAGCCTCCAGAGGCGGACAGCAGAGATGCAGAGGAACAGGAGGAGCCTGTTCCTAGTGCCCCATGCGAAGAGCTGCCAGAAGGCAAGAGCAGCTGAAGAAAAAAGGATAACTCAGGAGTAAGGCCAGAAGATGATTGGCCACTCCCATAAGGCTTAAAAGAGCAGCAACGAGCCGTTGGGTTCTTTGTAGGAAAGCAACATTGATTTCCGTGCTTCTTGTCAGTGTCTTTTTTTTTATTTCTTTTTGTCACAACATATGCACAAACAATTGTCATAGATAGAACAACATATTTTGAAGAAGATATATACATATATGTAAAAAATATGCATCAGCTATATCAAATTGATATGATAAAGGGAACAATAGGACAGGAACGGTAGGCACTTTTGTGCTCTTATGCACGCCCCTTATAGTCCTCTTAGGAATGGGGTGAGGTCAATAGTAGACAGTTTTTGGTTGAAGATTTTGGGATTTTGAGTAGAGACTATGGAGTCAGGTAATGAGTTCCAAGCATTAACAACTCTGTTACAGAAGTCATATTTTCTGCAATCAAGTTTGAAGCGGTTGACATTTAGCTTGAATCTATTTTTTGCTCTTGTAATATTGCGATTGAAGCTGAAGTAGTCTTTTATAGGAAGGATATTGCAATAGATGATTTTGTGTGTTAAAACACAGGTCATGTCGAAGTCGACGGAGTTGTAAATTTTCTAATCCCAGGATTTCAAGTCTGTTGGTATAATGTATTTTGTTGTTTTCGGAGGAGTGAAGAACTCTTCTAGTAAAATATTTTTGGACTCTTTCTATTGTATTTATGTCAGAGATGTGGTATGGGTTCCAGACGGATGAGCTGTATTCAAGAATAGGTCTGGCAAATGTTTTGTATGCTCTAGTTAGTAGTGTAGAGTTTTTAGAAAAGAAGCTGCGTAAAATTAGGTTTACAACTCTTAGGGCCTTTTTCGCTATGTAGTTGCAGTGGGCTTTGGCATTAAGGTCATTTGATATGAGAACTCCAAGATCTTTGACAGGGTGGGAGTCATCAGTTAGGTAATGTCCATGAAGTTTGTACTTGATGTTAGGGTTCTTTTTTCCAATATGTAAGACTGAGCATTTACTGGTTGATATTTGGAGTTGCCAAGTTTTAGACCAATCGGAAATTAAGTCGAGGTCTTCTTGAAGAGTAGCGGTTTTTGAAGTTTGCTACATAACCTTTTTTGATTTTTTTCCAGAGGGATTTTTTTTTGGATTGCAGCTTTTTTATTAATATGGGAAATTTGTTTTTCTTTTTGATTTTGGTGATGATTTTTGGTACATATAGTTTGATGATTTTATTAATTTCAAGTAGGAATACTTTATAGTGGTCTTCTGTAGTGATACAGGTTGAGAATAGATTTATGCCAGTCAAGAAATGAGAGATCATTGTTTATAAGTTCATAGTTGGCTTTTTTAAAATTGTAGTTTGGAGTACTATTGTTGAGACGATTTATGCGAGGTCGTATGTTTAAATAAAAGTCTATCATGCAATGGTCGCTGTTGGAAAAGGGTTCTTTTACTTGTAGTCCATAAATAGAGTTTGCGTTATTACAAAAGGTGAGGTTGAGGCAGTTCTTGAGTCGAGTATTGTTAGTTACTACTTGTTCAAGGCCTAGGTTTGTAACTGCGTTGTATAGAGTAGTATGGATTGGTTCGGTTGTACATTCATTTGTTTTCCAGTTTATAGAAGGTAGATTAAGGTATCCTAGAAAGATGAGAGGATATGGGTAAGAGGTAGCCCATGTTAGTAGTGAGGTTAACTTATTTGCATGAGCGATGTCATAGTCAGGAGATCTGTAGCATAGTATGAATCTTAGTGTGATATTGGTGGACAGGTCACATACAATAGTTTCAGGTAGAGAGAGATTATGTGCAACTTGAATATTTTTTAAGTTCAGTGATTTTTTGTAAAAAATAGCTATTCCACCACCTCTGCAATGATCACGATCTGATTGAAGAACTTGGTATTCTTTGTTTGAAATAATTAAGTCAGTGAAGGATGAGTTTAGCCATGTTTCACAAACAAATATGATGTCAAATGTACCATTGTTTAATAAGAGGATAAATTCAGGTAATTTGTTTACAATACTTCTTGCATTTAATAATTTACATTTGAGACCTGCAGAATTAAGTGTAGGAGAGGTTCTCTTGAACAAAGTTCTCTTGAACTTTGTGGGAAACCGGGAAATCTGCGTCATCAATTGAAAGAGCCAATTCCCTCAATCAGCTGTCTGGAGGGCTGGTCTTGATAGCAGATTTAGCTTTCCTCCAGAAGAGTTTTAAACTCTTCTGGAGGAAAAGCCTTTGGCAGGTTGACAAAGACATCAAAGGTTGGTGATAAGGCTGACAGACTGGTTATTAAGAATTTTGTTTTGCAGGAAGCTGAGAATGAATTAATTCTCAGCTGTTTTAATAAAATAAGTTTTTGAGGACTGAATTGTATTTAGTAATCACTACTTGGGCCCTGGTTACAACAGCCATCACTCTATCACATCAACCTAAATTGCCAATAGCACCAATCTGCAATGCCCTTCATGGGCCATCCGACTGGGCAATCATTGGAACAGTAGGTGAAACGTTTTGGATTTTAAGCACTGCTATGCACTGCTGTCAGTCTAAGAGGAAATATCACGACAAACCTCAAATAGCTAAAGTTGACTTAAGCTTGTCTCGCTCATGGGATGAGAATGAGGTGAAACCAGCATCACGGACTCACCCTAAAATAAAATAAAAAGTTGCCAAAACAGATTCTTGCTACAATTAGATGCAAGGGTGGGAAGGACCTTAATTTTTTTTTCATTTTTATTCTCAAATTGTGACCCGATGAGCTTTATCCCAATGGTCTACAGAAAGATTAAAACTCATCATACCAGGCTAAATATTAGGTCTAATAATATTTTGCTCTACTGGGTAGGCTCAACAATCATATTTGAAATGTATGATTACAGTTGAACCGCTAACGCCTCAGTATTTCGTATAGTAGATAAGATATTTTGAAAAAGGTATGAGAACTAAACTTAGCTTATAAAAAGAAAGCCAGGAAAGACAATCAAATACTAGGGAACAGTGCCGAATTTATTATGCCTGACTGTAACATGGCTAAATAAAATTGTTTTTATATGTGAATATGGTTTATATGTAAATATTCAACTTTATGTTTACACATTGCAAAATTAAATGTACTTCTGAGGGAAGAGTTAAAAGAAACTTAGGGGGAAAAATGCTGTCATGAAGAATGGAAAGAATCTGAATAATCTATAGTCCTCCTCCTAGAAGAAAAGCCCTCAAATGCTCTTTATCAACAGGATATATTTGAACTGGTAAAAACAGCAAAGCAATTTGAATATATAGAATTTAGTTCCTTCATAATATCACTAGGCCCATCCCTCTTTCCATGTTTGTATAACTAGAAAATGAAGTTCTCTGGGGAGTGACTGTGGCGCATTCCATGTTGCTAATTCTGAAGTTCGGTTAACTCTCATCCAACCACACCTCAGTCTAAACCAGTGTTTCTCATGCTGGCTGGGAAATTCTGGAAGTTGAAGTCCACACATCGTACAGACCCTGTTTAAGTGACACACCTTGGATTCTAAAGCAAATTCTATAGTAATCAATAAACAATTAGGTTCCACAATAGTCACACTAAGACAGAAACTCCACACACAAAAGCGCTCAAAACATTTACTTAGATAAAACAAACAGGTGATTCTCTCCATAACAACAATGAAGGTATCCAAAATGAAATCTCACAATTGATGGTGGGGGAGAGGGGAAAGTGGCAGGGGTAACACAAGCAAAGAAAGATAAGTTTACTGTATGCAGATGCAAACTTCAATTAAAAGGGAAATTAATGCAGAAGAATATTCTTGAGTTATGATCATCTTGCTGAGTACTCAAGCAATGTACTACAGTCAGCAAATTCCTGGTCTCCTAGTTTTCATGAATTGATTTTAAGCTATTCAAGCTTTATATTTACATAAAATAATTTGAGGATCTATCCTTGCTGTACAATATTATATTATCTAAGATATTGCAGGTACTTTAGCTAATTTGTTTAAAAAATAAACCTGGTGGCTTTGTAAATGAAATATTACCTTTAGTGGTAGCTTTATCTCTATACTTGCTAAGTTTATAAGCATTAATGAAAAGCTTTATATGTTTCCTTGTAGTCATAAAAGTGTTTATTTCTTTTGATTGCAATCACTAATTTGTTATCCAGTTTCCAAATTGACTGTAGTTACTCTATCACAGGGGTGTCAAACTCAAGGCACACGGGCCGGATCTGCTTAGATCTGGCCCATGGGGCCACACGGGCCGGACCTGCTTAGATCTGGTCCATGGGACCACCTTGGAAACAATGAAGGACCAGCCTCTGCCAGCAAAAATGGAGGATGGAAGAGTTGTGTGCGGCGCTCCCAGGCTGTTTTTGACTGCAATGGCTTACTACAGTCCTCTGCCAGCAAAAATGGAGTGTGTGGCCCTCCTGGGCTCTGTTTTCAGTTGTGACAGCCTCCTGTAGCCCTCTGCCAGTGAAAATGGAGCTTGGAGAGGTCGCGCGTGGCCCCCTGGGCTCTGTTTTAGTTGGCAGAGGGCTGCAGGAGGCTGTCATGACCAAAAACAAAGCCTCAATGAGTGATGTCGAGCTGGCGATGCCCCCTGGCCACACCCACCCCATGAGGTCAAACACAACCCTGATGCAGTCTTCAATCAAATCAAGTTTTACACCCCTGCTCCACAAGGGAAGCATATTTCAGTTTATGTCTCATAGTAAAATACAACTCAGGAGCCCTTTCAAAACTTGTTTGTGGTCCTCCAAACATTTAACAAAGAAAATTCACTACAATAGTTTATTTCAAGGTAAAGCATATGAAACTAAAAGGTGTTTTTTCTTCAAGGAAAATATTTTATTTCTAGTACCAGGGAATGTATGCTGTATACTATGCACTGTATACTGTAATGGGAAAGCTGCAACCCTCTTTCCATTGACATTTTGTGACAGATTTTTAACGGTGGTCTAGCAAAAAGTCACAATAGTTTGCTGTTTGAAATATAATTATATTTTGACAAACAATATTTTCAGAGGAAATAACAACAAAATAATAAAGTCTATTTCACTTTAACAAACATAGCATTTTCCGGAAAACAGTAATATAAAAGTCCTTGGAACCTTTTCTTTTCTTGGGCTTCGTTCTCTAAACTATTGTAAAATTGTGATTGATCATTTGCAAAACCACAAAAACAATTTTGTGTACCTGAAACTGGGTTCTGAGTTAGGGCAAAAAAGGGAAGGGTAAGAAGATTTGTCCTGTGTCAAGCAAAAGATACCATTATGCTTCTATTCTGGTCACACACTCTCTTTCATCACTAGCCAATTTCATTTTTCTTAGCTTTGTTCCACGTGCACAGATTGATGGAGGGGAAGGGGTTCAGCTGGAACATTATTTCCCAAGCTGGTATCTTCCAAATGATTTAGTTTAGACTAAAAATACCCAACATCTCTGGGTAACATAGATATGCTGATTGAGGGGGATAGGAATTGTTGTATAGATCCTAGTTGAAGATTGGTCAGCACAATTCATAATGCAATACAGATAGTCCTCCACTTACAACACTGCATTTAGTGACTGTTCAAAGTTACAACAGCATTGAAAAAAGTGACTTATGACCATTTTTCACACTTACGACCATTGCAGCATCTCTATGGTCATGTGAGCAAAATTCAGATGCTTGGTGACTGGTTGGTTCATCTTTATGACAGTTGCAGGGTCCTAGGGTCACATGTTTCCCTTTTGCGACCTTCTGACAAGCAAAGCCAATGGGGAAGCCAGATTTACTTAACAACCAGGTTACTAACTTAAAAACTGCAGTGATTCACTTAACAACCATGCCAAGAAAAAACATAACATTGGGCAAAGCTCACTTAACAAATGTCTCGCTTAGCAGCAAAAACATTGGGTTCAGTTGTGGTTGAAAGTCAAGGACTAACTGTATCAGATTTTTGTCATAATGGCTGAAACCGTAACAGCAAATCCTACTTTTAAAAAAATGTACAGGATTGTTTGGTAGTCTCTTCCAAATTTGTTGAAGAAACTCTAACAATGCTTGGATCACCAGACCTTTTTCACTGTGTCATCAAGCTTTTCTTTTTCTCTCCATCCTCTTATCCTACACCAGGCAGCCAGACTATTTTTGAAATTGCAATCAGTCTCTCCTCAGGCTAGGTTGCATGCAAATAAAGTTCAATTGACAAAATGCTAAAAAATTATTTTAGTCTGCAAGTAGATGCCATAGTCGGTCTATTGTGAACCGATTCCCCACTGAGCTTTGTAGAACTTCTGGGTAAGAGATGTTCTGGGAAATCCAAATACATTGAAAAAGATTTCCCAACATACAGTCTACTTTTTCAAAAGCTTGCAGAGGATAGTTTTTCACCAGGATGAATTTCACGGTAAATAGACATTGAAATCTTTTAGGTTATAGTTGAAAGACTCATTTTAAAGTACACCTTTCTTTTTTTTTAAAAAAAATGGCTTAATTACATTAATTGAGACAACTGACACCACAATGGCATAACATTAGTGTACAGCAGGTTTCTCAACAGAAAAGCTTTTATTGTTGAAAATCTGCTATAAGCTGAATTTGCTGATCATTTTTTAAAAAGATTAAAAGCTATTAAACAGAACATGCTGCAAACGCTTTTGTCCTGAAACTAGATATTTATTTTAGGTATTGGACACAAAATGATCCCCTGGTCTTTCTAGCAAAAAAAAAGCTCTGTTTATCACAAGTCTTCATTTCCATAGTAGAAATTAATGCAAAGATGCACATCTATCAGCCTTAAGAGTAGCTTGTATGCAGAGGTGGGTTTCAGCAGGTTTTGACCAGTTCTGCAGAACTGGTAGTGAAAATTCTGAGTAGTTCAGAGAACTGGTAGTAAAAATTCTGACTGGCCCAGCCCCCATCTATTCACTGCCTGCTGAGTCGCAGCTGATCGGGATGAAATGGGGATTTTGCGGTAACCTTCCCCTGAAGTGGGGTGGGAATGGAGATTTAATGTATCCTTCACCTGCCACACCCACCAAGCCATGCCCATCAAGCTATGCCATGCCCACCAAGCCACACCCACAGAACCGGTAGTAAAATTTTTTGAAACTCACCACTGCTTGTATGTCATGCTAACAGCTGCTATAATCTATACATGATAACCTTCTTACCATACAGCATAAAACATTATTCATGGCACAGTATGATGCATGGACCTTGCCAACTATGTTTTATTCAACAAACTACTATTATAAATAATTATTTATTGGAATATGCAAACCAGGTTAGCAACAGCAATGGAAAAAAATATTTGACATACAGTTCAGTACATCTAAAATTCATAAGATATATGTTTATGAGGCAATGCTTTTTTCCTTCCTTTTTTGAATAAAATAACCAGAAAAAAGGAAATTTAATCAAAACATAAAAAGGAGAGGAAAATTTTCAAGTGCAATAGAAAAATATTTTAATGTACAGCTTTTTGGAAAAAAATGTATCTTCAAAGTATATTTAAAGAGAGACATCATATTATATGGTAAGGCAACTGGCAAAATGAATTATTTCAATAATAATAATAATAATAATAATAATAATAATAATAATAATAATAATAATAATAATATATACTAAATGTACACTCAGTGGCAAACTAGGTTAAGTATAACTTTACCCATTCTTTCCTAATGTGAGGAAAGTATGTCTACAATTCTTTGCAAAAGCCACAATGACAGGGAAACTCCTGGAAGTTTTGTGCATAAGAGCACAAAAGTGCCTACCATTCCTGTCCTATTGTTCTCTTCATTATATCAAATTAATATAGTTGATGCATATTTTTTTACATACATACATACATACATACATACATACATACATACATACATACATATATATACTCTTCAAGATATGTTGTTTTATCTATGACAATTGTTTATGTATACTGTTGTGACAAAAAGAAATAATAAATAAAAAAAAGAAGTGGAATCTACATATCCATGTTAGGGAAAACTACTGTTATATATCCCACACTCTTAGTCTGGTCATTTGAGGGCAGTCAGCTCCTGAAGAAGGATTTTTCAAAATCAGGCTGAGCTTTTTAAATCCTTTGCCCCCAGAGGTTTTCCTCTTCTTCATGCATTTTAATGGACACCCTTTAAAAAAAGGAAGCACAAAACATTCACATATCATTTGCCGAAGCAAAACGGAAGTAGGTATGATAACCCTTGTTCTAAGCCACAACCAGAGAAAAACCCAGGAGTTTATGCAAAGCAAGAGTGAAGCCTGGAAAGGCTTTTTTTAATATATGAAACATGCAGTCAGGCTGGAATAACCCACTCAGAGCAGCCACCGAAACTTTTAATGACTATAAAAAATGTTTTTTTTGTTTTTTGTTTAAAAAGGGTGTAGTTGTACCCAAGCTCACTTCCTTGCTTCCCCACCCACAGCCTTTGGTGGTACTGTGTAGCTCCTGGAAAAGAGAAAAATGGCATGGTGTGTAAATTTCCTGCCTTTCAAAGTGAAGGGACAGTGATTGCATTCAAAACAATGAATTTATGTGTGTAGCCTAAATATAAACAAACACTGCCAAGTTTTCAAGGGTTGAAAAAGTAGAAAATTAAGACTCGAAAAGAGGCTTTTTTAGCTAAAAACAAGGCCATGTATCCCTCAGAAATGTAGGATTGACCTGCAGAACCCTGTCGAAGTTGTTAAAAATATATAAATTTTAATCTGTCAGTAAACTACTAAATAAACGACTCAAGTGTAATTATATTAGTTGCATCTCATTTTCATTTAATGTAAATCGAATCAAGTTTCATTTATGAGATACAGTCCACAGCATACCACTCAAAGGTCAAGCGTCTGGAAAAAGGATGTGTTCCTGTCAGTAAATTGAATCATATTTTTTTTAATCCAGAAACAGAAGCAACTTGTATTCCTGTAAGGGTTTTTTCATCTACAAAGGGATCTTTCTTTTCTCATTAAGATCCCTTCTGTAAACTAAACTGCCCCGCTTTAAATGGAAACTCTACATGGGAATCAAGCAAAAACTAAGACCCAAGTTATTATCTGTTCTTAATAAATATTTTTTAATTTTCATCTAAGACATTACTCATATTTAACTAAAAAGTTATAATGAAGAACATGTGAGGATTTCCTTCCAGTCATTTGGTTTGATAAAACAAGCCAAACTTTTTGGGTTGATAAGAACATTTAGTATTATGAGAATTTCTGGATTGTGTCACTGAATAGTTGCCAGGGGGATCAGGAATTCTCTATCATGGGCCAATCATGAAAAATGAGTATCTCCCATAGATAAACTGGTAATGCTGAAACAACAAGGAAAAAACCCTACTCAAAATTAAGCACAGGCGGGGGAGAGGTCTGAGATGCAAAACATAGGAACATCTTCTGAGTCCACAACCTTCTACTCTAGAATAGAATAGAATAGAATAGAATAGAATAGAATAGAATAGAATAGAATAGAATAGAATAGAATAGAATTTTTTTATTGGCCAAGTGTGATTGGACACACAAGGAATTTGCCTTGGTGCATACGTTCTCATTCCACAGAAAACAAACTGGAAAACTCAGAGACAAGAGATGGGAGTTTAAGCCTCAAAACTTCACTTCATCTCCCATAAGTTAAACTGGTGAAGCTCAAAGAACCACATAAACTCAGGAGAAACAACTTATCCATAGCAAAAGCAAGCAAGCAAAAATCTATAGCCATATCTTTACCAGACCTTCTTTTGCCCAGTATCCAGTACCTATCAAATTAAAATAAAAGGCACTAATAGACATATCCTCAAAGGCAAGTGCAAATACTCTCAAAGACATGCTTGTTACTGCAGTTTACGCCTCGTAAAATAATATTCTCTTCCGCTTCTCCTCCTCCACCCTCGCTCCCTGCTTGCTAGGCCTCCAGCTTATGTTTATTTTTTCCTTTTTCCATCAGGCTGAATAGTCTTTAACATGAAGCCCTGCAGCTAGTCATAAATTTTATTTTCTGTAAACTCGTCTGCTATTTATGTAGGGCATACAGAGATTCTAGGAAACCAAAATCAGTTTGAAAGTTGCACTTTTCCTTCTACACTGCCGGCCTCCCTCTTTCAAAAGAAAGCCATTGCACATTACATAATCTGGCAAAGCCTACTTTTATTATACTAAAGGTCCAAGTATGTAAGCACTAGTTAATAGAACAGAATAACAGAGTTGGAACATTGGAGTTGGGTTCTAGTTCTACCCCTGCTCATGCAGGAAACACTGTACCATTTCAGACAAATAATTGTCCAATCTCTTCTTAAAACCTTCCAGTGTTAGAGAACCCACAACTTCTGGAGGCAAATCGTTCCACTGATTAATTTTTATAACTGTTACAGGAAAAAAAGCAATAATGGAGGCTTGGTGGGGGGAATCAAAATAATTATTTGAAAATAATTCAGATAATCAGTGGTGGGTTGCTACCAGTTTGCCCCGAATCGGGCGAATCGGTAGCAGCAGTGGCAGGAGCAGGACGCTCCACCCACCCACCCGGACACTTCTCCACATGTGCGCACGCACCCACAAGCAAACCAGTAGCGACAGGTTTTGTAACCGGCTCCTGCAGATAATGTTACTGTTTTAAAAATAGTATTGGATGTAAGCAAAGCTTTTATCAGAGGTTATTAATACAATTCAAAATGCTTAAAAAAGAAGAGACAATAGAAAAAAGCAATCTTTTTCAGATAAGATAAAGAAGAAAGAAGAATTAAAGAAATTTTCAGACTGGGTAAGTTTTTCTCAGAAAATTAAGCTTATACAATGACAGCTATCTATTTATTTATACTTATTTACTTATACCTACATACGTATAAGCTAATTATACTTATACTAATGACTGTATATTTAGTATCCAATTAACAATTATAATATTAATGTTCCTTCCATAGACAGCCTCCTTCTGTTCATGGAGGATTTTCAAGTCACTGGTGGAGAAAGAAAGCAGGCAGTGTCATTAATTATTCTTTCGTTTACAATTTCTTCCGCACTGATTCTGAGAACCCTCTAAATTTAAGAGCATTTTTCCCTTGAAATGAAAGTGTCTGCAAAGAGAAAAAACATTATCAACTGTTACGTGGTTTCCCCTTGGAGATTTAGCAAAAGGAATTGTATTTATTGGACATTCTCACTGGAAAAGAAAGATGGCGAGCCACTGCACTCTCTCTAGACCAGAGGTAGGGAACTATGGCCCTTTTATGACTTGTGGACTTCAACTCCCAGAATTCCTGAGCCAGCCATACTCACTCAGAAATTCTGGGAGTTGAAGTCCACAAGTCATAAAGGGACCATAGTTCCCCACCCCTGCTCTAGACCATACATTTGCCTTATCAGGAAACTCAACTGCAGCAGGTGCTCTATGCCACAGTTCTTTGCAGAGGATCTCAGATTTAATCTCTGACCTCTCCAGGTAATATTGGCAAAACATTTACCTGAATAGCCACTGCCAATCCATACCAGCAGTACTGAACTAGTTGGTCCAATGCTCTTGGCTTGGTATATAAAAGATGAAGTCCCTTTCTAAGTTAACTTCTGGTGGCTATACAGATACACCCACTGGTGTCAGGTGCAAGAAACCAGGAGGCATTGAGAGTTTATTCCATGTAACTATACAAACAAATCTGATCTACTAATGGTCAAGGCAAATTAGTGTTAGGTAAAAGTCAGAGGATTTCAAGCAGGGCTGGACTTAGGTCTCTTTTGTGGGTGTAGGGACTGAATACTAGTTATGTATTTTATTTATTTATTTATTTATTTTGTCATAACAATATTTGTAGGTATCATACAAAAAGATTATATAATATATAAACACATATATGGATAAATATAAGGAGGTATAAGCATATATGTATATAGGAAGAAGAAAAGAAAAACAATAGGACAGGAACGGTAGGCACGTTTTGTGCGCTTATGCACGTCCCTTATGGTCCCGTTAGGAATGGGGTGAGGTCAATAGTAGACAGTTTTTGGTTGAAGATTTTAGGATTATGGGAAGAGACCACAGGGTCAGGTAAAGTATTCCAAGCACTGATGATTCTGTTACAGAAGTCATATTTTCTGCAATCTAGATTAAAGCTGTTGACATTAAGTTTAAATCTATTGGTTGCTCTAGTATTATTGCAATTGAAGCTGAAGTAGTCTTTAACAGGAAGGACATTACAATAGATGATTCTGTGAGTTAAACTTAGGTCTTGTCGTAGGCGACGGAGTTCCAAGTTTTCTAAGCCTAGGATTTCAAGTCTGGTGGAATAAGGTATTTTGTTGTTTTCAGAGGAATGGAGAACTCTTCTTGTAAAATATTTCTGGACACGTTCAATTGTATTGATGTCAGAGATGTGGTGAGGGTTCCAAACAGGCGAGCTGTATTCTAGAATTGGTCTAGCAAATGTTTTATATGCTCTGGTTAGTAGTGTGGTGTTTTTGGAAAAGAAGCTACGCAAGATTAGGTTTACAACTCTTAGATTTTACCTTTTTGCTATGTAGTTGCAGTGGGCTTTGGCACTTAGATCATTTGACATGAAAACTCCAAGGTCTTTAACGTGAATGGGGTCATCTGTAAGGTAATGTCCATTTAGTATGTACTTAGTATTTGGGTTCTTTTTTCCTATATGTAAGACTGAGCATTTGCTGCTTGAGATTTGGAGTTGCCAAGTTTTAGACCAAGCCGTTAGATGATCAAGGTCTTTTTGAATGATAGATGTATTGTCTGTGGTGTTAAATAGTTTGACATCATCAGCAAAGAGAACACAATTACTTGAGATATGGTTACAAAGATCATTAATGTATAGTATGAAGAGTGTTGGTCCAAGGACGCTGCCTTGAGGAACGCCACTCTTGACAGGAACAGGATTTGATAAAGCATTGCCAATTTTGACCACTTGTTGTCTGTTAGACAGAAAAGCAGATATCCATTTGTGAAGGGGTCCTGAGATGCCTTAGGATTTTAGTTTTAGGAGAAGTTTACCGTGTACTACTGAGTCAAAAGCTTTGCAGAAGTCTATGTAGATTGCATCTATTGTTTTGCCTTGATCAAGATTTGTAGTCCATATGTTTTTACAGTGGAGTAGTTGTAAGTTACATGATAATTTTTTCCGGAAACCAAATTGTTTATTGGAGAGTAGGTTGTTAGTTTCTAAGTGTGAGGTAATGGATTGGTTGATGATTGATTCCATGACTTTGCAGGTGACGCAGCACAAAGAGATAGGTCTGTAATTTCCGACTAAGCTGGGGTCTCCTTTTTTGAAGATAGGGATGACTGTGGCTAGTGACCAAAGTTTGGGAAGGGAACTGGTAGTGAAGGCTTTATCAAAGATTATGCTTAGGGGTTCTGCTATATTAATGGAAAGTTTTTTTAAGAAGTATGCACATAGTCCATCGGGTCCAATAGATAGCGATGGTTTTAAGTTATGAAGAGCTTTTCCAACGTTATCTTCTGTGAAATCTATATGAGTTAAGTCATCATAATCATTGCTGGTACGTTTGTGGAATGTCGGATGTGTGTTATCAGAGTTAACAAAAACTGAGCCAAAGAAAATGTTGAAGAGGTTTGCTTTAACTGTTTTGTCATTGCATTCTTTGTTGTTAGAATCTTTTAGTGGTGGGATGGATCTTGAGTCTTTAAGTTTATTGTTAACAAAATTATAAAAGGCACGATTGGAATTTGTGCGCAGAAGGTTCTCTTCTTGCTTGGTGTGGTAATTTGTGCATTCAGTTTTTATTTGGTTGCATATATTTCTGTAGCAGATTTTGAAATTTGCAACATAGCCTTTTTTGTTTCTTCTCCAGAGGGATTTTTTTTTTGATTGAAGCTTTTTTATTGATATGGGTAGTTTGCTTTTCCTGATCATAGTAGTCATTTGTGGTACATATAGTTTAATGATTCTATTGATCTCAAGTAGGAAGACTCTATAGTGGTCTTCAGCAGTTATGCAGGTTGCAAATAGATTTTGCCAGTCCAGAAATGAAAGATCATTGTTTATAAGGTCGTAATTGGCTTTTTTGAAGTTGTAGTTGGGAATACTATTGTTATGACGATTTAAGTAAGGACGTATATTGAGACGAAAATCAATCATGCAGTGGTCACTGTTGGAAAAAGGTTCTTTAATTTGTAGTCCGTAAATTGAATTTGGGTTGTTGCAGAAGATTAGATCAAGGCAGTTGTTGAGTCTTGTATTATTGGTTACAAGTTGTTCGAGACCTAGGTTTGTAACAGCGTTGTATAGTGTAGTATGGATTGGGTCAGTTGAACATTCATTAGTTATCCAGTTAATGAGAGGTAGATTTAGGTCACCCAGGAAGATGAGAGGATATGGGCAAGAGATAGCCCATGTTAGCATTGAGGTTAGCATATTTGCATGGGTAATGTCATAGTCTATGCTATGCTACTATGCCTCTATGCTACTATGCTACTATGTAGCATAGTAAGAATCGAAGAGTAGTGTTAAGGGATAGGTCGCATACAATAGTTTCAGGAAGAGAAAGTTTATGTGCTACTTGGATATTTTTTAGATTCAGTGACTTTTTGTAAAAGATAGCCACTCCACCACCTCTTCGGTTTTCACGATCTGATCGATAGACTTGATATTCTTTGTTTGAGATAATGGAGTCAGGAAGGGATGAGTTCAGCCATGTTTCACAAACAAAAATGATATCAAATGTGCCACTGTTTAACAAGAGGATAAATTCAGGTAATTTGTTAACAATGCTTCTTGCATTTATCAATTTGCATTTGAGATCTGTAGTGATTGGTGTTGAAGAGGTAAGGGGCGTGCATACCTAGTTTTGGATGTTAGTAGGTTGGGGGTTGTGTACAACAGATGGTTGAATAGATGGTTGGATGGTAGTTTGGCTGGTTGGATGGATGGTTGTTTGGATGGCTGGTTGGGTGGCTGTTTGGATGGATGGCTGGTTGGATGGATGTTTGGATGGCTGGTTGGATGGCTGGTTGGATGGCTGGTTGGATGGTTGGTTGGATGGCTGGTTGGGTGGTTGGTTGGATGGTTGGTTGAATGGCTGTTTGGATGGCTGGTAAGATGGTTGGTTGAATGGATGGTAGGGTGATGCGTACTTGATTGAATGTTGGGATGGCTGGTTGATTGTTATGGATGATGGGGGGTTTGGAGGTGATTTTTTGGTTGTAGGCTTTATTTTTTATGCAATCAGCATATTTGACCCCTCCCTCAGGTCCAGCCTTGTAGTCCTCACCTACAATCGGTTTTCTATTATGTAGCAGCTGAAGATCTGAATTTCAGGAACATGGAGATACAACAGTTTGGGCTTAATGCCAAAATAAACAAGTTAGTCTTCCCAACTCTAAAGAGAGTGGCTTCTTTTTTGGGGGTACGGGTGATGAGATATGAGGATATAATTTTTTAAAAAATTCATTATTTATCCAGTTAATGAGAGGTAGATTTAGCTCACCCAGGAAGATGAGAGGATATGGGCAAGAGGTAGCCCATGTTAGCATTGAGGTTAGCATATTTGCATGGGTAATGTCATAGTCAGGGGCTCTGTAGCATAGTAAGAATCAAAGAGTAGTGTTAAGGGATAGGTCGCATACAATAGTTTCAGGAAGAGAAAGTTTATGTGCTACTTGGATATTTTTTAGATTCAGTGACTTTTTGTAAAAGATAGCCACTCCACCACCTCTTCGGTTTTCACGATCTGATCGATAGACTTGATATTCTTTGTTTGAGATAATGGAGTCAGGAAGGGATGAGTTCAGCCATGTTTCACAAACAAAAATGATATCAAATGTGCCACTGTTTAACAAGAGGATAAATTCAGGTAATTTGTTAACAATGCTTCTTGCATTTATCAATTTGCATTTGAGATCTGTAGTGATTGGTGTTGAAGAGGTAAGGGGTGTGCATACCTAGTTTTGGATGTTAGTAGGTTGGGGGTTGTGTACAACAGATGGTTGAATAGATGGTTGGATGGTAGTTTGGCTGGTTGGATGGATGGTTGTTTGGATGGCTGGTTGGGTGGCTGTTTGGATGGATGGCTGGTTGGATGGATGTTTGGATGGCTGGTTAGATGGCTGGTTGGATGGCTGGTTGGATGGCTGGTTGGGTGGTTGGTTGGATGGTTGGTTGAATGGCTGTTTGGATGGCTGGTAAGATGGTTGGTTGAATGGATGGTAGGGTGATGCGTACTTGATTGAATGTTGGGATGGCTGGTTGATTGTTATGGATGATGGGGGGTTTGGAGGTGATTTTTTGGTTGTAGGCTTTATTTTTTATGCAATCAGCATATTTGACCCCTCCCTCAGGTCCAGCCTTGTAGTCCTCACCTACAATCGGTTTTCTATTATGTAGCAGCTGAAGATCTGAATTTCAGGAACATGGAGATACAACAGTTTGGGCTTAATGCCAAAATAAACAAGTTAGTCTTCCCAACTCTAAAGAGAGTGGCTTCTTTTTTGGGGGTACGGGTGATGAGATATGAGGATATAATTTTTTAAAAAATTCAATTACTTATATTTAAAAATCCTAATAGTTACATATTCTAGAGGTTATCAAAATATTTTACTTATTATCTTTACAATAACAATTAAAATGGAATTTAAGACACCTAATGTTAAGCAGCAATAATTACAAATTCTATCCTTTAGTCAAACAAATTTTTAATTGCCTTGAATCTCTGGGATTTCAATTTCAACTGGTGGGAATTCAATTTCACTGTAGTTACATATTGATAACCAGGTGTCCTGGCCAAGTAAAGACAATCCATGGGTTAAGACTTGGATAACACAAGAGAATCAGTTCTGGGCTACCACAAGTTAGAACATCAGAAAGCCTTTAGCCTTTAGGCAGCTTGTTTGGGTTTTGTTCAATTATATAATATAATTATAAAAAACTAGATTCCTTCTATTTGTGCCAAGCTAATCCCCTACAGCAAGGCTCTCACTTGTTAAGTTTTAATGGCTACTGCTCAATAAGAGCAAGGACTATTACGATCTGCCCTAAAATTCTGTGCAATTCTGAAAAGGAACAACACTGTGCCAACAAGATCATGAAGTCAAAGGTACGCATCGTTAGAGCCTTGCAGAAGCATTTCTCAACTATTCTCTTTATGATGTCACTTGAACAATTATTTTTTATCACATTTAATTTCTTCAAGACCTGCTCAGTTACAAAACTGGAATCCTGTGGAATTATGGATTTCGATAGATCCAGTCAGCACAGCCTATGGAAAGGAATCCTGAGAATTTAAATTCAACGTCATCTGGGTCTGTACTGGCAGATGATAGCTTTCCGATCCTTGAACTAATGTTTTTAATTAAGATGAAAATGTGACTTGGTCTCCCTCTTGTGATGTTGAGAACATGCAGTGAAAAGAACTGTGTTCCCAGGGCAATTACAATTAGAATTCTATTCATAGGACAATTGCAATCCCCACTAAGGGAATATACAGGTATCACTGAGCATGACCGTCATTCTTCAGAGCACTGTTATAGGACCCAGCTGTGTTATCTGACTGCTTGTTTTTGAACAGCATACAGAATCATATGGAAAATCTAAATGGAAGTCATTCACCTAACAAATTGTTGCATCAATTGAATATACGAATCACACACACACAGTAAAATAATTATCCTTCATGTTAAACAAGACTTTTGAAGCCTTCACCAATACATCCATGTAATCTTTTTTAGTAGAAATATGGACATGGTTTGTCACTTTCAGGATGTATTTTTGACTTCCAAACTAGTCTAATTAATACTTTCAGGGACAGATACAGCCCTGCCATTTTCTGATGAGCTGTCCCGGAAATACTAAGTCTGAGTTTGCTTAGCCTTTTGAGAAAAATTCTGACAGGTAGCATCCTCAAACATTTAGAGAGTACTAAATGGGAGAACAATGAACTAGTGAACATTCTTCTTAGTTTCTACAGATTATTGAGTTTGGCACCAAGAGCAAGATAAAAATGCTAAAAATTATTAATCAGTTATGTTATGTTATGTGATTTCTACTTAGCAGTTGGTGAAAGGTGCCTTCATCTCCAAACTGAACACTAGATCTTATTTCATAGACAATTTTAAAAATAATATTCTGATTTGATTTCATAGGTAAGCATTGGATAAATCTACAAGGCTGAACCCTGAAGATCTGTTTGCTCTACTGAATTTCCATAAATAATGCTTCTAAAATTAATCTTGCCTAATTACTGCAGAGAACCTGCAAGATTTGATTTTTCAGTCTTTACATATTTTTGCATTGCAAGCCTTAATTTGGCTAATGCCACCCAAACTGATTATCACAAACACCCTAATGCTTTGTTTTTGTTATAAGGATCAGTGTGGCCCTTACATTAAGATGATGAGCAAGAAGGGAAGTATGTCTGGTACACCCCATTCTCTCTCACTCTGCCTGTGATGTTTAATCCCATACATAGGCCACTTTCTCATGGGCTTCATTAAAATTCTGACTGCAATCCTATATTCGAATCTCTACCTACCTGAGTGGCGGCCTACAGCATTGTAGTCAATTATATATATGACATACTGTTTCCCCAAGGGAAATCTAGGGATAAAAATCATTTCAGATCTGAAATACATTCAAGGCATGGGATGGGGAAAGAGAGCTATTCTCTCCTAAATATATTAGTCAAAGCATGCATGTAAAAACAAATGATTCAGTGTTATTATATAAAAGGCCATATTTTATAATTAACTCTATAAGGAAAATGTCTTCATAGTAACGGATACCAGAAGGATTATGATGAATTTTGTAGACATGTACAGTGGTGGGCTCCAAATTTTCTAACAACTGGGTCTCTTCCCTAATGATTGGGTGGGTGGGCGTGGCTAGGGGGCATGTTACTGAGTGGGCATGGCCAACTATACATCACTTGTGTGGGTGGTACCTTAATGGGAGAGGCAGGGTTGGGGAGGGCAGAGGAAAGAAAGATCCAACTTCTGTGTTTGTGTGTGTGTGTGTGTGTGTGTGTGTGTGAAAGAGAGAGAGAGAGGCCGCATCAAGCTCGACTGGGAAAGCTAGCTGCGAGAGGAAAAGAAGCGGGTTAAGCTGGACCTAGACATTCCCCGAGTCCCCTCACCCCAGAAGCAGCAACCTCACACTCTCCCCTCTCAGCCAGCTTTTTTGAGCCGTTTTCAGGCTGATTTTGACCTGGCCTGAAAATGGTCTGAAAAACAGCCGAAAAAATGGGCAGGGCCAGCCAGTGGTCCAATTTGCCGTCAAGCCCAGATTCCACTTCAAGCATAAAAACAAATCCCAAGATTTGCAAAAAAACCACCAGCTTTTTTCCCAAACTGGTGCCCTCTAAATGTGCTGGACTGGAGAGCACCATAGGAGTGGTTTATTTCACATCTGCAGGAGTCTTGGTGGGAGGGTGGACTTGGGCAATCTTGAGCAGATATACGGTATGTCTCAGAGACTTTGAATTATTCTTGTCCTTTTCTTTCATACTCTGCTACTTTGATACATTTGAAACATCATGTGTTTGAAATGGAAGTTTAACAAATGGAATTTAACCAATTCCAAAGGTTAAAAGTGAATGTTTAATGGAACTTTAACAAATGAGATATTTGTTTCTAGACGGATCAGTTCAGCTTATGTGTAAGCAGTGATAAGAGTACATTTAGTGATAACAAAACACGCTTAAAGATTGTAAGAAATAAAAATTCCAGTCATTTAGTTTTCTGGAACAGAACTGATCACTATACATCTTTGCTAGCTACTTTACCTCTTCGATCCTGACCTGCTTAAAGTTGACTCAGCCTTCCATCCTTCTAAGGCCAGTAAAATGAGGGCCCAGATTGTTGTGGGCAATATTCTGACTCTGTAAACCACTTAGAGGACTGTAGAGCACTGTAAAGCAATGTATGTAAGTCTTATTGCTATTGCTATTCTAACATCTCATTCAACTCACAAATGCCTCATTTTATATATGCACTGCCCACTCTTGCTACGACAAAATCTGTCGTAACTCCAGAGTCCCACTTTTGAGGAAAACCACGGAAGAAATTATTGGACTTGATTTTAACTTCCCAGAGTTCTAGCTAGCTATACGTAATTGCACCAGCTCATAGGAAATCTTTACAGCTGCCTGAGCCAAAGCAGCATAAGAACAATTCTGAGACTAAGCATAAATAATTACTGGATGGGTGGAGTGACCAAGGCAGACTCCAAAAAATGCAAGAAAACTATCATTTGGAAGGATGTGTGACATACATCATTAATTTTGATGGCAGCACAGTAGGGCAGAGAACAGGTGATATGCACCATTCAGTTTTCTAAATTTTCTAAATTGATCCAAATTTATACAACCCAGTCTGATGTGAACAACTTGAAGTGTACAGGTTTCCTTTGCTGATTTTCTCAACAGCAGAGGGTCATCATTCTCTGTGGGGGCTCCTGCCCTCTGGAATGAACTGCCTCCGTCAACTTCCTGATTTCCGGACCTTTTGTCGCGAGCTAAAGACCTTTCTGTTTCATCATGCATGGCTGGCTTAATGAAGGTTTTTATTGGGGTTTTAATATAGTTTTATTATAATTCTTTCAGCCTTTAATTTAATTAGTTTTTAAATGCTTTTTTAATTTTCTGATTTGTGCTTTTTATCATGGCTGTAAACCGCCCTGAGTCCTTCGGGAGAAGGGCGGTATATAAATTAATTAAATAAATAAACAAAATCATATTGACTCTGACAGGTACGTCTTCAAGAAAAATCCAAAAAGATTGACAAAGTCATCCTTTCATGTTTAAATCCAGTTTAAATCAGGGTTTTCCATAGATATAGTTTGTGGCATATGCCGCTTGTCTGGGCTCACATATTTGCCTAACTATAAAACAGATCAAAACAACACTGAACTCAGTAACTAGGTATAAATATTATACAATGTTTCAATATGTTTAGTTCTGATTTATTGGTGGGTTGTAGAACTCCAGAGACAATGACTTAAATATTAAGATTTATGCCTTACCATATTACTATCTATAAATTATTCAGTAATATTTAACACATGACTTTAATGCAATATATGACTCCAATACATGGAATATTTTCAAATAGAGGAGTGCACTATAACGTCTGTTTGGAAGAAAAACATTTAGGATGTTCTGTCTTCTCTGCTTGAATAATACATAGATCCCTATGCATAATTAGAGTGTAAATTTCACAACTTTTCTGATCCAAAAGGCTTCTTTTGTGCTAATTATGCTACATAGAAAGCTGCCAGGAAATTACATAATTCAGGGTTGTAGTAATATGATTCATTATCATTAATTTACATTAGTGCAAATGAGCCCACTCATTTTGGGCACGGAGCCCTTGGCATGACACAAGCACTCCAGTCTGCGTCCATGACAATAGATCCCCAAGGCACAAGGATCCACTAAGTCAATGTGTGATACTCTTGATCATTTCCTTTTTGCTAGCTTCAACCAGAGATTCGATACACAATGCCAATAAGCTTTTTGTTTACATAAAGGGCAATGGAAGTAACAATCTCAGTAAACCAACAAAACACAGAGATTGCAAGAATTACAATACTTCCTTGCTTAAAACTTCCATCTCACATAAAGCAAGATATGCTTGCATTACAAAACCAACAAGTTCCAATTTCTGCATGACAGCTCCTGTTCTTAACAAACATCTTCAAAATATCCTTCAGTCATCACTGTGATTCATTCTTGACATAGGACAAGGACTTAGTACAGACAACCAGCTTTTCCTGTTCTGCTGATTGATCTTTGTATAGGCTGTGTGTCACATGCCATAAAAATGTGTTCTCTTGTTGTCTTGGCAACTGACCTCAGCTATTAAGAACTCTCCAATTATGCCAATAGATGGCCTTTGATCTCACAAACTTTTCCAAGTCAGGTTATCATCTTGCCATCCTGCACAGAACTTGAGTAAATGTGAATATGAGCTCAAGAGGCAGCCTTCCCCAAATTGGTACCCTCCAGTTGATTTAACTACAACTCCTACTGCTACTAATCAACTTTAATGTTTATTTTAATTTGTATATAAGTGTTTTATATGCCTGTGAACCGCCCTGAGTCCTTCGGGAGATAGGGCGGTATACAAATATGAATAATAAAATAAATAAAATAATAAATAAAATAAATAACTGACTTTTATGGAGCCTGTCATTCACAATGCACCTTGCATCACCTCTTTTTAAATAGATGAATTGTTAGACCAGAGAAGGCTGACTCGGGCAGTATGTCTCTCTTCCATTGGCCTGCCTGATCTTCTTCCTAAACTATGAATGTTAATGATCAGGCTTGGCCATCCACTACTTTTATTCACCTGGCAAAGATGAATTCCACCCTTGAGCCCTGAATATTGCTTTATCTAATCAATAGTCTGAATAAGCCAGATAAATTTGCCAACTGATCATGTCCTCTCCTTGTCAAGCCAATAATGGAGACCTAATATATAGAAAGCTATTATTGAAACTTTCATGACATGGAGCTCAACACTGATATCTGCTAAGTGCTGCACAGCAATAGGTTAAAGTTCAAGTCCAAAGATAGGAATTCTTGGAAATACATGATCTTTGTTTACTTCTTCCAATTGCAGCTTCCCATTGGGGACTATGTAAAATCCCCATGCAATCTTTTAGAACCAGATTCATGTTTAGCATAATTATCAAAATCTAGTTTGTCCAGGACACAATTCTGAGAGCACTAAGGACTCCACCATTCAACTCTGAGCTACAAATACGATCTTCCTTTGGGAGAAATTTAGCTTCTTAACTTCTATGTGAGACCCAGTTTGGTGTGATGGCTTAAGACAACAGCGTAGAAATCAGGAGACCATGAGTTCTACTCCTGCTTTAGGCATGAAGCCAGTTGAATGGCATTGGGCCTGTCACTCTTTCTCAGCTCAGGAAGGAGGCAATGGTAGACCACTTCCAAAAACACCTTGTCAAGAAAACTGTAGGGGCTAGTTTTCTCTGGGTGAATAAAAAGAGTGGATTGGCCAAGCCTGATCATTAATATTCATAGTTTAGGAAGAAGACAAGGTAGACCAGTTGCTAGAAATTAAAAACTAACTGGAAGACAGAGACAGAGCCCAAAAATTTTTCTCTATAGCTCCAGACCAGGAAATTCAGCAAATGATGGTCACATTATCAAAACAAAGAAATGGACGAGCTCACTGCAATCCAAAACTTTGGCTTCATTGCTCATGTGGCCCTGAGACTGAACAGAATTAGAAGCTGCAAGTTCAAAAATGATGCTTCCCTTCCTATCTTTTCTTTTCACAATGCTATTCCTCATCTACCTTAATCCTCCCCCCTCCCCCTCCCGTTTGGTTTCCTGAGTTATCAACAATTTAACTGGAGTAATTTTATTCTTTGTAAAAGCCCCTGGGCTTAGTTTAATTGAACCAGATCAGACTGAGTTCACAAATTACACTAATCCAAAATATGATTTGCTTGACTTGGGCTTGATTTGCATAAATTCAACTACTATGGATTGTAAACCAGGACTGTGGTTTAGCACATGTGAGGCCAGCCAACTGTGGGCTTACGCTGCAAACCAAAGTATTTATCAGACATGGTATAGTTAAGAAATTTATCAAAGTTGGACACAAGATATTGACAACCCCAAATGCTCAGTAGAACTGCCTTCCTCTGTTTGGGTTCTGACAAGTTTCTCTGGTTTAGCAAATATTCTCCAGAAGAGAAGCTGCTGGACGCCCTCGAAGCCTTATACATGTTATGGCTTGTGGTAATAAGAAAGCTGTTTATAACATGAATCTACTTCTACCATTGCTGAGATTAATCACCTGCAGTTGTTACTGTTGTGGGAACATTCCTTTCAACCTTCCCCGAATAATAACTCATAAAGTCTGAAGCCCTGATGCATTTCAAATAAAGACTGCAAGCCCAGTGATAAGATAGCACCAGTTGCTATTGGTTCTGTAGCTTTGCCACAATTGTGCTTATTTTGCTTGTCTCTGAGCAAATATCCCAGGGCACCAACATATCAGCCGGCAATGCCAATACCCAAACAACTTTTACAACTGTAAACATAAATTCTATATGCTACAAAGGAGGCAGAGAGGAGGGCTAGCAAATTATCCCTCTTCCTATTACATCATTTCCGGTCCATTTAATTTTAGTTTCAAGCCTGCAATCACTATCTTGCTCTGTGCTGGTTATAATTTGCACAGTATCTGGAAATGAGTCCAAAGGGATGCTTAGTATATTACAAAAACTTCCAGGAACTAAACACAATATATATGCAGATTTTAGTTAGTGCTAGTGTTTTCTTTTTTCATCAGATCATCAGATTGTTCTGCCATTCTTCTTATTACAGTGTATCTACCAAAAAGGGGGGGGGGATGATTTATTTTATTTTGGATTATTGAGTAACACAGCTCTCCAAAATCAAAAAGGCAGAATTATGGCTTGGTGCTAAGGACGAATCTGTCCAATCTCTTTGTAGGGGTGGATATGTGTAGTTTGTCCCTGGAAAAGTAGTATTTTCCATCTTTTCATCAGTGCTACCTACTATTTATATCTTAGGGTCAGAAAAAATGAAGCCATCAAGTTCTTTGACCTGACTTGGTTGCATATCAGACATTCTCGGGTTAATCTAAGAGTACTTGTAGTGATTCTTAATCCTGTTTGAAAATAAACTTAGTTTTACGCCTCTGGCTTCATATTGTGATCAAAGCTACAGATATGGAATATCAGAAAAATGGGTGGATTGACCACTGAAGAGGAAGAAAGGTAAAGTGAAAGAAACAATATTGCCCACATAGTTTTTTCTGCTCAGTTGCTAGAACAGGGTGAGACACCCTGAGAAGCACTATCTGCAAAGTAGTTTGATCCCTGATAATTTACTGTAAATTCACTGCTAGTTTGCAAGCTTGCACTGCTCTGAATGATAGACTAGGAGCCTTCTGTTGGGAGTATTGTAAGAGTACCAAACCATAGCAAGACAACATAATCCTACTTCTACAGCAAGATGGAGACATACTGATATATGCAAATATCACAGAACAGATTGGCAGGTATATAACAAACAGGCAGTGGCATTACTCATTCCATATGAATTCATTCCATTCTCCAGAAATACTTTAATATGTTGCTGTCATAAACCAGAAATGTACTTGAAGTTTTCTTAAAACTGCAACCCAGAGTCATAGGATTGAAGTAGAAATGCCATTTCAAAAAAATGATACAGATATCAAGCTATAAAACAAAGCTGAATAAGAGTGCACCTTGTTAAAGGTAAAGGTTCCCCTCGCACATACGTGCTAGTCGTTCCCAACTCTAGGGGGCGGTACTAATCTCCGTTTCAAAGCCGAAGAGCCAGCACTGTCCGAAGACGTCTCTGTGGTCATGTGGCCAGCATGACTAAATGCTGAAGGCGCATGGAATGCTGTTACCTTCCCACCAAGGTGGTCCCTATTTTTCGATTTGCATTTTTACATGCTTTCGAACTGCTAGATTGGCAGAAGCTGGGGCAAATAACGGGAGCTCACTCCAATACGCGGCATTAGGGATTCGAACCGCCGAACTTTCTGATCAACAAGCTCAGCGTCTTAGCCACTGAGCCACCATGTTCCCACCTTGATAAAGATGCCCAAATAATTATTTGAAACATTAATCAGTATTTGTGATTTATTAGTAGTTATTGCTTTAAAAAAAGGTTTGTTATTTTGTCAGGCTAACAACAAATATCTGTGTTTATTTTCTGCCTGCCTGCCTAAATATTTATTTCTTATAGAAGATTTTGTAGAAAATTTTGTATAATTCCTATCCCTGCTGGACGTTAACAGGTCAGGTTTCTGCTACAAGGATGTATTTTTTTGTAATTTTAGGCACTGTATTATCAACTTCAGATATTATCACATCCTGTATAAAATGTAAACGTCTTTATATTTTTGTAATTTTAGACACAACCTCTTTTATAGCCTAGATGTCAAGTGTTCCTTTTGGATTTTACTCTGTGGTTCTACAGTAGCCAGGTTGTATTATAGATATATTTTAATTTTATCTCAAGTTTAATTTACTGGTTTCTTGAGGTAAATTTATAAATGTTCAAAGATCACTGATGGACATATTTGTTTTGGTCTAACAATGCAATTGACTGACTGACTGACTACTTATCTCACTTTGCCTCTTTGCAGAAATCCTGGAAAGGCATTGACACACTTATTTTATAGAGGAAATCCTAATGTTAGGAAGTTGCAATTTCTAGAAATCCTTCAAGACTGAGCAAGGGTTTGAACACAAGTTTATACAGGTTTCCTCCCCTCTTTCAACTGGGCTGCTCTGGCTATCTGATCATATTTTAATCGGATGCTAGATCTGAGACTTAAACAATCCTTGTAACTTGGTGGTTCATGCTGATATCAGGGTGGAGACTTGCTATAGGGCTCAGTTGATAAACACTGTTCCAGAAACTTACAGTGTTTATCACTGACTGGAATCCTACGGAGTATGACTGCATAATTTCTTTTCAATATAAAAAGTATTTTAAAAAATAGACCTACAAGGCCTACCGAATCTTGAACCCTTTCAATCCTGACATAAAATTTGAAAGACAAGCAGTAAATTTCCATATTGCATGTATAACTACCTGAAGGCCATTATTTAAAATCATCTCGTCAAATGGAATGAAAAGTTGGATTATGCTTTTGCATCCATCAGGTATAAATGATCTTAAAGTATCATGAGAAATGCTTTCCTTGAACGTTTCATGTATATTTTGTAATATATTTCATGTATAATATAATTACAACTGGAACAGGACCAATCAAGGATGTGGACCTCTTTTACCAATTGTGCTAAAATAAGCTGCAGTTTTTGTACCCCACCATATAATTCTGGTCTTACAACTTTAGCAAAACAACTACAAAGAAGTCATAGAAAAGCAGCTCTGCTTTATTACAGTATTAGAAAATGAATCAGCCTGAAGTTTGTTTTCATTTTGCTCAGTACACAGACCATCTTGAACCCTTTCTTATATTTTTCCACAGCAATGCTAATATATTCCAACCTCTCGTTTTATAACAGATCCTTTTAACCAAAAATAGCAATCGAGCGGGACTTCTAAATGGGGCCATTCTTTTCTCTAGACAATTAAATCAGGTTAATGCAGTAAAACATTTTGGAAAACTTAAAAATTCTGATATGCTTAATGTTTGTTTACTTGGCAGCATACTCACATAAAAATATTGGGTGATATTTAGAAAATCCAGATACTCGGAATGCTTAAGACATTTCATATCCGAAGTTTTGAAATTTAGCTATGTTGAATATAGAGATACAGTGGTTTGATTGTCAGGCAATGTTTTTCTACTTTTTTGTGCCTGGCCAGAAATATCCATATCCATATGATTTGTTAACAACACTCCTATGTATACTTGGTATGACTTCAATAAATTGCCTAATGAGCAGCTTGGCAAGGCTAAGATCATAATTTATAAAAATATCCTGTTCTTTCATATGACATTTGTATCTAATTCCAAGGTACAAAAGGTGTAATCATACTATGCCCTCACTGTAAACTTGTAATTTGTGGGTGAGAAAAGAAAACTCTTGTGTTTATGCTTCTAGGCAGTTAAATATTCAATATGGATGAGAGATCCTGCTATTAACCTTATATCAAATTATCCTAATTAAAGTCAAGCAACAATTATGGTCAACTGTTCTATTTGTCTGATGATATAGTGATTAATTCCCAGGATTTCATATCAGAAAACATTTAAGAAAACTTTCTTCTACTGGAGAGAAGAAATGGGGGGGAGAGAGAGAAGGGAAGAAATTAGGAGAGAGAGAGAGAAATATATCTTGCAATATTTGCTACTGAAATGCATATACCACCGTCGCCACACAGGCAATGGATAACTGCGAAGTTCAGAAAAACGGGTTCCATAAAACTCAGCTTCTCCTCCTGTTGTGAACTGGATACTAGAAGGTCATTTGACAAAAATTCCGACCAGACTGGTACAAATCCCAACCGATCCATATTCGGCAAAGTTGTGGAAACCGAAAATAAAATACCGAGGCTTCCCTCCCCGAGTCAGAGCGTTCCCACGCTCAGGAAACTTGCTATCCTGGATCTTTAGCATTAAGCCAGGTATGGGTTTATTCTGGCACACCGACGACGCTGAGAAAACGCTGCCCTTTCCCCCCCGTTTTCCGTAGGGAACTTCCTCCAAGGTTGAGTTTCGGCTGCAGCGCTCCCTTTTCCAGGTAAGAAGAGTGCAAAAAAAAAAAAAAAAGGTCTTCCGAGAGTTTCTCCCTGTTTCTTGGGGAGAGGCAACTACAGTACTCACCTCCGTTGAATCAGGCAGGCGGACCCTCCTGCTTCGCCGCCGGTCCTTGTACCACTTTTCCCGCTCGCGATTCCCTCGTCCTCTTCAGTCGGCCCAGAGTCCTGCCATGCCTCAGCCCCCGTTCCCGGGAAAAGAAAAAAAAAAAGCAGGGTTGTCGTCGTCCTCTTTTCTCCGGTGGCTTCTCCTCTTTTCTCCGCGTCCGGACGATCGAGCGTCGCCGCGAGCAGGTGGAAGGAGGCGGCTTTCTTCGCCCAGCGAGCGAAAGAGGCGGAGTGGTGGTGATGGAGGAGAAGGAGGAGGACGAGGAGGAGGAGGAGTCGCCGCTGTGGCAGTAGCCACAGGTTAGTCCCTTTCCCTGCCAAGCCGGTCTGGGATCTCTGCTGACCCCTGGCGCGGCGCTGCTGAGTGCGGGGCTGGCCTCCGCTTTGGAGTCCCGTTTTATTTCTCCGAGATTGCGGGGCGGGGAGGGGAGCCATTACTTCTCTCTGCAACCCTGCCCCCCCCCCCCCCCCACTTTCTTGGGAAACTTTTTCACTCGGGAGGAAAAGTGAGCTACACAACACACGCGCGCAAACACACACACACATACACACAGAGAGAGCTAGCCGCGGCTGGAAAACGTTGCCACACGAGCGCCAGGCTGCTGCCGTGAAAGGCGGCTCCGGGGCTAGAAGGCTGCGTGCCAAGGCTGCTCCCGAGGGGCATCGTTTTCCAGCCTTGCGAGCGGATCCTGGGCTCCCCCGGGGCTTGTTGCACCGTTTCAGTCCTGGCCTGTGGAGCCTCTGCCTAGCAAGGGCCTGAGATGAGGAACAGACGGAGGGAGGGAGGAGGGAGTGCTCCTGCTCAGCCCGATGCGGTTGTGATCGAAGCGGGGTTGACAAGGCTGCCTTTCAGCACAGCGGGCCTTGGCCTGGAACGGAGTTGGAGGCGGTAGGGAAAGTTAACAGCTCAAGTGTAGGCATGTTTCCTGAGAAGGAGGCCGGCTAAAGTTGACGCCGTTAATTTCTCAGTAGAAGCGGCCTTGCTCTTGGTAGCTTAATACTGTATGTATAAGTAGCTGGTTTCCTAGACGCGGATGCCGTGCCAGAGTCAGCTTGGTTACCGTAGTGTTTGCATGGGAGATGGGTAGGGATACCAGGGTGTACATTAAATTTCTACTGGGAAGTCAGAGAAACGTCAGTATTTGTGTCAAGAAAACAAAATCACCAGGAGTTAAACTAAACAACCTGGAAATAAGGAGAAATGTTCTGACAGTGAGAGCAATCAACCAAAGGAACAGCTTGCCTTCAGAAGTTGTGGGAGCTTCATTACTGGAAGCTTTCAAGAAGAGCCTGTACTGCCATCTGTCAGAAATGGAGTACGGTCTCCGGAGGTGGGTGGAGGTGGGAGGTTGGACTAGATGACCTACAAGGTCCCTTCCAATTCTGTTATTCCGTTCTGTTTTAACTCAGACTCTGAGTGACTTCATTTTTAAGTAGCCTGCCAGCTGTTGATCATCTACCATAAGGAAGAGGTGAGCTGGATGGCTCCCTTTGCATTTCTTTACCATTATCCATGATGCATGTTTATTATTTATTGGGAACCCCACTTGGACCTTTTGTGTGAAACAGGAAAAAAAATCAATTTATGATTTATAATTTTGATTCGACAGGACAGACTACAGAAAGATGAGAGTTCTATTCTAACCGTAGAATGAGAGGTAAATTTATAAAAATCCCATTTTGTTTGAAAGACTAAACAGACCAACAGAAGATGGCACATTCCACATTTGTTTAGTTCCTGCCACTGACAGGAGGTGGTAAACAACAGTGAATAAACACCAACGCACTGCTTATTTATGATTAAGCACCCTAATCTGTAGAGGACTTTGCATCAGTCCTGGGGGGAACCTGCTGCCCGGTTTTGTTTATTCTGATTTGCAATGCTTCTCCAAAGTCAGGGATGGAAAAAAAAGAAAGTTTTCTGCAATTTGTCAAAGGTGCTGTGGCTTGAAATTGAACTCTTGTACATGTATCTTTTTCGTGACAGAGCTACTGTGGTGCTGCTTTTCTTGGATGATGGGAGCACTGAAAAACTGCCATAAGGCTTAGACAGAGCCTGACTGTACTAGCAGTGACATGTGCCCTTCTTCACTAAGCAGCAATTTGCTCTTCCAAATTAGAAACCAATTTGATTTTCATTATAAAGGCAAATTGATGTTCTCAGACTAATAAGTTACAGTATACTGTTCCAGGAAAGAAAGAAGGAAGTTAATTGAATGACTTCAAAGATTGTGATATCCAGATGCACGTGAAAGTGCCTTACCATGGCTTCCTGATACCAATAGCAGAATGAATTCTTCCCACATTCCCCCCAAAGTCTTTTTAATTTGCAAGGGGAGAGGGAATGTGCTCATAACATGTTATATTGACAGATTTCTCAAGGGTACAATGGTAGATGTAGACATACAAGAGACCCACATGATTTGGTTGCATGAAGGAATTTGAAGAGTGTGGGAAAGGAGATCCTGTCCAGAGTATACTTTGGAGATTTACAATCCAATCCAAGCAGTGGAGATTCTGAAAGAAAGGACTGAAATCTTTTAATTCTAGGCATGTGCTTACTCTCCCAGAATCAGATTAGTGGATAGAACAGATTTATTTACATTAATATATAATGCCATAGATGAATCAATTTGCAATATCCTACTCATTTTAAATGCTTCTTATAAGAGGTGGAAGAATTATAGCTGGCGGATTCCTAATTGTGTTTATTGCATTATCTATGACTTGAACACAGAAGTTGTATCTGTGTGGGCTGACTTCTGTGTGATCTGATTCTCTTATTTTCTGCACATTAAGACTTCAAAGCCCACATAATGTATTACTCAGGTGTAGAGAGTCCTCCCCTAAGCATCTATAACTTACTAAGTTGTGGACAGAAATTTGCTTACTGCATCTTATGAAATCTAGTACTTCGCTTTGTTTTAATTTCCCTTAATTTTGTTTGGTTTGGAAGTAGCAAAACAATGCAAAACAACAAAGCTTTATCTCTATAGGACATCTTATGTTTTTTCCCTTTAAAGCAAAATCTTAAATTAAGGTAATGATAGTAAAACCAAATTGTGTGTAGAATAAGGTTTTTTCCTTGAAGCAAACATTACCTAAAGCAGGATTTTGACATCTAAAAAGCATATGCTTCTTTATTTTTAACACAGCTTTAATTTAAACTTGCTTATCCTGTTCTAGAAGGGCTAGGCTTTTTAATTAGACACTTTAAAATGTTAGTGTGTTTAGCAATTATTGTGACTTCACCATGACAATTCATGTTCATATACACAAATACCAGATGAAGCATAGTATAGAAATATTTGGGAAATCTACTCCATGGTTCACTTAAAATTATTTAAGGTTACAGTATTTCGATACAGGAAAGCACTTCTAATATGTTTAGCAATCAGTGTAAACCATTTTTTCCAATCTGATACTCACTACAGTTTTCACATTTGGCTGGGAATTGGAGTCACAAAATACCTGAAAGGGTACTAGATTGCTTTAAAACATTTATTAAATGTTCTGCATGTGTATTTGAAAATATTATATATGCCCTTCAGATTAGTTTCTGAGCTATTAAGATACTGCTTTTATACAGATAAGTTACATAAAAAGAATGGGCAGTTTAGCAGTATCCATCTGTAAAACATTTAGTGCATCAGTATGAACATTAGTAATACTATATACTAGATAAAAAACATATGAACGTATAAACAAGAGTTTTGTTTTTTAGCTAGTGTTGGCTGTCATATGCATAAAGTTTTTTTCCCAAGAACCTAGCTGCCTAGCATGTTGTAATGTATTTATGTATATATATTGGGATCCAAACAGTGTGGCTCTTTGCAATTAATGAACATTTTGTCAATGCACAGATTTTCTAAGTGTTGTCCAAGATTTTTTGGTAACATACACCCAGTTTGCCACTAACCACAGGCACCAACCAAAGTTTATGCCATATTTCAACTTTGATTTTCAGATCTTGATACTTTGGGATCTTCAATTCTTTTGTCTTCTGTCTTACTATCCCGATATTGCCACATCAATTGTCCACGCTTTCTTCAACTACAGTTAAATCTGATGTGTTATGGAGCAAAACTATCAGTGTATCTTTCCAAATCCCACATTTTAACCTGCTCATTTTCAAATATTTTTCCACTCTATGTTACCACCTATTTTTCATTACTGGCACATTATAATTTTTACAAAGTTCCAGTGAATCATTTTGGTGACTGTATTATATAGTTGTTTATAATCAGTTTGTGCAATCTTCCTACCAAAAAAAAAAAAGTGGGGAGATTTTGGATCCATCTATTCCAGGAGTGTTTTGAGAATTGCAATCTAGTCAATGTTTCCATAGAGTAAATGCTATTGATCATAATGAAAAATATTTATGTAAACATTCACTTGAACATATGCCAAAATTCACTGAGAGTTACAAATCACAATTGTTGGGTTGGTAAGTATAATTATAAAATTATATGTCATTCTTCTTTTACTTGTTTCCAAAGTTTGGCTCATTCTGATTTAATCAGCACTCATTCTAATTAATTGAACATTCCTGCTGCATTGTTCTGAAATGTCAGAAATAATTATATGTTAGGCATTCTTTTTATAATCTTCACAAAATCTTGAACTTTCCTCTCTCTATCTCTGGTCCTAATACATTGATACAAGGTTCTTCAAGACGGTCAGCCCTACAAAAATGATAAATGTCTGCAATCAGATTTGAAATATTTCTAGGCTTTTACAGCCATAGAATTCATTAAACCCTAAACTTGACATTTCTCTTTCCTAGATTAATCACAGCTATGCCTTTTGTGCAGTGCTCCATTATCTATAGGAACTCCATAATATTTAGCACAGACAAGATGGACTTACATTCTACATTTGACTATCATTGTTATCAAAAGAACAATAAAAGACACACATTATATATACAAGCTATGAAATATTTATTAAAAAGAGATATAAAAATATAAATATAGTAGTTTTGGGAGGAAAAAAGTCATCAGATCTATATATTTACTTTTGAAAAAAAGCACAAAACAAGTATTTACAAAAGAAAACCGGAATGTTACAAATTAACATAGAATAGAATAGAATAGAATAGAATAGAATAGAATAGAATAGAATAGAATAGAATAGAATTTTTTATTGACCAAGTGTGATTGGACACACAAGGAATTTGTCTTGGTGCATATGCTCTCAGTGTACATAAAAAAAGATATGTTCATAAGGTACAACACTTAATGATAGTCATAGGGTACAAATAAGCAATCAGGAAACAATATCAATATAAATTGTAAGGATACAAGCAACAAAGTTACAGTTATACAGTCATAAGTGATATGTCATAAAATATGTCATAAAAGGTAAAATTCATATTAAACATAGTTTCTAGACATCTCCTTTGTATAATTTTTAAATGTTGCTCCCATTGCAAGAAAACGCAGAAAAAAAAACCATCTATACAAGCATCAACATGATTTAGCTGACAAAGGCAGCAATTGCTACGATTTGTAGAATTCCTTCAAGTCCATATGCAACAAGTAGCACCACATTAATAATGACATCTGCTCTCAGGATATATGTTTGCCACACTAAAAAGTAGACTGACAGAAACACACTGCCAACAGTGATCCCAAGACTGATCCCAAGGGGAGCTTCCTCTTCTCTCAAGTTGCCTTTAGTACCTAATAGGGAGAGAAAAGGACATACATGTACCTGATGGCATTTATGAATCTATTAGACCATAACAGTAGAACTCTGAAACTGAACAGTAATCTAATTTACAGAGGGGGTAAATCACTTATAATGCAGTCTTAAATAGAAAATGAACCCTAATAATGTTAGAATTATTAAAGATAAAATATCTGCTGGAACTAAAGCCTTCATACTTCTGGAGTACTGCTGACTAGGGTTCTGCTAAGAACTTTCTTGTGACTGGAGATGTGTTTCTTGTTTATTTGTTCATTAATTTATCTGTCCATTCAATTTCTTTGACGGCCCATCTCAGTTCAATGGATTCTGGGCAGCTCTTCCTTCAATAGTGGTATTGGCATGTAATGCTAAGGAGGTAGAGGTGATCTTGCCACATATTTAAATAGGACTTAAGACGGAACAGAAGGAACAGTTGTGGTTCATTGTTTTCTTCTGCCTGGCAGGCTCATTGCCAAAGAAAACCCCATTAGTCTATGGCACAGGTGTCAAACTCACAGTGTCACATTGCCATCACATGACATTTCATATATTTCCCATTCGCGGAGCTCAGGTGGTGTATGGCTGTGCATGACACAAACAGGCTGCCAGTTTGATGCCCCTGGTTTGTGCGATACCAGCTCCTTGTAAGCTATGCAGCTACTATTCTTCATGCAGCAGCATGTTACAAACAATTTTTGTCTGTAATGATCCAGGATAGAATGTAACAGGAGAAACTCTTGAATACAGGTAGTCCTTGACTTAAGTGAATCACTGCAGTTGTTAAGTTAGTAACCCAATTGTTAAGTGACTCTGGCTTCCCTATTGACTTTGCTTGTCTGAAGGTCGCAAAAAGTAATCACAGACCCCTGGACACTGCAAGTGTCATTACAAACCAGTTGTCAAGTGTCCAAATTTTGATCATGTGACCATGGGGATGCTGCAACAATTGTGAGAAATGGTCATAAGTCACTGTTTTCAGTACCATTGTAACTTTGGTCACTAAATCAATCAGAATAGAGCCGGAAGTAACTTTGGAGGTCTTCAACTCCAACCCCCTCCTCAAGCAGGAAACCCTATACCATTTCAGACAGGTGGCTGCTCAGTCTCTTCTGAAAAACATCCAGTGATGAAGCACCCACAACTTCTGGAGGCAAGCTGTTCCACTGATTAATTGTCTTTACTATTAGGAAGTTTTGCCCTAATTTCAGATTGCTTCTCTCCTTGATTAGTTACTATCCATTGTTTCTTCAACTTGCCTTCTGGTGTTCTGGAAATAAGTTGACTCCCTCTTGAATGAATGAATGAATGAATGAAATGATTACACATTGAGGACTACCTGTAAAGTTAAATTTCATAATAGTGGCAAGTACTCTGCTTATCTAAAAAAGAAGATAAATTATCTTCTTTTTTAGATAAGCAGAGTACTTGCCACTATTATGAAATTTTATGAAATAAAATGTACAATTTATTCTATGGCTGCTTAAACTGCTGATCCAGAACTGGAGTCTAGCAGTGGTCTTTCATTCTACAGCACTTTTGACTATTCAAGTGGTTTGAAGAATTTCTCTCCAACCCCCCAAAATAGGTCCTTCCTTTTTGTCACATTTTCTTCTTTTCTAGTGGCCTAGACCAAGAATACTGCTATATACAATAGCTGTCATTCTCCAATAGTTATAATTTTTAAAATAGAAATTTTATACAGAGTAAGTCCCACTGAACTTTTTCTAAGCTAATATATGCAAAACAGCTGAATTGGTCAGCGAAAAATCGTATTTTTATATTAGAGTAATGTCTCATTTGCACTTTCACACAAATAGATTGACCAGTCTTTTAATGTTTAACAGTAAAAGTATTTAAAAGGCTTATCAGATACTGGTAATTGGCTAGTTGTCTTGAATTGCACAGTTGGACTCATATTTTTACATAGAGATTAATATTAAGGGACAGTTGTAAATTACATAATGCTTACCAAAGTACAAACGGATAGCTTCGAGAAGTGCCATAAAGAACAGCAATACAAGATCAAGAGTCAATAAGTTATATGGATAAGTGAAAATCTGACCTGACAATAAGTAAAAGGGAGAGAAAAATCAAGTTAGCATATATCATGTTGCCAAGAATCAGCAGAATCAACTGTGTATTTTAAACAACTTACTTTTATAAATAATCATTAGAAGTGCTGCTAAAAAATAAAATATGTAATAAATTCCATCTAAAAAGAAAAGGATCTGTAGGGGAACAGATGACAGCTAGCAGGTTCTGTCAAAGAAAATTATTTATGATCATATTTTTCACATTTTATTTATGTTGGATCATAATTCAGTGTTATATACTGTAAAACTGCAGCGTCACTCAGTACATCAAGTGGGAGTATAAACTGTATTTAAACCAGTAGTCCATTTCTAAAGATTGATAATAAACTGAAGCTTCTTGGATAAGAATGAAGTAACTGCGCTTCAGTTGAGTAGGAGCCACAGGCCACTCAACTACATCACATTTCAGTAAGCAGTCTTTTTTAAAAAAGGTCTTTTTGTGGAATGGCTGATTCCAGAGTAAATCTAGTGTTCCTGCCGAATCACCATCAAGCAATTCCAAAGTTACGTTTCAGAATACTTCAAAACATTATATTTCCTTTCTATCCAGTCATGATGTTGTTTCCTACCTGCAATGTGAAATTCTTTCAACTAGAATCTGAATCCGGAACTTTTTGAATAAATGTTACGTGCTTGGCTACTGGGTGCATACAACAAACTGGTTTAGAAGCTGCACTAAGCCACAATTTTCCTTAATCATGATTTATGAATAAATCATAATTAGCTATATTTGTACAATGCATTAAGCTATAAACTATAGTTTACAATCACAATGGCTGTGGTTAGAAAAGTTAAAACCAAATTAATCGTATTGTGGTATTGAGAATGAGGTCAGAAAATCAGCTAATGGTCTATTTAGCTGTGCCACTGTAATCTATTTCAGGTTACTAACCCACATATAAGAGTCCACTAATTACATACTCTATTAATAGCTAGTAAAATATCATAAGAGAATCTCTGATCCCATATAGAGAATTATTTCCTTAAGTTAGGAGAAATAGTACAGATAGTATTATTTCCAAGAACTGTGTCTCCTCTAAAGATTCTAAAAGTTAAATATTGTCTCCACTTCAAATCACAATGCAAATTAGCAAGCCTGTTTCCAAAAAAAGGGCAGGCTTTTCTGAAATCTAAAAATCAAGAAATCTTAATTTTTTTCCAAGTGTTCCTACTGCATCCAGTTCCTCATCTTAAGTGTACCCTATTTGTCAATATCAGGTTAAAGCTAGCTAATAATCTTCCTGCATCTTCCATGCATTGAAGGAGAAAATTGTTATAAATGCACATTAGGAATTTTTAGGCCATGTTTGGCAGATTTTGACTCCTAACAGATAACAGTATAATTAAAGTTCTCTATCTTTATGACTGCATGCTTCTTTGAAAAATCTACAATTTGCTATTGAAAATATCTACATTTTCTTAGCAAGATAAATGAACGATACCAACAAAAGTACTGTGTTTATTTGTTCATTTTCTTAGTCCTAGATCCTGTTTTAATGGCACTACCAAATTCATTCGTTTTTGCTTTTCTAAGCATGGATGAGTATAGTTTACAGTAACATGCAAATCTTCCTCCCTTTCTATTGCTTATGTTCCATTTGAACTCTGCTCTTCAGTTTCTAGCTTTCATCTATGGTAGCAACCATCAGATTTCTGTTACACTTGTTAAATTATATGTGATTTTCTGTACAAATTGTTCAAGCTCATCTTATTTACTTCTCACACTGTGAACATTAGTAAGTAGACAATGAATGTCATGAACTTTATGAAACATTGGTCTGATTTTGCAAGGCCCTATTTCAGCACTATTCCCATATTCCATAGTGCACAAGTGTTTATTCGAGATCCTTCAGAGTTTCTAACTTACATAATGCTAATGATCTGGTATTAGGAGATTTAATGACGGAACCGGTGTCATGGTCGGATCATTTTCTCCTTCGCCTGGACTTTCAGACCGCCGCTCACCACCGCAGGGAGACGGAGCCAATGCGTTGGTTCCGTCCCAGGCGCCTGATGGACCCTGAGAGGTTCCGGACGGAGCTTGGGCCGTTCCCTGAGGATCTTGCCCACGGCACGACTGAAGAACTCGTTGCGGCCTGGGAGCGGGCCGCGACGGGGGCTTTGGACCGTGTCGTGCCTTTGCGGCCTCTGACCCGGCGCAGATCTCACTTGGCTCCTTGGTTCTCTGAGGAGCTGAGGGAGATGAAACGCCGGAGAAGACGCCTAGAGAGTACCTGGAGGTCTAGCTGTTCCGAGGCTGATCGGACACTAGTGAGATCTTTTACTAAGACCTACCTAGTGGCAATGAGGGAGGCGAAACGTTCCTACGTTTCCACCCTCATTGCATCGGCAGATAACCGCCCGGCCGCCCTGTTCCGGGTGACTCGCTCCCTCCTTCATCAGGAGGGGCGGGATGACCCCCTACAGGGACGTGCTGAGGAGTTTAACGGTTATCTATACGATAAAATCGTTCAGCTTCGGGATAGTCTAGACCAAAATTGCGATGATCCAAGTGGGATGGCAGAGGCACGTCTTGTTGAGGTTATTTGGGATGAGTTTGAGACTGTGGCTCTCGAGGACGTGGACAGGTTACTGGGGAGGCTACATGCGACCACATGTTTACTGGACCCGTGTCCTTCCTGGCTGGTGCTGGCTACTCAGGAAGTGACACGAGGCTGGCTCCGGGGAATTATAAATGCTTCATTGATGGAAGGGGTTTTCCCCGCTGCTTTGAAAGAGGCAGTGGTGAGACCCCTCCTCAAGAAGCCTTCCCTGGACCCAGCTATTTTGGGAAATTATCGTCCTGTCTCCAACCTTCGCTTTGTGGCGAAGGTTGTAGAGAGTGTGGTTGCATGGCAGTTTCCCCGGTACCTGGATGAAGCTGTCTATCTAGACCTGTTCCAGTCCGGCTTCCGGGCTGGTCACAGTACGGAGACAGCTTTGGTCGCGTTGGTGGATGACCTCTGGAGGGCCAGGGATAGGGGTTGTTCCTCTGCCCTGGTCCTATTAGATCTCTCAGCGGCATTTGATACCATCGACCATGGTATCTTGCTGCACCGGTTGGAGGGGTTGGGAGTGGGAGGCACTGTTTATCGGTGGTTCTCCTCCTATCTCTCCGACCGGTCGCAGACGGTGTTGACAGGGGGGCAGAGGTCGACCGCGAGGCCCCTTACTTGTGGGGTGCCTCAGGGGTCGATTCTCTCGTCCCTCCTGTTCAACATCTACATGAAGCCGCTGGGTGAGGTCATCAGTGGTTTCGGGGTGAGTTATCATCTGTACGCTGATGATACTCAGCTGTACTTTTCCACCCCGAACCACCCCAACGAAGCTGTCGAAGTGCTGTCCCGGTGTCTGGAAGCTGTACGGGTGTGGATGGGGAGAAACAGACTCAAGCTCAATCCCTCCAAGACGGAGTGGCTGTGGATGCCGGCACCCCGGTACAGTCAGCTGCAGCCGCAGCTGGCTGTGGGGGGGCGAGTTATTGGCCCCAACGGAGAGGGTGCGCAACTTGGGTGTCCTCTTGGATGGGCGACTGTCGTTTGGCGGCCGTCGTTTGGCGGCCGTCTCCAAGAGGGCCTTCCACCAAGTGCGCTTGGTGCGCCAGTTGCGCCCCTTTCTTGACCGGGATGCTTTATGCACGGTCACTCATGCCCTTGTCACTTCCGCTTGGACTATTGCAATGCTCTCTACATGGGGCTGCCCTTGAAGTGCACCCGGAGGCTGCAGCTAGTCAGAATGCAGCTGCGGGTAATAGTGGGGCAACTCGTTGCTCCCATGTAACACCAATCCTGCGCAGCTTGCACTGGCTTCCTGTGGTCTTCGGTGCGCTTCAAGATTTTGGTTACCACCTTTAAAGCGCCCATGGCTTAGGACCCGGTACTTACGGGACCGCCTGCTGTTACCTTGTGCCTCCCACCGACCCGTCGCTCACACAGAGGGCCTTCTCAGGGTGCCGTCCGCCAAGCAATGTCGGCTGGCGGCCCCAGGAAGGGCCTTCTCTGTTGGAGCTCCTACACTCTGGAATGAACTTCCCCCCGGTTTACGTCAATTGCCTGATCTTTGGACCTTTCGGCGTGAGCTGAAAACGCACCTATTTATTCAAGCGGGACTGGATTGAAATTTTATTGGGGTATTTATGTTTTAAGATTTTAAATGGTTTTAAAATTTCGGCCACATTATAATATTTCTTTTTAACCTCTTTTTAATGTTTATATATTGAATTTTTACTTGGCTGTACACCGCCCTGAGTCCTCCGGGAGAAGGGCGGTATAAAAATCGAAATAAATAAATAAATAACTTACATGGGACTCACTTAAAACCCTTTTAATAAAAAGTCTAGGATTCTTTATCTTACAACCCTGTTAACAATCCTTGAGAGATGAAATTCCTCTTGTGCCAGCAGACCATCGTAATTCAGAAGACAAACCAGAATCATGTCATTTGCATAATCAGTAATTGACTTCTCTTTTTTAGTTCTCATTCATGGATTGGACAGCTAGATAAGACTACTACTTGAGTCTCCAAGATCTTAGCTTTCCTTTGGGGAATTTTAGTCTGCACGTAATACAATTACAATCCTTTGCCTCCAGCTGTATTAGCAGGAACAAATGCCTGCAAGAATAGAATAGAATAGAATAGAATAGAATAGAATAGAATAGAATAGAATAGAATTGAATTTATTGGCCAAGTGTGATTGGACACACAAGGAATTTGTTTTGGTGCATATGCTCAGTGTACATAAAAGAAAAAGAAAAAAAATACCTTCATCAAAGTACAACATTTACAACACAAATGATGGTTATAGGGTACAATTTAACCCTTAATGATAGCAACAAAAAGTTACAGTCATACAGTCATAAGTGGAAAGAGATTGGTGATGGAAATGATGAGAAGATTAATAGTAGTGTAGATTTAGTAAATAGTTTGACTGTTGAGGGAATTATTTGTTTAGCAGAGTGATGGCCTTTGGGAAAAAACTATTCTTGTGTCTAGTTGTTCTGGTGTGCAGTGCTCTATAGCGTCGTTTTGATGGTAGGAGTTGAAACAGTTTATGTCCAGGATGTGAGGGATCTGTAGATATTTTCACCGCCCTCTTCTTGATTCTTGATTGGTTGATTATCAAGGTTAATTGATTGATTGATTGATTATCAAGGTGACTTGATAAGTATTAGAAGTTGAGTCACTAATCCTTGCTTATGGTAAACAGAAAAATTTCAGGAGAAATTTGCTTTAACTCTTTGAGGTATATCATCATCCACTGTGCTCCCCTCTGTCTTGTTTGAGGATATAGCTTTCTCTCCTTTAGGGATATGCTATACTGGCTCATTTCTAGTCTCCTATTTTAAATGCTTGGAACCATTTCTTTTATCTGCAAAGGCCTGAGTTTTTTTTCTGAACTTTAGATACACAGACAACCAAGACACAATGCATGACCTGTATCATCTTTTGAGGAATTCCTCAGAAATGGGTAGCCAGATAAGATGTTATTTTCTGAAATTCATGCCGTCTATCAGCAATTGAATTCACAGACCACACAGTTTAGATCCTTATATAAGGTCATTGGCTACTGGAAGTATCCAGGTTCTGGGATTCAGCAGTTCCATAGTTTCATATCTAGAAGCATTATCAAAATGGTATATTTTAATTAATTAAATTTAATTAGTATTTCTGTTAGGCTCTCCCCGAGCAGGCAAATGTTAAATTATGTCATGACCCCTTATATGGACCCTTACGTAACTTCCATGCTTCTGGAGGAGGGGGTATATTTATTTTTACAATGTACATCTTGTGAGGTATTTTCAGTTACACTGACCATCAGGAGACATAACATGACCGGTTTTGCCCTTATTGGGATTTCTTAGACATAGGTAGCCAGATGTTATGAATGCTTGGATGCAACTAAATGTTTGGTTGGAAAGGAACAGTTTCAGATTAAACCCTGAGAAGAGAGTGGCAATCGGTACTAATCTTCCAAATCTAACTATTGTCCATTTATCACTCTGGATGCAATCGTATCCCCATACTCAGCTCGTTCAAAATGTGGGTAATTTTCCTAGATTTGCAGCTCCTGCTTGAGGAGGAGATGGAAACGGTGATCAGAACAGCCTTTGTGCTCAACTGCATTGTGTAATTTGTTCTATGCAGGACTGCCTTCGAAAAGCAACTGAAAACTTAAACAGGTTCAGCACACAGCTACCCAAATAGTTGGGGGAACACTTAAATTAGCCCATGTAATATCTCTATTCTTAGAACTGCATTGACACCAATCAGCTTCTGGGCACAATACATTATGCTCGGTATGTTTTTATAATCCTGTATGTTTCAGGGCTTGGATTCTTCAAGAATGATTGCTCTGAAAGCTCTCCATCTAGTGAGATCAAGGAGAGAAGACCTCCAGAGTCAATTGAGGTCAATCTGTTGATCTTGTGGTCATATCTCTTCAATGGTAGCTCCTCTCCTATAGAATTTGCCCTTGTACGTATGGCCCACCTGTTTCCATGGAGCTGTGAAAACATGGCTGTGTGACAGAATACCTGGAGGAGTTTTAAAAAACTCCAAGTGGATGGGATTACTATTATAATTTGACCTAATTTATAGTTTTCTTTTTATGTGGCATATTGTTCAGAATGGTTTGAAATGAGGTGCTATAGAAATCCAAATAATAAATACTGTATTGATTATGCAAAAATAAATAAATTTATTTTAAAATTATATTTTATCCCACATTTTTATATATAACTTGAGGCAGAGAACATCTGCCACCTATTCCCCCACAACAATCTTGTGGGTGGGTTGGGCTGAGTGACTGGACTAGTCATCTAGCCTGCTTTCATACTAAGGGAAACGTAGAACTCATTGTTTCTTGGTTTCTAGGCCAGCACCTTAACCATTACACTAAACTACCTCTCTGTTAGAATTATAACTGAAAACACACATCTGGCAGTTTTTTATTTGTTCTCTTTAATTTTATAAATTTACAGTAAAATGCTAAATACGACAAGCAGTCTTAAAAACAGCAACAGTTAAATTGGTATGATTATTTTTGCATTTGTGATAGTCTTGCACTGAAGAAATATTTACAGTACTCTTGCTAGAACATGTAAATTGCTGAAAGCCAAACTTTTCTTGGGGAAAATGAAGTCAGCCACACCCACTTAGATCTGAAAGGAATTTGTGTATTATTGTTTGTTATGTAGATATTAATTTTGCTTCTATTTTACTTAAAGGATAATCCCTTTTCAATTGGACATTTTAAAACCTACTGATAATAGATGTATTCCAGTTTACAGAATGGATGAGAAATGAAAATGAAAATGAGATTGCAGTAGAAGAAATAGTTGAAGATTAGGTCTCAAAATGCTTTTGGAGGGATTTTTTCTGCAAATTGTATTACGTGTCTTGCAGTTTCCTCCTTTAAATGTTATTATTCTATGTATTTCATTTCTTGGTTTCACAGTATATCAGTCAATTATATCTTAATGCCTACAGTCAATAACATGGTCAATTTCCATAGCATCTCCTTAAATATTAAGGCTTTGGAAATGACACTTATTAGAGGATAATGACAAAGTACCATTTCTCATATCTCTGAAGTTTCTGGAAGTAATCACATCAACAGACTCTCATGGAATTAATGTGGATTTTAGTAGATGATATTCTAAGGCTACTCATGCGATGAACAGGAAAGTTGCTGCAAGATATATCTAACAATCTCCTGCATTTATATGTCAGAAATTTATCCACCGTTATTCATTTTCCTAAAAGGAACCATCATAAACTTCTAAGAAGATACCAACTTTCTGAGGCATGTTTGAAAATTATAGGTATGATTAATCAAAATGTATTTGGTTTTCTGGATAAAAGAAAAAGGATACAACAGACGATGATCTTCCTGTACACAAGACAAAAATAAAATAATTATCCAAAGTTAAACCTTTAAGGCAAAAAAGATACAAAAACTAGTGTGCAGAAGTCCTTCTAATTGTTTTGAAAAAGAAATATTGCCCTACAGTAATCAGCTGTATAATTCAGAACATGGCACAACTTGTTTCAATGCTGCAGCACCCATGTCAGCCTTTGATAATACCTTAATTCAAAATTACTTAACAAAATTTTCTGCCGGTTTTTGGTTTAGACTCTGAGCTATAATCCTAAATCCTAAATAAATTTATGAAACCATTAAGCAGATGTATTACTGGAATGAACTATTTTGATCTAAGCAGTTAAACTATAGTCCAAAATTCTGATTAAAAAATAAAAATTAGCTATGCAAAACAATGAGAACTTATGAATTCTAGGTTTATTTAAATCTATTTAAAAGCATGTTTATATACATGCTAGGAGTCATGTTGGACTTGAGTATCTTTATTCATGCTTTATATGGAGTGCTAGAAGTACTGTGTGACCCATTTCATTGTTCATTGAGAGTCTTCAGGTATGGGTTGCCAGATATTCTTTGGGGTTCAAGCTATCTACAAGTAGTCCTCGACCTATGAGCACAATTGAGCCCAAAATTTATGTTGCTAAGTGAGTTTTGCTCTATTTTGACCTTTCTTGCCAGTTATTAAATGAATCACTGCAGTTGTTAAATTAGTAACATGGTTGTTAAGTGAAACTGGCTTCCCCATTGACTTTGCTTGACAGAAGGATAGAAAGGTGATCACATGATCCTGGAACACTGCAACCTTCACAAATCTAAGTCAGTTGCCAAGCATCTGAATTTTGATCATGTGACCATGGAGTTGCTGCAGTGATCATAAGTGTGAAAAATGGTTGTCACCTTTTTCAGTGCTGCTGTAACTTTGAACAGTCACTAAATGAACTGTTGTAAGTTGGGGACTAATTGTATTGGGAATTGAACTCAGCCACTGATGACTATATAGAATGCAATAGTTTTAGGAACTATCCAGATCCTCTCATTCAGCGATCGCAGGGATATGCTATCAGACTGGCATATACAGTCCACCTTCCCTTCAACTTTCAGAACAGAAATATACAAATACTGCTTTATATCATGACTCCTGTATTAGTTTTTACATGACCTTCACACAACCCCCTACAAGAGGGAGGAGAGTTCTCTATTTTTTTACAGTGTATATCCAGTGTGATATTTTTCCCTGTAGATATAGATGACATAATATAGCATTTATATCTTTCTGTTCAGAGCACAAGGGAAGGTAAACTGTATATAGCTTACAACTCTTTGAGATCTTTATTCAAATGTATTTAAATTACATAGAGTATCTCTGTCTCCCTCTACTGAAATAACCGTGAAATGATTTTTTTAGTTGGTAATAATTTCAGCCCAAATGCAAGTTTAAGGTGCAAGTTTCACTTTTTAGTGCTTAACATTGATAGTTTGTTAATTAGTTAAAAGTAATAGCCAATCAATACTGAATTAGAGAAACACAGATTGGAAGAGGTCATTTAGGCAATCCAATTCCTTCCTCAGTAAGGAATCCAAATTAAAGCATCTCTCCAGAATAATTGTCTATTAGAATAAAAATAAAAGGTAAGCCTACCATTTTTCTAGCTTCACCACTGTCAAATTGCCCTTATTCTCAGAATACCATTTCCCCTCCTTTAATGTCTATTTGCAATCTGCCTTTCTCTAAAATCCATTATTCAGCTTTCTGCCCTCTGGAATGAAAGAAAATAGGTGTCGGTGATGGCATATGATATCTTTTCAGATACCGTGTTTCCCCGAAAATAAGACCCTGTCTTATATTTTTCTGAACCCTGAAATAAATGCTTGGCCTTATTGCCATGCGCTCAAAAGCCTGATTGGGCTTATTATCAGGGGATGTCTTATTTTTGGGGAAACAAGCTATTTGAAAATACTCTAACATCCTTCAGCTATCTTTTCTCAAGGCCAGACTTCCCCAACACTTTGATTCTTGTCCTAAAGATTTAGTTTCTAGTTCTCTGTTCATCCTTGTTACCCTTTCTGAACTCGCTCCATGTTCTCTATATTGTTCTTAAAACTAGATTTCAATACACAAGATGGGATTTGCCTATGAAACAATGAGTTTCTGTAAAGTACTTATTAAAGCCACAAAATATATTAAATGCACAATATACTAGAAAATGGAGATTTAAGCATTTGACAAATATCCTCTCTAGATGACAGTATTATTGCCTATCACTTGCCTTCTATAAAAGATAACATTTTTGTTAGATCACACTAAATGTCTCATTAGTATAGTATAGCATCACGGTCATTATGTGTGATGTCATGCGATTGTATCTTGCAACTTCCTGCCTGTTTCCCATCGTGTTTGCTTGTCAGAAACGGCTTGTGATGGTAACAAGTGGCAATCACATAACCATTGTCCACAACAGCCTTAATTGTGAAGAGCGGTTATAAGTCTCGATTGCCAGCATCATCATAAATTCCAACAGTCACCAAGTGGTCAGTAAGTGAGAACCGCCTGTAATTTCCACAAGTGACAATGCCACAGAAATAAATTGGGCAGTTAATCTGTGCCTCCAATGTTCTGTAGGGCAGTTATGTGGCTTCCTAGTCTACAAATAGTTACCTATAGTTACCTATACTTCTATAGTTTCCTATAGAAACTACAACCACCGATATGGTGGGACGACATGCAATCCTGCAGTATCAGTTTACCATGACTAGTTTTATTGATCATCGCACGGATAATTACTAATTATTACAGCAATCGCGTCCCTGTTGACTCAGAAGCAACTTCTCTTCAACGGAGCAGAACTTGCTTGAAAGCCAACTAGGCAACTGTTTCACTATTGTCAAGGTAACCCATTTGCAAGCAGGCTAGACTGCAACCTAATAACCAACGAGATGTCACCAACGATGTGCCGGATTCCTCTTAAGTCTCCCCTTTCCACGTCTTAACTCGGTTCTCAAAACTTGAAGCAATGTTTCGAGTCAAAGCAACTCCGCTCACCTTGCCTGACGGCCGCCATACTCTCACCCTCCCCCACCCAATTCCTCCAGCATCCCGACAACCCTTGCGCAGCTTCCTAGGGCTGTATGGGCGGATTGCCGTTCGGCGTGTTTCGCGCGAACGGAACTCCACGATCGCCTTTATTGTTCGCGTCCTCGGAGATATTCGGGGCCCCTCGGACACCGCCGGTGGGTCCGGATTGTGAGAGGGAGGATTGACGAAGCCTTCGCTGTTCTTCGGACCTCTGGTTCCCATCTCGGTTCGGTCATAGCCGGAAAGACTCGGGCCTCTTCGGCAACGGCCGTAGCTCAACGAGTAACCGCCATCTATTCGGGCAATTTCGCCAGCTTCCGATCTCGCTCTAGCCGCCTCAACATGAACTTTCGGTGGATCGGGAGAAGTCGGCTCCTATCGGGATCACTCGGGTGAGACCGAAGCGGGTTGCTGGACGGGTTCGGGAAGACCCGTCATCGACGATACTCGGATAAAATCGGAAGCGGCTTTGGGCCGTTCGTTTCCCTATTCGGGATTCTTAAAGTGTAGATCGGGCAAGATCGGAGAATAACTTTCATTCGGACGAGTTCGGCTAACCTCGCGGGATAACCCCCCCTCCACTAAGTGTCTTCGGATGGAGGACTCGGACTCGGCCGCGAAGCAACTAGGTTTAGCCGAGGCGGCGGCAGTAGCTGCCGCTGCTGCAGTAGCTGCAGCAGCGGTAGCTGCCGCAGCCGCAGAAGGATCCGAGCAGCACCACGAACACCGAGGGCAGGTGGCCGGTTCGGAGGCGGAGCCACAAGAGGAAGAGGAGGTGACGGCTGTCACCGTAATGGCGGCAGATGCCGAACACATTGAGATGGGAGCCGAATCCCTGCCGAGTGCGGACGAGGCTGCTGCGGCAGCTGCCTTTGCAGGTCGGCGCGCATGCGTACAAGCACGCTACCCACCGGTCATTGAACTCGGGTCGTGACTACGAGATTGTGTGATCATTCGCTTGTGTGAATGGTGCATCAAGCGAATGCTTACTTTCAAGCGTCTCTTCTTTAGTGGAAACGTTTGGCTCTTCTTAACTTACCTCTAGTACCTCATCATGAGGATATATACATACATGTGTGCATCATCCATGACGTCAAGAAAGCGCAGAAAGTGCCACCTTTTCCTTTACATTATTTTAGTCGTGCCGTTTCTTATTCCTGACAGGACTGTGGTGTGATCATTGTCGATGGTCAAGACAGGCAGAAATCTAGCATTTCTCCATCACTGCCTTTCGTCAGAGCAACATGACTTGTTGATTTTTTTAAAATACCTACATCTGAGTTACTAATTTTGTTAGACTACTTGATGAAAAAACAATTGCTGTAGCTGCCCATTTGCATTTTAAGATGCTGTAACAAAAGATATTGGACTGATTAAAATTTCTAAGAGCAACAGCAGACAGATTAAATACAACACACTGAAACCTTACCCAATAGTTATTGGACTATACAAAAATTAGCTAAAATAAGATTGTCAGATTATAAACAGGGGCAAGGATTCCTTTTCTCCCTTAATATTTGGTTATTAATATTATGGCTATTAATATTATGGCTATTAATATTATGTGCACGTAATCATTGGTAGCGCTATTAATAAAGTCAGTATATAAATACTGGAAATCGATAGGTAGATAATGAAAATTTTACCCTCAGAATCAATATTAAGATATCGTTCTTTAAAGGCCTCATTTAACAGAAACGTGCGTATTTGCTTCTTGGATTTTGGTAGCTCTGAAGGAGGATATGACAGCAAATATTATTTGGATCATGTTTTACAGAAGTAACCACAGTAACAGTAGCCAATGTGGGTGCCTCTGCAGACAATGTATTCACTACTTCTGTGGCAAATGCAGCATCAATCTCAGGACATGTATTGGTAAGGTCAGGTTTACTTAATCTTACAATATTTATTTTTGCATATTCAATATTTCTTTTGTGGTAGCAAGTTTCTATTGTAAATGTGTGTTGTAAGTAGCTATGAAGGTTCATTATGTAATCAAATTACACAGATTTGTATTAGCAAGGTTTGTATTGGAGATGAGCAGAATAAATGTAACTGGATTTGCCAGACATAGTAGGCAAGCCATTACTTAGGTTGGCTATCTTGCAATTCAAGGGTATTGAATGAATCCATCTAAATCTTTAATTTAGTTAGTCACAGTTAAACATGGATTAACATCTTGTGACATTTTCTTCTTTATTGTTGTTAGCCCACAAAGGTATTCTTTCACTAACTCGTGCCCTATTCATTTCTCACGTTGAGTATTGCAATGCACTCTACCTATGTACACCTACCCCTGAAGATTATCCGGAAGCTACACTGGTGTACAATGCAGGGCTGCGAACAGTTTTAGGCACTGCTAAAGTTGTGCATGTAACATCTCTCCTGTGTGAGTGGCATTGGATGCTAGTTTGTTTCTGGGTCCAGTTCAACATGTTGGTTATCACTTTAAAAGCTCTTCATGGCATGAGACCATGCTTCTTAAGGAACAGTCTGATCCCTATTTTATTAACCCATCCCACCCATTCAGGCAGAGAGAGTATGTTGCCAACCCCATCAATCAATTTCAACTGGTGGGGGTCTAGGAAGAGACGCTTCTCTGCAGTTGCCCCTTCCCCCCTCCAGGGGGGAAGTGCGCCCCTGCTCTCTTGGCCTTCCAGAATACCATCAAAACTTGGCTCTGCCAACTGGAAAGGGGTTCTAACAGTGGCATGCAACTTGGGGGTGGCTGGTGGTTTGAAGGGTGGTTTGTTCCCTCTGCCATTTTAACTTTGTTATTGTCCACTGTTCGCTCGTTTATTGTTTTTTTTGTTTTGTTCTAATTCTGGTTTTTTTAACCATGTTATTTTATATGGTTGTATGGTTTTATTTGTAAACCATCCAGACTCATGCAGGTGAGGTGGGCAGTATAGAAATTTGATTAATTAATTAAATAAATACTGTCTCTCCAGTTAAATGGAGTCACATTTCAGCTGTATCACTTAGAAGACAGCTGCACCTAATTCCTAATAAATGTATAAATTTATTAGGAAAGTTATAATATAATTATTATAAATATAATACTTAATGTTATATTATAATACTTGTGGTACATCTGGTTCTACTGATTCCATTATCTTCACTGGGTCCGTTTCCTCTGGCTAACGCAGAACGTTCGTCAACATAGAAGTTGTATTTGGTATTGTCAAGGTCTTGATTACTAAATCTCCTGAGGCAAGGCGGTTTTATCTGATTCAGTATAAAATGCCATAGGCATGACTAAAATAATAAATAGAGCTTGCAATGGCAGTTGTAGTTCAGTATGACTTAGCCTTCACTACATAATATAATGAATATCTTCAGACCTTAAATGAGTTCAAGGAATCGAAACCATATATCTCAGTTTTGATTAAACTTATGTCTGTTGTCTCTGAGAAATGCTATAAAACTGGTGAAGTGCCAGTTGACTTGAGAAAGGCAATTATCTTTATCTTCAAAAGGGGAATAAAAGGAAGACAGAACTACACACCATTCAGTCTGGCATTAATATCTGGGAAGATTTGAAAATGAATTACAATGCAACCAATCTATAATCATTTTGAAAACAAGAATATTAGAAGTCAGCATGGCTTTGTGAACAAATCTTGCCAGCGTAACCTTATTTCATTTTTTATGAGAAAATTTATTTAATAGGTTATGGGAGTACTGTATTGGAAATATATCTAAAGTTGAGAAAAATATTTTTGTGATTCTGTCAGATTAGATTAGTTAATTAATGTTTAAAGTGTATTTGAAGTTGTCTATACCCAGTCAGTGCTCTTTAATAGTTCTTTATAAAATTGGAGTAATGTATCAAACAGGGTGCTATAGCTATTGATCATATGCCGAATATTCTTTTTTTTCATTAAGAAAGGAGAAAAAAGAGTGTTAGTCTCCATACATTTGTATGTGGAAGAGAGGCATTTGACTGTTCCTCTTGTACTCTTCAATATATGCAACTTGATATTTCTACATATTAAGATACATAAAAATCTAATCCTTTCGGTAAGTTATACTAGCAATTTTTTTTAAATTTCAGTCTGGAAGAACAGCTCTTCAGATTGGGGACAGCTTAAATGCTGAAAAAGCCACTCTGATTGTGGTTCACACAGATGGCACCATTGTGGAGAGTGCAGGTCTGAAGGGGCCATCTGCACCTCTTACTACAGGTAAAATGTGAGCTGGGGGGACCTTTTTAAAATGTCATCTAGAAATACAGCATACATTTATGACTGTTTTTTTCAACATTGCATAAGCAAACTAATATTTGATTAGCAGAATTTCTTGTTTTTCATTCCATCCCTTCTCAAAATTGCTTGGTTGGGAAAGGAGGGTCCTGTAATCCAATGATCTACAGCAACCAAGATAGCCAAACTACTTCTAGTACCTATAAAAGATAGCCATTTTTTTAATAATTAATTCTAAAATTCTATAGTAAAAGTTAATACTTCAAATTTAGCTCAACCCTTAATCTGTTTTTCTCAGATCAAATTGTTATCTAGCTTTTTGCTGTTTATTTCAAATACTTTAAGTTCTTAAGTTTGTAATTAATTTTTCTTTTGTTCAAAATTGATGTTAAACTTACCTGGCAACTTTTCAAATTTGTTGTCCTGAAGATCTCTATTCGCTTTAAGATGGTTAAGAGGCAATTTCTGAAAACGATTAGAAAGTAAAGCTTGCAAACTTAATGTCCTTTAAAATGTAGTGTTGCAGTTGCAAGCAATCTCTGAGGGTGATGAGCGGTTAAGAAATATGAAATATAAATGAAAAACATGGCTAAGATGTCTCCTGGCACTCAAACTCACAGAAGACCACACTCTTGTAGTCTTCTCATGAGGAACAGCTATCTGGGCACATGTTGGCAACCTTCCATCTTCTCCTTGTCTGGAGGGGTTCCAAAGAACCAGATTACTCACCAATTCTTCAATCTTTGCTATTGTCGTCGGCTCTGCTTTTATAGAGGCATCTTTAATTTGCCATGCCTCCCTTCCACGTGCTGTGGTTCAAGCTTCTCATTGGTGTGTTGTGATAATATCTCAGCATTTTCTGTCTTTTATGGAAGCTATTAAGACACAAAAACATCCTACCTATTCATTAGCCATTGCATATAAGCAAACTCAGGCCAGTTTGTATACTGTATTATACAAGCAATGGGTTTCAGTCACTGTCCCCCTCTTCTGGAATAGTATCCCTCTGACATGTAATCTGCCCCCTCTTCTGATCTTTGATGGAATTTGATATCATGACTGTTTTGTCAAGCCAGGGAGGCTGGGTCATTATGATAATCCCTCCAGATGATGGAATATTTGTTGTTTATTTTGAATACATCTCCCAGTTTTATATAATTATAATATATAGTGTTGTTTTTAATTTGTTTTATATTTATGTTTAATCCCAATTACATACTGGGAAATTGTATGCTGCTCAGGTTGGTTAATTGAAGTAGTCCATAAGCCCCGTAAGTAAATAAATAAACAAATAAGTATCTAGTGTTGCTTTAGTAATAGCTGAGGTATGGAGATGACATGGAATTTATAAGATAGGATACAGTTATTTCCTGTATCGGTGCTATTGTTTCCTGAGAGAAATAGTAAAAGTATAGCACGTAATGACAATGTAAGTCCTTTCTACATGGATTCCATATTTCAAATATCAGACGATGTATTGTTTACAGAGGATTTAATATTTATTTTTCTTCTTTTAACGATTGAAGGAATAAGTTGTACTCTGGTTTTTTATTGACTACCTATCTTTTTGAGGATCTTTTTGGCATTCTAAAGGAAATGCAGAAATGGAAACTGTATGTTAAGGCTTGGTTACCTTTCCTTTTATTTGAAGGATCTCAGTCCCCCTCTGCTCAGTTAACATCTGGTCAAGAAAAAGGTGGAACAAAATATAACTGGGACCCATCAGTGTATGATAATGAACTGCCTGTGCGATGTCGAAATATTAGTGGGATATTGTACAAAAACCGACTTGGTTCAGGTGAGGAATTTCAACCTATATTTTTCTGATCCATCTGAGTGATTAAGAACCCTCCAAAATTGTTAACCCACTAAGATTAAACATTGACTTTCACTAAGAGTAAATTTCTTAATATCCAGGATATTTCTCCATAAATTTGGAACACAGTCAATCTCAGAGTTTTATGACAGAATCTGTTTTTAAATTTGATAGCAGTGCGAATGTGAAATATAATTTAAGGAGAATTCCCTGCCTATATTCACTGTTCTTCTGTCCTCCAAAATTCCACCCAGATAACATCTTGGTTTGTTGTGAGAGTAAAGAAAGGAAATACTACCTTGGATAAAAGTCATTGCATGCATCAAATGATAGCTATTTGCCCACTTTTCAATATATGATACATGTTTCATATCAAGTTCATTTGTACCCAGCAGGCCAAATCAATAACAATTAATAGCAATTAAAAGTGGATGAATGGCCCAGAAGGAATTCTTTTCTAGACTGAATATTATGCATCTCAGTGTTGTGCTTAGCTGGGAATGGGAAGGGAAGGAAAATTGGCACTTGAATCATCATGAAAGTGAATGTTCCATTTTGCGAACCCATTAAGAATGTTTATATTCGGAAGACATTTTTTCAGTGGGAAGGGAACTAATATCTACACTTCTACAGCTTGCAGGGAAAGGTTTTTGCAGACTCTTCTGAGCCTTGTTTGTATAAAACAATTATTAAGCAGGAGTTGTTTCTTTGTTTTATCCTGGACTAGGTGGTCGAGGTCGTTGTATTAAGCAAGGGGACAACTGGTACAGCCCCACTGAATTTGAAGCTATGGCTGGAAGAGCCAGTAGCAAAGACTGGAAAAGAAGTATTCGCTATGCTGGGAGGCCAATACAGTGCCTTATTCACGTAAGATTAGCATCGTTTTCTTCCTACTGTCACATATGCCACAATAAGTACTACTGAATTCAGTGGGATTGATTCCTAAATAAACGCACATGGATTATGACATTTCAAAGAGTTTCATCATGTGCTGCATTTGGACTTACGTTTATACAACACATTTCTTGAAAATGGAGAAGACGCTAAGTAAGCAAGGTCTTACTTAGGATAAAAGTTATCAGAAAATATATGTGGGAATCGGAGAAGCAGTAGAAAACTTTTGCAAGACACTTTTTATGCATACATAAATATCCACTATGTTATTCCCTTAATGGCTAAACGACATTTTGCAAAGCACAGGAAAAGAGATGAATTTAATAAGCAATATATTGAAAATGGGAGATGAGAGAAAAGAAAAGAAAACCTAACTAATTTCTGGTAGTCCTTTCATATCCGGTGTTCTTTTCAGCACAGTCATACTTCATGACACCATTTCATAAATTGGCTGTACTTTAGAGAGCTCCCTATTTGCATTATTTGTAGTTTTACATCATCTGGAGAGTGTATGCTGTAAAGAAGCACGACAGTGGTGAACACAGAGGCGAGGGGAGAGGACCATAGGGTAGGATATTAGATTAGTTGGTTAGTTTTACTTTAAAGCAGTGGGCCAGCCAAGCTCTCAGTGCTTGGAGAAATAGGAAGGGCTTCCTAGTTCTCCAAGGGTATCAGTTTTTCCAACCTAATATTGCTCCTTTCCAGTTTTAATATTTTTATTAAACTTCGTTATAAAATAAAATACAAATAGAAACAAAAGTCAGGAAAGATGAAGAAGGAGAAGAAAGAAGAGAGCGTCAACGAGAAAGAAAAACAAGTAGTGACTTTCAATTTTTTTCAGTGCAGTATAATACATACAAGTTATAGCATTAACTTTCTGCTTTACATTTTAGACCATTTCTATTGCAACAAAGTCAATCTGGTCATCAAAACCTACGTGCAAAGTTTCATTTCCCCCCCCTCAGTTTTGAGCAGAAAGTCCAGAAGCAATTTCCAAGTAGCAACAAAACTACATAGATTCTTCTCTTTCATTAAAACTTTTGCCGTCTCCACCAACTTTATCATCTTTATTATCCAGTCTTCCATTGTGGAAATTAATATGTCTTGCCATCTTTGTGCGTATAAGATTCCTAATGCTGATCTTTTCCATCAATTCTATTCCAGGATGGGATTCTGAATCCCCATGCGGCCTCATGCACTTGCGCTGCATGTTGTGATGACATGAGTCTGGTGAGTCTATAACTGCTGCTTGGATTACTTGATGATGTGCTGAACTGCTACGTGCTGGTTATCATACAGAGATGATTTATAAATACTGTGGGCTGAAAGCCCCTTTGTCAGATTGGGAAAGGCAGCAGGGAAACAAATAGGGTCCTACCATCATTTCCAATTGATATACTTTTATTATTGCAATAGCAGGCTTTTAGATAAAACAAATTATTCCCAGATTTTACTTAGTTTGGGTAGTAGATTATTAACAATAAACATCCACTGGTTGTTTTAAAAATGTATTTAAAATCTGGAGTTTACCTCAATGTTTGTGGTATGGTGAGAGGGCGCTCATAAATGACCTTTCCCTGTGGGAACTTCCCTCCTCTTGAATTGCTTACTTTCCCCCTCTGTGAGATTGGCTCCTTCCCTTACTGCATTTTGGAATTTATTGGAAATCTGATTACTCTGCAGAGCCTTTGGGGACTCAGGAGTAAAAGAAAATTACTTATGGATTAGGAAGAGAGATTGTCACTACGGGTACTGGGAATTCTGTTATAATGTTATTGATCATGGGATTTTTCTCTGTTTATGTTATTTTGTGATTAGGTGGATTAGATTTATTTATTAATCTTTTAAGCAACCCAGTAATCTATATATATAAAAGCAAATTACCACTCATACATCATCATGAAATCTCCAGAACTGTAAAGCCTACAAACTTGAAATTTGGCATGTATGTTCCTGTTGGCTTTTAGGTGCTCGCTAAGAAATGATTTTTCAAAATCAGATCATTAGTATTTCTTATATTATTATTAGCACGCTCTGATGTTAAGGAGTTAGATGTTCTACTACCCCTCCCCTCCTGAAAAGAACTCTGTTCCAACTGTCACTTGGGCATGGGTGTGGCCAGCATGTGACTCATCCGGCTGCAGGCTGGGAGTTTAAACATTATACTCCCCACCTGAAAGGGAGAGAAAGGGATAGGAGAGGATCATTGGGGGAGGAGAGAGGAGTGGCCGATCATAAGTACTCATTAATTTTCAGGCTGTGTCAATTTATCAAGCCCAATCACATAGTTTCCTAGTGGAGCACAGGTATCCAGCTAGTCAATTTATAGTCAGTTTATCATAAAAAAGCACAATTTGAATTATCAATTCAAACTTATCAGGTAAATCAAATAAAATGCAAAGTAAATGCACCTACGAACTAGGCAGCAACAAAGCAGTTACCAAAATCTAAAACTATATGATTGATGATTTATGCAGTCTAAAGATCCTGGGAAAATTGGGGAGAAAAAAGTCTTCATTTGGCACCAAAATGAGGTTACTGTGGGTGCCACTTGAATCTCTCTGGGAAGGACATTCCAAACATAGAAAGGCGCTCTCTCCCTTGTAGAAACCCATCTCACCCCACTTATTATTGGACAATTTTTTCCTGATTGAGTGGCATAGATGTGCTAGCAATAAAATAAATAAATAAATATTTGGCATGAGGTTCGGTCATTATTGTAAAGGTTACTAGGTATAGGCAGGAATCTCAAGAGAAAGTTGGCTCCACAGTGTAAAAGCATTAAAAGGAAAACGTTACTGTTTCAATAAAGCAGACATCTTCCCCATCCAGAATGTACACACAATTTGTTGAACTGCACTTCTTGTCAGTTGTAACCAGTCAGCGTACAGTATTTCATTTTTTATTGAACTGCAGTAGCTATCAAACACAGAGCAAGCAGTGGGGGAAGTTGTAGTTCACCACACTTGAAAGTAGCTCATTGGGGGGGGGGGGATCAGAAAATTTTGGTACATGAAAACTAGTCTTAGAGAAACATTGGGCCCTTAAAATTCTCAGATTTCACTAACATTGTGTTCCTTTAAAGAATGTGTAGTCTAACATGAGATGAAAATAATTTGGAGTACATTATCAGTGCTGTCCCTTTTATTGAATAAAAAATAATGTGTTATTTAAATTGAAATATTCAATATGTTATTCAATATATTGTTCAATAATGTTCATTATATTGAATATTATTGAAGTTTCTCATGCAAGGCATGACAGCAGTAGCAACTGAGCATTGAGCTGTCTGATAATATTATTTATAATGAAAGGAATATTTATCAGAATTGTGAATGTAAGAAGATAGGCCTGAGTGGCTTTGGAGTGGGATCCTTTGTCAGCAATATAGAAATCTTTTAGATCCTGTGTTAAATTCATTGTGTCAAGATGTCGATTTTCTTTTCTTTGGTGAGGCAATTTATACAAAGTTTAGATTATATCAACTAGCAAAAAACAAAAAATCAAACAAACTTTAATTCTATCTCCAGAAAGAATTACTGCTGTATTCTGATAATGGTTGCTTTCTCTTTATCAGAGTGGTCCCATAAGACTGTTTGTCCCCTATAAAAGAAGAAAAAAAGAGAATGAATTGCCTACAACTCCAGTGAAGAAGGATTCTCCCAAAAACATCACCCTGCTTCCTGGAACTGCTGCCACCACATGTAAGGGTTCCATGCGATATTCACAAATGAATCCTAATTGTCATTTAACATTTATCCTTGTTTTTAAAATGAAAAAAAAAATCAGTTTCAAAATCAATTCAATATTTAATGGTCATTGTACACTTTGTAACAAACAGCCTTTCCTCCTCTTCATCTTTAGTATAAATCGCAAACCATCTCAAGTTTCCCTTTTGGCACCCTAAATCCTTGTTTGATCTTTATGTACTAGCTGATGGTTATAATTTGAGTAATAACATCAAGAAAATGCTTGCAAATACCGTGTTTCCCCAAAAATAAGACCCTGTCTTATATTTTTTTGAACCCTGAAATAAGCGCTTGGCCTTATTGCCATGCACTCAAAAGGCCGATTGGGCTTATTATCAGGGGATGTCTTATTTGGGGGTATTATTTAAAGTTTTATCCTCTTTATTTAATTTTAATGTTTGCTTCCTCTCTTAATCAAATATGTTCTTTTTGCCCTGAGCTGTCTTTTCAGTGTGTTAAACTAGGAAGCTTTTAGCCTTATTAATTTGGCTTGTTGCATTTCTTTCACTCAGAGAAGTATGATTGTTTTTGGAAAGTTTTATCTATAAACCAGTGGTGAAATCCTCTGAGATTTGCCACTGGTTTGCTGCGCACTTGCGCATGCGCAGTGCGTGCCAAACACAAGCTTTGTGTGCATGTGCAGTGCACACCAAATGCTCGCTGCACAGGCGCACATACACAGTGCACACCAAACATGCGCTTCATGCACAGGCGCACCACGGGCAGTACGTGCAGTGCAGAAAAAGGAGGCTTAAGAAGGTAAGTAGAACAGCGAGGGGGGGGAACAGCTGTGCCACGTGATTTAGATTCACTAGAAAGCAGGATTTCCTGCTTTCTAGTGAATATAAATTGTGCAGCACAGCTGATCGTTGGAAATGCTAGTTCGGATGAACTGGTACCATTTTGATACTATCTGTTCACCCGAACCGGTAGCTTTTATTACTACCGGTTTGCCTGAACTGGTGCAAACCGGTAGCTTTTCTCCCCTGCTACAAGCTCAGTGGCATTTCTGCTGGTTAGAAACAAAACTGGGGAGATCCTTTGATCAGTAAGTATTAGCATTATACTTAATTCTGAAAATATTTTCATCGTTTTTTAGTCACTGTGACTCCTTCAGGACAGATTACAACTTCTGGCACTTTGACCTTTGATCGTACAGCAGCTGTGGAGGCCACAGCTATTATCTCAGAAAGTCCATCTCAAGGTGATGTTTTCACTGGTACCACTGGTGAGTAAGACAAATCCACATCCATACGTGATCGGGATACTTCTTTAAACCTACATTTTAGAAGGAGGAATCGGGCAGTGATGAAAGAAGATAGAAAACATCATTAATAGTACAAAAATAGAAAATTCTATCGAGTTCAGTGGGGTTTATTCTCAGATTCAAGTGTACGAGATTGCAGTGTAAAGCAGTTGCTTCAATCAATTGACCAGCCTCACAAATGAACCACAGATAATATTGTTGGAAAGGGCTGTTTAAGCTATTGAGCCCAACCCTCTGTTCCAAGGCAGGACTCTAAATCAAAATAATCTGGAGGGATGGCTCTGTAGTTCTGCTTAGACTCATCTAAGAAAGAAGAGTCTCCTAACCTCTATAGGTAATTGGTTTCACCCATGCTCCTGGTGTCAGGAAGTTTTCCCTCACGATTCAGTTGGAACCTGCCTTTCTGTAGCTTAAATCCGTTAGTCTGCATCCTTTACATATAGTAATAATAATAATAACAACAACAGAGTTGGAAGGGACCTTGGAGGCCTTCTAGTCCAACCCCCTGCCCAGGCAGGAAACCCTACACCATCTCAGTCAGATGGTTATCCAACATTTTCTTAAAAATTTCCAGTGTTGGAGCATTCACAACTTCTGCAGGCAAGTTGTTCCACTTATTAATTGTTCTAACTGTCAGGAAATTTCTCCTTAGTTCTAAGTTGCTTCTTTCCTTGATCAGTTTCCACCCATTGCTTCTTGTTCTACCCTCAGGTGCTTTGGAGCACAGCCCGACTCCCTCTTCTTTGTGGCAACCCCTGAGATATTGGAACATGTCTCCCCTAGTCCTTCTTTTTATTAAACTAGACATACCGAGTTCCTGCAACCCTTCTTCATATGTTTTAGCCTCCAGTCCCCTAATCATCTTTGTTGCTGTTCTCTGCACTCTTTCTAGAGTCTCAGCATCTTTTGTACATCTAGTAACAGAGAACATGCCTTAGCTTTCTTCTGATACCCTTTTCACTTCTTGAAGAATGCTTACTCTTTACTCTTTTCAAGCCTGAATATCATCATATCTTTCATTCTCTCTTCATAAGAGGTAGCATTTGGACATCCCCAGAGCTCTTTTCTGAACTTATTCTAGTTTTCTGAAATCTTATTAAAGTATTTTGCCTGTTCAGAGCCCACCCTAGAAGCGGGGACTGATCAAAGAAAAAATAGATGGATTTGGAAATTATATGAAATTGCAATTTGCCCCACCCCACCAAATCACCTCACATTGCTAACCTATGTTCAGTCTGCAATCATTAACCACAGGTAGTCCTCAATTTATGACCACAATTGTGAAGAGAATTTCCATTGCTAAGCAAATGAGTTGCGCTCGATTTTATAACCTTTTTTACCACAATTGTTAAGTGAATCCCTACAGTCATTAAGCAAATTCAGTTTCCCCACATTACTTTGCATGTCAAAAGCTATCTGGGAAAGTCACCAATGGCAATCAAATGACTCTAGGATGCTGCAACCATCATAAATACATTCCGATTGCCCAGTGCCCAAATTTTGATTGAATAATTGTGGGGGGAGGCTAAGACAGTCATAAGCAGGAGGACCGGTCATAAGTAATTTTTTTCCAGTGCTGTTGTAAGTTGGAATGGTTGCTAAACAAACCATTGTAAGTCTTTCACAAATATTATCAGATCATATATCCTGCATTTATTTCTGTTTCTTTTTTTAAAAATTTTTGCATATGCCTTGTAAATTCCAGGATCTTATTCTTGGGCCATTTCTGTATCCCATCAAGATAGTTTTGGACTTTAGTTCTGAATCTGAGTATGTTAGCTTCTGTTGTTGTTTGCAATTTCATATATTCTGAGCATTCATTTTCCTGACATCAAGTCTACAATTCAGGACTATCTGTATGTATCTTTTTTTACAATTTGTCAAACTTTCTATCCAAAAGAACAGCTGCATATGTTCTATTTTGCTTTCAGATCTTTGTTAAACTTCTGTGGTCTTCTTATTTTCCCCCCACATATTTAAGTTATTTGCCATTGTGTTTTTGATATCGGATTTTTAAGAATTCCTATCCATTTTGAGGTCCTTTTCTAACTAGTTTCTCCTTTCATGGACTCATATTTATTTTCTGAATTTATAAATAACCTTTTTTTAAAGTCCAGGTTTTGCATTCAGATCCTCTTAGTTATTTTTACTTAAGAACTTAAGCATAATATGATCAACTTTGACCAGTGTTACTGCTTCCTTGGCTTCTTCCTTAGCTATGTCTTGCTGAATAATTAGTATCAGGTCAAAGATAGCTGCTCCTCTGGTGCCTTGCTCCACTCACTGAAAGAGAAAGTTTTAGTAAGATGTGTCAGGAATTTCCTGGAAGGACCATACTCAATGTAGTTTGACTCTCAAACAGATTTTGAGATAATTGAAATCCCCACCATTCCTGGTACTTTCTGCTGCTTTGAAATATCTGCAGTTTGCTTTTGTAAAACAGCATCCATATTTTTTGTCCTTGGCTGGGCAAGAATAATAGACATTATTCCAATATTGCTTTTATTTGCTTCTTCCATTATTTTAACCCAAGTGCTGACTATGATACCACAGAGTTCATTTACCTGGATTTCTGAACAGACGTGAATACTTGCAACATAAAGTACTCTTTCTTCTTCCTTCTCATTGTTTCTGTTCCTTTTGAATAGATGGTATTCTTCAGTGGTTTTACTACTATACTGGAAATCATTTACTTCTGTTATACCTATTAAACTTCAGTTCTCTCCTGTATTAAACATTTAAGTTCATTTTGTTTATTTCCTAGATATACTGTTGGCATTAGTATATAGACCACAAAGCCTGTGAACTTTATGGGTCAGTGTTCTTCCTGATTTTATATTGATGTAGTTTAATAGGCACCATTAAGGCTTCACTCCACTTCCTTCTAGATCATACAAGAATTAACCCTACTTCTTACTTCAGAGTTTAATCTTCTGCCCTCATTTTAAAGTTCTCCCAATCAAGCTTCCTCGGCTTTGGCTAAAGACTTATTTACAAATCTTTATGAGCTACAATCCATCTCAAGTCAGCAGTTTATCATCCAGATAATAATGGACCTTTTCTGTTGATGTTGCTTGCATAGCTCTTCAGTAATCTGCAGTATTGTTTTAGTTCACAGTCCTCTTCCATGGCCTACAAAGATGGATGAAAACACCATCTGTTCTTGAGCTTCCTTTCTAGATCTTCAGTGTCACTGACGATATACTTCTAGCTGTTCTTTGCAATACCTTTAGCCCCAGATGAAATTGTAGGACAGTGGACTTAATATGTCCTAATGTTCTGTCACATGTTTGATTTTGCTCTTGGAAGGCGCTTTAATTCATATGCCAGTTGGTCCAGTCGGTATGTATTTATTTCTGTTTTTCTAACCCCTGTGACTCTTCTTGTTTTATTGGACGGTACATTAACATCCACTTCATTCTTCAATAATCCACTAAGCCCCTCCCCCTTTTTTTTTGTTCTGCAATTTCCTTGTCCTGAGAGCTCAGAGAATGCTGCCTCTGCAAATAGCCTAAAGCTGACATCTCTTATTTCTGGTTGCCACTCTTCTCCACTGGGCTTGTTTCCTTTAATTCTCTTCCTTGGGCGGAGTTATTTGGTCGAACAGGCGCTGTAGTAATGCTTCCACGCATTAAGATGATCTAATAAATCTGCATCCTCTATGATTGGTCCAGCCTTTTGATTTTTCTTCATATTTTCATCTAGGTTTCTTTCTGTTGTTGTTGTTGTTACGCAAATGAACGCAAATAAAGCAAACAGAATGGTGTTGTGGTTAATGTTAGAAATGAGATTGTGTTTTAGTCCCACATTAGGCATGAAAACTGGCTGGATGAGCATGGACCAGTCATTCTCTCTCAGCCCAACCTCACAGGGTTGTTGTGGAGAAAATAGTAGGAGGAAGAACATTGGCTTTGTTTTCCAACTTGGAATATTTGTAAAAATAATAAAGGAGAGAAATAAATAAATAAAAAGAACACAAAGCCTGCAATTACTGCAGGTTCAAGCCCGGCCCAAGGTTGACTCAGCCTTCCATCCTTTATAAGGTAGGTAAAATGAGGACCCAGATTGTTGGGGGGGCAATAAGTTGACTTTGTAAAAAATATACAAATAGAATGAGACTATTGCCTTATACACTGTAAGCCGCCCTGAGTCTTCGGAGAAGGGCGGGGTATAAATGTAAACAAAAAAAAAATAAAAAAATCCTGACAGGACAGAATCGTATTAATGGACTGTTTTTCTGTCCATTTTAGTGTTAGTTTTTCTAGATTATTAAGAATGGCTGAAGACTGTTCAAAAAAGTTGTTTGCAAAAAAGCTTCCCAAGTGTATTTACTTAATAAATTGCATTACGTTCAAAATATAGACATATTTTAAACAGCTGGAATATATGGATTGGGGTCAGTGGTCTCTGAGCTTGATTGTTTTCTTGCAGATGTTTCATTACCCAAACTAGGTAACATCATCGGTGCAGGAAATGTCTGCAGAAAACTATCGAGCTCAGAAGGTGCCAAGGACCCCTCATTTTAACCCTGAGCTACAATATTCTCCTTTATTGGTAAAATATGGACTTAAACATTATTAGGAATCTTTTATATGAGGCATTTTTAAAATTGTAACAAAGTATAAGGGAGAAACCTTTTACCAATACATAGAAGTCTCCAATCCTTGTCACATTGTCTTGCCTAAGAATAAGTACTACTTTTTAAATTACCCAGAAATTCCAGTGAGTGATGGAATGGATTTATGTATCGCAAAAGAATTTTTTCCTTGATTCTAGCTTTAGTCATTTATATTGAAGCTGAAATGTATTTCAATTAAACAGTAAATGCAGGAACTTGAGCACATTTCGATCTTGCAAGAAACAACATTGCTTGCTAAAATCCTTTTCCAGAAGTGTCCTATTTTCCTTAATGTCTTCTTACCTTTTGTGAACTTCCAAGATGCAACATCCAACCCAGTCCCTTTAGGCTCTGACTTTACTCCCTTCTCAACAGTGCAAGATACAAACCTTCAGCAGCAACCTTGTCAGGTTAATCATCCAGAGCCTCACTATCCAAGTTATCAAGACAGTTGTCAGATCTCCGCATTCCCCGAAGCAGCTTTGCCAACTTCTCATCCCAAAATTGGTAAGAGATCTTTTCCCTCTAAAATAATCCCCACATTGTTAAGTTATATAATTGCAGTATTTTTCTGCATGGGAGTGAATACACCAGTGGTGGGTTTCAAAAATGTTTACTACCGATTCTGTGGGTGTGGCTTGGTGGGCGTGGTGTGGTGGGCGTGGCATGGCTTGGGCGTGGCAGGGGAGGGATAGTATAAAATCTCCATTCCCACTCCATTCCAAGAGAAGTATACTGCAAAATCCCCATTTTGTCTCGATCAGCTGGGACTTGGGAGGCAGAGAATAGATGGGGGCAGGACCAGTCAGAATTTTTTACTACTGGTTCTCTGAACTATTCAAAATTTCCGCTACCAGTTCTCCAGAACTGGTCAGAACCTGCTGAAACCCACCTCTGGAATACATTCATATTTCGGGGAAAATAGTAAGTCACCTGGGTGGTGCAGGTGTGCTGGGGTGCTGCTGATGTCCTCATGTAGAAGGAAAAGAGCGAGAATTATAGGTGGAAGGATGAAAATAACCTTGGATCCTTGACATGCAGCACTGTCAAGGATCCAATCCAAGCGCTATGTTATGTTAGAGGTGTGGTTCTATACAGGCCAGATGATTGCGGATTTGGAGATTGGAACCATCATAACCTGGTAGTGGTTGTGTTAAGGCAGTTGCCAGCTTAGGTACAGTTTCAGGAGCTTTCAATTTCCTCAGGATGGGGACTATTAATTTGATTTGCTCTGAAACTTCATGGAGCTCTCTTGACAGAGGAAGAACACTGATTCTCTGGGAATATCTAGGTCATAGCTCCGAACCCTCCCAGCCCTTCCCACCCACTCCCAGTATAGTTCCTTGGTTTAGAAATGAATTGCTGGCTTAAGAGGAGGTGGAAAACTTCACACAGATCCCATGAATCTATTAGTTATACAATATTATATTTTTATAAGGTTTCCTGCATGAATACAGTGAGATTTTAGGATTTTGACAACATAAGGGTGTGTTCTTTCACGCAAGAGTGACGGAATAACTTGAGGGCTATCCCATCCTCACATCTATGTCCCTTCGGCTCCCCACATCCCACGGCCCCTGCTACCCTAACTGACATTTACTGTCTTCTTGCTCTTGGTTCTGACCCTTCGTGAGGCCGCACGAGGCTTTCTCTCCAGTGTTCTGCAGAGCAGCTGGCTCATGAAAGGGCCAGGCCGGATGCCTTCTTAACAACAAAAGCAAGAAGATGGTGAAGGTCAGATGGAGAAGTGATGCAGAGGGCAGCAGGGGCCTCGAGTGCAGGGTGGCAAGGGCAGGTGAGACAGGAGGACTGAAATGGCTGCAGTTTTGCACCGAGCTGCTGGGTGGGCCTGGGTTTTGGCAGTGCAAAAGCTACGGGGGGTCAAGAAGCCTTTCACAGTGCAAAACCAAGCCTTTTGCTGAAGCTCTTAGCCCTGTGAGAAAAACCCTTTGTGGTGCACTGCTAGGCTGGGACTGCTGAACGGCCTCCCAGGAAGCCTGCCATCATGGTGCAAAGCCCTTTGCAGTTCTAAGGCTGGGCCAGGAGTGAGGTGCAAAGGGGCTTCCTGGAACCACAGTTCTGGGATTCCCAGGATATGGCAGTTTTGTTCCATGCTGCTGGGACAGCTGAGGTTTTCCAGGGGCAGCTGTGGCTTTGCTCTGCATTGCAGCTCAAGAGCTTCTTGCTGCCCCGGAGCCGTGGCATACCAAGAAGCCCCTGAGCTGCAGTGCGTTCTTTCCTTGGCTTCCCTGAGCTTGTGCTGCATCACAGCACACCCGTGTGTGTGTGTGTGTGTGTGTGTGTTTGGCCTGTGCTGGGCCTCCCCCCGCTTCCTTGTGGCATCCTTGTGTTCCTCTCTGCTGCCTATTTAACAACTCTGGAGTTAGCATCTGCAATTATGATGGCAAAGGGGACTGCCGTGATTGCTGTTGCTAAGCGATGTGGTCACATGATGTCATGCTTTATGACCGTATTGCTTCACAACAGAAATTTAGGTCCAAGTTGTAAGTCAAAGACTATCCGTCATAGCATGGGCCATGCCCCTGCTATCCAGAGAGGAAGGACTGCCTCTCAGTCTGCCCCATCTTGCCTTTCAGGTGCCTGGTACTGTGGATCCCTCTGCAATCTTGGATTCCACCTCAGTCCTGGATCCCACTACCACCTCCACTTGTGAGAAGTAGTGAAAGAAAGAAACTTTCAGCATAGATTTAGTATCTCCCACAAATGTTGATCTTGTGGAAAACTAGAAGAACTGGATTTGCAAAGATGGAAAAGAAATCACTGGCTATGCGGTGAAGTCTTAAAAGTTATGCAATGTGTATTGCCGCACTCCCCTCAGGAGCTGGATTTCATTAGCCCCTTGTGAGAGGCCAGGCTGCCTCGCAATGGCTAGCATCTGGGCTGATGGTGCCCTGCCTCTTTAAAACCTTTTCCTAGCCTGCTCAGCAATCAGCAGGTATAAAAGCTGAGCAGAAAAGCAGCTGTGTGTACGTTGTTGCGGTAGAGTTGTCGGTGTGTTGAAGTTGTTCTGGGAGTGAGAGGAAGGTAGTTTTTGTTCTTGGTGGAAATAGAACTACTGGAAGCAGCCAAGGGCCAAGAGACACTAAAACTTTTCTTTAGCGCTAGGGCTCAGAAATTGTATTGGTCTAGAACTAAGAGTAGGAGTAGGAGTAGACCTGGGGAAGTGTGTGAGAAGCAATTGTTGAGTGCTACCCATTGTGTGGGGGATGCCTAAAGTCCAAAGGGACTTGGGTTGGTTCTCTGGGGTTGGGGAGCCCATTGGCTTTGGATATAGATAAAAGAATCTATGGCACCCATAATGCTGGTTTGTTATTTTCAACAGTTGATAGGATCCATTGCAATTGTTACAGTCTGCTTGCTCTATGATTTGCTTCAGTTCTAAGATTTATTAAAAGCATATGCATCCTGCTTCCAGATTCCTAGATTAGTTTTTAAAAAAAGGCTACTGCATCAAAGAGAAACAATTCAAAATCTCAAATATTCAAATATTCTTGTATTGTTTATTTGTAATGCAACTAGAAATTATCAATACTTTACTATGATGAAACACTCAGTGGGAGCAGCTTAAGTTATTGATTTATGAACAGAACTGAACTGAGAGGTCTTCGTCTGCTGCCTGGCTTTCTACCAAAACCGCATTGAATGGCTGTGGATGACAACTAGGATGGAAGACAGACCTGACCAATTTTCAGGCACAGTTGCTGGTGGATCAACCTCATTCTGTGGCTCTTCTCTTTTAGTGTTGACCTCACTCCCTGCCCTGGCGGTGCCACCTGCTACGCCCACTAAGACAATCTCCTCTTCTGTGATGAATGGACTTGAAATGACAGAACAACGGAACTGGCTTTACCTAGAGGAGACTGTCAATTCTCTGCTTAACACAGCTCGGCAGCTGAAGACGCTGATCGAACAAGCTAAGCAGGCCAGCTCTTCCTACAGAGAAGCTGCTGTTTCCCAAGCGAAACTTCAAGCTGATGCGGAAAGGAAAGAGGTAATAAATAGTGTTTCAAGAAAGGAATCCATCTTAGCCCCAAATATCTTATAGCCATATTTTAAAACTACTTATGCTGCTTTAGAAACTGTTGGAAGTGAAAAACTTCCACCTCGATGCATGGCACAGGGATGATATGGATGTATTCATTACTGTAGCCTCAGTGAATTTCAGAGTGCAACCATACAGTGATTTTGGATTTGGTAGCATCGTTTCTGATCTGCAGTATATCCTATTCTATTCTAAAACGGTGTTGGATTTCTCCTACTGCATTCAGAGCAACATAACCTAAATAATTGGAGTTCCTAGGATTTATGTTCAAACAAATATTTTCAGTTCTGAGACAGAGCTTAAAGGGATAGCAAAAACTCCTCTAAAATGCATAGTAGATGTATATGGAGTATTATTTATTTACTTAATTATTTAAAGTATTTATATACCATTTGCCAATTAAACATCACCAAAATGGTTTATGGTAACATATACTATAAATAAGCTTTTACATAAAAGTTCCAAATAAAATCAATAAGGTAGATAATAAAATAAGCAATCAAATCAGTGGTAAGGAAGTTAAAATATCACAGTACTATATAAAATAACACATTACTAAAAATTCTGCATGAATAAAAATGTGCCTCTGTCATTCAGAAGACAGTGGAGAATCTTCCAGGCCTATTACACTCTGGAGAATATCCAGAGCAGGCCTTTCAAAGATTATTTTAGGGTACTGAGAGGAATTTACAGGAAGCGAATCTCTTCATAAACCCTGATCCTAAATACTGGAAGACTTTATACATTAATACCCAATAACACTTAGATTTGTTTATTGCTCCACCGTGCTTTACAGCACTCTCTTGAGTAGTTTACAGTGTCAGCATATGGTACCCAACCATCTGGATCCTTATTTTACCGACCTTTGAAAGATGGAAGACTGAGTCAACCCTGAGCCCCATCAGGATTGAATTCCTGGTTGTGGGCAGAATCATCTGCAATACTGCATTCTAACCACTGCATCACCAGGGCTCCCAATAGCATTGGGATTGCAAGCGAATTACAAATCTGTAGTTCTATCTATCTGTAGTACAAATCTATCTGTAGTTTTCTAATATTAAAAGTATTCGATCGTGTCTATTTTGTTTATAGCAACAAGGTTATGAATTCTATAGGCTGGGTAGTGTCAGATCTAGACTTGAGGCCGGAGGGAAGTGGCGCAGGAAAGTCCTTTACTACAAACACGGGTTGTATCCGTAATGACAAATATGATGAGTTCAAGGAGCAATAAAATGACAAAGTCAAGGACCATCCAGAATTCAGTTGCACAGTTAAGAATTCACAGTGTGGTGAGGCAAGGCACTAGCCACAAGTTCAGTTGCAAGCAGTGCTGGGAATGAAAGTGAGCCTGCTTGTATATCCACCAAGCCGGGCATCTCTTTTTCTCTCCCAGTGCTTTTAGATGAATCACCTGGGGAGCCCTGCATCGGCCCCCTCTTGTCAAGGGTTTTCTCTGCATTAATTCCTGGAGCCTTCTTTGTTTGGGCTTTCTAGGACCCAGGAGGGAGGAGGCATGGATCTCAATAGCTGTTCTTCATCAGCTATCTATAAGAGAGATGCTCACTTTACTTTCTTTCTGATTGAGGCCAGGTGATTCTATGTTCTCCCTTGGCTAGATATTATTTCCTCTTCCGAGGCAGTTCTAATGACATATTTGTCACTTGATTGACATGTATAGTTGCTTAAGCTCACTGCTTTATAGCTGTTAGTTGCTTCAGTAGGTTGCTCTTTTATTTAGATGCTTGAGTAAGAATTAAATCTTAGATTATTTAGATGTTTGGGTAAGATTTAACTCTTACTCAAACATCTAAATATTTAAGGACTTTCTTTAATAGTGCTTGAGATTGGAGGCAGCTGGGAATATCTTCATATTGGTCTCTAGCCATTTAATAAAATTCAAGAACTATTCCTCAGAAAGACAGAAACATTGAACATTAGATTTGCTATGGTCGAAACTAAATGTGGGTGCTGAAAAGTTCTTATTTTCTACAATGTTAATTTGCTTTTAGTACAGAGCGCTTTGTAAGAATGTACCAATAGTTTTAATGAACTATCCTTTACTGGATAGTTCAGTTTACTGGTTTTTATTGCTAATTATACCTGCCATTTTATGTCAGCGTTCTTGGATTTTTGTCTATTACTTATTTGTTTAAAATATTTATATAGCCACCTATCGTTAAAGAGGGTATGGCATGTAGTGATTTCAAGGGATGTTGAATTGGTTAACTTGGTTAGTGTGTAAGCGTTGCAGCTGCTTGAATTTGTTAACTATTGGGGAAAATTGTATAGTGTTTAAATCCATACAACAGTAGAACAGTGTACATATGGAAATTGTGGGTCCCCCCCCCATCTCCTGAGGCATTTAAGTAGAGATTAAGACAGCTACCTTTCACGGATGGTCTGAAAGTTGGACTAAATGATCCTTGTGGCCTCTTCCAGCTGTTCTCTGTTTCTATGAAAATGTGAGAGGGAAGGGTTTGAGCTCAGAAAAAATGATCACATAGAAATTTGTAAAGCATTTTTTGCTATTAGAATGCAAATCTGTTCAATATAATGACAGTCTCCTAATGGCCCCAAAAATAGTTGAGCAGCTTGTAGATAACAAACCAAGAGAAAACAACAGGATTTCTTGTCAATATAGAGATGTGGGGATCTAAATGGCAGCAGACATTGTGTTGGGCAAGGAAGGAGGTAACCATCTGCAAACTTTATATTCTTTGGACAAAATCTTCTTCTTCTGGACTAGCAAAGCTACAGATGTGCAATTTCCAGCTGTGGGCTTTTGTTTCTTTGTTTTTAAGCACAATATAAAAGGAACATTTGTGAAGTAATTGAAATATATGCAGTTCTTTCTTTTATCTCCAACATTTCTTTCCTATTTGAAAGATAAATGATAGTGTATAATTTAGTACACAAAATATACAGCTTGATGTGTCTTTAAAGGTGTACACTTCTTAATATTACTTAAATAAGTTCTCACTCATGTTTATGGTGCAAGCACTCCACATAGCTATATTTCCAATAGAAAATTCTTTCTTGTAACTATACTTCCAAGAGCAGCATGAGGTAATTGTAAAAAGAAATCTATGTCTTTCAATTTTTCCAGTATCAGAGTCAGTTATTTCAGCATACAGAAGATGTTGATGGGAAAACAGAAATTATTATTAAGGTAAGCCCAAAGATTGAATCTGAATGGTATCTAAGGACTATCAAACTATTTCCATATTCCTTTTTGATACTGAATGGCGGCTTCTCAGTGGCAGCAGACTAATGGTCGGAGATTGAGCATGTTAATGCTGATGTGGCTAAGCTGGCCTGGTTCCTGAGATAGCAGCTTATCTCCCATAACGGCTTGGCATCCATTTTGTCACTTTCCTTTAGCCCCCAAGTCTTGAAGAGGCCAGTGTACCATCCATTATTGTGGTGTGCTTCTGATCTGCCCTTGTGGTCATTACATTAATAGCTGGTAGATGGAAATGTATGGATTGTTGTGTTTTTTTACAGTGTATTTTGAATTGGTAGAAGGTGATCTTTTACCATCTGGTGCTTTGGGCCCTTTCCCTGGGGGAGAACCTGTGGGTGGAAAGTGTCCTAAAATTGCATTTATGAATAGGGGAAGGTGATACCCCAAAAGTTTGGTCGAAGCAGACTGCAGTTGGTACCAAATGCAGCAGCACAGACTGTTACGAGTACTTTTCAACCTACACGTTTTATTTCTTTGCTCCATGAACTGCATCAGTTGCCAGTGTGCATCTGGCTTTTACTATATTGTGCCGGTGGTTACTTATAAAGCTCTCCACAGCATGGGGCCAAGCCTATTTGCAGGACCCCCAGTTATGTCTGCCCCTCCAAACGGACTAGAAACCATGTTTATATAATCTTCTTTGAAATTTGGCTACCATGCTCCCAAGTGCTTTTTTGTTTTTGTTTTTTTGGCAGTAGCTGCATAGAGGGAAAAAAAAACAGAATATTTTTTTTTCAAGTAGTCAGTCTAAATTCCTCGGAGAAAGAGTTAATCTGATCTCAGGTCTCCTGCTTCACAGCTATTTTGGTTTTCCTTTTCTGCTAGTCCTTTTTTCTTTCTCTGTTTACTGAGCTCTTTATGAGTGTCGTGACAAGTTCTCATTGGGTTGCATCCCTGAGGCTCGGCTTTGCATACAGCCACTGAAATGAGGGAAATTTGTGACATTTGTTGTACTTCAGTTTGCAGAGAATTTATTGGCAGAAGGTGCAAACAAATTAGGTGTTAATCAGTGGGAATCAGTTGAACCTGAAACCAAGTATATGCATTGCATATGGCAGGCCTGTCAAACTGGCGGCCTGTGGGCCAGATGCGTCACACACAGGCCACGCCCACCCCAGCTCAGCAAAGGCAAAAAAAAGTTGCAATACATCATGATAGGTCACATGACACGATTGAGTTTGATACCCATGGCATATGGTCTCGCTAATGCTTTTGCAGCAGGGCAATTTATTCACAATTCCTTCCTGTACTCACCTTGTACAGAGACACCAATCATGCCAAAGTAATGATATGAGTTGCAAGCTAATTGATCTGTAAATCCATCTTCCTCCTCTTCTGTTTTGAATGAGCTGTTTGAGCAGACAGGTTAGAAATACAAAACGAAATATTTTTCCAAATTCCCAAGGTTTCCTATCACATTAAATCCGAATATAAGAGATTGATGGTATTAATCGTGTAAACTTTAAAAAGATCTGGCTTATCTTGAGGCCACTTCCTTAATCTTGTGCTTTTCCATATTCTCTATCCACCATTCCGCATTCTGTTATTAACAGTTCAGAATCATTAGACTTTGATATATCTTTCCCGCTAGCATGTTTTAACCATAAAACTACTGAGAAATGCCAAGTTGCCTTCTCTTTTGAAGACTCTTGTTCTTGCCCCAGTGTGAGACAAAAAGTACTAATACTCATGCTCCCTCATCGTTTTTTTTTCCCTGCTGCATGCTTATCGTATATACTTATGACCGTTTTAAATTCTCTCCTGTCCATTTGGATGAGGATGGCCTTTTTTATGGTCTGGTGGTAAGAACTTTGCATTGTGCAATCTCAATTCTTGGGACTTTTAGGAAAGAAAAGGCAAACTGAAGATGGCTTTGCTAAAAAGCAGATGACATTTTAAGGATTTGTTTATAAAGAAGAAATGGGATATGGGAAGAAGAGATTATTTGTTGTATTGTAAGCAAAGATGATGTTACTAAAATTGTTTAAATTTTAAAATTGTTGTGAGGAAGGGGGAAGTAATTTCATTATATATTTCTTTTCTTTTTTCTTAGTATATTCCTTTTTTTCTATCTTTCTTTTCTGTACCTTCAATGTTTCTTTTTCTTTCATTTTTTTACTTTTGTATTTATCATTGCAATTGCAATTTTTAATAAAATTACAATTTTTAAAAAATCTTCTTTTTACAACATAGATTAGTGCCACTCAAAAATTCCTAGTAATTACAAATGCATGTGTGTGTGGGCTCATATAGGGATGAATGGATGGATGGTAACATAGTATTTTTGCTTTTCAGAGCTTTCCGTCCACTGCAAGTTGTCCTGAACTGTCTGTTCAGTTTGCTGCAACCATTATATAAGAGACAAACAGATACTTTCCAGAGTCTGATAAAGACATGACACTTTCTACTTCATATTATCAGTATAAATTTGGGCTGTCTTTGGTTCTTAAAAGATGTTACAGAACTTGTTTTAATTGTGAAGAGTGCCCAGTTTCTATATTAAGAGAACTGTACCAGTACGTGGGCGGCAGAAATTATATATGACTTCTTTTTTTATGCATCATGTGCGGCCTTCTTTTACTTCCATTTAACTTGTATTCTTTGCCTGCAATCTCACAGCAATCCTGTGTAAACTGTGGCCGGGAGGCAATGAATGAATGCACCGGTTGCCATAAAGTCAATTACTGCTCAACGTTCTGTCAACGGAAGGTATCACACCCCTTATGAATACAGTTGTCGTGCAGAGCTGAAGAAGCAAGCGCCCATGTATGATCTAGTACTTTTGAGCAACCAACAATGATTATATTCGGAGTACTAGGTTAGAGCTGCAAAAATCCAGCTCTTTAGCAAAGAAAACCCCAATTTTTGATCCCATGTTATGGTTGTTTGGGTATGTAGACCAGACTTTGTATCCCTAGATTAAATCAAGAAAGGACTATTTTCCCTTCTAAAAAATATGAAGGGTGAAGTTTCTCTTGTTTTTATTCCTTTTGGTTTTCACATTTTGCTATAAAAGCAAAACACTTTTAGAAACATGGGTCTCTCAGTGCCAGAGCATTGATTGGGTGCCCAAGCAATTTTTTATTATTATTTTTATTTATTTATTTACATCAAGATACAGATACAAGTGTAAACATAATTATAAACACATGTAAAGGGTATGAATAAAAGAAAACATTAGGAGAGGGACAGTAGGCACGCTGGTGCGCTTATGCACGCCCCTTATTGATTCTTTTGGATCCAGAGACAATGAGCAATTTTAAGTTTTATTATTAATTCCAGAAAATAGACTTAAAAGGGTAACATATAAAGCATACGTGCCAAGTAAAATGATACCCAACTCTTACAAGCTGGCAGGAGCTCCCTAAAAAGGAACAGCAGAGGGCAGCCATAGTACTCAATTTTATTTATTTATTAAATTTATTTGCCAGCCATCTCACCATGAGGCATCTCTGAGCAGCTTACATTACAGTATTAACCAATGCTAAGTTCTGTGCAGAAACTCCCAACAAGCAACCAGGCCAAGATTTCTATCAAAACCTGGAACCATGATTTCATGGCCCTGCTTCTATGGTCATGAGATTGTAAGACCTGACATTGGCTGAGTGGCACGTGACTCTGGGATGGTAACTAAAAGTCTGAGAGTTTCACAGATTTACATTGAAGATTCCCACTCACCCACCTTTTCTCCTTTATTCAGCAAACGAGCGAAAAACAAGCAGGTTAGCTCAGAATAAGCTCTAAACTTCTAGACCTTTCTTGATACAAAGAAAAAAAAATCAAAATATGTCTACCTCGGAATAACAATGATCTTCTGCATTGCCACTACAGAGTCTTTTTTAATTTGGTAGTATGGTGCTTTGCTGCCATTTACAACTTAGTGCAATTTAATTTTGGATTTCAATACATTTCTCTTTCAGTTCCATAATTTCATTGGGTGTTCCCGCTTTCTCCTTTTTCCAACTTGTCTAGGATATGTATTTAAGAGAGACGGAACGTACCAAAGATTTTAGCACCCAATTGCTAAGCGAGCTTAGGAATTACTTGGGAGTGCAAGTATGTGAGAGTCTTTCTGTGTAATGCTTTATTTAAAGAAAATGTGTAATGCTATGTGAGAATGACCTTGGGAGTCAGGGCAACAAGAGGCAGCCAAGGGAATGATCAGATAAAAGGCAGTTTGGTTCACAGCAAGAATGTAGACTGGATAAGAGGTTCAAAGAGAGACTTTCTAGTTTGGGGAGCTAGGGTGGGCAGAGAAGTTTTTGCAGAGTTGCAAACTGATATAAGTCCTACAGGCAGGAAATATGACCAGATGAGATAATTCTACCTTATTGAAAGGTTACATTAATAGAATATTGCAAGTCTGAAAGTATTTCTCTCCCCTTCCCTACAGCTCCCCAAAAACTAGGGAGGGTCTCTTCTACGTCTCTTGTCCCACCCACATTCTTGCTACTGGCTAAGATGCCTTTTATTGGACTGTTCCCTTGGCTGCATGGTATTGCCCTGTCTCCCAAGGTCATTCCCAATACTATTATGTAACGGTAGCATTCCCTGCCCCTGCTGTATGTTGCTGTACTTTTACTTCACTCAATAATTGCTTTCAATTCACAGTCTGGTTTTTTGTGTGTGTGTGTGTGCTCATTTTCAGGATTGGAAAGACCATCAGCATATGTGTGGGCAGTCAGCCGCAGTAACTGTTCAGACAGAAGAAGATCATGATACAGATAATGTGATTGAAAAAGTTATTGTCTAAAACCTCCTTTCTTCCAATTTCATGGATTGTGTGGTACAGCAGACTGGCTGGACCAGCAATTCTTCTGTGAAGTTCTGTGATAAGCAAAATAAAACATAAATAAAACCCTTCATCGAGATGGCGAAGGCATAGTATTATTTGCACGTTGCTGGCCAACATATGAATTTTCTCTAACCAAGCAAAAAATTAAACCTTAAGAGGACAAGAGCATCAAGGAGCTCCACTGTTTTAAGGGAACTTCAGAAGCTGATGGATCTTTACAAGCTTTTCTGCAAAGCTGCTGTAAAACAAATGGGTATATTCAACTATTGCCTCCTGCTGCTCTGATGGATTATGGGGATTCTTTGAAGTATTTTGAAAATGTTATTTAAAGTAGCTTCTGAGTCCTTTTAAAATTCCTCTGATGAGGTTTCAATAAAGATTATAACAGCAAAAGGTCTTTGTGATTCTTGTTCAAATATGAAGCAGTTCTGCTTTGCAGTAAATTTAGTTTCCTAATGTCTACTAAATCTTAACTAAAACACATATGGAATCTGATTCTATTAATGAATTTTATGTGCGTGTTATTTAGTTCTCTGTAAAAGTTCTCCAATATGGTAAAAATTCTTTACAATGCCCACAGTGCTGGAAGTATTATGAACCTTTTGTAGCGGTTACACTGATAAATGTGGAATATTTGAATACCTCTAGAGAATAATTATTCAATAGTTAGATTTGAAGGTCTTACAGGAAAATTCAAAGCTGAAATCTCCCTTGTTGAGTTCAACATTTGAACACTGTGTGTTTCATACCCATACGGTCTTCTTTGTAAACATACAGAACTGTTTGGACCTTTCCTTCTTTCAATAATCTTTAGATCCCTTTCTCTCCTCAGATTTTGTTGTGGTCTTCCAGCGAAGTAGCATGACTCTGCTTGGTTTTTCAAGATCAACCCAGATCAAGTAGATGCTGTTACTTGCTGGACCTATTAAATCAGGAGTCTCCAACTCCGGGCCTTGAGCCATTTAGAACCAAGCTGCAGAAGTGATGGGCAAGCACACACATGCATCCCCACTTCCGCAACCAGTGGGTGAGCACTTAGATGCATGCTCCATTTTCACAAATGGCTGGCACGCTTGCCCTCTGCTCGAGCAAATAAAGCTGCACATGCACGCACTTGCCCGCCACTCACATGGAACCATTCCCTCTCCCCCGCCCACTGGTCAACAAAGCCAAAAAGGTTGGGGAACTCTGTATTAAATAATTACACAAACGGTCCAAGCTCCTGAACCCTGTAGACTTCAAACTACAATCCTGTTATTTTGTTAGACTTTCTCAACAATCTACCACAATACAGAGTAGCATAAATAGCACTTTAACATTACTGAATTGCCTGCTATTCCAGTAAAATGGTAGAATTTGTCCTATTGGGGACTGAAACAGCAACAATTGTACTTATTTGTCAGTCACATGCCACTGAGGACATGTCATTAAATCACATCTGATTGCAAGAATACATAGATAAATTACACTGTGGTATATTGTAAATCAGAAGCAGTATAGAACAAATATTGAAGCTTCTGAATAGTGGTATTGTATGTAGAAGACTTGAAAACTGTATATCCAAGAAAACAAATAAATGGATCATAGAACAAATTAATCCAGAGTTCTCACTCAAGGCACATGTGATCAGTCTCAAATTATCATATGTGAAACGTGAAGAGCCAGCTGTCTTGAAAAGTCCTTAATGTTCCATTAGGTGGAAAGGAAAAGAAGAGAATGACCAATAAGATGAATTTATTTGATTACAATGGCGATGGGGCACAATTTGCAGATCTGAAAAGTCAGATTGGGAATAATCATCCTGGAGAAAATCTGTCTATGTGGTTGTTAAGAGCTGACATTAATTTGATGATGCTTAAGTAATTTAAAACATCAGATATGGTAAATTGATGGAATCAAAAGAGCAATTTCCATCCAACATCATACAAAACTTTTTTCTTTTTCATCTTATGTCTCAGATCTTGTTTCAGGGAGTCCATCAACTCTTTAGGATTTATTTGGGAGACATGCAGTCAAAAAGGAAATAAGTCCTCCAAGGCACCTTTTCTGCTGCTGGAAGAACAGTATAGCTGTTTTCTTATAATTTTGATTTTCAGACTTCTGAGTATATAGATGAAAAAATATCTCGGACAACTTTCTGGAACTCAGTGATCAAATCATTAAACATTTGCACCACGTTTACAGCTTTCTATTTGTGCTGCCAAAAATAAAAGCAAAGGTGCAACTGTGCATTTCCTCAGCATCTCACTTGAGGAGAGAGAATCTTACATCCTAGCAAGAAGACTAATTTTGAACATAGCACTTCTTGAGTGTTAAAAATCACAATAGATAAAAAAAAAGTACTGGTTTTAAGCCCAGAAGAAGAAAAAACTTTAGAGATATTGATGCTGTTTTGTGGAAGATGTTTCTGGCTAGTCACAGAAATGTGTTTATAGATCGATCATGCATGTACATGTATTAGATCTAAGCAACAACACAGATAAATAAAATAGCTCTAAAGGTATACCTAGGCAAACATTCAAACGGAGGTATGATAAGACTTTTTCAATACAATGTTGGTAAGTGTCTTAAGAGCATTCGTGACATATTTTGTAAATGTAGCAAATATATATTTTCAGTTGTTCCTAAATCTGCTTTTGGCAAGACATTGTAAAGGGGAGGTAAATGGCATTTGGAGAAAGGACTTTATATTTGTTTGCCCTCATCAATCAAGAGCACCAAAAAAGCCACTGTAAGTACAGCAGCAGAATTGCACCCCTATCATGCTGCTCATCTGATCTCTATCTGACTAGAGGGAGACCAACCCTGTATGTTGACATTTCAATAGGTCCCCAAAAGTATCTTGTATAGTCATCCCATGTTGGGAAGATAAGAGACCTGAGTTTGTATTTTATTTTCCCTCCATAAACTTAGTTATAAATATAAGGTCTTTTACACAGTGTAGCTTCTTCAATTTCTTTAGTATTTAACTGCAAGGCCACAAAGGTGAATTCAGCTACTTGCTAATGTTTTGATTTGCTAGCTATATTGAACAATGGAGGAGATAGTACACCTCAATTTGTCTAAACCGCAGTCCGGTCAACCTCTCCTAAGAGGTTCATGTTCTATTGCTCTCAAAATGAAGAGAAATAGAAGGGAATATTATTAACATGTAAGCAGGAGACCAGTCTGCGCTCTCTCAAATTATTCCTGTATGAAAGGAATCCTGCATATCTTCTCAAACCTAAGATCCTACTTAAACAGGTACTACATTAATTACTTTAATTCCATTCATTTTATGTTCTGTGTGGGACTGGTGCCTTTATTCTTTGAGGTTTTTTGTCCTTAATTCCCAGATACTCTTTTTTTACATCTAGATAGTTAAAATTAAATTTTCATTAGAGGGCTTTCTTATTAAAACATGCACAATTGCCTAAATACATTGTTGTGTTTTCAGAATTTTCATAAGGTTAAAATTTGTACTGTGGGAGTTTGGGCATACAAACAAAAATCCAAAGGATTTTTTTTAAAAAAACTTTCCTGAATCTCTTTCTTGAAGAGAAGGGCCCTCAGTAGAATAGCAAATATCTGTCCAATGGGCAAGAATTTGGTGTATCAGGAAATTCAATTTTTAAGTGTTAATATCATAACTTTTTCAAAAGAATTTTCAAAGCGGAGGAATTAAATTCATCTTCCAGATCAACCATTTTCAATACAATATGACTATTAATTCTTGTGTATGATCAGGACTAGAGGCTGAGCAAACATAGACATATATTTGCCATGCTATAGTCAGACTAAATTATCCTCATCACCATAATGGTTTTCTGATCCCATGGTACATAGAGCTTGATTAAATTGATTATGCATCTTATCCAAGCCTTTGACATTGAGCAGCACTCTCTGATCCAGCGAAATGCACAAACTATTATAGCTATGACAAGCATGGTTGTTTTTCCAGCCCTATCTCTCTTTTCTCAGTTTCTAACCCATCACATCCTTTGCCAGAGATTCTAGGCATTAAACATCTTCTGATGGTTAATTATTTTTACAAGTGAGGGGGAAAAAAAACCCCTAGACTCTATCAGAGCCATCAAAACATGTATAAATTCTTACAGCATCACTCAGAAATTCTTTGGGGGAAAATGCTGTCATTATTGTGGGGCAACCATCACAAATGCCTTTCTGAATAAATGTTCTGCTTGAATGGAGGACAGATGGCAAACCCCAAATGGAATATTTTTCTCCATCAACTTAGAAGATTATCATGAAGTCTCACAAACAGTGCATTGGCTTCAAGCCATTTTTGCATTCTCACCAAATATGAAGGAACTGCTGTCCAGAAAGCAATATCTTTATCCAGTGAAAAAAAAATTGAAGCACACAACTATGTAATAAGAAATAAAGCTTTATTAAACTATACAAAGACAATAATTGGTCTGGCTCTTTGCCCTGTGCAATATACTCTCCTTTCTTCTGGGTTCAGTTCTAGACAAAGAATCCAGCAGGATTAGCAGAAGATGTGCAAAACTTTGCGGAAGTAATTCCTAAATTCAGTGTTGAAGATTGTGTAGATGATAGGGTTGAGGGCACTGTTGACATAACCCAGCCATGTGACAATGCTGATTACTTGGCCAGACCTGATACAGGACTCACAGAGAGCTCTGGTTATGTGCACCACAAAGAAAGGAGTCCAACAGAAAAGGAAAGCACCTTTGAAAAAGAGAGAGGAGGAAAAATGAGCCAGTTCTTCCCTGAGTATGTCTTATTTTCTCAAAATTAAACATGTCAATTTTAAACAGTGGCATATACATTTTTTAAAAAAATGAGGAAGGAAAAAAAATCCACCGAGGTTACCTTTGAATAACGTGAGGTTGTCATTTCTGATCTGCCTAAATTCTTTGCATTTAAGAATGCTGAAATATATTTAATTTCCCCATTCTTGCTGCATCTGGTGTCTAGTTTAAATGTACCTAGCATTAGCTGAATGAAACAAACAGCAGACACCTCCTACATCAGGTTGTATATAAACTCAAGGTCCCTTGGAATGCATATTTATTTATTTGTTTATTAAAAAATGGATACTTGCTGATCCATTAACATATTAATTGATGCACTAGGACCTTAGGGATCCTGGGGTCAGGAAGATACAGTGCAGCTGGTGCGTAAGTGCTGTCTATGCAGGCTCCAGTAGCATCTGCATTTACCTCGCTGGAATCATAGGAAACAGATCTTTCTGCAAAAGTTGAAACTAGGCACACAAGGTGGTTGGTCAGGTTCTTCTGCAATGCAAAAACATCTTGCCAAACTGGGCTACTAGAAACTATGTCTGGGACCCCAAAATGCAGACTATACCTAGAGAGTGCTCTTAGTTTCACTATATTTTGCTGATCTTGAAGGGGACTTCAGGGGTTTAAACCAGAAGGGTCGACATATTCCAGTATATGCACCAGATTAAATGCAATACCATTAAATAGAAGCACATGAGAAGCAGAGAGGCTTCACAATAAGGAGGGAATAAAGTTACTTCTCCGGCAGATGACTGGCTAAAGAAAGTTAAGCAGGTGGGTGTTGATTGGCAAGGGGCTGGGCAGAAAGTTTATTTATGGGGTCTCTGCTATCTACGAGCCAGGTGATGAAATGTAATAAGGAGATGGAGTCCCAGGAGAGAGGAAGTGCATTCCAGAGGACTAAGAGGCAACTCAGTCTGGATGTTGTGTGTGAGAGAAAGAGGGTGAAGACAGCCTCACCCTAACAGTTTACAGAATATATTGTAGGTGCCGGTAGTAGAGTCCTCAATCTGGCAAGATTTTGTCTATAGACCTGAAAACAATAAAGAACTCAGCTCGGAAGAATCACCACGTGTCAATTTGACCTTCCACTCTCAATAACTCTTGCTTGCTCTTTATCGTGCCACCTGTTGTTCCACCTCCGCTTCACTTTCGGAGCATGCTCCATCTTCAGTGGGCAGTTTGGGGGAAGGGGAGCAATTCATCTCTAAAGAAAAGTATTATCTTTCTAAAGCCTCCAGGGATACCCCAAATCAGCAGATAACTTTTCTGTTATGCACCAAATGTGCATGCAACCCCAGTGGAAGTCCTAAGTCTGTGTGAGGTCTCAGGGCAATCTCAATTCTTGAGCATTCAGGAAACGCTGCCTGGTTGTCTTCCTGTAGCTCCTAGTTCCTAGGCATGCCAAGAAGGTAAGAGAGGCAAAGCCTGGCCTCTTTGGAAAATTGACTTTCCTCCCTGCTGGGACGTTGCAAAGCAGCTGGAGGCCCTTGCGTTGGCAGCACTTTGTAGGAAATAGCACGAATCATTTTGAAATCTGCTCTAGCAAGCACATCCCTCAATTTATACAGAGCTCAGCAGAGCACTTCTTAAAATTCATTTGTTTTATTCCTCAGTTACCTTGTTTAATTAGATGTGGATCCTCTTTTGGCTGGCTGAAGGACACAGGGATCCTTGGGTTGTTTGGGGACAATTTTAAAAAAATCAGTGAAAATCATTTTTTTGAAAGGAATAGATGTGTGTATGGATGGAGGATTCGGACTTAAATCGAATATTAGTTTTCATGGTATTTCTCTTTTTAATCTGTCTCTGTAGCTGGAGGAGTGGGGAATTATTGTGTTGCCGATCCAGGGAAGATGTAGACCCGGTTCTCAACGTGGAAAGTAAAAATCTGAAATCATAATATCTTGCAGTAATATTGAGTCAAGGGGGAAAAGGTGATTTGCAGCTTACATGGACATACTTGTACTTCTTAGTGTTTTTTTTTTTAATCAAACACATCTTTTCCTGCAATCACACAGTTGCTTCTTTACAGAATACCAAGAATGCAACATATGTATATACACTGGCAACCTGAGTATGTGTACATAGGCTACCAGGGGTTAAGTCATATTGACACCACACACACACACACACAAGGTCCACTCTTACATACTACTTATGTCATAGTTTCTGCATTATAATGCATGTTCCACTTCCCTACCTTCAACACTTATATTCACCCATGTGTACTCTGAATATCTTTTGCTTTTGCATCTGGATTTCTGCAAGCCCAATCCAGGGCATTTTTCAAATGCAATTCTTCCACTGGGAGGCTCTGGTGTGGAAATGATTATAAGGAGCTGGAGACCTTTAATGCTGCTAATATTCAGCTGTAAAGTGGTTAATACATCATCTAATTTTCATTAAGATGCAAAGACAGACTGGATGTACTCCAGTCCACAACCACAAATGGCTTATCCAGGCTTTAGTTGCAATGGAAAGATTGTGCAGTGAGCAAACCACTACAGGGGCAGCTCTATTCACGGACCTGAGTGCAAAACACCAAAGAAAAGAGCAAAAGCATCTCCTTCTCATAACGCTTCTTATATAGGTCCTTCCTCCTTCAGCATCACATTTCCAGAGCTGCAAAACTTAGCCTGCTTTCTGACCGGGGAAAGCAAATTCTTGTAAGAAGCTCTATTGCCAAAGTTCCAAAATTAAAATGGCATTTTCGTATGCAGCAGATGCCCTTTTCCATTCACAGTTCTGTCCTTTCATTGAACTGAATGTGGCTGACAATTTTGGCTGCATAAATCCAGAATACTACTAGATGGCAGTAGAAAAAAAACTAGAAACTAAATGGTTATCCACTCTTTGTTGGTTGTCCAAGAGACAGGCAATCCTCAATTTATGACACAATTGAGCCCTCGGGAGGCCTCTACGCAGCCCATTTTTGACTGGCAGAATGCTGCTGGAGGCTGGGGAGGCCGAAAATGGCTGGGGGGGGCGCGTGCGGACCCCCGTGTGCTGTTTTGGCCGGTAAAGTGCTGCAGGAGCCATCCGTCCTGTCTCCCCCACCCCCCACCCCCTGGCCAGCCCATGGAGAACTACAGTACTGATCCGACCCTCAAAGAAATCCAGTTTGACACCCCTATATTACAGCATAAAGTCAGCTACATAAGTATGAAAATTAACATGACTCATTGTTCTGTACTTTCATTTTAAAAAAGAGAGAGAAGGATCTAAAGTTCATTTGTTTTCTCCTTTGTCCATTCTCAGCAAATAAAAAGCCCAATTGTTCTGCTACTCTTCAATGCAGCTTGAAATCTCTATATAGCTTGAATCAATTCATAAGCAGTATATTATACCAGACTGAGATCCCCGATTTCTCTCTTTTTTTCCTCCAGAGAACAATGTGCCAAAACCTGCAGGGGAAATTTGGTTATACCCCAAAGGGCATGAATCATGCCTGGAGTTAAGTACAACTAGAATGCCTGACAAAGTTATTCGGTGAAAAAATCCTACTGACTTTTCAGATTATCCTCAAAACAGCAATAAATTAAGGAGGGACTGATTAGCTAATCAGACCAATTGGGCATCTAGCATAGATGGGAAAAATTGCTTATCTGAATTGAGATGTCTTAGCAACTATGGGTGGGTATTTTTGTGCCTAAAGAAAAAAGTCTGTGGCTTGAGGGCCTCTCCTGGGTTTCACCCTACCGGACAGAAAATGTTGACTACCAGGGTGCCTTTTATGAGCTAGCATCATCTCTGTTTCAAGAATGTGAACACTGTAATACTCATCTCCAGTCAGAACTCCTCTCAACTTCTGATACATAAGAACATAAGCAGTGACCTACTGGATCAGGCCTATCTAGTCCAGTGGTCAGTTCTGACAATCGCCAACCAATTGCACAAAATCTAGGACTGAGCCAAATCTGAAATGTCTTCTGCTTGTTATTTTTATACTCCATCATATTTGTTTACTACAGATAGTCCTCAACTTACAACAGTTTGTTTAGACTGAAAGCTTCATTCAAAGTTACAATGGCACTGAAAAATGTGACTTATGACCATTTTTCACAGGTATGAACTTTGCAGCATTCTGATTACATGATCAAAATTCAGATGCTTGGCAACTGGTTCATATTTATAACCATTGCTGTGTCCCAAGGTCATGTGATCACCATTTGCGAACTTCTGACAAGCAAAGTCAATGAGAAAGCCAATGGGAAACTTAACAACTAGGTTACAAGCTTATCAGCTGCAGTGATTCATTTAACAATTGGGGCAAGAAAGGTCATAATAGGTGGCAAAACTCACTTAACAAATATCTGACTTAACAACAGAAATTTTGGGCTCAATCGTGGTAATCATTTGAGGATTACCTGTACTATCCTTCGGAGGTGCTCTGGTGCATTAACAATAAATCCCAGAAGATCCATTTCCATGAATTCCTAATTCTATCCATGATAATATAGTTATTTCAATAATTATTTGGCAGCCTGGTAGGATGAGGCTATTGTAGTCAGTAGTCTCACCCAGTGCTGGGATTCAAGTAATTTAACAACCGGTTCTCTGCCCTAATGATTTCTTCCAACAACTAGTTTGCCAAACTGCTCAGAAAGTTAACAACTGGTTCTCCCGAAGTGGTGCGAACTGGCTGAATCCCACCACTGGTCTCACCCTACCAAGCTGTTGAACAATTCTTCCCATTTTGAGGAACATTTTCGCCTCATTCTAGAGGTCTCCTAAAAAATGCCATTTTGTTGGATTTTTCCCTACTAAATACAGAGAATTTTACTCTTCAGTCCCTCCAAACCATTATGAAGCTGTCGAAAAAGGATAATAAATGTCTTAGTGTGGAAATGTGGTAGTGGAACAGGATTTAATTGTTTAGATTCTGCCTGGCATACGTCTGTTAAAGGCAAAGGGTCTTTTAGCAGGAAAGCTGGCACTCAGCAGCCCAACTGTACAGGAGTGAGGAATGTGTGCCTGTGTTACAATACAATACACACGTATACTATGAAAGGAGTTTCAGAGGACTCAGTCTTCCGAGGATGATCAGATATGCAACATTCACTTCGTCCTTTTGGAATTATCTCTCTAGTCAGCCACTAAAGTTCAATTAAGAGACACAAAATGAGGAACAAAAAAAAAGCCAGTTTCTGTGTCATGCTGTACTTATCAGAATGCCAAATGTCTCTCTATGCATCGCTGTATCCTTTTTTTTTAATATCCTGGTTTTACAACTGTCTGGATCTGAAATCGAACTGTCTGATGGTTTACAACCCTGAAAACCATTTAATGTTTTATACTCACCAACCACAACTGGAAGCACCTTCATGGCCTTCCTTTCCCTGCCATTGATTTTGGCTGGCTTCCTACTGAGTTCTCCATTTGGTGCATATTTGATGTGTGGATAGGACATAGTCTGAATGCCATTGTTCTTGTAATCCCTGGGTAAAGTGCAATCGGAGCAGGCATAGGGGTTGAGTTCCTCTGCCTTGATATCCTCCTGGTTCTTCTCAATGACAGGTGGTGGACCATATATCTGCCTATTGCCCAGATAAATGCTACTCTTCAGCTTGGCTTTCCGAGCCTCTTCCCAGCGCCTAAGTCCTTGGAATATGCCGCAGTAGAGGACCAGCATGACAGGACATGGAATGAAGAAGGAACAGATGGAGGAATATACAATATAATTATGATCCTCCAGACGACAGAAAGATGGATCCCGGTTTGGAACATTGTTGAGGCCAAAGATAATTGGGGATGCCACAGCAAAAGCAAAGATCCAAGTGGTGGAGAGGAGGATCAGTTGACGCAGATCAATCTGTCGTCGATTGTAATTCAGTGGAACAGAGACAGCAATGAACCTGGATGACAGAAAACAGGGTGTAACCATGGGGTTCCGTGTTTACTTCACGATGGTAAAACAGAACAAACTCTATGATTAGAAGATGGAGCCGGGCTGAAGGTGTTACTGGGCTGAAATTCCCATTTTGCCTCTCATACTGCCCATTCATTATTTAGGAAATGCAACATTATTGTGTGGCTATGCCACCACAAGGCAAACACAAAAGGTTCTTTTACCCCATTTCTCCATTCTGATATATCAACATTTCCCTGCGCAAGTTCTTTGCTCATCCAATTACCTTTGGCAATTACCAATTACCCTTGCCAATTACCAATTACGCTTGCCTGCTCTATGGAACATTTATTCTCCTCATAATGGCTCCATGGTACTGCTTCTCTCCCTTCAATCAATCCATACTGTTGGTAAAGGACAGTCGCAACTACACTGACAAACACGTTCCCCAAAACTGGGCCTCTCCATAACAAAATGGGTTCTAATTTAATAGGTCTCAACCTCATTTATTTAGCATATACATTTGTATCTGTAAAAGTCAGCAGAGATATTGTCAATATTAGGTGGTAGGTTCTGACAACCAAAATATTCCTGTATGACCACCCATTATTTAGGAAAAATGAAGCAGGATTTGCCATTTTATTGGAAGAAAGAAAAAAAGGATCTAGCTACTGAGTATTTCTGTAGATTAAAGCTGCATGAGCTGAATCACTTTAACATGGTATAATACTTATAAACTCTTGAGCTAGTAAACGAAAATTTGACCTGATAAGATGTAAATTTGGTTAGAAATCAACAAGCATATGATAATCCCTATAGTCTGAACTGGAAAACCCTTTCTGTCCATTAAATATGTCTATCTTATTTCCCTGCTTTGTATTTTAATTTCTATTCATAATTGGTAGCCTTTTATTTTGGTTTATTTTTCAAATCAAATGTAGCAAGTATTACTATCAGCTGAAGGGCCTTGTTTTGCAGCCAGGTGAAACTGTAAATAATATGAATAGCCCCCCATATCAGGGTAAAATCATTTCTTTCAAATGCACAGAAAACTTTCTGCTAGTCCCAGGCAGTGCTCCTATTTTTATTCTTCTTTTTCCTTAATGCAGACTGGCTGTTATATATGCAAAATGATTTAAAAGCATTTGAGTGTGTCATTAGCACTCTTTCACAGTTAACATTCAAGATGTGAAATTTGGGGACAATGCAGCACATGGTGGTATAAAGTGCAGGGGCAATGTACAAGTTCCTACCCAGAGCAGGACATTTTTAGCACGTGGAGGAATAAATTCAGACGAGGTTTTGATTGAATTGATTGTCATAGCCCCAAGTATTTTTATCCCTGTACCACAAATGAATATATGAATCACAAATGGGCAATATCTTTATTAAAGATAATGTGGGGGGATTCATATCTCTATGTAAAGACCTGAATGGGCAAACACTTGGAGATTAGCTGCCAGAACTTTCCTCTGCCAAAGGAAACCAGGCCAACTTGTAAATAAATTGCTGGCAGACGTTCTTCCGGCATGTGTGTTTTCTTAGGTGAGGTGGGGGGGACAGAACAAAAACAAAACAGTCAGAAGCAACGTATAGACAATAAACCACCTACATTTCCTAGAGTTTCTCAGTTTCCTTCTTGCCTTTCTTTGGTAGGCAAGTTCTTTCCAATAAGAAAATCCAAAATGCAATTATTGGAAGAATTAGTTCTTCAGTTTCTGTTAGTGAGAAGGGTGTTGATCATGTCTGAATTTGCCTTTCCTGAATAGAATATTGCTTTATGGACTGCAAAAAGCTTGCCTTTATAAAGTAGTGGGTATTTTAGGGGAGAGCATTGTTCTCTCTACATTTTCGGTCAATAGACCTAAATTATATATTATAGACAAAAATGAGTTATTAGAACAAAGATATTCTTCAGTCTGCAAACTTTGAATTTTACAATTCACTTTACAATATCCCACATACATCTGCAAGAGAAATGGATGTTCAGATATATAATTAGTAAAGAAAATTGGGAAAAAAATGTACGTTGATTAGAGAAATCAAAGCATTTCTGTACATTTTAAAGCCGGAATGTACAAAACAAATACATAGTAAATTGTGACAGAGTGGATACTGATTGATCTATCCACACCTACTATAGATGCTGAATGAAATACAAATGAAAAACTTGCAGTCCTTGTGGATGGCAGCATTAAACTTATGTTTCCTCAATTTTCCTAAAGAACCCTCCTAGAGTTGCTTCAGTGGCTGAGGCAATTTAAAAGCAGATTAAATAAATAAGTGTGTATGTATGTAGGTATAATATGTGTTAGAACTGAAAGAGTTGGGAAACTTAGCATCTAAAAGCCATAATGAGCAGAGTTTCTTACCGATCCACGCTGATAGCACAGAGATTGAAAATGGAGGCAGTACATAGCATGACATCCATGGTCATCAAGGCATCGCATAGGACTGGGCCCAAAGACCAAACGCCTCCCTGGAACTGAAGAAAAATCAGTGAATGCATTCAAAGTTCATACTTGAGGGTTCCCTTCACTATATTCTTTAGCCACAATTCTAGTTGGATTCTCAGGTTGTGGCTCTGCTACTTTTCTTTGAGAAGACATAAACATATGGACTACCAACCTTGATCAAGGAAAAACAATAGATGCAATCTACATAGACTTCTGCAAAGCTTTTGACTCAGTAGTACATGACAAACTTCTCTTAAAACTAAAATCCTACGGCATTTCAGGATCTCTCCACAATTGGATAAATGCCTTCCTATCAAACAGACAACAAGTGGTCAAAATTGGCAATGCTCTATCAAATCCTGTTCCTGTCAAAAGTGGCGTTCCTCAAGGTAGTGTTCTTGGACCAACGCTCTTCATACTATATATAAATGATCTCTGTGACCTTATCTCTAATTATTGTGTTCTCTTCGCTGACGACGTCAAACTATTCAATACCACTAACAATACTTCTACCCTTCAAAATGACCTCGACTTTGTTTCCGATTGGTCTAAAACTTGGCAACTTCAAATATCAACCAGCAAATGCTCAGTCTTACATATTGGTAAAAAGAACCCTAATATCAAGTACAAGCTTGATGGACATTACCTTACTGACGACCCCCCCTGTCAAAGACCTTGGAGTTTTTATATCAAATGACCTAAATGCCAAAGCCCACTGCAACTACATAGCAAAAAAAGCTCTAAGAGTTGTAAACTTAATTTTACGTAGCTTCTTTTTCAAAAACTCTACACTACTAACCAGAGCATACAAAACATTTGCCAGACCTATTCTTGAATACAGCTCATCCGTCTGGAACCCATACCACATCTCTGACATTAATACTATCGAACGCGTCCAAAAATATTTTACTAGAAGAGTTCTTCGCTCCTCCGAAATCAACAAAATACCTTATACCACCAGGCTTGAAATTCTGGGTTTAGAAAACTTAGAACTCTGCCAACTCCGACATGATCTGTGTTTAACACACAGAATCATCTATTGTAATATCCTTCCTGTAAAAGACTACTTCAGCTTCAATCACAACAATACAAGAGCAAACAATAGATTCAAACTTAATGTCAACCGCTTCAGACTTGATTGCAGAAAATATGACTTTTGTAACAGAGTTGTTAATGCTTGGAACTCACTACCTGACTCTATAGTCTCTACTCAAAACCCCAAAATCTTCAACCAAAAACTGTCTACTATTGACCTCACCCCATTCCTAAGAGGACTATAAGGGGCGTGCATAAGAGCACAAAAGTGCCTACCGTTCCTGTCCTATTGTTCTCTTCATTATAATATTATATGCATACTTTTACTTATACTTTTACTTATATATACTTTTCTCTCATGATGAGTTATTTTTATGTTGATGATTGTATATACTGTTGTGACGAAAATAAATAAATAATTTTTTTTTAAAAAAGATCCTCTTCAACGGCTGACACTATCAAGAGGGTTGCCAGGTTGCAATCAGGCATTCAGAGTTGTAGCTCTAAAACCAGCAATCAAGTGGCAGTGGTGGGTGAAATAGCTGCATCTCCTCCCACACATGCCTGTCTCAGTGCAATCATTCAACCCTCTTTGTTGCTCTACATCATACTAGGAGGCTTACATACTGAAACAAATGAGGGGAGGAAAGAGATAGATGGAAGACACGGGGGGGGGGGAACCTCACCAAACTTGAAAATCAAATATCCAGAATGTGGTATAAAACAATTTTATTCCTGGACCGTGAACACTATGGGTATCAAATGTCATGACTCAGAAGGAGAAAGATTTCTCCAAAGGAGATACAAACAAAGCCAATACAGAGGTGGCTAAAACATCTGCTTTTATCAGTAGCAACTGCAGCACACCTCTATAACCAAATAGTAAATACCAAATCACTTCACAATAAAAATATTCTAGAATCTTCCATTATTATTGTAATATGCACTGATGGCTCCTCTATCTGTTTGTAAAATCTTGGATCATATTAGGAAGAAAGTAAATCACAAAGCCCTGTGCTAATATCACTTAATCCTCACCCTGTTGGTGCTATAAATATTACCTAGGAATGATGTCAGGAGAGATGGCTTATTTACACCTTATAAACTGTAGCTTCATCATTCCTTAACTTTCAATCTGATCGAGGGGTCAGGCTAGGAGAGGACAAATGCCTCAGTATAAGCATTTATTAACTGCCTGAAGATTATCCAGCTCTGACCTGGGATTCCCCAGAAGGCCAGGAACAACTTTTCTTAAAAAAAAAAAAAAAGACTAAAGTGAGATAGTCGAAATCTGCTCCTTACTTCATTTCTGACAGCTTAAGCAAGCCACAATGAGCTGTAATGATAATAACAATGTCAAGCAACTTAACAACATACTACTTAATGTTACCGGATAATAAAAGATCCAACAAAAGGGGTAGTACCAGGCAACAAAAGGGGTAGCACCAGGCGGGTGATTGAGGGAGCCACTCGTGGCTCCCATATAACACCTATCCTGCGCAAGCTGCACTGGCTGCCTGTGGTCTTCCGGGTGCACTTCAAAGTGCTGGTTACCACCTTTAAAGCGCTCCATGTCTTAGGACCGGGTTATCTATGGGATCGCCTTCTGCCACCGTTTTCCTCCCACCGACCCGTGCGCTCCCATAGGGAGGGCCTCCTCAGGGTGCCGTCAGCCAGACAATGTCGGCTGGTGACCCCCAGGGGAAGGGCCTTCTCTGTGGAAGCCCCTACCCTCTGGAACGAGCTTCCCCCAGGACTTCGTCAACTTCCAGATCTCCGGACCTTTCGCCGCGAGCTGAAGACGTATTTATTCTTCCGTGCAGGACTGGCATAGAATTAGTATTTGTATTTGTAATTTTAAATGGGGTTTTATGGTTTATGTATTTTAATTTAGGGGCCAAATTTAATAAGTTTTTTAGCATTGTTTTTATTTGTGTTATATCCATGGATTGTTGATTTTATCTGGCTGTGCACCACCCTGAGTCCTTTGGGAGAAGGGCGGTATAAAAATTATATTATTATTATTATTATTATTATTATTATTATTATTATTATTATTATTATTATTATTATTATTATTAACTATAGGCTAAGTACCTGCTTACAGACAACTTTTAAATTGCTAATTGGCTGGTGGCTGATGCAGTCCAACAGTATCTAGTTGAAAATAATCTCTTTTACCTGAGCAGAGGGGAAACTGCCTGAACAGCACACAAACAAAATATCAACTCCTAATTGACTAGATCATTTTGGAAAACTGCAAGAGAAGGAAGACCAACCTAAATGTAGCTTGGATTGATTACAAAAAGACATTCAATGCTCTGCTACATGATTGGACTACTAAGTGCGTAGAAATAATAGGAGTCTGTAGTTATGGAGTTTCTCAGTTGTCCAGGTCATGGTTGTCCCAAAGATGCTTTTTCAAAAGGCAACTGGACTTTCTGGTTTTTCTTTGAAGATGTTTCGCTTTTCATCCAAGAAGCTTCTTCAGCTCTAACTGGATGGTGGGGAATGGAAGAGCTGAAGAAGTTCTTGAATGAGAAGCAAAATGTCTTTAAAGAAAAAACAGAAAGTCCAGTTGCCTCTTTGGGATAGGAGTCAGTAGAAACATCAGAAGTTTTGGGCAAAGATCGATGGCACAATGGAAGCCACAGTTGCTATTCAATGATGATAGACTAGTAGAGGTTAATATCAAGAGAGGAATCTTTCAAGGAGACTCCCTATCGCCACTGTTGTTTGTCATTGCATTGATTCTTCTTTCAACAATACTGAAGAAATTAAGGTATGGCTATTAAACATCCTTTACATGGATGATCTAAAGAAAAATATTATCTGAAATAGAATGGCTACTGTTCAACCCTATCTGTATTTACAGCCGAGATATTGCAGTGGAGTTTGGACTGAACAAATGTGCCTGTCTTACCATCAATAGAGCAAAAATAGTGAAAACTGAAGGAATCAAGATGCTATATGGAAATAACATCAAGAGTTTGGATGAAGACGATCAAATACCTGGGTATCCTACAAACTGAGAACATCCAGCTGACTGAAGTTGTGAAAAAGATTAGAAGTGAATACATCATGAGACAAAAAAAGATTCTAAAGTCCAAACTCAGTGAAAGAAATACCATCAAGGCAATTAACTCTGGACAATCTCAATTATTAGATACACAGCTGGAATAATGGATTGGACTCAAGCAGAACTAAAGGTTCTGGCTAGTAAAACCAGAAAAATAATGACAATGAATCTTGCCTTTCATCTATGAAGCAACGTTGACAGATTCTATTTAACAAGGAAAATAAGTGGGCATGGAATCTTGCAAATACACCAAACAGTTGAAGAAGAAAAAAGGGCATTGGAAGAATATCTAAAGGAAAGTGAAGATGATGTACTGAAGCTAGTGCACCATGAAGGCTTATGAACAGAGGAAAGACCAAACATTTGGTTTACAAGAAAGACAAAATGAAGAATAATATAGAAATATTAGAAATATGGCAAGGCAAAGTATTACATGGCCAGTAGACAGAAAAACTACCAGGCAAAAGCAGAAAACAAGACCTGGCAGTGGCTAAGAACAAAAAAGTTGAAGAAAGAGACAGACGGGCTAATTCTGGTTGCACAAGATCAAGCCTTAAGAACAAATGCCTACAAAGCCAAAATAGAGACAACAACAAATGAAAACAAATGCTGCCTGTGCAAAGAAGCTGAATAAACAGTGTGTATCTAATTAGCTGCTGCAAGCAGATCTTACAGACTGACTACAAACAACAATGGCAAGATAGAATAGAATAGAATTTTATTGGCCAAGTGTGATTGGACACACAAGGAATTTGTCTTGGTGCATATGCTCTCAGTGTACATAAAAGAAAAGATACCTTCATCAAGGTACAATACTTACAACACTTAATGATAGTCATAGGGTACAAATAAGCAATCAGGAAACAATATCAATATAAATCATAAGGATACCAGCAACAAAGTTACAGTCATACAGTCATAAGTGGAAGGAGATGGGTGATGGGAACAATGAGATTAATAGTGCAGATTTAGTAAATAGTTTGACAGTGTTGAGGGAATTATTTGTTTAGCAGAGTGATGGCCTTCGGGGAAAAAATGTTCTTGTGTCTAGTTGTTCTGGTGTGCAGTGCTCTATTGCGTCGTTTTGAGGGTAGGAGTTGAAACAGTTTATATCCTGGATGTGAGGGATCTGTAAATATTTTCACAGTCCTCTTCTTGATTCATGCAGTATAGAGGTCCTCAATGGAAGGCAAGTTGGTAGCAATTGTTTTTTCTGCAGTTGTAATTATATTAAATATATTATTCTAATTAATCTAAAGATAAAGTAGCATCAATGGCACATTGGAATATCTGCAAAAAATACCACTTGTCTGTAAGCAAGAACTGGTGGGACCCCAAAGTAATAGAATACGAAGAAGCTAAAGTACTCTGGAACTTTACAATTCAAACAGACAAACATTGCCATATCACACCTCAGACTTAATAGCAATCAATAAGAAACACAAGAAAACCTGGATAGTGGATATGGCAATACCTGGAGACAGAATAGAAGAGAATGAATTGGAGAAAATCACAAAATACAAAGATCTGTGAATAGAAGTAAAACCACTCTGGCAAAAGAAAGCAAAAATAGTATCAATAGTAATAGGTGCCTTAGGTGCAATCCCAAAATATGTGGAGCACCACTTGAACACAAAATCACCATCAATCAATTGCAAAAGGCAGCTTTACTTGGAATAACTTACATCCTGCAACAATATCTTTAACACTATGTAGCAACATCTGCCTAGCCTGGGTCATTGTGTAGGGTAGGTGGATAAAAATGCCAAATCCAGTCTAAAACAGCTGGCTAACTGTGTGTGACCAACAATAATAAATTTAAATGCCACCTGACACCCCCCCCCACACTTTGGGCAGTTAGTGGAATACCAACAATACAAGTTAAAATGTAATGATTTATCATCATCCTTAGGCCCTGTGCAGAGCATAATGGGCAGCAAGTGCTTTTCAACAGTTTTGATCATGTGCAGCATCTTCAGCATCATCCCAAGGGACATTAATGATCTCAAGGATCTTCCTTAAGTGTTTGATGCCAAGTTTTCTATGGCTGGCCTCATTTCCTTTTTTCTCCAGGAAGTATCCGACATAGTGGAATTTTTGGAAGCTGGTCTTTAGCATACGTAATGTATAAGTATAATGATTAAAAATATTATATTCATTTCTTCTCCAAGCCTAACTAGTGAAACCATGACTTTGACTCACGAAGAATCATAGAGATTCCATCCTCTTTCAGAAAATACAAAGTTTGAGATTTGCCATTTTAATATTAGCAGACAACACACAAGCATATGATCAAACACACACTTTTCTATCAAATGTGACGAAGCTAAAACTAAAGGGTATGTGCATTTAATTATTCTTCCTTATCTCACCGTGGAAATGATTATTAAAAGAATTAGAAGTCACAGTCAGATAATGATCTTATTAGGACCAATCTTATAACATTTTGAGATCTTCAGATTCTCTTCATCTGTTAAGGGTCTCCACCCCCACCCACCCACCCCCGCAGAAAAAAATAATGAAGGCAGGAAAAGAAAGAAAAGGAAAGCTGACTGGATGAAGCCAGGACCTGAGTCTTAAAATGGGATGGAGGAAGAGTCACAGGATTAAATAAACTAATCAGCTTTTCTCAAGTCCCTCCCATTTTTGTTCCAACTTAAAAGGGCTGGTTTACAAGGTTGCAGTTGATATGTGGAACCATTATGGCACACAATTTCTCTTATTTTGCTGAATATAAAATCAGATGGTCAATCTTTATCAAAACACCAGGTGCTTAACAATCTGAGAGCAAAAGCTAAAAGAATCGTGTCAATTTTTCTATAAGTACAGATAAGATACTGGGGTATGTTTTGAGAGTTTGGCCGAATTGCGTACTGTATTTCTAAACCGAATCCACTTCAGGTTAGCATAACAAATTTTAGCCCCTTTCCAATCTGCCTAATTTGAAGAAAAGAAACAAATGTATTTTCTTCCATCTTTCTGTCTCTGCTGGTGAACAGCTGTAGTGAAATAATCATAAAACCTATGTCCCTTTCAAAGGCACAGGAACAAAGTTTTCAGAGAAAATAGCATCATAAGGATAGCTGCGTTAGATCATTCATACAGTTTTTTTAATTCAGATAGTCTGAATCACGGATTAACCAAATGGATGTGATTTGTGAGGCTTTCCATGTGCACAAAACCTAATCAAGGTTGAAAATAATTAGCCTTAATAAGTTGCACAAATCATCGTCATCCTAGCAGCTGCAGGGTCTACTGATATGTTGCATCAATACAGCTATTAATTTCTATCACACATACAGTACATACAGTAAACAAAGCCTCCAGTGCTGTAAATTCATCTGTTCTCTATGAAGGCCTCTACCACACTGCTGGTCTATAAGGCTCCTGTAAAACTGTCCTGCCAGGGAAAAAACGGGTTTTGCATCAACTTCCTACCAAATTGCAAAGTGAGAGGATAAAGCCACATGGTTGTGATGGCATCCTTCCCTCTGCACATTCGCAGGATAGGTCTTCCAAAACAATTCAGCCTATGCTGTTCTAATGTAATTTTTCATAGGGACATTCAGGTGGTTGTATCTTACTCCTGCTGTGATGCTACCCAGCGGGAATTTCTTATTGCCTGTATAAACCTCTGAGTTACTGCAGTGAAAATGAGGCAGAGAATTTATAATTATAGTACTCTTTTGCCTCACTTCACACATTTGCTGAGTTTCTTTCTGCAAGGGTTAACTGTTCCTTTTGTTTAGGTATAATTCGTTGAATAAGCCTCCACTGGCTACGTCATACATTTTGGAATGTGTGGTTTTTATTAGTTGAAACAGTTCGGTTTGTACAAAGTCAAAACTGAAGAAATCATATTTTATCATGAGTCCTAGTCTTCTTGTTTAACCTCATAATTTAGGGATTACCTAGGCAGAGAATTTGCTTGCTGCTGCTTTTAGGGCACACAACATTTCCCTATTAGCCTAGTCCAGCCACAGCTGAGTTACAAAAATCTAATCTTCACATAAGTGTCTGCAAGGAAATTTGCAAAAGTAGAGCTAACAAGCGTGATCAGAGTCCTGTCCCTTTTAACATGCATGGACATGACACACATATACAAAGGGAAAGACTTTGCCCATGCCAGCCATCTTGAGCTGTTCGATCCCTCTCACATATAGAAGCCCTTATTTACACATGTTATTTGGCAATGCTGTTTGAATAATACACTACCAATCACTAATGGGAATGGCCCACCAAATTAATTTTGAATTAACTTTTAAACCTGTACATCTCCTGATAAGAAAGTTTAATGAAAGGCTTCTCATTGTTAAATATGCAAACACTGATACACACACACACGAATAAACAAACAAACAAACAAACAAACAGCATTTTGCTACCAAGCAGAGCCTAAGGCAATACATAAGCAAACAGCCCAACTTTTTGCAAGTGGATTTGCTGTCTGTTTGTGTGTGTGTGCTCCCAGGAACTGAATCCAGTGCTTTGGGGTCAAAGGGAAGAGCCCACCAGAAATATTTGTTTACCATCATCATACGATAAAACTTACACTGAAACCTAGTACAATGCCAACAAAATATGTACCTATCTGTTTTTCTGAGGAATTTGGGGAAAAAAAGAGGAAAGGCTAAAGAATCAATGTGTTTAACTGAACATCATTCATTTTGATCTTTCCCTTGTTTCTTTTTCCAAAGCAAGTAACAGATCAACTATCCTTCAAAATACTCATAATGGCATATCTAAAAAGTCATCTGCATGGCTGCTGATTCATTTGCACTGGACGTTATTAAAAAAGTACTCAACAAGGATTGATTTTCAAGTCTCATCAAACACAAATAGGCCCTCACTTGACCTGTGCCTAAACATTTTAGCCCAACCCAATAGGCTTACACTAGCTTCTATCATTGGTTCTAATAGAATTTTGTGATTATATTCAGTCTCCTTTTCTTGCTAAATTACATATTATTTTCTATTTAAAATGTTAGTAGGCCATTGCATTCAGAATTATTGCTCCAAGTCAAGCTGAGTTTCGTTATTTCTGGTTTCTAGTCTCCTGGGTGACATGCCCAGTGTTTTAAAGTCCCGGTGTTGTTCTCCATGGATGACAGCATTGGAACTCAATTGAACTTATAATATAAATGTGATATAAATGTGATTAAATAAATAAATAAATAAATAAATAAACTTACTCCCAATTTTCTTTTGAGATGGTAAATGAGAATTGAGCAACCTTTGGATCAGTGTGAAATCCTCTGCCGGTTGCCACCGGTTCGCTGCCTGTGCATGCGCAATGTGCACCAGACACACACTGTGTGCACATGCACAGTACGCACCAAACACGTGCTTCACGTGGAAAAAGGAGCTGTTTGAAGGTAAGTAGAACAGCGAGGGGGAGAAAGCTCTGCTGCGCTATTTACATTAGCTAGAAAGCAGGATTTCCTGTTTTCTAGCGAATATAAATCATGAGGCACAGCTGATCTTCGGAAATATCAGTTCAGATGAACTGGTAGCTTTTTTTTTATCACTACCGGTTCACCCAAACCGGAACAAATTGGTAGCATTTCACCCCTGCTTTGGATGGCCACAGAATCTGTGGAATCACATCTGCAGGTTCAGTTTGCAGAGGTCTTTGGGGGTCCTTGCTTTGTGATAGACTTATTTTGCACTATACAACACAATTTTCACCTATTTCCCAACCAAACTGGGGGTAGCAGACAGCTATGCTTTTAGTGATCATAGTTAGAAGGGATTCTGAGGGCTGTAAAAAAACCAAATCAATTAATTTTAAAAAATCAAAAGGCAAACAATAACCACAGGTTGCCCATCCCTGTGGGGAACCTGCATTTGTGGTTCACATGCCTAAATCTTCTTTCATGTGTGCTATTACAAAGCCTGGTTATTCAGTAATTGCAGTTTTATTAAATACAGTTATTGTCACTGCGGAAAATACAAAATCCCCCCTATTATTATAAAAATAGGGTGAACAGAAACTGCTGTGAAAGATGAGCCTTCAGCCACCAGGATATCTCCTTGTTTTCAAATCCCAGTTTCTCTGTAAGTATCTTCCCTGCATTCTTGTTATCTAGGAAATATTTCTATACTGGAGAATATATTTCCTGTGGAAGCCATAAAATACAATTGCTTCTCAATAAGTATATGTCAGCCAATACAATACATGATTACTTTTCTTTTTCTTTTTGGGAAGGTGAGCATGAAACACATATGATGACATTCAGAACCTGAAAATAGCTCTGCAGTTGCAGATCACATTTGCTGCTATGGGTAATCTTTTAAAACCTTACATTCTGGGTACAAATATGCATAGATTCAAACCATCGTTTCATTTCTTCATGTTTTAGGTACCTAAAAAGCTTGCCCACAAAATTGTTAGTCTTTTCCAATTCTTCTAGTGAAGAGCACAGCTCATTCCTTCCAGAGAAACTGATTTCATAATTTTTTAGTGTCACTGGGCTAAAAGGAAATTGTACCATACTTTCCTTTAGTAGCTTTCCAAAACTGCAGCTTTAAATCAGTTGAGAAAAACAGATTTTTCAGAGAAAGTCGGGATAAGGAAGATGCATCAGATCATACATAATCTGTTCATCATCTGCATCCAACCCATACTGATGGGATTTAATGTCCAAGGAAATCTGCCATTGCAAATAAATTCATTTTGTATCAGTTTTGTATCTCGTAGTAAAATGAGATGGCAAAATATACCATTGTGGTGAAATGGTTAATTGATTTTAAATTTAGGAACTTTGCACATGGCAATGGCTTGAATCGGGCCACAAAATGGATAATGAAGGAAGAAGCAAAATGAAACTGGAAATCCATGCTGCTGTGGCTCTGAAGTCAAATAAAAAGGAAGCCAGTTGTCGAATGGCCAAATGCCATTAATGTTGACTATGCCATTACAGGACAACGTACAAATTGAGACTGAAAATATGATTGCCACATGCTAGTCATGCTCTTCCTTTTAACACTTTTAAGGAAATAGCATGCCTGAATTGGACATTATCACCATGTCTGTCTTGGACAGGTAAAAAGGTAGCCATAGACTCACTCTTGAAGAAGACATCCCTAAATCTAGCAGAGTTGAACAACTTGAGTCTTTTTTCCAACGGTGTTTTTAGGAAGGTTGTTGAAAAGGCAGCAGGGACTCAAGGATTCTGGAGGAAGCAAATTAGCATGTTTTAGACCTGGGCATTGAATGAAAACTGCATTGATCACACTTGTAGTAACCTAAAGTAGGACTTGGAGGAAGGGAGTGTGACCCTTCTGATCCTGCTTGACCTCTTAGCAAAATTTGGGATCATCAGTGGGTATTGAACATTTGAGGTCCTGTTTTATACTATCTCTGCTCCTTCTGACTGGGGAGTTTAAATTAAATTCCAACAAGATGTTATGCCTGTTTGGAAATATAGTTCTATCCCTGGAAGGCATCACATTCCCCTGGAAGAAGCAGGCCTGCCATCTGGGGTTTTCTTGTACTTGCAGTTCCTGGTTGAACAGCAGATAGAAGTGATGGCTAGAACTTTTAGCTAGTTTCAGGTACATCCTGGAGGCAGCCTTTCATGGAGCAGGATGCTTTGGCAACTGTCACTCATCCCTTTCCATTAGCACAATCAGGCATTTTCAGGATAGACTGGATAGAAAACATTTCAACAGGTGCACAAGAATCCAAGAATTTTGACCAGTATCTTTATAGTAGAAAGCCAAAAGAATTCCAGAGACTGTTGTATATCAAAAGGGAGTTCTATTTACAGTGAAATCGAAGTCCAGATTCCTGCAGCTCTTTCTTTTAAACACATAAAGCAAAGAACTAGATGTATCTCTCTTTGATGGAATAAATCGTGACTGTGTTATCTTGTTTTGGTAACTGCCAGATTTTGGTATCTGGCTATTTGCTTCTGAATGTGTGAAAATGTGTGATAAAAGGACAATCACATTCAAAAAAGAGTCTACAACACTTCTTGTACTTACACAAGTTATACAAAAAAGACAATTGGCTTGTGCATAGGTACACAAGAAAAACCACAGTGACTGAGATTCCTCCTTTATACAGCTATCAAAGATGTAGGAACCACTTCTCTCAATCGCATTTTTGTGTGCAGGTTCAAAAGAAGACTTGATCAAGCTCTATTTAGGCATGTGCTTACCCTGAATAAAAATAACCCAGATAAATATATGCAACAAAAGAAGTATAACTCTTTGAAGTGAAAAAAAAATCATTTTAAAATAAGTATGCTACCTCAACCACAGACTTGGGTGTCTCTCTATAAAAAATTTCAAAACATATCATAATTAAAAATGCAACATTCTAGACACAAACTATGAACAAATAAAAATAATCTAGATAAAGGGAGGCAGACTCCAAATAGAAACAAGAAGCACAAGAAAACTAAGAGTAATAAACGAATAAGAATGAATATGGAGGTATTTTTGATTGTTTTGGGGGAAGTTAGGAATTGATGAGAATTGAAGGATTATAATTTAGTTAGGAAGGAAAATTTTTTAGTATATGTTTGCTTTATTTTTACTATACCTTGTGTTTGTTCCGGGAAGTCCGGGGGGGAGGGGGGTTTGGGAAGGGAGAGGGAGGGGAAAGGGGAGGGGAAAGGGGAATTTTGTAAAACTTTTTCAATTTTTTAAAAAAAGAAGGAATATGGAGGAAGAAATAAAAATGATTTCAATAAATATAAATGGTTTAAACACACCAGTCAATGCCATTTCTTACATCCCCGATTTATCTTATTTGAAAACAGAAACTTTGCTACTGAGGACTAAACTATAAGAACACAGAGAACAGACAAGAAAACCAACCAACTGAGAGTTCTCATTCAAGGCAGACGTGACCAGGCTGAAATTATCTTACTTCAGACATGTTATGGGATACATTATGGAAAAGGCTCTAATCCTGGGAAAGATGGAAGGAAAGAGAAGACTATGTCCAGCAGCAAGGTGAATGGATTCAATTAGTGTTGATGAATGCAACTGTTGGAAGATCTGAAGGGAGAGGTCAGGGATAGATCATTATGGGGGAAATCATTATATGCAGTTGTTAGGAGTAAAATCAACAACAATGAATGGCACCAATAAATGGACGGATTAAATGCCCATTATTTGTTGAGACCTTCTGGGATTATCCCCTGAAACCCCCTATATGTGAGTTCTACAATTTCTCACTCAGTGGTGCCATTAAGGTCCTGCTTGTCCAAAATAGTCACTTTGCATTCTGCTATAATGTAAATAAAACGATTTCTACTCATTTTCTTGCAAATGAAAGTGGAAATCCTTTGCAGACTCCTTCATTCAACACCAAAAGATCAGAAGTATTGGGAGTATGGCAGCACATCTAGTTCCATCTTTTTCATTTGCAGTGATTTTATCCTATACACATATAACACTGAATAAATAAATATATAATGGCTTCCTTACATATGTCTCTGCAAAAATAAATGTGTCAGATGGTAAGAAAACAAATTATAAAGTTGGTTATTCCTTTAAAAATTACACACATACCTATTTTGATAAATCATTATTGTTTGTTACAGATTGGATTTAACCTATGGGGATTCTGCAGATGGCCCCAATGAATAGAGCCTGGTTCTCCATCTCATGCAACTGAAATTGCAGAAGTATAAAATATTGTACTCCCGACTTTTATTTACTGTTAGATTCAGCTGCTCAATTAAATGAAAATTAAGAATCTCCTAAAAATTAGAGGTGGCAGACGTGATTTCTCTAGAATTAAAATGAAACTTCAGATTTCTAAACTTTCCCACCAAATAAGCCATTAAATATCAGAGTGTCTAGCCATTTTTCTGCACAAATATTCTGATGTTAAGCAAAACATTTAACCATTATTTTTATCTAATTAGTGAGGAAAGAACTAAATTGGAAAGCTGAATATAAGCCAGGAAAGAAAAGGTGGATTCCCAGGAAATTATGGTCAATTGTCTATGATGTTCCAAATCCTCCCTCTTGCACGACTATTTTATAATTTGCTCTGAATTCTATAGGTTTTACTCCAGCTGCATGCAATGGGAAATCAAAGAAACTGAAGTTCAACCCTTTGGAGACTTGAAAATTCTGTTATGAGTATTAGTACAGTTAATACAGTCTTAGATTACAGAGATAGTATCACTATCTTCTTATGTTAACAAAGGGAAATATTTATCCATTCTGGCAAAACAGTCCAAATGTAATGTAAGCCAAGAAGGTGCAATCAAGCGAAAGTCTTGGCTAGGGCAAAAGATGGGTAGTGCTCAGTCAAGATACAGATTTCTAAAAACAGAGAAGAGGAATGCTCTGTGTATATATGTGAAGGAAGAGAAAACTTTCAGGACCCTGGACAGAGCCCAGAATTCAAGGTGGCATTCAGTTAAAACCAAAGTTTTGATTTTTTTTAAAATATTCAATAAAGTTTACTGTGTTTCTACATAGAGGCTGATCTCAGAAGCTAATCCCTAGTTTATAGCTGGTTGTAAAACTGTGTGGGATTCTTAAAGCTGTTGGCTAGACTGGAAAATTGAAAAAACACATTTCAGAAGACAGCAATAGTAAGACAGAAAATGGCATAGGTAGAATCCCCAGGAGTTGAGCTCCACTTAAATATTGCCTTTTACTTCTCAAAGGTGCAGAAACTTAAATGGGAGTCCCTTGGCTTGAAACCTTCCATTCCACTGTGTCTCCATGAAGACAATTTATGTCAGGCTCTCTCTAGAACTGAGCTCTAAGACTGGATCCTCTGGGGATCCAGACTGAAGGTTCTTTAACCGAGGGCATTTTGGGTTGAATAACAGATTCAGGGTCTCTACAGTCCACACCACCAGTTCCTCCACATCTGCATTGCCATTTCCCGCCTATGAAATCAAAAGATAGTGAACTCTTTATTAGTAAGAATCTTATTTGGAAAGTAATGTGATCTGCAGTGACTCTGATTTACCAGAAATGGAGTTAACAAAAAACTATATAGAGGGGAAAAAAATAAAGTGTGATATATGACACTGTGTGTATTCTATTTCACAAAACCAGTAAATCCCTGCTGGGTAGATCAAACTTTCCTTTTGAATGACAAATTAAATCAGGTCCATTGCTTATCAGCAAGCAAAGATTTAAAAACTCCAAGAAGGGAATTGCTTAGCCAATCACTGATGATTCAGGCTCCTCTTTTTCCTAATGAACTGTATTAAAAATAACTTCTTAAGTAGTTAACTCAAACTTGCCTCAATAGGCAGTAGCAGCCTAGCAGGGAAAAGACTATTAAATTGACCACCCGCTGGCTTTACCTTTTATCCAATACCAATAGAACTCACAGTACAATGATAAAAAATTGCTACTAGGATTGTAATAGAGAAAACCATACCATGTTGTTCTGCTTACTCCAAATTGCTTGCAGTAGAATTTCTCTACTCAGGCATGAAGAAATAAATGAGACTTTGGGGATACCAGAAAAGCTGTCAACCCTTCTAGATGGAACTATAATGCTAGTAATATTTGGTATTTAAAGACCTGAAGTGTTATCTAAGAAAAGTACACATATCTACACACAAACCAAGCTGAGGTACCCAGTGTAAAGTCTACATTTTAGCTCTCACAGATGAGAGGAAAATAATATACTTTTAAAGGATTCTGAAATTGGAATATGCTCTTAATACCGACACTCTTAACCATGGTAACTGCATTAAAGGCAGTGGGATTAGAGATAAATTATCTCTTATTCTTGTGCACAATGCACAAATGCCTTCTCTGTGTGGGCCTTACAGTGTCACATATACACCAACATTAACTGGGGCAATCAATGAATGATATATCTCTGGTGAAATGTTCTGATTCTATTCTCTCTTTCTCACAAACATCATCTATTCCAACTGGGAATATCTACATATAATAAGGTCTAAGCTTACTCTTTCAAGAAATTCAAACCAAGCCAATAAAACTTAATTATTGTATCAAGTAGGATTTATTTGACGGGGAAGCTGCTCAATGAACCCAGTGCAGCAATGTGATGAAAACATTCTGGATCAGATAATCTGACCAGGGGGGGAAAAAACATCTGAGATGATTAAACATCAGTATTGCTCTTGCTGAAATAAGTGCTATACAACAGAGCAAAGCATAAGCATGTAATATTAGTTGATATGTTATTTTTGACCATCAAACTTGCAATCATATATTGCTCACTGATCTGGGAGCAAAATCCAGTGGACACTCTTATTCCCAGGTCATACTACTTACTTATTTCCAAACAAGGTTGCGTTGTTGCTTATAATATTCACTGATGCCTGTGAAAGCTACAATTCCGCATGAATAAAAATATAAACAGACTTCTTTTAAACTACCCAATGTTCTATTCAAAGACAAAAGATAATAACCCAGTTCTGCAAATGAGAGAGTCACATTCAAAATCTATATTTAAAAACAAAGCGATATAAAATTAGAAGTGCACTCTGGATAGGAAGGAGTCTCTACAGTGTTCAAAAAACCGTTTTCGCCTTTAATCCATGATATTATACAACATTGCAGCAGAAAAAAGGCACACCTTGATCATAGGGTATAATTATTCTTAAAGAAAAAGAGAACATTTTCACACATAAAGGGTACAAAAGTAAATTCTCTAAAGAAGATAAACTGCATCCCAGAAAAATGGCAGAGAAGAAACTACTCTGGATACACCCACCAGTTGCAGGAAAAATAATTATAATTTATTTTACTTTCCCCTTCAAAAAGGCTATTCAGTTCAAATTGCAGAAACCCAAGGGAAGTACACCTGCCATCAGCAAGAAAACCACAAGCCATTGGGAAGATGCATCCTGTATTCCGCCCCCTCTGGAAATATCCACATTGGCAAAGGGGAACAAACATCATCCATCAGCTAGAGAAGGCACTGCAAACAGAATTTCTTTCTTTCCTTCATAAAGAAAAGACTGTATCAAAACAACCCCCTCGATTTGCCCATTGGTACAGAATTAAAGGTATTTTCTTAAGAGTGTAGGATGACATAAATTATCTCTTATTCTTGTAAATGTATTCACTGCCTTCCCCATTAAATGAAGCCACCAGTCCTTCGTGTTACCTGATATTGCTCTTCTCATTGGGACATGAAGTCCTACCACTTAAGCACTGAGGTTTCCAACAGACTAGAAAATTTTCTAAAGGTTAGGAGGAAAAATCAGAACACAACTGATTTTCTTCCTTAATCATCCCTTGTTTTGGCCACTTAAGTACTAGTGCATTTTTGAGGACAGATGTATATAAACGTTATTCGCTGAACTGAACATAGGTCTGTTTTCAAAGGCTGCAAAACCTGAAAGACTATCAAATATCTCAAATGAAATGGTAGATGGGTTGCATGCTGTTGAATGAACCATAGATGGTTCAGATTTGCCAGCATAAGCTAACAACCACTAAGATGATTCACACTTCTGTCTTTTTTATTTGCTGTTGACTCTTTACTTCCAGGACATACTAATCTCTTAAACCTTTAGCAAATCTTTCTGGCCCTCATGCTGGTTTCTTAATATACAGAATTGCATTTGGCTTTGATTGAAAATTACAAAGCAGCATTTGATTTGGTTTCATTCTACCTCAGCTGTTGCAGTGTTCACCGACTTGCAAATATCATTCACAAATAGGGCAATGTCTTCATTGTTTCAGAGATCCACTGCTGTAATAAAGCTAGATGGTGTATTCTAACCCCAATAAGCAAAGTTCCTTGTATTGATTTTTCTTTAGCCTTGGAAACTGCAGAAAGCCGTATCTTTTCCAGAATAAAATTCATTGAAACACATGTACAGGGACTCAAAGGGCCGCTGCATCTTTTGGTTTAGTTAAATGGAATCCGAGGCTGTGCTCTCCACATCATTACAGAATACCCTCGTTCATTAAACACATGCATGGAATAATGTTTTAGCGCTCATCGAGCTCCTTTTCTTTTTTAAATGAGATGTACCCTTGGAAACATGAGTGCTTTTTTCATCTAATAACAGCCTGTTAAGATAATGGATAATAATAGGGTGCGATGAATGTCGCATCACTGTTTCTAATTCACATTCTAATACATATTCCTGACATTCAATCTATCCCACATTTAGCTCCCCTCACATGATTTCCATTAACTTCAAATGATTTTGAATCAGATCTAAGAAGGATTGTCACATCTATTTTGGACAATATTTTTAGTGAAGCTGAAAACAGAGACCTTCTATGCGCACATACTGTACTTTGAAGTATGACAAAATTATCATTACCGTATATACTCGAATATAAGCCGATCCGAGTATAAGCCGAGGTCCCCAATTTTACCCCAAAAACTGGGGTAAACTGGGGACTCGAGTATAAGCCGAGGGTGGGAAATGAGGCACCTACCGGTTGGGGAAAGCCTCCCTCCCTCAGCTGAGAAGGCTGGCGGCTCCCTGCCCGCCTCTCACTGCACCGGCAGGGCTCCCGTCCGGTAAAATGTAAAAAAAAGAAAAAAAAAAACTCGAGTATAAGCCGTATATACTCGAGTATAAGCCGAGGGGCTTAAAAAAAAAAAACCTCGAGTATAAGCCGTATAGACCCGAGTATAAGCTGAGGGGACGTTTTTCAGCACAAAAAACGTGCTGAAAAACTCGGCTTATACTCGAGTATATACGGTACTCCAAAAATGAACATCAGAAAGGAAAGGTACCCATATTTCCCCCAGTCACTAATTCTAGCTACTCCCAAACTTTTATCTCTGAAACTCCCTTATATGGCTTACAAATGCTCAGCTTTGGAACCAGATATCTTCCATATCTAGAGATAACATTTGACATGTTTGGTTTGCCAAACATTATAGAGTCGCCTGTTACTGCAGATTTTTAAAGAATGTTTAGTCTCCAACTAGTGTAAATCTCTCATGTATCAACTAGCTGACTTAATGATAATTATCATTAAGAATCCTGTTATTTTTCTGAATTTCAAATTATCCAGGTGTTTTCCATTAGACCTATGTTCCATTGTCAGGAAATTTTAAACCACATCCTTTAGCATACCTCACTTCCTAGAGTGGGATTTATTTTTGAGTAAACATGTTTTGGATTAAATCATGCTTCTATTAAACACTGTCTTTAACAGTGGTTAAAGACACATTAGTCTAGGTTTTCTATTATGTGACCCATTTCTTCAAATTACTTAATGGAAGCTTGTGCAACAGGGCATGGAAAGATTACTACAGTTTAGCTCTTTAAGATTAGCTAGCACTTAAGCAATACTGCATCTGGCCCAAAAATATCTAAACAGAAAGGCCACTTAAAAATTCTTAAGGCAAACCTTTAAGCTTCCAATTTCTCATATCTAAAAAGATAACCATAATACATCTATCCAAAGAAAGTCTGTTAAAACAACACAATTCCTCCTCCTAAATCAGGTTAAGGTTCTATGCATTTAATCCCAAGATTATGATTGTTACGCTATTTTTGTGGGCATTTTAATTATTGTTCTAATTGCATTTATTGAATTGTGCTTATATCTTAACTTCCTTCCAAAGAGATCAGAACAATGCAGTTTCATATGCATTCCTTCACATTATTTTCAGGGCATGAAAGAATGACCCAAGTTTATTCCACAGCTGCTTTATCAAGTGAAATTTTGAAAGGGATTTCTCCAACTTTGAACTGATACTCTTTTGATGGACAGCTAACATCAAAAACATCATTAAAAAAGGACAACAAAGAATGTTCTTTCTGCGCCAACTCAGTAAGCTCAAACTGCCCAAGGAGCTGCTGATCCAGTTCTACAGAGGAATTATTGAGTCTGTCATTTGCACCTCTATAACTGTCTGGTTCGGTTCTGCAACCCAACAAGAAAAACACAGACTTCAGAGGATAATTAGAACTGCAGAAAAAATAATTGCTACCAACTTGCCTTCCATTGAGGACCTGTATACTGCACGAATCAAGAAGAGAGCCGTGAAAATATTTGCAGATCCCTCGCATCCTGGACATAAACTGTTTCAACTCCTACCCTCAAAACGACGCTATAGAGCACTGCACACCAGAACAACTAGACACAAGAACAGTTTTTTCCCGAAGGCCATCACTCTGCTAAACAAATAATTCCCTCAACACTGTCAGACTATTTACTGAATCTGCACTACTATTAATCGTTTCATAGTTCCCATCACCAATCTCTTTCCACTTATGACTGTATGACTATAACTTGTTGCTGGCAATCCTTATGATTTATATTGATATATTGATCATCAATTGTGTTGTAAATGTTGTACCTTGATGAACGTATCTTTTCTTTTATGTACACTGAGAGCATATGCACCAAGACAAATTCCTTGTGTGTCCAATCACACTTGGCCAATAAAATTCTATTCTATTCTATTCTATTCTATTCTATTCTATTCAGACCATCACCCTAATTACTCTCCAGAAGAAAGTAACTCTGCTCATATAATCTTTGTTAGAGTCAAATAATGAATACAATCATGCCAACTGACTCTTCTTCCATCACCTTGTCCGCCGGGAGACCACAAGAGTTCAGTGAATGCTAGAAATCCCCAACCTTCCTTCTCCCAGTGGACAAGCTCATATCCTTGCTTGTCAGGAGCTTCTGACACAGTCCACACCTGACCCAAAAGGTCCTAATATATCATGTGCCTTCAAACTATAGTTCTAGTTTAGGAAGCAAATGTACCTAATATCTTTAAGAAAAATACATTTTATAGTGCAAATTTAATAAAAATAATTTATTAATTCCACCTCTGACTGTTTAGCAATCTTTTAGTAGGAATAGATAAAAGAGGGGAGAAGTAATGAGAAAATCTGAAAGGGTTCTAAAAGGAATATGATGTGATGAAGACCCTTGTAAAATATCATGAATGAGGCAAGGTACTTGCGAGAGAGAAGCTTTATCTGGAAATAAAATCACTCTGGGCTGGTTCCCAGGATATACTGTGGTTTCCACCAACGCTGAATTGACTGCAATACTGATGTCCCATTGCTTCCCCTTAAAGTTACAGGTGTCCGGAAAATGCAGCAACCTACACATTACAAAGGCTATATAGCCCATGGCGGCTCTGCTGTCAACCACTGTAATCAACAAGTAGTAGCGCACACTAAATCTAACCAAACAATAATATTTACATTCTGTGAGTTTGGACATTAAAACCACCAACCCTTTTAAGGAAGGTAGCAACTTAGCCCTTTTTCAATTCTGGGTTTCCATGATGTATGCTATCCTAAAGTTTACATCTTCCCCAAGTCCCAGTAAATTCAATGGAATCTACAACCAGGTGGGGAGTGCCATCTTATAACAACATTATACAATGAAACGTTTAGGATTCAGTTCTTCCCCCCCCCTCTCTCCCACGCTTATTTACAATTGCATCAGATTACCAGGTCACAAAGGGGCACTTTAAAACCCCAATAATCAGATATACAACATATCTCGAACCGTGGAGGTAGCTTCCCCCCCCCCTTTCTTAAGGAAAAAAAACGATCGCACCATAAACCGTCAGTAGAGTTGGAAGAAGTTAAAGAGCGCTGGGGGTGGGGGTGTCTTTACCTCGGAATAGACGTAAAGAGGCAGCACCAAGATGGCTAAAAGGAGGTCGGCCACGGCGAGGCTGACGATGAAGTAATTGGTGGTGGTCTTCAGCGCTTTCTCCGTGCAGACGCTGAGGCAGACGAGCAAGTTCCCGCTGATGATAAAGAGGATGAGGAAGGTTCCCAAGGCCAAGGCGGCGTAGTTGCGGCCCGGGTCCTGTCCAGGAAGACGGTAGGTGCTGTTGGAAGAGAGATGGTCTTCCGTGCTGTTGGCCCCCATGGCCCTCTCCCGCCCAAGCGCCTTCTCGCCTGCCTGCCTGCCTTCTTTCGGCGGTTGGGAGCAAAGCGGCCGCCCACCTCACCCGGTGGAAGCGCAACGGTCCGCTCGAACTTGGCCGGCGATAGAGTCACCTTTCCCGGCAGCTGGGCTGGCGGGAGGCAGTACCCAGGCTGCCCCACTCCATCTCCGAAACGACCGAGCCGCTTGTGCCCCGACCCAGCCCAAGCCGGTCTACTACTCCCGCCGCCGCTACTGAGTAGGTGGGTGGGTGGAGGAGAGCTTCGCCCTAGTAGTCCTTCCCGGAACTTGTCTTTAAGTTAAAAATTGTCACCCTTCGCCCGTTCCACGCCCATTCCGCGCCTTAGCCGGGCGCGGTCCAAACTAACCCCCATCCACCCACCACTCGAGTTCCGCGGAGCTCACTCCGGCCGCCACCCGAAACCGCCCTTCCGTACTCCCGAAACAAAAAAGGGAGAATAGCTGGCGCGGCTCTCTGGAATTCTTGCCGACTTTCCCCCGCTTCTGCTTATACGGGCAGGAGGGCCAGCCTTGCACGGCGCCACAAGTGGGTCGCCTCCAAGAGGAAAGTAAGCTGATTAGGGCGCGGGGAGAGAGGGAGAGAGAGAGAGAGAGAGAGAGAGAGAGAGAGAGAGAGAGAGAGAGAGTCCTGCTGCGGAGCCGGTCGATTCGCTTAGCCAATCAGCAGCGGCCTGAGGTGCAGATAGGACGACCGGCGGACCTTCCTGAGTCGGCTCAACGCCCGACGCAAGTTCGCGCCCAAATTTGCCTCCCTTTATCTCCAGCCTAACTCTGACAGACGGAGGCGCGCTGGCGCTCCTGGGAGATTCTTCCAGGATAGGGGGCTGCACCTTTTCCCATCAAAGAGCGAGGAAGCCGTTGCTTTCCCAGGCCGGCACCCCCTGATAATGGTTCTGCGAGCCGGGTGACCGCTCCCGCCGCGTGGTTAGCAGCAGAGCAAGACGACTTCTGCCTCGTCTCGGCTGAGTTAACAAGCGGAAAGAGGCTGCTGAGCTGAAGGAGACGGAGGAAATCCGGACATATATAGGTTTCCCCGCTCCGAGTGTGAAGTTCGCGTGGACAAAAGAGAGGCAACATTCCTGCTTTGGAATTAGTCTTCCAGCAAATACCAAGGGAGGGAGGAGCAGGTCGGCTACAGGATGGTAGCTGCCTTTCTTTAAGAATCTCGACGTCGCTCATCCTTAAAAAGCTGTGCAGCATTTGGCCCTGCCCTGCCAGATGATACTGCGGCGTTGTTGTTTTTTTATAAAGAGTTAAACAACTTTCTTGGTCCGGATATAAGAGCCGTGAAAAGAGGCTCCGTACCGACCCCTCCCAGATGCGTGGGAGCAATTGTGGGGCGCCGATGTGGCATGACTGTCAATTAACTTTCGACACGGCGATCAAGGGGCTCGTTGTGGTAGTAGTAATCCGAGGAGGAGGATGACACATGTTTTGTAGATCCATGGGCCTGGCACTGCGCAAAAGATTTGTTCCTCCTGGTCCCATGGTGATGCAGAAGATAGGGAAAACCTCTTCCATCTTCTAGAATTTGCTCAACTGCTCAGGTTTGTGGGATTCCATTAGGACATTGACCCCCGCCAACAAAGGGCTCTTGGGTCAATTTGTGAATCTTTCCAGTTACCAATTCCGATGTAGAAAAAAAAAGAAAAGAAATATTCCAAATGGAAAAATAAAATATTCCTATAATATAGTCCAGGCTGGAATTTGTTGTGGGTTTCGTTCCTGGATAGAATCGGGGGGTTATTAATAAGCGAGTCAGAATACGGCTGAAGATGTTAGGACACCATTTACAATTCTGTAATCCCAAATCTTGTGGCTCCTTCAGAAAGAGCCCTTGAACCTGAGGAAGGAATAGTGCTTATGCAGACGAACCTGCACATCATCAAAGACAAAATGCCTTTTTCCCCAGAATAGTTGCTTTATTCATATGTAGATTTAATTAATTATAACTCATGATTACAATTATATTTTAAGTGATTCATCAAGTGGCAGGCCTAAATCATATTTTATTTTTTAAAAGGCTTCTTAGTTTAATCACCATGCCTCTATTAAACTCCACTTTTTTTTTTTTTACACTGACTGATTTCTAGGTGATCTCAGAATCAGTGTTTGATTGAAACATCTTTTAGGTGTTTAATTAATAACAGCCTTAAAGAGAAATGAGAGATAAAGTATCATTCAGAAACTTTTTGTGACACCAGTACATTTGATGCGTAAGGGAAGAGCAGAGGTGCCTGAAGAAAATTTGCTTTCCAGTATTACCAGAGAATTGGTCCAGTTTGCCCAGTGCACTAGCCAAAGTATGATTTACTTGAGTTTGGCTTAGTATGATATTAGACTCATCTTTTATTCTGATCCGTGCGTTACCATGTTAATGTTAATTCAGTTAGTTGTGCTTTATTTAAACTGTGACTAAATGTAACCTGAACGGAAGGTTGGTTTTTTTCCTCCAAATAATTTTCCTTTAAAATAGGAGCATTTTAGATTTCTTATGTCTATCATCATGGAAGGCAGATAAGTTTTTGTTTTTATTTTCTGATATTCTAGTTTTGAGTAGTTTAAACTCAGCAACATTATTAATTATCCTTTAAGAAAAAACAACAGAATAGAATATTATGTTCTTAAAACTAGCAGCAGAACAGAGAGACATTTTAAATAACCATTCTTGTGTTCATTAACAGAATTATAAAAAATTACATGCAAATTATTACATTTAGTACATATTAATTTTATGTACATTTTTATTGAGTCAAAAATTTGTATCCTGCTCTTGTAAATTACATCTAATGAAGATATTATTGCTTCCAATTTTTTTTAGAAACACTGAATTCTCATTTGGATGGCCTTAATCATCAGTGCTGAAAAGTTCTATCTTTCCCCTATTTAAATCCTGGGGGAAATGCTGAATGACACGCTGATAAATAAACTGCCTCTTTAAAACTGATTATCAAAGGGATATTGGAGCCAAAATAGATTACTTGATAGTAAACAGAAAATATGCCTCTTTATAAGTAGGGATAATGATTTCCACCCTTATTCTGATTAGGGATGATAAATTATCATTCATTTCTTCAAATGCATATGAGATTGTTTGTTTTAAATATCCTTTTATGTTTTGTGAGATGGACAAATTATTATTTTGAAGAGGATTTAATTAATACCTCTTACGTTGGCAGTACATTTCTTGCTACTTAATAGTATTCCCATTGTATTTCAGACAGAAAAGGGGGTAACTAATCAGTCTCACTGCCATTCCCTAACGGTTAACCCCTATATTTGTTGCCTGACACATTTGGTCCACTCAACCTATTAGTGGCACTGATCCAGTTTGTTGATAAATACAATGGCATTATCCAGTTAAGAGTTCTTTAAATTGTGACTCTCCATCCTTTATATGAGAAGATAAAAGTATGGTGGCCGTGAATTTGGAGTGATGGCTCTAATGCTGGGAAAGGTATAAGGAAAGAAGAGGATGACCAGCAGTGAGGTGAATGGACACAGTGGCCATGGATGCACCATTGGGAGACTCCAAAAGCCAGTTTAGGGATAGATCACCACAGAGAAAAACTGTCTATGTGGTCACTATGAGTCAAAACAACTTTATGGCACTCTCAAAATAGATTAGTGATGGAAAATCTTCAATTCAAATCTCATCTTTGTGAAGCAATTTCCTAAAGTAAGCTTAAGGCCACTTGCTAGTCCTTTACTTTTGTCTGCAAGAGGACAGTAATAGGAGCATACACCATTTTATTGATTCACTTGGAGCCTGGACCTGCTTCCTCTGCTCCAGTTGTTTCTCTTATTGTCAGGTTTCCAAGGTTTTGGATGATCTTTTGCTGTCAGTGTCAGGAGGTCCATTCTGGCTGATTTTGAATCCTGAGGGAATTGTCTCTCATACACCATGTTCTACCAAATCATTTCCAAAAAGCATAGCATATGGGCAGTTCTATAGTATATATAGTATATATTATCACATATACTAATCTATTCCTACCTTAATAGACATGGTCAATTTTTTTTTACAGTTCTCCAGAAAGTGCTCTAGATCCTCACCTTGTATTCTGAAAACATACACCCTTCCTTGAGAGCTGCTGGAACAATTGGACTGGTTGTCCCAAAGCTGCTTTTCCAAAAGGCGACTGGACTTTCTTGGGTTTTTCTTTGAAAACATTTCGCTTCTCATCCAAGAAACTTTTTCAGTTCAGAAATGAAGAAGCATCTTGGATGAGAAGTGAAAAGCACTCTTCGGACAAGCATGACCTGGATGATTGAGGATCTCAATTTACTGACATTTACTGAATTGGTTTCGGAAGAGGACATCCACTGTTTAGTCTCCCAATTAAAGAGAATATTGAGAAAAAATGAAAAAGAAGGGAGGCTTATGTGTTCCAGCATCAATAGCAATTTTTCTCTCTTCTCCCAATTTTTCTCTCTCCCCACTCTGGATTACTCTCCACTTATCCCATTACCTCATTATGGAGTGAGCAGGGCTGAGACAACAAGGTAGCTGATTGGAAGTCTCATCCATCCTTTTCTAGAAACCTTTTGGGTCTGCCCTCACTGACCCTGCATCCCGTTCAGAATATCATTTTCTGCTGCCACCACCTGTCTCCCAAGGGAATGCCTCTTGATGTCCTTCCCTTATGTCCAAAGAATGAGGAGTGGGGGAAGGCTCCCACACCCTGTTGGATTTTTGGTGAATAAAGAGATAAGCACACATAGAAGAACTGAACTTTTAATTTACCTTGTTTTCTTAAGGTTAACCTGAATCTCAAAACAAAGTTGTCCATTTTTTTTCCTTCCTACTTCACCCAGCCTCTTACAGTATTTCAGCCATTCATAAAGTTGTTGCAGGGATGATATACCCTGCTTGGACTCAGCAACGTCCTTCCCTGTTTTGCTGGAGTTCTAGCTCTGATTTTAAAAGAATAAAGCTTTTTCCTATCCAGAAGAAAAAGGACTGTTTCTGCCTTTGCTTTCAATGAAAGAAGTCATGGCTTCCCCAGTGTTGATTCTGCTTGGGATGAAAAAATGAGTGTTTTTCCTTCCTTCCTTCCTTCCTTCCTTCCTTCCTTCCTTCCTTCCTTCCTTCCTCCCTCCCTCCCTTCCTCCCTCCCTCCCTCCCTCCCTCCATCAGAAATCCCTATAACTGCAGACTGGTACCAGTATTACAACAGAGCTTTAACTAGTTTATAAGAAGGATTACAGAATTCATACATGCTACCTTGAAAACACAAAATGCATTAAAAGAAGTCCTATGAAAAACGGCAAGAAATCAAACATGTCAGCCACAGATGTGGTGGTATGGAATCACTATTTCTCTCTATCTCCCCTTCAAAAGACAGCAGACATATCTTTAAAAACCCAGACATGGATTTCCAAATGTTTTTTCACACCCAGAATGAGCTGCAGTTGGCACATTTAGCAAAATATCAATTTGGTATTGGTACTAGAAAGCAGACTATTCAATTCCAAATAAGTATAGATTTGGGGCATAGAGTGATTGCCTATACAATACATTGTTTATTCCACCCCCTTTAATTTTTCATCCATCTTTTATTAATTTTCTACTAACATTTTAAACGTGCAAAATTACAGATCTTTCCCCCCAAATTATATGCTAATGTTATTCATTTTTTAACGTATAACAAGAATTTATTGTATTGCATGTGCATATAATTCACAATCTCCTGAGCATTTAGGAACAGACAGTATGACATTCTTTGTTATAGTTAAGCAATCTCAAGAAACAATATTTTAAAACTTATATCTAAATATGCAAGATAAAGACAATTTCTCAGCAAAGTTAGAAAAAGGATGTGTAATAATTCTTGAGTAGGTGAAACGGATCAAACTTATTTTCAGTGCTATAAATAAAAAAATGCTTTTCTGATGTTCTTTTTCTCAGGCAAAGTAGTCATAACTATTTTTACTCATCTATTATTTTTTATCAAAGTTGTTGCCTACCCCAAACCCCAGTGCCTGACTTTTTAAATGAGACTTTACTGATGTATAAATAGTCAAATTGAGGCAAAATATTATTTAATAAATATTTGGCAAGAAACTAAAAGAATTTGAATAATTCTTCACTATATATTTAGAAAAAGTATATAAATATGGGCAGATATTTTAAAGATATTAAATCAGCAAATATAAGTAAAAATGCTGTTATAAATAATTATTAAATGTTATTACTTTACTAATTTATCCAAAAGGACGTCTAAACAATCTACAAATTAAGTTAGTTTGGAAGTATTCAATAGTTTTCAAAAAATTATTTTTCCACTATTCATGGGATTGAAAAACCAGGGGTTGTTTGCAACGTAATAATTTTACTTCTAAAAGTTTCAGTTACCATTACCATTGTAACTTTCATCCTACCCAGATGTCTCCAAATTTGTCAAGCATGAGTTAATATTACTCATATTTGCAAACAAAATAGTTTGGTTCCCACATCAGAAGTACTAACATATTTATTTGCTTTTAGCATATTGTGCACATCTATTCACTGCCACTGTTATTTATAAATCATGAATTATGGGCTATAAATTGTGGAAGTAATTTTTAAATGATTAAACCTTTTGGTTTTCAGGCTTCTAGATTCTGTCACCAGAAACTCAGTTGCTTCTTTAATAAAATATTGTTTGAGATTGGGAAACTGACTCAGTGATTGCCTGTAAAAGATCCGGGCTTACAAAATGAGCAGGAAATTGGATAACATAACAATACAAGCAGGCCTAGATACAGATAAAAAAAAAAATCCAGTTACAGGCATTTGCAATGATGAATTGCAAATGTGTGAAAATGGCATTGTGCCCTATAATCCCCGAGCTGGTTATCAGATTGGTTAGTGCTACAGCTTTAGTGCTGAGAAAGATTTGTAGGAAGATAGATTATTTCCTGCTGAAGCGTTTCCCTTGGCTAATCACATTTGCCAATAACGGCATCTGGCTTGTAATAGCTTAATCAGTATAGTAACTATTAGCCTCCCCACCAGCAGCATCACCTTATCCCATACCCTGTGACAGTAATTGAGATAAAGAATATGTTTAGCCCTGAATCCTGGCTATTCTGTTTCAGTTGCTGAGCAATGAGAATATGAATATTCTACTGGACATAAGGTAGGTAGGCACACATTTTCCAAGTTTGTGAGATATCATAGATAGTTTGAATATGTGACCAACTACTGAACCAAACTGAAGGTTGAATGGAGCATCTCTAATCTGTTAGGAAAATGGGTTTTAAAAAAAGTTATAAGAAGAAGAAATCTAGTGGGTCAAAACTAATGATATAGATCATTCAGCCCCATCCCCTAGAGCTAAATGAGGATTAAAGCAATCGTTTGGCATCTGTTGGGAAAGAAGCGTGAAGCGTGAAATGTGGTATCCTGTGGAAGAGCTTGGCTGATTACTAAATGTGTAAAAGCCATTCTATTGTATTCTGCAGATTGATGTAACACTTGGTTGCAGTGAGATGCGCTTGGTTGCATTATGTTTGGATAGTGTGCGATCTCTGGAGACAACTTAGAAACTGTAATTGTTCTAAGAGGTTTCAACAAGATTGTTGATAATAATCACAGGAGCAATAAACATGCTGATAGTAACAACACATACATAATACAATAAACACAAACACACAATAAACACAATACAAGTACACAATAAAATTGGGGGGGGGAAGGTGACCAATCTGCACAAGTTTTAGGACCTAATTCCAAGCAAAAATCACTACATAACTAGTCAAATAAGGAGGAAGGGAGTAAAGAGAAAGAAAAAAACTCAGATGCAAAATAGGAGATACAAAAAGCATATCCAGGGCAACCACAAATAACCGAAATGCCTACATACTAAGATTCAACATTTAGGCAACAAACAGGGCGAACTTGAAATACTGGTACATAAGTGCAAGTGTGTTATAGTTGCCATTATAGAAACTTGGTGGGATGAAATTCATGACTGAAAATTCACTGATAGAAGGATATAGACTATTCAAAAAAACAGACCTAACATAAAATAAATGTTAGAGATCACTTCCTCTCGACAGAGATGTATACAACAAAGGATGAAAACCTTGAATGCATGTGGGTCAAAATAAAAGGGGGAAAAAATCTGATATTGCCATAGGTGTATATTTCAGACCACCCAACAAGCAGAAAAAATAGATGAACGTTTTGCTAATCAGTTAACCAACATATTAGGAAATGCATCACTGTAGTAATGGGGGACTTTAGCTACCCTGACATCAACTGGGAGACAAACTGCCAACGATGGAAGATCAAACACATTCCTGACCAACCTAGCTGACAACTTCAACACCCAAAAGGTGGAGGTGACAACTAGAGGGAAAGCTATACTGAACCTTATTCTTACCAATGGAGAAGAAGTGATAGAAGGGATTGAAGAAATTTTAGGGGAGCTTTACGGGAGAGGACCCAAACAACAGAACATAATCAAACCAGTGTCTTACACTTTTTTAAAAAAAAGCTTGGGAATGATCCTATGGATGAAAATCTTAAACAGGAAATCAACTCAAGAAGTTTGGGAAACACTGAAAAATATGAGTATAAAACCCAATCCAGTTCACTATCACTAAAAAAAGAAAACAAACAAACAAACAAACAAAAACAGCATGTTTGCACAAAGAACTTTCAAACCAATTGAGAGAAAAGGGATAAGTACAAAAATGGAAAGAGGGACACATAAATAAGGCAGAATATCAATAAATAGGCTGTACCTGCAAAAAAAGGTTAGGAAAACTAAGACTTTAAACTAAGTAAAACTTGCAAGAAATGTCAAAAACCAAAAGTTTCTTTCAAAACCACAAAAGCAAGGAAAAAAGTTAAAGAAACAATCAGTCCACTAATGGGAGAAAATGGCAAAGAAGTAACAGGCAGTAGAGAGAAGACAGAACTGCTTAATTCATGCTTTGCGTCTGTCTTCATGCAAACAGAAAAGACTACTAATCAGAAATGTAAATGACAGTTTAGGAATACAAATTAAAATATGCAAAAATAAGGTAAGAGAATAACTGTCAGGTCTAGTCAGATTTAAATAACTGGCTCCTGATAGATTACAGTACATCTCAGAGTTCTTTTTTTATTATTTACATTTTCTCTTTACATTCATAAGTGATCTGTGAACAGCATGTTGTCTGGGTTAATTTGCTTACATAATACTATTTTTCCAGTTCATGGTTCTGTTGTCTAACCATTTCTAAAACAAGTCCCATGTTCGAAAATAGTCTGTCTTCTTTTTCTTTTATCTTCAGTGTCAATCTGTCCATTTCTGCACAGTCTAATATTCTGTAAATGTTTCCTCATTTTTCCAGTGCTGTGCAAATACAAGTATTGCTGCTGTCAAGACATGTAATATTAAATATACATTCCCTTTCTCATATTTTTCTGGCATTATGCATAACTAAAATAATTCTGATTTATAATCTATATGCTTCTTTAACATTTTTTGTAACCATGTGTGTATTTTTGTCCAAATTTTTTTTGCTTTTGGACATGTCCACCACATGTCCCATGGCTTAGGACCCGGGTACTTATGAGACCGCCTGCTGTTACCCTATGCCTCCCACCGACCCGTACGCTCTCATAGAGAGGGTCTCCTCAGGGTGCCGTCCGCCAAACAGTGTCGGCTGGCGGCCCCCAGGGGTAGGGCCTTCTCTGTGGGAGCATCGACGCTCTGGAATGAACTCCCCCCTGGCCTACGTCAAGTGCCTGATCTTCGGACCTTCCGTCGTGAGCTAAAAACATACTTATTTATTCAAGCGGGACTGGCATAATAATTTGATTTTAAATTGGGGTTTTATTAATATTCTTAAATATTTTAAATTTAATTTTAATCATTAGCCGTTTTGTAATTTTGCTATGTTTTAATTTGTTTTAATTGTACATATTTTGTATTTTATCTCCGGCTGTACACCGCCCTGAGTCCTTCGGGAGAAGGGCGGTATAAAAATTCAAATAATAATAATAATAATAATAATAATAATAATAATAATAATAATAATAATAATAATAATAATAATAATAATAATAATAATAATAATAATGTGGTAGTATGTGTCCGGTCTTTGATTACATTTCCAACATTTGGCGGACCTGTTTTTAAACATCTTTGCTGATTTTGGCAGTGGCAAGTGCCGCCTATGGAACATTTTGTACAAGTTTTCTTTATAGATGGTTGCCATCATCAATTTGTAGTTTCTTTCCCAGAACTTTTGCCAGTTATCTATTTCTACTGTTTATCCAAACATTTTTGGCCATATTATCATTGTCTCTTTTACCTGCTCATCGTCCATTTTTAAACTTAATAAGAAATTATATATTTTCTTTATTAGTTTTCATGTCGCTAGCAATATTTGATCAAATGCTATTTGCTCTTTATAAAAGCCATAAGTCTTGACATCTTTCCCATCTCTCATTTGCATTTGCAAGTCAACACCTTATTTATTTATTTATTTATTTAATCATATTTATATACCGCCCTATCTCCCAAGGGACTCAGGGCGGTTTACAGGCACTAAAAACAGATAAATAGAATATAAATACAATATAAAACATTTAAAAAACTTATTCTAAAGCCCGTCCAATTAAAAATAGAAATAAAACCCAATTTAAAACCCAAAATTTAAAATCTAGCTCAGTCCTGCACAATTAAATAAGTATGTTTTAAGCCCGCGGCGGAAGGTCCGGAGGTCCGAAAGCTGACGAAGTCCGGGGGGTAGATCGTTCCAGAGGGTGGGAGCCCCCACAGAGAAGGCCCTTCCTGGGCGCCGCCAGACGACATTGCCTCGCTGACGGCACCCTGAGGAGACCCTCTGTGAGAGCGCACGGGACGGTGGGAGGTATTCGTCGCAGTAGGCGGTCCCGTAAATAACCCGGCCCAATGCCATGGAGCGCTTTAAAGGTGGACACCACAACCTTGAAGCGCACCTGGAAGGCCACAGGAAGCCAGTGCAGTCTGCGCAGGATAGGTGTCATATGGGAGCCACGAGGGCTCCATCTATCACCAGCGCAGCTGCATTCTGACTAACTGTAGCCTCCGGATGCCCCTCAAGGGGAGCCCCATGTAGAGAGCATTGCAGTAATCCAGGCGAGACGTCACGAGTGCGTGAGTAACCGTGGATAGGGCATCCCGGTCCAGAAAGGGGCGCAACTGGCGTACCAGGCGAACCTGGTAGAACGCTCTCCTGGAGACGGCCGTCAAATGCTCTTCTAGAGACAGCCGTTCATCCAGGAGGACGCCTAAGTTGCGGACCCTCTCCATCGGGGCCAATGACTCGCCACCGATGTTCAGCCGCGGATTTAGCTGACTGTACCGGGATGCCGGCATCCACAGCCACTCTGTCTTGGCGGGATTGAGCTTGAGCCTGTTTCTCCCCATCCAGACCCATACGGCCTCCAGACACCGGGACAGCACTTCGATAGCTTCGTTGGGGTGGTTCGGTGTAGAAAAGTACAGCTGAGTATCATCCGCATACAGCTGATACTTCACACCGAAACCACTGATGATCTCACCCAGCGGTTTCATGTAGATGTTAAACAGAAGGGGCGAGAGAATCGACCCCTGCGGCACCCCACAAGTGAGGCGCCTCGGGGACGACCTCTGCCCCCCTGTCAACACCGACTGCGACCGGTCGGAGAGATAGGAGGAGAACCACCGATAAACGGTGCCTCCCACTCCCAATCCCCCCAACCGGCGCAGCAGGATACCATGGTCGATGGTATCGAAAGCCGCTGAGAGGTCTAATAGGACCAGGGCAGAGGAACAACCCCTATCCCTGGCCCTCCAGAGATCATCTACCAACGCGACCAAAGCCGCTCCGTGCTGTAACCGGGTCGGAAACCGGACTGGAACGGGTCTAGATAGACAGTTTCATCCAGGTGCAAGGGAAGCTGATATGCCACCATATTTCTACAACCTTCGCCGCAGCGAAGGTTGGAGACCGGACGATAATTACCTAAAACAGCCGGGTCCAGGAAGGCTTCTTAAGGAGGGGCCTCACCACCGCCTCTTTCAAGGCGGCCGGAAGACACCTCCACCAAAGAAGCGATCGAATCGCCTGGAGCCAGCCTCGTGTCACCTCCCGAGTGGCCAGCACCAGCCAGGAGGGCACGGGTCCAGTAAACACGTGGTGGCATTCAACCTACCCAGCAACCTGTCCATGTCCTCGGAGCCACAGGGTCAAACTCATCCCAAATAATGTCGCCAAGACCACCCTCGAGCGTCTCACCCGCATCACCGCAATCTTGGTCCAGACCATCCCGAAGCTGAACGATTTTATCGTATAGATAACCGTTAAACTCCTCAGCCCGTCCCTGCAACGGGTCATCCCGCTCCCCCTGATGAAGGAGGGAGCGAGTCACCCGAAACAGGGCGGCCGGGCGGTTATCTGCCGATGCAATGAGGGAGGAGGCGTAGCTACGCCTCGCTTCCCTCAATGCCACTAGGGAAGTCCTAGTATAGGTCTTCACTAGTGTCGATCAGCTTCCGAACGGCTAGACCTCCAGGAACTCTCTAGGCGTCTTCTCCGGCGCTTCATCCCCCTCAGCTCCTCGGAGAACCAAGGAGCCGGTTGGGCCCTGCGCCGGGTCAGAGGCCGCAAAGGCACGACTCGGTCTAAGGCCCCCGCCGCGGCCCGTTCCCAGGCCGCAACAAGTTCCTCGGCCGAGCCGTGAGCCAGACCCTCAGGAAATGGCCCAAGCTCCGTCCGGAACCCATCCGGGTCCATCAGGCGCCTGGGACGGAACCAACGATCGGCTCCGTCTCCCTGCGGTGGTGAATGGCGGTCAGAAAGTCCAGGCGAAGAAGAGTGATCTGACCATGACAAAGGTTCAGTGACTATTTCCTTTAAGTCCAGATCTCTCAACCACTGACCAGAGAGAAAAATCAGGTCCAGAGTGCCACCCCCAATGTGAGTAGGGCCATCAATTACCTGGGTCAGGTCCAAGGCCGTCATGGAAGCCGTGAACTCCCGAGCCGCTGTCGATGACGGGCGGAAGATGGCAAGTTAAAGTCCCCCATGACTAAAAGTCTGGGGGTCTCAACTGCCACCCCGGCCAGCACCTCCAGGAGCTCGGGCAGGGCAGCTGTCACGTAGCAAGGAGCCAGGTACGCGATCAGCAAACCCATCTGACACCTATGACCCCATCTCACAAAGAGGGATTCGCACCCGGCAATCTGAGGCACAGTGGTCTCCCTCGGCTCTAGACTCTCTCTAATCACAACCGCCACCCCACCACCCCTACCCTGGGCCCTCGGTTGATGGAATGCACGGAAACCCGGCGGGCACATCTCCACGAGGGGCACACCCCCTTCCGTGCCCAACCAGGTCTCCGTAATGCCTATAAGGTCCGCGGAACCCCCCTGAATAAGATCACAAACAAGGGGGGCTTTGTTCACCACGGACCGAGCATTGCACAACATCAACCGAAGGCCCGGGCTCTGAGGATCCTGACCATCCGGGGAACGGGAGAAGTCCAAGGGGTCGGAGCGCGTGATCGCTTTCAGACATCGAGCACGCGCTCCCGAAACTTGGTATGACCCCTCGCCCGCCATATCTGCCTCTCCCACTTACCGTGTCAATAGAACCACCCTCATCAATAGGAACACCCTCCACCCCCATAACCTCCGAACCTGATAAAGAAAGACTGCCGCGAGCATGTGCAGAGACTGGCCTCACCCGACGGGTTACCCCATTGCCCGCCTTACCCTCCCACCCCTTAAAAGTTCCCTCTAAAAACCCCACAAGCTCTTCTTTTCGCATGCCACCTCTGTGGGTCCCAAGACCCGTCATGGAGGCCAGCCTCGGTAGTGAGGAGGCCATTCCTGCGAGGCGGGGCACTGCAGGCGCAAGAGTTCCTCATGAGTATAGTGCGTAGCAGCTGAGACTAAGAATCGGCAAAACAAAAGCTCCATCTCCGAATGGCAGGTGGTAGCAGATGGTACTAGTCCAGAATGAGGACGGACGAGAATGGAACAGCGATAGGCACCAAATGACAGTCTAGGTGGTATTCTGTCGAGTGTATAGTCCAAAACATCCTGGAACCGGGGGTGAGGGGAGATGGCACTCCAGTCCTTGGGCACATCCTCCTCCGTCTTCCTCTGTCCCCAAATAAGTCCCATTGTCTCCCCCAAAAAGTCCTAATAGGACCAAAAACGGCCAAAGAAGTCCCAAAAAGGCCGAGGGGGGCATGGATGGTGTTATCACAGTCACAACCACAGACTGGTTACAGGGGAACCGCCCGAATGCCTCCATCATCTCCCTGCAAACCTCCAACAACCCCCTCCAGACATGGCCAGGAATAAATCCTAACCACCCCAGAGGCCAGGTCTCTCCAGCCTTATCCCCCCAAGAGGCCAGGCCCATATAAAAGGCTGAACTTCTCCGAGAGGCTGGAGGATATGAAGGCTGCCCAGTCCACAATCCGGCAGCAGGAGAAAGCCAACAAACCGTGGCACAAGAGGCAGATGGCAGTAGTAAGGGTAGATGTAATACCTCCGCTCCCATCCAAGTTGCAGAGGCTGAAACCCCCAAAGTCCGAAGTCGATGGTCAGAAGAGGGCCGGAAGACGAGTCCAATGGCTAGAGGCCCGCCAGCGAAACGAATCGGCCGAAAGACGGCCGGCTAGAAAACGCCGACTCATCGCCCCACCTCCGAGCCTCAGAACATGGCCTCCGAATCCACCGCCAGCCTACCCGGCCTCGTTCTCGGCAGCCATGTATCAGAGAAGGTCCAGAGACCTCTCCCATGGCTGCTCGAAAAGAGATCTCCCGGGCCGGGGGCAGCAAGCGGCTAGACGGGCCGCCAGGACATTGCCAGCATCGGAGGGGCCTTTTTCTTCGCCGGAGCCGAGTCTTCAGAACAGCGCCATCTTGCGCATGCCTTGATTCTGTAATTCTCATTTGGTTTTAAGTTCCCCTTCCACATTCAAAATATCTTTATATTTTAAATTTTTTCCCAGTTACTACATTTGGTGAATAAATGCTTCCATTGTTGAAAGCCAACTTGGTATTTTCATATAATTTTTTTGCTTTCACCTATCTGTGAAACAATTCCAAATATCTGTGAATCGTATTTTTATCATACCATAGAAAAGCATGCCATCCAAATCAGGGGTGGGTTCTACTTATCTTTACTACTGGTTCACATCATGCCTGTGCACTCTTCTGCGCATGCGCAGCTCATCTCTAATGACATCCGGGTCAGTGGGTGGGGCCTCCCGCCAGTTTTACTACTGGTTCTTGCAAACTGGTCCGAACCCGGGGCAATCCACCACTGATCTAAATTGGAGATCATGACCTTCCAAAAACAATAATCTTCTATGTCTGAGATAGAGGTGGGATTCACTTCCCTTCCCTACCAGCTCGCAAATGTGAGCACGTGTTTTATTTGTGTTTTATTATTGTGTTTTATTATTTCCATTTGATTTTTAAACTTTTCTTTTGCGGATCTATTTGTAATTCTAATTTGAGTTTTTTATGTTCTTCTCTTAATGTTTTTTGATGTTGCTTTTTTCCCTTATTTTTTTCTCACTATGTAGATATAGCTTATCTCCTAATATATGCTTTAGTTGTATCCCATATGTTTTTCAGTGATGTGTCTTCTTTTTTGTTTTCTTTGAAGAAGAACTCCATTTTTTTACTATTGTTTGCATAATCTCTTTCTCTTGCAGTATGGATTGGTTCAATGTCCATCTCAGCCTTTTCCTCCCTTCTTTCCATCTTACTTTTATTGGGTTTTGGTCGGCCCATATATTGGTTTCTACCTCTATCTCTTGTAAGTTAGTTCTTAGTTCAGGTGACATCCATATCATATCAATTCTGGACCATGATTTATGTCTATTTGAGTAAAATGTGTATTGATTTTTCTCCGGATTCATTTCTCTCCATGTGTCATGTATACAAGTTTCCTCTACAATTTTAAAAAATGCCTTAGGGAATATCTTTCTTGCCTTTTTTTCCTGTTTTACTACTCCTATAATCTAATTTTGCATCTACAATTACATTAAAGTCTCCTACAACACAAATATTTTGGTACTTCATTTCTAATATCTTCTTGTGTATTTTTTTTTTTAAAATTCTTCTTGTCTATTGTTTGGCGCATATATTGCTATCAAAAGTATCTGTTTTTGGTTCATCCCTATCTCCACCATTAAAATTCTCCCTTCTTCATCTGCATATATTTGTTTGGAGTTTTATTGTTTTCTTAATATATAGCGCTACCCCTCTTTTCTTTTGTTGTGCCGATGAAATATATAATTTTCCAATTTGGGGGCACTCCAATAGTTTACTGTGTTGCTTTTTTATATGAGTTTCTTCAAATTATGTCTACTTTTAACTTCTGTAATCGTGTATTTTTTCCCCTTTTTATGGGGGAATTCAGTCCATTTATATTTATTGACAGCATCTCGTTTTCCCCCTCCATCTCCTTTACTTATATAGGTCTTATTCTCCTAGTTGTTCTTATTTGTCTCTGGTCTTTTGCCCTTACTCCTTCTTGTTCTGCTTTCTCTACTTCTTCTTCTTGTGTATTCCTCTCTTCTCCTGTTGGTTCCTCCTGTCTTTTACTTACATGTTTCAAAAAGGAGGGGGAGAACAGTTCCATTAAATTACAGACCAATCAGCCTGACATCAGTACCTGGGAAGACTTTGGAAAGGATAATCAAGCAACAAATCTGTGAACACCTAGAAGCAACGAAGTTGTAACTAGAAGTCAACATGGGTTCATCAAAACCAGATCATATTAACCAATTCTTACTTCATTCTTCAACAAAGTGACTAAATTAATGGATCAGTTAAATGCTATGGACATAGTATACTCAGTAAAGCATTTGATAAAGTACATCACAACCTACTTCTTGGCAAGCTAGAAAATGTGGGATAACAGATGGGTTTGTAACTGGCTGACAAATCATACTCAATGTGTAGTCCTCAATTGAATTACATTCACATGGAGGGAAGTAAATAATGGGGTACTCCAAGGTTCTGTTTTAGGCCCAGTATTCTTCATAAATCATCAAGATGAGAGAATAGAAAGGGAACTCAACAAATTTGCCATGACACTAAGCTGACAGGAATAGCCAACACCCCAGAAGACAAGCTCAAGATCCCCAAAAATCTTGACAGTCTTGAAGATTTGTCCTATGTAACAAAATAAAATTTAGCATAGATAAAAATAAGACAAGAAAAACCAACTGTATAGGTACAGATTAAGAAAACCTTGACTTAATGGCAATAACTGTGAGAGAGATCTTGCAGACCTGATGGACAACCACATAAATATGAGACAACATCAATGTGCGGCAGCAGCCAAAAAAGCCAGTGCAATCCTAGGATGTATTAATAGAGGGATAGAATCAAGATCACGTGAAGCTCTAGTACCGCTTTACAAAGTCTTAGTAAGATCAACTTGGAATACTACACTTCTGGTCACCACAATATAAAAAAGATATTGAGACTCTGGAAAGAGTGCAGAGAAGAGCAACAACAATGATTAGGGGGCTGCGGCTAAAACATACGTATGAAGAAATATTACAAGAATTGAGTATATCTACTCTAATGAAAAGAAGGACTAGGGCAGATGTGATAGCAGTGTTCCAATATTTGAGGGGCTCCTACAAAGACAAAGGTGTCAAACTATTTTCCAAAGCACCAAAAGACAAGAAAACCAACTGTATAGGTACAGATTAAGAAAACCTTGACTTAATGGCAATAATTGTGAGAGATCTTGCAGACCTGGTGGACAACCACATAAATATGAGACAACATCAACAAAGTGCAGCAGCCAAAAAAGCCAGTGCAATCCTAGGATGTATTAATAGAGGGATAGAATCAAGATCACGTGAAGCTCTAGTACCGCTTTACAAAGTCTTAGTAAGATCAACTTGGAATACTACACTTCTGGTCACCACAATATAAAAAAGATATTGAGACTCTGGAAAGAGTGCAGAGAAGAACAACAACAATGATTAGGGGGCTGCGACTAAAACATACGTATGAAGAAATATTACAAGAATTGAGTATATCTACTCTAATGAAAAGAAGGACTAGGGGAGATATGATAGCAGTGTTCCAATATTTGAGGGGCTCCTACAAAGATGAGGAGGTCAAACTATTTTCCAAAGCACCAAAAGACAAGAAACCAGAAACAATGGACAAGAAACTAACCAAAAGAGAAGCAACCTAGCACTAAAGAGAAATTTCCTGACAGTTAAAGCAATCAACCAATGGATTAGCTTGCCTTCAGAAGTTGTGGGTGCTCCATCATTGGCGGCTTTAAAAACAAACAAACCTGGGCAACCATTTGTCTGAAATGGTACAGGGTCTCCTGCTCAAGCAGAGAGTTAAACTATAAGACCTCCAAGGTCTCTTCCAACGCTATTTTTCTATGTTCAATACAGATATGCGATTTTGTTATTAAATAGATGGTCTAGCCTTCTGTTTTATTTCTAGGCTCAACACCTTTTATGGTTTCTGCTCAGGATACTAGAGGACTGCTTTCCCCATTACATTGTCTTCATGGGAGTTCAGAGATCTAGTATGATCAGTATGGACCAGGATCCTTAGGAATATAGTAATGGGGTTGCTTTATTATATCATTTTAAATGTCTCTATATTTTGTGTCATATTTATTAATGTTGCACTATGTCCTATCCTGTTCTAGTCTTAGACTAAAAGCAACTGAAATTCTAAATAAATTAAAAACTGGAAATGAAAGAATTGGAAATCTAACTAATGTCAGTGTTCCAGAAAGTCCCCAACTCCAAGTAAAAACTCTGAGGCAGGCATTTCTCCAAGTTCCATTTTATTAGAGTAGGTATATTGGCACATCTGGGAAAACCTGAATCTGAGGATTTCGAGTTTTCCCTCAAAACCCCAAATCCAGCCCCTTCATCCATCAATCTGTCACATGGTCTAATCATCATCCATCCCAACTTGAACCATCCCTACAACCACTCCTCCTCTAGATGTTTAAACACCATGACCTTGACCGAAGGGAAAAATGCTATTATGTCTAACTACATTCACTCATGGAGTTGGCAGCGTGGAAGCTTCTGGTGCTAATATGGCTTCTCAAGCTGACAACTAAATCTAATTTACACCAACATTATTCACTAATCTTTACACTTTTCAAAGTTCGCAAATCATTCTTTCTCCCATCACGTTCATATATATGGGCATACTTCAAATGTGGCATCTTGTTCTTTAAATTGCTTACCTGTCTTCTTTTGAGATTTTACCAATTTCATCCTGTTGGGACTTTTCCAGTCTTCCTCTTCTCCCTTTTATTCATTTTTCCTTCATATATTGGTTTTGTAATTAATTCCTCATTCTCCCTATGTGACCAAACCATCTTAGCATATTGCTTAGTATACTGGTTGCTATTGTATTTATTCCATATTCATTAATCACCTGGTCATTTTTTTACTTTTGATCTATTTTTATTTTATCACACATCCTTCTTATGTTATCTATTCCACTGCATTCAATTTACTTTTATGTTTGTCTTGACACACCCAACTCTTACTTTCATTTAAGAATATGAGAAGAATAAAACATCCATATACAGAGAAATCTTTTGATATAAGTTCATTCCTCACAATGAATCATGTACTATCTATCACTTTCTTACTAAAATTTGTACAGTGTGTCTTAAATTTTTCTGTCCAATTCTTTACTAAACACTCAGCAAAGTTATATAAATCCATCTACTTGCTCTATTTTTTACCATTTTATGTATAACTTCCATTTGCATGCTAACTTTTTCATATCAGACAGATCTACTTTAGACTTTGACATATTAATTTTGAAGTCCACACCTCTTGCTGTATCCTATATTTTCTTTAACATTCTATACTGTTGGAAGAAATGTCCATCTGGGTTCAGTTCCAATGGGGAAAAAGACACTGGAAACATGGAGACTGTTTGGAAAGATGGTTTAATGGAGGACAAGATCACATGGTTTGAGTTCCTGAACAGAAAAGGGGCCAACATGCCTCTCTGAGCTTTGAACTTCCTGGGGCACAGGAAGAATATCCTGATTGGTTGTCAGACTCCCAGGGAGGGGGGTCTTAGCTAACCTTGCTAGCTGATGTAATCTTCCCAGGTGCCATGTGGTGAGTTTCTGTTGCTAGATGGGTCGGTCCTATTATGTTGCAGATGATGATCCATTGGCAAAAGTGGAGGGGAGGCAGGAAGGTGGGAACTGCTTTGTCTTTAAAACATGTTTCTTCATTTCTCATCCAGGGAAATACATGCTGCCTTTTTAATATTTCCCAAAATATTTCATTCTTCTAGGAGAGGGGTGGGTGCTTACTTCCTACAATACAAATCAGTCAAGCATTCAGCCAGTGAGTCTAAGCACAGTATTTGCCTGACAAAAAATACATGCACTAATGCCCCTGTCCAAAAAACCTTTACTATTGTTTCAAGCATTTTCCCCATAATCTTCTATAAATTAAAAAACCCAAGACACATCACACATTCTTGTTTGATTCTTGAGGAACTACTTACTATGCATTTAGTTTCCTGATATGAAATATGTATTTTACATTATATATAACGCTTCTATTTCTTATTTCCTATGTATCTATTTCTGGAGGTTGAAAGAGTGAAGAATGCAAAACTGTAACTATCATTTATTGCTGATCAATGAAAGCAAGCTAAAGAAAACATCTTTCTTCCATGGTTAGCTCAAATAAACAAAGCTTTATTTCCTTCAGAAAGGAACCAAACAAAGAGGAAAGAAATCTGCGAGGCCTATTCCAAACGTGAGAACTACCACTTATTGTGAGAACCAGCACTGAAGCTCAGATGGTATTGAAAAACTCAGATCCATCTCCATTTCACTGGGATGAAGAGCTCTTTGAAATCCCCCCAACTCCATTTTGATGGATGGACATCTCTCCCTTCCTTCCTTCCTTCCTTCCTTCCTTCCTTCTTTTTTTTTAATTTTATTTTGTCACAACAGTATAAGTAAACATCGACATAAAACAACAACACATCATAAAAGAAAAACATATATATAAGTAAAAGTATGCAATAACTATATTAATTTGATATAATGAAAGGGAACAATAGGACAGGAACAGTAGGCACTTTTGTGCTCTTATGCACGCCCCTTATAGTCCTCTTAGGAATGGGGTGAGGTCAATAGTAGATAGTTTTTGGTGGAAGTTTTTGGGATTATGAGTAGAGACTATAGAGTCAGGTAGTGAGTTCCAAGCGTTAACAACTCTGTTACAGAAGTCATATTTTCTGCAATCAAGTTTGAAGTGGTTGACATTAAGTTTGAATCTATTGTTTGCTCTTGTATTATTGTGATTGAAGCTGAAGTAGTCTTTTACAGGAAGGATATTGCAATAGATGATTCTGTGTGTTAAACACAGGTTAATGTGTTAAATGTGTTAAATGTGTTAAACCTTCCTTCCTTCCTTCCTTCCTTCCTTCCTTCCTTCCTTCCTTCCTTCCTTCCTTCCTTCCTTCCTTCCTGTTTCTCTTCTCTCTTCTTTCTTTTCCTTCTTGCTAAGTATAAAGTGTGCATGGGGTATCTATAGAATGTGTTCTAGTAAAAGTAGTTAGAAAATAACTAGTCGTGCTTCTGACTGGTTTGAGGGGACATTCATTCTGGTATAGACTGATATAGCATACAAAATCATTTAAAATTTTGTAATGTCACACATGCATTTCTTCCATCAGTTATTACTCATCACATTCAGTAACTACCCATCAACATATTCTCAAGAAATGTTCCGCAATTCATGCCTATGGAATTTATCATATACTTTCTCTAAATCAATAAATGGGCAATGCATTTTATCAAATACACAGAATTTTCAATCATCTGTCAAAGAGCAAAACTCTGATTTGCACATTCTTTGCTCAGCATAAAGTCACTTTGTACTTGTATTTATTGTTATGTCCCCTAACTCTGAATCACAATTCTGTAAAATACTTTCCTAGACACATTTAACAAACTAATCTCCCTGAGGGTTTTGCATTTATTCTTGCTATCCTTCCCTTTGGAAGAATGCCTTTGCTGTTCCTTTATACAATCATTATGCCTGAGTGCAGGTGTCACACAGAGTAAACAAGTTACACGATGATCCGATAAGTAAACCACATCCATGTTTTAATTTTGTTTTCGTTTTTTAGTGATATCAACATCTGCAGACTTATTGTGGTTCAAGATTGTGAGCTCACTTATTGTGAGCCAGCAGTGTGCAGCAGCTGTTAAAAAAGCCAACACAGTTCTGGGCTGCATAAACAGAGGGATAGAATCAAGATCACGTGAAGTGTTAGTGCCACTTCATAATGCCTTGGTAAGGCCACACTTGGAATAGTGCATTCAGTTTTGGTCGCCGCGATGTAAAAAAGATGCTGAGACTCTAGAAAGAGCGCAGAGAAGAGCAACAAAGATGATTAGGGGACTGGAGGCTAAAACATATGAAGAACGGTTGCAGGAACTGGGTATATCTAGTTTAATAAAAAGAAGGACTAAGGGAGACATGATAGCAGTGTTCCAATATCTCAGGGGTTGCCACAAAGAAGAGGGAGTCGGGCTGTTCTGCAAAGCACCTGAGGATAGAACAAGAAGCAATGGGTGGAAATTGATCAAGGAAAGAAGCAACTTAGAACTAAGGAGAAAGTTTCTGATAGTTAGAACAATTAACCAGTGGAACGACTTGTCTGCAGAAGTTGTGAATGCTCCAACACTGGAAATTTTTAAGAAAATGTTGGATAACATCTGTCTGAGATGGTGTAGGATTTCCTGCCTGGGCAGGGGGTTGGATAGAAGCCTCCAAGGTCCCTTCCAACTCTGTTGTTATTATTATTATAAGATGCTCAGAATTTTAACTTTCTTTTTCTCAAGGTTTTCTTGGGCACTAACACAGCAATAATTATGATTCTATTTTTTGACATATCATCTATATGCAAGACATACCTTTTGACATTTTAAAGTTCTTGCATTAAAATATCACAAAAAGTAACTCTATTGGGGGGAAAAATCTTTTTCTGTCATTCAGTCCTGGAATTCTCAAAACAAATGTTGGAAAAGGTTATTGATGTACAGTACATTATAATTTCCCTGGAATATTAGTTGCATGACATCATCTAAATGGTGGAAAGCATTTTATGGAAAGCATTCAAAAAAAGTTTAGAACAGTACCAAGTTTAGATAAAGGTACCATTTTGATAGTCATTTTGTAAAAATATTTTAATAGAATATGTATTTATTTTAATATGAACTTTTTTTCTTCCGTTAAGTGTGTCCAATTCTTGGCTGGACAAGACCCTGCAATTTTCCATGCAAGGTTTTTCAGAAGTGGTTTGCCATTTCCTTTTTCCTAGGGCTGATTTTGTGTCTTAGATAGGACTAGAACTCACAGTCTCCCAGTTTCTAGTTTGATACCTCAACTACTACACCAAACTGGCTCTCTAGAATATTATGTAGACTAATTTTCTTCTGCATTAGTATCCAAGGGCAATCATTAATCACTCTTCTTATCTGAATGCAATTAATTAATGAGAAGCATTTTTTTTAATTTGCATTTATATCCCGCCCTTCTCCGAAGACTCAGGGCAGCTTACACTATGTTAAGCAATAGTCTTCATCCATTTGTATATTATATACAAAGTCAACTTATTGCCCCCCAACAATCTGGGTCCTCATTTTACCTACCTTATAAAGGATGGAAGGCTGAGTCAACCTTGGGCCTGGTGGGACTTGAACCTGCAGTAATTGCAAGCAGCTGTGTTAATAACAGACTGTCTTAGCAGTCTGAGCCACCAGAGGCCCTAAATTTTCCTATTTAGTTAACTGTCTAAACCATGATTGGATTTACATATCTTGCTAAGACATAAATACTATGGTTTGTTAAATTTTTGTTTTAGTGTATTCTGTGAACTCCACTAATTGTGGTTTATTCAATAAACTGTGGCTGAATAAACAATGGGTTAAGTTGGATCCATCCATTGTGTATAATACTCTTTTTTATATACTTTGTTTATTTACTGAATCCTCCAGTTTTCATATGGCTTCAACTTTAGGACAAGCATTATCAAGATGGAGAGAGATATTTTGTCTATGAATGCATGGCCTATCACTATTACCTCACATAATTGTTGTACCTTTTACAATGGTTCAGTGTTACCTTTTTTCATTTGTAACTTTTTATTTTTCCCCTTTCTATAAGATTTCTTTGGAATTGATAACACCAGCAATCCTTCTTTAACCATATGTGGAATGAAATGTTATATTTAGATCTAACCAAGAGAAAAAATATGGTTTCTGTGTTTACACCTGCACAGAGAAGAAAAGGAAATCAAGGAAAATATTTTTAGAACATAGAACATGGAATAATAGAGTTGCAAGGGACCTTGGAGGTCTTCTACTCAATCCCCCTGCTCGAACAGTAGACCCAATATCATTTCAGACAAATGAAAGCCTTCAGTGATGGAGCACCCACAACTTCTGAAGGCAGGTTATTCCATTGGTTAATTGCTCTCACTGTCCATTGGTTGATTGTTTTAACCATTAGGAAATTTCTTCTTAGTCCTAGGTTACATCTCTCCTTGGTTAATTTCCAACCATTGTTTTTTATCCTGCCTTTTGGTGCTTTGGAAGTTTGTAGGAGCCCTTCAAATATTGGAACACTGCTATCATGTCCCCCCCAGTCCTTGTTTTCATTAGACTATACATACCCAATTCCTGTAACTGTTCTTCGTACCTTTTAGCCCCCAGCCCTTTAATCATTTTTGTTGCTCTTCTCTTCACTTTCCAGAGTCTCAATATTTTTTTTTGAATTGTGGTAACCAGAACTGGATGCAATATTCCAAGTGTGGTCTTACATGGCTTTTCAAAGTAGTACTAGAATTTTATGTGATCTTGAGTCTATCCCTCTATTAATGCAGCCTAGGATTGCATTGCATTGTTTGCTTCAAGACAATGTTGCATAGCTGTTGGATGTTTGCACCAAAAAGCTAACATTTCAATAGCTAGCTAGCTAGCTAGAGGATTGAAGAGAAAAAAATCTCAACCAAAATAGTCATTACTTATGTCCTAGAACATTATTCATTTGCCAATAGAAGATAACATTTATAGCTCAGAGTTGATTCTCTCTGAGCTTAGTTGGGTTTTCCCCCCAGACATTTCATTACCTGACATCATTACCTAACAACATTAGCACTGATGATGTTACCTAGTTGGGTAATGAAACATTTGCAAACAAGCTCAGAGAGCATCAAGGATTCCACATTATTCATCTGGAAAAATCTAAGATGTTGGCCTTAGAGGCTAGCATCTATTAATGTATATAAAAACTTTCTTTAAGAATAAAACGATAATTTAAAAAGATCAGGGATTCTTCACACCACCCACAAAGCTCCAAATCCATTAATATCTATTTGCACAAACACATTGCCCCATTTTTGTACAAATATTGCCTTTTCCTAAAGACAAGATATTAATCCTGTCTAATATAGATGGATGTTAAATCTCATGGATGCTAATTCCACAAAATACGCTTTCAGGGGGAATTTTTCAATTATGAGATTCATTTTACTGAAAATTAAGGAGGGGAAAGAACTGAAACTATGTTCTAGACTTCAAAGAAAAAGAAATCCGAGCATTTGCTGATTTGTATCAATTTATAACATGGCAGTGAAAAGCATATTAAGGTTAATGTTTCATTTCCCTTAAGTTCAATATTTTTTAGTTTGACATTGATTGCATATTATATAATGCAATACATGCTGTTAATGACTGATCTAAAAGTAGGAGCGAAAGATATTTTAGCTCTTCAAAATCAATGTTCTTTAGCACAGTTAATGATTGGTAACTTCCATGCAAGAGTTCTGCGTCAGTTTAATATGTCTGTAATTCCAGAGTATTGGTTGGGTTGAAGCACTGACCCAGTTCATTTCAAGTTAAGGTTAGACTGTCATCACTTAGCACTTCTATCAGTCTGTTTATTATGTTACAAACAAATTTTTTTCCATGTCTGAATATGAGGAAGCAGTTCCAATTTAATACTAAACTTATTTGGGCTTATTTAACAACTGAGATCTGACCTGCACAGAGACAGTCTTACCACAGCTATACATGCTCTGGTAATTTCTTTTTTTTTTTTTATTCAAAAAGTTTTACAAAAAAAATTTTCCCCCCCTTTCCCCCCAACCCCTCTCCCTTCACAAACCCCCTCCCCCCCTGGCTTCCCGGAACAAACACAAGGTATAGTTAAAAATAAAACAACCATATGCTAAAAAAATTTTTTCCCCCAAAACTATTATACCAATTCTCCCTCTCTAGCTCTGACTTCCTCCTTACATAACCAAAATCCTTCAAAAAATTAACAATAAACAGTAATAAAATATATAGATCAGTAGAACAAATTAATCCTAAAATATTTAAAACCAGCTAAAGCATAAAAATCCAATCCAATTCAGAGAATATCTCCCTTATAACTTCTATAACCATATAATTTTCCCCCCAAGTCTTTCTTACATAAGATCTTTCGAGAATATTCTATTTAAAATTCAATACAACAGATTATAGAATTTCAATACAGGGAAATTACAATATCTGTTCAACTTTAGTCCTTCCTCGTCAAAATCCAGTATAAATCCAAATATCTAGTCTTTTATGATGGTTATAAAACATATAATCAACCCATTTCTTCCAAATCTTCCTTACGTATTGTCTTTCAGAAAGGCTAAAATCTTTTTCTGTTAATATTTCAAAAAAAAATTCTTTCAAAAATGATACTTTTGTCTCTTGCCATTTTTGATGCATTAGTCTCTGTCTTTCCTTCATTACTCCTTTTGAAAAGTCAGTCACAATATTTCCTAATAGTTCCTTATGTCCAAGAATCCACGAGTTACTGCCGTATATTCCCTCAATCCGAAAAGAGAACTCTTGGAAAGCATTAACCCTGTGAATTTTTCCATTTCGGGAGACAGCCTCCTGTAGCACAACTTCAGGCTTTTCATCCAAACTTTTTAAAAAAGGCTTCTTTACATCCATTCCATATTCCAAGTCCTGATTACTTTGGTTAATTTCCTCCAAACTCTCATCCAAAACGCCTCCATTTTTTTCCAATTCGTATTGTTGAATAATTAAATACATTCTTTCTGTATAATCCTGTATAAAGTCACGAATCCATTCTTCTGAAAAAACCTTCATGGCAAAGTTCTTGCTGAAAATCCCCTTATGAAATACTTAAACAAACTAAAATAATCCAACAATCCACAGTCCAGTACAATAAGATAAAATCTCCATTCAGTTTCACTTTCTCAACAAGTAAACACCATTTTATTTCATTGTGTTGATTGTAGATGAGAGAAAAAAAAATTATTATTTTTTTAAAAGAAAAAATAGAAGTCAGATTTAATACTTGCAATTTAAATGACTGATCTCCTGTGTTTTATTCCGTCTGCTTATAAATATCCATAACAATCAATTGAAGCAGAAGTGGTCGCTCTCTTCTCTGTCTGCTTAAAGCAGAAACACACTGGGGCTGGAGCTTTGCAGAAGGAATTCCAGGGAACTTTCCCTTTCGAGTTCCCCAAACGGGGCCTCTACCCTTCCCTCTTCTGCTCTTTCCCTTCTCCTTACCGGGGAAGGTACTTTCAGCCGTTGATTTTGCCGGCTTTTACAGAATCCCAGCGCGGGCGCCCTTAGGGCGTCCTTTGGAGAGAGCGGAGCCACCAGAAGCCATGCTCTGGTAATTTCATGGTTGGATTATTATAATGAGTTATATATGGAGCTGCCTTTTTAATAATTTTGAAACTTTAATTAGTTCAAAATAAATTGACTCTGGGATTGACTAGTATGACCGATATAAACATATGCTTGTACTTTTCCATCTATACTGGCTGCCACTTTGTTTCTGGACCTAATTCAAAGTCCTGTTTTTGACCTTTAAAGTCCTAAACATCTTAGGACCAGTTTACTTGAAAGAGTGTGGCATGGAATTACCCAAACTTTAAGAACCTCTAATGAGGTCCTGGTCCCCCCCCCAGTACCCCCCAGTACCAAGGAAGTGATGCAGTGGCTCAGTGGCTAAGACACTGAGCTTATCAATCAGAAAGGTTGGCAGTTCAGCGGTTTGAATCCCTAGTGCCGCGTAATGGAGTGAGCTCCCATTACTCGTCCCAGCTTCTGCAAACCTAGCAGTTCGAAAGCACGTAAAACATGCAAGTAGAAAAATAGGGACCACCTTTGGTGGGAAGGTAACAGCGTTCTGTCCGCCTTTGGCATTTAGTCATGCCGGCCACATGACCACGGAGACGTCTTCGGACAGTGCTGGCTCTTCAGCTTTGTAACAGAGATGAGCATCACCTCCTAGAGTTGGGAACAACTAGCACATATGTGCAAGGGGACCTTTACCTTAATGAGGCCTCATCCTGGTCCCCCCTCCGTACCAAGGAGGTGAGGTAGATCTATACAAAGGAAAGAGCCTTTTCTGTGGGAGCACCCCATCGAATTTCCTTCCTTGATTGGTTGCCTGCATTAGTATAATTTTGGCATTAGGTGAAAACCTTTCCCCCCACTCTTTTAAATCAGTGTTAAATTCACATTTAAATCCATATTTTTTTTCAGATTTGCAATTACTGCCATGCTGCTGTCTAGTTTCTATGCTTTTACAAAATACATCTTCTTTGATTTTATTATATATGTTTTTATCCAAATTGTATTTTTATTATAAACTGCCCAGAGAGCTTCAGCTGTTGGGCAGTTTATATTTTTATTTAAATAAAATAAAAATAAATATTTCTGGAGTTCTAGTAGAATTCTTGGAGCAAATCAAGTTATGTCTAAAACCCATGAGTCTCTCTAAGCATGTTTTCAACGAAAAAAAATGGCAGCTGCATGAGGACCCTGAGACCCCAACCTTGAAAGCTTTTCCATTTATTAAAAAGGAATACATTTTTCCACCAATTCTTTTCAGTCTATTTTCCTCTTGAGCATAGAAACTCAGAACAGGAAGCTCCCAGCAGTTTAGCTAGATCACAAACAAGATCTGCACCCCTGATAAATAACGCTGAAAGAGACCCTACAGAGAAATCATAGTTAGATGCACAGGATGCGATTAGAATTGTACCTAGAAGCTTGTTGCAGCTTGGGCTGTGAGGAAAGCAGGGGTCTAGGTGGCACAGGCCATGCTAAGAACACCTGAACAACATGACATGTACATGTGCTTTCCAAGCTGAACAGCAGTATTGGTAAGAAATTTGCAACCTAGCGCTGTTCTGAATTTCCTGTATCCTGAGGTATAAAAATAGAATGCCAGTCCTCCTCAGTGCTCCCTCCCAGCTCCCCCCCTTTTTTTTTGCTAACAGAGAGCCCATTTGCTTCTGATCTGAAATAAAGTGACAAATTTCCACTTTCCTCAACCCTTCTGGTATTGATTGGCTCTTGTGCCAGGTAAACCAATGACAGATTGGCTCTTGGCCAACATGTATTAGAGGTTAGAAAGAAAAAAAGGAAAGCGTGGAAGGAAGATCTTCTGGTCTGAGAGATCTAAATTGCCAATGAATCTCAGTTGTTTTTCTTGACTGGCTGCTGTGGATGAATTTATACAATATACTAAGCCAGGGGTCTCCAACCTTGGTCCCTTTAAGACTTGTGGACTTCAACTCCCAGAGTTCAGAGCTTTGCTGGCTGAGGGACTCTGGGAGTTGAAGTCCACAAGTCTTAAAGGGACCAAGGTTGGAGACCCCTATACTAAGCCATATACCACAAATTATAAGCTAAATAGCTAGGGTCAGATATTGAGGTAAACTAGAACTAAATTAACCTTTGGTGGTCGCATGACTGAGTTGACAGGGAGCAAACTGGAAGACTCAGTCTTCCTATCGCAGAAACCCCTTAGTTCTGCATACCCTGGTTCCAATCTCCTGTCTTGGAATAGCAGATCGATAGCCTGTACCACAGTCTGTCTTCCAGGGAGTGCCTCACCTAGTATTCTCTCCCTAAACTCAATCCCTAAGTGGGATCCAGCGAGTTCGGGCTGGTTTGCGTGAACCAGTTGTTAAATTGCTGGCTGGCCCTGCCCCGCCCTGCCCTACCCCTTCTAGGAGTCCCCCCCCCACACCCTGTTTTGGCTCCCAGGTAAGTGCAGGGAGGCCTACCAGACCCAAAAATGGGGTGCAGGGGATGTGTGATGTGGTCCCTCCGTAGCCCATTTTTGCTCCCAGGAGGCTGCAGGGAAGCCTATCAGGCCCCAAAGGGGGCGTGAGGGTGTGTGGCCCAGCCCCCCATGGCCTGTTTTTGCTCCCAGGGGGTTGCAGGAGCCAAGTGCTGCCTGCCACACAACCTGCCCACGCCCACCCAGCCGGTCATTAGGGCAGAGAACCGGTTGTTAAATTATTTCAATCCCACTACTGCCTAAGTTTAGTGTATGCAAAACAGAGGGCCCTCACTATTTGTGCTGCCTTTCTGGATATTAAAAGATAAAAATGGGGGAAATGAAATAATCTCTGTAATGCAACCTGGCTGTATAATGGCTGTATAGCTTAAAGCAGGGGTCTCCAACTTTGGCAACTTTAAGCCTGGCGGACTTCAACTCCCAGAATTCCCCAGCCAGCTTTGCTGGCTGGGGGGTTCTGGGAGTTGAAGTCCTCCAGGCTTAAAGTTGCCAAGTTTGGAGACCCCTGGCTTAAAGATTTGTGGCCAGACCAGCACCAGCATTTCTCTGCTTTGGGAAATTCACCAGTCTCATAAGGTATAAGAACAATCAAACTTTATTGGAAAAAATAATATAAAACATATTTTACTGGAGATGGAACTGATCAAGTGGTAGATTTAATTGTGTTGCTGCTGACATACGGGTGAGTGGGTGGGTTATGATTCTTAATTTTGTGGAGTTTTAATGTTGTAAGTAGCCCGGAGTCATCTGTGTGTGAGTTGGGTGGCCATATAAATATGTTTACTAAATAAATACATACAGACTTTAAAATTTTAAAAGGCAAACACTGAGTAGGACAGGAGCAAAATATTGTAATAGAATGGTTCAAACCACAATGATATAGCTTAAAAATCAGTTGGGAAAGAAAAAGAAAAACCACAAAGGGCAAATGTTATACACTGGGTTGATCAGAAGATGGTGCTGCTGATCTCAAAGTCTTGTTCTTCCTGCCTCGTTATTGCCCGAATCTAACACTGGCGGCGAAGGTGGGATCTCGAGGCTAAGAGCGCCAGGAAAAAGCTGAACTCACCAGGAAGGCGAACCCAGCAAACAAGGGCGGAAAGCAGCGATGTCCAGCTACACACCGCCAGCGCCATTCGACCCAGCTAAGGAAAAATGGGGTCATACATGGCTCGTTTGAGTGTTTCCTCGTGACGAACTCAAGGAGTCTCAGACAACAGGAAGCGGCGTATTTCCTGAGCCACTGCGGTCCAGAGGTTTTCGACACCGCAGAATCCTGGCGAGCCAACGCCGTACAGTCGGTGCCGTGGCAGACTCTACAGACTATTGAAAGCCCATTATGCACCAACGCCTCCAAGTATGTGGAATTCAGGAGCGTAGGCAGCAAGAGGCGAGTCCATCAGCGTATACATGGCAGCCCTGAGGAAAGCCTCAAAACATTGCAGTACCGAGACTTGGAAGAGGCATTGCTGGAGCAACTCATTCGTGGGGTCAGGGACATCCGTTTGCGGCGGCTGCTGTCCAAAAGCAACTTAACGCTGGCAAGCGCCTTGGATGAAGCCAGGGCTCATGAGATGTCTACCCAAGCGGCGGAAACCCTACAAAAGCAGGTCGCACCAACGGCTGGTGCGAAATCAACCCCGGTCCACAATGAAGAGGTCCAGGCCGAGTCGGACGGTGAGGAGGAGGAAGGAGTCTTCCACACGGGAGGCGGAGAAAGAAGACCGGGTGACTGCGCGAGTTGTGGAGGGCAACACCAACGACAACAATGCAAATTTAAGGATGCGACTTGTCGGCGGTGCGAAAGGAAGGGCACATAGCACAGGTCTGTCGAGCACCCCAACCTTCCGCCAAAATTCAAACCGACCAATCAGGCGCGGAGCAGCGGCGGCCCGTGATTGGTCAATTCAAAAAGGCGAAGTTGAATCAGACTGTCGTGAGAGTGGGTCACGCAGCAACACGCCTAGAAAAAAATCTTTACAAACAAAGATTGAGGGGGTGCCGTGCCGATTGGAGGTGGACACCGGCTCAGCGATCACGATCATGTCCTGGGACACTCTCGTGAAAGCCTTACCCGCCATCGCAAAGCGCAAGCTGAAACCACAGAAATTAAAGGTACAAGACTACCAAGGGAATCGCATCCCTGTTCGAGGGTAACGTCCGTCCGTCGAGTATGGACACTACAAGAAAACTCTGCCCATCACCATAGTCGATGGGACCCTGCCAAGCTTGTTGGGACTGGACTGGTTCCGAGCATTGGGCATGGGGGTGACTGGAATCTTCAGAAACGAAGTCAACCTCAAAGACGCACTCATGAAGGAATTTGGGGCGTTTTCAGAGACTGCCTGGGCAAGTACACGGGACCCCTATTTCTTTAACTTAGACCCACAAGTTGCCCTATCCGTCTAAAGGCTAGGAGGGTCCCGTTAGCCTAAAGCCCAGGATTGACCGGGAACTGGACAAGCTAGTAAACCAGGGAATTCTAGTGCCAGTTGACCATGCTAAGTGGGAGACCCTATAGTCACCCCAGTCAAACCGGACGGGTCGGTCCGGATTTGCGCTGACTATAAGGCAACGCTTAACAAAGCGTTGCAAAGAGTGCTTACCCGTCCGGTGGTACAGCACTTACTGCACTCAATGGGGCAAGGGCAGGTTTTTGCCAAGCTAGACTTGGCCCAAGCCTATCAACAGCTGCCTGTAGATAGCAGCACAGCCGAAGCGCAGACAATTGTGACTCACAGAGGGGCTTTTAAGTGTACCCGGTTACAGTTTGGGGTTAGTGTGGCTCCAGGGTTATTTCAGAACCTAATGGAACGGCTATTGCAGGGACTACCAGGGGTGGTACCATACTTTGACGATGTACTAGTATCCGCTGAGAATCTAGAGGAATTAGGGGTAAGGCTGCGAAAAGTTTTGGGCATTTTCCGGTCTGCCGGTCTCAAAGTTAAACTGAACAAATGCCAGATCGGGGTTGAATCTGTGGAATTCCTAGGCTACCGGATAGACAGGAAGGATTCACCCACTGAGAGCAAGGTACGGGCCATCAGGAAGGCCCCAGTTCCAAAGAACAAAACGGAATTACAGGCATTCTTAGGTCTGGTCAATTTCTACGCGGTATTCTTAAGAAATAAGGCAACAGTAGCCGAGCCGCTGCATAAATTACTAGCAAAGACGGCTGCATGGTCTTGGGGAAAGGCGGAAGCTAGGGCATTCGAAGGGGTAAAGAATCTCCTATCGAGTGATAGCCTCCTTATCCAATACAATGGCACGCTGCCATTAGTGTTAAGCTGCGATGCATCTCCCTATGGGGTGGGGGCTGTGCTCAGCCACAGGTTGCCAAATGGCACAGAAGCCCCTATTGCATATTACTCCCGAACCATGTCATCAACTGAAAGGAATTATAGCCAGCTTGATAAGGAAGCCTTGGCTATAGTCTCCGGAGTAAAGAAATTCCATGAATATGTATTTGGTCGTGATTTCGAAATCATCACGGACCATAGACCTTTGCTAGGCCTGTTGGCAGGCGACCGCCCAACGCCCGTGGCACTTTCGCCCAGACTGACCAGATGGACTATCTTCCTAGCAGCGTATTCCTACAAGCTACTACACCGGCCAGGGAAGGAATTAGGGCATGCAGGCGCCTGAGCAGATGCCCGTTACCAGAGACTAACGAAGACCCCACTCCGGGGACACCAGTTCTGCTTATTGACTCTTTGGACTCTGGCCCAGTCACATCCAAAGAGGTGGCTCGGGTTTCGTATAAGGACATTACAATAAGGACTGTAATTGGTTGGGTACAAAGAGGTTGGCCCGCTGCGCCGGGCGGCGTTTTAAAGAATTTGTAAAAAACGTGGGAACTCTCAGCTCAAGGGGTGCCTGCTATGGGGGATCAGTGGTGATCCCGGAGAAATTGAGGAAAAGGTATTGGAGCTCCTTCACGAAGGCCACCCAGGGATCGTGAGAATGAAGGGTCTAGCGAGAAGCTATGTGTGGTGGCCCTTAATGGACACGGAAATTGCTGAAAGGGTAGGAAATGCCAGGCCTGCCAGGAGTCAGACCGCTACCCCAACGGCCCGATTCGGGAATGGGAGAGACCCCAGGGCCCTTGGTCTAGGATCCATATCGATTTTGCGGCCTTCCACGGCCAAACCTTTCTGGTAGTAGTCGATGCCTACTCCAAATGGCTGGAAATCATTCTCATGAGATCCATGACAGCCGAGGCCGTGATTTCAGTCCTCGGCACCTATTTGTAACCCATGGGTTGCCCGACACTTTAGTCTCCGATAACGGCCCGCAATTCACGGCAACCCAGTTTGAGGGTACTTGGCAGAGGAGGGCATCCGGCATGTCCTCTCGGCGCCTTTCCACCCTGCGACGAACGGCCTTGCAGAGCGTTTCGTCGGGCGCAAAGAAGCATTGTCCAGAATCAGGCCAGGCGATTGGCAAACAAAAATCGATACATTCCTAGCAGTCCAACACAGAACCCCTGTGTAACAACTGGCGCAGCCGGCAGAGCTATTAATGGGTCGGAAGCTTAGGTGCCCACTAGACCGTTTAAACCCAAACTATACACCAGACGGTTACAAAGGGCTGCGGTAAAACAAGAGGATGGCAGTAGGCGATCTAGTGTGGGCACACAACTACAGCGAGGGCCCGACCTGGTTAACAGGAAAAATCCTAGAGATAACAGGACCAAAATCATATCTAGTAGAGATAGAGGATGGTCGGGTATGGAGGCGCCACATAGACCAAATAAGGAAGCATAACGGTAAATCAGAATCAGACGAAACAGGCCCTGACTATCCAATGTTTGAATCCACAGCTGACTCAAACCCGGGGCAAACGCGGGACTTATCTGAGTTCCAGGAGGTCCAGCGACGCCAACCGGTTCCTCCTGAAGACAGCAGGGACGACTCTGCAAATAATCCAGGGCCGGATGGCCTAGAGGAGGAGCTGAGAGGAACAAACAGTCCCTCCGGTCAGCTCGACTCACTCCCAGAAAATGAATTGCGCAGGTCCGAAAGAGTCAGGAGACGCCCAGTCTACTTGCGTGATTACGTAGAAAAATAAGATGTTAATTCTATGTAAATATTGGTAAAGTGTTCTCTGGGAGGGAAGGAGTGTAATGTATCTTTAAGAGTTTTGGAGGGAAAACTGAGCGGGGAAAAAGCACGTTGCTGATTGGATAAAGCCTCTGGCTAAACTGTATATAAAGAGAGGGTTTTCCCAGCCCGAGCCGCTGGGTTCACCATATAGTAAAGAGCTGTTGTCACTATCCTGGTCTCCTGCCTCGTTATTGCCCGAATTTAATACCTGGCTTAAAGATTTGTGGCCAGACCAGCACCAGCATTTCTCTGCTTTGGGAAATTCACCAGTCTCATAAGGTATAAGAACAATCAAACTTTATTGGAAAAAATAATATAAAACATCTTTTACTGGAGATGGAACTGATCAAGTGGTAGATTTAATTGTGTTGCTGCTGACATACGGGTGAGTGGGTGGGTTATGATTCTTAATTTTGTGGAGTTTTAATGTTGTAAGTAGCCCGGAGTCATCTGTGTGTGAGTTGGGTGGCCATATAAATATGTTTACTAAATAAATACATACAGACTTTAAAATTTTAAAAGGCAAACACTGAGTAGGACAGGAGCAAAATATTGTAATAGAATGGTTCAAACCACAATGATATAGCTTAAAAATCAGTTGGGAAAGAAAAAGAAAAACCACAAAGGGCAAATGTTATACACTGGGTTGATCAGAAGATGGTGCTGCTGATCTCAAAGTCTTGTTCTTCCTGCTAGGACCTTTATTTAAAAGAGAGAGAGAGAGAGAGAGAGAGAGAAAGAGAGAGAGAGAGAGATTGGAAAGGGCTCAAGAAATACAACAGATTATAAATAGGTAATATTATTACACCCAAATTGTAGAATGGTTAAAAACTGAGTTTTAAAAACCCAATTTTATCAGTAATACAAAAAAATAAAGACAGGAATAAATCTTAACTGAGATTCCTGGCTAAGCTTGTTATCTATTAGTCTGCAGCCTGAATTCCCTTAAAACAGATATTCTATCTGTCTCAATTCCCTGTGCATCTCCAAGAATCCTGGTACATCAAACTCTAATGAGAGGCTCTGGGACATGTATTTCTTTCTTTTTTTCTGCCTCAGTCCTTATCTTAAGAAGTTTTGGTTGATTTTAAAAGCATTCCAAATGTTGCTATTTCCAGAAAAAAGGCAAGAGCTGTTCCTACATGTCAAATGCCATCTTTCTAAAATGTAGATTCTGCTTAAAAGAATAAAATTCTTTGTTTGGAAAAAGGAGCTGGCAGGCAGAATATTGCATAACTCCATATTATGGCTTACCCAGTGAGTTTTTGTTATTTCTCAATCTTTATTATACAGTTGTTATGTTAGCGAATACAGTATTTAGATTACACACCACTGTATGGATATATGAAACAATGATATTGTATCATCTACTGCACAAATGCTATTGGAATATGTCATTAATAACAATAATTATTTACTGTAACTTATACCATTTTCTATTTAATATTACTTTCTACTTAAAAAGGCTCCACAAGGTGTTTTACAATGAAAATAGTTTCAAAAAGGGGGGGAAAGGATGGAAAACCAAGAACTATCTGCCCCAAATCTCTAATAAAAGACCTGGATAACAATGGTCTTCAACAGATGCCTTCTAAGACACAGCCTATTTAGAAGCCTGTTGAACACCTTTCTCTATGCAGATCTCCTTGGTATAAACCTTTGAATTGTTTTGAAAATAAGTGAGTTTAATTATTTTTATTTGTAGAACAAATGTGGAGGAAAGTGCCAAGTGAAAGATCATCTTAATTCATCAGCTATTAAAAGGTCAAGAACTAAAACATGCTCCAACTTTGTTAACTTTTGGGGTGACCTCTGGGGCTGTAACACTTCAACAATTTGGTCTACTGGAGTTAACAGAATGTTGCATTCATCTTAATACTGTGAAAAGCTTTCCTTACTATTCTCCTGATCCAGCCACATTTTCAAAATAAAGAAATTCCGTTCTCCTAATGTAGCATAGAAACATGCAAATCATGTTTTTGCTACTTGGATTGGAAACAAACCTGCATGTAATTAAGATTTGAGTGGCTTTCTAATATGCCAGCAATATATTAATCAAGTTACATTTACTTAACAGTAATTGATTTCCATATCCTGTTCTTTAGAAGCAATATCTCTGTAAGCAAATAAAACACTAAACAAATCAATACTACAATATTTAGTTTTATTATCAATGCAGTACTCACTACTTCTCTTTCCAATTCCTTGTTTTTTATTCAATTTAGGTTTTTTAATTCAGTTTCTTTAATACACAATTGTGCATCCAATCATGCTTCACAAAGACTGTTCTAGTAATATTTATTTCATTATTTGTTTTATTAGTATTTGATAATTCTTTAATATTGCTATTTATCCAAGTAGCAAAATAAATGATTAGATCTTATTTTCACATGTCAATTGCAAAATGCAGTTTTATTTGGAACAATTTACATTCTGTGATAATACCTTTAACCAGAAACATCTCATATCCCACGTATTTGGGAAGGATTCAAATGGGGGGGAAAGATGCCAAATCCAATCTAAACATTTGTCTGACTTTGTGACCAACCATAATAATGTGAAAGTATTTTCCTAGCGATAATAATATTGTGGTATTTTTGTGGCAAATGTCTTGGTTGAGGCTTTTCCATAATCATGTTGTCACTACTAATCAGGTTTTCAAAATCCTCACATGGCATTCAGGCTAGAAAGGAATTGGGAACCAGGGCAGTGGCTCTTATCCCAGCTAATAACCGCAGGGAGACGGGACCAATACGTTGGTTCCGTCCCAGGCGCCTGATGGACCCAGAGAGGTTCCGGACGGAGCTTGGGCCGTTTCCTGAGGGTCTGGCTCATGACACGGCTGAAGAACTAGTCGCGGCCTGGGAACTGGCCGCGGCTGGGGCTCTAGACCGTGTCGTGCCTTTGCGGCCTTTGCGGCCTCTGACCCGGCGTAGGTCTCAACCGGCTCCTTGGTTCTCCGAGGAGCTAAGGGAGATGAAACGCCGGAGAAGACGCCTAGAGAGTTCTTGGAGGTCCAGCCGTTCGGAGGCTGATCGGACACTAATTAGGTCATATAGTAGGACCTACCTAGTGGTATTGAGGGAAGTGAGACGTTGTTACGTCTCCTCCCTCATTGCATCGGCAGATAACCGCCCGGCCGCCCTGTTTCGGGTGACCCGCTTCAACAGGGAGAGCGGGATGACCCATTACAGGGACGTGCTGAGGAGTTTAGTGGTTATCTATACGATAAAATCGTTCAGCTTCGGGATGGCTTGGATCAAAATTGGGTGGATCCAGGTGAGAGGTCGGAGAGCCGTCTTGTTGAGACTGTTTGGGATGAATTTGACCCTGTGGCTCCCGAGGACATGGACAGGTTGTTGGGGAGGTTGAATGCCACCACATGTTTACTGGACCTGTGCCCCTCCTGGCTGGTACTGGCCACGCAGGAGGTGACACGAGGCTGGCTCCGGGGGATTACTAACGCTTCGTTGTCGAAGGGAGTCTTTCCGGCCGCCTTGAAAGAGGCGGTGGTGAGACCCCTCCTCAAGAAGCCTTCCCTGGACCCAGCTGTTTTAGGTAATTATCGTCCGGTCTCCAATCTTTGCTTTGTGGCAAAGGTTGTAGAGAGTGTGGTGGCATGTCAATTACCCCAATACCTGAATGAATCTGTCTATCTAGACCCGTTCCAGTCCGGCTTTTGGCCCGGATACAGTACGGAGACGGCTTTGGTTGCGTTGGTGGATGATCTCTGGAGGGCCAGGGATAGGGGTTATTCCTCTGCCCTGGTCCTATTAGACCTCTCAGCGGCTTTTGATACCATCGACCATGGTATCTTGCTGCACCAGTTGGAGAGTTTGGGAGTGGGAGGCACCGTTTACCGGTGGTTCTCCTCCTATCTCTCTGACAGTGTTGACAGGGGGGCAGAGATCGACCCTGAGGCGCCTCACTTGTGGGGTGCCACAGGGGTCAATTCTCTCGCCCCTCCTGTTCAACATCTATATGAAGCCATTGGGTGAGATCATCAGTGGTTTTGGGGTGAGGTACCAACTGTACGCTGATGATACGCAGCTGTACTTTTCCACCCCAGGCCACCCCAATGAAGCTATCGATGTACTGTCCTGGTGTCTGGAAGCCGTACGGGTCTGGATGGGGAGAAACAGGCTCAAGCTCAATCCCTCCAAGACGGAGTGGCTGTGGATGCCGGCACCCCGGTACAGTCAGCTGCAATTGCGGCTGACTGTTGGGGGTGAGTCACTGGCCCCGATGGAAAGGGTGCGCAACTTGGGTGTTCTCCTGGATGGATGGTTGTCTTTCGAAGACCATCTGACGACCGTATCCAGGAGAGCTTTTTATCAGGTTTCCCTGATTCGCCAGTTGCGCCCCTTCCTTGACCGGGATGCCTTATGCACGGTCACTCATGCTCTTGTTACCTCTCGCTTGGATTACTGCAATGCTCTCTACATGGGGCTTCCCTTGAAGAGCACCCGGAGGCTCCAGTTGGTTCAGAATGCAGCTGCGCGGGTGATAGAGGGAGCCTCTCGTGGCTCCCATGTGACACCACTCCTGCGCAGGCTGCACTGGCTACCTGTGGTCTTCTGGGTGCACTTCAAGGTGTTGATTACTACCTTTAAAGTGCTCCATGGCTTAGGGCCGGGTTACTTACGGGACCGCCTACTGCCACCGACTGCCTCTCACCGACCCGTGTGCTCTCACAGAGAGGGACTCCTCAGGGTGCCGTCCGCCAAACACTGTCGGCTGGCGGCCCCCAGAAGTAGGGCTTTCTCTGTGAGGGCTCCCACCCTTTGGAACGAGCTACCCCCAGGACTTCGTCAACTTCCGGACCTTCGAACCTTCTGCCGCGAGCTGAAGACATATTTGTTTATCCGCGCAGGTCTGGCATAGGGTTTTAGATATTGTTTGGTTTTAATTATAGTGGGTTTTATTCTTTTAGTGATATTTTAACTTGGGCCAAATTGAATCAGTTTTTTAAGTCGTATTTTATTCTGTATTTATTCTGTTTGCTATTTTTATTTGGCTGTAAACTACCCTGAGTCCTTCGGGAGAAGGGCGGTATAAAAATTTGATTAATAAATAAATAAATTAATAAATAATATCTTTGCAACTTGTTTAGGGTTAAATTCAAATGTTGAACTAGCTTCTAAACCAATGCTATTTCTGACAACTTAATGTTCACTAACTGGTTAATTGCTGGGAAAATAGTCTAAAGCAAACCTGTTTGGAAGATTGAAACTGGGAAACTGGTCGAAAGAGTCACTATATGCCACTGATCTGGAAAAATGATGCCTCCATTGATAGCAATAGCATTTAGACTTATATACTGGTTCACGGTGCTTTACAGCTTTCTCTAAGCAGTTTTCAGAGTCAGCCTATTGCCCCCAACAATCTGGGTCCTCATTTTACCGACCTCGGAAAGATGGAAGGCTGAGTCAACCTTGAGCCGGTGAGATTCAAACTGCTGAAATACTGGCAGTCGGCAGTTAGCAGAATTAGCCAGAAGTACTGCATTCCAACCACTGTGCCACCACAGCTCTTATAGAGCCATTATTTTGTCAAAATCTGGCTTAGGTTTACTGGTTCTGGGACACCATGACAGTATTCTTCTTGCACAGTTGCACACTTAATAAAAGTGGTTAAGTTGGTTGACTTTCTCTCAACTCTAGGAGGAGTATCTGGTTTGTCCCCACACAACTCAGATTCTTCTTTTGCACTCCCAAATATCATCTTGCTCTTTTCTGATCTGAGTCTGGACTCCTGTTTGCTCTTGTCAACACAATTTTCCATTTGCTGTACGAAACATTTTTAGAGATTCCTGGTTAATGTTAATAAACCTGATTAGCATTCCTAATTAATGCTAAGAATAATCAGCATCCGTGTTTCTTGAATTTAGTTGATCCTTAAACCAAAACCAAGCTATATCTGAGTCTGATGTGTGATCCCACATATTGATCTATAAGCCTGGAAATGCAAAGCTCTAAACTTTGCATATATACAGTCAATACCCCGGATTGTACTAATTAGAAAACCAAAACCTGATCCTTACTTTCTCACTTAATAATTGTCTTTCTCAGTCTCAGCCTGAAGCATTGATTGGTCATGGAGTTTGCCTCAGAGCTATTCTGAAATTAATTTCAAAAGGAGCCAGATGTGAATTAGGAGTGAACATAACAATCTGTAGCTGTTGATGATTTCATATACTCTCCAAGGAAAAATCTTGTTCCCCCTTGATCAAAAGATCCAGAAAAAAAACATACTGCTCGCGATTCACCAGCTTGGAGGTACATGTGGTGTGCTGATGTACAATGCTCAATATTTTAAAAAATATTTAAATGTTACATCTAACAGTTGCCTTGTGGGTTTTAACCAGGAGAGATAGATAATAGCAATTTCTTCATAATCTGTCCAATAGATTGAGAAATGGAAAGATGCATTAATACTTAGCCTTTTGGTCTGGATGATGAATGTCCCATCTAAATTTGGTCTGGATGATGAATGTCCCATTTAAATTTGGATCTCCTGGAAGTGTGCAGGGTTGTTAATTTGAAAGTCAGTATTTCTTTTCCAGGATGCAGTTTCTGTTTGCTCTGACTGTTCTAGCTTTCACCCATAGGGCAACTGCTGTCTTTCTGGAAGATGTTTCATCAAGTAACATCTTCCAAGGACGGCGTTCTGTCTGGGGAGGCTTCTTGTTAGCCACTTGATGTATGACTGCATTTGAAAGTGTACCACTGCAGGTATTGGTATAGTGGATCATTAATTTCCCTAACTGGGTTCTTAAGTGAACTTTTCTTCATTAAATGGTATGCAACATTTACTTTGATGATCTTCCAGTTCACAAACTTGTCAAGTGTTTTATGAGTTCTAAATTCAGTGAGACACTCCATTGAAACTAACAGGGAACAACCATGGCTTAATTTGCTCCCCTCCCTTTTTTTTAAAAAAAAAAGGACTTAAGTTTTCAAAGAAGAGAGGACAGCAGGGTACTTGTATAGGAAGTTTAAATCAATCCTTAATCTCCCGTCATTAAAATAATCTTCCAATGGGGATAGGAAGAATTCAGCATGCATCGTTTTATGTGCTTGCCCATGGCTAGATATCTTATATAGTATATGGCTAAACAGCAGTCAGGAAACACCATGGCAGTTTGCTGTTTCATTCTTGCCACCTCTAATAATATATTAGTGAGAATTTCAGGGGGGCATGTATTGATTCAAGACTTTAATTTCTTTTGAATTAGAGTCTTGTTTTTGAATGTAGATGACTTAGTTACACAAGTATTTTATATGTGTCCTCAGTGTCGCCCAGAATGCTGTTCCTGTCAACATTCCAGAAAACTCTCCTGCAGAAAAGACTCCGAAGCCAACATCTTTCAAAGTTCTTTTACTAGCATAGGTAAACTGGCACAGCTGGATGAAAACCAAAACTGGGGATTCGGATTTCTCCTTCAAACTCCAAAATCTCCACCCTCATGACCCCTCTGCCGGTCACATGCTCCAATCCTCAAGCATCCCATGTCGAAGCATCACTCCGGCCATTCCTTCTCCAGATGTAAGCCCAGCCTGACCTTGATTGGCAGGAAGAATGTTGTTATGTCTAATAGCCCCTTGTACCTCCACACCCCTCTCCTACTTTCCCACACCGGAGAAAGTGGCAGCGTGTGGAAGCCTTAGGCCTAGTATGGCTTCCAAAGCTGACAGTTCCTTTCTGAAAACTGATGGGTTGGATGGCCAATTATGTGTTAACGTTCAAGGTCATCTCTAGATTAGACATCTTAGTGTGAATGAAACAGTGAGGGTGATCTTAGGATAAAATTGGGCTTTTGTTATACTTGTGACATCCTGGCCGAAATGTGTGTTGAGGGTAAAGGTTTGTTCTCTGAGCTTGTGAATTGGTTTCCGTACATATTGTTACCAGGCTAGGTAACACCAACTGTAACCAGTGCAGCCAATTCTACGTGGGACAATCATCACGTCAATTAAAAACCAGGATCCACGAACCCCGTCTGGCAGTCAAACACCACAATCCCAAATCCTTAATCTCTACCCACACCAACACCAAACAGCACCAGTTCGATTGGAGCAACACAAAAATCATTGGCCATGTTACCACCCGCTACACTCATGAGTTCATTGAAGCCTGGCACTCCACAAGCAATTCCTTCCACAGACACATTGACTTACAACTAGCCTACAAGCCCCTCAGATTCCAAATCAACCATACAGCCAACCCTCAATCAACCCACGCAATTCCCCTCCCACCATGATTCACCTCCCAATAACCTTGACCTGATGTAATCTCCTTATCACAAGACCCATCACAAGACTCACCAAAGACTCATAGCTGACTCATCACAAGGCCCTCACTTGACACACCCACACCTGAAGCCCTTATAAACAGAACACTGACATCCCTAAACTCCAGCGAAGATGTTACCTAGCCTGCTGAGGAAATTTTCGGAAAGCTCAGAGAACGAACCTTTACCCTCATCCTATACCCAAGCTACAGATATTCGCCACTATTGCAAAATGTGTGTGCCTTGAAAGAGAATGCTATGATAGTATTATGGATTTACTGCAGTTTGGACTTAGTGCAGTAAAGGGGCTTTGGAGAGGTTCTGGGCACACCAAGCATTCCTGCCTGTATTTCCTGAAAGAAGATGCATCTAGCCTTGAGCTACACATTTGAGGTCAGTAAGGAACATGCTGAAGGGGGCATCTCTTTACCTGAAAAGCATGTCCTACAAGCCCAGGAACAGACACACCTTATTTAAGACAGAATTGATAGACGCAGAGTCCTTGCCCCCTAGGAAGAAACTTTTCCCCTTTGGATCTGAAGCATTGTGCATTCCTATTATGCATCATCCAGGAGGTGGATGTGTCAAACACATCAAGATGCTATCTGTGATCACACATTCAAAGCCCTGTTTGATTTCCACCTGTGGTGTTTCAGCTTGACACGTATAAAAATTGTGGGCTTTGATTGCACCGTTGCATTGCCGCCATTTTGACTTTTTTGACACACACCCTTGCAAACATGTTTGCAAGTAGATAACCAGGGTGTGCACTGCAAAATATATTCATAGTATTAAATGAATATCTCCCCCATTTGCTTTCTAATGGAGATTTGCATCCTAAAATGCTTCCAAAGTCCTGTTTAGATATCTCGCCTGCTTCCCAGTTTGCGGGAATCACTTTAAGAGCTGAAGGCTGCTTGATGTGTTCCCTTTATGCAGTGATTGATTTGGCACTTTGCTTGGAGAGGGAGAAGATGATGGAAAACATTAGCTGTCATTCAGAACAGTCCAGGGTTCCTAGTGACAGTTCTAAAAAGGTAAGCAAAGTCTCCAAGGAGTAAGATAAACCCAAGCTCTGTGGATTAAGGATAATGAGTCTTCCATCATATCATTTTCAGTTCTCTTAAAATGATTGTCTCCAGATGGTATTCTACTAGTTTTAATGATTCAGAAATATGATTATAGAGTAGAGCAGTTGTGCAATAAAATGCTTATCCACTGTTAAACTACATTAAGACAAAAGGATTAATTTGTGCTGCTGTGCCCTACTAAGACAAATTATCATTTCATCTAGTAGTTTAATACTAATACAACTTTTCCCAAATGGATACTCTTCAGGTAATTCCCATAGTCCTCTAGCTAGAGGGTGAATTTTAATCTCATTTTCAAATCTCCTTCTTTTCAGCTGTGATGGCACCAGTATTTGCTCTGCAGAGCCTCTGAACCTGAAAATGCTATTCATGAATGCCAGGTTGCTCACAGACTTAATTGCATGAGCATTACCATGAGTGTCATGAGCACTTATCACCCCAGTCATACGAGGGTCGCCATGAGTATCGAAGGCACTCCTGGCTCCAGTTGTGTGAGCATCACATGCATTCATGTCCCCACTCGCATGAGCATTGTAGGAGCTTGCAGTCCCACTCGCTCAAGCACTCGCAGCCTCACTCACACAAGCAATGGGTATTCACACGAGCGCACAAACATGCACGTGCCTGCCCCTCCCACAAAACAATCCTCTCTTTCCTCCTTTCCCCTGCTCTGGGCTGCCAACCTGGAAAGATTGGGGTACTCAGTTCTACTCCAACCCCCTGCTGAAGCAGGAAACCCTATCCCATTTCAGACAAATGGTTGTCCTGTCTCTTCTTAAAAACCTCCTGTCCTGGAGCACCAGTGGTGGGTTGCCCCTGGTTCAGACCGGCTCACAAGAACCGGTAGTAAAACCGGTGGGAGGCTCCGCCCACCAACCCGGACATCATCAGGAAGTTTCTGTGCATGCACAGAAGCGTGTGCGCGTGAGCAAAGCAAGCGCACACATGCGGTCCCGTTGCGAACCGGCAGTAAAGGTAAGTAGAACTCACCCCTGTGGAGCACTCACAACTTCTGGAAATAAGTTGTTCCACTTACTAATTGTTCTAACTGTCAGGAAATTTCTCCTTAGTTCTAGATTGCTTCCTCCTTGATTAGTTTCCATCCTGCCTTCAGGTGCTCTGGAGAATAGGTTGACTCCTTCTTCTTTGTTCTCTTTCTTGGATATTGGAACACTGCTGGAAAAAATAATAAAAACCCGAGATCTGTGAACATCTAGAAACAAAGTTGTAACTAGTAGCCAAGATGGGTTTGTTAAAAACAGATCATACCAAACCAATCTTATTTCATTTTTTGACCAAGTGGACTAGCAAAATGCTGTGGACATATTATACTTAGACATCAGCTAGGCATTCAACAAAGTAGACCACAACCTACTTCTTGGAAACTAGAAAAATTTGGGATGGACAGCATCACCACCAGATGGATTTGTAATCTGCTGACAAATTGTACTGAATGGAATAGTCCTTAATGGTACCCTGTAGGTTCCATCTATATGGAAGGAAGCAGTAGGGTACACACAGTTCCGTTTAAGCCCATTACTCTTCAATATCTTCATAAATGACTTAGATGAGGGAATAGAAGGGGAACTCATCAAATTTGCTGATGACACTAAGCTGACAAGAATAGCCAGCACCTCAGAAGACAAGCTCAAGCTTCAAAAGGATATTAATAAACTTATAAAATGGGCCCTATCCATTAAAAAATGGGCCAGATCCTGAGGATGAAACTGAAATACTTTGGCCACCTAATGAGAAAGAAGGACTCACTAGAGAAGAACCTAATGCTGGGAAAGTTTGACGGCAAAAGAAGAATGGGACGACAGAGAATGAGGTGGCTGGATGGAGTCACTGAAGCAGTAGGCGTGAGCTTAAATGGACTCCAGAGGATGGTAGAGGATAGGAAGGCCTGGAGGAACGTTGTCCATGGGGTCGCGATGGGTCGGACATGACTTCGCAACTAACAACAAGAAGAAGAAGAAATCCAACAACATGAAATTTAATGTGGAGAAAAGCAAAGTTTTCACCTGGGCAGGAAAAACTAAAGGTACATGTACAGATTAGGTGAAAACTGAGTCAAAAACAGTAACTGTGAGAGGGACCTTGGAGTCCTAGTGGACAATCACTTAAACATGAGCCAGCAGTGTGTAGCAGCAGCCAAAAAAGCTGATACAATCCTTGGTTGTATAAACAGGCATAAACAAGCATAGAATCAAAATCATGTGAAGTATTAGTACCGCTTTATAAAATTTTAGTAAGATCACACCTAGAGAAAAGCACCAGAAGGCAAGGCAAGAAACAACGAATGGAAACTAATCAAGTAACCTGGAATTAAGGAGAAACTTCCTAACAGTGAGGACAATTAACCAGTGGAATAGCTTGCCTTCAGAAGGTGTTTCATCACTGGAGGTTTTTAAGAAAAGACTGAACAGCTGCCTATCTGAAATGGTATAGGGTCCCCTGCTTGAGCAGGGGGTTGGATTAGAAGACTTCCAAGGTCCCTTCCAGCTCTATTCTGATTGATTGATTGATATCACCCCTAGTCTTTCTTTTCATTAAACTAGACATACCCAATATTAAAGCGGAATGTTAAGACCTTGCTTGCATACTGTAGCAAAAATTAGAAAAATTCCAAACCACTTTCTGATCTGATATCTTCCTTATTGGCAGAAATCAAGACTCTGCGGGTTGACTGGGAATTCTAGAAAATGAAGTCCACATGTCTTAAAGTTGTTAAGTTGGCAAAACACTGTTCTAAAACAATGACTGAGGTAGTTCTCAATGTGAGTGATGCACAGAGAGACTGTGAAGAGTCTTCATATGTTTGTGAACCTGGAGCCTTGAATGCTTTCTGATAGGGTCCTATTGCCACCATCACTATCACTCTGCCTTGCTTCTTAACAGTGGGTAACTACACTTCCTTCTCAATTCTTTGTTGTAGTATCAGTATCCAGAGGAAAGTTCTTCAAGAAATATTAAGCCAAGTTGCTAAACTTAACTCATTTGTGCTTTTCTTTCGTTCTTTGCATTTTTATATACTACATTCTCCTTTACCTGCAGGTATCTTTAAAGAGAGAAAAAAATGAGATACAGAAGTGATTGATTTATTATGAATCTGTATAGAGAAATAGGGGCACACCAATATATTTAGGGTCTATTAACTTAGCCATATCAAAATAAGAAATAGATCAAAGAATTGTTTGCTACACTCTAAAATAACCATGATCCAAAACAAATATTTTGGATCTTTGGTCACATTCTCAAAACTACCATTAGATCTACCATGGGAAAAAGACATCCCACCTTACGTTTGAAGCTTTGCTAGTATGAGAGCCAAAATTCTACTCTGCCATCATTAGTCCATCAATCATTATAATAAATAATCTGTCATTTCTCTACATCATCCAAAGGAGTATGCGAAAAGGTTACTGTAAAGATCAGCATCATTGTGCAAAATATTTTATAGGCTGTAGGTTTATGAAAAAGGCGTCTCAGCCTCCACAAAGGCCTAACCTTTCATATTTGAGGAGGTCAGAGATCGTCCTTCAATAATGAAAGTAACAGTGATATTTGTGAGATTGGTTTTACTAAAGCCCATGCATATTGGAGCCTGCCTTTATTATGAAATCTACATTATCTAAAAGAAAATCATCTAGTAATGTGTTTTAAGCAGTGGTGGAATTCAAATGATTTAGCAACCGGTTCTATGCCCTAATGACCAACTGTGTAGGTGTGGCTTGGTGGTCATGGGACCGTGAGGGCGTAGCCAACTCAACATCACTCACGTTGATGTGCGCTTCGCCTTAGCCGTTACAATGTAATAAGGGTTAACCAGAGAGGCAGTTTCTGTAAGCAGGGCAATAAAGATTAGGCTAGAAACACCACCAGAATGTTTCCTTCCTGCCTTCCTTACAGGATTAGCCCTGTAAAGTGGAAAAAAATAAAATAAGATTTCTTCCAATAACTGGTTCTCCAAACTGCTTAGAAAGTTAACAACCAGTTCTCTCGAAGTGATGCAAACCGGCTGAATCCCACTACTGGTTTTAAGTATTCTGAAAGAGTTGGTATATAGATGTTGGGCTGCTCCTTTTGTTCAACAATCTATTTTTTGCAAATGCCATTTATTTAGTACGCTATTTCTCAAAAGTTATATTTTGTGCTTCACTAAACATCCAGAAAGCGATGGGGGTACCCAGTTAAACAAACATCCCTTCTGAATGTTTTTGTCTTTAGCAACATGGGAGTTCACATGTGTGCAGAATTAGGACTACAGATATGTATGTATTCTAATCCCTTTATTTTAAGCAGGTTCTTAAACTGCATTTTTATCAAAAGAATGTATTCACAATTAAGTATCTACTATTTGAATTATTTTATGTACTGTGTGGGAGATGGGCGGTTTATAAAATGGATGAATAAAAAAAATGCTTTGTGGTGTAATAACAGATCTTAGCAGAAATTTGCTATTCAGGAATATTCTTTAATATGGCAGTCTTTAACTATTAGGGCGAAGGGAGAAGTAGATCTTCAGTCCAATGAAATTCTGTTTTTAGATATTCATTATAGTGTCACCGATTCACGTTTTTATTCGGGGGTTACTTACTGATGCACTTATCATAGCTCCATATATCATCTGATTTTCAGTCAGTAACTATACTTCATTCTTGTTCTTGGCTGTCACAACAAATAAAAAACCATGCATCACAAATCAGTTGTTCATGTGGGGAGGTGAGGCTGAGGCAGTGAACAGGTCTGAGCAATGAATAGGTGAAAAGAGCAATGGACCTTTCTCCTATTCCTCCCCCCTCTCCCCCAAAAAAACTCTGAGGAAAGCTTGCTTTTAAAACCTGCTGCTGATGTTATTGTTTTAGAAGCCTATGAGAGCCTTTAGCACATTAGCTGATGGCTAATTAACCATTAAGGGACTCTGTGGCTCAGGGGCTAGGATGTTGAACTTGTCAATCGAAAGGTCGGCAGCTCAGCGGTTCGAATCCCTAGTGCTGCCGTGTAAGTGTAATGGGGTGAGCTCCCGTTACTTGTCCCAGCTTCTGCCAACCTAACAGTTTCGAAAGCACGTAAAAATGCAAGTAGAAAAATAGGGACCACCTTTGGTGGGAAGGTAACAGCGTTCCGTGTGCCTTTGGCATTGAGTCATGCCGGCCACATGACCATGGAGACGTCTTTGGACAGCGCTGGCTCTTCGGCTTTGAAACGGAGATGAGCACCACCCCTAGAGTCACCAATGACTAGCACGTATGTGCGAGGGGAACCTTTACCTTTACCTTAATTAACCATTAGCATGGTTAATATGTTCTGGAAAATCTATACATATTTAGTAACCACAACTGGGGCCAGCATCACAGTCAGGGGTTTGGGCAAGCCAGTTGCTCTGACGATCAGCTGGGAGCGAACCGGTTCACTCCGACCCTCAGCTGGGCCCACCCACCCGCCACTGTGCTATACCTACCTTTATTTCGTTCGTTTGAAGCCCAGCTGATTGGCGCAGCAAAGCGGATTGTCACGCCTCAGCTGTTTTTAGTGCTTTTAACACTGCTTGTAATGGTCTTTTCTAATGGACTGTTTGCATGCTCAGCAAACTGGTTGTTACACCGGTTGAATCCCATCATTGATCACAGTCATGATGTGAAGTGGTCACAAAGCAAAACAATGACTATGCTTATGGTCTTACTTCAGCTCTCCTTTGCTTTGCAGTCCTGAAAAGGTCGCAAATGCAAGGATTGACCAGAAGCTTATTTTTTCATCACTTATCATAACTGTGAACAGTCGCTGTCCAAAGCAGTTGCTAAAGGAGGACTGCCTGTACATGCTTTTCTAAGGTTTTCTTGATGGGCATGTCTTCAACAAAGCTGAGGTCTTTGCTGATTTTATCACATCACAAATTCATGCAATTTCCAGTTTCACTTGAATAACCTTTTCAAAAGGTAGCAGAAAAAGATGGTATCTAATAACTGAGACTTCTTTCAGACGAAGAAACACTAGAGGGCAGCTTTATCCATCATTAAATCGTCTAACATTGCTATTGAATTAAATAAATCCTGTGTTTACTTAGAACAGGGGTAGTCAACCTTTTTATACCTACCACCCACTTTTGTATCTCTGTTAATAGTAAAATTTTCTAACCGCCCACTGGTTTCACAGTAATGCACCATGTATCGTCATCTGTGCGTGCCTCTCACGCATCGTGGATTGGGTTTGGGGGGGTTCCGGCTACCAGCTCTGCTAGTCTGTTACAGCTGGGTGGTGTGGGGGAAGATGTGCGAGCTATTCTGGAACGAAGCTCTTTTATTTGCGGTCGCACTATAGCACCATTTAGTTTCACTTATGTAACATAACTAAACTTATACGCAGGCGATACAAATAGTATATTTTCAGAAATATAAATTGTCACAGGGAATTTTATGAAAACCTAATGAAAATGTTTTTAAATAATGCTATGAATTTTTTCCAAAAAGTCAATTAAATTAAAAAAAAGGAAAGTGCTTCAGAATCGGACAAAACCCCTACCGCCCACCATGAAAGCTGGAACGCCCACTAATGGGCAGTAGGGACCAGGTTGACTACCACTGACTTAGAAACATGCTAACAAAAAAAAATTGTCCAGTTTTTTGGGATAATAATGCTTCCCCCCCCTCCCTGCTTTCATTGGAGAACCTTGTGGTTTATCTACTCTATGACTAACATAACTGACAGACAGAAGAGGGCAAAGAAAAGAACAGCAGTAAAAGCAAAGTAATGGGTATTTTAAAAAACTAATCCACTTGCATAACTTTTTATTTAAAAAAATCCAGTAATGTAACATAGTAGTTTCAGATATGAACAATGATTAAAAGAGCGCGTTTGGTTTAGTGCAGGGGTGTCAAAATGGATTTCTTCGAGGGCCGGATCAGCACTGTAGTTCTCTGTGGGCCGGACGGGACGTTGGAGACGGGACGGACGCCTCCTGCAGCACTTTGTCAGCCAAAATGTGGTGTGTGGGGAGGGGGGACTGTGGCCCATTTTTGGCCTGCACAGCCTCCTACAACACTTTGCAGGCCAAAAATGGGCCACAAGGGGGACCCCCGCACCCCATTTTGGGTGCCAGAGGCACCATGGGCTGGTTCTTTGCTATTTCCAGGCTGGCCCCCAAGCCAGATTTAAGCACCCTGCGGGCCAGATCCAGCCCACAGGCCTTGAGTTTGACACCCCTGGTCTAGTGCTTAAGATACCAGGCTAGACACAGACATAGCAAAAAAAATCTGTCTTTTTCTTTGGGGTTTTTTTTGTGTGTTGTATTTTTTGTACTGTGTGTTTTAATATGTTGGAATTTCAATAAGTACTGTTTTTTAAAAAAAGATACCAGGCTAGAAACCAGGAGAGTGCGTAGCTACCCTGCCTCGCCTCACCTCATCCCATTGGACGAGCCTCCTGCCCTCGCTCCACCCATCAGAGACCCCTGGATTCTATCCCCAACCCTGCTAAGTCCCCACAAGCACCATCACACGAGTGACGTCAAGCTATGCCCAGTTGGACGCCCCTACCACACCCCTCCCCCCAGCCCCCAGAGGACAACTGCAATACTGATTTGGCCCTCGATGAACTCAAGTTTGACACCTTGGGCTAGACGATAAGCCAGTTGGTCAATTCCTGTCACAACCAATTGCAGGAAATAAGAAAATTCAAAAATAAAAATAGTTTGTATATAGTTAGAAATGCATATAAACATTATTCTGCTTTATGATAGTTGGAGAAAAACATGCTGAAAGTATACAAAAATATGTGTAACAGCGTAACAAGTGTTATGTTAGAAATAGATGTTCTTTTGTTTTAGGACTGTTAGAAAGAGGCCCTGCAAAGGGGACATTCCTTAAAACCAAGGAGACAGAGATAAGGAAAAGCCATGTTTGCAAAATATTTTATGGGTATAGTTATGTGGAGGTGTTGATGACGATGTAATTAGAGAGAAAGATGATATTGTCTCTGAAGGCGCCTCGGATTAGCTGTGATTGGTCACTGGATCCGATGTAGGAGGGGCATGGAGGGCGTCGGGATAGAGAACTATAAAATGTAATGCTTTTGAAATTTCAAGTTGTGGCTTCCTGGCTCAAAGATCCTTGTTCAGGTCTCTGCTGGGATACCCACTGCATTTTGCAAACTGCTATTATTATTTTCTTTTAATAAAGTCTCTTTGTTTTCACTGATCCAAGTTTTGTTGGTGGAAGTCATTTCCAGCACAATGGATTAACGTTTGACTGATCTGAGAAAAGCAGATCCTGCACTTGCGGGAAAGCGCTAGGAAGAAAAAAATACATATGAATAACGATATAGAAATATAATTGTGCAAGCTATGTCTTTCTCTGCATGGTTTCCCTCTGCCTCACACAGATTTATCTCAACAAGAGCCCGATGCTGGAACTGACCCACTTACAGCATGAGATGATCTATGACCAAATGTGTTTTGAATGCAAGCAGAAACTCTTATGAAATTCAGTCTCTGCCAGAAAGTCACCTAATCTTTCCCTATTCTATAAACATTTAGATTGGTAAAGTATACACTGGATTTTGCATGTCCTAAAGCTTTCCTATTTCAGAAAACATACTTTCTTTTGGGAAAATATATAATTTAAAGAAAAGGATATTTAGATATTACAATAAAAATGCTTGTTCATTTTTACAGAACAATACAGAAACAAGATGAAATAGACTTACAGAAAATATATTGAAACAAGTATAAAACCAAAAGGATATAATTTATCAATTTTCAAATTTGACCTCCATATTTTTAACATTATCTCTCTCCAGTGTTTCCTGTCTGCCTCCCCTCACATATATTTATAAATTTAACCAACTTTCTCATAAATTAATATGAAGATCTCCAAGAAGAGAGATCAGATCACCGCCCATCTCTTCCTGCCTAAAAGCATGCAAACAAACCTGATCTTTTTTCCCCTTAGTTCCCTGATCAATGTTTCCTGTTGGTCCCAGGCTGTCTTAATGTGTCAAGATAAAATATTTTCCACAAGATTACTTTTCCAAAGGATTTTAATTGAAAAATTGATGAGGAAACAGATGGGAAAAATTAGCATTGTGTTGTCAAGAAATACACTTCTTTGCTAGTTGCAGTTGAACAAACAGCGCAACGTTAATATCATATTAAGGTGTGGGTTTAATACATAGCACTGATTCTTGGCAACTGACTATTCCCAGGACAAAATATGCAATGGCCTAAAGCAGTGGTTCCTAACCTTTCTTTGGCCATGCCCCACCTAAGCATCTCTAAAATCCTGATGCTCCCCCTATGACATATAATTCTTACTTTACTCAAAAAGTGAACTCTACTCACGCAAAGGAAGCCTAAAAGACCATTAACTTATTTATTTATTTATTTATTTATTTATTTATTTATTTATTTATTTTGTCACAACATCATACAAAAAGATTATATAGTATATAAACATATATATGAGTAAATATTAGGAGGTATAAGCATATATATATATATAGGAAGAAGAAAAGAAAAGCAATAGGACAGGAACGGTAGGCACGTTTGTGCGCTTATGCATGCCCCTTATGGTCCTCTTAGGAATGGGGTGAGGTCAATAGTAGAAAGTTTTTGGTTAAAGCTTTTAGCATTTTAGGAAGAGACCACAGAGTCAGGTAAAGTATTCCAAGCACTAATGATTCTGTTACAGAAGTCATATTTTTTGCAATCTAGATTAAAGCGGTTGACATTAAATTTAAATCTATTGGTTGCTCTTGTATTATTGCAATTAAAGATGAAGTAGTCTTTAACAGGAAGGACATTACAATAGATGATGCTATGAGTTAAACTTAGGTCTTGTCGAAGGCGACGGAGTTTAAACTTGGTTTAAACAAGGTTCAAATTGCCCCCATTAAAAATCAAATTGCCCCCCTGTTGGGCGTGGGCCCCAGGTTGGGAACCAATGACCTAAAGGGATTAGGAAGTAGTTTTATATTTAATATTTATAACATTTATTTTCCGAGCATCGTGCTATCCAGGTTACTATTTATTGAAATGATGATAAAAGAAGCTAAGCCAAGTTCGGCTTGAATGGACCAGCAGGATATCCCAAGAGCTATACATTGGAGTAGAAAGGTGTGTGTGTGGGGAAATCCTGTAGGAAGGCAAAGCCAGGAGGTCTAGTAGTTAAAGTGCTGGATTAGAAGCCAGGAGGTCATGAGTTCAAGTCTTGCTTTATTCACAGAAGCAATCTGTGTTTCTTTGGACTAGTTATTCTCTGTCAGTCCTAGGAAGAAGACAATGGCAAACCAACTCTGAAAATGTCAGCAAAAAAATTGAAGGGACTTGTCTTTATAGTTACCAAGAGTCAGGATTGATCCAATGAATCATAACAAGAAGAAAGCAACAACAAATCACACCTACCAAAGGGGCATGGCAATGTACCAAGTTGAGCAGGGGTCAAGCCCAATTTAAAGGAGATAGCATTATTGATAGAAATAGTGTCCAAACGGTTTCCAAGAAAACTGGGAAAAACTATATGCGATAGAAAGGTATGGTTTAAATAAGTCATAAAATGGGTCTTTCCAATCAAATCAATACTAGTAGACTTTTCCCCCCTATCCATTCTTTCATAGTTCTTTCATTAGAAGACTACCCAAAACCCTTCTTGTATAATTTTGTAAAGCGTGCCCTTCAGCACTTCAGCACTTGGAACATTTGAATCTGAATGTGGACATTCAATTTGCTTCAAAGAACTCCTCGTGCTTGGGATTCAAGCATAACCAAGAAATATGTGTGTAACTGGGCACAGCTCTCTGCTGAGAGCTTTATCTTGAGACAGCCTTCCTTCCCATACAATTAATCAGAGCAGCTTCTGCTTATGATCAAGCTAGGATTGTCTGACTGTTATGAACAATCTAGAAAAGGATGAGTAATCCAATGTTCCCATCATAATGTCTGTGATACACCCATCATTCGGAATGAATTAAGAACATTCCAAGCACATAACTATTTCTCCTGGTAAATAAAATCTAAGCAAACATATACATAGGGTCCCTATCAAACAGAGTAATATGATGATGGAAGGAATGACAGATAGCACTGTGGTTTCCCTAAAATCAATCACTTTTATTATGCTTGCTATCATTTCAAGAATGTTTGCCAGATAAATTAGGAAATTAAAATTAAAAACTCATTCTAGCTTATTTGCCAGTACGCATTACCCTTATTTCAATCTTTACCCAATTAAGGGTTGCTGATAAGAGTGGAGTATTTATAGGAGAACAAAGCTGTGTTGTGTCATTGCAGGAACTGATGACCAGACGTTTTGCTTGGCCTAAAGCAGCATCTTTCAACAGTGTAAGTATTGGGGGAACTTTAGCAGGTTATTAGTCAAGGTTGGATGCCTGGGGACTTCAGCACTAAATTAATCCTAGACAATTGTATGGAAAAAATACCATATTTTTGGGAGCATAAGACGCACCTTTCCCCCCCCAAAAAAGGGTGGAAATCTAGGTGCATCTTATACTCCCAATGTAGCCTTGCCCAGCTTCTTAAATGGAGGTTTCAGAGGCTGAAAAAAGCATCAGAAGCAAAGTTTCAGAAAAGAAGCCCCCAAACAGAGCTTCTGAGGCTTTTTTTTCTGAAGCTGTTTCAGAGGCTTTCAGAGGCATAAAAAAAAGTTTTTTTCTGAAACAGAGTTTCAGACATTTCAGAGGCAGAAAAAAAAAAGAAAAAAAAAAGAAAAAAGCAAGGCACAGAGCTCACAACTAAAGAACCTGTTGCTAAAATTCACCTCTGGGAACAGCTGATTGGGGGTATTCCTGGAGGCAAATCCACCTGCCAATCAGCTTTTTTCTTATTTTCCTCCCCAAAAACTAAGGTGCGTCTTATACTCTAAAAAATACAGTAGCTAATTTATTTTTTGGTTTAATTTGCTTTGAAGACATTCAGCAAAGGCTACGTCTCTCAAAGGTGCTTTTTTTCAAAAGGCAGCAGAACTTGTTTCTTCCTTGAGGAAGATTTTTGTTTCTGATTCATGAAGCTTCTTAGATGAGAAGCGAAGGCCCCGTCTCCTATTTATCATAATATATGACTCCCAACCATAGAATATAAAAAAGTTAGGAATCCCATAGGAAATCTTAGACAATAGGTGGTTGGGCATCTTTTAAAATGCTTGAGTTAAAAGCTCCCTGGAACTAGAAGATATTAAATAATACATTCTGTGAAGCTTCTCTATTTTCAAGCCATGCCCCCTTTGCTATCTGAACTGGTGCTGTCTGAATAGTTTACTATCTCATTCTCAAGTCCTATAACCAGTGGTGGGATTCAAATAATTTAACAACCGGTTCTCTGCCCTAATGATTTCTTCAAACAACCAGTTTTCCAAACTGCTCAGAAAGTTAACAACCGGTTCTCCAGAAGTGGTGCTAACTGGCTGAATCCCACCATTGCCTATAACTATAAACCAAGCCTCAAGGAGCACTGGATTATTCCAAGGGAAAACCAGCGTGGTGCAAATATTCAAATTACATTGGCATCTGAAAAAGGCATTAGAGTACATTCATTGTAATCAGGGATATAATCACAAGTCTAATAGAATTTCTATTTCTCCTGTGTTTCTGCATTCTTTTTTGCTCCCCACCACCACCACGCATGTCTTATTTTATTTATTAATTGCCTTATATTCTGTAATCTCTCTTCTTCTCCATGGGAGGAAGGTGTACCAGACGTTCTTGCAAATTGCCGTAAATGAAAAAAAAAAGATGGTTGTTGGGTTGGTGCTTAATTTTATTCATGATGTTTCCAAGATAATTTGATTGGTTTGTCTTTTCAGGTTTTTTTTTTATTATTATACAGCTGATAGCAGTAGGACACTCATCCTCCTTCAATCCCATTAGCACTGCACCTTAAAAAAATCTATGTCAAATACAAGTTTTAACAAATTATATAAAACAGCACACATATGCAAGCTTAAAAAGAACATGATACAGAATAAAAGGTTTCATCAAAATTCTAAAGCTTGGAGAAATGGTAAAGTCAGATGGTAGCCCATAAGCCTCAGTGGGGAAAGGATTTCAAACCTGTGTCACCTGTGAGATCTTTAGGAGTCATTATTTTTCAAGGTGGTTTGTAAAATAACTCAGCTGATTATTATACAATCCTTTGCTGTCTCTGCCCCTTTCATCCAGGGAGAGCTATGGACATTGAACAGGCATACAATAGATGAATTTACAGCATGCTAAAGTTCCTTACGTATGTGTCAGATTCCAACTCCCAGAATTCTGACTGAGATTCATGAGAAGACAGAGTAATATATCTGGAAGCAGGGTGCATTTTCTCTCAATGGCCCTTTACTTACGTATCAAGATTAATGGATATTGGTTGGTTGGTTGGTTGGTTGGTTGGTTGGTTGGTTGGTTGGTTGGTTGAAAAACAGCATTGACACAACATGCAATTTTCAGAAATCAAAAGAGAATAATTTTTTATTACTCATAAATGTTGATTTGGATTTTTATGAAGCATCATGACATCAGCAGTGATGGGACTTTGGCAGCTAGCTGTGGCAGTGATGATCTTGATTCATATGTCCACATCACTTCCTTCATTGGAAAGGTAAAGCCATTTCTACAAATCCCTTCTATAGCTCCAGATTTCTGATTTTAGTGTTTGCTTAACCATTCAAAGATGGTCTGATTTTAGCCAGAAAGTGATAGATAATCTTTTCACAAATACTCGGGCGGATGCCTTAATTCCACAGATAATCATCAAGCCATGTTGGCATTCAAGGGGATACTTTCCATTGTTCATGATGCACTGGGGTAATCTGAAAAGTGCTTGATTGCTCATCCATATCCTCTGTAAATTTGCAAAAAGAGGGCAGAAGGAGAGAACAGGACATGAGACATACTGAAATCTCATTAATTTTGAATACTTGGCATCTGTTCACCATCTGAAAACAATTGAATATTCAGATTATATATTGGGCCAGATGTGTTAGTCACTAATTCTAACTTTCTCCTGTGCTTCACATTCAAACCAGTTGCTGATTAACAAAACATGGGGGGGGGTGTGGTTCTGCATAGCTATAAGTCCAGGAAGACAAATGCCGTATTTGAAACACTATAGTATACATTGCAGTTCAATTAATTCAAAATACAGGTGATTGAAGAAATACAATACTTTATTGAAGAAATAAAAATGAGTTGAAATATTACTTATTTTGTAATTCTAAGGTTTTTCAGAGTTAAAAACCCCTGCAGAAAGAAAAATGTTATGATAAACATATGAACAACAATCCATCTTCCAAATTGACGGGCTATTCTCTCTCTCAAAGGAAAAAGACACAAATATTTTCCTTCTCCAGACATGCTTTATATCCAATTGCGCATGTTCAGTTGCTAAACTCTAGAGAACTTGGTTTAAGAAACAAGAATAAAAACTGAAGAGAGGTAATATATTATATGAGACTTATAACTCCAATTCTTCAGCTGCATGGAGTCAACATTAAACTCCCTTCCCTCTCTTTTTTAAAAATCTGGGGAGTAACAAAAGTCCAAACATTGGTGGATTAGTTTTTATATAGCAGAGGAATGATATATAATGTTTGTTAGTGAAAATTGCAAGTACAAAGTATACAGTAACTCAGAGTTTTTCTTTGCCAATCCCAGACACCAGCGGCAAATTGAACTCAAATTGATGCATGATGCAGGAATGAGAAGAGAATATGAAAAAGCTGCCAAGTTACTTGAAACACTGATGAATTACAAGCGCAGGTAAAAAGAATGATAAATAAAAACTGGCTGAACTATTCATAATCATAGACAGGTAGTACCTATTCACTTGACAGATGTGTGAAGGATCTCAAATGAAACATTCCCAAATTTTTAGATCATTATTATGAGTCTTGCAGAAGATGATAAATTTATCTCCCTCTTTCCCGCCCTCTCTCAATTCTTGAGCAAGAACTCTGCAAACAATAGCAGATGGATCAATTAATATAGGGAATGCCAGAAATTCTGGAGCTTCAGACCAGGAATGAAATGCTCCCAGTTCAGACCGAATTGCCTGATCCGGTAGTGATGGCGGTGGGTGGTTCGCAGAACTGATAGCAAAAATCGCTGCCCACCCCCCATGCCCAGCTGAGCCACACAATCATCAGAGGGTTGTTTTTAACTTTTAAAAGCATTTTTTCTTCGGCCGAAAAAATGCTTTTAAAAGTAAAAAAAAAAAAGCCTCTGATGATCAGGCAACTCAGCTGGGATCGTCAGAGCCTTTTAAAAGCATTTTTTTACAATATCTTCGGCTGAAGAGGTTGTAGAAAAAATGCTTTCAAAAGTAAAAAAAAAAAGTTGCCCACGCCCACATTACCTCACCACCACCAAGCCACGCCCACAGAACCGGTAGTAACAAATTTTACATTTCATCACTGCTTCAGACCTAATATGTGAAGGACAGTAAGCTGGAGAAATGTGCTTCAGGAAATCAGGAATATCCTTAGCTTTGAGGAGTAGGAAAACTGCACATTCAAATTCTTGGCAACTGGTTCATATTTATGACCGTTGCTGTGTCCCAAGGTCGTGGGATGCAGCCTTCTCACAAGCAAAACCAATGGGGAAGCCAGCTTCATTTAAAAACTGGGTTACTAACTTATCAACTGCAGTGATTCACTTAACAACTGGCAGGAAAAGTTGCAAAATGGGGAAAAACTTCCTTAACAAATATCTCATTTAACAACAGAAATTTGGGCTCAATTGTGGTCATACGTTAAGGACTACCTGTACATGGGTATATATTGGCAGAGTGGGTTTTCTTAGCTTTAACACCTGTGGCTCTTCCCTTGTACACAAGCATCCCGAGTACATCTGGAGCAGAGGATGACTCTGACTTCTTTGATAAAGATGCCAGAGATTCATGGAGTTCAGAAGACAAACTTCTTAAGATGAAGACCTGCTTGCAATATCTACAGAATCTTGATGCAAGGTAAGAGCAGCGGAAGGCTTTCGCCAACTGCTGATCTTGAAAATTGAAAATCTTGAGAACTAAGAAGGAAACAATCAGAATCATGAGACTGAATGCTTTTATAACGTTAGGAAGGTCAAATATGAGGAGTACATGACAGTTTTTAATCTAGAAACCGGTCACTAAACTAATATCAAATTGCCCCATTCTTAATCAAACATCCATGGAAGCAACTGCAACTGTATCATGTAGGTCAGGGGTCTCCAACCTTGGTCCCTTTAAGACTTGTGGACTTCAACTCCCAGAGAACTCTGGGAGTTGAAGTCCACAAGTCTTAAAGGGACCAAGGTTGGAGACCCCTGGTGTAGGTCATTTAGCAGCAACCTCGTAAAGCAACCATTCGCAATTGTGACGGTGATTTTAAAAAAAAATTGCAACCGATCCTTGTATTTTTGACCTTCATAGGTCTATAAAGCAAAGGGCAGCAGAATGAAGATCATAAGCATAGTTGTGGTTTCATTTAGCAGTGGTTTCACTTAACAACAGAGTTGCTGGTCCCAATTGTGGTCACTCAGTAAGGACTAACAGTATTTGCTCTTTGGCTGATGAATTTTCTGATGAGTTAAAGTATAATATGTTTTGCATTCTATGCAACCAGTTTAGAACTTCCACTTGCCACAATTTACTTACATATAACTCTTGTCCTACAAATAGACTAATGTTATTTCCCCTCCACCCGCAAGCACATCATCTCTTCTTGCTATTCTACACTGCCTGATCCCAGACCTTCTTAGTAACATTTCAAACCAGGAATATTGAGGTCAACAAAAATGCCTCTTATTTTCCTGCCAAAAGGAAGGTACAAAAGCTGAATCAACTCTTACTGATTCCCCAACTTTACTGGCATCAAAGCCAGTGCGGGTTATATTGTCTCAGGACAGATTGTACTAAAGTCTTATGCAGAATCCCAAAGAAGGAAGATGCTGGGCTCTGGAATAGGAACAGTAGCCAATATGGAAATAATTAAGTAACCCTCCTCCCTGTCCCTCCATAGGTCAACACTTCTCAGTTCATTGCAGTGTAATGGGAAAAAACATTGCAAGAAAGGTGACCACATAAGGGTAACTTGCACCTTCAGCTACTAGTTGTGCATTAAGCAACATAGGGCATTACTTAGCTAATCACCTGTGCAAAGTACCCTTTATTATCCTGCTGTTTCTCTGAGTTTTGCTTGTAGTGGCAAAGAAATGTAGGTCAGCTGCTGGGATTCAGGTCAGGGACTAGGGTTGCAGGAAGATAGAGAGACTTGAAGTTACAGAGCAGGAGAAAATGATTTAAAAAATGTATGAGGAGTGGATTGTTTTATCTCCTGCTTCTGGGTGTGAAGGTGAAGCCAGAGATGGCTCAGAAAGGCCGGCAGAGGCAGTGATACTGGGAAAACAGCCAATAGCACTTCCCCTCAGCCATTAACCTTTAGTTTTATGCCAACATGCAATTGTCCTCCCTGTCAGGCTGCATCTTCCGATGAGTCAGTCAGCACTCCCTCCCCCAGTCAAGGCCCTGCCCTACTGCACCTTGCTCTGTGCTCTCACTGAATTTCCTTGTGGCCCTGAGAAAACAACAACTTTCAACAGACCATGGTACAGGGGTGTGGCAAAACTGTCTCTTGTAGCGACTGTGGATCATACAGGGGTGATGGTTGAGTGCCCTAAGTCCTGAGGGGGAAACTCTCAGGGGTTGAGAGGCAGGATGAGCTAGGAATTTCTACCATGTGGACGCCTGTCCCACAGCAGGCAGAAATATTACAGATCTGTCTTTGCAGAAGAAAAAATATTACAGATCTGTCTTTGCACTGCGGTGGCGCAGTGGTTAGACTGCAGTACTGCAGGCTACTTCTGCTGCCTGCCGACTGCCTGCAATTTGGCAGTTCAAATCTCACCAGGCTCAGCCTTCTATCCTTCCGAGGTGGGTAAAGTGGGGACCCAGATTGTTGGATGCAATATGCTGACTCTGTAAACAGCTTAGAGAGGGCTGTAAAAGCACTGTGAAGTGGTACATAAGCCTAAGTGCTATTGCTATTCTTTCTGAAGCAGAGCTTGAGCCAACAAATCACAGTTTCCCAAGGCTTACCACACTGTGGGAATCCCGGCATACAGTTATCCCTGTTTGGTTTCCCATGAGTTAAGACTGTGAGAGAAGGTTCAGTAAACAAACAGGCAGATGGAGGAGAGGCTGTCCAGTAGAGGAGCTTCTAGGTTTTGTAATGATGGGATGGCAGAGGCCAGGATTACAGGAATGTCAACCAATCCCAATTGCATTCTCTTTTATCTGCTGACAGCTTTTCAGACAAAACAGCCAATGGTGCAGTTCAGACCTTGATACACTCCATTTGCCAACTGATTGCAAAATTGAAAGAAGACGCCTCTGGAGCAGCAGTTCATGGAAGTCAAGAGTGAAGTACTGGGAGAATTCTCACGCAAGGAAATTGCCACTTCTGTTTGTCCTGTAAAAGAAGATCGTTTCAGAAGAGACAAATGGCTAAACATATGAGATTGCTTTAGATAATGCTGTTCAGATTCTATAAATTAAGGAGAATGGAACCCGGAAAGAAATAGATTTAGATTTTAGAAGAAATCAAAGATGTCAATCATTCTTTCATCTCCTTTCAGCTTCTCCAAATTTTAATAAAATAATGATAGCAAGAAACAAAAAGAATCTTTATTATTATTTTGTTTGTGATGCTCAGTTACCAAACCTAGCAAAATAAAGTTTATTTGTAAATTAGGCACATTCTCGTTAAGATAAGCAATTAAAAGGTATCTTGAAGTAAATAACAAAGGGGGCCAGACAACCCTGTGTGGCCTCTGGCTTCCATTTTGCTTGTAGATACAGCCTGGACTTTAAAAAAAAAAACCTGAATAAGCTAAATAATTCTAATCTATCCTGAGAAAGCATCAAAATATCTTTATACTATGCTGATTTGTATGCTGCATAGGAATATTAGCCTGAGTTTCAGTTCACTTCCGAGAAGCAACAATTCCGCTAAATTATTATGTCATAGCACAAATCCAAAACCTTTGCCTAATCTGCAACCACTTGCCTTGGTGGGTACTTCCTCAACATCCCATCACTTTCATTTCCCATCTCTCAAAGATTGTGATCATCTGTAATGGCCTTGAACTCCCAACACTTCAATATGAAAGTCAGGGTCCAAAAACTCTGCTGCTCACACTGGAATTTATAGTAACTAAAATCATTTCACAGCCCATGTTCCAATTCCAAGCAAAAAGATAATGATAATTGGTTGTTTACACTCCCCTGTATATATCTTTATATCAGCCTGGACACATTCATTTGATTATGTACAAAAAAGAATGTCAGTGGTTTCTATGAGCTGGATCTACAAAACTATCAAGATACCTTTCCTCACAAAAGATGTGCAGCTCAGGAGGCAAAATGTGGCAAAATAAGAGTTTTTGCAAATGGGGAACAGAGCTAACATTGTTCAGTCGCTGAGGTTCTCAGCCACAGTGTCTGCGGGCGGCAAAGGAAGTTGGTAGATGACCACCTATGCATCATCACATCTTAGTGCAAATAATGCAATTCAAATATTGATGTCAGATATCATGAGGCAAGTGTTATGCTGTCATCTGTGCAGAATGGTGTCCTGGTATGTACTGTCTTCTGGCTGCCATCATGGTTGTTTGTTTGTTTGTTTGTTTTTGACTGCTGCTGTTCTGAGCTTTCTTCACCTGAAGCAGAACCTTAGCATGGAAATTCCATGGGATGATCAGAGCCACTTATTACCATTGAGTGGGGAAGTGTGGAAATCCATTAGAGTGATATAGCTCATTCCGTTAATTATGGGAGCTACTTTTTTGAGAGAATTTTTACAAGACCAGTATTCCACCAGGAACGTCTGTTAAGTCCTTTTCCTGCCAAATGCTGAATAAAAGTTCCCTTATACAGCTGTGACCCTTTCAGATTATTCAGATTAATTGTCTCGGATCTCACATGACTACTGTACCTGACTGTTGTTCAAAAAGGCAGCCTGAAAAAAGAAGAAGATGCAGCTCCTTTAAGAAGTGCAATAAAGTGCTTTAATAGTTTGATTCATGAAAGAGCAGCAACTTTTCCAAGATTGTGTGGAGCCCCAGGGAGGAGAGGGGGGGGTTGGCTGCTTCAATGAAAGGAGGAAGGCTCTGTCTTTGCTCAAGATCTGAATCATTTCATTCAGAATATGTGATGGAGTGGGATTAGGAGTCTCTAGGTCCCAGTCACTGTTATGAGAATATCAGTTCCTAGGAGTCTCAGAGTTCAATAGGAAAAGAAAATATAAGTACATCTATCTCTCTCCCTCCCTCAAAGTTGATCTCTCAGTCAGAAAGGTTGATTGTGATACTCACTTCCACTCCCCTCAAGAAACCTGCTAATAGATCAGTTGGGAGGGAAATTCTTTCCATAAACTTTCAATCTTACAGAATTCTCTACTACTCAAAAGGCTTGTGCCTAGAAAGTTTGCTTTTTGCTGGGAAATGAGCAAGAAGGTTTCTGTTCCCCCCCCCCCCCGCCTCTTTGAGGTTCCCAAGTTGCAATTCAACGGGGTGAAAAGGAAGAAGAAAGCATGGACTTGGGCGCATATGCTAGTCAGTGTGAGAAAAATGGGAGGGGGGGGGAGGTTGCAGAACTTTGTCTTCACCAGGTAGGTGTGAGAGATTGTGAAGAGCCTAAGAAAGAAATTGGATATCAACAATCAACAGCTGGGAGAAGAGGCCTTTAGTAGCTTATCTCACAAATAGAAGCTCAGCCTGGGATGCAAAATAAAATCAGGAAGAACTTCAAACCATTCAAAGAGTTTTTGCCTAAATGAATTAACTATTAAAAGTGTTTCTGAGATTCTGTCCCTCGCACCTAATTCTTGCATTAAACCTTATTGAAGTCTGTGTGATTCGTCTTTCTTTGATCCCACCCTGTAGGACCCGCATCACAGTGGAAGACACAGCTGTAGTCCAGCTTCTTTGGCTAGTAATGCCACCAATCTCTTCCCTGTCTTCCTTCTACGAACAGTGAACTTTCCCCCTCCATTGACCGAACATTAACACTTCAGAAGAATATGCTGTACTGAGCTGTTTTCTGTGGTCTGGAATTCAATCTCCTCCTCCTTTTCCCCCATTTTAGACTGCAATTCTGTACTTACTTCCCTGTCAATCCTTCACACCAGAGGTGGGTTTCAGCAGGTTCTGACCAGTTCTGGAGAACCAGTAGCAGAAATTTTGAGTAGTTCGGAGAACCGGTAGTAAAAATTCTGACTGGTCCTGCCCCCATCTATTCTCTGCCTCCCAAGTCCCAGCTAATGGGAGGAAATGGGGATTTTGCAGTATCCTTCCTCTGGAGCGGGGAGGGAATGGAGATTTTACAGTATCCTTTCCTTGCCACCCAGGGAACGCGGGATGTGGTGGCTCAGGGGCTAAGACAGCTGCGCTTGTCGATTGAAAGGTCGGCAGTTTGGGCAGTTCAAATTCCTAGTGCTGCTGTGTAATGGGGTGAGCTCCCGTTACTAGTCCGAGCTTCTGCCAACCTAGCAGTTTCAAAAGCACATAAAAAATGCAAGTAGAAAAAATAGGGACCACCTTTGGTGGGAAGGTAACAGCGTTCTATACACCTTTGATGTTGAGTCATGCCGGCCACATGACCACAGAGACGTCTTCGGACAGTGCTGGCTCTTCGGCTTTGAAACGGAGATGAGCATCGCCCCCTAGAGTTGGTAACGACTAACACGTATGTGCGAGGGGAACCTTTACCTTTACCCTCCCTGCCACGCTCAGCAAGCCACGTCCACCAAGAACCGGTAGTAAAAAAAAATTGAAACCACCACAGCTTCACACATATACCGGTATATGAACTGGGCTGCATGAATCTAAATGATGGCATTTAGCACCTAAGGATTTTACTTTTTTCATAGGACTTATCTTATAAGAAAAAGAAGTTGATAAATCTGTATCAGGAGAAACAGGACTCTATATCTGTGTCAAAGCAAAAAAGAGTCTTTCCAACTGACTGGTGATATGTTGGAGATGCATGGACATGATCATGGAAGCTGTTGTGTCTTGCCCGCTCTCACCGCAGCCGGGGTCTTCTTATCTGCTTCCGAATGCTGAAGAATGTCCTAGTATGCCTCCCGGCCCCAGCCCTGGCTCCATGCCCAGACAGGCTGAAGAGGAAGAAATACCTCCAGCCCCCAGCTCTGGCTCCATGCCCAGGCAAACGGAGCAACTAGACCCCTCCCCCTCCTCCACAGCATGTGAGCCTGAGGAAGGTCTATTACCAACAGCTGCCGACTGGAGTGACCCTCGCGTCAGAAGACTTGATAGGCGGAGGCAACAGAAGGAAGGGAGGGGCAGGCCTGGATAAGTGCTGAGTCATGGAGCCACACCCCATGGCCTATATAAAGGATCTGCTTTCTGGCATTCTCTGAGTCAGGCAAAGTCTAAACATATCTTGCTGAAGTCACTTTCTGGTCTCCTGCCTGCCCTGAGGACTTTGCTAGGACTTTGGCAGAGCTGCAGAGGCACACCTGATTCGGATTTCCCTGACCCGGCCATCAGCGGAGGAGTGGGACACGACAGAAGTAAACTTTGCTTGTTGTTAATTATGCATATTCCTTTTTATCTGACCTCTTATTCTGAAGATTTTGTGGATGATTTTTTTTTAATTTTTATTTTTTGGAGGAAGGTGGAAGTTCTAATAGGTACATTGGTCTCCTGGAAGACTGGCATTCCTTCAGGAAACTCTGCTCTTCCAGGAGAGCAATATTACCATGGCAAAAGAAAACAAAACAAAAACAGGCTGCATAAACAAGATACCTGGTTTCATATCATAAGAAGAACGAAACATTTTAACTGTGGTAGGACTAAAGACTTCTGCAGCAGGCTGGCAAAGAGAAGGAAGCAAGAAGCAAGCCATAAAGACACCTCCCTTATCATGTTGGACTAAGCAGGAAAAGTCTTATACACTTAAAATTATTTTTACACTCTATATTTCTTCTGTGTTCTATAAATATGTTCCCTTTAATTCTTAGTTTGGTCAAGTACTCCCTATGAATCCATATTAGTTTCCATTTTTACTCTTACTGGAATGGTGTATGATAATGTTGGAGATGTTACATTGCTAGTATCTTATTTTTGAGAAGTTTTCAACTCTCTTGGCTTTCTTTGACCTGAGGATTTTGGTCCATGAGATCTCACACTACTTCTTGAAATTTCTTGACATTGGCTCTCCTGAATTCAAATGTGCATATACTGTGTATGACAATTACCCCAATTTCTCCATCTGCAGGAACTCAAACCACAAAGGGATATGGTCATGCCATCCCAAAAGCCTCATTCCTTCAACTAGCTGTTACTTAGTGAGGTACCTTGTTTTGAATTCAATAGCAGCAATTTTAGACAAGACAGAAAAACAGTTGTGCTTTTTGAAATTGTATCTTCCAGAGATAGTTACGCTTTCTTATTTTTAAATTGAGCTATCAAGTCTAGGCTGCAAAACTCCAGACAGCCACATGATATGGTAACAAAGAGTGTTTATTGTATCATTTTGCTGCCCATCTACTGTTTGTATAGATTTGTGTAGCTCAGAACTAGTAGTTCTAGGTTAAAGTACTCTGCACATGCTAAGACTAAAGTCAACCTTTGCTATTACTTCATAAGTTCCTGGACTGACCTTGAGTATAACCTTCCCCTCCTCCTTTTGTTTTGCTTATGGTTGCAAACATCGGTGCAATTGCAAAAGGCCAGCAAACAGTTAAGATGTCTGTATTTTGGCTGCCATCTTGCATTGTCAGGATGCTTGCAGTCCAGATCTGTTAGCCCCAGAAGAGGCTGAAGGTAGAAACCCTAAACTTGTAAGTTCAGGGTTGAGACTTTGGAAAAAGTGCAAAGAAGAGCAACTAACATGATTAAGAGCCCAGAGACAAAAACTTATGAAGAATGGTTTTGGGAATGGCCAGTCTAGAGAAAATAAGGAGTAGGGGTGGCATGATAGTAGTGTTCCAGTATTAGAGGGCCTGCCACAAAGAAGTGAGGTTCAACTCATTTTCCAAAGCACCAGAAGACAAGACAAGAAACTATGGATGGAAACCAATCAAGGAGAGAAACAACCTGGAGTTAAGGAGAAACTTCCTGACAGTGAGGACAATTAAACAATGGAACAGCTTGCCTTCAGAAGTTGTAGGTGCTTCATCACTGGAGGTTTTTAAGAAAAGACTGGACAGCTACCTGTCTCAAATTGTATAGGGTCTCCTGGTTGAGCAGGGGATTAGACAAGAAGACCCCCCAAGTCCCTTCCAGCTCTATTCTGATTGTGATTATGTAATCATTGAACTTGGAAGAACTGTCTACTGAGCAGATGGCTGGTGATGGCAGCAATAATCCGCCTTGCAAGGCAAGGCAAACTGACAAATGCTTTCAGCAAATGATGGCAGTAAATAGTAAGTCATAAATAAGTGAATCAATAAACTGGGATGCAAAGGTTAAACTACTGTGTCAGTTCACAGTAATTTGCAACATTATTTCCTCCTTGAATAGTGAAAGGAAGACGCATCGTGACAGACATGAAGAAAAGTAGATGGACTGTTTTGCTGTAAATTTTGGATTTGTCTCTCGTCTGCTTGATGGCTTTCCTCAGGCCGTTTTGTTCTTGTATGCTCTTCCTCTTGCTATCAGTAACACAGGTTGAAACCCAGAATGCAGGTAAGTTGCTAGGGATGGGCAAACTTTCTCTATAGGATCAAATGGTTAAATGTGGTGATTGGGAGTTGCTTACATTAAGTTATTCCAGCACACACACAAAATAATTGAGGCTCTTAATGTGCAAATCTGGATGTGATATATAACAAGCACAAACATATTCACACGTGCACACATCTGGACTTACTTAAAAGAAATGCTGATCACATTCACAAAAGTTTACTGTCTTGAAAGATAGCATAAAGACAGTGCTTTGCCAAGGGAGGAAAATATATAGATAGATAGATAGATAGATAGATAGATAGATAGATAGATAGATAGATAGATAGATGATAGATAGATAGAGATAGATAGAGATATAGATATATGTTTTCTGAGGTTTTCGCGGGTGTTTGTATGTAGGTCTTTGGTTATTCGGGTTTTTTCCCACGTAAAATTGGAATAACCAAAAAACCCGAATAACCAAAGACCTATATATATATATATTTGTTTTCTGAGGTTTTCACGGGTGTTTGTATGTAGGTCTTTGGTTGTTCGGGTTTTCTCCCGTGTAAAATTGGAAGTGTCTTGGCGATGTTTCGACGAAGTCTCATTCGTCATCTTCAGGCTTCAGCTTCGTGCTTCTGGGAGCAATGTGTGATCGCAGCTGTTTCTTCCTTTTAACTGCTAGTGGGGGGTTGAACTGATTGGGTGGGAGCTTGGCTGTGCTCTGATTGGATGGAGGTTTTTTTGTGCTCTGATTGGATGGGTGTGTGTCCTGTTTGGGTGGGGGCTTGGTTGTGTTCAGATTAGTCTGAGTTGCAGGGGGATTTGAGCCGGTGAGCTGCATTGCTGTTGTTTGGCTTCGTGGTCGTGGTCGTGCTACATCTTCATAGTGGGTGTCAGTCTGCTGCATGTATGGATTGGAGGGGTTTGAAATAGCTAATGTTGCAGCTGCGATCTGGCTTCTGGTCCTTGGTCGTGCTTCATGATCAGTGTGGGTTTGGGTCTGCTTTCTAGGTGGATGTGTAGTGGTGACATCCTGTATGGACCTCGTGAGTGTGGGTCTGGTGTCATTCCTCGTATTAGGGATTCTTTTGTCAATAAGGGCAGGTTTCCAAATGGCTGGTAGGCGGGAGGTAGCATCTTGTTTGTTCATGCTGTGTGGGCGTTTTTCTATCTTGATGGCTTCTCTGATTATTCTGTTGTTAAAGTGTTCGGTTTTCTCCCGTGTAAAATTGGAAGTGTCTTGGCGATGTTTCGACGAAGTCTCATTCGTCATCTTCAGGCTTCAACCGTGCTTCTGGGAGCAATGTGTGATCGCAGCTGTTTCTTCCTTTTAACTGCTAGTGGGGGGTTGAACTGATTGGGTGGGAGCTTGGCTGTGCTCTGATTGGATGGAGGTTTTTTTGTGCTCTGGTTGGATGGGTGTGTGTCCTGTTTGGGTGGGGGCTTGGTTGTGTTCAGATTAGTCTGAGTTGCAGGGGGATTTGAGCTGGTGAGCTGCATTGCTGTTGTTTGGCTTCGTGTTCGTGGTCGTGCTACATCTTCATAGTGGGTGTCAGTCTGCTGCATGTATGGATTGGAGGGGTTTGAAATGGCTAATGTTGCAGCTGCGGTCTGGCTTCTGGTCCTTGGTCGTGCTTCATGATCAGTGTGGGTTTGGGTCTGCTTTCTAGGTGGATGTGTGGTGGTGACATCCTGTATGGACCTCGTGAGTGTGGGTCTGGTGTCATTCCTCGTATTAGGGACTCTTTTGTCAATAAGGGCGGGTTTCCAAATGGCTGGTAGGCGGGAGGTAGCATCTTGTTTGTTCATGCTGTGTGGGCGTTTTTCTATCTCAATGGCTTCTCTGATTATTCTGTTGTTAAAGTGTTCAGTTTTGGCGATAGTTCTGGTCTTTTTAAAGTCAATATCATGTCCTGTGGCTTTAAGGTGTTGGACCAGGGAAGAAGTTGGTTCCTCTTTTTTGACTGAGTTTTTGTGTTCTTCAATGCGTGCACTTATTCTTCTGTTGGTTTGTCTGATGTATGTGGTGGGGCAGGCGGTGCATGGGATTTCATATACTCCTTGATTTGGGCTGTAGTTGTTTGGTGAGAAATTTGGCTAGGTTTTGTAAAGATGAGCCTATGGAGCTGACTATGGGTCTGAGTGGGGTTCCTTCTTTGTGTATCTTGGGGAGACCATAGAGCTTAAGGCATCTGGATGATTCCTGAAGATGACGAATGAGACTTTGTCGAAACGTCGCCAAGACACTTCCAATTTTCCGCGGGAGAAAACCCGAATAACCAAAGACATATATATATATATATATATATATATATATATATATGTATGTATGTATGTATGTATGTATGTATGTATGTATGTATGTATGTATGTATGTATGTAGGTCTTCGGTTATATGTGTGTGTGTGTGTGTGTGTGTGTGTGTGTGTTCTGAGATTTTTGCGCGTGTTTGTATGTAGGTCTTTGGTTATTCGGATTTTCTCCCACGTAAAATTAGAAGTGTCTTGGTGACGTTTCGATGAAGTCTCATTCGTCATCTTCAGGCTTCAGCTTCGTGCTTCTAGGAGCAATGTGTGATTGCAGTTGTTTCTTCCTTTTAACTGCTAGTGGGGGTTTCAACTGATTGGGTGGGAGCTTGGCTGTGTTCTGATTGGATGGGGTTTTTTTGTGCTCTGAGTGGCTGGGTGTGTGTTCTGTTTGGGTGGGGGCTTGGTTGTGCTCAGATTAGTCTGAGTTGCAGGGGATTTGAGCTGGTGAGCTGCATTGCTGTTGTTTGGCTTCGTTGTCATGGTCATGCTACATCTTCATGGTGGGTGTCAGTCTGCTGCATGTATGGATTGGAGGGGTTTGAAATGGCTAATGTTGCGGCTGTGGTCTGGCTTCTGGTCCTTGGTTGTGCTTCATCATCGGTGTGGGTTTGATGTGTGGTGGATTTCTGGGTGGATGTGTGGTGGTGACATCCTGTGTGGCCCTCGTGATTATGGGTCTGGTGTCATTCCTTGTGTTAGGACTCATTTGTCAATAAGGGCGGGTTTCCAAATGGCTGGTAGGCAGGAGGTAGCATCTCATTTATTCATGCTGTGTGGCTTCTCTGATTATTCTGTTGTTAAAGTGTTCAGTTTTGGCGATAGTTCTGGTCTTTTTAAAGTCAATATCATGTCCTGTGGCTTTAAGATGTTGGACCAGGGAAGAAGTTGGTTCCTCTTTTTTGACTGAGTTCTTGTGTTCTTCAATGCGTGCACTTATTCTTCTGCTGGTTTTTCTGATGTATGTGGTGGGGCAGGCGGTGCATGGGATTTCATATACTCCTTGATTTTCTAACTCAATTTTGTCTTTGGGGTTTCTTAGGATGGTGGATATTTTTCGGTTTGTGCAGAATGCTGTCTTGATGTTGTGTTTGCGGAGGATCTTGCTGATTCTGTCTGTGGTGCCTTTTATATATGGGAGGAGGGCTGTGCCGTTTTCTTGTTCTCTGTCTTGGATTTTAGTGGGGGTTTCTTTTTGGATTAGGTTGGTAATCTTATTTCTTTGGAACCCATTGGCTGTTAGTATGTTGGTGAAAATGTGTAGTTCGGTTTTTAGGTGTTGTTCGTCAGCTAAGCATTTTGTTCTGGAGATGAGTGTCTTGGCTACAGAGTTGATCTGTGCTGGGTGGTGGTGTGAGAGTGCATGCAGATAGTGGTTTGTGTGCGTTTTCTTCTGGTAGGTGGTGTGTCCATTGGGTTTCCTGTAGACTAAGACATCCAGGAAGGGAAGTTGGTTGTTAGCTTCTGTTTCCATGGTGAACTGTATTTTGAGGTGTAGGCTATTGAGGTGTATGAGGAAGTTGTCAAGTTTTTCTTTCCCGTGTGGCCAGATTATGAAGGTGTCGTCTACGTATCTGAGCCAGAGTTTGGGTTTGTGATCAGATTTTTCTAGTGCTTGGGTTTCAAAGTGTTCCATGTAGAGGTTGGCAATGACAGGTGAGAAGGGTGAGCACCCATGGGTTGGGGCATGGCAACATTAGCCATTTCAAACCCCTCCAATCCATACATGCAGCAGACTGACATCCACATGAAGATGTAGCATGACCATGACCACGAACACAAAGCCAAACAACAGCAATTCAGCTCACCAGCTCAAATCCCCCTGCAACTCAGACTAATCTGAGCACAACCAAGCCCCCACCCAAACAGGACACACACTCATCCAATCAGAGCACAAAAAAAACCCCATCCAATCAGAGCACAGCCAAGCTCCCACCCAATTAGTTCAAACCCCCACTAGCAGTTAAAAGGAAGAAACAGCTGCGATCACACATTGCTCCCAGAAGCACGAAGCTGAAGATGACGAATGAGACTTCATCGAAACGTTGCCAAGACACTTCTAATTTTATGTGGGAGAAAACCCGAATAACGAAAGACCTACACACACATACACACACACACACACACACACACACACACATATATACATACATACATACATACACATACATACATACATATATGTATATAATATATTGTAAATATTTTACCAGACATGTTAACTGAATAGATTAATAGTTTAAACTTTAATAAAAGTTTTCAAAAGTCTACACGAACATTTTAAAACAACACTTCAATTTCAAAGGTGGCTATGCTTCATGCTTACTTAATGAGTTATATAAACAATTAATTTAAAACAATTACATGAAAAAGATGAAAGAATGTCCACACTGGTTATTTTCTTAGATTTAGATTGTCCACGCTGCAAGCTAGTAGATGATTTCAGAAGGAAGTTGACAAGCTAATTGTTCTCTGACACTACATAGGCTTTGACATGCATGTACTTAGATATCATGTTGGATGAAATAATTATTAGACAAGTATCTTACCAACTTTTCCATTGCAGTGAGATTTGGCATAAACTCATCACTAATGATATACTGGTGCTGGAACAAAATTAGGACTTTCAGAGCAAGGCTCTAAAATCCACTAGATATAACATTATTTTTGCTGCCATCTGCATCTAATAGCCCTAATAAAATAGAAACTATACTCAAAGTATGAATTCTTATGACTCTGTTTATTAAATTAATGCTTCTGCTGATATAATCCATTTTCTTCTGTTTTATCAGAATGTTCGGTAGGCAACACCTTTGTGGAGATAATGGAGAATAATAATCCAGGATTGGTGGTGACTAACATTCTTGTTGATCCTGGCATTATAGTCACAATTAAACCTTCCACAGAAGCAAGTTCTCCCTCTGAATGGTTTGAAATAAAGGACTCACAACTCATCCTGAATAAATCTGTGGATTATGAGGTAATAGAATTGGGGAGGCCGAACACCTTAAATCCAGCAGGAAACAGATGTCAGGGAAGCCTTTCCAACCTAGCCCTCTCCAGATGCACTGGATCTTTAATTCCCTGGTGGAAACTTAGTCCAACCTTTATAGGGAATGCAAGCAGAGGTTTCAGCAGGTTTTGACCAGTTCTGGAGAACCAATAGTGGAAATTTTGAGTAATTCAGAGAACTGGTAAATACCACCTCTGACTGGCCCCACCCCCATCTATTCTCTGCCTCCTGAGTCCCAACTGATCGGGAGGGAATGGAGATTTTACAGTATCCTTCTGCTGCCATGCCCACCAAGCCATGCCCACAGAACCAGTAGTAAAATTTTTTGAATCCCATCATTGAATGCAAGCTTGGTGAAGGTTGGTCTATGATTGGCTGGTCAGTCAATCCCATGATGGGATTGGGCTGTATGTGTATAAAGATTGTGTAAAATGCAAGTGAATTGACACAAGGAACACACAGTAAAACTATTTGATAGTTAGACATAATTAATACATAGGTATTAGTATTAATAAATACAGTATACAGGTATTAATAAATACAGTATAGCATATGCTTTGTTTGTGATTATCTGTTGTCCCAAAGTTATTTCTTTCTTGCCCAAAGATTGTAGATAAGTGTCAATGTATCTTGGTAAAGTTAGTTGAAAACTCCCAGTGTTTCCTCCTCTCTGTACATATATACAATCTACCAAGTTTAAAGAAAGTGGACGGCTCAAGGAAGAGTTTAGCTCTTCTGGAAGACATATAGCAGTCCCGAGCCTCACCTGCCTAAAATGTGAGAAGGCCTCTGCCTTCCTAAATGGCTCCAATGACTACCTGCAAGGAAATCCCTCCCAACTGAGGTGATTCCAATATTGTGAAGCAGGGGCAATGTGGAATAACCTAATATATTTAGGCAGGATGGTTAAAAATCTAGAGAGGCTCCATTTTTACAGCATTTGGTTAAGGTTACTTCTGGCTGAGCTTTTGTGACTCCAACTCATCTATCATTTTTGGTGAGCTAAGAAGATGAATTAATTCAGTAAACAGTTTTAGTATGTTCTATGAACACAATCTATCAGTGGAAAGGATTCAATACGGGTAGACCTCCACTTACAACAGTTCATTTAGTGACAGTTTGAAGTTTCAATGGCAGTAAAAAAAAAGTGACTTATGACCATTTTTTACCCTTACGACTGTTGCAGCATTGCCATGGTTACATGATCAAATGCTTAGAAACTAAGTCATATTTATGACGGTTGCAGTATCCTGGGGTCATGTGATCCCCTTTTGTGACCTTCTGACAAATAAAGACAATGGGGAAGCCAAATTCCCTTAACAACCATGTTACTAATTTAACAACCGCAGTGATTCACTTAACAGCTGTAGCAAGAAAGGTCGCAAAATGGGTCAAATTCACTTAACAACGGTCTCACTTACTAACAGAAATTTTGGACCCAATGGTGGTCATAAGTCAAGGACTGCCTATTCTTCAAGTGGAAGATCTCAAAGGTGCTCACTACCTCTCGTTCTCTTTGCTGTCTGAGTCCGGTGAAAACCATTTTGCATACCAAAAGTGTCCCATGGTACTTGTTAGGTATATGTAAGGCCACTGAATTTCCCTAGAAGTATACTGTATGAAAATTTGAAACCATGTGGCATGAAAACTCTTCATCCTCTCTCAGAGTTAAACATTATTCACCCTTGATATTGTAAGTCACGAGCCTGCTTATTTTTGTACTAGTACAACCTCTGAGCAGCTGTTTTCAGTGCTCCCAGTGTGCTGGGCAGTCCAAATAGAAATCTTTTTCCCTTTCATCATAGGCCCTGCTTTTCACTCTTGAAGATTTCAAATAGGGGCACAGAATAAGAGACCCATAAACCTGGAGTTATTGCTAGATGGACTGCATTCTTCTATGAAAGAGTATAAATCTTTATAGAACAGCACAGTAATAGAGAAACCTAAGATATTTTCCTTGCTGCACTACGATCACTTTTTGTGTGTGTTTCATTTACTGTTGAAAAGGGAATTCAAATTAAACTCAGAAAAAAGAAATAGGGAGAAAGAATAAAAAGTACAAAGAAAGAAAGAGAAAAGCAAGGCAAAGGAAAAGAAAAGAAATATGTAAAAATTGACTTCCAATCTTCATCATAACAAGTAAAAACACATTTGATAACTCTTCAGCCCCCATAAGATTGCAAACAAATGTCTCTTCTTCCCATAACTCATCCCTTCTATACGCAAAATCATAAATCATAAACTTTTCAGTCCTGCTGTCAGCAAAAAGTCTATTTATAAAACTACCAGAGTTTTATAAATTATGCTTTATTTTAACATTCTGCCCATCTAGATTTTTAATAATTTCAGATGTTGTAATAGGATTTGGCCTCTTTTCCATTTTTCTTTTTCCTATCACAGAACCTTCTTTAAAGTTTTAGCAAATCTCCTTTGTAAAACCTGTAAAAAAATTATCCAGATTATTGTTTTGGTTTATCATTTGTATTTCCCCATTGATTTTCAAAGCTTTAATCAGCCTTTTTTGAATATCCAATAAAAAGTCCTTTTCAGGGTCATTCTTTTGGCTTGCCATTTGCAATTCCACTTTAATTGCCTTCTCCAATGTGTAATTCACCGTTTTTTTTATATTTCAACCTGGATTTGCAAACCTTTAACAAACTTATTTTGTGTATTCAGTAAAAGGTCCCTTATCAGAGTTATTCTCTTCATTTATTATTTGTAATTCCCTTTTAACTACCTTCCCTATCTTCTTTCCAAATAATTTTATTAAGCATTTTGGATAAAGCTATAAAAGATAACATAGACTAAAAAAAGAGAATAAAAACAAATACCAAAAAAAGGAAATATATAAAGAAAATATCTATTCTCAGTTCTCCCCACAAGAAAAAGACTTCCTATTTATTCTCTTTGTGGCAGATTACATAAATAAGTCTGTGTTCTCTTCACCTCCCCTTAACTAACCAATATAAACTCTCCATCACATTAACCATATCTTAACAATAGGCAAATCAAATAAGTAACATCTTCTTCAATCCAGTAATCAGGAAAACATCCAAACAGAACTTTTAACATTAATTAATATGTATAAAACTCATCATCTTGCTTCTTAACTATAACAAAATCCCATTTAAAAATCCTGAAATGATGCTAATATCCTACTATAAACAACATTTTTAAAAATTCTTTAGCGCTTTAAATAGTCTCTCTTATCATCCACCAAAGGGAACCGATTCCAGTTATTCTTAGGGATTTTTTTTCCTTCTTGATTTTCAGAACCTCATCTAGTGTATCTGGTAACAAATTTTTATTTAAAGTCCTGTTCATATCTTCCTCAAATAAATTTTGCTGCCTATCTCATTTGGTAACATCTTCATTTTGGAACAAATTGTTCTCTAGCAGACACAACATAACTGTTATTTCTTGACACAAAACTCTACGCAATTCTTCAAAGAGATCTCTAAAACATCATTATAGACTGTTTGTCTTATAATTCCAATTTCAAAAAGATTTTTTCTTTTCCACAAGTATATTTTTTTAAACATAGTTTCAAAATTTTAATATTTAAGGTCCAAAACACCAACATTTTCTGAGCCCTTAAAACTTTCTATTGCCAAAACTTTGTTTACATTTTGCTGTCTGTTTTAAGATAATATTTATTCTGAAAGTAGATCTTTATATTCTTATATTGAGGATTGAAGGTTCACTCACCTGATGTTTCCAGCTTTGTTACTCTGAAGGTGTCCAAGTTTTTTTAAAACCATTAATAGGCAATTTTGGAAAATAATTAGCAAGGGAAGTTAGCACAACTTAGTGTCCTTTGCAAGGTTCCATTTGCAGCTGAAGCAAAATGGCGAATTCCCCCACCTCACAATCTCCCCCCCCCCGCCTTCACATACAGGAGATCACTGTCTTGCATTCACTTGTGAGAAAAAGGAACGTCCATCAGGAGAAACAGTTTGTGCAATCTCGTGTCACTCTTTGATTCACAAAGTACTCCCTTTTGAAAAACTGCAAATGGCAGCTCAGTTTGTTGGCAATGCTGTAGTCAATCTGCTATCTTTCCCATGAAGGCCTGCCTTCTCTAATCCATGCCTTTTTATTATCCAATATTTTCTAGTTCTAGTATTTCTGCATCAGATTTAATATCTTCTGGACATAATATATCCATAGAAGCAGACATCATTGCTGACAATTCTAATTTTGTAACTAGTAATGTTTGGCCCCATTCTTCAAAATCTCTTCAAGTATTTCTAATGTTATGGAATCTTGTGTTATTTTGTAAATCCCCACACTAATAAAAAAAAAGAAGGCATTTATGAGCATGAGCATGAGCACAGTGATTAGAATGCAGTATTGAAGGCTAACTCTGCCCACAGCCAGGAGTTTGATTCTGACTGGCTCGAGATTGACTTGGCCTTCTATCCTTCCAGGGTCAGTAAAATGAGGACCCAGATTGTTGGCAGCAATATGCTGACATTTGTAAACCACTCAGAGAATGCTATAAAGCACTATGGAGTGGTATATAAGTTGAAGTGCTATTGCTGGTTGCTGTTTATACAATTTTTTTCTTTTCCTTTCCTTTGTCCTTTTCTCCTTCTCCTCCCACCAATGTCTAATTTCTGAAATAATAAATTTTCAATAAATAATAAATAAATTTTATCTTAAGTTAAAAAAACCAAAATATTCTGGTACCTAATGAAACACTGATTGTTTTATTTTATTACCCTGTTTCCCCCAAAATAAGACATCCCCTGATAATAAACCCAATCAGGCTGTTCAGTGCATGGCAATAAGACCAAGCACTTATTTCAGGGTTCAAAAAAATATAAGACAGGGTCTTATTCTCAGGGAAAAACAGTACTTCCAAAATCTTATAGTAAATATCTCAAAATTCCAAAATTGTATGAACTCTTACACCAAAAACATATTTAGCTTTTTCCAATTATTTAAATTCTTAAGCTTACAGTTAATTTTTCTTTTATTAAAGAAGGAAAGTAAACTCTCCAGATAGCTTTTCAAAACTGTTGTTCCAAAGATCTATAATAGAGTATTGAATAAGCAACTTTTGATTAGAAGTGAGGATAGTGGACTCAATGTCCTTTGAAGGATTCTGCTGTGATTGAGAACATAACTGGTCCCTTCATCTGGTTCTCAGACCCACAGGTGACCACTGTCTTATAGCATCCTCATAAGAAGCAATTCTCCAGAGCACATGTGGGTGATATTCCATCCTCTTCTTATCCAGAGAGGTTTTGAAGAGTTAATCTATTTACTACAGTTTTTGCTGCAGTCATCATCTTTCCTCTGTCAGAGGTGTTTAAGTTGCCATACCTCTTTGGAAATCCACTTGTTATCCATTAGAATAAGACTACAGTTAAAACAAAGGGGCACGGTGGCTCAGTGGCTAAGACACTTAATTTGTTGATCGAAAGGTCGGCAGTTCAGCGGTTCAAATCCCTAGTGCTGCGTAATGGGGTGAGCTCCTGTTACTTGTCCCAGCTTCTGCCAACCTAGCAGTTCAAAAGCAAGTAGAAAAATAGGGACCACCTTTGGTGGAAAGGTAACAGCATTCTGTGTGCCTTCGGCGTCAAGTCATGCCAGCCACATGACCACAGAGACATTTTCGGACAGCGCTGGCTCTTTGGCTTTGAAATGGAGATGAGCACCGCCCCCTAGAGTCGGGAATGACTAGCACATATGTGCGAGGGGAACCTTTACCTTTACAGTTAAAACAACTGATGGAAAATTCAGTTTTTCAAAGCCCCAACTGAAATGATTTTAACCAGCTAAATATTATATTTTATTAAATTTATTTATTATATTTTATTTATTTATTTATTTATTTAAATTTATTATATTTATTAAATATTATATTTTAACCAGCTAAACGTCTAATTTAGAAGGATTGCTGTTTGTTGATTCTTTAAAAATGGCTGAAAGTAGAGGAATTTAACAGTAGAACTTCTGTAGGGTATATCTCTCGCTTATGTCCAGATCTTTGAATGGAGAATTATTGTTCTTTTCCATTATTGCCTATCACACATATGCCAGGAGTAAGAGAGATAATGAACACAAATACAGATACAAATGTCTGTAAAAATAATACTTTGGAAGCTGCTAGTTTGAATGGAAGAGTAGAAATCGGCTTCTTATCCTTTAATCGCTTTAATCTCAAACGCTCAACTCAGGATCACCTGTGAATGAATCATCTCCTCTCTGAGATATCCAGATGTATGTTCAATTCTTAAGCAACATCTCCACTTCTGTTGCACTGAAAAAACATCCACTTTCCCCTAGGAGATAGCTTTTACTTATCTTCACAAAAACCAGGGGAGAGAGAGAGATCTGAAACTGCTGGATTTTATGTATGTTTTACAAAACAGGGTGGGAGATATTTTCCCAAGATAAAGGCCAGCATTTTCTCATTGAAAGCTGTTTGGGGGGAAGTGGGGGGGAGGCAGATGGCAGAAAGGTATTCAGTGCTGAACAAAATGCATGGCATACCAGCTCTCAGGGACCTCCATTTGACTTCAAGGGGTCAATCAGTTTTTAGGAATATCAAGATGCGAGTCTCTTTAGAGTGCCAGGATGCTGGCTATTAGCAAGCATTTTCTCTCACTATGACTACGCTGCTTTTATTTATTCTGAGCCCTGGTGAAATGGCTGTGTAGATGTAAAGAATAACGATTCCATCGCAAGGCCCACGGGAACCAGCATTTGCTAGGAATTATATGTGTAACAAATGGTTGTGCTACAAAGGGTTGCTTTAAATTAAAATATTTATTTTTAATGCAGACTGAAACGTTACTTCAGGTGGAACTGATATGCTGGAAAGCAGATTTGCAAGTGAGTCGTGTTTCAAATTTCCCTTTGTATTATTCGTCCTGCCAAAGTATAATATTGGAAGGAATGACTTTACATGAATGATAGTGTCCTATAGATGGAACAACCTTCTTCACCTTTCTTCCAAGTAGGCTGGACTTCATCTCCTCTAGTCCCTCAGCCAGGATGACTCTCAGTTTCCAACAGCCATACTGGCTGAGCATTGTGGGAGTTGAAGTCTAGCACATACAAAAGACAAATTGAAGAAGGTTTCAGCAGGTTCTGACTAGTTCTGGAGAACTGGTAGCAAAAATTTTAAGTAGTTCAGAGAACTGGTAGTAAAAATTCTGACTGGCCCTGCCCCTATCTATTCTCTGCCTCCCAAGTCCCAGCTGATCGGGAGGAAATGGAGATTTTGCTGTAGCCTTTCCCTGGATTGGGGAGGGAATGGAGATTTTACAGTATCTTTCCCCTGTCACCCCCACCAAGCTACACCCACAGAACTGTAGTAAAAAAATTTGAAATCCACCACTGGAGTTACATATACAGCAAAACATATCTTACTGTGTCAAGAAGTCTATTATAAATTTCTTTTCTCTTCTGTGAAGTTCATCTATGCTTTGTATTATTGGCATTGGGATGGTAGAATTTTGTACAGCATTAATGCTGCCTACAAAGAAAAAATCCTCTTCCAGTTTTCTGAAGAATTAGAAATGGTTCAAGAACCAGAGCTGATCTAGATGGACTAAGAGTTGGACCCACTTGGATCAGCCCTGACTCCATCGAGTAATAGAAGTTTTCTGCATTTCAAATAGATTTTTTTTTTAGCTCTAAATGGACAGTGAAACAAAGCATCTCTTCTACCACCAAAGCATGATCCTTTTTAATAGAATTGATTGTTTCTTAGTCCCTTTTTTTGTAGAAAGTGGGGGGAAGGGGTTGTGAGGAAACAGAATATGCAAGAAGTATAGAAAAATGATAGTTTGGAGAAATAATGGGTATTTGCCTTTGTGAGTTCCTTTCCCTAACACCTCTCTGCTGGAGTGTTTGTCAAAAAAAATGTGAATATAGATGTTAAATCAGAATTCAGAGTGCAAAGGAAAGAGGAAAATAGAGTATATGATGATGAAATCACAATCTTCAAGCTTTTGAATGAAAAATATATATTAGAATGTGAGGCTGTGCCTCTTTTGAGTCACAAAACACCTTTTTCAGAGACACATCTGGCCAAAATAATTTTGATCTAATTTAGTAGGAATAGATCCCAAAAGAGAGTTTTTCTGACTGAGAAAGAGAGGAACACAGGTACTAAAGATTCAGTCAAGACCTTAGCAGGGGCAGAGGCAAACTTTTGAAGAAGCAAAGGGGGTGTGTGGAGAAAGGCTAATCAGTCTGCTCTTGCTTTTCCGTGTTTTTGAGCTTGAAATCCATTGATAACCTTCTTCTGCTTTATTTGCCCCTAGGTAAAAAGTATCAATGTTTTAATTTCAATTCAAAATGAAAATGATAATGAACCGGTGTTCAAGCAAACTAACATCACCGTTGATGTTCCTGAGGTAAACCATTGTATTCATATGTCCCCTAAGGATATAGTAATAAGGACATAATTATAGTTCCAAGGAGCCAGTGATATTAAGAGAATTATAATTTTGTACAAGCAATAAATCCATGTATCTGTGATCTAATGTAAAGAAAGGTGCAAAATTCCACTCACAAAATTACAGTCACCAAATGTATAAAGCCTTTTTTTTCTGCCAAGAAAGATTGTCATATTTACATTGCTACTAGGTGTTGCAGCGCCACAGCAAATTAGAGCAATAATTTGGGGAAAAAACATTCAAGATACCCCACGTTTATATCCCACATCTTCCTCAGTGAATTAGTTGTAACACAATTCGAATTTCTAGGCAGCTGTGATTCTTTCTAAGGATTTTATGCATCTCTTTATTTTAATATGCCTGTTTTCTTTTATTTAGCAGCATTTCCAAAAGAATAACATCACAACATTGTATGCTGTTATTCATAAAATACATATCCTTTGCTGATAAATTTTTGTCTCTGTAAAATATCAGGTTCCGTCCCTTTAATAAGTAGTCCTTGATTTACAATCTAACAGTTAATCTGGACTAACAATGGTTCAAAATATTACAATGGCCTCAGCAAAAGTGATTTATATCCCCACACCAGTAGTGAAATGTAAAATTTGTTGCTACATGTTCTGAGGGCATGGCTTGTGGGGGGGTGTCATGTGACTGGGTAGGCATGGCCATTTTTTTTTACTTTTTTAAAGCATTTTTTTTACTACTGGTTCAGGAGAATAGGTAGTTTAAAAATGTGTTTAAAAAAAGGTTCCAACGATCACAGCTGTGCCTCGTGATCCTCAGAACCCTTTTTTTTTTCTTTTTTAAAGCATTCTTGTTATGTATTCATGTTTGTACCTTTAAATATTTGAGCGGGAAATCAGCACGTTGCTGATTGGACGAAGCCTCCAGCAGAACTGTATAAAAGGAGAGGTTTTTCCCCCAGCCTGTTGCTGGGTTCACCCTATATTAAAGAGCTGTTGTCACTACCCTGGTCTCCAGCCTCGTTACTTCCAGAACTTAACACTGGCGACGAAGGTGGGATTTCGAGGCTAAGGAGAACCAGAACCGAGCTGAAGCACGACAGACCCGAACCCAGCAAACACAGGGCAGAAAAGCGGAGATGGCCAGTTACACTCCGCCCGCACCGTTTGACCTGGCTAAAGAGAAATGGGGAACGTATATGACCCGTTTCGAAAGCTTTCTAGAAGCCAACGAACTGCAAGGAGTTCCAGATAACCGGAAAAGGGCTTATTTCTTAAGTCACTGCGGTCCGGAGGTCATTGATATCGCGGAAGCCCTGGCAGAGCCAACGCCATACAATCAGTGTCGTGGCCAACTCTACAGACTTTACTAAAACCACTTTCGCAACGCCGTCCAAATACGTGAGGCGGTTTGAATTCGGAGAGCGAAGACAGATGGAGGGCGAATCCATCGGTGACTACATGGCCGCCCTAAGAAAAGCGTCCAAGGACTGCGGATACCGCGACCTAGACGAGGTGCTCCTCGAGCAACTCATCCGAGGGGTCCGAGATATCCGTTTGCGGCGACGGCTGCTAGCAAAGAGCAACCTGACGCTGGCCAACGCTCTGGACGAAGCCAGAGCACATGAAATGTCCACCCAAGCGGCGGAGACACTGCAAAAGCCGGTCCCACAAAGGCGCGCGAAGACAACCCCAGTGCACCAGGAGGAGGTTCAGACCGAATCCGACGGTGAAGATGAGGAAGGGGTCTGCAGAACCGAGAAACGCGACAAAGGGGACCGAGACGAGTGCGGAAGCTGCGGTGGTCAACACCAGCGCCAACGCTGCAAATTTAAGGACGCGACATGTCGGCGGTGCGGAAAGAAGGGGCACCTAGCTCAAGTTTGTCGAGCGGCCCAACCTTCCCGCCGAAAATTCAAATCGGCCAATCAGAGCGCGGAATCGGCAAGGCGACCCGCGATTGGCTCAAACAAAAAAGGCGCGGATTCAAACCAAACGACTGTGGTCATAGGCCGCGCCTCGACCCGAGTGGAGAAGAAGATCTTCACCAGACCAAAAATAGAGGGAGTACGGTGCCGGCTCGAAGTAGACACGGGATCAGCGATCACCATCATGTCCTGGGACACTTTGGCGAAGTCACTGCCGTCAGTCGCGAAGCGCCACCTGCAAGCACAACGGCTGCGAATCCATGACTACCAGGGGAATCGCATCCCTGTTCGAGGGACCACCTCCGTCCGAGTCGAGTACGGACCACATAAGAAGACCCTGCCCATCACGATCGTCGAAGGGACCCTGCCCAGTCTGTTGGGACTAGACTGGTTTCGTGCCCTGGGCATGGGAGTGACTGGCATCTACAGAAGTGACTGTAACCTGAAAGACATTCTCTTTAACGAGTTCGAAGATGTCTTCAAGGACTGCCTGGGCAAGTACAAGGGGACCCCTATTTCCTTCAACTTAGACCCCAGGTAGCCCCATTAGGCTTAAGGCGAGGAGAGTCCTTTGCCCTAAAACCAAAATCGATAAGGAGCTAGATAAGCTCATAAATCAGGGATTTTGGTGCCAGTCGATCACGCAAAGTGGGAGACGCCAATCGTCACCCCAATAAAACCAGACGGGTCAATTAGAATTTGCGCTGACTACAAGGCGACGCTTAACAAAGCCTTACAGAAAAGCGCTTACCCGGTTCCAGTAGTGCAACATCTGCTGCACTCTTTGGGGCGAGGGCAAGTCTTTGCAAAGTTAGACTTGGCCCAAGCCTACCAACAACTGCCCGTAGACGCCCGCACAGCCAAGCCCAAACGATTGTAACGCACAGGGGGCCTTCAAGTGCACCCGATTGCAATTTGGGGTGAGTGTGGCACCAGGGCTGTTCCAAAACCTAATGGAACATCTTCTGCAGGGGCTCCCAGGGTAGTTCCTACTGATGATGTCCTAATTTCAGGGAAAACATAGAGGAATTGGGGAGCGTTAAGAAAGGTTTTGGGCATTTTCCGGACAGCCGGATTAAAAGTCAAGGTAAACAAATGCCAGATAGGGGTCGAATCCGTCGAATTCTTGGGCTACCGGATAGACAAGAAAGGAATTCACCCTACTGAGAGCAAGGTCAAGGCAATTAGGAAGGCTCCAGCGCCCAAAAACAAAGCAGAGCTGCAGGCATTCCTGGGGTTAGTGAATTTTTACGCGGTCTTTTTAAAGAACAAAGCGACTGCTATGGAACCGCTGCATAGACTGTTAGGAAAAATACTGTTTGGTCTTGGGGAAAGCCGGAAAATAGGGCTTTCGAAGCAGTAAAGAACCTGCTCTCAAGTGACAGCCTGCTTATCCAATATCACAACTCATTGCCCCTAGTGCTGGTTTGCGATGCCTCCCCTTATGGGGTGGGGGCTGTACTCAGCCATAGACTTCCAAACGGCACAGAAGCCCCTATAGCTTTTTACTCTAGAACAATGTCCTCCCCAGAGAGGAACTACAGCCAATTAGATAAAGAAGCACTAGCCATTGTGTCAGGGGTTAAAAATTCCACGAATATGTCTTTGGGCGGATTTTGAAATCGTGACTGACCACAGACCGCTACTAGGGATACTGGCTGGCGATCGCCCAACGCCTGTGGCACTTTCGCCACGCTTGACCCGATGGACTATTTTCTTAGCCGCTTATTCATACAAGCTGCAGCATCGACCAGGAAAAGAAGTGGGCATGCAGACGCTTAAGCAGATGCCCACTACCAGGGGCCATCAAGACCCCACGCCGGGACGCCCATCCTGCTTATTGACTCTTGACTCTGGCCCAGTCACATCTAAGGAAGTGGCTCGGCATCATACCGACATTATGTTAAGGACTGTACTCGGTTGGGTACAAGAGGGTGGCCGCTGCGCGGGCGAACGGTTCAAAGAATTTGTTAAAAAGCGGATGAGCTCTCGGCTCAAGGGGTGCCTGTTATGGGGTGATCGGGTAAATTAAGGGAAAGGTATTGGACCTCCTCCACGAGGGTCACCCAGGGATCGTAAGGATGAAGGGGCTAGCAAGAAGCTATGTGTGGTGGCCACTCATGGATTCAGAGATTGCTGAGAGGGTAGGGAAATGCCAGGCTTGCCAAGAGTCCAGACCCCTACCCCCAACGGCACCAGTCAGGAATGGGAAACCCCAAGGGCCCTGGTCAAGAATCCACATTGATTTTGCTGGCCCTTTCCATGGCCAAACTTTCCTAGTGGTTGTCGACGCATTTTCTAAATGGTTGGAGATCATACTCATGAAATCCACTACGGCCGAGGCAGTAATCGCAGCCCTGCGCCACCTATTCGCAACTCACGGGTTGCCTGACACTCTGGTGTCCGACAATGGGCCGCACCACGGCAGCCCAGTTTGAAGAATACCTGGCAGAGGAGGGCATCCGACATGCCCTCTCTGCGCCTTTCCACCCTGCGTCGAATGGCCTTGCAGAGCGCTCCGTCCGGAGCCCTAAGGAGGCATGGCCCAGCCTCAAGCCAGGTGACTGGCAAACAAAGATAGACTTCTTTCTGGCCGTTCACCACAGAACCCCAAGCACTGCTACAGGCAGAAGCCCAGCCGAATTATTGATGGACGGAAACTCCGGTGCCCACTTGACTGCTTGAGTCCCCATTACACACCAGAGGGTTACAAGGGGAATAGACAAAACAAGGGAAATGGGCATAGGCGATCGAGTGTGGGCCCGAACTACGGGGACGGCCCAAGTTGGCTCGCAGGGCAAATAATAAAAGCAACCGGCCCAAAGTCATACTTGGTCGAATTACAGGACAACCGAGTATGGAGGCGCCACATAGATCAGATAAGGAGACGAAGAACTGAACAACCTAAGCCACAGGAAATAAATTATGACCCCTCCTTATTTGAACCCACAGCTGACCATGACCCGGGAGGCGCAAGACTTAGCTGAGGTCCCAGAGTTCCAGCGACGCCATCAGGTTCCCGAGGGAAACGACAGGAAAATGACAAAGTAATCCAGGGCCGGATGGCCAAGAAAAAGAATCTGTAATAATCCAGGGCCCGATGGCTTAGAGAAAGAGCTGGGAGGAGAAACAGACCCTCCGAACAGCTCAAAACACCACCCAGGACTGAACCGCGCAGGTCTGAAAGAACTAGGAGACGCCCAGGTTATTTGCGTGACTACGTCGAAAAATAACATGTAAATAAAATGTAAATAGAGGCAAAGTGTTTTCTGGGAGGGGAGGAGTGTTATGTATTCATGTTTGTACCTTTAAATATTTGAGCGGGAAATCAGCACGTTGCTGATTGGACGAAGCCTCCAGCAGAACTGTATAAAAGGAGAGGTTTTTCCCCCAGCCTGTTGCTGGGTTCACCCTATATTAAAGAGCTGTTGTCACTACCCTGGTCTCCAGCCTCGTTACTTCCAGAACTTAACAATTCTTTTACTACCGGTTCCAGCGAATAGATAGTAAAAAATGCTTTAAAAAAGTAAAAAAAAGGTTCCGACGATTGTGTGGCACAGCTGTGCCATGCGATCATCGGAACCTTTTTTTTTACCTTTTTAAAGTATTTTTTACTACCGGTTCATCTGAACCAGTAGCATTCGCTGCATTATGTCCACAGTCATGTGATCACAATTCAGGCACTTGACAACCAGCTTGCACTTATGACTGGTTGCAGTGTTCTGTGGTCCTGTGATTGCAGTTTGTGACTTTCCCAGTGTCTGACAAAAGAGTCAATTGGAAAGCCGAATTTGTCTACTGACCATGTGATTCGCTTAATCAGCATGATAAAAATGATCATAAAATCTGGTCTAGTTACATGATGATTCAACTTATGGCTGCACTGACCATATAATGAAAATTCCAATCCCAAATTGGCCATAAAACAAGGATTACTTCAGAAAGTGATATCAAAATTATTTTGAGTTTAAATGCTCCTTCCTTCCTTCCTTCCTTCCTTCCTTCCTTCCTTCCTTCCTTCCTTCCTTCCTTCCTTCTCCACCCTCCAAATTTGCCCCAATGGCCAAAATCAGGCTGGAGAAATGTTTCTGCCAAAGTATGCAATCTGATAAGTAGATACAATTTTAAAAATCCTTAAAAAGAATTCTATACTAAATTAAATAAAATATAGAACAGCCTTCCTTTATTATAAATCAGTTTTATAGATTTATTATAGATCAGTTTTATAGAGTATTATAAATCAGTTTTATAGAGGAATTGTTGAGTCTGTCATTTGCACATCTATAACTGTCTGGTTCGGTTCTGCAACCCAACAAGAAAAACACAGACTTCAGAGGATAATTAGAACTGCAGAAAAAATAATTGCTACCAACCTGCCTTCCATTGAGGACCTGTATACTGCACGAATCAAGAAGAGGGCCGTGAAAATATTTACAGACCCCTCGCATCCTGGACATAAACTGTTTCAACTACTACCCTCAAAATGACGCTATAGAGCACTGCACACCAGAACAACTAGACACAAGAACAGTTTTTTCCCGAAGGCCATCACTCTGCTAAACAAATAATTCCATCAACACTGTCAAACTATTTATTGAATCTGCACTACTATTAATCGTTTCATAGTTCCCATCACCAATCTCTTTCCACTTATGACTGTATGACTATAATTTGTTGCTGGCAATCCTTATGATTTATATTGATATATTGACCATCAATTGTGTTGTAAATGTTGTACCTTGATGAACGTATCTTTTCTTTTATGTACACTGAGAGCATATGCACCAAGACAAATTCCTTGTGTGTCCAATCACACTTGGCCAATAAAAATTCTATTCTATTCTATTCTATTTACTGAAATGAACCAATTCCACTGTTAATTGAAAGGGGCATAATAATTTAACGCATTAAAAATGTTTCAAGATTTATTTCTAACAGACCTTCACACTGCTTACCTTCTAAAATCCTTTTGCCAAGTATGTTTATTGCAATCTTAAATCACAGCTCAGATTTCCCTCTACATATAACAAATTTTCCTATGCCCTTCCCAATGTCTCAGTTTTGCTAACATTTCTATTATGATTATATTATATATAATTAATACTTGTTTATTTGAGGTGCTGAGTATTTTATCTTGGTTTCTGAACAGGCCTACAACAGTACTTGATTTGAAAATCCATCCAGTCATTCAGCTCTATGGCTGATCAGTAAAATAATGTTAAGGTTAAGATAAGGCTACCATGGAAAAAGTAAACAGCACATAGAACTTAGCTCTTTTGGAAACTCAATTTGGCTTTCTGTTGATTAAGAGACTAAATTTACAGTATCAAAGCAGATCTGATGATAATTTTATTGTCCCAATCAGCAATTTGAACCTTAGGCAGGTTTCATGGTGTTAATGGAGATTGTCTTAAAATCAGAATATATATATTTTTTGAGATAGAAAAAGAAAGACTTTTTACCACCTAATCTTTTGCTCAGACCATTTCCTGGGTATTATTTACTTCATGCGGATCACAATTAATGAAATTAAGATCAGGCCTAATTTTGTCCTGAAGTCATTGCTCTTTTTTATTTTTCTGGGCTGCATTTTTTGATTTGGAGCTCCTGGGTGTTTAGAGAACGTTCTGTGTGTGGATGTGTATTTCTGTGGATCAATCCAATAAACCTCTAAAGATATATTTTCCCTTTTCAGGATACAAAAGTGAACACAACTGTCGTACCTCTGGCAAGCGTAACTGCTACTGATGCTGATCTTAATACAGTGTACTACAGCCTTGAAGGAAGTCCATCAGTTAGTATATAGTTTAACTGAACTCTTGAGATGTAGAATATAAATTCAACTAGAGATCAAAGGCTAAACTTCTTCTTGACAAGCAGTCTTCCAAAACAGGACACACATTGTTTCTATCTTCTCTGAAGATTGCCTCTTTTTTGGCTTAGACTGGAGAAGTGAGGGATCAGTACTGAAAAATTGTCTCATGCCAAACGGCTTAGTAATTCCATTATCATATAGAACAGGACCACACACTTACCTGCATGTTTCTTTTCTCCACGAAGTGGAAATAAAAAGAAACATTTTTCAACTGAAAACAGGCTTAATCTACAGAAAGATCATGTTAGATAAATCATGAAATGTATCAATAAGAGCATTCAGCCATGAAATAAGGTTTTGGGGTTTTTTGGAAGACAGTAGGTTATTTTCCCCTGATAAATTAAGAAAAGTCCAACTGTAAAATGAATTTACATTGGGCAGAGTTTCTCCCTCCCCCATGTATTCCCTGCTCTGTATTGTTTTGCTAATCAATATAATTAATACCTCTCAGCAGAAGAAATGTCCTAAAAAAGATTTTAAAAATCCATCACTATATGGGCAATTATATTTATTCTGTAGAAGGGAAGAAAAACAGTATAGAATCTCTGTGATTCACTTTTCATTCGGTTGGAAATAAGATGACAAACATATATTTAGCTCAGAATTGTTTGTGTCATGTATTATTTCCTGTAATATCTGTAATTAAACTTGGCATTCTCTCTTTCTTGTTAACTGATAGGAAGCAATGAACTATTTCAATATACAAGGAATTAACAACCCACAAATTTACTTGCGTAGAGCCCTGGATTATGAAGCAATTAATTTTATGAGATTTACTTTAAGGGCCATGGTGAGTTTTATTGGAAACAAAATATTTGCATGTTCTATCATTTGCTTAATTTTTCTTCTGAAGCTGAAACTGCCAATCATGATATCTGCCAGTTCTGAGACGTTTAATTTAAATGTTGAAACAGGAAACATTTCCCCATTGAAGGATGGTTATTGCAAAATTGTGCATCCACAACATGGATCATATGAGGCTCTTCATCATTCAGTGTTGGCTTTTACAGCATAGGGGATATAAACCATGCCATTTCTTGGATCATCATCTATCCTGCTGGCTTTTGCAAATGTACTAGAAGGGATTGATCTAATACTTCAAGATACTTTTTAGCTGATGAACCTTCTCCAATTTGTTCTCCTTTATTTTTCTGTTGCATAGGATGGAAGTGCTGATGTGGCAGGGACACACACAGCCACAGCCACAATAGCCATACGGATTGTACAATCTGATCTCAAACCTCCCTGGTTTCAGCCATGTACTGCCTTTGGAGGCCGCATAGTGTGTATCAGTCTTGGCTACACCAGCAAAGTCAATCTTTCAGAAAAAGTGGTACGTTAACAAGATGCTTAGACTGGTCACCTACCCAAAGTTGCCTTGTTTAATTTTAGTTTGTTTCTCCTTGGGCTTGTGTTGAAGTTATAGCAATGCCGTGTCTTGGGAAGCTGGTACTCAGCCTGCTTGGTTGAACCCAGAGTCCAAAAAGGACAACAACCAGAAAGATATGTTCTACCTTTAGTAAGAGGAATATTTGATGTAGTTAAACTTTGTGAACACAGAATGTTTCCATCATTTACAATTCAACCATCTGAGATTTGATTACTTTTTTTGTTTTTGTTTTCCTTCTTGCCAGATTAGTTCATCAGGAGACCAAGATGAATTTTTGCTTATATGCCCATAACTGCATTGTGATTTGTTGTAGCATTCAAACCAGCAGGTTCAGGGCAGGGCACATAGCTGATGGTGTCCCTTTGACAAAACAGAAAGCAGGGGTGAATGGACTGGAAGGTGGCAGAGAAAGTTGACATGAAGAACAGAGGCTGAACATAGAATCCCCAAAGGCTACGTATTCCTAAAGAGTCAAGAAATACAATCACTTTCTCACTGTGAAATTATGAAATTGGGCTGTCTTATTTCATGAATCACTCTATGGGTTCCAATAGACCTGAGTTTGAGACCAAATCAGTAATGCATCATTAAATCCCCACCCCATCTGGTCAGGCAGGGAGGGTATCCTGAAGAATTTTAACTGGTGGGGTCCAGGGGTGAAATGCTCCCGGTTCAGACTGGATCGCACGATCCAGTAACGATGGCGGCAGGTGGTTCGGAGAACCGGTAGCAAAAATCCCTGCCTCCCCATGCCCAGCTGAGCTGCGCGATCATCAGGTGTTTTTTTTTTTACTTTTAAAAGCATTATTTCTTCGGCCGAAAAAATGCTTTTAAAAGTAAAAAAAAAAAGCCTCTGATGATCGTGCAGGTCAGCTGGGATCGCCAGAACCTTTTAAAAGCATTTTTTCTACGACCTCTTCAGCCGAAGAGGTTGTAAAAAAATGCTTTTAAAAGGATCTGACAATCAGGCAACTCAGCTGAGATCATCAGAGGAGCCTTTTGGCTGAAGAGGTTGTAGAAAAAATGCTTTGAAAAGTGGAAAAAAAAGTTGGTCACGCCCACCAAGTCACATTACCCCCACCACAACCTAGCCACGCCCACAGAACTGGTAGTAACAAATTTTACATTTCACCACTGGTAGGGGTCCAGGAAAAGAGCCTTCTCTACTGTTGCCCCGTCCTTTGTAACGTTCTTCCTCCAAAGCCAAGGCAGGGTCCCAGTCTCCTGGCCTTTCAGAAATGTTTGAAGACCTGGCTCTGCTCTCTTGCTTGGGGCTCACAGAAGAACACACAGCCATGGGGCTGGTTAGCATCCTAAAGGCTCTCCCTCTGCCTTTTAATTAATTTTTAACATTGGCTTTTAATCTCCTTTGCCTCTTCTATAAATTTTATATATAGTTTTGATGTTTTAATATTTTACTTGTACACTGTCTATGAAGAGAAGGGCAAGGACTAAATGTGATAAAGAAAGAAAGAAAAATGAACAAATTATTGGAGCTGTCAGGAAATGATTTGCTTTTATTGCCATTGCAGAGTGGGCCACTGATCTTGGAGCCAGGACCCCTCTACGCTATTGATGGGGATAAAAGTTTGAATGAGAAAGTAATATATGAAATTGCTGCTGGTGAGTAGATTAAAATCCCCCTTTTAATCTAAATTTAAAAGTAATTTAAAAATCAGGTACTGATTTTCTAGACTTGATACTTTCTTGATACAGTTACTTTCAAGTAATTGCCAACATAGTTCTGGGCTACATAAACAGAGGGATAGAATCAAGATCACGTGAAGTGTTAGTGCCACTTTATAATGCCTTGGTAAGGCCACACTTGGAATACTGCATTCGGTTTTGGTCGCTGCGATGTAAAAAAGATGCTGAGACTCTAGAAAGAATGCAGAGAAGAGCAACAAAGATGATTAGGGGACTGGAGGCTAGAACATATGAAGAACGGTTGCAGGAATTGGGTACGTCTAGTTTAATGAAAAGAAGGACTAGAGGAGACATGAAAGCAGTGTTCCAATATCTCAGGGGTTGCTACAAAGAAGAGGGAGTCGGGCTGTTCTCCAAAGCACCTGAGGGTAGAACAAGAAGCAAATGGGTGGAAACTGATCAAGGAAAGAAGCAACTTAGAACTAAGGAGAAATTTCCTGGCAGAACAATTAATAAGTGGAACGACTTGCCTGCAGAAGTTGTGAATGCGCCAACACTGGAAATTTTTAAGAAAATGTTGGATAACCATCTGTCTGAGATGGTGTAGGGTTTCCTGCCTGGGCAGGGGGTTGGACTGGAAGACCTCCAAGGTCCCTTCCAACTCTGTTATTATTATTATTGTTGTTGTTGTTGTTGTTGTTCTTGTTGTTGTTATTATAAGTGTAATCCAGTTTCAGGACAATGAAGAAATTATTTAATAATAGTGCCGCATTACTACATATATTCTCCATACAGCTAAGTTATATGGAGTTTGTCAAGTATAAAATAGGGAAAGATTTGTAATCCAACTTCTTGGAGTCAGACTGTCCTCATAAAAACTCTTAAATCCTCTCCTCTAAATGCCTCTAAATCAAGCTGTTGAACTTTATTAACCAAATGACTGAATCCCACAGTGTGATTTCAGGATATCTTTAGAAGGATTTGGGCTTTAAGGGTTGAAAATAAACCCCATTCCCACCCTTATTCTTAATCAACTGCTCCCCTTCCCAAACACCCAAACTGACAAATCCATTTTGGCATCCAGTTTCAACAGCACCTTCTCTGCAGATGGAGTGAGTGGGGCCAAGTGTGACCCATGCTTTGCCATATTCTGTAATATACCACAAAGCACACATATATAGTTTGCACAATGTTTTCATCCATGGTATATTTAACCTGGTTTGTTGAATAAACTGTACTTGGTTGAGTTTTCACAACATACTATTAATAACTCCTGATTTTCAACTACAGTGACTAGAGTCACACATATACTAAGACAAATCAAAGACATTATAGCTGGGAGTGTGATGTTGGAAGTGAACCACATAGCTATGGATAGATATGTTTCATTTGGTTCAAGCACCTTCTACATTACATTTACTTCAATCTGTACTTGGAAGCAATTCAGCAAAAGATGTTGGAAATAATATTAATACATTGGATAATATCTCAAACCCCACAAAGCAACTAGTAAAGCAAGCATTTATTCAACTTCTAGTTTTTAGATACATCTAGGGTTTTTTTCTTCCGTTTGAAACTTTGCATTTATTACTGAACAAACACCAGCAGAATGATACCAGTGTGGATTTTCCCAGGACTTAAACACACAAAGACACAAAATGGCAGGCAGAATCTGTGTAATTATTTTTAGGGTCCATATATATAATTGGTACCAGTTTGATGTAGTGATAAAGGCACCAGGCTAGAATGTGGGAACTGGTGAGTTTAAGATCCACCTTAGGCACAGGTCACCATAGGTCTGCATTTGGGGGAAAGTAAAAGTAGAGTTACTTGCCCCTAAATGCAGCCATTGATGTAATAGCATGTGAATCATCTCACTTTTAAACAAGGCTGCCCCAATCATTTACAAAAAGAGAAATTGCTGATCCTGTTAAATATATATCCTTGCATGGTCACATATTTTTCCAAGCCAGGTTCCAGTAGAAGTAAGATAGGCTTTGAGAAAAAGAAATAAATGAAGGAATAAATAATTGGCCATTTTATGATATTAGGTTCTTTGGGCACCTTCAGTCGTGGTATTCAGATGGTTCTATCCGGTTCAGGCAAACTGGTAGTGGTGGCTGAAGGGAGGCTCCAACCACCCATCTGGACGTCATCACGTCCTGTTTTTGATGCTCTGTGCATGTGCAGAAGGTCCTGCACATGTGCGGAGGTGGCGCGTGCACTCACATTTGGGAACTGGTAGCAAAGGTAAGTGAATACCACTCCTGGGTACCTTACAATAAAGATAAAACTGAAATACATACCAAATAAAATAGAAAACTAACATGAAAAATTAGGGCACCGGTCAGAAAGCTGACCGAGGGATTCTTTGCCTGTCTTGGAACTGCACTGGATTTAATGCTAACAAGAGGGGGAATCTAATGTACAATCTCACAATCATGTGTGTGACACAGCCAGGAAGCTTCATCCTACTCTTTTTGTAGTAATCATGCATGCCAAGTATTTTCTTTTTCCAATTGTGCTTAGGAAATGATAATGACACATTCAAAATAAACAGAAATTCTGGAAACATAACCATGACCCAGCCTGCAAACACATTGAAGACATTCATGTTGTATATTGTGGTAAGTCTCCTGACAACGTTAGTACGTTGTTAATAAAATGTGACTCTTGAATATTTGTTTGCCAGGAGGACATAATTAGGAAGGCCAGAATTCCTAATATGCTGCCACAGGTTTTGATGGTTGGGAACAAAGTCAATTAAAATCCAACACATCTAGAGGGCACTTGACTGGGCAAGGCTAAGCTAGGCAGTGAGAAATAGATGTCATGCCTATTAACTATACCCAAGATAAATAAAATTTAGAACTTGCTGTTTCCTGAAGATCTTGTCAGCTCTGAGTTCTTGCCATATCCTGCTATATTCATTGTGTGTTAACACAATGAAACAAATTAACGATGATCCAATTAAAGCCAAAACCTACCCAATATCTCTGATGGTTTTTATAATGGGCTAATTACTAATTAAATATTATTATTGTTGTTGTTAATCCTCTCACAGTCAGCCAGATGTTCAAACTGGGTTTGGCATTTTTGTCTACGTACAGTATTGAGTCTTTACCAAGGACCTGGGATAGGCACATTTGGATGTTTGATGGTGTTACAGATATCATCGCAGGATGGAAGCTGTTCCAAGTAAAGCTGCCTTCAAACAGCTTCCTCCTCCTCCTCCTCCTCCTCCTCCTCCTCCTCCTCCTCCTCCTCCTCCTCCTCCTCCTCCTCCTCCTCCTCCTCCTCCTCCTTATTATTATTATTATTATTTACTTTATTCATTAAAAATGAAACTCAATCAACTGAACATTCAAAAATACATCACAAATAGCACTGACTGGTGCTAATGGTTGATACGGGTTGCTGCCAGCATCCTAGGTATCAACCAAGTACCTTCTTAAGATGTACAATGTTCCAAGTAGTGCAGTTTTTTTGCAATTCTGCTGGTGTTATTTCAGGAAACTGCAATTTGTTGATGTATCTTATAAAATTCTTGGACAGGGTACCAAGTGCCCTGATGACAATGGGTATCACTGTTACATGTTTTATCCATAGCTGTGTAGTTTCGATGCCCAGATCGCGATATTTCATGATTTTTTTCGTGTTCTTTTTGTTCAACTCTGGCATCTCCTGGTATCGCGATGTCAATAAATTGTGCGTTTCGGTTTTTCACAACTATGATATCTGGTGTGTTGTGTTCCAAGTGACGATCTGTCTGTATTCTAAAGTCCCACAAGATCTTCACCTTCTCCTTTTGTATAACTTTTTCCACTTTATGTTCCCATTACTTTTTGGATACAGGCAAGTCATATTTTTTACATAATGACCAGTGGATTAATTTAGCAACTCGGTCATGTCTAGTTTTGTAATCAGTTTGTGCGATTTTGCTGCATTCACATATTAAATGTGAAACAGTTTTGACTTTGTTGTTGCAAAGTTGGCAGGACTTTATTATTATTATTATTATTATTATTATTATTATTATTATTATTATTATTATTATTATTATTATTATTTCTGAGGATATGGTGGGTGGGGTCCTCTGGGTCTCTGAATTGGGGATTCTTAAGACCTTCCTCATAGTCCCTTCTGCTGTTCCTTCCCACATCCTTGGAAGGATCCTTTTGATATGCTACCTTCACCCATCGTTGTTCCAGAGAACCTCCTTATTTACCTGCCATTAAAATTTTACATTTTAGCCCTTAAGAAGATCTGTGCTCTTCTTACTCTCTCTTTCTCCAGGCTTCCCAAGAAAACAACGCATTCAGATACTCTCAGACCACGGTGAAAATTGATGTTGTACGGAAAAATGATAATCGACCCTACTTTGAGGAAGTTATGTATCTGGGAAGAGTGTCTGAGGCCCAGCCTGCAAAGTCATTGATCATGAAAGCCAACACTTCGTCAGAACCCCTGCAGATCTTTGCAGCAGATGATGACTTCTTGCCAGATGTTAGTCATTTCAGGATCTGTTGACTATCAAAGGGACCAAAGGTTGTTAAGATAGCAGTTATGGAAGTCAGTTCCTGTGTGAGATTGATATGAGAAACCTATATCGGGGTACAGTGTTGTACCTATTTTCAGATCCCTTCCAATGATGCATTTTTATTCTGGCACCTGTCAAATCTTCTTATCTCTGCAGCAGTTTTGTGCTGCCTTTTGAATTTGTCACTTAGGAAGATGAAAAAGATAAGAAGGACATCCTGGTCAGAAACATGGGCACAGGAAAAAAAATGGCAGCAGTGGTCAGCCTCAATATTTTCTCACCATTTTTGCTTTATGATGGGTGAGAGAGAAAATTAACCTTGGTAACTGAACAAGGGGAACATATGTTGTTCCACCAAATGTACCTCAAGAAGAGCACACAATAGATTTAAACTTAATGTTAACCGCTTCAATCTTGATTGCAGAAAATATGACTTCAGTAACAGAGTTGTTAATGCTTGGAACACACTACCTGACTCTGTGGTCTCTTCCCAAAATCCGCAAAGCTTCAACCAAAAACTGTTTACTATTAACCTCACCCCATTCCTAAGAGGTCTGTAAGGGGCGTGCATAAGAGCACAAGCGTGCCTTACCGTTCCTGTCCTATTGTTTCCTTTCGTTATACCCAATTAATATAGTTATTACATACTTATACTTATATATATGCTTATATATTATATAGTTACTTTCATGCTTATGCTTATATATACTGTTGTGACTAAATAAATAAATAAATAAATAAATAAATAAATAAATAAATAAATAAATAGAGAGTTGGTAAAAAAAGCACTAAGGCCCTTTCAAGAGAGAAGGAAGACTTTCAGGAGCCAAAGGGAAACACTCCTACAACGCAAAACTTTAGCAGTATATCCCCTGGAGCAGGAGCTGAGCTAATCATTAATCATCTCAGCTTCTCAAGCAAACTACACTACACTGGTAGGGTCCCAGGAGCAAGCATTACTAATCATAGTTCCACTGGAAGAGCCTTTTGTGAAAGGGATAACATGATAGCAGTCTACTAATAGTTGAGGGGCTGCCACAAAGAAGAGGGAGTCAAGCTATTCTCCTTAAGCACCTGAAGGCAGGACAAGAAGCAATGGATGGAAACTAATCAAGGAGAGAAGCAACCTAGAACTAAGGAGAAATTTCCTGACAGTTAGAACAATTAATCAGGGAATAAACTTGCCTCCAGAAGTTGTGAATGCTGTAACACTGGAAATTTTTAAAAAGAGATTGGACAACCATTTCTCTGAAATGGTATAATGGTATAAGGCCTGAGCTGGGGGTTGGACTAGAAGATCCCCAAGGTCCTTTCCAATTCTGTTCTCCTGTTATTTAGTTGTCAGATGATCAAAAAGGTGGCAATTATCTAAACCAAGCTGAATGCTGCCTGAGGGATTATGAGAATCAAATCTTATTTTATTTTATTTCTGGGCAAACCAGGTTGCAGGAAAATCAGATAAATAATACAGCTTATATCTAGGATATTACTTAGGATGCTTACTACATCATCAATTCTTAGAAACAGAATTTACTTAGTGAAACCATTTGTTTGATTAAGTCCTGATGCAGATTTTTGTTCACTGCTTTTAGAAAATAAATCCAGATATCAAATACAGAATACAAAACAGTTCAGATTTCAGAGTTACTGCAGAAGGATTTATCCAAACCACTAAGATTCTGAATGTATCATCTCATATTAGCCTTCTGGTAAGTAATTTTTCTGAAAATTAGTGTACATTTCTGTTTAATTTCAGGCTTCCAGATGACACTGTTGTCTTGAGTTGCTGTCTTTACTGTCTCTTTCATTATCATCTGTCACTTCAAACTAATTGATTTAAAATAGATGAAAGACTATAACTTGACAGAGGAAAATAATTTGACAATGCACTAAATCAAAACCAGACAAACCAATTTAAAGTGTAGCGCAATTTATACACCAGGTAGTTTTATTTATTTTTCAATCTAATGATCTAACATTGATCAATGTAGATTTTCTGAGTGAAATTAAACTTTGATCACATTATGGGTAAATAATATGATTCTATTGTATGTAGGTGTGTGCAAATATTTGAAATAACAAAGACTCTGCAGGAAACATTAATGTCTGACATTATTCTATCACTGAGTTTTTTACTCCAATGTTAATTATTAGCTGTTAAAAAGTTTTTCAAAAGGCTGAAATCTCTATATTATTGATTAAAAAACACACATGGTACAATTCTAAAGAGTTCAGTAAGGATTTAAATGCTGTTAAGTAGTCAATTAAAACAAAACAGAGCAAACAAAAAGACTTTTATCAGATGTATTTCTAAGAACAATTAAACAATACTGGCAAAAACCACAGTGAAGATTTCTATTTCACATTTCATTTTGAAGAATACGATCAAGTTTCATTTTAGTTGTCTTGGCTTTATAGTAAATAGGAAGGAAATTTGAATCACCTCTAATTCAATTTGACAAATCAGAAATTCATTTGATTTGATCTGACACTTCAGTCATATCAGTTCAGTTTTCTGAACTAATTTGAATGGAGCAGCATTGGTTTGTGTTCAGACTGAGGCTCCAATTTAAAGCTTTGCATTGCTCTAATAAATAGTGCCATTACTGAGTTCAAAAAATATTGTAAAAAATATGTCATTGTAAAAACAAAACAAAACCAGAACTATTATTTTTTTCAACCTTTTGTTGAACTGCCTTTGGTTTTAAATATCTACTGTATCTTCTCCAGAGATTGAATCATGAAATGAACATTATGGTACTCCCACTGCATGCAGTAGAATCACATCATTGCATAGGTTGTGCAAAACAGAGATAAACAAGAGAAGCATTGGTCTCCATATTCATAAACATGCTTTCAGCAAGTTTCCTTTGTAATGCCCAGGTCTTGCACATAAATGAGGGCAGGGGGGGCAGCAGTACTACCACCATCTCTGCCAGATGTAACCAGATCCAAATGAATATGTTGCCTTTTTAAATGGACTGATAGAATTGGCACATGTGTGTGCAAGACTAACACCTCCTTTCCTCTTTGCATAGGCCATTGCTACCGACATCAGTACTCTGGAAGAAGCAAGCACCCTGGTCTCAATAGATGTCACACCTTTGGCAAGTATGTTGGGAATGCTCTCTTCATGTCTTATATGATGCAGATAAAATTTAGAGATGTAGGAACCACAGAGATTGGTGAAGCACATTAAACAAAAGGTCCATCCCTCTAACTTCAGCACAACCATGGCTTATGGCAGTGACAGCTAACCTATTCAGCACCGAGGCACTCGCCAGAGCAGTGGAACCCAGTGCACTGGAACCCAGAGCGCTGAAAATGAAGCGCCAGAGTGTCGGAGCGTGCGCCACAGCACCAGAAGAGAGCAGCTGGCCAGTTCGCATGCACGGCGGCAGCCAGCTGCTCTTCCGTGTTCTAGCATGCAAGCAGGCACCAGAACCCAGAAGAGCAGCTGGCGACGGCATGTGAGCCTACAGAGAGGTCTCTGAGTGCCACCTGTGGCACGCGTGCCATAGGTTCAGCATCACAGCTGCATAGTTTTTGTGCTATGTCTTCAAGATATTTTCTCTCTGATACCCTAACTACACTTGAGGCAGCTGGAAGTCTTACATATTGGAAAAAAGAACCCAAACACTAAGTACAAGCTTGATGGACATTACCTTACTGATGACCCCCACCCTGTAAAAGTCCTTGGAGTTTTCATATCAAATGATCTAAATGCCAAAGCCCATTGCAACTACATCGCAAAAAAGGCTTTAAGAGTTGTAAGCCTAATCTTACGTAGCTTCTTCTCCAGAAACACTACACTACTAACCAGAGCATACAAAACATTTGCAAGACCCATTCTTGAATACAGCTCGCCTGTCTAGAACCCATACCACATCTCTGACATTAATACAATTGAACGAGTCCAGAAATATTTTACCAGAAGAATTCTCCGATCCTCTGTAAACAACAAAATACCTTATACCTCCAGACTTGAAATCCTGAGATTAGAAAATTTAGAACTCCGCCGACTCCGACATGACCTGTGTTTAACACACAGAATCATCTATTGCAATGTCCTTCCTGTTAAAGATTATTTCAGCTTCAATCGCAATAATACAAGAGGAAACAATAGATTCAAACTTAATGTTAACCGCTTCAATCTTGATTGCAGAAAATATGACTTTTGTAACAGAGTTGTTAACGCTTGGAACACACTACCTGACTCTGTGGTCTCCTCTCAAACTCCCAAAAGCTTTAACCAAAAACTGTCTACCATTGACCTCACCCCATTCCTAAGAGGACTATAAGGGGTGTGCATAAGTGCACAAAAGTGTCTACCGTTCCTGTCCTATTGTTCCCTTTCATTATATGTGCTTGTATATAATGTTGTGACAAAAATAAAAAAATAAAAATTTGCATCTAGCTGTTCCCATTTCAAAGCAGTATTTTCCCCTTGTTCCTAATATAATTTTCGCCATGGATGTGATCTGCTATGCTTCATTGAAACAATAATTGGAAACTAATCAAAGAGAGAAGCAACCTGGAATTAAGGAGGAACTTCCTAACAGTGAGGAGGATTAACCATTGGAACTGCTTGCCTTCAGGAATTAGACAGTCACTTATCTGAAATAGTATAGGTTCTCCTGCTTGAGCAGGGGGCTGGACAAGAAGACCTCCAAGGTCCTTCTATTCTAATCTATATCAATGCTTGGAGAGGCTCCGTTTCTGTACTATGAAGCATTATCACAAGCCCGCCCCCGCCCCACATCCCTGTGCTCAAAGGCAGAACATTTCCAAGGGTTAAGAGAAATTCTCTTTTCTATAGGAATGGCCCAGGGATGATTAGTTCTCTTATTTTGTTGTTGTTGTTTGTTTGTTTGTTTATTAATAAATAAATACAAAATAAAATAGTAGGAAAGATAGGAGAGGAAAAAGGGAAGGGAAAAGTGTAAGAAAAAAAGGGGGAGAGAAAAGGCATTGACTTCTGTCTCCCTTTGGTGCAGAAGAAGAATAACATCAAACCTTGACTTTTTACTTTTACGTAATAGTATAAACTAGCCAGTTCTATTACAACAAATCTATTTAATTGGTAAAATCCAAAATCAAAGTTTCAGTTTTTTCCACCTTAAGCATAAAGTCCAGAAGCAGGCATAATTATTTCTCAAAGATAATCTACTATAGAAATGTGGTGGGAGAGTTAAAGAGAGACTGGGTTTCAATTTTACTCAATTCATTGGTGATTTGTTCACCAATTGTTTCACCAATTTATTGGTGGAAAACAATCCAGCCCTTACACAACTAAATAACTAAATCCCTCTTTTGTCTTGGAGTGATGTTGGACAACCTGGGATAAAGATTCTGCTGACACAATTCAGTTTATGTATTTATTTTTATTTTATTTGTTTTATTTGTCACAACATTATATATAAACATAAGCATGAAATAACTATACGATATATAAGCATATATATAACCATAAGTATGTAATAACTATATGAAATTGGATACAATCAAAGGGAACATTAAGACAGGAACGGTAGGCACATTGGTGCTCTTATGCACGCCCCTTACAGACCTCTTAGGAATGGGGTGAGGTCAATAGTAGATAGTTTCTGGTTAAAGCTTTGGGGATTTTGGGAAGAGACCACAGAGTCTGGTAGTGCATTCCAAACATGAACAACTCTGTTTCTGAAGTCTTATTTTCTGCAATCAAGATAAGAGGGGTTCACATTAAGCTTAAATCAGCGGTTCTCAACCTGTGGGTCACGACCCCGTTGGGGGTCGAATGACGATTTGCCAGGAGTCGCCTAAGACCATCGGAAATATGGGAAGTATACTTGTGAGTCAAAGAATCGCGCTCCAATGGTTGATTCCACAAGCCAGCTGCAGGCTCTTCAAATTGCTAGCTGAATTCGGCTTCAGGCGCGATGAATTAAAAAAGAGAGAAATCTTTGCTCTGATGTCTCCCTCTCAAGCCAGCTGCAATCACTCCCAATCACTAGCCTAATCTGGCTTCAGGTGCGATAAACTTAATAAGGGAGGAGTCTCCGCTTTAATGCCTCCATCCTCAAGGCAATTGCAAGCAGTTCAGATCGCTAGCCAATATGGCTTCAGGCGCGATAAATTCAAAACGAAAATAATTTTACGGTTGGGGTTGCCACATCATGGGGAATTGTATTAAAGGGGCCGCAACATTGTGGGGAATTGTATTAAAGGGGTTGCAGCACTATAAAGGTTGAGAACCACTGGCTTAAATCTATTGTGTGCTCGTGTATTGTTGTGATTGAAGCTGAAGTAGTCTTCAACAGGAAGGACATTGTAACAGATGATTCTATGAGTTAAGCTCAGGTCATGTCGAAGGCGGCGGAGTTCTAAATTTTTTAAACCCAGGATTTCAACTCTGGTGGCATAAGGTATTTTGTTGTAATCAGAGGAGTGGAGAACTCTTTTTGTAAAACTGTTTTCAATTCTTGTAAAACTCTTTCAGTGTTATTATTTCTGCATAATGATTGCCGTGCTTAGGTCTTGGTGCCTTGAAAGTATGAAGGATTTGACTGTTAGATATAGAAGCATCACATTAAACAGTCCCTTTGCCTATTACATTTACAGCTCCAACGCCAACAGTTCCACTTGTAACTGCCACTGCCTTCACTGAAACCTCTCCTACCAGCCTAGGGAAAGGGAGCACTAGTCAAAAGCCATCCACTTTGCCACCTGGAATAAGTAGTCCTAAACCTTCTGGAACCACAAAGTCCTTGTCACCTCTTTCAAGTACAACTGGGAAGGATAACCTTACAGAGATTACAAGAAATCCTGTGACTGTTTCTGCATCTGGCTCAGTTAATCCACCTTTTGTAACTACACTAAAACCTCCTGTCATCCCAGGTAATTCTACAGAGTTTCTGACCACTAGTTCTCCTGCAACAGAGAGAAGCCAACGAACAGAGGAATCCATCAAGACCTCAAGCCCCACCACCATTCAAGCACCTACTCAGTCTGGAGCTCCCAAGCCTACCACACCAGGCAATTTTATAACAAGTGGTGGGAGTGTCCAGTCATCAACTACTTCCAAAATTGTAACCACGAAGACTCCCACTACAAGCTCAGTACCAGATGGTGATAGACAGTCTACTACTCCTTTACCTGGAATCACTACACCTTCCACAACAGGTATTTCTACAACAAAAAGTAACCATGTTTCTTTTGCTTCATTATCTTCCACAACTGCAACAAGCACACTTTCTCTAGCGAATACTTCTGCAACAAGCCCTACATCTAAGTCTAGCAGATCAACTTCTAGCACTTCAACTTCGACATCTATGTTTTCTACAAAGTCCTTTATCAAAGATATAACAACTCCATCAGTAAATAAATCTCATAACTCAGGAGAACTTACAACATCTCCCACAACATCTCCTTCAACGTCTCCCACAACTAATTCAGAAGGTAAAGTCTATGTTATTAAGTTTGCATTGAGGGGTCATGGCAAATCATGCATATTGGAATAAGTATACCCTTCACCTTCTCCTCAGTTCATAAGAAGAAAATAAAGTACTGTATGTCCTAATCTAGGCATATTATATTTAGGCTAAAAATATCCCTACAATCATTAGATGGCAGCCAAGAGATGTTAGAAAACTAGTATTAATCTGAATCATTGCAATCTGCATATAGTATGCCTGTATAAATAGTGGTTACCGTGATATGATGTTGAATGTCAACCTAAGAGTTTGAAAACATGCAAATGCAATTAGATAAATAGGTACCATTCAGTGGGAAAGTAGCAGCATACCTTGTGGTGCACTTCAGCATATAGCTATGATGGCCGCACGACCATGGAAATGACTTTGGACAGTACTTTTCTGTTATAGAGCATGGTGTTAAAAATATAGGAAAAACAAGGATATTGTCTTAATGATGCAAGTAGTATAGTGGACAGAATTTTAATGATTGTCACTCTAATCACTCTAACGGTGATTATATATAATCTTCAGCTACATCATTTAGGACAGTGGTTCTCAACCTTTATAGTGCTGTGACCCCTTTAATACAATTCCCCATGATGTGGCAACCCCAACCTTAAAATTATTTTCGTCTTGAATTTATCGCGCCTGAAGCCGTATTGGCTACCGATCTGAACTGCTTGCGATTGCCTTGAGGACGGGGGCATTAAAGCGGAGACTCCTCCCTTATTAAGTTTATCGCGCCTGAAGCCAGATTAGGCTAGCGATTGGGAGTGATTGCAGCTGGCTTGAGAGGGAGACATCAGAGCAAAGATTTCTCTCTTTTTTAATTCATCGCGCCTGAAGCCGAATTCAGCTAGCAATTTGAAGAGCCTGCAGCTGGCTTGTGGAGTCAACCATTGGAGCGCGATTCTTCGACTCACAAGTATACTTCCCATATTTCCGATGGTCTTAGGAGACTCCTGGCAAATCATCATTCGACCCCCAACGGGGTCCCGACCCATAGGTTGAGAACCGCTGATTTAGGATAACGAGGATTGCAAAGTGAAAAGGAGGCGAGGGGCCTGTCAACCAAACCAGTGGCATGGTGGGGCTAAGAAATGGCACATGGTACATCACCAAGGGGAGAGAGGCAGATGGCAAGAGAGGAGATTAGTGATAGCCAAAACAGGCCACAAACCATATTAGTCTGCTGAAAACATATACCCACCCAGCTCTTTCTATATTCATATGGCAATGTTCCTGAGCTGATTTACTAAGAAATTTCAGCTACTGTACAATTCTGATAGTCCTTGACTTAAAACAGTTCATTTAGCGATTGTTGGAAGTTACAATACTGAAAGAAATGAGTTACGACTGTTTTTCAAACTTATGACCATTGCAGCATCTCCACGGTCACATGATCAAAATTCAGACGCTTGGCAATGGACTCATATTTATGACCGTTGCAATGTCCTGGGGTCATGTGATCACCTTTTGCGAACTTCTGACAAGCAAGGTTCATGGGGAAGCCAGATTCACTTAACAACCGTGTTATTAACAATGGCAGTGATTCACTTAACGATTGCAAGAAAGGTCGTCAAACGGAATAAAACTCATTTAACAACTGTCTTGCTTAGCAACAGAAATCTTGGGCTCAGTTGTGGTTGTAAGTCAAGGATGACCTGTACTTTGGAAAGCAAGTCAATGTAACAATTAATACAATATATCACATTTTTAATCCAATTCCGCTGTTATTTGTTGTTAATACTTCTGCAGCAGAGAATTGTTTTATGATACGATGGTACTGATGTTATTTCTGGAAGGAATATGAGTCTATGAACTAATTATTTCAGCTCATTTTAATGATAAACTCTTAGGAGTAATTGAAACTTGCACTTATTTCAGAGTTCACTTTGCAAGGTATTACAGTTATATTGTTATTAATACCATAAAACTTTCAGGAAAATTGCTTTGTGTAATGTATTACTGTAAGTTTTGGCGGGAGTTTTAGGCGGGAAATATCTCGTTCCTGATTGGTTGCAGCCTCAGGCTGAAGTGTATATAAGGAGAGGTTTTTCTCCAGAGTTTTGCTGGGTCACACTATATTAAAGAGCTGTTGTCACTAACCTGGTCTCCTGCCTCGTCAATACCCGAACTTAACATTGGCGACGAAGGTGGGATTTTGAGGCAGAGCACCAGAACAGAGCTGAACTCACTACGAGAATCAAACCCAGCAAGGTGATAGCGAATGCAGCGATGACCGGCTACACGCCACCCACTCCGTTTGACCCTGCCCAGGAAACATGGGGAATATATATGACCCGTTTCGAAAGTTTCCTGGAGGCAAACGAGCTACAGGGAGTCTCCGACAACCGCAAACGGGCTTACTTCATAAGCCACTGTGGGTCCGCAGTCATCGCCGTCGCAGAAGCCCTGGCGGAGCCAACACCGCTACACTCCGTGTCGTGGCAGACCCTTCAGACCCTCCTGAAGAATCACTTCGCACCGGCCCCGTCCAAATACGTTCGACGGTACGAGTTTGGGGGGCGCAGGCAACAAGAAGGCGGGTCTATCAGCGGCTACATGGCAGCCCTGAGACAAGCCTCCAAGCATTGCAGTACCGCGATCTGGTCGAAGAGCTGCTGGAACAACTTATACGGGGGGTCAGAGACATCCGTTTGAGGAGACGGTTGCTAGCCAAGAGCAACCTGACATTGGCAAACGCTCTGGACGAAGCCAGAGCCCATGAGATGTCCAACCATGCAGCAGACACCTTGCAAAAGCGACTCACGCCGATGGCGGGCGCAAAGCCGAGCACAGTCCACCACGAAGAAACCTATCGTGAGTCAACCAGCGAAGAGGAGGAAGAAGTCCACTACACCGGAAAATCGACAAGGGAAGACCCGGAGGAATGCGGAAGCTGCGGGGGGCGACATCAGCGCCAAAGATGTAAGTTCAGGGGCGCCATTTGCGGCGGTGTGAGAGAAAGGGCACCTGGCCCAAGTCTGCCGAGCACCCCAACCTTCCGCCGAAAATTCAAATCGGCCAATCAGAGCGGCTCTGAGTCAGAGATGCAAACCCCACATTCCCGAATTTCAAACCAGCTAATCAGAGCGCGAGATCGGCAAGGCGACCCGCGATTGGCCAGGAAAGAAAGAGCGAAGTCAAACCGAATGACTGTTACCATAGACCACGCAGCTACCCGCATCAAGAAAAGATCTTCACAAACCCGACAATTGAAGGCGTACCGTGCCGACTGGAAGTAGACACAGGATCAGCTATCACAATCATGTCCTGGGACACTTTTGTGAAAGCCTTGCCGCACATCGCAGCGCAAGCTACAGAAACAACGGCTCCGGGTGCAGGATTACCAGGGCAACCGCATCCCTGTTCGAGGGACAACGACCGTCGAGGTCAAGTACGGGACATACGAAAAGACCCTGCCCATCACGTTAGTCGAGGGAACCTTGCCAAGCTTGCTGGGGCTAGACTGGTTCCGGGCGTTGGGAATGGGGGTGACTGGCGTCCACCGGAGCGGATGCAACCTGCAAAACGCCCTACTGGAGGAATTCGCAGACGTATTCGAGGACCGTTTAGGCAAGTATAAGGGACCCCTATCTCCTTCAATTTAGACCCCAAAATAGCTCCCATTAGGATAAAGGCAAGGAGGGTTCCTTTTGCACTCAAACCTAAAATCGACAAAGAGTTAGATAAATTAGTCAGCCAGGGGATACTAGTGCCAGTTGACCATGCCAAATGGGAGACGCCAATCGTCACCCCTATGAAACCAGACGGGTCCATAAGAATTTGCGCCGATTACAAGGCTACCTTGAACAAAGCATTGCAAAAGAGCGCCTACCCAGTTCCAGTAGTGCAACACTTATTGCACTCACTAGGGCACGGACAAGTTTTCGCCAAATTAGACTTGGCACAAGCTTACCAACAGCTACCCGTAGATGCTAGCACAGCGGAAGCCCAGACCATTGTAACGCACCGGGGTGCCTTTAAGTGCACCCGGTTACAGTTTGGGGTGAGTGTGGCCCGGGGGCTATTCCAAAATTTGATGGAGCGACTCCTACAAGGGTTACCGGGAGTCGTGCCCTATTTCGATGATGTGTTGGTATCAGGGGAAGATTTAAGAGAACTGGGAAGCGATTAAGGAAAGTTTTGGCCATTTTAGGTCGGCAGGATTAAAAGTTAAAGCAAGCAAGTGTCAGATAGGGGTCGAATCTGTTGAATTTTTGGGTTATAGAATAGACAAAAAAGGGATTCACCCCACTGAGAGCAAAGTCAAGGCGATAAAGAGAGCCCCAGCACCCAAAAACAAGACAGAACTCCAGGCTTTCCTGGGTCTGGTAAACTTTACGCCGTGTTTTTAAAAGACAAGGCAACCGTTGCTGAACCGCTGCATAAATTGCTTGGAAAAACACAGTTTGGTCGTGGGGAAGTCAGAGAATAGGGCATTTGAGGCAGTAAAAGTTTGCTATCAAGCGATAGCCTGTTAATACAATACAACAACAGGCTGCCGTTAGTATTGGTTTGTGATCGTCCCCTATGGAGTAGGAGCTGTACTTAGCCACAGACTCCCAAACGGCACAGAAGTCCCTATAGCGTTCTATTCACGAACGATGTCCCCGGCTGAGAGAAATTACAGCCAGCTAGATAGGGAGGCTCTCGCAATAGTGTCAGGGGTGAAAAATTCACGAATACGCTGGAGAGACTTTGACATTATCACTGACCACAGACCGCTATTGGGCTTACTGGCTGGCGACGCCCAACGCCAGTGGCACTATCACCCGGCTGACCAGATGGACTATCTTTTGGCTGCCTACTCTACAAACTACAGCATCGACCTGGAAAAGAGCTGGGGCATGCGGACGCACTGAGCAGATGCCCATTGCCCGGGAAATCGAGGACCCTACTCCGGCACCCCTGCTCTACTAATTGACTCTTGGGACTCTGGGCCAGTTACATCGCAGGAAGTGGCTCGGCCTCCTACCGGACGTTGTCTTAAGAACTGTAATCGGTTGGGTTCAAGGGATGGCCGCTGCCGGGCGACCGTTTAGAGAATTTGTAAAGAAAGAGGGGAATTGTCTGTGCAAGGGGGGTGCCTGCTCTGGGGGGATAGGGTGGTAGTTCCAGAGAAGCTGAGGAAAAAAGTCCTGGAACTACTGCATGAGGGTCACCCAGGAATTGTAAGGATGAAGGGGCTAGCCAGGAGCTATGTCTGGTGGCCCCTAATGGACAGGGAAATCGGTGACAGGGTTGGCCGATGCCAGGTATGTCAGGAATCCAGACCACTACCACCCACGGCCCCACTGTTGGAGTGGGAGAAACCCCTAGGCCCTTGGCCCCGCATTCACATTGTTTTTGCCGGCCCCTTCCACGGCCAAACATTTCTAATTGTGGTGGATGCATTCTCCAAATGGCTGGAGATCATCCTAATGAAATCCACAACCGCGGGAGCCGTCATTTCAGCACTAAAACACCTATTCGCCACGCACGGGCTACCGGACACCCTCGTGTCCGATAACGGCCCACAGTTCACTGCAGCATTATTTGAAGGGTACCTGGCTGAAGAGGGCATCCGACATGCCTCTCAGCGCCGCTCCACCCCGCGCCGAACGGCCTTGCTGAACGCTTTGTTCGGAGTGCGAAGAAGCGCTATCACGGCAGCCCCGGAGACTGGCAGGCACAAATCGACGATTCCTAACCGCCCAACACAGGACCCCTGTGTGGCCACCGCCGCAGCCCAGCCGAGCTATTAATGGGCGGAAGCTAAGGTGCCCGCTAGACCGGCTACACCGAACTACGTGCAGGACGGGTTCAAAACAAAACCAGATAGACTCGAATTAAACATAGGAGACTCAGTGTGGGCACATAATTATAGCGACGGCCCAAACTGGAAGAGGGGATAGTCATAGACAAACGGGCCCCAAATCTTATCTAGTGGAAATAGACGATGGCAGAGTTTGGAGGCGCCACATAGATCAGCTAAGAAACAGATTGAGCGATAAGGCAGAATTAGGCGAGACCAGCCCTGACTATGATTTAATTAACCCCACAGCTGACTGGAACCGAGAACAAACAGAAAGCAAAGAACCAAACAGAGACTTATCTGAGTCAGGCGAGGTCCAGCGACACCCTCTGGTCCCTCTAGAGGACAGCAGGTCCGAGCCGGCGAATAATCCAGGGCCGGATGGCCGGGAGGAGGAGCTCAGAGGAACGAAAAGTCCCTCCGGCAAGCTCGACTCAACTCCAGAAAGTGAACTGCGCAGGTCCGGGAGAGTCAGGAGACGCCCCACGTACCTGCAGGACTACGTAGAGAAGTAATATGCAAATATTGGCAAAGTGCCTTCTGGGAGGGAAGGAGTGTAATGTATTACTGTAAGTTTTGGCGGGAGTTTTAGGCGGGAAATATCTCGTTCCTGATTGGTTGCAGCCTCAGGCTGAAGTGTATATAAGGAGAGGTTTTTCTCCAGAGTTTTGCTGGGTCACACTATATTAAAGAGCTGTTGTCACTAACCTGGTCTCCTGCCTCGTCAATACCCGAACTTAACACTTTGTAATTATAGTGTAGAGATGTGAACTGTGATATGGGAAAGTACAAATCTCTCTAGAAAACAGCACTGGCCTTTGTTCCCAGCAAGATGAAAACTTGGAGCACAGCCATTTAGTGATGCGTTCAGCATTCAGGGTCTTAATTCAGCCTCCCAAAAACAGCGGTCTTAAGACCTGTTAGTATTTTAGCTTCCAAAATCGCATGACAGTGTAACTATTGGCTATGCTAATGGAGAATTATAATGGTTGTGGAAAGCTACCTTAATGCAAAGGCTTTTAGGTTTATTATACAGACAAAATGACCACAGAAGCCAAAAGTAAATCTTCATTTGTTCATTTTCTATAACGTCTTTAACAGTAACCTGATGGAAAAAGTAAGCATATGTATTTTTTCCATATAGTTTTATGGAAAATGTCACTCAGTTTATTCTTATTGACAGGCCTGGAAGCCATCTTTTGTATTGGGCCTTCAGACCTGCCACATTTATTACTGTGGGAAATTTTATTTATTTATTTATTTATTTATTTATTTATTTATTTATTTATTTATTTATTTATTTATTTAATCATATATAACACGTAAATGTATAAACGTAATTTGGATACATGAAAAGAGTAAGTAAAAAAGGAATATTAGGACAGGGACGGTAGGCACGTGGGTGCACTTATGCATGACCCTTACAGACCTCTTAGGAATGGGGTGGAGGGTTTGTGTAGACATGGGGGATATATAGTCATAATAACATTCCTTTCTCAGAGGTTCATGGACATCTTGCCCTGCATCTGGGAGGCTGGAATGGGAGGCATCTCCAGTTGGGACAGTGCTCTGATTGGACCGTGTAATGGACTTGCGGGTGTTGGGCAGGGACTTGAACTTCCCCTTGGGGAAACCCTGGAAGCATTCAGATTTGGATTTCCACAGATGTGCCAATATGACATCTCTAATAAAATGTAACTTTGAGGAAATCCAAGCCTCGGAGTGTTCTTTCATTGAGGGTGTTACTTGGAACCCTGACTTTAACCCAAATCTTGAATTTGTCATGCTGAAATTTAAGGGGCACAGGAAATTCTATCAAATCAAATCATGGCTCCATTGACTGATTTGACAAACCATCTTTGACTGATTACAGGTAGTCCTCGAAATGCAACCACAATTGAGCCCAAATTTTTTGTTACTGAAAGATTTGTTCAGTGAATTTTGTCTCATTTTATGACCTTTTGTGCCACAGTTGTTAAGTGAATCACGGGAGTTGTTAAGCTAGTAGCATGGTTGCTAAGTGAATCTGGCTTCCCCATTGACTTTCCCCGTAAGAAGGTCACAAAAGGTGATCACATGACCCTGGGCCACTGCAACCGTCATAAATATGAGTCAGTTGCCAAGCATCCGAATTTTGATCATGTGACCATGGGGATACTGCAACGGTTGTAACAGTGAAAAGCAGTCATAAGTCGCTTTTTTCAGTGCTGTTGTAACTTTGAACGGTGATTAAGTGAACAGTTGTAAATCGAGGACGACCTGTATGTGGCATCAAATTGGTGTCATCCACATAGATCAGGGGTGTCCAAACTTGGTCCTTTTAAGACTTGTGGACTTCAACTCCCAGAGTTCCTCAGCCAGCTTTGCTGGCTGAGGGACTCTGGGAGTTGAAGTCCACAAGTCTTAAAGGGACCAAGTTTGGACACCCCTGACATAGATTTTCTCTGTGATGTTCTGTCCCTAATCTAGTCCTTCGGATCTTCCAATGGTGCAGCCACCACCAGTGCAACTGAGTCCATTTACGTGATTGTTGATCATCTTCTTCTCTTTCCTTCCACCTTTCCTGGCATTAGAACTTTCCTCAGAGGACTCAGCCTTCACATAATGTGTCTGAAGCAGATGAATTTGAGCTGGTCACTTCTGCCTTGAATGAGAACTCTGGGTTGCTTTGTTTGATGACCCATTCATTGGTTTTCTTGGCTCTCCAGGGCATTCTCAGGAGGCATCTGCCACACCAACATTTAAACATTTTCCACCCTGCTTCTTCAAAGTCAAAGGATTCCTTTTTAACTGTTGTGAAATAACCGTGTGAGATGCTTGGGGATATAAGGAGGGTTGTTTGTTTTCTTGACAGGAGGACCCTATAGAGCAGAAGACATGGCTGCTCTGGGAGCCACCCTGGGGACCTTATTGCTGATTGCACTAGCCTTGCTTGCACTGATCTCCTACAAGTATTACAAATTAAAAAAAGAACTCGAAAAAGAGAATTCAGAAGTAAGTTGGGCTTCTTCCTTTATTTCAGGAAGTGGATTTTTTTTAAATAAAAAAGAAAATACAATGCTGTGGAGATTATAAGAACGTTTAGGTTGTTGCCAACTTGCAAAGTTGTAATTATGGCAAAACAACATTGCCAATGAAGAAATTAGCTGGGAATTGCAGATCGTATGATTCCAATGTATCATGAAAGGGAAATGGACACTGGCAATTCCCTTACCTCAGAAATAACCCAGCTATATAACTACGAAGGGAACAGATCAGTGGTGAAATGTAAAATTTGTTACTACCGGTTCTATGGGCGTGGCTTGGTGGGGTGGGGGTAATGTGACTGTTTGGCTGAAGAGGTTGTAAAAAATGCTTTTAAAAGGCTCTGAAGATCCCAGCTGAGTTGCCTGATTGTCAGAGGCGTTCGTTTTCTTTTAAAAGCATTTTTTCAAAGAAAAAGTAAAAAAAAAGGCTCTGATGATCGCACGGCTCAGCTGGGCATGGGGGGTGGGCAGGGAGTTTTGCTACTGGTTCTCCAAACCACCCACCACCATAGCTACTGGATCGAGTGATCTGGTTCAAACCGGGATTATTTCACCCCTGGAATAGATCTAATAAAGTAATTTCTAAGGTGATTAGTTGTTTTATCTGATCATCAGTTTCCCTTTATCTTTGCAGTATTGTACAGACATTTGTCTCTTTTGCAGCTTACGGAAAGCTTTTCTAATGCCAACTTCCAGGATGACGAGAACTCTAACTCAGATGGAAATGAAGATGAATCACCCGCAAGCCTTATGCCCAAGAGTTATGCAGAGAAGGAACCAGAAAACAAGAAAACACAGTCAGCTCATAAAACAATCCAGGAAGAAATTGATATAAATAGTGAAAAGGAAGTGAGATCCATCCTGACAAAAGACAGGAAAACGGAAGACGATGGCTACAAGGCAGTGTGGTTTAAAGAAGACGTTACAGAAACTAAGAGTGATGATATGATGATTGATGAAGACAGTGACCTAGAACAGAACAGGCTTGGGAGTGACAGTGACAGTGATGCTGAGGAGTATGACGACCACGATGATACCAATAGTGGCAGAGGGGACAGCAACATAAATAAGAGAGTGAGAAGAGGACAGGTCTTTGATACTAATCCTTCTGCTAGCCGATCTCCTGAAGAAGCAGAAGAACAGGACGATGCTTTGTAAAAGAAAGTGGTTTTGCAAAGATATTGTGAGAAGATCGGATTTGGAGAAGGATTTGCTAGGGAAGTAGGGTTCTATACCCATTTGCTTAACTGAAGGACTATTGCAGGATCCAATCTGGAACTGTCACTGGGACCAGAGGTTTGGTCTGGTCTGAAGAAGGGCTCCAGCATGAGTCCAAAACTTCAGAAGACTGAACTTTTTGTCCCAGTGACTGACCCAGGTTGGATCCTGCACCATCATCCTGGAACACGTACATTTGCCTTCATTCGAAGCATTCTTGAAAAGCAAAAGAAACTTAGCATTAGTTATGAGTTGGTACCTTTTTTTTTTTTTTGGCAGATGTTTATTTGCATTAGAACAGCCACTGGTGCACACAGAGTCTCCCAGACTGGGCTGGATTCCATCTTCAGTCAGGAGCAGGAAGCATGGCCAATGGAATCCAATCTGAGAAAAATAAAGGATTTGTACGATTATGATTCTAAGTGTATTTATCTGGGGGGCAAAAACTGTCTAGGATTGAGATTTAGTTTTGAACAGACAGAATTGCTGTAGAGTTGCTTTTTAAATTAATGCTATTCTTTTTTCTTTTTGAATTCATCCATAATTTGTGTTGCTGTTGAACAGTTGCCTGTGAAAAAGTTATACAAAACCTTCCCAACTTTACAAAAAGCCAAAGCCAGTTCATATTAACATCAACACTTACACTAAATTGTTCTCAATTCCGACATTAAAAAAGCATGGTGAGAAAAAATAGCATGTTACCACTTCAATAGGCACATTTTAGGATAACTTTTCAAGGGTGACATGATAATATGCTGTGATATGCCTATATGTATTAAACCAAAAATGTTATTTATTTATTTAGTGCATGGCCACCAATAATAATTAAATAATGTAAGTAAGAAATATAACAAAAATTGGATTTCCGGTTGATGTCATGGCACTATCGGACATGAAAAGCAGGGCTCCGTGAACTCACGCCGAATCCCTTCAATGGAGTGCCCCATAAGGGGCTAAAGTCACTCCTGTAGGGGTGATGAAGAGCGGAGCTAATTCCCTCTCATCTGACAATGAAAAGAAGAGGCAGCCATTAGAGCTGCCATGAAGCTGGGGCAGCTGAAGAAACAAAGGCTGCTGGAGCAGTGCGCGAACAGTGACTGGAACTGAGTGAGGTGACTTTTTTTCCTACTTGAAACCTACCCTAAATAAAATAAACTCTGGAAAAGGGTTCTTTGAAGAGTTTATTTAAGCAGTGAACAATTACAGAGAGAAAAATCATAGACTCAAAGAAAAGAAAAGAAAAGAAAAGAAAAAGGTATTAAGAAGACAGCGCAAAACCTTTAAAAACACAGAAAGTTTGGATCTTTAATTTTTATTGGCAATAAGACATTTTAAAATGCTGGAATCACTTGTCAGAATTTTGATTATTTGAATAAATACAAACAGAACTTGTAAGAATCTATGCAAAATTGAAGTTAGCTGAAGGTGCCATCTACTGGTGAATGGAATAATAGGACAGGAACGGTAGGCACGTTTGTGCTCTTATGCACGCCCCTTATGGTCCTCTTAGGAATGGGGTGAGATCAATATTAGAAAGTTTTTGGTTAAAGCTTTTGGGATTATGGGAAGAGACCACAAAGTCAGGTAAAGTGTTCCTAGCACTGATGATTCTGTTACAGAAGTCATATTTTCTGCAATCTAGATTAAAGCGGTTAACATTAAGTTTAAATCTATTGGTTGCTCTTGTATATTGTTATAAAATATTTCAATGTACTATATAATTCTCAAGCTGTATAATGCATTGGGATGTTTTTCCCATGTACCTATTGGGTTCCTTGTGGAGCATTTAGTGATTGCAAAAGAGTTCAAGATTGAAACTTTGAATGCTTTACTTGCTCTCTTGTTAGTAACCTTCTATTATTCATTCCAAAGTGCACTGGACTGTCAGCTAAATGTCATGTAAGAAAAGGCAATTCCTTGAAGATATTCTTTTCTTAGGTTAATTTACCTTAACCAATGTCAATCAATACCCCAGTTCTTAAGAAAGGCAGAAAGCAAACTAATTGGAAATTGATGAAGCTTGAAATACTACAGTGCAACAGAGAACATATGTTTATAGTGGTGTCATAAACACAATGGAACAGGTAGTTATGACAATAGTTCCAATGATATTGCCTCTGTGAAAACATCAAGAGATACATATATTGGATCAAGAATAGTCATTTTAGCACTGTACACTGCCAATAGACCTTGATGTCCACAGTATAAGTGTAATAAATACATAATAATACTAAATTATTCTTAGTAAGTTTACTTGACAATTGACAATTTGACAATCATTCAGAATCTCTTGCTAAGGCAATGCTGGTAGTTAATGAATGTGCTTTTGCTCCCATCCTGGGGAACTTACTGTTACATTAATGTTTTGAATGCTGTCATAGTCTATAACTTTCAGATTTAATCCTTCCATAGATTGATTTGAGCTGTGAGTGGTGTGGTGGCCTAGAGGTAGAGGTCTTGCCTCACAATCAATCCTAGATAGAGGCAGATATTTCTCTCTCTGGGCATATTGAGCATATATATCTGCTGAACAAACCTCCGCATTGGTGACAGGAACAGCATCCGGCCATTAAAACACTCTGCTAGCTCCATGCAGTTGCCCAGACTCCACCCTGCGAAGGATTATTATTGGGTTGTAAAATGATGATAATGATGATAGATTGATTTGAGCTGATAATAAATCTCTCTCTCTCTCTCTCTCTCTCTCTCTCACACACACACACACACACACGGGGGGGGGGGAATAATTTGCTCCTAACTTTAAAGTTTGCAAGATACTCACCTTCTTTCTAAAAGGAAATGGGTTCTGACCCATCAGTGATAGTTAACTGTATATCCACCATGGTTATAAAAAATGTGAATTTGGTTCTGTCAGAGAAACAAAACTCAAAACAGTGAGAAGATGGATTTGAGGAAAATTGGTCTCCTTTTATTTCATTTTATTTCCAATAGGAAATGATTCTTCTTTGTTTTAGATCTTTGGTCCATTAAGATGACTTTTAAACATCTCAGCCAACACTTTGGAGGGGTTTTTTTTTGTTTTTTTTTTTGCACAAAAGATGGGGTTTTAATTTTTTTTTAATGAAACATGCATCAAACATTATGCTCTCAAGTTATATACGATAAACTACAGAGTAATTTTCTATCTCAGCTTACAAAGAGCTGAGTTGAAAGTTCATCCAAAGAATGTTTCAATCTTATTCTGTATAAATAATTTTGGTACTTAAGGAGAGGAGAGGCACCTACTGGTTGAAAGAGGGATTTCCTTTTGCTGTAATAGTTGTATTAAAGAGGCAGTGTAGGACATGGGTCTCTAGCCTTGGCAACTTTAAGCCTGGTGGACTTCAACTCCCAGAATTCCCCAGCCAGCTTAGCTGGCTGGGGAATTCTGGGAGTTAAAGTCCACCAGGCTTAAAGTTGCCAAGATTAGAGATCCCTGGTGTAGGACATATTTAAACCAATACATCTGAAAAACACCATGGTGCAATTAAATCAGTGGTGGCATTCATCCAGTTTGGACCAGTTCGGGCAAACCGGTAGTGATGACCCGCCCCGGCTCTATGCCATCCTATTTAGCCATTTTTTCTAAGCCACGTGCATGCGTGCAAGCCGCGCGCATAAGCAAAGTGCATGCACAGAAGGCCAGGCGCTTGCATGGAAGGCGCACGAGCGTTCATATTTTCAGTGTGCGGCAAACTGGTGGTAAAATTATGTGAAACCTGCCTCTGAACTAAACCCAGCTGCCTTGAAACTACATGCCCCAGAATTGCAAGTTATCAGTGCTAATAGTCATATTCCTACAACTCAAAAGAGCAACATAAGGAAGGCTGGTTATGCTGCTTTCAGAATTATATTTCTGAAGTACAGTTGAATTCTTAATTTTATACTCAGAACCACTAAAAACCAGAGTCTTTTACTGTGTTACAGACTGAGCCAAAGGTTCCTCTATCTCGACTTTCTGTTTGAAAATAACAGGATAATTATCTGAGCTCACAGGTTAGACATGGGCAGATAAGCTGGTTTATACTTTATAGGGTACTTATTGATCACATAAGGATCAAAAACAGATGCCAACCAACATCAGGAATAGATACAACCTAGTATGTTATGAAATGCTGTATATGACTGCATCAGGAAACTGGGATGGATAATCAGGCTCTATATAGAGTTAAAGCAGTGATTTTTGTCTAGTGTTAAAATTGTTAAGTTACACAGAATAATATTTATCCATTATCAGCTGAAGATTTTTATTTGTATTAAGCTATCTCCCTGTCAGTTGCAGTCAAACAGAAGTGAAAACAGGAAACAGCCATTCTCTTTTTTTTTTTTTTCATAAACAAGTTTTATTTTTACAATCGTATCAAACAGCTCATCCAATGTACAGTTATATACAATTAGTTGGGCTTGCCCAGTCACCACCCCCCTTTTTAACACTCTTCCCTCTTTTACCTTCTTCTACTTTCCAGACCTTCCTCTCCTTATCTTATCTACATCCTCTCCTCCCTCCACCTTCCTTCTCCCTCTTCTATCCCTCTTCCTTCCTCTTCTCCTCTTTCCTACCTCCTATTCTCTCCTCTTTTCTCCCTCCCCACCATTCTAAAATGGTAACTGGGCAGACCCGACCCTACATTAATTATATTTATACATCTTCAATAATCCCTGTACATTAACCATCACTCCATCCTCTACTCTCAACCCCCCAATTCCCTTCCCCCTTACCCCCCATCCCCCACCCCGACTTCCCAGAACAAAATGCAGGGTATCAAAACTAACAATCATAATCCAAAATAAATCCTAAATTATAATCTCTAGTCACTCCACACATAATCACACTCTCAATTCCCCTCTCCTTCAGAAATATATCTAATACAAAATATTTCCTAAATTTACTCATATGTTGTTCGATATTTTTTTATCTGATACTTATTTTGAATATAATCAATCCACATTTTCCATTCTAAAATGTATTTTTCTTGTGTATAGTCTTTCAAGTAAGCAGCAATTTTTGCCATTTCTGCCAGATTTGATACTTTGAGTGTCCATTCTTCAACAGCCATTCTCAAAGGACAATTTCAATATTCAGAATATTTGTTTTTCCATTTTACAGGAAATAAAAGTATTGTGTTTCAAGGGAAATAGTTCAACGGGATTTTTAAAATTTTGTCACAAGTCATACACAAACATGACATTCATCAAATCTTGAGAAAATTAGTGTTACTACTTTTCATTGATAGTTCAACTGCACTGACTCCACTCCTTACTGTTTGAAAATAACAGGATAATTATCTGAGCTCACAGGTTAGACATGGGCAGATAAACTGGTTTATACCTTATAGGGTACTTATTGATCACATAAGGATCAAAAACAGATGCCAAACCAACATCAAGAATAGATACAACCTAGTATGTTATAAAATGCTGTATATGACTGCATCAGGAAACTGGGATGGATAATCAGGCTCTATATAGAGTTAAAGCAGTGATTTTTGTCTAGTGTTAAAATTGTTAAGTTACACAAAATAACATTTATCCATTATCAGCTGAAGATTTTTATTTGTATCAAGCTATCTCTCTGTCAGTTGCAGTCAAACAGAAGTGAAAACAGGAAACAGCCATTCTCTTTTTTTTTTTGTTCATAAAAAAGTTTTATTTTTACAATCGTATCAAAGAAGCTCATCCAATGTACAGTTATATACAATTAGTCGGGCTTGCCCAGTCACCACCCTCCTTTTTAACACTCTTCCCTCTTCTACCTTCTTCTACTTTCCAGACCTTCCTCTCCTTCTCTTATCTACATCCACTCCTCCCTCCACCTTCCTTCTCCCTCTTCTATCCCTCTTCCTTCCTCTTCTCCTCTTTCCTACCTCCTATTCTCTCCTCTTTTCTCCCTCCCCCCCATTCTAAAATGGTAACTGGGCAGACCCGCCCCCACATTAATTATATTTATACATCTTCAATAATCCCTGTACATTAACCATCACTCCATCCTCTACTCTCAACCCCCCCCCAGTTCCCCTCCCCCTTACCCCCCATCCCCCACCCCGACTTCCCAGAACAAAATGCAGGGTATCAAAACTAACAATCATAATCCAAAATAATTCCTAAATTATAATCTCTAGTCACTCCACATAATCACACTCTCAATTCCCCTCTCCTTCAGAAATATATCTAATACAAAATATTTCCTAAATTTACTCATATGTTGTTCGATATTTTTTTATCTGATACTTATTTTGAATATAATCAATCCACATTTTCCATTCTAAAATGTATTTTTCTTGTGTATAGTCTTTCAAGTAAGCAGCAATTTTTGCCATTTCTGCCAGATTTGATACTTTGAGTGTCCATTCTTCAACAGCCATTCTCAAAGGACAATTTCAATATTCAGAATATTTGTTTTTCCATTTTACAGGAAATAAAGTATTGTGTTTCAAGGAAAAAAGTTCAACAGGATTTTTAAAATTTTGTCACAAGTCATACACAAACATGACATTCATCAAATCTTGAGAAAATTAGTGTTACTACTTTTCATTGATAGTTCAACTGCACTGACTCCACTCCTTACTGTTTGAATATTGAGCATGTTGCCTTCTGAAAATATTGCCAGTAGATGGTGCTCTTCAGTTGTCTGTCTTTTACAAAGGTTTAAAGCCTGACTTCCTGGTTTGTAAACTTTAGAGTTACAAAGAGAAAGCTCACAAAGGGGCTGAAGATAAAAGGCAAAGAGGTCATTCCATTCCTCCCGCGGTATCATCGTTCTGAGCCCAAAAGCCCATTCTTTTGAAGGACTGTGGACAATCCAGAAAAATATGTGAGGCATCATGGAACTGAGAAAGAACAACTGATCCAAAAAGTTGATCTGTTCTCCCCTCCCTCTTCTCTCACCATGGTAAGACTCTGATTCATCCTGGGTTCTTTCACTAATGGAAGAAATTCTTGCACTGACAGAAAATCTCTGTTGGTGCCAACCTAATGTTTACAACACATTCTTCAAAGCAGTTAATACCAGTGTTGGAAGAAATATCCATCTGGGTTCAGTTCCAAGTGGGGACAAAGACACTGGAAACATGGAGGCTGCTTGGAAAGATGGTTTAATGGTGGTCAGGATCACATGGCTTGAGTTCCTGAACAGAAAAGGGCTGAGATCCTGTGTGCTCCCTGGCTTTATGCTTTTTCTGAGCTTTGAACTTTCTGGGGCACAAGAAGAGTACCCTGATTGGCTGACTCCCAGGGGGTGGGGGTCTTAGCTAGCCTTGCTGGCTGATGTAATCTTCCCAGGTGCCATGTGGTGAGTTTCAGTTGCTAGATGGGTTCTATTATGATGCAGATGATGGCCCATTGACAAAGGTGGGGGGTGGCAGGAAGTTGCAGGGAGCTGTTTTGTCTTTAAAAGATGTTTCTCCATTTCTCATCCAGGGAAATATATTCTGCCTTGTTAAATATTTTCTAAAATATTTCATTCTTCTAGGAGGGGGGTGGGTGCTAAATTCCTACACCAGTATATACATAATGATTGCCGATAATCGTTTGTGCTGCTGTTCCACCACGAAGTAGCGAAGAATGTAGGAACAAGGGCCAATGTTTGCACTCACTTTCAATGTATTACATAAAGCTGATGATTGCCTAGACTTGTTGGATGAGAATAATTGGGATTTTGACTTCGTTTTTCAACTACAAGTTGTATGTGAAAACCTGCCGGTCCAGTTCTTACATCAGTCAGTGGCTATAACTGGGAATGTAATTTCTACTTCTGAAACATATGAGAAATCTGACAGCTTACAAGCTATTGGCTGGACAATGTTGACTCAACAGAGGAAGCTCCATATTGGGAGTTTGGCATGTTGTTTCTTCTGTGGTTAAGTAATCCTATACACACACCCAGTTTCCAGCATTTCTGACTTTTCTGGTAATATCATGCCACCACTGGCTCAAAATGCTGTATTGTATACAATATATTATAATCAAAATAAGCACATGCTTTGAATATCTTCCATGAAGCGAGTTTCCCTTAAGTTTATTTTTTTAAAAAAGAATCCCTTTCACCCCTATGGGTAGTATGTGACTTCCTTAGCCTCAGATCCTCTCTCAGAGGCCTGGAATTTGGGGATTCTGTGCAGTCTCTTAGTTGTTCCTAGCAATGCACTCTTCTGGTCAAAGTGCTCTGATGTTGTTCCTAGGATCTGTGGGAGCCACTCTCCCAGCTTAGGTGTCGCAGTACTGAGTGCTCCTACCACAACTAGCTACTTTGACCTTTACATTCTACATCCTCTCTAGTTTCTCCTCCAGGTCCTGGTATTTCTCCAGCTTCTCATACTCCTTTGTAATGTTGCTCTCACTTAGCACCTCTACCTTGATTGCCACCGCTATTTTCTGATCCTTGTCTACTACCACAATTTCTAATTCATTGGCCTGTCTGTCTGAATCTGGAAGTCTCAAAGGATCTTAGTTCCTATTACGCTCCACAATCTTCTGTGGAATCTACAATCTGGATTTGGAAAAGGCCACCACATAGACTGTGAGGATATTTCTGGACACAATGCCAGCTATTTGATTGTGCTGTTCATTGCATATCATTCATGTCTGGATATACCACCACTCTATTGTACGTTGGACTATCTCTGAGGCCTTTCTGCCAAGACTGCGTCCTGAGCTGCCATAAAGAGGAGGAGTGAATTTATTTTCCAAAGCACCAGAGAGCAGGACAAGAAACAATGAATGGAAAATAATCAAGAAGAGAAGCAACATGGAATTAAGGAGAAACTTCCTAACAGTGAAGACAATTAACCAGTGGAACAGCTTGCATTCAGATGTTGTGGGTGCTTCATCACTGGAGATTTTTAAAAAGAGACTGGACAGCCACTTGTCTGAAATGGTAAAGGGTCTCCTGCTTGAGCAGGGGGCTGGACTAGAAAACCTCCAAGGTCCCTTCTAGCTCTATTCTGATCGACCCAGCGTCTATGGATCTGTCTATGGATCTCGTTGTCTGTTCTTATGCTGGTGTGATCAGTGCCTTTAGATACCTTAGAGTTGCCACTAGATGCTATCATTTTAAGGGAGAAAACACAATTTAAACATGGTCCAAGAATGTGATTAAACATGACATTGTAACATCATGGCAGAAAAAAATATTTCATGATCATGTTTTTCTTGCTTTAGGTAGATTTGGGCAAATGTGACCCTTAAAACTAAATTCCATTATTTTGTCACTGTATCAATTTCAGTGGGTTTTTTATCCTGGAAACCCCATGAAATATGCATCATAAGTGAACGAGGGCAATGGATATGGGAAATGTATGAACTACTTTGAGCATTATTTCTACAAATAATAGCAATAAATTGCAATCCTAGGGAATGTGACCTTACAGTATGTGTGATTGCTATGATGCTTTCTGGACTTATTTTTCATCATGATCAAAGCCTATTTATAAGACAGAGGGACCATGTTATCTTCCTGCTCATGTTTCCCAGGGAAGAGTATTCACATGCCTTCAATATTAGGGGTAAAATATAGCATTATGACTTGTAGTCACTGGCACTTTGAGCTTTAGTCACAAAGCATTACCATCTTATGGTAGATGGTAGTTTTAATTATGCTCTGCATAAAGAAGTGCTTCCTCTTATGTGTCCTGAAACTCCTTGTTTCTCTTCCTTGTTATTTTTTATCTGCAAAATAGAATTGAAGAAGATAATTGAAACTGGCAGGGTGATGAAGTTCCTTGCTTCTGCATTTTATTACAGAAGGAAAAGAGAAGCATTACATAAGACTATTATTTTAGAGCAACTTTATGCTTAGGTCAACAGGAAGCTGAGTTTGAAACAAATTTAACCTAGTGTAAGAAAGAAGCAAAGCAGGGCCTTTCCATCAAGAGTCCCATTGGGGTCTCATTACGGAAACTTGGTGGGATGAAACCCACAAATAGAACATACAGCTAGAGGGATTTAAATTATTTAAAAGAAATAGATCATACAATAAAAGAGAAGGTGCACTATATATAAGAAATAACTACATCTCTACAGAAATAGAGCACAACAATGATGAAAATTATCTTGAATATTAAAGGGAGGGAATGACATTGCCAGGTCTATACTATAGGCCACCCAACCATACAGAGAAATAGATGAACTTTTTGCTAAGAAGCTAACTAAGGTATGTAGGAAGCACATCACCATAGTAATGGGGGATTTTAACTACCCTGACATCAACTAGGAGACAAACTCTGCACCAAGTGAAAGATCCAACAGGTTCCTAACAAACCTAGCAGACAACTTTGTTTCCCAAAAAGTAGAGAAGGGAACAAGGGGATCAGCCATATTGGACTTGATTCTCACTAACAGAGATAGAAGGTGCTGAAGCTACAGGAACTTTGGGGGCTAGTGATCATTCAATATTGGAATTCAACATCATACAAGCACAAGTAGTAGAACAAAGTAAAACTAGAGTCTTGGATTTTAAGAGAGTGAATTTCAATAAACTTAGAGAGAGCTTGGGAAGGATTCCATGGATGAGAAGGGGAAAACAACTCAAGAACCTTGGGAAATTTTGAAAAGTGAGATTATAACAGCCCGGTCTAGCACAATACCAATGAAGAAGAAAAATAATAGAATAGAATAGAATTTTTTATTGGCCAAGTATGATTGGACACACAAGGAATTTGTCTTGGTGCATATGCTCTCAGTGTACATAAAAGAAAAGAAACGTTCATCAAGGTACAACATTTACAACACAATTGATGGTCAATATATCAATATAAATCATAAGGATTGCCAGCAACAAAGTTACAGTCATACAGTCATAAGTGGAAAGAGATTGGTGATGGGAACAATGAGAAGATTAATAGTAGTGCAGATTTAGTAAATAGTTTGACAGTGTTGAGGGAATTATTTGTTTAGCAGAGTGATGGCCTTCAGGAAAAAACTGTTCTTTTGTATAGTTGTTCTGGTGTGCAGTGCTCTATAGCGTCGTTTTGAGGGTAGGAGTTGAAACAGTTTATGTCCTGGATGTGAGGGATCTGTAAATATTTTTACGACCCTCTTCTTGATTCGTGCAGTATACAGGTCCTCAATGGAAGGCAGGTTGGTAGCAATTATTTTTTCTGCAGTTCTAATTATCCTCTGAAGTCTTTGTCTTTCTTGTTGGGTTGCAGAACCGAACCAGACAGCTATAGAGGTGCAAATGACAGACTCAATAATTCCTCTGTAGAACTGAATCAGCAGCTCCTTGGGCAGTTTGAGCTTACTGAGTTGGCGCAGAAAGAACATTCTTTGTTATCCTTTTTTGATGATGTTTTTGATGTTAGCTGTCCATTTTAGATCTTGCGATATGATAGAACCTAGAAATTTAAAGGTTTCTACTGTTGATACTGTGTTGTCTAGTATTGTGAGAGGTGGAAGTATGGAAGGGTTTCTCCTAAAGTTTGCCACCATTTCTACAGTTTTGAGCGTGTTCAGTTCCAGATTGTTTTAGTTGCACCACAAGGCTAGTTGTTCGACCTCTCGTCTATATGCGGATTCGTCATTGTCTCGAATGAGACCAATCACTGTTGTGTCATCTGCGAACTTCAGTAGCTTAACAGATGGATCATTGGAGATGCAGTCATTGGTATACAGAGAGAAGAGAAGTGGGGAGAGCACACAGCCTTGGGGGGGCCCTGTGCTAATTGTACAGGTATTTGATGTGATCTTGCTTAGCTTCACTTGCTGCTTCCTGTTTATTAGGAAGCTTGTGATCCACTTACAAGTCTGTTCCAGTACCTGTAGCTGGTTTAGCTTAGTTAGAAGAATATCTGGAATGATGGTATTGAATGCTGAACTAAAGTCTACAAAAAGGACCCTTGCATAGGTCTTTGGAGACTCAAGATGTTGTAGGATGTAGTGCAGAGCCATATTAACAGCATCATCTGTTGATCTATTTGCTCGGTATGCAAATTGCAAGGGGTCTAACAGCGGATTCGTGATGGTTTTCAAATAGGAAAGCACTAGCCTTTCAAAGGTTTTCATGACTACAGATGTTAAAGCAACTGGTCTGCAGTCATTCAGTTCCTTGATGGTGGGCTTCTTCGGCACTGGGATGATGGTAGAGCATTTGAAGCAAGAAGGAACATAGCACATCTCTAGTGATTTATTGAAAATATGGGTGAAGATGGGGGCCAATTGGTCAGCACAGACTTTTAAGCAAGAAGGAGTTATCTTGTCTGGGCCTGGAGCTTTTCCTGGCTGGGCGCAGAAGGGGGGGTTCCCCTCACTGAGATGTGCCCACCAGGCTTCCGTGCATTCCATCAGCCAAGGGCCCAGGGTAGGGGGGGGTAGCAGTTGTTATCAACGAGAGTCTGGAACCGAGGGAGGTTGCTGTCCCGCAGATAGCCGGTTGTGAAACCCTTCTAGTGAAGTGGGGCTGTGGGGTGCAGGTGGGCTTGCTGATTGCGTACCTGGCTCCTTGCTACGTAACGGTGGCCCTGCCTGAGCTGCTCAAGATGATAGCCGGGACGGCGGTTGAGACCCCCAGACTTATGGTTATGGGGGATTTCAACTTGCCGTCGGCGGGCGACTCGTCAACGGCAGCTCGGGAGTTCATGGCTTCCATGACGGCCTTGGACCTGACCCAGTTAGTTAACAGTCCCACCCACACTGGGGGTAACACACTGGACTTGATTTTCATCTCGGGACAGTGGCTAAATGATCTGGAGTTAGGGGAGTTATTATTTAAACCCTTGTCATGGTCAGATCATTTGCTCCTTCAGCTAGACTTTCGAACTGCTGCACCGCACCGCAGGGAGCCAGAGCCGGTCCAATGGTTCTGTCCCAGGCGCCTGATGGACCTTGAGAGGTTTCTGATGGATCTTGGGCCGTTTCCAAGGGAATTAGCCCATCGCTTGGCCGAGGAACTGGTCGCCGCCTGGGAAGAGGTGGCGGCTGGGGCTTTAGACCGCGTTGTGCCTTTGCGGCCTCTGACCTGGCGATGAACTTAACCAGCTCCTTGGTATAACGAGGAGCTGAGAGAGATGAAGCGCCGGAAAAGACACCTAGAGAGTGCTTGGAGGTCCAGTCACTCCGAACCCGACCGAGCACTAGCGAGGTCGCATATTCAGACCTATCTAGTGGTGATCAGAGCGGCGAAACATAATTATTTTTCCGCTCTCATCGCATCGGCAGATAATCGCCCAGCCACCCTGTTTAGGGTGACCCGCTCCCTGCTTACGCAGGAGGCTCGGGAGGACCCCTTACAGGGGTGTGCTGAGGATTTTGTACAATATCTCTCTGATAAAATCGCTCGGATTCGGGACGGACTGGACACTGATTGGATAGATCCGGGTGGGTTGGTGGGGACGAGTCTTGAGAGTAATATCTGGGCTGAGTTCGATCCTGTGACTCCCGATGACATGGACAGGTTGTTGGGTAGGCTGAATCCCACCACATGTTTATTGGACCCGTGTCCCTCCTGGATGGTACTGGCCACACGGGAGGTTACATGAGGCTAGCTCCTGGGAGTTACCAACGGTTCTTTGTTGGGGGGCATTTTCCCCACCGCCTTGAAAGAGGTGGTGGTGAGGCCCCTCCTCAAGAAGCCCTCCCTGGACCCAGCTGTATTAGCGAACTACCGTCCAGTCTCCAACCTTCGCTTTTTGGCGAAGGTTGTTGAGAGTGTGGTGGCATATCAGCTTCCTCAATACCTGGAGGAAACTGTCTATCTGGACCCAGTCCGGTTTCAGACCCGGGTACAGCACCGAGACGGCTTTGGTCGCGTTGGTGGATGACTTCTGGAGGGCTCGGGACAGGGGATGTTCCTCTGTCCTGGTCCTGCTAAATCTCTCGGTGGCTTTTGATACCATCGACCATTGTATCCTGCTGCGGCGGTTGGAGGGACTGGTGGTAGGAGGCACCATTTATCGGTGGTTCTCCTCCTATCTTTCTGACTGTTCGCAGACGGTGTTGGCAGGGGGGCAGAGATCGACCACGAGGCGCCTCACTTGTGGGGTGCCTCAGGGGTCTGTTCTCTCGCCTCTCCTGTTCAACATCTAAAATGAAGCCGCTGGGCGAGGTTATCCGTGGTTTCGGGGTGGATTATCATCTGTACGCTGATGATACGCAGCTGTACATTTCCACCCCAAACCACCCCAACGAAGCCGTCGAGGTGATGGGCCTGTGTCTTGAGGCCGTGCGGGTCTGGATGGGGAGGAACAGGCTCCAGCTCAACCCCTCCAAGACTGAGTGGCTGTGGGTTCCGGCGTCCCAGTACAGTCAGCTTACGCCATCGCTGACTGTTGGGGGGGAAGTACTGACCCCCAGGGGAAGAGTGCGCAACTTAGGCGTTCTCCTGGACGATCGGCTGTCTCTAGAAGAACACTTGACGGCCGTCGCCAGGGGAGCATTTTATCAGGTTCACCTGATTCGCCAGTTGCGCCCCTTCCTTGATCGGGACTCCTTACGCACGGTCACTCATGCCCTCGTCACTTCCCGCCTGGACTATTGCAATGCTCTCTACATGGGGCTCCCCTTGAAGAGCACTAGGAGGCTCCAGCTAGTCCAGAATGCGGCCGCGCGGGTGATAGAGGGTGCACCGCGTTGCTCCCATATAACACCCATCCTGCGCGGCCTGCACTGGCTGCCAGTAGCCTTCCAGGTGCAATTCAAGGTGCTGGTTACCAACTTTAAAGCGCTCCATGGCTTAGGACCAGGGTATTTGCGAGACTGCCTTCTGCCACCGATTGCCTCCCAACGACCTTTGCGCTCCCACAGAGCGGGCCTCCTCAGGGTGCCGTCGACCAAACAATGTAGGTTGGCGGCCCCCAGGGGGAGGGCCTTCTCTGTGGCGGCACCAGCCTTATGGAACGAGCTACCTCCAGGGTTACGCCAACTCCCCAACCTCCGGACCTTCAAACGTGAACTGAAGACTTTATTATTTCACCGAGCGGGACTAGCCTAAGACATATTTTAGCGAAATTTTAATGGGTTTTAATCAGTCTTTGACCGTTTTAGTGATTCGGCCAGTAAATATTTGTTTTTAATTGTTTTTTAAATATTATTATTTATTATGCTTATATTGTATTGGTGTGGGTATTTTAACATTGGCTGTAAACCGCCCTGAGTCCTCCTGGAGATGGTGCGTATAGAAATGTAATTATAAATAAATAAATAAATAAAAAATCACACTTGGCCAATAAATTCTATTCTATTCTATTAATTAAGAGACTATACCACCAAGAAGAATTCAGAATTAAACATATTACAAAGAACAGTGTACAAATCATTTAGAAATGATTACAAGAAAGTTAACATTCATCTGGAACAGTGTTATGGCCTATTCCTGTGTCAATAGGTCTTTGAATGCCTGACATGGGCCCTTTGGACAGCTTCATGCATTGAACAACTAAATAATCCTTTGACACTGGAGTCATAGCTCATATTTTATGGCTTGCTTAACTGACTTCTTTAAAGCACAATTGGCTGGATTCACATTATGCACTAAAGCATACAGCACAGTATACAAATTAAAGTGGTGTGGTGCAGTGGTGGGTTTCAAAAATTTTTACTATCGGTTCTGTGGGTGTGACTTGGTGGGCGTGGCAGGGGAAGGATACTGTAAAATCTCCATTCCCTCCCGATCAGCTGGGACTTTGGAGGCAGAGAACAGATGGGGGCAGAGCCAGTCAGAATTTTTACTACCGGTTTCCGAACTACTCAAAATTTCCACTACCAGTTCTCCAGAACTGGTCAGAACCTGCTGAAACCCACCTCTGGTGTGGTTCATATAGTATGTTAAGCTGAAACCAGGTAAACTGCACTCCTGGCTTAATGCAATGTATGGACCAAATCTATTTTTTTAACATTTTACTATTTCCTATTGATTTTATCCTTACCTTGTCTCCAAAGGATAGAGGAATCCTTGTGCATCCTTTATAGCTTGCAAGGATACAAGGGCTCATCTTCTTCTCCATTGGCTGAGTGCAGAAAATAATGATTTCAATTTATCTGCATCACCTGGTAATTGTAGCTCATCAAACGTCTATTAAATGTACAAGAGCAATCTGTGTTTTAGGTCCTCTGGCAACTTAAATATCATTAAAACTATCCATAATGTATGTGTAAAACTATGTGTACAGTAAAATGTTGTTGTTGTTAGTTGTGAACTCATATCCGATCCATTGCAACCCCATGGACAACATTCCTCCAGGCCTTCCTGTCCTCTACCATCCTCTGGAGTCCATTTTAGCTCACGCCTACTGTTCAGTGACTCCATCTAGCCACCTCATTGTCTGTCGTCCCATTCTTCTTTTGCCCTCAATCTGTCCCAGCATTAGGCTCTTCTCCAGTGAATCCTTCCTTCTCATTAAGTGGCCAAAGTATTTCATTTTCATCTTCAGGACCTGGCCTTCTGAAGAACAGTCAGGATTGATCTCCTCTAGGATTGATTGGTTTGATCTCTTTGCAGTCCAAGGGACTCGCAGGAGTCTTCTCCAGCACCATAGTTCAAAGGCCTCAATACTTTGGTGCTCAGCCTTCCTTATGGTCCAACTTTCACAGCCATACATTGCAACTTGGAAAACCATAGCCTTGACTATACACACTTTTGTTGGCAGGGTGTTGTCTCTGCTTTTTAGTAAGCTATCTAGATTTGTCATAGCTTTCCTTCTCAGGAGCAAGCATCTTTTAATTTCTTGGCTGTAGTCCCCATCTGCGGTGATCTTGGAGCCGAGGAAAATAAAATCTGTAACTACCTCCATTTCTTCCCCATCTATTTGCCAGGAATGAGAAGAAGCCATGATCTTAGTTTTCTTAATGTTGAGTTTTAAACCAACTTTTGCACTCTCCTCCTTCACGCACCTCAGAAGGCTCTTTAGTTCCTCTTCACTTTCTGCCATTAGGTATCATCTACTTATCTGAGGTTGTTGATATTTCTCCAGGCAATCTTAATTCCAATTTGTGATTCATCTAACCCCTCTTTTCTCATATGTGCTCTGCATATTAAGTTAAATAAGCAGGACGACAGTATACAGCCTTGCCAAACTCCTTTCTCAATTTTGAACCAATCAGTGGCTCCATGTCCAGTTCTCTGTTGCTTCTTGACCCACATATAGGTTTCTCAAGAGACAAATAAGATGGTCTGGTACTCCCATCTCTTTGAGAACTTGCCACAATTAGTTGTGATCCACACCATCAAAGGCTTTAGCGTAGTCAATGAAGCAGAAGTAAATGTTTTTCTGGAACTCCCTCGCTTTCTCCATGATCCAGCGTATGTTGGCAATTTGATCTCTAGTTCCTCTGCCTCTTCGAAATGCTGTCTGCACTTCTGGTAGTTCTCAGTCCACATACTGCTGGAGCCTAGCTTGTAAGATTTTGAACATAATTTTGCTAGCATGTGAAATGAGTGCAATTGTGTGGTAGATTCAGCATTCTTTGGCATTGCTCTTCTTTGGAATTGGAATGTAAATGGACCTTTTCCAATCCTGTGGCTACTGCTGAGTTTTCCAAATATGCTGGCATATTGAGTATAGCACTTTTACTGCATTATCTTTTAAGATTTTGAATAACTCAGCTGGAATACTGTCACCTCCAGCTTTGTTGTTGCTCAGACTTCCTAAGGCCCATATGACTTTGCATTCCAGAATGTCTGGCTCAAGCTCAATGGCCACCCTATTGTGGTTATAAGGGATGTTAAGCTCCTTCTTGGATAGTTTTTCTGTGTAATTTTACCATTGTATTCTCTTGACAAAATTCTACCAGCCTGTGCCCTGCCTCATTTTGTACTCCAAGGCCAAACTTACTCCGGTTATCTTTTGACTTCCTACTTTAGCATTCCAATCCCCCATGATGATAAGAACATCATTTTTTGCTGTTAATTCTAGAAGGTGTTGTAGGTCTTCATAGAACTGATCAACTTCAGCCTCTTCAGCCCCAGTGGTTGGGGCATAGACCTGGACTACTGTAGTTAAAAAGTAGTGGCTCTGCGCGTGCGCAAGATGGCGCGGCGCTGAAGATTTACCTTCGGCGATCGGGCGGTTCTCCGAGGATGGCGACGCCTGGACCGCCTGCTTAGCTGCCTGCCTTTCCCAGCCTGGTGCATCATCTCTCTGGCAGCCGCGGGAGAGGTCTTCGGATCTTTTTATACCCGCGGTTGCCGAGAACGAGGCTGGGACGGCGGAGCGGTGGACTGCGGCGGCCATGTTTTCCAGGCTTAAGGAGGTGGGGCGATGAGTCAGCTTGTCAGTCTGTCGGCTTTTCGGCCTGGAGTTTCGGCCTGGAGTTTTCGACCTGGAGTTTCAGCCTGGAGTTCCAGTTCTGCCGGATTTTTAGCCGGGCCGTTGGCTTCCTCTCAAGCAGGGAGGTTTGGTCACGATCTGGGACGACCTGGATTTTCCATCCTCCACGATGTTGGAGTTTCTCCGGCTTTTCCGGTTTTCCGGCCTTTCCCTGTTGCCAGTTTGCGAACTTGGCCCCTTCACATCCTCCGGCCTCCTGGGGAGGCTCAGCCATTTGGACAGGCTTGGCCTCCTGGAAGGAGAAGTTTCGGAGAGATCTGGCTTCCGGGATGGTTGGATCTACTAGGGGGGTGTTAGAGATGGAGATGGAGGTAACCCCCTGGACGGTAGTTTTCTGGCCATTTTTGGAAGCAGATGTTGGAGGACTTTGGGGGAGGCGACGGAGGTATCTTTGATCTTTGATTTGTCCCTGCGAAACCATCTCGTGACTGCTGTAATTCCAGCTATGCCTCCCCCCTTGCCATTTGAGATCTTTATGGCTGGGACTGGCCCTATTTGGGCTATTGGGGGGAGGCGTGAGACTTGCTTGGGGACAGAGGAGGACATGTGCCACGACCAATGTACCCCACCCCTGCTCCAGGATGTTTGATGAGGCTTGGGCAGACTGCCATCTAGACTGTCCTCTTTGCTTTGTTTTTCCATCTGAAGCCCATCCTCATTTTGGATTACCATCATATCATGACACTTTTGCCACTCGGAGATGGACCCTTTGTATTGCCGATTTTATATTTTATCTGTCTATCTTCAGTTGTTATGCGCCACTCAGCTTGTGAACTCTTGCGCCTGCAGGTGCCCCGCCTCGCAGGAATGGCCTCCTCGTTATCAAGGGCCGGCCTCCATGACGGGTCTTGGGACCCACAGAGGTGGCATGCGAAAAGAAGAGCCTGTGGGGTTTTAGAGAGGAATTTTAAGGGTGGGAGGGTAAGGGCGGGTAATGGGGTAACCCGTCGGGTAGGGGCCAGTTCCTGCACATGCTCATGCGGTTTTTCTCTACCAGGTTCGGAGGTTAGGGGGGAGGAGTGTGTTCCTATCTGTGAGGGTGGTTCTATTGACACGGTAAGTGGGAGAGGCAGGCATGGCGGAAGCGAGGGGTCATATCAAGTTCCGGGAGCGCGTGCTCGATGTTTGAAAGCGATCACGCGCCCGACCCTTGACTTTTCCGTTCCCGGATGGTCAGGATCCTCAGAGCTCGGGCCTCGGTTGATGTTGTGCAATGCCCGGTCCGTGGTGAACAAAGCCCCTTGTCTGTGATCTTATACAGGGGGTTCCATGGACCTTATGGGCATTACGGAGACCTGGTTGGGCACTGAAGGCGTGCCTTATTGAGATGTGCCCACCGGGTTTCCGTCGTTCCATCAGCCGAGGCCCAGGGTAGGGGTGGGGGGGTGGCGGTTGTGATTAGAGAGAGTCTAGAGCCGAGGGAGACCACTGTACCTCAGATTGCCGGGTGCGAATCCCTCTTTGTGAGATGGGGTCGAGGTGTCAGATGGGTTTGCTGATCACGCACCTGGCTCCTTGCTGCGTGACAGCCGCCCTGCCCGAGCTTCTGGAGATGCTGGCTGGGGTGGCAGTTGAGACCCCAGACTTTTAGTCATGGGGACTTTAACTTGCCATCTTCCGCTCGTCATCGACGGCAGCTCGGGAGTTCATGGCTTCCATGACGGCCTTGGACCTGACTCAAGTAGTTGATGGCCCTACTCACATTGGGGTGGCACTCTGGATTTGATTTTTCTCTAGTCAGTGGTTGAGAGATCTGGACTTAAAGGAAATAGTCATTGAACCTTTGTCATGGTCAGATCACTCTCTTCGCCTGGACTTTCTGACCGCCATTCACCACCGCAGGGGCGCCGAGCCGACACGTTGGTTCCGGACCTGGCGCGTGATGGTCACGGATGGGTTCCCCTCGGTGCTTGGGCCATGTCCTCGCGCTCTGCCTCTGGGCTCGGCTGAGGAACTTGTTGCGGCCTGGGAACGGGCCGCGCGGGGCCTTAGACCGTGTCGTGCCTTTGCGACCTCTGACCCGGCGAGGTCCCAACCGCCCTTGGTTCTCGGAGGAGCTGAGAGCGATGAAACGCCGGAGAAGTCGCCAAGAGAGAACCTGGAGGTCAGCCGCTCGAAGCTGATCGACACTAGTGAAGTCCTATACTAGGACTTACCTAGTGGCATTGAGGAAGCGAGGCGTAGCTACGCCTCCTCCTCATTGCATCGGCAGATAACCGCCCAGCCGCCCTGTTTCGGGTGACTCGCCTCCTCCCTCATTGCATCGGCAGATAACCGCCCAGCCGCCCTGTTTGGGTGACTCGCTCCCTCCTACACCAGGGGAGCGGGATGACCCGCTGCAGGGACGTGCTGAGGAGTTTAACGTTATCTATACGATAAAATCGCTCAGCCGGGATGGTCTGGACCAAGATTGCGTGATGCGGGTGAGATGCTCGAGGCGGTCTTGGTGACATTGTTTGGGATGAGTTTGACCCTGTGGCTCCGAGGACATGGACAGGTTGTTGGGTAGGTTGAATGCCACCACGTGTTTACTGGACCCGTGCCCTCTTGGCTGGTGCTGGCCACTCGAGAGGTGACACGAGGCTGGCTCAGGCGATTACGATCGCTTCTTTGGTGGAGGTGTCTTCCGCCTGCCTTGAAAGAGGCGGTGGTGAGGCCCTCCTTAAGAAGCCGTCCCTGGACCCGGCTGTTTTAGGTAATTATCGTCGGTCTCCAACCCGCTCGCGAAGGTTGTAGAGAGTATGGTGGCATATCAATTTCCCTTGCACCTGGATGAAACTGTCTATCTAGACCCGTTCCAGTCCGGTTTCGGCCCGGCTACAGCACGGAGACGGCTTTGGTCGCGTTGGTGGATGATCTCTGGAGGGCCAGGGATAGGGTTGCTCCTCTGCCCTGGTCCTATTAGACCTCTCAGCGGCTTTCGATACCATCGACCATGGTATCCTGCTGCGCGGTTGGAGGGATTGGGAGTGGGAGGCACCGTTTATCGGTGGTTCTCCTCCTATCTCTCCGACCGTCGCAGTCGGTGTTGACGGGGGCAGAGGTCGGCCCGAGGCGCCTCACTTGTGGGTGCCGCGGGGTCGATCCTCTCGCCTCCTGTTCAACATCTACATGAAGCCGCTGGGTGAGATCATCAGTGGTTTCGTGTGAAGTACCAGCTGTATGCGGATGACACCCAGCTGTACTTTTCACACCGGACCACCCCAACGAAGCTTTCAAGTGCTGTCCCGGTGCCTGGAGGCCGTCGGGTCTGGATGGGGAGAAATAGGCTCAAGCTCAATCCCTCCAAGACAGAGTGGCTGTGGATGCGGCATCCCGGTACAGTCAGCTAAATCCGCGGCTGACCATCGGTGGCGAGTCATTGGCCCCGATGGAAAGGGTCCGCAACTTAGGCGCCCTCCTGGATGAGCGGCTGTCTCTAGAAGATCATTTGACGGCCGTCTCCAGGAGCGTTCTACCAGGTTCGCCTGGTACGCCAGTTGCGCCTTTCTGGACGGGATGCCCTATGCACGGTCACTCACGCACTCGTGACGTCGCGCCTGGATTACTGCAATGCTCTCTACATGGGGCTCCCTTGAAGGGCATCCGGAGGCTGCAGTTAGTCCAGAATGCGGCTGCGCGGGTGATAGATGGAGCCCCGTGGCTCCCGTGATAACACCCATCCTGCGCAGGCTGCACTGGCTACCTGTGGCTTTCGGGTGCGCTTCAAGGTGTTGGTGACCACCTTTAAAGCGCTCCATGGCATTGGGCGGGTTACTTACGGGACCGCCTACTGCTACCGAATATCTCTCACCGACCCGTGCGCTCTCACAGAGGGTCTCCTCAGGGTGCCGTCAGCGGCAATGTCGTCTGGCGGCGCCCAGGAAGGGCCTTCTGTGGGGCCCCACCCTCTGGAATGAACTACCCCGGTCTTCGTCAGCTTCGGACCTCCGGACCTTCCGCGAGCTTAAAACACATTTATTTAATTGTGCAGGGCTGAGCTAAATTTTAAATTTTAAATTACTGGTTTTTAAATTGGCTTTTATTTTATATTTTTAATTTTAAATTAATAGGCGTTTAGAATAAGTTTTTTAACTGTTTTTATATTTCTTACATTGTATTTATGTGTTTTAAATGCCTGTACACCGCCCTGAGTCCTTCGGGAGATAGGGCGGTATATAAATTTGATAAATAAATAAATAAATAAATGTTGAATGGTTTGCCTTGGATTCAAACTGACATAATTCTGTCATTTTGGAGATTGTATCCCAGTACTGCTTTTCCTATTATTTTATTGATTATGAAAGCTACATCATTTCTTCTGAGGGATTCTTGCCCTCAGTAGTATACCTGATGTTCATCTGAATTAAATTCACCCATGCCTGCCCATTTTAGTTCGCTGATTCCTAAGATGTCGATGTTCAGTTTTATCATCTCTTGTTTGACCACATCCAGCTTGCCTTGATTCATGGATCTTACATTCCAGGTTCTTATGGAGTATAATCTTTACAGCATCGGACTTTCCTTTCACCACCAGATAACATCCACAGCTGAGCATCCTTTCAGCTTTGATCCAGTCGCTTCACTATTTCTGGCACTACTAGTACTAGCACTCTGCTCTTCCCCAGTAGCATATTGAACACCTTCTGACCTGAGGGACTAATCTTCCAGTGTCACATCTTTCTGCCTTTTGGTATTGTCCATGGGGTTTTCATGGCAAAGATACCAGAGTGGGTTGCCATTTTCTTCTCCACTGGATCATGTTTTATCAGAGCTCTCTGCTATGACCTGTCCATCTTGGGTGGCCCTGCACGGCATAGCTCATAGCTTCATTGCACTGTGCAAGCCCCCTCACCACGAAAAGGCAGTGATCCATGAAAGGGGTACAGTAAAATAGGTATGCTATAACTGAGCTGTAAAAATCCAAAATTCTATTGGGTTGCAGTAAAGAAATACAGAAAGCTCTAACTGTGCTGTCAGGTGGTGGTCATCTGGATTTTTGCAATCTTGAGATAGCATACCTACTGTAGTTAAAAAGTAATATCTTGAGCCTTTAAGGGTCTGTATATTTAACACCAAGTCTGTTAATTCTCCTGACAGGACTTTGAGCCAATAATATACTGCTGGGTGTAGTGAAGATAATTTTGCCGCGTCACTACCTGCTTCCGAAAAAAATGTTATCACGAAAACTGCATGGATTGTTTTGAGTGCATAAAATAAAACTGACTGAAAACTTTGCCAGACAGCTAACTCTTCGCATAATGTATGAAATAAAATTATTTTTTTAAAAAAGCAATGCAAGCTATACATCCAGAAACAAAGACTACAATTCACTACTCAGTTCACCGCTATAAACATCACAGTTCAAGCAACGCACCTTCAACTTGTTTAATTTAAACTGCTGTTAAAGGCACAGGGACAAAAGCTGAGAAGCCTAACGGCTGTGCCTCCATTCAAAAGCAGTAGAAATATGAATATTGTATACACCTACTATGGAATAAGGGAAAATTAAAGCTACTTTGCATGTATATTAACATACTGATACTTTCAGTTTCTTTTTTACGCAACTATTGGGATCTCCACAGAATAGAAATCTCCCCCCTGGAGTTTCCTCCCAGGGCAAAAGTAGTGGACTTTCATTAGGAAAACAGGTGGGAGGAAGAGTCAGACTCATATCGCTCTTTCTGTCTAGGTTAAGGCCACTGAAACTGCTTTAAAAACAGAAGACAGAATCATTAGTATGATTCTGTCTTTAACATACCATCTACTTTTACCCTAAATCCAGGGGTGAAATGCTTCCAGTTCGGACCGGATCAGGCAATCTGGTAGCAATGGGGGTGGGTAGTTTGGAGAACCGGTAGCAAAAATCCCTGGGCCCCTCTGCCCATGCCCACCCAATTGCCCAGTCCCCACTTGCCTACTTGGCAGCTTGCTGCTTCTTTCAGGCTTGCTCGCTTTTCCTGCCTTGCTTCAGCAGCTGCAATCAATTGCATCAGCTAGCAACTCAAACTGCCTGCCTGCAATCCATCTCATCGGTGAGCAACTCAATCTGCCTGCCTTGTCCCTTGAATTGGGTAAGTAATTTGGGGGGGAGCTTTAAAAAAATAGTTAATTGGGGTTCTTGTTAGGAAGTTTTTTTAGACATAGCAATTTAAAGTGAAGAAAGTTTTAATTTTAGCTGCTTTTATCTAAAAATAAATAAAATTAAATAATAAAATAAAATATTTGTGCAGCTTTCTGAGATTTGGTGTGTTTCTGTAGTGTTTCACTCTAATTACACAAACACCCAAAATCTCACAAAATTGTATGTGGCATTTTGTGTGTGTGTGTCAGTTGTGTTGTGTTGTGTGTGTGTAAAGTGTGAAAGTTGGTTTTTGAGCTTTTTGGGGCTGTGTGAGGTTCCTGCTTGCTGCAGGGGCCATTTTGGGTGAAGTGCATCTGCTTTTACATTGTGTGTGAGTCAGTTGTGTTGTGTGTGTGTGTGTGTGTAAAGTGTGAAAGTTGGTTTTTGGTACCTCTTATTGTATTGTGTAATTTGTTTATTATTTTTATTATTTATTGCTATTGGCCATGCCCACCTGGTCACCAAGCCACACCCACCAATTAAGACACACCCATAGAACTGGTAGGGAAAATTTTTAGATTTCACCCCTGCCTAAATCCATAAAACACAGGAGGCCAAAATTCTGAGCAAACATATAAAGGATTGTGTTTCTATTATCATTCCCCATATATGGCTAACAAGTATCCCATGAGGTCATCTTTAAGGGCTGAAGCTAGCAAGGCTGGAAAGAAGAACTGGATATTATTAATGTCCTGTGAAGGTGCCTTCAACAACCAAGATCAAGAAATACGTTGCCATATAAGAGCAGAGAAATAGATAGATATGAATTCTAGGTCTCCTATAACTATGACTTGGAAGATCCTACAATAGTTATTTCCTTAATTATTAGAGTTTCTAAGTAATAATATATCTAACCAGGCTCGGTCTGTTAGTCTTCAATTGCAAGGTCCTGCATATGTACATCTAAACTCCTAATCTACAGGAGGATTATGGTCCATGCCCCGGGTGAAACTCTGATGCATCTCTGTATAAAGAGTTTGATATCTTAGGCATGCCTCATACTTTTTAAATAAAAAAACCCACAAGTTTTTTATTGAGCTGAGGAAGTAAACAACATGTTTTTTTCATTAGAATATATTTGGCAAAGGTACAGTTTCAGATAAGTTTCACTTCCTGACCTTGTAAGTTTCATTCTACTGGAAGAACATGCTGGTACTTAGTTTTCCAGTTCCACATCCAAGTTTAAAATATCTTTAGTATGTTCCTCAACAGCCAGTGAAAATTAGTTAATACTTCCATATATTTTTGTAATCCTGTGTCTTTTGATAACAAAATTCAAAACAAACAAATTATTAATTCATCAAGAGAGTAGAGGCAAAATTCACATGTATCCATCCCCTAAGCATAATTTTTGAAAAATCTTTCAGTACCAGCACCTTGCTCTACCTATGGTCACAAGCCAAGGTCATACCTATCTTCAAAAAGGGAGACCCTAGCCTAGTTGAAAATTACAAACCAATCTCTTTATGTTGCGTCACCTGCAAAGTCATGGAATCAATCATTAACCAATCTATTACCCTCCACCTAGAGACAAACAACCTACTTTCTATCAAACAATTTGCTTTCAGAAAAAAATTATCCTGTAATCTACAACTACTACATTGCAAAAACATATGGATTACACATCTCAATCAGGGCAAAGCAATATACGCAGTTTACATTGACTTCTGTAAAGCTTTTGATTAGGTGGTACATGACAAATTACTTTTAAAACTAAAATCCTATGGCATTTCTGGATTCCTACATAAATGGATATATGGTTTCCTGTCAAATAGGAAACAAGTGGTCAAAATAGGAAGCGCTCTATCAAATCCTGTACCTGTTAATAGTGGTGTTCCCCAAGGTAATGTTTTAGGCCCAACACTCTTCATACTTTACATAAATGACATTTGCGATCATATTAAAAGCAATTGTGTTATCTTCGCTGACGATGTTAAACTATTCAACACCACAGACAATGCAACTACCCTTCAAAAAGCCATGACTATATGTCAGATTGGTCTAACAAGTGGCAACTTCAAATTTCAACAAACAAATGCTCTGTCTTGCACATTGGCAAAAAAAATCAAAACATAAAATACAAATTAGATGGATATGACCTTATAGATGACCCTCACTCTGTCAAGGACCTTGGAGTACTCATTTCTAAAGATCTAAGTGCCAGAGCCCACTGTAACAACATCGTCAAAAAGGCACTAAGAATTATTAACCTAATCTTGCATAGCTTCTTCTCTGGTAATATTGTACTACTAACTAGAGCATACAAAACATTTGCTAGACCAATCCTTGAATACAGCTCATCTGTCTGGAACCTGCACTGCATATCGGACATAAATACAATCAAGAGAACCAGAGATATTTCACAAGACGAGTCCTCCACTCCTCTGTTCGCAATAAAATACCTTATGCCACCAGACTCCAAATGTTAGGCTTAGACAACTTAGAACTATGCAGACTTCAATCTGACTTAAGCATAGTACATAAAATTATCTACCACACCTCTCAATGACTACTTCAGTTTCAACCACAACAATACACGAGCAAATAATAGATACAAATTCAAGGTAAACCGCTCCAAACTTGATTGCAGAAAATAGGACTTCAGTAACAGAGTGGTCAATACCTGGAATGCACTACCTGACTCTGTAGTTTCTTCCCCAAAGCCGAAAATTTTAAGCTTAAACTGTCTACTGTTGACCTCACCCCATTCCTAAGAGGTCTGTAAGGGGCGTACATAAGTGCACCCGCGTGCCTACCATCCCTGTCCTGATATTCCTTTTTTACTTACTCTTTTCATGTATCCAAATTATGTTTATACTTTTACCTGTTATCTTATATATGATTGACAAAATAAATAAATAAAATAAATAAAAATGTCAAAATGGTTCACACCAAGAATAGGATCTCCAATAAAACAAAGGTACCATGCCTTAGACACAGTTACATTTTAGATCTTTCCCAAGTGGCTCACCTGATTTGGGGCTATAAAATCTATATATATATATATTTAATTGCTAAAATTTGAGACTGATTTATATAATCAATTAAAACAGCTAATATCAAAAATATTCTCTTCATTCACCTACACTGGCTAGATTTACACATTTGCTAAACCCTACAGTGATGGGACTAGGTTGGATTTTGTATATTATATAAATCCAACTTCGATGGCTTAGGAATCCCTAGTGCGATCTCAGTCATAACATTTAAAGTAGCATCTGTGCAACATCACCAATTGTTGAGGAAGACAGGATTATGTAGATATCATTACTGCTTTTTAAGAAAGGAGAATTTTGCAAGCTGTGGTTTCTTTTCCTCAGAGGACAAGCTGGGCCTGCCACAACTACTCCTTCTCTAGGTCACTATTAAACATTAAAAGCCTGGGATGTTTTTGAATCTGATCACAAAACCAGTTATATTTTTTTTTTCTTTATGGTCATAGGGTGAACCAGCCTTGATGCATTCTGAGAGTCCTCTGCTCATTTTGCTGAATGACATTCTAGATTTCAGCCCCCAAATCACTTCCCAAAAGTTGTAAACAACCTCAATTTCCTATTATATCTGAATGACATATAGATTTGGCTATTGGCTAGTTGGGAACTGGCTAAATATGGGTTTTGATCAACCTTCTCCAACCTGGTACTACCTAGATGTGTTACACTTCATATCCTACCATTGTCAACTCTTTGGGAATATAACCAAATGCATCAAGCGCATAGGATGGGCAAGGCTTATTAAAACTAAGCTGCAGTTGGAAACAGTAGGCAGATATACATTTCTCCTTAGCCTATCAGCAGTGGTAGGATTCAGCCAGTTCGCACCACTTCGGGAGAACTGGTTGTTAACTTTCTGAGCAGTTTGGTAAACTGGTTGTTGGAAGAAATCATTAGGGCAGAGAACCAGTTGTTAAATTACTTGAATCCCACCACTGCCTATCAGTACTATGGGCCACTCACTATGTTCTGAGTACAGGAACAGATGAAATCATCCTCACCTTCTCCTTTGCAAACATAGCCTCTGACCGTGATTTCCAGCTTCAATTAAAAACTGTGGTTTCTAACTGAAGCTGTTTTAAGTCCTTCAGAGCAGATGGCCTCCAAAGCTTTGTCCTGCTCTAGCAGGACACTCCCCGTCCCCCGCCATTGATTGGCTGCAGTGTAAAAGCAGGGGAATCAGATCCTGGCTTTTAATCCATGCATTCACAATATTGTCAAACCATGAACACCACCATTGATAAAGGAACTTTTAGGACCGTTTTCAGGATAAGCCTGCATTGTATTTTGTTGTTGTACCCAAGTAGGTAGTAAGAAACTCAGTCCGTGAAAAAACAAACAAACTTTATTTGAACAGCTGAGAATTACTTCATTCCCAGCGTTGTTCAACTCAAATTAAAACAACTGCCTCCCAACACAAATTCCTCAGTTCTATCGCAAACCTTGGTCCAATTAGGCAAACTGCCAAGGGCCTTTCTTGGCAAATGTTCACAAGTCACAAAAATAAAGGCAAGACGTAGATGAAGCAGAAGACGAAGCTACCAACGTTGTTTTCCGGGAAAGCCCAAACGCTATTACTGGTCTGTTTTAAGCCTTATGAGAGGGGCCAATCATCTCTTGGCCCTACTCCCAAGTTGTCCTCTCTGCTTGAGCTGCTCTTGCCTTTTGGCAGCTCTTCTCATGCATGCATTAGGAACAGGTTCCTCCTGTTCCTCTGCCTCATTACTATCAGTCTCTGGAGGCTCTGGAATCCGCACCTCACTTCCCGATGGCCTTGGCCTCACCTCAGCCTCATCGCTGTCCAACTCTGTTGCCAGCTCCGTAGGCTGTTGACAGACCACAACATTTGCAAATTTGAGAAATCATGCAAGATTTTCTTTTTTTAGATTGGAGGTATGGGGCAACCTTTTCAGCTGTCAGCTGTCATTAAAGTGTAATAAGCACCATAATTATGCAACATAATTCCATTTCTCTATTTTGAAAGCAGCCACATTTGTAAAAGTCCTGTTGACTCTTTTGAAAAAGGAGCAAATCTGAGAAAGGCATATCTGTCTGCTAAACAATAAGAAGGAATTAAATACTTATCAACTCTGATGTTTTTCACATATAAAATGATCTGCAAGTTCATTATCAAGTTATTTGGGGTCATCCACAGCTAGTTTATTGCATCTCATTTCTGCATCTTCAGTGGCATTGCTTAATTTCTTTAAACAAGGCAGAAATGGAGTGGCTTTTATGAACAAGAAACTTAGTGTGGGTGGTTATTGGTGAAGTTTTCAAAATTGTCAGACTATCATCTGATCTGACCACTAACCACAGAAAGGAAAGAGTGAAGCCAATACAGCAGAGGGATGGATAGTCCCATTTATGCAAAAACGGAACTCATCCAAATCACAGAATAAATAGCTGGTTTGAACCTAAGAATGATCAAATGCCTTTTTAAAATGTTCTTGCAGTGACTTAACAGTTTCTTACGATGCAGATATAAAATAGGTGGAGATTTTCCTGGCCTGTAATAAATGGAAGCTTTAAGTCATAATGCGGTGTGCTGATGAAAACCCATTGTTGCTTTTTTGTTAGTGTAACAGGATGTGTGAACCTAGCCACTGTCATTGGTATCCCATGATGAATGTTTTAATGCTGGGTTTCAACACATCAGCTATAATTTAATAGATTACCAACCCTAGCTAACAATACTAAATGAACCGAATTGCAGAAACACCATCAACAAAAATTAGAAAAGCAAAGTTTTACATTTAGGCAGGAAAAATCAAAGGTATAAGTACAGATTAGGCGATACCTGGCTCAAAAACAGTAACTATGAGAATGACCTTGGAGTCTTAGTGGATGATCACTTGAAAATGAGCCAGCAGTGTGCAGCAACAGCAAAAAAAGCTAATACAATCCAGGGTTGTATAAACAGCAGCATATAATCAAGATCACATGAAGTAGTACTACCCCTTTATAAAACCCCAGTAAAACCACATCTGGAATACTGCAAACGATTTTGGTCACCATACTACAAAAAAGAAGTTGAGATTTTGGAAAAAGTTCAGAGAAGAGCAACTAAGATGATCAAAGACTTGGAGACTAAATCGTATGAAGAATGGCTGCAGGATTTGGGTTTGGCTAGTCTAAAGAAAAGAAGAATAAGGAGTGACATGATAGCAGTATTCCAGTATTTGACGAGCTGCCAGAAAGAAGTGGGGGTCAAATTATTCTCCAAAGCACTGAGGGCAGGGCAAGAAACAACGGTTGGAAACTAATCAAAGAGAAAAGCAACCTGGAATTAAGGAGAAACTCCCTAATAGTGAGGACAATTAACTAGTGCAACAGCTTGCCTCCCGAAATCGTGGACGCTCCATTGCTGGATGTTTTTAAGAAGAGACTAGACCAGGGGTCTGCAAACTTGGCTCTTTTAAGGTTTGCTGGCTGAGGAACTCTGGGAGTTGAAGTCCACAAGTCTTAAAAGAGCCAAATTTGCAGACCCCTGGACTAGACGATCACTTAACTGAAATAGTATAAGTTCTCCTGTTTGAGCAGAGGGCTGGACTAGAAGACCTTCAAGGTCTATTCTATTCTATTCTGTTCTATTCTGTTCTGTTCTGTTCTGTTCTGTTCTATTCTATTCTATTCTTCTAGGATTTTGCAATAGCAGCCACTAGTTTTAACAACTGGATGCTTTCTGAAAAGGCACCAGTTGCAATTGATGTTCTCAAATGCAGCTGGTCAGCTACTATGGCTTGCCCCTACCATAATAGCTGTGGTAGGGGCAAGTGGTAGGGACAAATGAGGCTCTTCCACACTTGCCCCTACCACCGCACAGAGACATCCACCAGAGTTGTGTCAAAATCAGCAAGATGATGAATCTTTGTCCCACTGCAAGCCCAGCCCCTTTTATACATGCGCATACACATACAAAGACACATTGCACTATGATACTGCCCTGCTACTTTGCTAGTTTTGATCCTTCTGTAGGTGCCTTTGCTGTGTCATGAAGATTCTCTGGGAACCATATCTTGCCTTATCCTCATGGCACTATCTTCATTTCAATCCCAGCCCCCTACTGGAGTGACCTAAAATCACCCTTGGTTCTAAAGGTGCTTTTTCAAGAGGCAACTGGACTTTCTGGTTTTTCTTTGAAGACATTTTGTTTCTCATCCAAGAAGCTTCTTCAGCTTCAGCTTCAAAAAACCCCAGGAAGTCCTCTTGAAAAAGCACCTTTGGGACAACCAGGATCTCGATGACTGAGAACCACCATAGACATCCTTAGTTCTAGTTTTAAAGTAATCTGTTTGCTCTTCTCCTGACCCAATTTTGCCGTGGACATTATTGGGCAATAAACCATGGTACAGTCAACCATGGGTATATTGTGCGAACATAGCAAATTAAAATTTAAATGATAGTATAAGCATAGATAGGACCCAGCAAATGTACCATAATTGACTTCTAAAGCTAAGATTAAACTGCCAAATTGATGTATATAAAGAAGTGATCCTTAGCCGGCACGATTTCAAAAAGGTTTTCTTTTGTGTATGACCTGTTTCTAACGCACTTAAACAATTCTTTTCCCCATCTACAGGCCTGCTGCCTGTTCTCTCAGTGGCTGGGCTTCTCCCAGTGTGGTTTTTACAATTTCCTTTGCTCAGGCTCCCCTGAAGTTGCACAAACACTTGTCACAAAGAGAACTCTGGTCCAGATGTTACAGTATGTCTCTAACCTGACTCACTTCACTTCCTCCTTACTCTGAAAGGAAAGGTTGGGGGTGGTGGGGGGAAACTCCTATTGCTTTTATTCCATAAGGTTGAGGCTATGTGTGATTTGGAATCGAGATCAAATCCTGTGTTTCAGGTGACTCTCATCTGATTCTATTTATTTATTTTATTTATTTTATTTTGTCACAACAATATATGTAGGTATCATACAAAAGATTATATAGTATATAAACACATTCTTTAGGCTGATTTTGTTTCCTTCCTTCTGACATTCCAGAAAGGTGTTAGTGCAAGTGTTAACAAGATGATGTTCTAAAAATTACCAGTGGTGTCCTTTTATTGTCTTTAGACACATCCCAGTTGAGGGGGCGGAGAGGGGGGAAAAAAAGAGGTAATAGAGCTGAAGCATTCTGTTTTGCAGTTGTTCTTTCGTGACAGAGAGTCCATTCCATCAGGTAAATAGCAGTTGGTGAAAGTTTATGTACTAACTTTATCACAGTAGATTTTAAGGTGCCATGAGACTCTTTATAACAGGGGTCTCCAACCTTGACAACTTTAAGACTTGCGGACTTCAACACCCAGAATTCCTCAGCCAGCTTTGCTGGCTGAGGTATTCTGGGAGTTGAAGTCCGTAAGTCTTAAAGTTGCCAAGGTTGGAGGCCCCTGTTTTATAATGTTTACAGGTAGTCCTCGACCTATGACCACAATTGAGCTCAAAATTTGTGTTGCTAAGTGAGGCATGTGTTGAATTTTGCCCCATTTTGCAACTTTTTGTTGCCATGGGTGTTAAGTCAACCACTGCAGTTGTTAAGTTAGTAACACAATTGCTAAGTGAATCTGGCTTCCCCACTGATTTTGCTTATCAGGAGGTCGCAAAAGGTGATCACGTGACTCCCAGGACACTGCAACCATCATAAATAGGAGTCAGTTTCCAAATGTCTGAATTTTGATCACAATGACCATGGGGATACTGCAACGGTTGTGTGAAAATTGGTCATGAATCGGTTTTTTCAGTGCTGCTGTAACTTTGAACAGTCACTAAATGAACGGATGTAAGTCAAGGACTACCTGTATTGCAGAAAACTAACTTGCATGAATAACTTCCTAAATCTTTAAAACAAGCTGGTTTTGCGTATCACAAAAATGCCACTTTATTTGCATCGGGTATTCATTGCCTTCATTCTTGTCAAAGTACAATTCTACGTTTTTTTTAAAAAATGCAGGAAAGTCCTTCACTATCAGAAGGAAGTACTGCTACCACATTGAAATTCGTTTTGTTGGATAGGGCCCTTTGTTCAAGTTTGTCAAGATCTTTTTGGATCTTGAGCTTTTCTTCTGGGGTTTTGGCTATTCCTGCCAGTTTAGTGTCATCTGCAAAAATGTTCTCTCTCTCTCTCTCCCTCCCTCCCTCTCTCTCAGAATTAAAACAGTTTAGTTACATCAGCATGAGTGCAGAACAGATGCATTTAAAATAGGAAGTGCTGAAAAAGTAGCATCTGCAAGTCGGGGTATTTTAAAAAATCAAGATGGAGATTGCAACCATGCAAGCTTCACACCTTTGTATATGCATATGTTACTAACACAAGTGGGAAAGGGATTTGGTTGCATGGTCTCAATTGCCATCTTAAGCTTTTTTGATGCCCCCCTCCCCTCTTAGGACATTGTTCTGGAGAGAAGCCTTCATCTGATAATAGAAAGCAAGTATGATGGAGTAAATTATCCTAAAGAAGAAATGCATGCTGAAATGGATTTGATTCATTTTTATTTATTTTTATTTCCAGTCTATACATTTTTCAAATGAACAAATCTCTCTCAAGACACGTCAGAACTTGGCCTATTCAATAATGAACTCCAGTAAATTTGAAATCTTTTCCGCATTAAATCCATGAGCATTCCAGTTTTCTACAGTTGATTGTTTCAACGTGGTTCCTATCACTCTCTGGACATCTTGGCTCAATACGATAAAGTTGTACAGGTAGCCCTCGACTTATGACCACAACTGACTGAGTCCCAAATTTCTATTGTTAAGCAAGAATTAAGTGAGTTTTGCCCCATTTTACAATCTTTCTTATGATGGTTGTTAAGTGAATCATCGCAGTTGTTAGGAACAAATTGTTAAGTGAATCTAGCTTCCCCATTGAGTTTGCTTGTCAGTCTCAAAAAGGAAATCATGAGACCCCAAGACACTTATTTTTATTTATTTATTTATTTTTGTCACACAGTATATATAAGCATAAGCATGTAATAACTATACAATATATAAGCATATATATGAGTATGTAATAATGATATTAATTGGATATAACGAAAGGAAACAATAGGACAGGAACGGTAGGCACGCTTGTGCTCTTATGCACGCCCCTTACAGACCTCTTAGAATTGGGGTGAGGTCAATAGTAGACAGTTTTTGGTTGAAGCTTTGGGGATTTTGGGAAGAGACCACAGAGTCAGGTCAGGTGCTTTATTCCAAGCATTAACAACTCTGTTACTGAAGTCATTTTTCTGCAATCAAGATTGGAGCGATTAACATTAAATTTAAATCTATTGTGTGCTTGTGTATTGTTGCAATTGAAGCTGAAGTATTCTTTGACAGGAAGGACATTGTAATACCAACCTGCCTTCCATTGAGGACCTGTATACTGCACGAATCAAGAAGAGGGCCGTGAAAATATTTACAGATCCCTCACATCCTGGACATAAATTGTTTCAACTCCTACCCTCAAAACGACGCTATAGAGCACTGTACACCAGAACAACTAGACACAAGAACAGTTTTTTCCCGAAGGCTAAACAAATAACTCCCTCAACACTGTCAAACTATTTACTAAATCTGCACTACTATTAATCTTCTCATCGTTCCCATCACCAATCTCTTTCCACTTATGACTGTATGACTGTAACTTTGTTGCTGGCAATCCTTATGATTTATATTGATATATTGACCATCATTTGTGTTGTAAATGTTGTACCTTGATGAAGGTATCTTTTCTTTTATGTACACTGAGAGCATATGCACCAAGACAAATTCCTTGTGTGTCCAATTACACTTGGCCAATAAAAAATTCTATTCTATTCTATTCTATATGATTCTATGAGTTAAACTCAGGTCATGTCAAAGGCGGCATAGTTCTATATTTTCTAAGCTCAGGATTTCAAGTCTGGTGGCATAAGGTATTTTGTTGTATTCAGAGGAGTGGAGAACTCTTATTGTAAAGTATTTCTGGAACCATCCTAAATAACTAAATAACCATCCTAAAAATAAACCAGTTGTCGAGCATCTGAATGTTGATAGAAGTGTGAAAAATGATCGTCAGTCACTTTTTTAGTGTAGTCACTGTGAACTGTCACTAAACGAACTATTGACCTGCAATCTAACACAGTTGCAGGGCACTTGTTTGGGGAAGTTCAAACACTAGAAAGCCTCGAACTTTCTCTTATGCACACAGTTTTTAAAAAAGCCATTCTAACTGCAGTTTCGCTTCCCGGGGAAAAAAATATATGCATATACTCCTTCTCCAGAGGAACCCCCAGCTGGCGAATAAAAGCTTAGCTTCCTGGAAAGTAAATGATCGCCCTCGACTGGGCGGGACCACCCAGGCGGGAAAGGAAACTTAAAGTTTCGCGGAGTCACGTGGTTTACAGGAACGCACAGAATACAGCCGAAGGCAAGGCCGACCTTCTCTTGGCAGCAATGGAGGCGAGCGAAAGTCAGGCTCCCCGCCCCCCACCTCGCCAGCCAGCCAGCCAGCCAGCCACGAGACTGCCCATTCGAAAGGTGGTTCTCGCTGATTGGCTGTCATTGGCCAATGAACTTGCCCTCCGGTTCGTAATATAAACATCGTGCGAACACCAGTGGGCAGGAGTTTGTTGTTATTTCTGCATTCTCCTCCGTCGCGCTATAAGAGCTCTCCCGTAGTGGAAAAAAGGTAATAATTTGTCCCTTTTATGCAGTGGCTTTCACTCGCAGAAGGGAGTGGGTTAGCTGAGCCGTAGTTGCTTCCACGCAGATGAAGGAAAAGAAGAAAAAAACCCACTTTCTTCTTCTAGGCGGGTATTTTCACCTTTTTTGTGTCTTGCCGGAGCAAGAAGTTTTGCGGCTGCATTTCTCATACAGCGTTCAGTTGTGCCTTTTTTTAAAAATTCAACTAAATTGAAACAAATTAAATTTTTTTAAAGTTTCTTTTTTAAATGCATGTGCAAATATGAGCCGAAAAGAGTACAACACGGAGGCAACATCTTTGTGCACCTGACCCTTTCACCCTCCCCCCATCCCAGGTCGCAGGTGTAGAGATTTGACCGGTCTTGCGATCAGGAAGTACTGGGTGCGATTTGCTCGTCGGTGGCTCCAGGAGCAATGGTTACTCAGTAGATTCGTGTAGGATTTTCTCCTGTTGCAGTGCCCTCAGCACCTGGGGAGAATTTAGATGCGAGTGGTGATAGCAAAGGATTATATGGTAAGAGAGAATCCTGCAGCATATTGCTTTATATAGTTCTGCAGGTTGTATGCAACAAAACTTCTTGTGTGCTTGTAGGAGACCTGCTTAATGTTATCTCTTAATGTGCATATGAATGGGGTATGAAGGAAGTTGGCAACCAATGGTGGGGGGAACAGAATTTTGGAGCCTTTGTTTGCTGCTGTTAATTATCACCAGCATTTGAGCTGATGGAAAGCTATCTCTATGCCACTAAAACACTTGTGTCTGATGGGTTCAGTTGGTTGTTTCAATTGTTGCCATGTGATGAACTGAAAAGGTGCATCAAATGGCAAAAGTTTTTGAATTGACATACTGCAGATGGACTAACTTACAGAATGCATCCAAAATCCAGGACCTATGACTACTGTGGGGTTAAAATTTGGCAGTTGTGGCCACTTCATATGGTTGTCATTTCCAATGCTCTCTGCCAGGAAAATCAGTGAGAAAATTACTCCTGCTCTCACTGCTCTTTTGTCTTCCAGTAATCATTCTGTTTCTCTATTTAGGTAAGGAAATACTATTGAAACGGTAATCCAACAGGGCACAAGTTGTCTAGGAACACGAGGTAAAATTCCCTGCTTTCATTGTCAACCTTTGATCTCTTTCTGTAGTTTCGGATGTTGAGGGAAGGAGATGATGAAATATGATGACATCATGCAAATGAGGTTTTGTATTATAGCTATTTTTCCTATAAGCATGATGACAAACCTGTGGCACGCATGCCAGAGGTGGCATGCAGAGCTGTCTCTTTGGGCACGTGCGCCATCCCCAGGTGCTCTTCTTGTTTCCGGCACACATATGCGTACTGGCCAGCTGGTCTTCGAGCATACGAGAGCACCGGAAACCTGGAGACCAGCTGGCTGGTGCACATCCGCATGCTGGAAACTCAAAACCAGCTGGCCGGTGCACACATACAAAATATCTCAGTTTTTAAAAAGCACTTGAAGCATGTATTCATATACATTGTGTGGGGTGGGAATATTTGGGCTCAGGGATCCTTTAAATTTGAGATTTAAAGGATGGAATACGTTAGATGAAGACTGCATAGATCTGATCAATAGTGTTAGACTCTTGTCTGATGCCAAGTCCAATTTACCTCAATGTAATTTGGAAACCCCCTAATTTAACTTTTGGTCCCTCTTTTACACTCCCCAACTTAGTACCTATCATTTGAAAACTATGTTTTGTGATATAGGCTGGCTCAGAAATCTGGGAATTGGCGACTCAAAATGACTGAATGGTTGGAGAAGGTAGGAATTGTCACCACTATTGGCAAGGACGGCGAGTTTAATTTCTCTATTCCATCTAGAGCCAGTGCGTAGTGGCTTTTCTTCAGGGAGTGTGGCCCAAGCTATGGTCTACTCGTTGAAATTGTGATTGGGCACTTTCTGGCAGGAATGTGATAACCGAAGGAGTTCAATCTGCTATAGTGATAAGTTCACTGAGCTAATTATTACAATATGATGTATGTCTGGTTTTATTTATCTATCCAATGAATATGGCTGCCATATCTCCATTCTGGGCACTGTGGCCAGTGAACAAAATGAGAACAGAAATTCATTAAAAGCCAAAACCTAATTAAAGGTGCATCAAGGCTCGATAAAAATCACCACAGGAGGATTATTATACAGCAGTATCAGTAGCTATCTCATGACAATTTATTTCACGTACACGTGCACCAATGGGGAGAATGCTTAGAGTGCTTTACCTACATGAGATTAGAGAGATGTAAACCCACAGACTATCTTTCTCTGGGGAAAGCCCAAGTTTTGTAGCATCTTGCCTTTATAGCTAAACATTGCAATCCCTTGGTATTTCATATTGCTTAATTATAAATTGATCATTATTGCTAATTAATAAATTGATATTGTATTTTTTGTTGGCTTATTTTGAATGGGCTACCATGATAGTGGGACAAACATTTATTGCTGAATTCTAGTCTGAAATGATTGACTTCTGTATTTCTAAAACTGCTCAGAGTATTTTAAAAGTTTAGAATGTGATATGGGAGCTGAATTTGAAGCCTACTTGGCTAGGAAGATGTGTAATAAAAGTTCATAAACCTGTAATTAACATGGGTTACATCATCTGGTTGTTGTTTTGGAACAGGTTCCCCTTGGAGGGTTCTTCCATTAATCCATAAGTTACTCAGTGTAAGAAATAGAAAAATCTTTCATATTTCACCTGACAGCTACACAATGGCAACATCAGCAAATAAGGGGTGAGTGCTCCTGAGCTAGAATTGTAAAACAACAAGAATAAAAATGTATGTGTGTGCAGAGGAAAAGTAGGCTTGGGTATCCTTACTTTTATTCATACACATTATTCATTTTCAGCTAGTGTATAGTATGATAAATCTGTCGATGAAGCCAAGTGCTTCTCTTTTCTGCAAATAAGAGCTTTTGACCTAAATTACATTGGGGGGCGGGGAAGCAGCAAAGCAAGAAGAGATTGGGACTTCTTTATTCAAGCATTTGGAAGTAAATTCAATAGCATTTTCTTCCCTGTAAATCTGCTTAGAATTCCAATATTGTCCATCAAGCCCTATAAATAAAATAACAAAAAACAAAACAATGGTTTTTACAATTCTATGCTGACCTTACAATGCTGGCAGAAAGTGAACACAATATACCATAAACTTGTCAGGCAGCTTAATATTTCAGCATAGCATCTCTGACATTTTGCATTTACACTTCTGGGTTGGTTGTAAGTCACATTACTTGTGCTGGGATGTATATTTAATATTTTGCCCTCCCCGTATGGATACATTGTGTCTGTTCTATTTTAGATGAATCAGAGAGTCATACACATTATTACAACCTTGGCTAACCCAGCACTTTCCATTTATATTCAACTAGAGTTCCCACTGACTTCCCACTGAAGTAATGGTATTACTTTTCTGTCAGGTAGTTAGTGGATGTTGTAATCTAGTAATGACATTAGATTGGGGAAGACTGTATAATTGCAAGTAGCTTGTGGCCCTACAACCTTCTTACAGCACCTTGGGCTTCTGTGTAGCAGCTGGAAATGTTGGGTTTTTCAGATCAAAAAGAGGACTAAACAATTATACTGTAAAGGGTGGGGGATTTACAACAGCCATAGTTCTGCACTGATGTAATAGTGTAGTATAAGTTACTTATTAATTATTAGTGATCCTGAAAAAGTTTAACAAAAGTAGGCCTGTTTAGTACTGTATGTGAATGGGAAAACACCAAGAAAGTCCAGACTAGATAAGGAAGTTGAAAAACATTCCAGAGTAGTGACAAACCATATTTGAATTGTTACCAAGAGAAGAATGGATGTTGTCTGTTGCATTATCACGTGTTGGTTTGAAGGAGAAAAAGTACTAAGTTAGACAAAGTTACTATACTGCATATTATGACTTAGATTCACCTAAAATGGAAAAGAATGATCCAATCAGGATATACCATGGAAAAAACGCATTTTTATAAAGTTCAGGGAAGAAAGGTTTGATTCTGGCTTCTTTTGAAAACTCTATTATGAAAACTGCACTTCTTTTTCTTAATTAGAGGTTTTATTATTTTGTCTGAAGTCTGTATTGAGAGATTTTGGAGATCATCCTGCATGTGGACTTAAAGTTATTTTTCCTGTGGTTGAGTCTGGGCTATAATTTCCAAGGATTAAAGTTCTTCTATTTGTTCACTCAGGAATCCTAAAAAAGTTGGGTTTTTTGACTGGTTGATTGAACAGATCAACAGTGGAAGATACAAGGGTTTGTTGGACTGGATAGACGAGAACCACACAACCTTTCGTATCCGTTGGAAGCATAATTCAAAGAAGAATCTTGTGGCACATGATTATGAGATTTTCAGGGTATGAACATCTTCTTCTTAAAATGATTATATGTATGTGTTTGCCTTGCCAAATGATGTATTATCTTCTGTAACCATTGCAAGCTTCTAATATTTTAAATAGATCATGATGTAAGCTTTTGCAGATTAGGCCTATTCATTGATGCTGAAGCAAACTAACAGCAATTTTTCTGAAAGCTTGAAGAATCCATTTTACTCAAATATCCCTAGACTGGGTAGCAACGCATGGTTCCATTTACGTGACAGATTACTTTAAAAACTCCTAGATGCATGTAGATAATGTTATGGATTCCAAAGGTTTTTTTGTGGGAAACCTGACCTGGAAATTAAAGGCAATTTCTATTGGAAGCTAGAATAAAAGGGAGCTTTTTATTACGCAATCTTAAGAAGTTATAGCATGTCCTAAAGTGACACTTCCATTGTAGGTCGTTCTTCCAGACTTTTCATTGCTGCTGCATATTTCTTCCTTTTTATTTTTGATAAAGGAGAAAGGGTAGTAGTAGTAATATCTGATAGTTTAATGAAAACCATCTCTGAGTAAAAAAGTATTTTAATCTTTGTTCTCATTGTAGTTATATTCAGAAACTGACCATAAGGAAACACGTTACTTATAATGGATGGAGATTGGCATTAGTGGAAACTTTGCTCCCATTCTGAGTAGCAGATACCTCTCAGTGTATGTGATTACTTTTATTTAAATAAATTTTGACTAAGGTTATTATAACATAAAATACAATGCAAATAAAGATTAAAAACTAGGGAGTGCAGGAGAAAAAAGAGTAGGATTTCCATTTCTTTTCAACACAGTTAAATATTAATATATTAATAAACAACTTTTTACATTACTTATAATTATTACAAGCCAGTTCTATAACTACAATTATTAAATGTTCAAACCAAGTTCTAAAGTTCAGGTTTTTCTGTTTCAAACATAAAAAACAGAATTAATAGCCCAATAAAAACAAACCAAATAAAAATTTCCTCCTCACATCACCACCTTAACCAAATCCATTTTTCCTCTGTTGTAAGAAATGATATATATTTCTGTTTACACTTACTAATCTTTCTAAATTATAATAATCTGTATTAACAAAAATCATACTTTTTCAAATTCTTTAAAATTGGAGGAAAAATTCTTATATTTATTTTAAAACCAAACGTTTTTTAAGAAAGTTCATCTTTATAATTAAAACAATTAATTCTAATGCATCTTTTTAAACTTCCTTTTAAAATATATACATTCAATAATATTTTGTAAATTTAGGAATTATTCAACATTATGTAGAAGAAAAACAAGAATCAAAAACCTCCTTTTCTGTTCCTCTTCCTCTTAAACTTACTTTCCAAATTTAATTTCAATAATATTGTACAAGCTTTAACAGTAACACATTCATCTCATTTTCAAACCCAATTTATAAGTACAAAGCAATGCATTGGAACTTTCTTTTAATTGCATACATCACCCAATAGAAAATCCATCTTGACTCCAGTTAACTTAATTAAATTTAAATCACTCCCTCCAGCTTGTCCACATAAAATAGAATACTTTTCTTTGGAATATATCAGGGGTGAAATGCTCCCAGATCGGACCGGCTCATGCAATCCGGTAGCGATGGCGGCTGCTGGTTCGGAGGACCGGTAGCAAAAATCCCTGGCCCCACCCCTCCTGCCTCTGCTGAGCCCCACCATCAGCAGAGGGTTGTTTTTTTTTACTTTTAAAAGAAGGTTTTGCTTCAACCGAAACATGCCTTTAAAAGTAAAAAAAAGCCTTTGAGGATCCCGCCCCTCAGCTGAGATCAGCAGAGCCTTTAAACTTAAAAAAAAATATTAAAGGCTACTCTGGGGATCTAACCTGAGTTTCTCATCAGCAGAACTTTAAAAAACATGTTTTCTGTAGAAAACATATAGAAAAACTCCTTTTAAAAGTGTCTAAGACACTTACCTGATTACTGATCTACCTCATGGCTTTTTTCCCAGCCAGAAAGCCCCAGTTTCATTTTCAGCACCAGACAGAACTAATCTAACTTAGCTAATCTATTTCATCACTGAGTGATTAATGCTGGCTGGCTTTGCTTGCTGAGGAACTCTGGGAATTGAAGTCCACAAACCTTAATAATAAAATAAAATATTTGTGCAGCTTTCTGAGATTTGGTGTGTTTCTGTAGTGTTTCATTCTAACTACACAAACACACAAAATCTCAGAAAGCTGTATGTGGTATTTTGTGCGTGTCAGTTGTGTTGTGTGTGTGTAAAGTGTGAAAGTTGGTTTTTGAGCTTTTTATGGCTGTGTGAAGTGTGAAGTGCAGCTGCTTTTACATTGTGTGTGAGTCAGTTGTGTTGTGTTGTGTGTGTGTAAAGTGTGAAAGTTGGTTTTTGGTACCTCTTATTGTTTTTTTATACTTTGTTTATTATTTTTATTATTTATTGTTATTGGCCATGCCCACCCAGCCATCTGACCACCAAGCCACGCCCACCAATTAAGCCACACCCACAGAAACGGTAGGGAAAATTTTTAGATTTTACCCCTGGAATATATATTAAATAAATATAAATTTCCCTTTTTTTCAAGAGAGTCTCCAATATGATTTTTAAAAACAAATACATTAAAGTTGTCAATTTCCATTTCGATTTTAAAGTGGAGATCCCAAACTTGTACCCTTGTGGATTGTAGATTCACTTGCAGTTCCTCTTCTTTCAACTGCACTGGGGGACTTGAAATTAAACCATCATTTTGTGGGAACTGTTGATGCCAGATTTATGTTACAAAATTATAGTGAAGTCCTTTGTATTGTCAAACACTTGTGCAGTAGCCTCAGTAGTTTGATAACTTTTCTGCTCTTGGTTGCATCTCTGGATTACTCATCTTTCTTATTTGAGCAATTTGTTTACCTCCTCATTTGTGATATCTTTTGACCATAGTGAATTGAACAATTCAAAAGTGAATTGTTTTGCTTAAATACTCCTCCAAAATAATTTTTGCAATCAGCTATCCAGATTACAAAAAGCTGACCAGTTAGAATCCATTAAGTTGGAAGATTACAGCCACCCACAGCAAGCTATCCAGAATTGCAAGTTATAACTCCCAGTGTCAAGTGAGGGTGGCAAATGCATGTAAATGACAAAACAAAACCCTTACCTTTATTACGAGTAACAGATTGTGACTGCAAAGAACCTCTTTTTAACTTAGGTAATAAGGTAATGAGAGTAGGCCTCCCCCATGTGGCATTCTCCAGATGTTGGATACTTGCACTTTTTAGAACTTGCAGCTCTAACGCACATTAGAAAGGGCAGAAAATTGGGAGAGGTTATACATGAAAACAGGGTGGATTTGATTTAAATCAAGTCAATTTAAATCACTAGTAAAAATCACTTGATTTAAAAACTTAATTTAAATCATAATTTTTAAAGAGCAACTGTCATCTGTCCTCTGACCCGCTGTTGACTCACCGGCAGTCCCAATATTGCAGAATATACAGTCTCATGCTATATAACTAAGCTCCATTTCATGCTGAATAAACTAAATTGTTAATGGATCTTAAATAGCAAACTATCTCTAGATAGATTTTTATTCCAAAAGCATTTTATTAAAATAAATTTGATAAAAATAAAAAAAATCCAATTTAAAATTTAAAAATCTAATTTTCTAAATCATTGATTTTTATCCATCCTGCATGGAGAACTACACAATGAAATATCTCTAGTTGCCTGTTCAGTACACCTTTACCTTTTATCAAGTTTTGGAATATTTGCTTTTTTATTAGATTCTTATTACCTGGATCAGGAATTGGACAAGGTAGAGTCTGACTTTTTATTGAATGAAGAGGTATCTTTTGTGTTTACATTTCAATCTCTTTATTTTTTGTGTTTTCATATGAAAAGGCATGGGCTATATATAGCAAGAAATATAATGAAGATAGATCAGCTCCTAGCAAATGGAAAATCAACTTCCGCTGTGCCATGAACAGTACGAAGAGATTTGAAGAACTGGTATCAAATGAACCTGACTTTCACAAATACAGAATCGTCCCCCTAAATTCAAAAACTGAATCAACAGCTAATCCCTGTTCTGGTACAAGTAAGAGTTCTTGTATTATATTTTTAGCCTAGCGATAGAGAGGGATGCAATTTCTTTCATATAGGAAATAATGAGAAAAGTTAAAAGTCTGAAGTTTTGAAAGGATATAATTCAAAAATAAATGGTGTTTCCTGCCACAATTTTTCCTTTTGGGAATTAAAACGGATTGTACAGGGATTGAGACTAAACTGATTCTGAATTTAATAACAGCAGCAAGACTGTTGATTGGACAATACTGGAAGAAAGAAGAGGTACCTACAATAGAAGAATGGATACTGAAAGTCATTAATTTGGCTGAGATGGCTAAAATCTCAGCTTTTTTAAAAGACAATACGCAGGAAAGATATTTAATTGAATGGAAAAAATGGATTATCTACAAAATAGATATCAGATTAAGAAATATCAGATTGCCTTTGAATAATTAGAAAGTTATTTTATGTAATGGGGAGGGGGTTGGGAGATGAAAAGCTTTGGATGTGGTTAATTGGATTGGAAGGGAAAATTTTATTCTATGTTTGGTTTATGTATAACAATTTTATGTATAACAATACCTCGTGATTGACCCGGGAAGCCGGGGGGGGGGGGGGAAGGCAGGGGGGAAGGGGTTTTTTTGGGAGGAAGGGGGGGAAATGTCTTTGTTTTTTTTAAAACTCTTTCAATAAAAAAAAAATGGTGTATATCCCTACAGGTAATCCTCAACTTATGAAAGTAATTGAGCTTACCCATTTCAATTGTAAGGCAGGAGGAAGTTAATTGAAACTCATTAAGTGAAAGAGCCCTCATCTAGATCACCCCAATGCACACGTTAAATAATGTAGGGGTGAATGCAGGGGGCATTAAATGTGCATGGGTGCCTCAGGGATGCTTGCCCAGGGCCTCCCCCACCCCCTGAGATACCCCCATGCTCTGCTTCCTCTCCTTGGGGTTCCCACAGCCATCTCCACCCCTCACAATCCTTTGCTTACCTTCCAGAAATCTGGAGAACTCAGTATTATGGGCCGTTCTTACTGGGCCCGTAGAGCAGACATTTGCAAACTGACCTTGGTGAAGCAGCATTTCCCCGCTTTCTGCCTTTTTGCATGTCCTCTTTATCTCAAAATAGGATAATGAACCACAGTTTGTGCTTCACAGTTTCTGTATTTCCTGATGAAAAAAGTTTTAAAAGGAAGGGGGAGAAACAGGAGCACGGTGCAGGGAGATGGTGAACAACGAAGAGTTAAGTGTTAAAAGGGCAATGCAGAGGGAGGGGAAGAGCAGCTTTGCCTTCCAGGTCAGGTTTCAAAGATGGGCCCAGTTAGAATTATTTTCTATTTTATTTATTTGTCGAGTACATATTAGATAATATATATATAAGTATAAGCATGAATTGAATACATAAAATGAATACAATTAAAGGGAACATTAGGACAGGGACGGTAGGCACGCTGGTGCTCTTAATGCATGTCCCTTACAGACCTCTTAGGAATGGGGTGAGGTCAACAGTAGCCAGTCTAAGGTTAAAATTTTGGGGGTTTAGGGATGAAACCACAGAGTCAGGTAGGGCATTCCAGGCATTGACCACTCTGTTGCTGAGGTCATATTTTCTGCAATCAAGTTTGGAGCGGTTCACTTTAAGTTTGTATCTATTGTGTGCTTATGTATTGTTGTGGTTGAAGCTGAAGTAGTCATTGACAGGTAGGACATTGTAGCAGATGATTTTATGAGCTATGCTTAGGTCATACCAAAGGCAGCATAGTTCTGAATTTTCTAAGCCCAACATTTCAAGTCTGGTGGCATAAGGTATTTTGTTGCAAGTGGAGGAGTGGAGGACTGTTCTTGTGAAATATTTCAATAATATTTCAGTAATAATAATAGTGAATGGCCCATAATACTGAATTCTGCAGATCTCCGGAAGGTAAATGAGTGAGTGGTGTAATGGGGGTGGGGGGGAAGCAGGCTCAGTGCCTTTGGGATTCAGCAAGGCAAGGCCAGGGGAGGAGAGATAAGTGAGCATGCTGCAGCGTTTCTACAAAATTAGAAGCTGCTCAGTCATTCGTAAGTGCTAACAATCGGATAATTTTTGTAAAATTCTTATATTCGAATCATGGTCGTACATGGCTTTTGGGAGGTTTGTTGTAACTTTGAACAGTCACTAAATGATCTGTTGTACCTTGAGGATTACCTGTATTATTCCAAGCTAACTTTGCCAAGCTTTATCTTAGGGAATTTTGTTGCGATAATAATGTCTGCATACATTATAGACCAGCAAGTGCATCTTAAAGTACTTCGAGTTTCTAAAACCCTTTCATATATGAAAATTTGAAGTGGTACAGCATTGGATTTTTGAACAAAGATTGCCAATTAGGCAATGTGCAATAAGTACATTTCAGTTTAGTAAATGTGAATTAAGATGGTATGATTGGGACTGGAATGAACCAAGAGAGTGAACCAACTTCATAGCTTGCCTTTTTTTGTCACACTTGTCCCAGTGATGGGAGCTGTGTGTGTCAGGATTGTGGAACTCAAATAAATGAGCTTGGAGGTGATCCTGCCTAGGGGGAGTATGGCGTTTTCAAATAAACATAGTAATGTGCAATTTGGATATCAGCTTTTTAAAACCAAGCTTAAACACTCCTGAGTGAGGTTAACAATCAGCATATTGGCAGAATAGTTCTGCTGACGTGAATCCAACTGCAGGAGAGAAATTAGAATTGTACAACATGCTTTCTTGACTCAAAAAACAGTAACAAATTACCCAAACTGAATAAAAGTTGGAGATAGAAGCCCAATCTATTACTAGTACATAGACTGCCAGGTGGTATCACTCGTGACTCAGTATAGTTTATTCTGGACAAGCAAGTATTTGAATTTAATTCTTAACAAGTAAAACAAAATTCTAAATATCTCAATAACAATATTTTTGCTGTTATCCCCTTTTTAAGGTAATGGGAGTGACAATGAAGCTGAAGCATTGCATTTCAGTCCATACAGCGAAGAATGTCCAGCTCTGCACCAATCTACACAGCTATCCCAGGTACAGATCTGTAGCACTTGCTGCAATAACTGGATTTGAAAAGGCAAAGGGGTCACTGAAAACACTGAAAAGTTTTGGAATTAGTCAACGCTGGTAGTAAATTGTTTGGAAAAATCACTGAATGAATTCATAACAAATAATCTAAGTTGGCAAAACTGAAAAGCATATGGCTACAGAGATTATGGGGATCTTTATAAGACTGGAAAAACCCCTATCTCTGGAGCAGGGGTCTCCAACCTTGGCAACTTTAAGCCTGGTGGACTTCAATTCCCAGAAAGCCCCAGCCAGCAAAGCTTAATTAATGTAACTTAATTTGGAAGGCCTGAGGTAGCTTTTGTGCTACTTTAATTTGATAGTGAATGGATTACTGTGTGCCAGAAATGTGCCAATGTCATGGGGTAAGCTTTAAGCAGTACTATCAAGAAAGGTTGATCAGCATATAATGAACATTTTCACATGGTATTTCTCAGTATTTGCAACAAAATTTTTTGTCTGGTTCACAGCTGGAAATTGATGCTGCTTTTCAAAATTTGACACTGGAAAATGGAATGCCAGGTAAAGTTGTTGGTACTCATTTATTGCTATAAGGATAGAGGCTTGAATTTTCTTACTAGGCTGGGGTGAAACATGCTTAATAATGACAAGTATAAATGTGCCCGTTTTCACTACTATGCTTCAACTGGAACCAGTTGCTGGTGACTTTATGCTTATGAAATGGTAGAACCATATTCCACTTTTTTAATTATTAAAATTTAGACCAGTTTTTTAAATTAGGAATTTGGACTGCCAATTATGTCTAATAATGCCTATTGGTCCATGACTGAATTATTGGTGTGAAAATGAAAGGGAGGGTGGAATTCGTAGTATACTTCTTAGGTTTAATCTATTGTGATACTGAACACTATTTGGCCAAGATGAGAACCTGATCAATGTACTTTATTCATAACTTCTGAAGAGACTATATCGGGCCAGCTACATTGGATCATTTGTTAGCAAAAGTTTTTCAGAAAGGGTATAGATGCAGCTGCAAAGTAATCTTGGACAGAATAAATTTAGATAAAATCCCCTTTTGGGGTCAGATTTCGGGGTTGTAGGACTGAAGCTGCACTGATCACTGTGTGGATGATTTTTATTTGCATCTGGATGGCCCGAGTGCATCCCTCCTAGTCCCATTTAGTTTCTTAGAAGCATTCGTTACCACGAATTATGATGTTCTTTTGGGCCCCCTGCAATGTGTGGGAATTGAGGGCATTGTTCTGTACCAGTGTTACTTCCTACCCGGTTTCAGGTTTAATCAGCTGTAAGGGGGATGATCAATTGAATTCCTGGTTGGTTCCATAGGATTCACATATCTCCCTTATATTTTTTTTAATATGTACATGAAACAACTGGCTGTGGTCCTTCTATTTGGAGTAAGCAGATATTATGCTGATGATATCCAGTTATGTATCTCCACCCAAGGCCAGACAGGAGATACAGTAGATCTCCTACCCAATGTCTAGAGACAATCGGGGACTGATTGGGATAGTGCTCTGACCTTGGGTTTCTACCCAAATGCATAATTGATCATGCTTATTTTCCATTGGCTTCCCCTTTGTTAATGCTCACATGCACATAGTTAACAACCATTGCAATCCAATGGTGTAGATTGCAGAGATTCTCTGAGAATCTGAATAATGGATGTTGAATTTTACATCTAATGTTGATTGTCAGGAGGCTAGGTGAGTTTATCCCATACATGCCATTGCAAAAATCTTTTTAATGATGGATAATAATGTGTATGTAGCTTCTGCCATGACAAATGAGAATGCAGGAGGCACTTTTTACCAGACCAATGATGATACACTCCAGTGGATTATTCAGCAGTCCCAACTGAATCTGACTGAAATGCAGCACACCTCATGGGCCCCAACAGTAACTACAGATTCCAGTAATCTTCTAGGTAAGTCTAAACATGGGCTTTAAATAACGAATCATAAAATTATGGAAGTGGAAGGGATCTTGGGATCATCTTCCTGCTTAGTATAGGATGCAGTGGAATGTCTCCGACAGGTGTCTCTCCAGCCTCTGGAGTTTGGATGAAGACCTGTCATGCAGGAGAACTCATCCAGTCATGTAGCAACCTATTTCTAGTAGCTGACAGTTCAGTTAGGAAATTCCTCCTGATGTTTAGCTTGAACCACATTTCTTCTAATTTTACTTTTCGTTCAAGTCCAACACTCTGCAACAACAGAAAATAAATCCTGCCTCTTCCAGATGTTAATCTTTAGATGTCGAAGACTTGTATCATATCAAGCTTTTTTTCCTGTATAGTAAACACTCCCATATCCTTTAATAATTCCTGTTTGCTCACCCACAGAAATGTTTCTTGGGCCAATCACTTAAACTCTTGAGTTCTGGGCTGTCTTTTTGATGCCATTAAATTAGGCATGTAATGCCTTTATGCTACGTTTGTATCCAAAAGAAACAAAGGGAGTCTTATGGAGAAGACCAGTGGCTGGAGAGCATATATTAAGAGGGGCTACCTATAAAGCTCTTTTTATCATCTTTTTTCCTATCTTATAAAGGCTGTAGGTTCTTTCTGCTAATTACCTTGTTTTATTTTTCTAAATACACTAGGAAATGCTATTTTGTATGAGCAAAGAAGTTCCTGTGAAGCCCCTCAGGTCACCCAAAATGGCTGCTTACCCGTAGGGAATGGAGTAGTGGTTGGACCTGTGGCAAGTAACTGTTACCAAGAAGGACCACACTGGCTATCCGCAAACCCAACAAATGAGATTTCCCAGTCAACCATTGCTTTTCCAGTATCACATGCTCAACAAAACTTTCCTGGTGCAAATCAATTTAATCAGTTGGGTGAGTAAAATATTCTGCAGGATACTTAGATGAATTCAGCCCAAATGGAGGCCAAAGTTTTCCTTAAATTGGATCACTGTAGTAGCTTAAATTCCTATTGACACTATCAAAAGATAGTTCCCCTCTTCCTAATTCCATTTGCCCAGACTTTGCAAACTTATTAAAGATGGGAGAGGACTGAAAAAATCCAGTCTAATTTGCTTGTTGAGCAGAAGGTGAGAGCTTACTTGGCTGTCTTCTGGCTCCCAATTAAACACTTCATGCTTGGAGAGGAAACTTATCCTTCTTGGGGAACTAGGAAACCAGTAAGAGAAAAATAAAAAGGGCAGCAGAGGAACATTATTAGTGAATTCTTCAATAAGGCAATGCAGAGATTGACTGTTATCACTGGAGATGCAGAGAAATGTGTTCATAATGTGATAGGGATAAGGCAATATCATGCAATTTTCCTGACTTTCCTCTTATTTTATATTTAAGGCCAAAGTAACTGGTTTGGCTAAACCAAGCCTTATAAGGATTTATACGTCATTTCACTTTTTACCAGCTTCATGACTTCTCTGTATTCTTAGCAGGCATTTTCCCACCTCTTGTTTTGATAGCTTAATATGGTACCGTATATGTGGTATACGGTACCATATACCATATTGTGATATACGGTACTATATACCACAGTATGGTACTGTATATGTGGTACCATAATATGCACAGGTACTGTATATGTGGTACCTTGCTCAATAGTAGTACCTGTGAGAGGGATCTTGGAGTCCTGGTGGACAACCATTTAGATATGAGCCAGCAGTGTGCAGCAGCTGCCAAAAAAGCCAACACAGTTCTGGGCTGCATAAACAGAGGGATAGAATCAAGATCACGTGAAGTGTTAATACCACTTTATAATGCCATGGTAAGGCCACACTTGGAATACTGCCACAATGTAAAAAAAATATTGAGATTCTAGAAAGAATGTGGAGAAGAGTAACAAAGATGATTAGGGGACTGGAGGCTAGAACATATGAAGAAGAGGGAGTCAAGCTATTCTCCAAAGCACCTGAAGGCAGGACAAGAAGCAATGGGTGGAAACTAATCAAGGAGAGAAGCAACTTAGAACTAAGGAGAAATTTCCTGACAGTTAGAACAATAAGTGGAACAATTTGCCTCCAGAAGTTGTGAATGCTCCAACATTGGAAATTTTTAAGAAAATGTTGGATAGCCATTTGTCTGAAATGGTGTAGGGTTTCCTGCCTGGGCAGGGGGTTGGACTAGAAGACCTCCAAGGTCCCTTCCAACTCTGTTATTATGTTATTATTATGGGCAAAGATAAAGCTATCAAATATTTGCATTTATTTCCAAAATCATTGTAAGCAAATCTGTATACAATATAAAATATTCCTAACATATATGTTTTCATAATGTGTGTATTTCCCCTACCCCAGCCCTTGGATCTTCTTACCTATTGACCACTATGGATCTGTTTACATTATACCGGTTGTACTTCAAACACTTCAGCCTGTCTTCTCCCAGTCTTGCCCAATGGTTTATAAATTCTAATTAGAGTCACTTGCACAGTCCATGTTAGGTTTATAAGCCAACATAAAAATAAAAATGAATAGTACACAGTCCATATGCATGAGCTGCTAGAGGTATCTAACCCATGTTGTCATTGTAGGACTTTTAACTTCCAGCCAATGCCTCCATTGTTTAGCTTCCTTTCCCCCAAACTCTCTCTGATCTTCACATGCCTCCCTGGTATTCCCCCAATATAATAAGATTTTTGTGTTCATTGAGCAAGAAGTAGACACGTGTAAAAGTGGCTTTGTGGCTAAAATATAATATTTGCGACTTTTGATTTGAGAATAATTGTTCTTTCTCCTCCGTCTTCAAAGAAGCTGTCTGCGATACTAGCTGTTTCGTTGATAACGTTTATTTGAATGAAGAGCCTCAGGATAATGGAATGAGGAATAATGAAATGAGGAATGACTATCCACTTATAGCAAACCAGGAAGTTATGATGCAACAGAGTGAATTTGTACCTTCAGCTGCTCTCCCAACAGATGAACCAGCCATCAATAATGTTCCTTCTCAAGACCTTCTAGGTCAGTGGCCCCCAGCGTTTTGGGCACCAGGGACCGGTTCCATGGAGAGAGGTTTTTCCACGGACTGGAGGGGGTGTGGTTTTGTGTGCTGCGTACATCCATGGATGGGGCTTTGCTTGTTTGCACCGCCAGGGTTTTAGCATGCCATTGACTGGTACAGGCCCACCAACCGGGAGTTGGGGACCCCTGCTCTAGGTCAGTGAAATAATTTTCTGTGGGCTCATGAAGGAAACTAATAAAAATATCTGAGCAGCAATAGCTAACAAAAAATATACCTTTTAATTGGAAAGTAGGGAGTGGTTCCTTCCCAGATGCCTTTTTCTGTCTTCTTTGTTTTCTGCTAATGCTTAGTCGGCATGCGAGACTTTGCAGACAAAAAGATATTGAGTCTGCTTTCGCTACACTGTGTACTCTTGTGTCTTGCAGAAACTGCTGCATTTAACATAAAGGTCTCTATCTACTATCATAACAAGATGCAGTACGAAGCAGAAGTGAACAGCTGCATGTTCACCTACAACCAGGAGAACTGCCACCAACCACATAATGCACAGGTCATACAGTTTCCAAATCCAGAAGTGCTGACAGATCAAAAGCGAGTTCGACATATCTTGACTGCCTTAAACGCTGCAAGTTTATTATTATATCAGAAAAATGGGAGGATCTGGGCCAAGCGACTTGGCACGTGTCAAGTCTTCTATGCATTCTCCAAGGAGCTGGACAATCGTTCTCAGGACCCTCCACGTAAATTACTGCCAAGGAATGTTGAAACTGAAATCTTCAACTATGAACAGTTCTATCAAGGTGAGGATCTAGAAATGAGGCAATGAGTCTTATTTATTGAAAGGGCTGTGTGCAGTCTTGAGTGTTCAGATCAGGTGCTTTGACATCTGGGTTGAAATAATTAAAAGTAAGGTAATTGCAGGCAGTGTCCCCCTTACAGCCATTTGTTTAATGACTGTTTGAAGTTACAGTGGTACTGAAAAAATTATCTTACAACTGATCCTTGAATTTATGACTGCAGCATCCCCATGTCACATGAGCAAAATTTGGGTGCTTGGCAACTGACAGTTGCAGCATTCCGGGGCCATATGATTGCTATTGGTGAACTTCCCTGGGGGCTTCCAAATCAAAGGGGGAAGTTACCATATTTTTCAGGGTATAAGACGCACCTTTCCCCCCCAAAACAGAGGGTGAAAATCTGGGTGCGTCTTACACTCCGAATGTAGCCCCTCCCAGCCTCTCAAACTGAACTTTCAGAGGCAAAAAAAAAATCCTCTAAAACGGAGCTTCAGAAAAAAAGCCTCAGAAATGAAGCTTCAGAAAAAAAGCCTCCGAAATAGAGCTACAGAAAAAAAGCTGTTTCGGAGGCTTTCAGAGGCAGGAAAAAAAGTGTTTTCTGAAACAGAGTTACAGGGGCTGAAAAAAAAGCAAAGCGCAGAGCTCACAACCAGTGAACCTGTTGCTAAAATTCACCTCTGGGAACAGGTGATTGGGGGTATTCTGGGAGGCTGATCCACCCCCCAATCAGCTTTTTTCTTATTTTCTCCCCAAAAACTAACGTGCATCTTATACTCTGAAAAATACGATAGATTTGCCTAGTGATTGCAGCAAAAGAGATTGCAAAATCACTCAGTTAACAATTGCATTGCTTAGTGACAGAAATTCCAATCCCGTTTGTGCTTGTAAATCGAGGACTACCGTATTTTTCAGAGTATAAGAACCACCGGAGTATAAGATGCACCTTAGTTTTTGGGTAGGAAAATAAGAAAAAAGCTGATTGGCAGGTGGATTGGCCTCCCGGAATACCCCCAATCAGCTGTTCCCAGAGGTGAATTTTAACAACAGGTTCCTTGGTTGTGAGCTCTATGCCTTGCTTTTTTTTTTTTGGCTTTTTTTTCTACCTCTGAAACACTGTTTCAGAAAAAACTTTTTTCTGCCTCTGAAAGCCTCTGAAGCTCTGAAATAGCATCAGAAAAAAAGCCTCTGAAGCTCTGTTTGAGAGCTTCTTTTCTGATGCTCTATTTGGGGCTTTTTTTCTGAAGTTCCATTTGGGACTTTTTTTCTGAAGCTCCGTTTCTGATGCTTTTTCAGCCTCTGAAACCTTCGTTTGAGAAGCTGGGCGGAGCTACATTCAGAGTATAAGACGCACCCAGATTTTCGCCCTCTTTTTTGGGGGGGAAAGGTGCGTCTTATACTCCAAAAAACATTGCAATTGTAAAATATTTCCCTGCCATCTTCTGTTTAATATTGTTTCAGCTATGCTATCACTGTTTTATATCCTTAAAAACTGTTGTCTTATAAGACTTAGTGAAGAGCCAAGGTGCCAAACAGCTTTTTCTCAAGGACTGCAGTGGCTTGCATTTTCAGGCAAGGACCGTAGCAGTTGTAATAGCAGCAGGAGGGAGATGGTTGGAAGAAGCTTTACTCCAGTGACCATGATTCAGCTGGACTCAGGCAGGGGCAGCAAAAGTGCAGCTATGCAAGTATATTCAACGTGGTTTGGCAAAAGCTCTTCAGGATTTCATTCAGGCATTTTTTTTTCATGCCTAATTTGTAGATCAGGGATGTCAACTCGATTTCATTGAGGGCTGCATCAGGGTTGTGTTTGACCTTGAGGGGGGGCGGGTGTAGTCAGCTCAATGTCACTCATGTTGGGGGTGCCTGTGGTGGCCCGAGCGCTTTGCTAGTGAAAATGGGCCCCCGAGCTCCATTTTCGGCTGCGACAGCCTCCTGCAACTCTGCAAGTGAGCTCGGGAGGGCCATCCGCAACCCTCCCCAGCTCTATTTTTGCTCGCATAGGTACCATGGGCCAGTCCTTCATTGTTTCCAGGGTGGTCCTGTGGACCAGATCTAAGCACCCCATGGGCCGGATCCAGCCCCTGGGCCTTGAGTTTGACACCCCTGTTGTAGATGACAGCAATTGAACTTGGGACATTTTATGTGAAGTGTACTTGGTCTGACCCTAGTTACCATCTTATAGTTCAAGAAAATGGAATGTCTTTTAGGCATTCTAAATAGACGGTATGCAACATGCCAAACTATAATGAATTGGCTGGTTTTGGCTTAAGTGATGCTTTTTAAGTTGATATTTGCCTAGCTGCTATCCATTGGTATAGAGGTATTATATGGGGAAACTGTTTCTTTGCAGTCTTTCCTGCTCTGCTAATAGTTTGTTTGTATCTGGGAGAAATCTTGAAATATGGATTGGGCCAGCAGATTTTATGGTTGCATTTTGAGAAAGAGGTCAGAAGGTCCCATTAACCTGTAATCACATTCTGGAAGGCTTGGTTAATGGGTTATTGATGATCAATCGATCCTAAGTTTCTTCTTACTGACACAAAATAACTTTAGATTTTATTGTATTTGTTTGCCCTGTTTTTCTGTTTATAAATCCATCTTTTGGCTTAAATAGCGATGTACCTTTCTCTTTAATAGAACTAATTGAGTTCCGTGATGGTCAAAGACGCTCGTCTCCTGACTATACCATTTATCTGTGCTTTGGACAGCGGTTTACTGCTTCCAAACCCAAGGAGTCCAAATTGATCTTGGTGGAGGTAAGGATATCGGTGTCAGGAAACTTACTGAAGATTGTTCAAGGTGATTTCAAAGGGATCACAGTAGTGGACTTCAGTCTGTTGCCACCCCAGCATGATTTCCTCCTGATGCCTGGATAGAAGGAAAGCATAGCCAAGTGGTTGTGTGGATGAGCCCTAAGAACTAAAACTGTGCAGCATTTGAGACTCTGTCTCCAAAAGCTGTTTTGGAGGGTGCAAGATCACACATACAATCCCCTCCAGACCAGATTTCTTCAGCCAGAAAGTTCAGCTTCATTCAGATCTGAGCTTGCTACAACTGCATGTCTGGATTTGAACATCAAGCCTTACAGACTATAGAGTAATGGCACAGTTACCTTCCAGTTGGATTTGGAAGATTGCTCCGGGGGCAGAAGGTATACCAGGTAAAGAAGGGAAATCTTGCCATGTGGGTTTCAGTTCCTCAGAGGTCAAATAGAAATAAATCAGTTCCAGTTACCCAACATATTAAAATGTCAGGTTATCTATATTTTCAGGTGACTCTCAATTTACATACATCAAACCTCACTCTCTCCTCTCTCCTGTTCCTGCTTTTTTCCTAAAATTTCTGGTGTGCCACCCTTTTGAACCTACCATTCAGTGCACACCAGAGTCTTCTCTGGGGGGAAAAAAAGGGCGGGGGGTAGTGGTGAAATCCATTTTTTTTTTACTACTGGTTTTGTGGGCGTGGTTTGGTGGGCATGGGGTTGCTTGGTGGGCATGGGGCAGGGGAAAGATACTGCAAAAATCTCCATTCCCACCCCATTCCAGGGGAAAGATATTGCAAAATCTCCATTCCCACCCCACTAGGGCCAGTCAGAGGTGGTATTTGCCGGTTCTCTGAACTACTCAAACTTTCCAATACTGGTTCTCCAGAACCTGCTGGATTTCACCCCTGGGAAGGTGGGGGTGGTCTTTCTATAATATTGATCATGGGCAGATTTATTTAACGGAAATATTAGTTAGGCTCTCTGTAAATATTATATATCTCTGTCAATATTTTGTACAGGTTGTTTATTATAGTCTTTGACCAGCCTTTATGATAAAAGAGTACCATAAAAAGAGAAATAGTTTAATACGGCAATGAGTTATTGGGAAAGAGAAAAAATAGTAATAGGGCAATAAACAGCATGCCACCCAATCAGTGAGTATAGGGTTAGCATCCTTTAAATGATAATAAACATAAAATGTATTTGTGTGGCCCTAGTATTTGGAAATGATTAGGGCAATTATAGAGTGTCTTGGGGCATCATAGGGCACCTTAATGAGGACATGGGTGCAAGTTTTCTTTCTCCCTGGATCCACAGGGGCAAAGTCTCTGTGAATAGGGAGCCCTTTGAGATCTTCCCTCTAGTGTATTCTTTGTTGGTACAGCAATACCAGTTACATATAACCTGGGTTTCCCTAAAGCCACTGGATTCTGTTTTGGAAAATAAGGCTAGTCTCTTAATCCCTTTATTCCCTTTCCACAAGTTTCCGCCCTCTGCAAGGTCTCAATCACTAGGTGGATGCCAGCTTGTTTAGCCCATGGTGGAAGGTCGAAGCTGCTTCTACCCTGTGGATATTCCTGCCCTTTCACAGCAATAAGCCACCTTGAGCATCTTCATCAATAGAGTGGCATTTGCAGAGCAGGAATGTGCTCCTCGGTCTCTTTCTTAATTCCCGACGCCTTACAGGACTAGATAAGAACATTTAAGCCTTGCTGCCGGAGTGAGTGGGAGATACAACCCAAGTAAGGATACCTTCCCTGTTCTTCCAGTCACGCTTGCCGATGAACATTTTTTGTTTAGTTATGCATCACTCATTTCTGTATTTGTCATTCGTGGAAGGAGAGATTATTCGATTTATTTATGAATTTATGTACTCATTCATTCTGGAGCATGTAAACTATTGTCTTGTATTCTTGGACTCTCCACTCTTTCTCCTTAATCTCCCAGAATATCTTAACGTTAATCTGTAGCTAATTGGGAAAAATGACCTTTTTTTCCCCCTGAGCCCATTTCTAAGCAGGAAAACCATTTCAGTTTTCTTTTTGCAATTCTCCTAGACTAGAGAGTCAGTCTCGTCCCTAATTGCCTTTTTTTTTTTTTTAGTGAAATGTATCTTTGCACAAGCTAATAATGTTTATTGTCTTCTATGTATCTTACAGCTGGTTCCAAATTTTTGTAAACATTCGCATGAATTCGTGCAGAGGGAAGGCTTCTCATCCCTGAACAGCGAAAGTGTGAGCCTCCAAATCTCCAACAGCCTCTTTGATATGATAGAACAGCTTTCTACTATAATGATGCAGACTGAGACAGCATATTGAGTGCTTTGTTTTGTGTGCCAGTTAGTAGGTTTTGCAGCGGGTGAGGCTGGTTCTCTTCATTTGTTTCACAGGCAGAAGTACTATAATCTCCGGATTGCATCTCAGCCTTGTATTAGGGCAGATGATCTCCTCATTGGGCTACTATTTATTGAGATAATCACACCCAGGGGATACAGATATTCTGCCCTCTGCAATTCTTTCCAAGAATTTATTGGAATATATATCTTGCTACGTGGCTTTACGACAAAGATTCTTCTCTGCCGGGAATAATCATGGCACAAAGTTGAGGAAATTCTTTCCAAGAACATATTTTCATGTGATAAGAATTTCCAGAAACTGCAGGGATGAATTTAGATTCTGGAATGCACTTTTATCCCATCCATTTTGTAGGGAAAAGACATTAAATATACATTCTAATCTGAAACTCAGTTGATACTTCCTCTATTACCAAATGCTATGGGACAGGGCTAGAAGCAAGGTTCTGTATTTTCAGTCCTAAAAAGAAAGAAAGAAACTTACAAAGGACTTCTCTTCCTATGTAGGAATTGAGTATTGTCCACACAGATAGTACAGTTTTAAAATATTTGGCAATTTTTTAACAAAAAACTTTGGGCAAGGCAAACAACTAAATCAATAAACTGTTTTTAAGTATATCAAGTTTCTTAGAAGTGGAAACATTGGAATTTCAAGGGAGCTAATTTCTGAGAAGAAAACGTCCCCAGTCTCTTGGCTGTAAAGGAGATGGGAGAGAGATTTAATTTCAGACTTGCAAGATTGAAGATTCCTTCCAAGATAGATCAGATGGGAAAGATGAGCTGTATGTCTATGCAAATTCTCAGGCATCCAGGTCATGGTTGTCCCAAAGGTGCTTTTTCAAGCTCTGTGGGAGCTCCTGCCCTCTGGAACGAGCTGCCTTCCGGGCTTCGCCAACTCCCCGACCTTCGGACTTTCCGCTGTGAATTGAAGACTCTTTTATTCTGCCGAGCTGGGCTAGTCTGATTAAGTAATTTTATATGGGGTTTTAGTTTTTATATTACTTAGTCTTTAATTTTGGCCACTATTTATACAAATTTTAGTTTTGTTTTTATTGTATATTTATTGTATTTTTAAATTGGCTGTTAACCGCCCTGAGTCCTTTGGGAGAAGGGCGGTATACAAATGCAATAAATAAATAAATAAATAAATAAAGAGGCACCTGGACTTTCTGGTTTTTCTTTGAAGACGTTTCGCTTCTCAAAATTGGATGAGAAGCAAAATGTCTTCAAAGAAAAAAGAAAGTCCAGTTGCCTCTTGTAAAAGCACCTCTGGGGTGACCCAATGAACTTATTCTACTTTATTGCAAAGCTACATTAACTGAATTACACAACCCTGAAATTACACTTCTCCCCTATCTCCTTTAGAGCCCAAGAAACGGGCTCTCTTCTGAGCCTCCTGCCCTGCCCGCCTGTCCTTCCTAAGTGGATTCTGACCGTTCCCTTGGTTGTGTCTCTTTGCCTTATCTCCCAAGATCATTCCCACATATCCTTATAGGAACCTGTTTTCTAGCCTAATTCATATTAAACACACACACACACACACACAGCAGAGAAAAATGGCATTTTGGATGCAGAGTTTCACCGGAGTGGGGGGAAGACAATAGGACTAGTGGACTATATCTGGCCAGTAGGCTGCCTACCCCGAGTTTTAAGTTGCAGGTGATGTAGCTTCATAATATGTGGTCTATGATATGAGAGCATATATCATCGAAGAATGTTAGCAGATCCCTGCTGAATCAGACAAAGTACAGCTTTTGTCTTCTCGTAGAGGTCTAGGACAGTGGTTCTCAACCTGTGGGTCGCGACCCCGTTGGGGGTCGAATGACAATTTTCCAGGGGTCGCCTAAGACCATCGGAAATATGGGAAGTATACTTGCAAGTCGAAGAATCACGCTCCAATGGTTGACTCCACAAGCCAACTGCAGGCTCTTCAAATCGCTAGCCGAATTCGGCTTCAGGCGCGATGAATTAAAAAAGAGAGAAATCTTTGCTCTGATGTCTCCCTCTCAAGCCAGCTGCAATCACTCCCAATCGCTAGCCTAATCTGGCTTCAGGCGTGATAAACTTAATAGGGGAGGAATCTCCACTTCAATGCCTCCCGCCTCAAGGCAATCGCAAGCAGTTCAGATCGCTAGCCAATATGGCTTCAGGCGCGATAAATTCAAAACGAAAAATTTTTTACGGTTGGGGTCGCCACATCGTGGGGAATTGTATTAAAGGGGTCGCCACATCGTGGGGAATTGTATTAAAGGGGTCGCAGCACTATAAAGGTTGAGAACCACTAGTCTAGGACAATTGGCAGTGGCCACATTGCCGTGCCCACTTCTCCGTGGGTCCCTCACCATAGTAGACCCACCACAGGCTGTCATCTTTGACTGGCCCTCTGCCAGTGCTTCTCCCCTGGCAATGCTGGAGCTCCTCTCCTGGCCCCTTTGCTGAGCAATTCACCGAGGGATACTTGCCCCCGGGCAATTCACTGCATGGGACAATTAAATGTGCCTTCCGCATTTAATAATTTCAAAGCAATCTCTCTGTGTGAAATCAAGTATGCATGCAACTTACATGCCCCTCATTAGTAGAAATGAACTTGGTGGGTATGGGTGACCACATTTGCCCTTACCTGCAGCTGGGGTAGGACAAGATAAAAAAATTACTAAGGTAGCAAGTAGTTACAGGCATACTGTCCACAAGATTCCAAGAAACGTTTAGCAAAAATATAGCGTATGAAATATTAAGATGTCTCATTTTGTAACACATGCTGAATTACTTTATGCGTATTAGAATTTGTTAATGCTATTTGTTATTTAAATGTGGGTAGAACTGAAACCACGATGCATTGTTTTTTTGTATTATATTTATATACAAGATGCAATTCTGGAAGAATTCCCAGTGCTTAAGAAATTGGAGTTTTTTTGTTTTATAGTGATGCAATGGTGAATGAATACCAAGCTGCATCCTCTGTTGCACGCTGCACCCATCTCTTTCCCCTTCTCCTTCAACAGCTCCATGCATGTCACCCAAATCTGTTCAGGCAGCTAGGCAGGCAGGGAGGAGGGCTGCAGGGGACAATGGAAATCCATTTGCCAACAGTCTCTGTTCCTCAGGCAGATGGCTGGTTGGACATCCCAGGACCAAATCCACCTGGTTTCATCACTCGGATGATAACCCAATGCCTTTCTTTCTCTGCTTAGCATGACTGGCTACAAATTGGGTAATTTAAGAGGAGGGGATCTAATACAGGTAGTCCTCGACTTACAACCATTTGTTTAGCGACTGTTTGAAGTTACAATGGCACTGAAAAAAGTGACTTATGACCGGTTTTCACACTTACAACCGTTGCAGCATCCCCATGGCCATGTGATCAAAATTCAGGCGCTTGGCAACTGGTATGTATTTATGACAGTTTCACTGTCCCAGAGTCACGTGATCACCATTTGTGAGTTTCCTAGACAGCTTCCGACAAGCAAAGTCAATGGGAGAAAGTAGTTTCTCTTAAGGACCACATGATTTGCTTAATAACTGGCAAAAAAGGTCATAAAATGGGGTGCAACTCACTTTAACAACTGCCTTGCTTAGCAGTAGAAATGTTGGCCTCAATTGTCATAAGTCAAGGACTACCTATATTTAAACCGTCCGTCTGAAGCAGCATCATGTCCATATGTGAGGAGGTCAGAGGAAATGGACAAACTAGTAAATACCTCCCGTTCTTCCAAGATCCAAGGCTGGAAAGAGCCAGGATGGAGTTGATGGTAGCACATGCTCAGAGTTAAGTAAGGGTAGCTTGTCTCAAAAGCAAGACCCGCACTTTTTATTAACTAAAGTAGGAGACCTACAGGTCAGATTACATTCATTTTTGGTACAGCTTTCCTTGTTTAAGGGAAGAGAAGCTTAAATGTTTTGGGTTTTTTTAAATCGGTGCTTTCAGGTTAGGAAGGGCTATAAGCATAGACTACATTTTCCGGTTGCTGAATGATTTGTGGGGGGGGCAGCGGCAGCAGGGGACGCAGGGCAGGGGTCGCAGTGGCGGGAGCAGCCCACCACCACAGTCCCAGGTTGTCATGTGGCCCCTTGGGAAAATTAATTGCCCACCCCTGCATTACAGGACGATGAAATCTAGTCCCTAATTTTGTCTCTCGCACCTAAAGTCCATTTTAAATGGAGGCACGTCAAACTGATATTTTAAAACTCCTGGGCCACAGCCCATTACCGGGCCGTGAGCCATTTGGAACCGGCTGCGGAAGCAGCGCAAGCAGTGGGTGAGCGTATGCACTTCATTTGCATAAGCCGTAGGCCTGCGTGCACGCTGCTTGCACAAATGGAGCTGCTCATGCACGCTTGGCGGCCTCTCACGCGGAACCATTCCCTCCCACCCACCTACCCCACCCATCGGTACACAAAGCCAGAAAGGTTGGGGAACTCTGGTGTAGGAGATTGGAGATTTATTTTCTAATGTTTACTGGATAATAATAAAGTTATAAAGATAACTTTAAAGCAAGGTAGGGGGACCTGGGCCTGGGTGTTGCTGAAGTTTAGCTCCCAGTATCCCTCATTCAGCCGAGGTGTTCAGGGCTGTGTTTATAACACCCCACCTAATAAAATATCCAGGAACTACTGATCTCTTCTATGTACAACTACTGTTATCAGATCCGTATGAAGTAGTTTCTCTGAATGTGGCCAAATTGTGGTATCCTGTATGCAAAATTAGCCAGACTCTTAACTTGCCCGCTCATAAACCACTTCCAATCAGAATATATTATTTTGTCTGCCGTTTATTTTTATTTACTATTACTATTGTTTTTAATGCTAGTCTGTGACCGTAATAAAAATGGATTGTCTAAGGCTCCTGGAAATGCTTGCAATAGTTGGAGGGTGTCCATGGGCTAATCTTCAGGAAACCTGACATAGCTTTGCTCTCCATTAACACTAATTGATTATCTGTAAAAGAGCATTGGCTTTGCCAGTGTTTACAACATGAGTACTATTTTGAGACCACCCAGGAGCAAAATACAGGACATAGAGGTTTGTCTTACAAACAGTGGTTTAGCTACAAGTTACAGACTTCTATATACAGACATACAAGTGGTAGGTACATACCAGACAAGCAGTCAGTCTTCTTCAACTCTACATGGAGAACTACAATGCAAATACACCAGGAGAATGATACAGGAGGAGAGAGAGAGAGAGAGACGCCCTCTTTTATATAAACAGCTTCTTAAAGTGGCAGTAACCCTGCTGACGCATTCTCATTTTATCATCTTGAGTGACAGCCTTACAGTGGCTGGTCAGCTTTAAATCTGCATTACCCTGACAGGCTTACTCAAACAAAATACCTACATTGTGATACATTGATCGGACTTTAAGGGAAGCGGCTTAGAATCCTTTATTAGTTTCACAGTTGGACTATTGTAATGGCTGTGAATTTTATTGTACATTTTTTTCAAATTCTGTTGTTAGTCGCTATTCTTAGACATGAAGCCACTTACTGTATTTTTGGATCTCAAGAATCAAGAATTCTTGATTCTTGAATCAAGAATTTGGATCTCAAGAATCTCAAGAATTCATGTGACTATGAATGTCTGAAAATCTTATTTTGACTGAACTGAATTACAGGTAGTTTTCGACTTACTGCAGTTCGTTTAGTTGCCCATTCAAAGTTATGGCACTGAAAAAAGTGACATGACCATCTTTTCACTTACGATTGTTGCGGCATTCCCATGGTCACGTGATCAAAATTTGGATGCTTGGCAACTGGTTCATATTTGATGGTTGCAGTGTCCCGGGGTCACGTGATCCCTTTTGCAACTTTTTGATGAGCAAAGTCAACATTGACGCCAGATTCACTGAACAACCGTGTTACAAGTTTAGTAACTGCAACGCTTCACTTAACCACTGTAGCTGGAAAGGTCGTAACGTGGGGCAAAATTCACTTAACAAACATCACACTCAGCAGCATAAATGTTGGGCTCAACTGTGGTCGTAAGTCAAGGACTACCTGCATGTTGCAATGTTAGAATTTAATATTAAGTCTTCATTTTTTTTTTTTTTGGGTTTCTCACGGAAACATTTATTTCATAAAATGTGAAATGTCTAATGAGAACTTGTAATGAGAAATCAAATCTTTCTGTAATGTTGTGTAAGCTCACTAAGGTGCAACTTCAGTCAATAATATCTTCTGGAAATAAACTGACATTCCATGTAAATTTAAGAAGTATGTCTTTTGTTTTTTATTTGAAATGGTCATGAAATAACATCGACAGAAATGATGTTGGCTGGTGATTTATCCTTTGTGGCTGTTTTCATTTATCCAAGATGTTCTACAACAAAAAACACCAGAAAATGAATTACAGATTTTGTTTTAACAGATTAAACAGATCTAAAGCCAAATGTTACAATGATAGAATAAAGTTTTCTATTGCTTTTGAGGACATCGGGAGCCCCAATGTGTAACTTCTTAGCAAGAACAGTTTACAAATCTTCTGCAAAGAGGTATTTGTGTTTGTGCTCTTGCATCGTCCAAAGCAGCTTTTGGAGATCCAGTCTCAAATCCTGCAGAATTTTAGTTTTTACAGTTCATCCACACATCGATTTTACCATATGTTGCTTCTACCCAGGGTAGTGGGAGAAAATCATGTTGGGAAAAATCATAGTGTGCCCAAATCTTGCTATTAACGTGTCTCTGCTAAATGATGGTGTAAGATCCCAGCACATTGCATACATGATCTTGGGAGCAAAAGTTCAAGAACAGGATTCAGTAATGTTCAGCTATGGGTTGTACACAGTAAGGTAAAGGTTCCACTGCATATGCGTGCTAGTTGTTTTCTGGCTCTAGGGGTTGGTGCTCATCTCCATTTCTAAGCGAGGAGCCAGCCCTGTCCAAAGACATCTCCATGGTCATGTGGCCAGCATGACTAAATGCCGAAGGTGCACGGAACGCTCTTGCCTTCTCACCAAAGTGGTCCTTACTTTTCTACTTGCATTTTTTACATGCTTTCGAACTGCTAGACTGGCAGAAGCTGGGACAAGTAGCGGGAACTCACTCGGTTATGCAATGCTAGGGAATCAAACTGCTGAACTGCCAACCTTCTGATCAACAAGCTCAGCTTCTTAGCCACTGAGCCACAGTGTCCCTCCGGGTACATAGTACATACACATCATTTCTCCCAAATCCTTATGGACCGGTCAATTAACCATTAAGTCATCTCCCTATCAGATGAGAGGTTCTTTTCTGTTTTTTCAGAGAAAACTATGTATTTCCAGGCTGTTACTCCTTGAACCAATTTCAGCCTGCCTCAGCAATGGGTTGCCCATAATACACAGGTCCTGTATTATAGACATGTCCCAAGCAAAGAGTGTGTGAGGTTTCTTTGCATCATATTGAACAAGCGAATGAAATCTTACTGTCTGTTTCACAGCAGTATAGCTGACGCTAGAATGGTGATACATGAAGGGTCCAATTCGTACCAGAAAGGCTTTACTTTACAGTTGTGACCTGCGCTTTTGATGTCACGGTCAGACTAACATTCCAATTTTCTGGCCAGTTTTCCCTAATTTGATGTCCTCCAGATATGTTGGGCTAGAATTCATAATTCCTAGCTAGTTTAAGGAAGGCTGCTTTAGACTGCCACATTAACAAACCTGTCTTTCCACATGGACAGTGCTGGTTCCAAAGGTAGCATTCCCGTAGCTGGTGATATAATATTGTGCAGGAACCTCAGTTCTGCTTGGTTTGTTTGGAACTGTGAAAAAAATGAAATGCTTAGTAATAGTAGGCCTTTGCAATAATGTTATTGCATGCTATGGCAGATACATGTGGTAGGCTGCCTCCCTATCATCTACATTTATGGTTATCTTAGAGAAATATCAAGTCACTGGGCTATGCATAGGGGATAAGAGGCAGCAACTCTCCTTCCCATTATCCAGTTCAGATAACTCTACCTTGGGAAGATCATTAGCTTGGTTTCCTAAGAGTTTTTCTTTAGTGCGAAATGCAATCCCCAATATTGGAATAATTTAAGCTTATTCTGCTTTAACCCTCCAAAACCGATGGGCTATAGCCATTATACCGGAATTGCAATAAAATACTACAAATAATCTAAACACAGACCATGGAATTTTGTATCTAAAAGCTTTTTGAAGAAAACTAAACCTATATTTTTCTGGACGTTTACCCTAAGGGCAACTCACAATTTCATCATGCAGTATTCTAGTTTATTGAAATGACAACATTAACATTGGTATTTAAATAATTAAGTCAGAGCATTGACATTAATGGCAAATATTCCAATCTCACCTTTGGGAAACAGGAGCTCTGTTTCAAATCGATGGGCACAAATTCCACAAGTTTTAATATCTTCTTTGAACCTGGAAGGAAGTTGGATGAGAAACAGGAGCAAGATCACTAAACAGATTGGCATCTAGTGTGATAGGTTGCTACTAATGTATCTAAAAGGGGACTCAGTGGCTAAGACGCTGAGGCTGTCGATCGAAAGGTCAGCAGTTCAGTGGTTCGAATCCCTAGCGTAGCGTACTTGTTCCAGCTTCTACCAACCTAGCAGTTCAAAAGCATGTAAAAAATGCAACTAGAAAAATAGGGACCACCTTTGGTGGGAAGGTAACAGTGTTCTGTGTGCTTTCGGCACAGACAAGATCAAAGTTCAAATCACTATACAAGCATGGAATTTACTGATTGATCTAGGCCAGTTATACCTATTTCACACCAATTTATCACTAAGATGAAGGCTGGGATAAAATGAAGAGAGACCCTGATGTACTTTATCTTGAACTTTCAAAGAAAAAGGCAAGAAAGTAATTCTTAAAATATGGGTGGCTTTCTTTGTTTGGGGTCAAGTTTGCTTCAGTTACCAATTTTTTTGCTAATGCTTTAAACATGAAAGTTTGAAATGCTATAGAAGTACAAAGTACAAAGGGAGTACAAAGGGATATTTAAAATCCCACTGCTGTAATTTGGAAAAAATGCATATGAAAATGGAAAGAAATTGTCATTTGAGCAATGATCCACTATTCTTTCCTATTTCTATTCCTGGATAAGTACAAATCCCTCAGAAATAGTGTGGCTTATTCTTAATTGTACACGCCAATTTTGTGGTATGGTGGTGGACAGAACAGGAAAGATTTAAGTTTGAATCCCAAGTGCAGCCTGAGCCTCCTAGACCCCATGAGATAGGCACAAATTTCAGGCTGATTTCTCAAGAAGGTCATTTTGGAGACCGTGTATTAGTAACATAACATCTTCAAATAAGTCATTTGAATAAGACAATAAAAACATTAATCTCTTAGCTTGACTATAAATAATATTCTCTATCTTAGGTTTAACAAGTTTTTTTTTTTAAAAAAAGAATGATGAAGCCCTATATCTATAAACTGAAGACAGAACCTGACATAATAGCCATCCTGCAGCAGAGCTTTTTCTGATCTAGTGCCATCCACATTCCCTAATCTCCAGCCTAGTTTGGGCTGTGCTGGCTGGGAACCATGGGAGAGGAGACCTAAAACTTTTCGAAGGCAGCAGATTTGGCGAGATTGGTGCACCAAATGAAGGAGGACTATAAAAGTGATAGAAGTGAAACCCTCAGTAACGCTATCAGAAGAAATGCTTAAATGAAAACAAGCGCCTTATTTGAAATATTTTGGAGGTTTTGTTTTCTTTTTAAAGTCAATTTAGAGGGTACAGAGCCATCTTTCAGTTAAACTTACGAAACAAGGATTCCTAGCGAAGTATCTCAGCTGAGGATCTGCTTTGGAAAGACAAAGGTTATAGTGCAGTGATGGTTAACCTTTTTGGTGCTGAGTGCCCAAAGTGGATGAGCGCAATCCACACGCACATGCCAGAACCCCCAAAATGCAATGTGAGCAACTCCATGCATGCGCCCCACGCATGCCCCACGCGCATGCGGCCCGTCCACCTGCCCCGTTTCAGGCCTGGAAAGCCTCCTGCACCAACCTGGAAGCCAAAATGGGGCACGGGGGCTGCGCGAGGCCCCCCCATGCTATTTTGGGCCTGGAAAGCCTCCTGTATCAACCTGCACCATCCGCATGTGCCCTGCCCCCTGCGCATGCGTGGTTGTGACCCAAAGACTAACTGGCTGGAAGGAGAGGCATGCGCATGCACAGTGAAGCTGGGCTGGGGTGATTGCTGACGTGCCCACAGAGAGGCCTCTGCATGCCAGCTGTGGCACATATGCCATAGATTCGCCATCACGGTTATAGTGTACATTTTCTGGAGAAAGGTTAATTATTATTATTATTATTATTATTATTATTATTATTATTATTATTATTATTATTATTATTATTATTATTATTTAATTTGTATACCGCCCTTCTCCTGAAGGACTCAGGGCAGTGAACAGCCATATAAAACAACAATCAAAACGTATACATACAAATAAAACAATAATTTAAAAACTTATTAAATTTGGCTCCAATTTAAAATACATTTAAAAACCCAAAAAACTAATTAAGAATTAAAACCCATAAAACATCTAAAAATTCTATGCTAGTCCCGTGTGGACAAATAAATAGGTCTTAAGCTCGCAGCGAAAGGTCCGGAGGTCAGGAAGTTGTCGAAGTCCAGGGGGAAGTTCGTTCCATAGGGTAGGAGCCCCCACAGAGAAGGCCCTTCCCCTGGGGGCCGCCAGCTGACATTGCTTGGCTGACGGCACCCTGAGGAGTCCCTCTCTGTGAGAGCGCACGGGTCGGTGGGAAGCAAACGGCGGCAGTAGGCGGTCCCGTAAGTAACCCGGTCCTAAGCCATGGAGCGCTTTAAAGGTGGTAACCAATACCTTGAAGTGCACCCAGAAGACCACAGGAAGCCAGTGCAGCTTGCGCAGGATTGGTGTTATATGGGAGCTCCAAACAGCTCCCTCTATCACCCACGCAGCTGCATTCTGGACTAACTGAAGCCTCCGGGTGCTCCTCAAGGGAAGCCCCATGTAGAGAGCATAATATAGAGGGAACGAAGCAATTTAAACAGCAAATTCTGAAAAACTTTACAGTCTTGGTTTTGCTGGTGCATGTCATGAAATACGTACATAGTCATGTTATCATCCAGATCTGGCCAGACAAATTCAGCAGGACATCCAACTGTCCGGCAAGGAGCTTTTATGCAAAGATGGAGCCCAGGCCATTCCTCCAGGAGTTTTTGGTTGATGGAGATGATTGTTATAATAAAGTCCCAAGTTAACTGGAATCCTGTAAAAGGCAACAGGGAGTGTGGTCTTAAGAAACATTCAGAGCAGCCAGCCTTCTCCAACTTAATGAATCCCAGATGGATCAAATTTCAACTCCTGTAGTTATCATCTACTCCAGGGGTCTCCAACCTTGGTCCTTTTAAGACTTGTGGACTTCAACTCCCAGAGTTCCTCAGCCAGCTTTGCTTTTGCTGGTTGAAGGACTCTGGGAGTTGAAGTCCACAAGTCTTAAAGGGACCAAGGTTGGAGACCCCTGATCTAGTACCAAAGGCTGTGAGTTTGGGTGGAGCTGATATTTGATGCTGTTGGAAAGCCCCAAGTTGCAAAAGGCTGGCCTGAACTTTAAAGGATGCTTTAAAGCAGATGCAATTTTGCTGATTTTTTAAATTTATTTTTTAAACCTTTATTAACATTTAAAATCCTAAAATACAAGTTAAAATATATCTATAACAAAAAATGCATCCGTAATAATTATACAATTCAACGTCACTCTGACAGTACATAATTCTTAACTTTGTACATCTATTCCCACAACATTCCGACTTAATCAACATATTTAAACACATTTTGTATCTTGTTTTATTCTATACGTTCCTTATTTTTAATTTCTATCCATTGATAACAATTTTCCCAAGTTAAATAGTATTCCGAGTGCAATTTTGCTAATTAAGCATCTTGTGCACAAAGATGTTTTTCAAAAGGCAACTGGACTTACTTGGGTTTTTTTTTCTCTTGAAAATGTTTCTGAAGAACTGAGGAAGCTTCTTGGATGAGAAGTGAAACATTTTCAAGGGGGAAAAAAACAAGAAAGAAAAAAACAAAACAAAAAAACAAGAAAGTCCAGTTGCCTTTTGAGACCTTTGGGACAACCATGACCTGGATGACTGAGGATCTCCATAGACACACTGCACACCAAGTTTATCTTGGTCACTGTGTGGCAACAGGAGCTCTTGGTTCATCATTGTTGAGAAGAATGACTGAAAGAAAAGTATAAACCCATTCTCTAAAGTTGGTTCTTCAGTTGCACTGTTTGGTTTAGAAGAGGGTTGAAGCCTGTCTCTAATCTCCCACTATTTGTCAGTGGGTCCTTCTCCCATATTCAGCATCAGTGGGATTTGCCTGAATGAGAAACAGACTTTTTTCAGCTGGCATCCAGAGGTGGGGCTGATCATTCAAGTGGTCATATGCCAAGCCAGCCCAAGAGGCAAAACTGTTGAACGGCTTCCTTTAACTGAGACCCCGGGAGCCATTTTGTTAACAATTATATAGATTCCAGCCTTAGATACAGGTAGTCCTTGACTTAAAATATAGTTCATTTAGTGACCGTTTACAATGGGTACAACGTTACAACGGCACGGAAAAAAGTGACTTGTGACCATTTTTCATATTTTACATGTCAAGGTTCCAGAAAAACCTCTTCTGCATAAAAAAAAACTCAGAAGCCATTGTCTTTCAGAGTTCTTTACTAGCATAAGGAAACTGGCACACGATGAGTAAAATTCCAAAACTGAACTTCCGGATTCTTTTCCCAGTTATACAAACCCCAAGAGTTCCACCCCCCTAACCCCTTTGCTGGTCACATGGTCCCACATTCTCCCAGTTCATTCGAATATCTTCCCGCCACTCCTCCTGCAGATGTGAACACCATCCGACCTTGACCGCTTGAAGAATGTTACCATACCCCTCAACCCCCCTTCTTCCCCTCAGGGGAAAAATGTGGCAGTGTCTGGAACCCTAAGGCCTAGTATGGTTTCCAGGCCTGAAATTACAACCATTTCAACATCTCCATGGTCATGTGATCAAAATTCAGACACCCAGCAACTGACCCATAGTTATGACAGTTACAGTGTCCTGGGGTCATGTGATCCCCTTTTTGCGACCTTCTGATGAGCAAAGTCAATGGGGAAGCCAGATTCATTTAACCACCGTGTTACCAGCTTAACATCTGGAGTGATTCACTTAACAACCGTGGCAAGAAAAGTCACAAAATGGAGTCAAACTCGCTTAACAAAAGTTTCACTTGGCAACTTACATTTTGGATTATTGTGGTAGTAATAATTTGAGGACTAGCTGTAGACTGATTTATTCTATATCGTTTACATTACATTTGAACCAAAAAAGCAGTCAATGCCTCTGTACATACATACCAACCCTCTCTCCTGGCTTTCTGCACCTGAGCTCAATGTAGCTGTACGCTTTTTGGTTATTTGCTTTGATCAGTAAAGGTTTGCCACTGCATATGAGCAGGCAGATGGCTTTAGCAACCCAGTGAGTTGAAAAGAAGGAACAAGCTTTCACCATGAGTCTGGGAAGAAAGAAGGGGGGAGGGGGGGAGAACAGTCAATACTTTCAGATCCTATTTTAAGATGTTCTCTTTTTCCCTAGCATTACTGGCACTGAGCCCAGGCAGTTGCAACAATAATCAACTCAAGAGGGGACTAAACAGCCCATATTCTAGAGCAGGGGTCTCTAACCTTGGCAACTATAAGCCTGGGGGATTTCAACTCCCAGAATTCCCCAGCCAGCTTTGCTGGGAGTTGAAGTCCTCCAGGCTTACAGTTGCCAAGGTTGGAGACTCTGTGTTCTTGAGCAGGGGTCTCCAACTTTGGCAACTTTAAGCCTTGTGGACTTCAACTCCAAGAGTCCCTCAGCCAGCAAAACTGGCTGAGGAACTCTGGGGGTTGAAGTCCACAAGTCTTAAAGTTGCCAAGGTTGGAGACCCCTGCTCTAGAGAGTCCCAAATGCTTAAAATTAGTGGGATGCACTTATTAATGGTGGCTTAGGACTTGAGAGATCAGATTCAAGCTCACACTCGGCATGGAAGCTCCTTGAAGAATTCTGGTCTAGTCACTAATGCCTAGTGTTGAGAAAAAAATTGGAGGTAGAAATGTTCTGTGGGTGGCTTTGAGTTCTGGGAAAGAATGTGATGAAGACTATTGTATCTTTCTGCAAACCTGCTGCAATCAATTCCTAAACTTGAGGCTTCTTGTCCGAAATCGAGCTGCAGAATTAGGTAGCTTGGTTACAACTGCATGGTCCCTATTGTATTTGCAAAATCCTCATAAATTTACTTTTCTGCAGATTAGAAAATACTCGTAACGGAGGATTAGGACAGATTACTTTAAAGATAACAGAGTATCAGTCAAACTACCAACACCCTGCAAAACCCTCACAGTTTTGTAAGATAAAAGTGGCAAATTGTTAGAAATTGTCTAGTAAATAGTGGTGGCCTCATCCTTATATTTGACCCCTGCTTGTGCAAATCAACTGCCCCCTCCCCAGTTCAAAGAGGCCCCTCAGTTGTAGATATTGGCCACAGGACGGCTTATCATTATCTATGACACTTAGCAGATAGTATTCAATACCTTTGGAAGAAGCCCTCTGGGATCTCAGGAGAAAAGTACAAGCGAATATGCAAGTCCTCTTTGTGATCTTCTCCCCACCTTGCTGAAACCTCCTGACTTTGATTGAGATAGTTAGGAAATAAGTAGTGTGTGTCCTTCTCCAGGTTTGGCAGAGTTTCCCAGGGCTCCCCAGGTACAAATGTTCTGGCTCTAGGATTAAGTCCTTCTACATTTCTGATCTCCAGGCAGATCTCAAAGTACTCAAGTAGGCTGAAGAGTTTCCCCTTCTGGAATCTGCTTCCCACCATTTCCTCAAAGATGTCTACCATGTTGTCTAAAGAAAGCTGCTGCTTAAGCAAAGCTCTCATGGCTTTCTGGCATAAGATGGCTTTGGATTTAAATGTCAATGCCCAATTGGCCCGGTCTCGGATGGTGGCATGTTCTCCTATCAAGATGTCCACAGAAATGCTCTCCAGCTGTTGCATTAGGCCATACCTCACAAGAGTCTAGAAAAACAGAAACATATTTGCCTAAGTAGGCTCACAGTTTTGCTAGTGGAGTTGACTGAAGATAAATCAAGACTTACCAGTAAACCTCTCGGTGTCTTGTAGTAGACTGTTTTCTGATTCCTAAATGTTTAATCATACCAATAAAACCATTCAACTCCTGTCCTACCTCCTTTTTAAACAAGTTTATAAATTGAAATCTCAACTCAGACACAAAACTAATTGGCCTACTCTTCCATTCTCCCTGTACGCCCACCCTCAGACCACGCTTTTGTATCTGACCCTTGGGATTTGAGCAGGACGTGAACCTGTCCCACAGGTCTGAAGCGTACCCTAAAATAGTCCACTGCCTTTTAATACCTGTTGGATGTGTAAAGTAAAGGAAATGGTGTCTAATTAAGTTAAGCTGAAACATACAAAGAACATTCAAAAGTTCTCAGTGAGTGGTAAGGGCATATAGTTAAATTAATACATATGTTCAGCTATTTTATCTTGCAACATAATCTGGAATTGTATTTTGAATTCCCGCACCAAACTGGATGGCTGCACCATTTAGCTGGTGCTTCTGGACAGAATATCCACTTCTATTCTGACTAGCTGATTATTACAAACCGTTGGTTTTCTGCGGTAAGATACAGTTGGAATGCCAAGTGACTATCCATACTTCAAAATTATGAACCCCAAGCACTGATCTTGTTTAGATAAAGATACTGGGTAGGAACTTAATACATTGCACTTCTACAACTTGACTTCCATCTGCCTCTCCTACTTCACATATTTTATTCTGTTTTGGGGGAGGGTGTCTCTCAACCCTCAGATAGCTTGTCAGAAAGCCAAGGAAGAAGAGTAGAACACGAAAAATAGGATCCCCACCCCCCCGCCACCCAAATGGAAGCATTTTTCTACATGAAAGTCACCTCATGGGCAGTTTGGTTTTAACTGCAGTTCTCACTCTATTTTGCTTGTAAAAAATGACAGGAAAATGGGAGAAAAGCATTTTCCAATAGACCTTTGGTTTAAATCAGAGACAATACAGAAGAAAATGTAGAGGCTGTTCATGAATGACCCCACCCCTTTCCCAAAATCCAGCACTTTTCATTCATATCAATAATAATCTTTGCTGAACGGGATTTAGGAGTGAACATAAGGGAAAGTTTTGGCAGCTATTGTTGAGTCTATGGAAGATTGTTTATGCCATTATTTCAATGGTTTAAATTTGTTTTTTGGTTTTGTTTTGACTTTGTAGCACCCCGCAAAGTGTCTGTTACAATTGGGAGCAGGTTATAGATACGAGAGAACCATTTTTTTAAAACAGATGGTCTCTGGAAATTTGGCTTCTAGCTAACTTCAGAGAAGCAATGGCCCCTTGGTACTAAGGTGGAATCAAGGAGGTACTTACTTTGAAGAGAGTGATCAGAATAGTTGGACGTAAGAACACTGTGTTCTTCAGCTGCTTGATCTTTTCATACCATACAATTAATCCAATGCGATGTAGATATCTCAAAATATCCTGCAGAAGTTCTCTATCCAAATGATACTGGCGGGAGAGCTTGCTGTGTAAAAGATTGAAACTCACCATCCCTAAAATATTAGCAGAGCACTTGTTGAGGGCTGCTTCGAGGAAGACAGTTTCAGCCAGTCAACCAACAGTACATTCTATGCTCCAAGCTACACATAGTCTTCAAAGTACGACCACAATTGAGCCCAAAATTTGTGTTGTTAAGTGAGGCAGTTGTTAAATAAATGAATGATGTTCCGTTTTATGAGTTTTCTTGCCACAGTTGTTAAATGAATCAATGGTGTTATTTAGTTAGTAACACAGTTCTTAAGTGAATCTGGCTTCCCCATTGACTTTGCTTGTCAGAAGGTTACAAAAGATGATTGCATGATCCCAGGACACTGCAACCATCATAAATGTGAGTCAGTTTCCAAGCGTCTGAATTTTGATCGTGTGACCATAGGGATGCTGCAATAGTTGTACATGTGAAAAATGCTCACAAGTCCCTTTTTTCAGTGCTGCTGTAATTTTGATTGTCACTAAACTAACTGTTTGCAAGTTAAGAACTACCTTGACTTCTAAATGAGCAAAATCAAAAGAAAAATAATACTAGATGAACATTATTTTGGCATTTAAATTAGCTTGCCCAGCTTTGATCTCTGATAGCCAGTTATCAACACAGGTTTGAGAATCATAAGATAACAACATAATAACAGAGTTGGAAGGGACCTTGGAGGTCTTCTAGTCCAACCCCCTGCCGAGGCAGGAAACCCTACACCATTTCAGACAAATGGCTATCCAACATTTTCTTTAAAATTTCCAGTGTTGGAGCATTCACAACTTCTGCAGGCAAGTTGTTCCACTTATTGATTGTTCTATCAGGAAATTTCTCCTTAGTTCTAAGTTGCTTCTGTCCTTGATTAATTTCCATCCATTGCTTCTTGTTCTACTATTATCTACTACTAAGATAATACTACTAAGATAATACTACTACTAAGATAATGTTAAAGATGCCAGTATCGGAAAGCTGCAAAAATGTAACAATGATTTTAACAATGTAAATGCTGAATAAAAACTATTTTAAAAAAGAGAGAATCATAAGATAATGTTATCAATTTATGCATTAAATTCTGAACATTTAGGATAAGGCTTTTTTATTGAAATCTTGTTGCTGTTGAAATTATATGCCTTTAGGGAAAGTGAGATGTTCATCCCCAATGACTTGGTGTAAGAGTTTGAATTTATAATTTTAAGTGGGAAAACAACATGATTAATGTATTATGGCTGCCTAAATTAAGGAGAGAGAGCCAGTTTGTTGTAATGGTTAAGGCATCAGGCTAGAAATTGAGAGATGGTGACTTAGGCACAAAGTAGCTTGGTGACCTTGGACCAGTCAGTCTCTCTCAGTCCTAGGAAGGAGGCAATGGCAAACTAGCAGTAGCAATAGCACTTAGACTTATATACCACTTCATAGTGCTTTTTACAGCCCTCTCTAAGCGGTTTACAGAGTCAGCATATTTTCCCCAACAATCTGGGTCCTCATTTTACCCACCTTGGAAGGATGGAAGGCTGAGTCAACCTTGAGCCAGTGAGATTTGAACTGCTGAATTGCATCTAGCAGTCAGCTGAAGTAGCCTACAGTACTGCACTCTAACCACTGAGCCACCTACTTCCGAAAAATCTTGCCTAGAAAACTACAAAGACTATACAGTCACCAGGAGTAAAAAAAAAAAAATGACTGAAAGATACATACAGGTACACACAAGAATGTTTCCATGAGAACTTCATTCAAAGAGTTCTTTCTGTTTCTAATGTTCCAAATCTTTGAGCCCAATCAATTAACTTTTTTATCCAATAGGTAGGTAGGTAGTTAGGTAGATTAATTTATAAATAAATAAATAAATAAATTGATTTATGTGGACTTTTATGATTTTAAATAAATACTTGCCCTAAATAATCAGGAAACATAGCACCCAAGTAAACCTAGCTTGCACAAAGAGGAGGCATCTACCAGAAGGCCTATTGCTTCAGTGGCTCTGGATACCCAAATGAACTCAGAGTTTTAATTTAGGCCCAGGCAAAGAGTTTAGGAACTAGGCCTCAAATAATTGTTCTGAGCTAGTTGTGGCTATACAGCTGTGGTGAAATACACATGTTCCATTGCACATGTTCCCAAAGGGATTGCTCCCACTTAACAACAACACAGTAAAGAAAAGAAAGAGGAAATCTATAAAATGCCACTAATAATATTTACTTGCCATGTTCGGTCATCTCTTCGTTATTCTGCATCATATCCACAATTGCTGCTTCCACTCGTTTATAGATAGGGGGCAGCACTTGGATGACATTGGGGAAGAGCTCTTCATTCTTGACATGCTCCAAAATGATTTCTTCGAGTTTTTTAATGTCCAGGTAATCCATGCCATTGACAGGAACAAGATCTAGAATCTAAAACAGAAAACGCATATAGACAAAGAGAACTTCAAACAAGCAAGCAAAGAAGAGGGGAATTACTGCTTGGTGTGGAAGCTCAGGGGAAGCCCAGTGGAGAATGGAGTGGAATAGATGTTGTACATGTTTATGTATAGCATGACAAAATTAGAACAATTGTAAAATGTCTTCCTCTCTCCTAAAAGTAGGAATCATCTGATTGGCTAGAGATTTGGATAAAAAAAAAGGGAATCATGTCATCGGTGCTTTAGATTGATTCCTAAGATATCTGGACAATTATGTGCCCACAGTTTCGGGGTCGAAATCATTGTAAATGAAATATATATGACAGCATTCCTTACTGTAAGGGTGCAATTTTCCATTTCTTTCACTCGAGTCCACTGGTCTTCATAGAACTCCGATTCCTCATTGTCTTCCAGGTTAGTAATAAGGTGAGTTAGGTTGGTCTGTCTCTCCTCCAGCATGGCCTGTATCTTGGACATGATATCCTTTTTCTTTTCTTCAACCTCCTCTTCTGAACAAGCGTCCACGTGAGTTCCCACAGGAAGGACTACAGAATTTGGCACTCGCATAAAGAGGTTGCTAATCCAAAATCCAACAAGATCCTTGAAGGAGTCGTTGGTAAGCTGATACCTATGAAAAGTAACGGATCACTGAGCCAACCAACCCGCCAACATGTTCATAAACTAGCTTATTTAAATGCACATATTTTCAATACAGATAGTCCTTCATTTACGAACACAATTGAGCCTAAAATTCCTGTTGCTAAATGAGACATTGATTAAGTGAATTTTGTTCCAGTTTACCATCTTTCTTCCCACCGTTGTTAAGTGAATTGCTTCAGGTGTTAGGTTAGGAATGCGGCTGTTAAGTGCATCAGGCTTCCCCATTGATTTTGCTTGTCAGAAGGTCACAAAAGAGGATCACATGGTCCCAGGCCACTGCAACCGTCATAAGTATGAACCAGTTGCCAGCCATCTGAATTTGGATCACCTGACCATGGGGATGCTGCAACAGTCATAAGTGTGAAAAATGGGCATAACTCACTTTTTTTTCAGTGCCGTTATGACTTTGAACGGTCACTAAGCAAACTGTTGTAAATCGAGGACTACCTGTAGTCCCAATCATCGTGTAATACTGGCAACTCCTCTAGAGTTTCTTTTTCTTCCTCAACTTCCTCAACTTCCTCATTAAAGTTAGACTAATACTTGTAAAATAGTGCAGAGCTCCTTAAGTAAAAATTCAAAGCAAGGAGATTTTTTATTTATTTTTTTGTTTACATTTATATCCCGCCCTTCTCCGAAGACTCAGGGCGGCTTACAGTGTGTAAGGCAATAGTCTCATTCTATTTGTATATTTACAAAGTCAACTTATTGCCCCCCCAACAATCTGGGTCCTCATTTTACCTACCTTATAAAGGATGGAAGGCTCAGTCAATCTTGGGCCTGGTGGGATTTGAGCCTGCAGTAATTGCAGGCAGATACTAGCTTAAACAGCCAACTGCCAATCTTTACCCATCAGTGACACTACAAGCAGTTCATTTCTGCTGAAATAAAAAAGGCTGGCCCAGAGTATCAAACATATGATCTCGGCACACTACAAAATGAAGTGCAACATTATTTAATATATCCATCGTTGGAGGCAAAAGATAAGCCAACAAAAACGAACCATTTAAAAAAGCTGTGCAGAAAAGTATGACGTATCTGTAACTAAATATGAGAAATGCATTCTGTGTGTGCTCAATTGTTTTTCAACTTTAGACAGAAACATAGGGAATCGATCTTTCGATTGCTATGTTTCAGGGGTCTCCAACCTTGGCAACTTTAAGCCTGGGGGACTTCAACTCCCAGAATTCCCCAGCCAGCTTTGCTGGCTGGGGGATTCTGGGAGTTGAAGTCCTCCAGGCTTAAAGTTGCCAAGGTTGGAGACCCCTGCTATATTTGGCTTGCTGAGAATTCAGCTTAGTTATCCATTGTTGAAAATTCAAAACTCTGGGCAGGACTGATTAAAAGGATACCTTTTTTGTGTGTGGTAAAGTTCCTTCTGGGTCGAAAAATCTTACAAGAATTAATTTTTAGTATTAAAATTGTTTATTTTCTTCAGAAACAGTGCAGTGCAACCCTATGCTGGTTTATTAGAAGTGGGTTCAGATGGATTGGCATGACATTTAGCCTTAGATGCCCCACTTATCAGATAGCAGTGAAGTAGGAGAAAAATAGTGATTGTTGCCTCTATAATATCACCACCAAGAGTCAGCCAAAAGTTTTAAGCATTTATGCGTGACTCATTTAGAACTAGGTGTGCTTCTTTAGATCGATCTGTTCCACTTAAATTAATGGGAATTGTCACTGAAAAACATTTCACGCTTCTTGGCATTAGGGCCAGGATCAGGGGTGCTATTCACCAGGTTCTGACAGGTTCTGGAGAACCGGAAGTGGGAATTTTGAGTAGTTCAGAGAACTGGCAAATATCACCTCTGGCTGGCCCCAGAGTAGGGTGGGAATGGGGATTTTGCAGTATCCTTCCCTTGGAGTGGGGTGGAAATGGAGATTTTGTAATATCCTTCCCCTGCCACGCCCACCAAGCCACGCCCACAGAACCGGTAGTAAAAAAAATTGAATTCCACCACTGGCCAGGATGTTGGATGAGCCTGCTTGATGGTATCAAGACTATAAACATGACTGCTGTTCAGCCTTGATTATATTGCATCCTATCTTTGTGTTTTTTTAAATGTATTGGTTATTTTTTGTTGTATGCCCTAAAACAGGGGTCTCCAACCTTGGTCCCTTTAAGACTTGTGGATTTCAACTCCCAGAGTCCCTCAGCCAGCTTTGCTGACTGAGGAACTCTGGAAGTTGAAGTCCACAAATCTTAAAGGGACCAAGGTTGGAGATCCCTGCCCTAAAACATGCACTAGCTGTCCTGAATTACTGTTTATAATTTGGGTGATAATATAAATTTCATTCATAAATAAGTACAATACATGTTCGCAAAGAAAGCCACTTACTGGTGAAGGTTAATGACCAAGATGACAAGGGCCTGTGAAGTAATGAACATATGGTGGGTCACATAGTATTCCAGCTGGCCAGCAAAATCCCAAAAGAGAAAGGTGAAGCCTTGGATATGGAACTCGCTTATCTCAATCCCAACAGTGCGTTCTTCCATGGATAGTCGAACAACTTGTCCCTGCTTTAAGCTTTTGCACACTGTAGACTTTCCTGCTAAGGATGTCCCCAAAAACATTGTCTTGACACGCTTGTCCTCTTCAGCTTGGCCATTCTGTAGCTGATTGAAGTAACTGATGATCTGTTTGATACCCCCTGCACATACCTCGTTTGGGGGTTCCCTCAGTGAGTTCCCATTTACTTTGAACATCTTCAGGGACAGCTCTGTGAACATCTCTTTAGGCAGCTGACGTAAAAGGTTATTTTGCATGTAGAATTCTTGCAAGTTTTTCAACTCCAAGACTACTCGAGGGATGGCTTGAAATACGTTTGTGGACAAGTTCAGATACTGGAGACAGTCCCGGCAGGAACTTAAATCCTTAGGAAGACTGTCTAAATGGTTGTTGTTAAGTCGAAGATGTTTTAACTTAGGGAGAGAAGAGAAGATCCCCTCGGGGATATCTCGGATTTGATTTTGATTGAGCTCGAGCTTCTCCAGATGGATCAGGTTCCGGATTTCCACTGGAAATTCTGTCATTGCATTTTTCGATAAAATCAATTTTTTCAGGTTGTAAAGGCTTGAAATCCCAGTGACATGTTTCAGCTTGTTTCGGTCCAAATTCAGGCTCTCTATACTGTTATTTTGTAGCACTTCAAGTGGAAGAACTCGGAGTCTTAATCTGGAAAGGGTCACTTCGTTGACCTCTTGTCCTGGTGAACAAAGAACAAAGATGATGCCATTAAAGGAGGAAAAAAGATTGAGGGATCCTTGGTGCTCTCTGAACTTGGTTGTTTTCATGCAGACATTTCATTACCCAAACTAGGTAACATCATCAGTGTCGGTGCCAGAAAAAAGACTGAAACATGCTCATTATTAGAAAAGGTCTGTATTAGGGAAGCCCATTAAGATGATGTAGTGGCAGTGGAGGAAGGGAAAGTAGAGCAGACAGAGAAAGGGATGGGGAAAATAGAAATAGAATAGAAAAGAATAGAATTTTTTTATTGGCCAAGTGTGATTGGACACACAAGGAATTTGTCTTGGTGCATATGCTCTCAGTGTACATAAAAGAAAAGATACGTTCATCAAGGTACAACATTTACAACACAATTGATGATCAATATATCAATATAAATCATAAGGATTGCCAGCAACAAGTTATAGTCATACAGTCATAAGTGGAAAGAGATTGGCGATGGGAACTATGAAACGATTAATAGTAGTGCAGATTCAGTAAATAGTCTGACAGTGTTGAGGGAATTATTTGTTTAGCAGATTGATGGCCTTCGGGAAAAAACTGTTCTTGTGTCTAGTTGTTCTGGTGTGCAGTGCTCTATAGCGTCGTTTTGAGGGTAGGAGTTGAAACAGTTTATGTCCAGGATGCGAGGGATCTGCAAATATTTTCACGGCCCTCTTCTATAGTAGGAAGAAGAGCAAGAAGACAGTGCAGTATTGGGAAAATGTATTATATATAGCTTCAAACAGAAGGGGGGGAAAGCTGCATATAGAGATAATTTCAGATTATTCAGGATTATTCAGGATTTTTGTCCCCAAAATTGGAGGGATAATAACAATAATAAAAATGACTGATATTACCCAGTTTAAAAATAGAGTATCTACCTTCAACGCAAGCCATTTTCTCAACAAAACACAAACGTTCCTTATAAATTTAAAATAATAATAACAATTTAAATTATTTCTGTATAACAATACTGAAAATAATTTATTCTGTACTATAGTCCCGGAAATAATATCCCAGTTCTGACAGTGCAATCCAAAATAGTATATTAAGGAATAACTTCTATGAATAACAATGGATAGTTGACCATTTCACAATCACATAAAATGTGCAGCAAAGGATTGACTTTGCTGTGATTCATACAATCTCGTACCATAATTTAGCAGCCTGATTTCAAGAATTCAGGTCAATGATAAGTAAGTTATAAGCGGGTCCCATTGTTGGACAGCTGATTAAAGTTACTGCTTAGTACGTGATGTAAACCATGATTTATGGCTTAGCAACTTGCATAAATCCAAACTGAAAAAAATAACCTTTTTTAAAAAAGTGGCATAAAAGTTGCTACAGCCCAGCCTATAAAATGAAGGGATGGGTAACCCCTGGCTCACATGTGTGCCCTAATGGAAGTATCCAGGTAGTATAAGGCTGCAGACTCCTAGACCACCTCTCACCTAATCTTCTCAACTATACATAGCAATTAATAGGAATTATAGATTGATACTTACTAGGTCTGTGCTCAGACATATTTTGGCCTCTGCTCCCTATTTGTCAAGCAGCAGCTGTGTCCTTGCCTTCTATTTTCATTTCCTGAAATATTTTCATTTTGAAAAGGCTTGAGCTCCACCTCCCCCCCACCCCCCATATTTCTAAATATAGCCCCTCCCTTCTCTTTGTGCAACCCAAGGGAAATGAAAGAGGAAGAACTGGATTCCCCAAAGAGGGCAGACTGAGGGTTCTCTCTGATAATAAAATGCTCCCACCACTTCCAGAAAAATGATGCCTAGAAACTTTTTTTTAAAAAAAGCATCATTTCATATGTTCAGTTGTACAATTGTTCTTTCTTAAAGCTTTGGTGTCTTTTTAAATGTCTAATCTTACCAATTTCAGCTAATGCCATGAAAATTAAGGCATTTTAGGGATCATCTGACCAGAGGTGGGTTCCAGCAGGTTCTGACCAGTTCTGGAGAACCGGTAGCAGAAATTTTGAGTAGTTCGGAGAACCGGTAGATACCACCTCTGTCTGGCCCCGTCCCCATTTTTCTCTGCCTCCTAAGTCCCAGCTGATCAGAAGGAATGGGGATTTTGCAGTAACCTTTCCCTGGAATGGGGAAGGAATGGAGATTTTACAGTATCCTTCCCCTGCCACGCCCACCAAGCTATGCCCATCAAACCATGCCACACCCACAGAACTGGTAGTAAAAAAATTTGAAACCCACCACTGCATTTGATCTAGGGGGAGAATCAGTTGATATTCTTAGTAGAATTTGGTTTTACTTTTAACTTCGTAGTTGCTTTGAGAACACATCCCAGAAGACAGATTGCTTGTGTATACAGGGATCTTGAGTATTTGGGGAGGGATGCTAAGTATTTGATAGGTAGATTCTTTTAGTGGTGTGACAGATGATATTACATGCAACTCTTATGTTTGGTATTCTCCACTTGCATTGTGTCCATTGATTGCAGTATCAAAATTCTGAAATTCGTCAATCAGTGAATCTATTATGTGCAGTGGGGAGAAAGGACAATGAGAATAACAAAGTAAGGTTCTTCTTGTGTCAACTCCATTTTTTAGAACAAATGCCTACATGGGACTTGTTATTTCCACTTTAGAGGCATCATTTTTAAAGAATGATCCTATGAGTGTTTGCCACGAATATTATATATTCAATGTGTTTCCAGGTAGGAATGGATAAAATGGCTAAACTAAATTTTTATTTTGATTAGCAGAAGCAACAAATATTTGGGTTCCAAATCTCAGCTAGGCAACGTGAGAACTTTCTGTAGGTGTCCGTAATGTTTAGCAAGTACCTCATTTAGCTTCACTGAAATTTGAATAAACTGAAAAACGTCTAAAAGTCTATTTGCAGATCTAAATTTAACTAGCGTATTTTAATTTAATACATGATTTAGGATTAAATTATTTATCTTACATGCTTGTGAGAGTTTTGAGATGTTTAATTAGTTGGGGATCTCGGGGGATGGGGGTGAGAATGAGAGCTCCAAAGTAATGGGACAACCAAAGAAGTAATGTTTTAAATTACTTCTGGACTTCAGTAAAGCATTTAATAAAATAGACCATAACCTACTACTAGATAAAGTAGAAAAATGTGGGTTAGACAGCACCACCACCAGATGGATTCATAACTGGCTGACCAACCGCACTCAACGTGTAGTCCTCAACGGAACTACATCCACATGGAGGGAAGTATGCAGTGGAGAACCCCAAGGCTCTGTTTTAGGCCCAGTACTCTTCAACATCTTCATCAATGACTTGGACGAGGGGATAGATGGGGAACTCATCAAATTTGCAGATGACACCAAGCTGGCAGGAATAGCCAACACTCCAGAAGACAGGCTCAAGTTACAGAAAGATCTTGACAGACTTGAACATTGGGCGCTATCTAACAAAATGAAATTCAACAGTGAAAAAAGTAAGGTTCTACATTTAGGCAAAAAAACCAAAATGCACCGGTACTGTATATGTGGTACCTTGCTCAATAGTAGTACCTGTGAGAGGGATCTTGGAGTCCTAGTGGATAACCATTTAGATATGAGCCAGCAGTGTGCAGCAGCTGCTAAAAAAGCCAACACAGTTCTGGGCTGCATAAACAGAGGGATAGAATCAAGATCACGTGAAGTGTTAGTGCCACTTTATAATGCCTTGGTAAGGCCACACTTGGAATATTGCATCCAGTTTTGGTCACCACGATGTAAAAAAGATGTTGAGACTCTAGAAAGAGTGCAGAGAAGAGCAACAAAGATGATTAGGGGACTGGAGGCTAAAACATATGAAGAATGGTTGCAGGAACTGGGTATGTCTAGTTTAATAAAAAGAAGGACTAAGGGAGACATGATAGCAGTGTTCCAATATCTCAGGGGTTGCCACAAAGAAGAGGGAGTCGGGCTGTTCTCCAAAGCATCTGAGGGTAGAACAAGAAGCAAATGGGTGGAAACTGATCAAAGAAAGAAGCAACTTAGAACTAAGGAGAAATTTCCTGACAGTTAGAACAATTAATAAGTGGAACGACTTGCCTGCAGAAGTTGTGAATGCTCCAACACTGGAAATTTTTAAGAAAATGTTGGATAACCATCTGACTGAGATGGTGTAGGGTTTCCTGCCTGGGCAGGGGGTTGGACTAGAAGGCCTCCAAGGTCCCTTCCAACTCTGTTGTTATATTATATATTATATTAAATGCTACAAGTTGGGTTTCATTTCTGCTTGCCATTTCAAACTTAATTCTAGCAGTCACTAAAAGATATTCCAATATGATCTTTGACCTCTTCCCTCCATCTTATTATCTATTGTCTATATCATCTTTCTCTACTTGCAATCTTGTTAATCACAAACATTTTTTAAAACTTCATTATCTGCTTACATCATGCAACAACCAGATTTGGGCAGTGGTGGGATTCAAGGAATTTAACAACCGGTTCTCTGCCCTAATGATTTCGTCCAACAAACAGTTTGCCAAACTGCTCAGAAAGTTAACAACCAGTTCTCCCGAAGTGGTGCAAACTGGCTGAATCCCACCACTGGATTTGGGTCTAGGCAACCTAACCAGTCAGCTAAGGTGCCAAATTTTGGGGGACATCAAAATTGAAAAGGCTTCTAACAAACTGCAATAAACCCATTAAAAAGCAAAAAACAGTAAACTACACTCAGTGTCAGTGGATCTGTTCAAGGGCTAAACAAATTTCACAGAAAATTGTAAGCTCAAAAATTAGGGGGGGGGTAGGCCCATTTTTCACTTTCCCCAGGCTCCAGAGCTCTTTTAGGAGTCTGGGGAGGGCAAAAACTCAGAGGCCCTCCAGAGTCTGGAAATGGCCTGTTTGCCAACTTCCAGTGGGACTGGAAGGCCTGTTTTTTTGCTCCCCCGACTCCTAGAAAGGGTCTGAAGCCTGGGGAGAGCGAAAAACAGGCCTTCACACACACACCCAGAGGCCCTCCGGAGGCCAGAAACAGACTGTTTCCTGACTTTCAGTGGGCCCAGAAGGCCCAAAAAATCAGCTGGCTAGCGTGTATATGCACGCCGGAGCTGAGCTCCAATGCCCTCCGATACGGTTCTGCGTGCCACCTGTGGCATGCGTGCCATAGGTTCACCATCACGGCCATAGGAAATACCAGGATATGTCTTAGCCTAGGGCACCAAAATGTCTACAACCAAGCCTGATTATGTTCCTGCTAAAAACATCTAGACATGGTTTTCTAAGCGTCCACTTTTGCAAAGATGTACATAAGATGTGGACAGCCCTTCCTGTGGTAGCCCCCCAATTTTTGAAACGTCTCCTGTGTAGTATTTCAGGCAGCCACTATCCTCCTTAGGTTTTGGAAGCTAAACTCAACAATGTTCCAACATGCTTAAACCCATCTGATTATGGATGACTGTCGTAGCCATTATTGATACCAATAATTTTTTGTTTCTATTGTCTTTATTGCACATTTTTAATTTGGTGACTTGCTGTTGCCTGACCAAAATCCTTTTGGATTGGAGTGGATTATATATGAATTCGATCCACTTTCTCATTAGCTAATCCAAATGACGGTCGGAAATGGGCTATTTTGTTTCACAGGAGAGAAAAAAAGAATTTTTAAGTATTCTAAAAGTATTGGAAACTGTTCAGGGAATGAAATGTCCTCCAGACGTGATAGTTTAACTACTAACACTGTAAACAATTCCTCCACTGAGCATTAATTTATTTCCCCATGACTTACTCCTCTCTTAAAGGCAGCAGAGTGCTCGTGAGGATGCTATCACTCCTACAAGTCCCTATGAAGGGCACACACGAAACCAATGTAATCTGTATGTTATTCCCAAACTACGGAAGGTGCAACATTAAGCACTTCGCAGAGTACATTTCTTACTCTTAGTTTTAAGAATCTTTTCGCTCATTTTGTTCTGAATGGTTTTAGAAATCATTTCTCTGGATTTAATGATGTATTTGTTGCCTACCCCTGACTTTTAAAGCGAAAGGGGGCAAAAACAGTACATCTTGATTACGCATTGTATTAATTAATTTACACTAAAATTTACACTCAGCAGAACTGGCAATTTGACAGCAGCAATCTCAGCATACCCTCTTCTCCAATTTCTTTGCCACTCCAGCAGGGTTCTTAAGTTTGTGCCGCTTTATTCCAGCAGATGACACTTATGGGTGTTGTTAATTTGGGATGTCCAATAATAAATTGTAGGGGAAAATAAATATCCAGAATTATCTGCACAGTGCTCCCGATGACTACAAGTGATTTAGGTCATCATCTGAACAAAAAATTGTTATATTACAGACAGTAATGTGATGTCTGCCAAATCCTCTTTTTTTGCTATCTACCTGATTTTCAGCCTCATGGATTTTAAATTTTTTGAAAGAAATGCAAAAATATTATTCAAAGAATGATTCTAGGACCTACATCCCTAGATAATAAAATGGTCACTTGTGACAGCCCATTATATGTTTTCAAAATGTGCTTAGCTGCCAAAAAAAAAAATCAATCCCACAATGTACCTGGGAGGGAGGGGGACAGAACATAATGGAAGACTAGAGGGAAGAGGGGTGAACAAGCTCTCCTTTTTGCTTTCTAATAAAACAAAATGAACCAGTTTTGAATATGGTAATTGCTACAAGGATATATTCCTTATACATAAGGTTGGTTGCTTGGTTTCTTCCTTGGGAGAATAGTTAACCAACTTGTGGCAATATACCTGTCTCCAGAATAACTTCCTATCTAAAAAGTAAATCTGACGCAGAATTCAATTCTAAATGGAAACCATTTCTGTGTTGCAATTTGATATATGTATTTGCACCATACCCCAATGTTAAGGTTTTTTTCTAGTTATGCAATTTTTATTTCAATTTTCATGAGCAAGTAGATTTTTAATATCTAATTTATTATAGTATATTATTTTTATCTACTTTATTATAGTTTGTAATTTTAGTTGATTATCTATACTGTATTAACCAGTCAGAATTTCCAGTTTAAAGCTTAATGAATTTCCGGTTTAAAGCTTAATGGTGATTTTTTACTTCTTTAAAAAGTTATATATTTCATAATTTATAAAAAGTTAACTAAGGAGACATTATAAAACTGTAACTTCTGTGACATTTTAAATTCTATTTTACTTATTTGTATTTTACAACTTTATTTTTTTTCTTTTTATATGACTTCTACCTTTCCTTGTGTATAACTTTTTATTTAAATTAAATATTTTAAAGAAAGCGAAGTCCTTGAAACTGTGCCCTTTTGACCTTGATTAACACTAGAAATCAGGAATAAGACCAGAATCAACAAATAAACAAGTATGAATAAGAAACAATTCAAAATAATTTTATAAATTGTAAGATTTCTGCTGTATACATGGTCTGGTTGCATTCCTTGCGTTTGCTTTCCAAACTCTGGTCTTCTCCATCTCTCTTGTTCAAAGACAGCTTTTTGAATGCAAGATGAACTCAGAACCAGCCTTCAGTACATTATTAATAGGGAGCATGACACAACTCAGTTCACTGCCATGCTGTCCCAGAAACCCTAAATAAAGTTCCTCATTGCGACACTGTTAACAGAATGTAAATAATCACCATCTCTATGGCAGGATTTTCAGAAAAAATTTATAAAGGTTAACATACATCTGCATGTCCCATTTGATTGAACAAGTCCAATGTTTCTTTCATAGGACAAGGAAAAAAAAAATACCACGGTTCAAGTATGAAACCAATTTTTGAGAATCACAAAAGAATCTGTATTTTTCATAAATAAGAACAACAATGGAAGGAGCACACACTGTCGTATGCCAGATATAAAAGTGTCTGTTTTAAACTCTGGTGAGTGGTGCTGAAATTAAAAAAAACAAAAACAAAAAACTGAGGCTGAAGTAAAACCATGACAAATAATTAGGCCATCCCCACCATACACACGCACACAGGCACGCATACACACACGCATCCTTTCCCCAGCGTTTCCTCAGAGGTTAAGGAGCCCAAGGGTTCCTCATCAGCAATCAACTCCAAGACAAACAGGCTCCTATGTGAAAGTGTGTCCAGCTGCAAGAAGGTCTTCTGCATCCAGTTTCCAGGGTGGGGGTGAGAAGGGATTGCAACATGCAATGGTGTATTTCTGCCTCCCCCGAAGGGAAGGAAAACATTGTCATCCGGAGAAGCTTTTCTGCTTCTCCCACGGCTGCTTCTCATTTCTTGGTTGAGTCATGAGGCTCTTCTTCAGCCTCAGTCTTTTTTGTGTTTCCTGATATGTTTATATTTCTCCACGTATGCCTTCACGAGATTAGCCACCTTCATGGGATTGATTTCACCGCTTTTGCTGTGACAGATCTGTAGAGAGATCCAAAGGGTAGGTCAGTTCCAGGAGTTAACGCAAGCAGCAATTTCTGTATTCCTTAAGATTGACTAATAGGATATTGCTGTGTCAGCTGCTAAAAACCAGCCACCAAGACAACCACACTCAGACTTTCTTTTCTGTCTTCTCTTTTGTTCACACACGCTAAAACAGCCACCCCAAAGAAGAAAATATAACAATTCCACAATTCCAACCTTTTGCACAGCTTTCCGAAGAATATCTTTGTATTCCTCCTTTGTGATCTCCCTCTTCTGGTAAAAGGGTTTAATTGCGAGTTTCACTTCTTCCACCGCCCTCTCTTGCATATGAAGCTTCTTCATGTACTGCAAGGACAGACAGAAGGCTAATTCAGCGATCTCTGTGCAATAAGAAGCTTACAACGTTCAGTCAAAACATCTGTTACATAAATTTTGGCACATAAATTTTTTTGCTGCCTTTTTCTTTTCTTTTTGTACAAAATTGTTATTTTACTGACTGATCATCAATACGCAACACAACAGAAGTCAGAATTTTGAGATCATTCCAGATGTTAGTCCTCTCCTTTGTTGAGAGGAGAAGGGGTACTATATGTACCAATAAGGTTCTTTATATTATGTACAACATGAACACTTTTTCTCAGGATTAATAGCACAAACTGTTCTTCCTTTAAGTTCTTTGGAAAAGATAAGTGGTTGGATTTTGTAACAGAGAAAGCATTTTAAGTGTGATCTGAATAGAAACTCAGCGCCAATTTCTTCATTCATTTAGATTTGTTGTACAAGTAGTCTTCTCTTACTGACCACTCATTTAGTGACCATTCAAAATTATGATAGCATTGAAAAAGGAGACTTAATAGAATAGAATAGAATAGAATTTTATTGGCCAGCATGCCTTTGCAATGACCGCAGTACCCCACAGTCCTGTGATCACCATTTGTGATCTTCCCTGCTAGATCCTGACAAGCTCAGTCAATGGGGAAGCTCACAAGAAGTCGTAAGTCAGGATCATGTGATGTCATGCTTAATGACCCATGGTGATACGATGACCAGAGGTGACACTCTAAGACAGTGCAGTCAAGTGATGTTTCACTTAAGAACTGCACCACTTAAGTGTTGAGTTGCCAGTCCTAACTGTAGTCATTAAGTGAGGGCTACCTATCCTAGGTAACAACCATGTTGGATCAGACCCCAAACCTGTATAGTCTAGGAATTTTTTCCCCATAGTGATTTCTAAATGGCCCTGGATGTACAGAACATAAGCACAACAATACTGTCTTCTCTAACTTTTCCTATAATTAGTATTAAGGTACATACTGCCACCATACCATTGATACACTGCACACATTTGTCTTAAAATGTAGAACTTGAAAGCCATAGCAAATGGTATATTTTTACCATGTTTGGCCATTCACTGAAAGCAGCTCCATAACATTCAGCTGCAATGGTGGAGTTTGCAGAAACATCTGATAGGTAAGTACATTTAGACAAGTAAGAAGCCTTCCAGAGTCACCTTGTACGGGAGATGGGTGGCATAAAAATAGAAAAAAAGAGAGAGGGAGGGAGGGAGGGGGAGAGAGAGAGAGAGAGAGAAAGAAAAGAAGGAAGGAAGGAAGGAAGGAAGGAAGGAAGGAAGGAAGGAAGAAAGAAAGAAAGAAAGAAAGAAAGAAAGAAAGAAAGAAAGAAAGAAAGAAAGAAAGAAAGAAAGAAAGAATAAATAAGCATAAAGTTAAAACATTGGCAGGATTTCCTATTCCAACAAGGGCTTTAGTGTGAACACTGCACACTTTCCTACCTAAACAAAACTTCTTTGCAATATTGTGTTTAGAATATTAGATTGGGAAGACCTGAGTCCCCAGCTGACTTTGAGAGTGACTGGAGTGACTCTTGAGCTGAGGATTTTTTTCTTAGAAAGAGGAAGAACATGACGCAGATGAAATACTGAATGGACAGAAGCTAGAATCATCCAATGAAACTGATCGGCAATATTTTACAAGAAATATTATGAACTTCAACATTAATGTACTGCAACTTCTGGCCACAACCATGAGTTATAGCAAGTAACTTAAGATTCCATAAAGAAGGTGGCACTTTCATAGAAGACATCTTCAACAATTGCTTCTCCAATGAACGTGTCAGCTGTGTTCCGAAATAACAGGTAAAACCATCAACATTCAAGACCAGCAGTTCAATTTTCAGATTTTATATCCTTAAAAATGGATCAACTGACCTTAACAAGGTCATCTAGCTAGCCACCTACCTCTTCATTTTTTGTTTTCTCCACTGGAGACTTAGATGCTTTGAGTTTTTCTTCTGCATCTCCTGTGGAAGCTGCCTGAATACTTGGTTCTGAAGCCGTGGTCAAATTGCTCCCAGATTCTGGAATTAACTCCTGCTCTGCCATGCAGGTGAGCAGAGGAAGATTCCCTTGTATGATGAACTGAACAGTGGGCTGACTGACTGGTGCATAAGGAGGGAGAGCTGAAGGAAGTGGCACGGTCAACGCCAGGTTCTGATTGTAAGCCTGAAGAAGAGAAACAATAATTAATCACCATTTATGCTTAAACACCGAGTCTTCAGACCCTCTCCCAACACTTCAAGAAGGGCTGTCTTCACCAGAACGTTGTATGACTTACTGCCAATTCAAAAGGCCTCGCTCCTACTACTGATGAACAATGAATGGTCCTTGACTTCAAAAAAAAGTGTTTTTATGGAATTTAAAATGTTGTTCTGAAATATCATCCAATGAATTGGGGAAGGAAGAGATCATAAATAGAACAGGTTGTAATCCAAAGGTCATGAAGTAGTCTGGGCAATATGAAACATACTGCAGGTAGGGGAGGAAGAACATTCTGCAATGAAATCGGGCGGGGCACAAGTTCACAGATGGGAGTGGAATGGCCTTCCATCATGCTCAACTTCTGGAGTGGGAACCAACCTGAGAGGAATCTAGATCGGGAAACATAGGCTCAGGAATCATATAATTGGTTGGAGGAGGCTCAGTTAACTGCACCTGATTTAACGACTGGGTCAAATCCTCAGCTTTCCAGACCCCTTCTTTCGGTTTCTGCTGTTTACAGAATGGTGTCCCTAAAAATTCCCCAAAAGAAAAAAATAATTTCAGCATAACAATATATCCAGATGATCCCGGCAGATAACACATCTTCATCTAAACAACATTTTAGATTTGTTTTAAGAAGCAATTTTGAAGCATATCTTATTTTAGCACAAAGGCTATTCTGTTTTTAGAAATACCTCTACATTCAAATTGACTAGTATATTACATCTTAGGTTGAATGATACTTAGCACACCTGGTATGATTCCAGAATAAGGATGAAGGTAACTGAATCCTAAAGATATATAATATTCCTACTGATTAATAACATACCGTGTATTCATTTTGTGTAGGGAACATGGGTCAGTTAACAATATGCCTGACATTTCCTTTAGCACTTGCATCTGAACTAGAAAGTTATGATTTGCAATTGCCTCCAAATTACAGTCAAACTTTGGTTTACAATACTGGCTAGGAGGTCAATTGCCAGTTCATAAAAGACAAAAGAATGAAGGAGGCCAAAGGAGGAAAAAAATGCTGACTAAAAATTAAAAATCGATCATATGACAGTAGAAGACACAAAAGACATACCTGATCTGTACCTGTCTATCATAATAATCCTCAACCTACTCCTTTATAGACTACATATCTGAAAAGTTTTCAGAACAATCATATGAGACAGGAATCAATAAAGCTGCATCCATGGAACTGTGCACACGTGTTTCCCCCAATCTCCCAGTGTGTATCTGCAGTTCCCACTTTACACTCTGTAAATGTATATTCAAAATCACATCAGCAGTGAATCTCACAAGATGTTAATGTTTGAATCAAGATGAACAAAATTTTTAAAATGGAAAAATTGGACTTTATTCTAAATCGTGCTTCAATATTTTTTTAAAAAAACGTACTTACTTGCTGTTTTATCTATGGCCACCATATCACTTTCTTCTTCTTGAAGATTCCACGTAACTCTCTTCACTAATGCTTTAGATTTCAACACAGGACTCTGAGCTACTGCTTCCAGTTCAGCCTTATTTACATCAACTGTACTTTCAACTAATACAGGCTCCACATCTTTTGACAGTACTGGCATTTTGCTTTCAGGCAAAGTTTGAGATAGACTTGCCTCATCACAGCTTGGTGTATATGCCTCCTTTTCAGGAAGAGAATCTATTAAGAAAGGACATATATCATCATCATCATCTTGTTTAATTTCAATTTCCTCCTGTCTCTCACTGCTTTGGTTATCAAATATTGATGAATCATAGTCTATTGTCAATTCATTCTCAGTGGGGGAATCTATATTATCAGGTAACGCTTCAAAATCTGTGCAATCCAGTTGGGAGGGAAGTACTTCATTATCTAACTTATCATCCACTCTAGTAGAGTCATCTGATGCAACTTTAATTACGTTATCTTTTGAAGAACTCTCTTGTACAGGCGTTAGATCACAATAAATATTTGTTGCTTCTTGCTCTGTGTTGTCCAACTCCTGGTCCCAAGAAAGAGAATGCTCAGAATTTCTGATTTGGTCATCCAAAGATCTAAGCTCTTTTTCTGGAAGAGGTTGTGGAGACATCTTTTTTGGTTTGTGTTTCTTTTCTTTGGAGCAGGATTGAGGTTGTAGTGATTTTTCCTTAGATTTAGATCCTTTTGATTCATGGGGTTTTAATTCAGGAGGTGATCTTGAACGCCTTTTATGTTTCTCCCGAGATCTAGATCCTTTTGTATCTCTTGAGCTTGAGGTCCTCTCCTTTTCATACCTATCATAGCTCCTCTCTCTTTTGTGTTTCTTTTTTTTAGCTCTCTCAGCACTATTTGATCGGGAACATTCTGGATCTCTTGCTCTAGAGTGCTTTTTCTTTTTCTTGATTCCATATATTTCCAAAGAATTGCCAGGGCTACCAGATTGCGAACGAGATCTCTTATGCTCTTTGGGCCAGACACTTGGTTTTTTGTCTTTAGTTTTACTTTTTGCTTTCTTTTTTTTCGATCGCTCGTGGCTACTGGAACAATCACTAGATGACCGACGAGTTTTTGCTTTAACTCCGTGGCTTTTCTTATATTTATTTTCAACTGAGTGGGACGCTGATCTGGAACTTCTGTCCCTTGAATGTGTCCTTGATCTAGATCTTGATTTAGTAGGTTTGCCTTCTTTCATGTCTATCTTTTTAATTTTAACTTCTCTCTGACCCTGAGAACTGGAATTTGATGGGGATCTTGAAAAAGACCGCTTTCTTGCTTGCTCACTTTTAATGTTTTGCTGTTTTTCTATTGAGGGGCTAACTAATTCTCTTTTTACCGTAACTATATCCCAGTCATCTTCAAAATCTAACCCAAGGCTATCTTTATCATCATCATTTATCTGCTCTGCATCAGTAACTTGTTTAATAGCTGAGGAGCTACAGGGTGTATCTGAGTCTTCCTTATCATCAACTTTATCATCTTCTGCATCAGACACCTGTTCCACAAATCTCTCCTTTATTACCATATCTTCATGAGATTCTGCGTTACTTGAAGGTGCCTCCAAGGAATCAACCTCAGATTCAAAGATATTTTCCAGCGGGTAGGGAGTAATGCGGCGCACAGTTTGGAAGGTCTGAACTTTTGAACTTCCTATGGATATCGTTCTGGTAATATTAGTGAGGGGTAGCCTTTCAGGGCTACTGTGTGTCGAGCTTGAGTCGGAGCCTGTGGGATCAAAAGGATCATATATTTCACTTTTGACGGGTTTTGCTTTTTTCAGTGAAAAAAGGGGTGAAGGATTCTCTTTCTGTTGCACTTTATTGTCCACCGGTCGAAACGTATTGCAAAATCCGGGATTAGACAGTCTGTTAGAATGAGCCATGTTTCCAGGGATGTTGATTTTAAAGCTCTCAAAGGAGGAACTGCCAACTCTCCCTCTTGCTGAAGAAAACGAGGAACTGCCATGAGCAACAGCACTTGCAGAAGTGACCCCGGTTGAATGGGTTTGTTGCTGAGTAGCCTGCGGCTTGCTGGTTTCCATTCTGTTGCTTTTGATTGGCTGACTTGTGTTTCCTTTGCCAGTCAACTGTGTTATACAGGAGCTGGGAATGTTATTATTTTGGTCAGTGGCAGGTTGTAGTCCCAGGTGTCTACTGTTTGCTTCCTTCTTAATCTTTGGTATTCTTGGCAGTTCAGAGATATCAGGTCTTTTAGGAGAAGATTTCAAAGGCTGTTTGCCATAAATTGCTTTTGAAACTGAACTGGAGTTGTTTAGTTTAGGAGGTGCAGAAAGAGGGCCCAAAAGTAGTTTAGAGCCTCCATTAAATTTGAATGAGTCACCTAGTTTGCTCCCGATTCTATTCAGATTGGCTAAATTATGAGTCTGAACAGATCTTGGAGTCATGGAGTAATCAAATCGGATTGGCGCCCTCCCAATTGTAGCATGTGGAGGAGTCACTGTTCTGTTTGTTACGCTTAGTGACAATGGCGATGACGAGCAAGGCTTTGAGATTGGAGTTTTAGAGTTGGAAGGCTCAATGCCAGAGTTTGTAATTAAGGTCTCCAAAATTGGTGTCCTTGATTGGGAACTGTCCTCCAAAGCTTCCTCTGCTTGTGAACTGCCACGCAGTAATGGGACTGAAAACAATTAAGAGAAAAATGAGTTTTCATGTGCTCATATTAATACAAAAAACATTACAATGTTAAAATGAAAGAAAATCATTTTGAGCAGCTGTTATCCTAATGAAATGAGCTAGCACTGAAATGTTTTTAGAAAATTATTTTATTGCAAGTATTTTTATATTAGATGAAAATGTAAAAATTCTGGCTGGCTATAAAATCCCCAAGAACTACAAACAAAAATAAAAACCAGAATACAATTAATAAAAAAAGAAAAATTATGGACTATACCTTTACATTAAGTATTAAACAATGTATGAAAATTTCAAATTGACAATAATCTCTCTTCTTGTAAAATATGCAATCTCTGACAAAGAGGAACATATTGCATTATTTTTGATTAATGGGAAATGATTTTTGATTAATGGGAAATGATTAATGGGAAATGATTTTTGATTAATGGGAAATGATTTGTCAAATACTTCTCTTGGCAATTGCTCATGATCTAATCAAAGTTAATTATCACATATTGAAATGCTACATTCAATATTAGTGGCTTTTAACACAGCAATAAGTGATCTGCTCATGCTCAAATCAATACTCTTTTTCTAAAATTAATCTTAATTTTAGAAAAAACCCCTTATATGATAAGCTATTTCAAAAGAACTTCACTGTAATGCAAAACAGTATTTGTATTGCTTCCAGATTTAAAAATAAGTCATCTCCTTTTACAAAATCTAGATATACCATAGAGTTCTTCTTTCAAAACAAATAAGCATAAACATTGTCTAATTGCTTCCCACCCAAGATTTTAATGTTAGCAGAATGGGAATGTAGCAATTTTCTTACTCTTTGACCAAATGTTACAAAAATTAGAATATTCTTCTAAGCAAAACAAAAACAAAAAAACACCCAAAACACATGTATAGATTTAGACTCAATCTGCCTATGCTTCATATTGACAAATGGCTCTGGGTATTTGAACACCCCTCCCCCCCCCCCCGGCTCTGGGCACATTTCAGCTTTGGTTTTTAACAGGATGGCGCTACTTCAGACAAAACCACTGTGCAATCTGGAGTTCTTTCTAGGCTCAAAGCTCTTGCTTCAAGAGTTCCTGGTTTTATGTCTCTTGTACCCTTTCCTGGACCGGGAGACTCTGTTCAGTCACTCAGGCCTTAGTAACCTCTTGATACGACTACTGTAAAACACTGTGCATGGACTGCTCTTAAAGAGTAAGCAGAAGCTTTAGCTGGTACAAAATGTGACATGTGACACCTCTGCTCCAAGACCTGCTGGCGTCACCTCTGAAACCCTTCCTGGCTTGAGGGAAGGCCACCTGCAGAACCATCTCTCCCTGGATATTTCTATCCATTCCCATCAGGCTCAGCAGGAGGGGCATGCTTTAGGTCCTGTCTGCACCAGAGTGTTGTTTGGTAGCGCTCAGGAAAAAAAGCCTTTTCTTCCATGGCATATATGCCCTCTGGAATATCATCTCTCTGGACAGCAGAATGGCCCTGAATGTTTTGGCATTCCACAAAGCCTTGAAGGTTTGCTTCTCTGCTTAAGCCTGGGGCTGTCTCTCCCTCTCCCTCTCTCTCTCTCTCTGTGATATAGCCCGTTTTCTGGTTGTTTGAATTGTGTGATTTTGTTTTTCCCTTAGTTGCTATGTAAATTTTGTTAACCACTTAGAGCAGGGGTGTCAAACTCACAACAACAAGTTGTAGTCCGTATCATAACTTTCCCCTTCGCTAAAATGGGGCTAGGCATGGCCAACATGTGATGCATCCGGCCCGCGGGCCATGAGTTTGACACCTCTGACCTAAAGCCACATTTTTTTAATGGGTGGCTATATGAATCAAAATAAAATAAAATAAGATAAAACTAAATAATAAAACTAAAATTAAAAACAAGGCTTTTAGAAGCTTTAGATCTCACCAGTTTTCTTTGCTGTTAAGGATCCATCTCTATTAATAACAACATCAGAACCACTCATCATAAGGAGGCTCTGTCCAGTCAGGATGCTCCCCAACAAGTCGGGCACAGGGGCTGGTTCAGCTTCTGGCTCCGGTATCAAGGCAGGAACACCCCTCCTGTAAATCAGAGAGTTTTTGTATGGCACGGAAGTACAGTAATTGCATCAACTTAGTACATTAGCTTTCCTTAGGAGGTCAGAAGTATAGTTCATGAACTCAGCACAATGATATGGTTTTACACAGGCAACACTTATTTTAAATGATGCTGCCCGTTCTTTCAAAAAAAAAAAGGCATCACAAAAAATGAAATCAAGCAATTACAATAAGGAAACAAAAGGTCAGGTACAATTTTTTTCTCTAGAGACTGCTGAAAAGAAAGCATTTGAAAAAAATGCAATGTTGTATCCCATAAGTCCATGCAAGATTAGCTATGGACTGGAAGAAGGCCAAGAAAATGAAAATCCGAAAAGGGCTGGAGATGGGCAACATGTGTTTCTGGGGAGATCTCAGACTCTGAATGGGGTGGCACTGATCCGGAAGGGCCAAGTGCAGAGCAAGCCGGTGTTCTCTCTCATCAGCACCCAACTGGCCTGTTACCTGGGATGCAATCTTTTCTGGCCAATAATGGCCTACTTAAAGTAGTCTATTTTCTACTACAGAGGTATCGAACTCAAGGTTTGCGGGCCGGATCCAGTCTGTGGGGTGCTTAAATCTGGCCCACGGGGTCGGCCTGGAAATAGCAAAGAATCGGCCTGCAGTGCCTCTGGCAACAAAACAGGGTGTAGAAGGGCTGGGCGTGAGGGGCCTGTGCCCCATTTTGGCCAGCAGGGTGCTGCAGGAGGCAGTCCAGGCTGAAATGGGACACAATGTCTTCCCCAGTGTGTGACCCCCCCACCGCACAGCATTTTGGCCGGCAGGGTGCTGCAGGAGGCGCCAGTCCCTTCTCCCGCCCCCACCCAGCTTGCAGAGAACTACAATGCTGATCCGGCCCTTAAAGAAATCCAGTTTGACATCCATTCTACTAAATTCATGGTTAGGCTACTGCAATGCACGTTACACAGGGCTGTCCTTGAAGACAAACTGAAAATGCAGCTGGTGAAAAATGCAGGAAAGGCTTCTGTTTGAAACATTTTCCAGAAAACATGTGACACAGGTTTTAAAGGAACATCCAGTGTGCTCTGTAACAACTGATCTTCAAATTTTAAATTAAGAGTCTGAGATTAGCATGTTATATGAGGATGCAGAAGTGGGCCTTCCTTGCTCCAGATTTTGTACAGGTAGTCCTCGATTTGTAACAGTTCGTTTAGTGACCATTCAAAGTTACAAAAGCACTGAAAAAAGTGACTTATGACTGTTTTTTCACTCCTGAAGTTAAGCTATCACCTATACTGTTTATTTTTCAGCGTCAGGTGAAGTCTTGCTTTTTATTCATGCATTTGGGCTTTAACTAGTGAATCATATGCCCAAGTAATCAAAATCCCCAAAGCTTTAACCAAAAACTGTCTACTATTGACCCTACCTCATTCTTAAGAGGTCTGTAAGGGGCGTGCATAAGAGCACAAACGTGCCTACCGTTCCTGTCCTATTGTTTCCTTTCATTATATCCAATTAATATAGTTGTTACATACTTATGCTTATATATATGCTTATATATTATATAGTTACTTTCATGCTTATGCTTATATATACTGTTGTGACAAAATAAATAAAAATAATAAAAATAAATAAAATAAGTACAATGGTTAGAAACAACCAAATTTAAAAAGAAAAAGCCACGATTCTTTATCTGATTGAATTAAATGAGTTGTGTTGCAAGTTTAAGAATTCAATATAAGTTTCACATATAAAATTCAGTTTCTTGTTTAAAAAATTGCAAAATGGGCTTAGATTGTATTTAAGACATGAAGAAAAACAAGTAGAAAAGAAATTGCAAAACAGCAATATGTGGAAAGGAAGAAAAAACAAAGGAGAAATAAATCTTCAAATGATTGAAGTTTTTTCTTTCTTTCAAAATGAGCATTTGCTTGGAATTGGCAAATGAAATATATAGCTTCAATTTTATACCCTCCGTTTTGATTAACAAGTGATCCTAAAATCTATAACGAAGCACCTTAAATCCTCCTCTATCTATACAAATGTATCTGAAACTTAAGATCATACACAAGAGGCCCTGCTTTGTGTTCTCGGCTAGAAATACGATTAATTCAGAGCATACAAAAACATTTATTTTTTTTGCGGTACCACCTATACTATGGTAAGCCCTGCCCAAATAATTTGCCCTGCCTATGGGAACGTGTCTTTTTTTCAGCAAATAATTAAAACCTGCTTTTTTAATAGGATTATTTGGGTATTATTCTCAGCTAGCTCACCCACAGTTGTGTCAGACGCATAAGAAGAAACAAGACAAGAGCTGGGCTCGACAATTATTTTGACTGAGCGGTTTTAGGAAAACTTAGGAAATTTATGTTAACTTCATGGGATCATCTCAAAACATGTCAATCGGCAGAATGGGAGGAGGCGATATTAGTCCATTCTTCTTCCCTCTCTGTCTTTCCCAACAGCAACTCTCCCACTGGTCTGTGATCAGCAAGATGAATGGAGAAACCTGAGAGCATAACTCCTATTCAGCAAACAGCAAAACTGCACCAGATCGAAAATTTTCTGGTAACTGAAGGCATCATTCCAGCCAGGAGAGGCTTTTGCTCCATGCAACCCATTGCTTTAAATTATCTGGCCATTTTGTCACTACAAATATTTATTGGAAATTCCAAAATAATGAAACACAGCTATGTAAATACATCCCGAGTTGATGCTAGATAGGCAATCACTTTGAACAAGTGACATCTAAAACTACTCAGCTAGGCCTTACTTACTGACCATGTTTAGCAACCATCCAAAGCTGTCACAGCACTGAAAATATAACTTTATGACCAATGTTTGCATTAATGGCCATCACGGCATCCCAGAGATCACATGACTGACATCTGAGTGCTTTGAAGGTGCGTGTTTATGACCACAGTCCTGTCCACAGTCATGTGATCATTATTTGTGTGGTTAGCAACTGGGTGGCAACAAGCAAAGTCAATGGAGAAAGCAAGATTGCAAGTCACTGTCATGTGATGTCTTGATTAACAACCGCAGGTGACTTGTTTAACAACCCCAGTGGAAGTGATGGCTTAACAAACGCAGGTGATTTGTTTAACAACCCCAGTGGAAGTGAGTTCAAGAGTCCATCATGGTCATGTGATATTTTGCTTAGCAACCATTGTGCTTAGTAAGAGTTACTAGTTCCAATTGTGGTCACTAATTGAGGACTGTCTGTATTTCAATATCCTGCATCCAAGAACTTAATTCTGAAACCCTTATGTTCAACTAAAGTTCAATACATACTTTGGAAAAAAAACCCAATGAATTGCTCCCAAGTTGGAATGTCATTATGGCATTCCTACTGGTGCCATTTTGGTTTCACCTTACCTGTAGAAACTCACCTTCAACTTGCCTTCTTTGGAGGTTAACATTTGGCTGCATTCCTGCTCTTTAGTAGATTCTCCCCTAAATCTCAATGAGCTTTGGCCCTCTCGCTCTAGAGGGGACATCTCAGTGTATTCGGCTTACAGTATGGCTCCTAATAAAAAGGAAGCAGAAAGCTCCCTAAACTTTAAAACATATTTATTAATAGTAATAGTATTTTACAGGCATGGATCCACATGACAGAAGCTTCATTTTTAAAATATAATTCTTGGGGAGAGGAGCAGGAATCCAGCCAAATGACCCTCTTCAAATCCTAAACATGGAAACTATTTCTTGTATGCCAATTTACTAGTCAAAACTCTAGGATCCTTTCTCTCTTTCTCACCCTCTACTACTTATTTCACAGTATACTTATGATAGTAATATGTGGGGGAAGAGGAGACTGAAAAGAAAGCCAGGCAAAATAAATACTACCAAGTAATTTTTTAAAAAATAATTTGGCATATTCAATATCACTGAGGAATTGTGAATTAGCTACTTTTACTGGAATGTTGAAGGGAAAAAAAGAGCCAAACACATTCACAAAGCTCTTTCTTAAATATATCTTCTAGTATTCCTGATATGGAAAACTGACTTCACTGACTCCCATATTGACTGTGGACAGGAAAGAATAATAAGCGTGATTGCTTCTTATTAGATGTAGTTTGCTTCTATCTGAATTCCCATAAATATCATCATAATATCCAAACTCTCTCTTCAAAGCTGGTTGGCAGAGAGCAGCCTCTGACAACATGGCATCTTCAATCATGCTGACTTGGATTTTGGATACAAATGTTATTACGTTGAAAAAAGCTTCCCAGAAAGACTTAGAACCACAAATTCTGGCATTGCTAGATGACTTACAACCTCCTCTTTTATTCTTCCTAACCAAGAGTGAAAGATTTCACATAGGGTAGTGAAGATCCAGAAACAGTTCTTCGCTCTGAGCCTTCAAGATCTATGATGCCACTTCTCTTATTGCTGTATTCTCAAGTTCTTCCTTAAAATCCACTTTTCCACAAAACGTTTATCAGAGTTTCCACTGTAGCTAAATTTAAGCAATTCATAAATTGCTTTAAGATGATATTGATACATTTCACATAAAAAAAGTGACCACAGTCACTTCAGTTATTTCCTCTAATTAGCTCATGACTTTTATCTCCCTGTATGTCAGTTGTTAGCTCTTTTAAAGCAGGGGCCTGTTTTCTTTTACTGTAAGAAGAACCAAAGACATAGCTGGTACTATATCCAATTAAATAATGGTTTTAGGCTGATAATATAAAACTGTCTCACTCATTCCTCCAAAACTTGAAGTAAGCCCCCTTTTGCCCTTTCCTCTCATACCCAAAAGTAATCAACCTGTCTGGCCAAATCCCCAATCCCTGACTTAAGTCTCCAACTGCAAAAGAACACCCCCAGAGCCAACATTCCTTCTCATATGCCTGTTAAAGGAACATGGTCAATATTTAAAAGGAAGTAAACAAGTTGCATCCTACAAGCTCATCACTAGAAGCGGTTAATCTAAAGATCTATAGGTAACTCAGGAGTTTGTGACTGGCTGTTCTACCAATTTTATTTTATAGATTGCTGATTATATGGAACACTGGATCCTTTAAGTTTTGCATTTTTAATAAAATGCTTGGTATCTAACCCTGACCTAAATAAGCAAACATTAAAAAAAAGGAAATGTTAATAAATATATGTAGTCATAGACTTACAACCATTCGTTTAGTGTCCGTTCAAAGTTGCAACAGCACTGGAAAAGAAGTGATTTATGACCATTTTTAATATTTACAACTATTGCCAGCATCCTTATGGTCACGTGATCAAAATTCAGACACTTGGCAACTGGCATGTATTTATGACGGCTGCTGGTGTCAAGTTATCACCTTTTGTGATCTTCTGACAAACAAAGTCAATGGGGAAGCTGGATTCCCTTAACAACTGTGTCACTAACTTAACAACTGCAGTGATTCACTTAACAACTGTGCCAAGAAAGGTCACAGAATGAGGCAAAACTTACTTAGCAAGTGCCTTGCTTAGCAATGGAAATTTTGAGCTCAATTGTGGTTACAAGTTGAGGACTGCCTGTACGCAGGAGAAATATGCTTACACAAGAACAAAACCATTTCCTTTACATTTTCTATTATAAATTAAGAAACAAAAATGTTTATAGTGAAATGCAGAGTATGTTTAAAATAGAATTTGAGAGAAACAAATATACTAACCATGGCTTGTTTGAAGATGGTTTGTTAAATAACCCATGCTGTGTTTTCCCAATATACGGAGCCAAAAACTATGGCTTGTAAACAAAAATTTACCCACCACATAAAGCTACCTTCTGGCTTGAGTTCTCTAAAATAGAAATCAACTTTCTGTGGTCTATAAATCTGGTTTGTAACATTTCCTCCATCCCCATTCCCCCTCCCCTCTCCCACACACCAAAAAAGGCAGAAGTGGGTATCAAAGAAAGGAATAGAGCTTTGGCCATTCCCTTCCTCGGCTTTCTCCATCAAAACAGAGGATAGTGATGACAATGTCCTTCAGAAATACTCACACGGTACCTTATGTTCATCAGAAAAATATATCCTGCATCCTTTAGGACAAATCCCTAGGCTGCAAACAGAATTGCCTCATTCTGACCATCAATTGTTTAGTAATTATTTTGAGTACTTATAAGATTTTCTATAGAAGAATGCAATTTCTTAAACTACATTTATTTCAACTACCATACCTTCCATATATTGAGAAAACTATTAAATGTTTTCATATTAAACAGAATTAACTAGTATGAAGCTAGTATATATGCATATATTCATGTAAACATTAACCATATATTAATATTAATATATATCACCTAGGCACACGTTGAACATTGAGCATTGAAACTTGAGCAAATTCAAGTTTAGTACAGGCACGCTAAGCTTTTTTTTAAAGAGAAAGCTAGACAGAATTGTAAAACAGTATTTCTCAACTAATTCTAAAGCCATACATGCATGTACAAAATAACAGCAAAAAGATCCACTTTGGCTACTCTGTCAGAAAATTCACTTTTTAATTCAATGTTCTTTTCAGTATTAAAAAAAATATTCTAAATTAAATATTCTGAGGTTACCACCAGTATCTTTCATTCACTTTGTCACATCTTTAATTTAGGGGCTCAAATTAGTACCTGTAGTGCTTTCTCTTATTCCCCCCCCCCAATCCAACACAATTCTGTGTGATCAGTTGGGCTGAGGGAGAATGACTGGCCCAGTTACTCAATGAGCTTCTGTAGCTGAGGGTGGACTAGATTCTGTGTTTCCTTTCTCCTTCGCAATACTTCAATTGTTACATCATGCTGGCTTTTCCCAATATTTTGGAAGTATGTTTTTTAACTGAACACCCTACAAAAAGTTTACAATGGGATCCTATACTTGTTATGTCAAACAGGCTTTATCTTGGAACACAAACTGCTAGCAAACAGCACAATAAATGCAACTCTCGAGAGTTGTTATTATTATCGCGCTACTTCCTCATTAATTTTCTTTTGATTCAGAATTCAATGACAACGTTCCTTTTGTAATATTAGCTAGGTATATCAATTCTTCCATTATATTAGTTGTGATCATTTCAGAAAAAAAATGGAATGAAACCATCCATATCTTATCCAAAGACGATTAACCATCAAGACTGTCAAGGAATATGTTCTGCTTATATTACTTGCACTGGAGGAAAGGGTAGCTTTTCAATGTGGCACACAAAAAAATCATAAGAGATCACCAGGCTGAAGAAAAATTAGTTAGAAAGTTAAAGCAAGTACTTTATACAAGAAAGCATCTTCTCTGACTAGTCTTACCCTGGGAGCCCAACAGCCACCGGCCTAGCAACAGGGCGATGTGATCTAAGTGCTGATTGGGAAAGACCTCTTCTTTTGGTGCTCATTGGTGAGGCTGCGTTAGCAACAGGAAGTTCTTCATTGCTAAAGAGAGAAAAACTCAAAAATCACTGAAAATGTCCAATCATAGCTCATTTTTATTACCTATTATTATGGTGGGTTCCATAGTCAACCAGATGTTTAGACTGGATTTGGCAATTTTGATCCACCTATGGAGTCCTTCCCAAGGACCTGGATAGGCAGACATTATTGTCTGTTGTTCAAAGAATTGTTGCAGGATGTCACCTATTCTAAGTAGAACTGCATTCTGCAATTGACTGATGGTGATTGTCAATGTCAGTGGTGTTCAAATAATGCTATTATTGTTGTTATTGTTGTGATGATGATGATTGAAATAATTAGATGGGAAAATTTTGAAATTGAGGGAAAGCACACGTGCAATACATTAATTTCTCTTGAGTAAATTTCAGAATGTACTTTGGCAATAGACTTAATTTTTTTCCTTTCCTGGTAAGTTCAATGCAACATCCAATCAGCTATATTAGCTGTATTAGCAGTAAGTATTTAAAAAGACACAAATATTTCTTTCTGAGAACTGTTGAAATTGCTATAGGGAATACATTAAACTTTTTTTTAAGAGTCCCAAATAGGAATGTACACAATTTAACATTTAGAGAGTGAAACATTCTGGAAAACTCTAGAACATAACATTTTTCCTCTGGCATACTGATTGAGCTATTTGTGAGTTTTGTCATTTTTCTAGAAGTTAATTTTCTGAACAAAATATAGACAAAGTGTTTTGATAAAACAAGTCTGCTTCAAGGAGGGGCTATGTTCAGAACATCAAACTGCTTCCAGTTGGATAATTCATTTCTGGAAAATCATCAGATCACCCCTAGAGTGGTCATACTGGCAAGGCCCAGGCAGGAAATGGAACGTTCCACAGGTTTTCCGTTTCAAGCAAAACAAAATGAGAAAACCCATTACATTGGAGGTATTGATATGAAACATTTAACAAGCTGCTGTGTTAAAAGAGGAAGAAAAGAAATTCAAGAGGAAGAAAATGCCAAATAAAATGTTCAATATGAGGGAAGCATCAGTATGAGGTTCTCAAAGGAAGAGAAGTAAAGTTGTAATATACTCAGACTTGAAATATGTACCCTGAAAATATCAAAATACACAAAAGAAGAGATACAGAGCCGTGCTGGTACAGGGTGGTGGTTGGAATGCAGTACTGCAGGCTAACTCACTGCTCACTCCAGTTCAATTCTGAATGGCTCAAGGTTGACTCAGCCTTCCATCCTTCTGAGATTGGTAATATAAAGACCTAGGCTGTAAAGCACCATGAAACGCTATATAAGTCTAAATGCTATTGTTATTGCTACACTCAGATTTCATGCTAGAATTTAGGCAACCTTGACTGTTCTTTAAAGAGAGATTCCATTAATTGAAACATTAATCTTCAAGATGAGTAACTTAATAAGGCATTGAAAATTCTTAAAGAAAAGTGAGCATCAGATAATAACCTTGATCTGTTCAAAGCAATTCCAAACATGACATCACTTGGAGTCTTACTCTGGTTTCTTTAAACTTTCACTATCTTCTTCCCACTTACCTGTTGTATGGATCTAGTTCAAAGGGATCCCCAAAGACAGAGAGGGAGGCAGCTCCAATATCAGCTCTCATAAACCCAAGTGACGGTTCTATCGGCTTGCAGATGGAAGGGATTGAAGTACCACGTATAGGCTTGCCAAGATGAAGGGTTTTTGCTATTCGAGAACGAGCTGTCACCTCAGCCTTCACCTGGATAGAACAATGTTAGCTAAGCAAAAAATGTCCAGTTGACTTAAGAGGCAAAACAGGAAATACACAACAGCAGCCACCAACATCCTCTTAAAAATTATCCACTGAATTTTTTAAAAAATCTCAATAAAACATGGTACTTGATTAATCAACCATATCTCTGCACTCCTGAAAACAGTGTGGGAGAGAGAATACCTGGATTTTTTTCCCCTTTCTCCTCTTTGTCCGATGCTTGCGTCTCTTAATCCAAGTTCCAGTGCTTTTTTTCCCAGCAGATGATTTTGTGCGCCATTTTTTACTGGTGGCTTTTCTTCTCCTGCCTATTAAACAAAATATCAAAGATTTTAAAATTAAGTAGCTGCATACACAGGATGCTTGGCACACTTCCATGCTTAAAACAATATATAACAATTAGACACCAACTTCAATTTACACGTCAACGTAGAATAAATGAAAAATACAATAAAGAGATGATGCTCTGTTGGGACTCTTTATTACACTGGACCACCCCAGTTGGCAATTTCAGACAGACTTTCTGGGATATCTGCATGAGCCAGAAAACTTCAAGGTCCCCAACAGGCTGTTGTGCTCACCACCACCCCCTCACAGATCTCTTCTTTACCCACTAGTTAAATTATGATGCAAAACAAAGAACTCAACGCCAGCATTCATTGTATTTTCAGGAATGCTTCACAGTCTCTTTTAGAAAAGAAAAAAGGGGGTGGCTGCTGTACACTTTTTAGTTTAAAAAGGTCCCAGTTTCCTCAGAGAAAACAGAAATCTAAGTCGGGGCTAGAGGGAATGGTAGGGACTATTGCCGCGGTTAGCTACACAGTGTTCTAACAAGCACATGCATTGTGATCAGCCACGTCTCTATGGCATCCCTGCTGACACAGGACGTGTTCTTAAAATTCCCACAGGGAACATCTGTTTGCCCAAAACTATTCGGAGGATTGAAATACTTGATCGTCTGAGTGCATTGACAATTTCACTGACTGCATAATGCAAAACATTAGCTCATGCCACATTTCCCATGTTTACCAAGCAGCACAAGTTCCACACTCCTTACACATCTCTGACCTACATAAATCTCCAATTGAATGGTTTTTCCCATCAAAAGCAATTCTATGCAATAATATAGGGATGCCTAAATTTCATTAGATCTATGGCCATGTATGTATGGTTATCAAAAGCTTATCACCATTAATTAATAAGCTTCTGTATATAGGAATTGCTTTGTTCTTTACTGAAAGCTACGGTCATCACACAGAAAGTCCGCCGCTCACATGTAGTTTTCAGCTGTAAAATTTTGGAAGAAAATTTTTCTACCTATTCTGCCATCCTGAGCCGTTTGCTATTTTCCCCCCCCAAAAGAACGTTTCATGAGAATGTTCCTTTTTGTCTTGTTTATTCAACCTCTGCATTATTAAATAGAAGTTATTTAACTTACACTGGAGAAACACATTTGTGGAATGAAAACATCACATAAATAATGAAGCTGGGGGGGGGAGCATTTGAGTTTAAGGGTAAAGAGATCTGAGTTCAATCAGAACTGTACTAGCACAATGGGTGGACAAGTCAGGCACGTTCCTCCAATTCTACTTTCCAGGACAGGTAGGGGGTGGGAAATGCATGACAAGCTTCCATAGAAAATGTGACTAAGTGCCATCATTATGACTGAATTACCTCCTTTTCGTTTTTTCCTGGTTGTGGTCCGAGCAGTTAATGGTCTCTGGTACACAGCTGTACTCAGACCCGCTGCAACTGCCTCAATTGCTTCGTCAAGAAAGGAAGACATAAAGTATCTTGGTACATGCTAAAATCAAGACAAATGTTTATGATTACTGGCTGAAGCTAATTAATGCTAAATTCGTAAATCTTGCTTGAAAAGATGTAAGAGAAAACTTTCCCCTCTAACTTTTCTCCCAAATTGTGTCATCTCTTTGTTACCAACAGGTGTTTCCCTCTCAATCACTTCAAAGTCCTTCAGCCCAGGAAGCCATAAATTTGTCTCTACCATAAATTATTGGAAAAGCAAATAAATGGTGAATCAGGTCAAAGTATCAATCATTCCATTAGGAAACACAAGTGAACATAACGTCCTGTCCACACAATGATTGTGTGAAAACTATTTTAAGCATTTAAAGCACCTTCTGCACTGATCTGCAGGAAGAAGATATAAATCCAAGGCAAACAGTCTCTCTTTCTACAAGTTAACCAAAGTTATAAGTTTGACAATTTTAGATGTGGAGCAGCTCTGGATGCTTATGTAGTACTGTAGGCACACACACACACACATTCACAGAGGCAGTTCTCAGACTATTCACGTAGCATTCAAAGTTATAATGTGATCACATTTTGGGTGCTCAACAACTGGCCCACATTTACTGCTGTTTGTATTATTCTGCTGTCATGAGACCACAATTTATGGGTTTTTGTTTTTTTTACTGGTAACTGATGTTTATGCCTCCCAGCTAACTAATTCACTTAATGATTGGAGTGATTTATTTAACAACCATTGCAAAAAAGGTTGTAAAATCAGGCACAATTTTGTGGTGACCCACACAACTCAATTACAACTGTTCCTTCAGTGTACACCCCTACACACATTTAAATGAAATTATATATTTAGAAATATATTTATTGAATGTCTGCAGTGACACAAAGTGCAGGTAGTCCTCAACTTACAGCAGTTCACTTAGTGACTATTCAAAGTTGCAACGGCACTGAAAAAAGTGACTTGTGACCATTGTTCACACTTATGACCATTGCAGCATCCCCATGGTCATGTGATGCTTGTATTCAGATGCTTGACAACTGATTTAAATTTATGACAATTGTAGTGTCCTGGGGTCATGTGATCACTTTTTGTGACCTTCTCACAAGCAAAGTCAGTGGGAAAACCAGATTCACTTAATAACAAAGTTGCTAATTTAACAACTGCAGTCATTCACTTAACAAATGTGGCAAGAAAGGTTGTGAAATGGGACAAACTCACTTAACAAATGTTTCACTTAGCAACATAAATTTTGGCTCACTTGTGGTCGTAACTTGAGGACTAACTGTACATATTACCTTAGTCCTGCAGTTATAGCCATCCTAGGAGCTTCAAGATTCTTGTAAAATCTATCCCACTCTAAAATTTTATATTTTAAAATTTTAGAATATAAGGACAGAAAAGTACAAAAAAAATCAGTGGAATTATTTTCTATGTTTTCTATACAAATCTACAAAACCAGATGAGTACTGAATACCAACATTGTATTTTTTTTTTTAAACTGGTACTTAAATCACTGGGACCAATGAACTGTTACCAGAAATCTTCGCACTTTTGATTTACATGCCAGAAATGATTGCAAGTATGCACCCCATTCTTTTCCTATGGCCAAACGGTGCTACGCTGCATACACTTGGTCATTTACGGGATAGCTGTCTGAAGTATATATCATTCCGTCAGATTAAACTGTACCTGAATTCTCTGTGCAGTTGTTATCCTATTTCGGTTCACCGTGGCCCGCACACGCTCACTTTGACGTGTTCTAGCAATAGCTCGTGTCCGGGCACTGGGACGCAGTCGACTGGTGGTAGGGATTACATCAGCGATGAGTGAAGCAACCTCTTCTTCGCTCACCTGATCTGTTTCTTAAAAGAAGATCTATGTCAGTTTTCAGTTATATTTCAATCATTACTTGAGCACCTTTCTAGAGACCAAGCGCTACATTGTTTACAAATAAATGAGATGATATATAGATATTTAGATTAACAAGTTATGTATGCAAGACATTCAACCATTCTGAAAACTTTGTCTATATCTAAGCAACAACATTTGGTTACTGAATTTTGCTGCCATATAATAGCATTACATAGAATACAGGTAAATCTTTTCACAAGATTTTTCATGCAAATATGCCTCTATAAGACTACAGTAATGTTAAAATTAAATTACAGTATGCTTTGTAATGGTAAAAGAGTCCTAATTTCTATCATTCAAAATGAAAATATGTCATAAAGAAAATACTTGCCAGCCTCAGCAGGCATAGCATTTGCAGGTGCACATGGTGGACAGAACCATTCATCTACAGGTACCTCGCTTAAAGGTGGATTAAGGCATTCCATATGGTAACTAAAGAAAGAGTATACAAGGGATTCTTACAAAACTGTAAAGGTAGAAGAGAACACCAGGCCCTTTTGCCTATTATGCAGACTAATCTGCATAATACAGAGTGTGATGTACACACACAATTTCCTATTCGAACCACACCGAGACATTCATGGATGTGGAATTAACAAATATTCCAAGAGCTAAAAAAATACCAAAAATTTATTTTGGTGTTGAACTTATATTTACCGACAAAGAAATAAAGGGAGACTAGTATAGATCTATTTCAGGCTATTTAGCTCTCATCAACTAGCCATACTCTTCTGGGATTCGAACCCGGGCTACTTACATATTAGGTAGATGTATTAACCTCTAAGCCAAGGGTTCTCTTCGCTTTGTCGGCTATTCCAGGGGAGAGTGTGTTTTTTATGGTGAGACCAGTCTATCAGGGCAACCTCGTCTACCCAAATATGGGACGAAGCATACTGCTCCTGCTTTTGCCTTTCAGCCCCAATCCAGGAGCCTTCGTGGGCAGTCGCTTTTGCAACAAGCTATTTTTGATGGTTTGTTGCGAAAGCGACTGCCTGCGAAGGTTGCCCTGATAGATTGGCCTCACCAGAAAAAACACTTACCAAAAATCCCATAAAAAATTGTATGTTCCAATTAGAATTATCATTTACTTAAAATATAACACAATTATAAGTTACGTTAACTAGGAGTGGTGCTAAGGAGAGAGATAAAATACTGTATATTTTGAAATTTTCTGTATGAGGGTACCTCTTTAGATATTCATGACCTCTACCGTAACTGCAGAGTAAAACAAGAAAGCTCACTGTGGCTGCACCCTGTTTGAACAACCCTTCTTTGTCAAAAGATCTAATAGTAAAACTATAATTGTAGGCAAGTAAGTACATAGTGCCCTTTCATCAGAAGTCACAATGCAAGTATGAAGCTTTATAACCAGATTCACCTGAAAGCAATTACATTTCTGCCGAAGGTTTCCAGTGATACAGCAAAAACAACCACCACCATACAAATTATGAATGACTGGAAAAATCTAAAGGAGACACCTGGTCAGGTATGTCAGCAAAAATGTGATATTGTCTATATTAAAAGCAAACTAACACCCTCAAGTGAAATCCTAATCTCAAGAAGCATTTGACAAATGTTACAATCAAGAAAGATTTTTAAAGGCAAGGACTCCTTTACCCTGCATCACATCCGTCACAAAGGAGCAAGCGATCTTCTCTGTCGCTTCGACCACACACTTCACAAAAGGTGGGATCTTCCTCCAGACCATCTTCCTGAGATTTTGTATTCTCAACAGGTATCTAAAGAAAACATTTTAAGGAAATTTTGCATTGTACTTATTTTCACAATAAAACAAGTACAGTTCCTGTAACCACAACTCATCTTTGTCCAATTCTGTCCAAACATGAGCTTTTTGTGTGTTCCTTCAGCATGATGTCAGATTTAAGGAGAGGTGTCACCACATTATAAAGTTAATTTCATTCCCTTTTATATGGATTTTTTTTTCTTCTAGAATGCCCAAATGGTAACATTAAAAAAATTAAACCTAAAGCATTTTCAGTTTAAATATCAGTGTTTCCAAATGTTAGTGTTCTTTCTACATATTCTTACTTGTTGCCTGTTTCTTTTTCATGAATGGGTCAATGAAAGTAAATTAAACAAGGAGCAGTAAGATATTTCTTGTATATATATTTCAAAAGAACTTCAAAAACAGTACTGTAAGAACTTTATATATATTTCAAAAGAATGTTTTCAATCTCAGAAAATACCCATTAAACTTTATTCTGAAGCATAGCCCATTTTACTTAACAGGAAGGCATAAGTTTGTGGTCAGTTGAAAACAACACTAACTTGCTATCAGTGCAATAACACAGCAATATATAGCAATTCATCTCATACATTCATAGAAAGTGCAAATCTCTTTCACAATTACCTTTTATAGAGTGTGATTTAGCATTATCTCCTTTACCATGATTAATACGTATTACTTTAGTAATATTTCTGTTGCAGTAGAAGCCACAATGTTCTCTACTAGAACAATTTTCTCCCAAAAGGCCATGAGAGAAAGTATGTGCAAAATGAACATGTATAATATCCACTGTTCACCAAAAAAAAACAAAAAAACCCTTGCACGTGTTCATGTAAGTAGCTCATGCAAATGGGAAAAAACAGTTCATAAAACTAGAAAATTATATATTCAAAAAAACTATCATTATAAAATGGTGAATACTATCAACAGTGTTATTTCAGAAAGATTACATCCAGAAAAGGCACACACAGTGAACTATGAGTTGATTAGAAATGAGAAAGCAGATACAGAAAACACTGTTTATGTTTTGCAAACATGATTTTGCTGATTTTGGCTATTTTTAAGAAAACAAAATACCTACTTTCTTCAAAATTTCTCCATCAAAGCGCACACGAACACAAATATATTTAAAAATGATTCGATCCACAGGACAAGAGTTGGCATTCTGTAAAAAACGGGGGGGGGGGGGGAGAGAGGAGAGGAAGGGACAGTTTTACCAATTTCAAAAGCATCTCCATTTTTAAATAAACATTCAAAGTTGTTCAACTGGTTAAGTTGAACTGATTAAGTTCTTACTGATTGCCTTAAAAACCTGACATATTTCTATTTTCATAGCTTAACAAGTCTGAACTGAAATAATTGTATGTACATTGTCAGCATTTGTTTCATTGGCTTTATATTTCTCAATTCTAACCAGAGAACACTGAACTACTTTAAGAACAGAAAGCAATTACTAACCGTAAGAATTGAAAAAGAATAATAATTAAAATAATCTGAGTCCACATATATACAAATTAGCTTTCTGGGGGAACTTCAGAGGATCTTTAATGATTAGTAACAGCAACAGAGTTGGAAGGGACCTTGGAGATCATCTAGTCCAACCCCCTGCTCACGCAGGAGTTCTATACTAGGGAATCAAACAGCCAACCTTTCTGATCAATAAGCTCAGCATCTTTGCCACTGAGCCACCTAGGGAGCTGCCTATTATTTGCTACCAAACAAATATAACCTGTAAAGAGATACATTATGAAACAGTCACAGTGCTCACAAAATAACATCAACTCTAGCATAATTTTATCAATTAAATGAGTTCTTACTTTAGACCACTCAACTATACAATCCAAGCAGAAGTAATGGGCACAATTCTCAGGTGTTCCAACTGCCTGATCTCTGAATGTATTGAGACATATTGGGCAGTTTTCAGCATCTTCATCAGTAGAAGAATTAATTTCTCCATTAAGTTCAGGCTTTGTTTTAATAGAATATTCTGGTTGTTCAGAAGTCATTTCCATGTCATCTTCTGCCTCCTCTTCAGCATCTTACGAAAAAACCAAAAAAACAATACTTTCATACATACATATCACCAAACCTGTTCTGAAAGGCTGGAAAATTATTTTATTTGGAACATGACAGAGTAGAAAAGAGGAAGGCAGCTTATGCAACTGTTGAAAACTACCTGTGTAATACTGGATACATATTTATTAGGTATTTCCATTGTCATTGATGATGCAGACTTACTAGCAAGAAATGCATAAATCAAGTATAATTGAATCAGGTGTAACATTTATATCGCCTCCCAAATCCTGATTGCCTATAACAAAGATGAGGGCCAAGGTATCAAACTCACATTGTATGTGACAAAGAGCACCTCTGTGTGTGTGTGTGTGTGCGCGCGCATGCATGTGCTTGTATTCCATGCCTGCATAGCAGCCTGCAAGCAACCAAAACAGTTATAAGAGCAATGTGCTTGTCTACAGTTCAATTATTATAGTGATTTGATGCAAATTAGGCAAGTTAGCAACAACTCTTATTTAAATAGTTTTAAAAATAGCTCACTTATTGAATATAAAACTTCAATTAATATTATTGAAAGAGTTGTTATAATCACCTTCTAGATCTTCATCTTCACTTTCTTCATTCTCTTCATCTCCATCTTCATCGGTATCACCTTCATCCTCACTTCCTGTGTCATCAGAGTCTCCACTATTTCCATCGCTGCTTTCTTTTGAAAAACAGAGTAAAGAAAAACAAAACGGCATTATCAAGTAGACTGTAAAGTAGTAAATACGGCTTTGACTGAATTCTACCTGGAGATGGGTGTTAGCAACCAAATGGAGAATCTGGAGTAAGGATCTCAGAAATTAAGATTGTACAGCTTCTAAGGCCTCAGCAATGTGCCCGAAAATGCAACACTGTGTGCCATATAACAAAACACTTAGCACTCTGGGTTCAAAAAGTTTAACTGCTGCGGGCACATAGTTGTTACCTTTGTGGGCTGAATATCTAAGGATTGCATTAGTGCTGATTGGGATCGCAAAGAAGGGTTTGAAGAGAGAAGCTTCCTGGGAAAATGCCTGGAAATAGATGGCAAGACATTTGAAAGCTTTGATCTCTTCAGTTTGATCATTAATGATCCGCCAGGTAGTTTGGTGAATACAAGGACCTTAATTTTCACATGGTTGATTTCTAACATTTCAGATTGGCAGTAGGATGCTAGGGCCCAAAGACTATGTTGCAGCTTTACCTGGGAAACAGACAAGGTTGCAGCAGCATAGGCATATAGCAGAATGGAGATTGGTTTACTGGTCAGAGGGGTGAAATTTGGTTTTAGTAAGGGCTTGAACAAAATCAATAATGCATAAATTAAATAATAGAGGGGCCAGGACATATTCCAGTTTACTCTCTTAGAAGTTGGAATAGGGTCGGTCAGTTCTCCTTTTGAATATTGGACCTGCACTGTAATCCATTCATGCAAGATCATAATTGGTTGCAGGAGCCACTGGTCAATGGAGATTATGCTGCTACTTTTTGCCACAACCTCTCACATGAATGAATGTAAAGAATGAAAAAAATGCCTCTTTCAGATCAATGAAAGTAACATAAGAGAGAACCTCCAGGAAGGCTAATATACTTTGCAGAGCAACACACTGAACCACAATAGAAAAACTTTATCTAAAACTGACTTGCTGCACTGCTAAGATTCTTTTTTTGACCAGTAAATCAGCAAGGTTATAAAAAAGAAGTTTAGAATATAATCTGCTAATTATACATAGTAAAATGACAGCATGGTGATTAGATTGGCTTTGTTGTCCTTTTTGTAAGGTATTATAATTAATTAATTAAGAGCCAGTTTGGTGTAATGGTTAAAGTACAAGGCTAGAAAAGGAAGGACTCTGAGTTCTAGACATGCCTTCGGCACTTAGCCAACTGGGTGACCTTGAGCCTCTCACTTTAAGTCCTCGGAAGGAAGCAATGGCAAACCATTTCTAAAAATCAGGCCAAGAACTGCAGGGAGTTATCCAGACAATCTCTGAAAATTAGACCCGACTGAATGGGCAAAATAAAAGAATCTGTCCATTCTTTGGAGATTTGCAGAGAGATGTTGATGTTAGTAAATAGAGGGGGGTCAAAACAGGAGCCCACCAATTAGGGTTTTCTTTCAGCAGTTGAAAGAAAAGTCCCTTCCAGTAATTTTACCACTTTTAAGATTGTTTAGAGATTGGATTCCAAGTTAGGAGTGTGCTAGAGATTATTGGATGTATATCATAATTTCTGGCTGTAGTCTGGTACTGCACACAATAGTGAGCATCCCATGTCTCACATATTAGATTATGCATTCTAGTCTTGGACCTGGATAGAAACAAGGAAGCAGAACGGGATATCATTTTAAAAATTGAATGAATTGGTCTGTCCCATTTTGTCAGTTGATGACTCATTTCTTCTTTATATTTTATATATACTTTATAGACTTTATATTTCTGTTTCTGTGAATTAATTTTTTTCGGGAGTGGGACCATTACTATCCATAGCAGCTAACCATCAAATTTAATTTCTCAATTTTAAAGATTCAGCTTCTGGACACTCAAAAAGGGACAGCTCACTTTCTGGGAAGGAAAAGGAGTCAGGATGCTTGATATGTTAATCATTAGCAATCTGATCACATAAATTTTGCAACTACCACCTACCACCACAAGGGTTTTTTAAATCCTTTCTTTAAAAATTAAAAATGTTGACCCTAAATGGCCCAGAAATTTTGAGATATTTTTCTGATCCAAGGGGTAAATAAGCTACAAAATTAAGGTACAAAATGAATTCATGCATTCATTTAGAGATTTTGAGATGAAACAGGTTATATTAAACTAAGTATAACACAGACCATTTTTGATATATTTCCAAGGTATTATTAAATCAACGCAGAAATGTATAATGTCCACTTTTGAGCCAATGCAAAGGAGCCACACTAAATTCCTCCGGCTCTGGTCTGACCAAGGATGTGTTTATGTCAATACCTTAGAGACTTAACCCATAAAGCTGCTAAGGCCTAGAGTAAAAGAATAGGCAGGAGTCCTACAGTATGAATTCCGTACTGTAAATTGCTCTTTGATCTCTTAAACATTTACAAGACCATATAACAAAACTTTCCATGGTCCCAGAAAAGGTCAGTCTGAAATAAAGGAATAGATAAGAAGTCTTTTTTTTTTTTGGAATGCTGCATTCCTTTGTGGGTAATCTCTTGGAACTAAATGATCTCCAAAGGCAAATTCAAAGATATGGTGGATGGAACCAGTTAAGCCCGAGCAGAACTACAACTTTCTCTCACCTAGCAGGGTACCAGAAAAGAGCGCTTGTTCTCACCATACATCTGAATTGATCACTTAAGAAAGGGCTTTGAAAACTGAAGCAAGAGCATCAAGCTCCTCATCCTAATGTGAAAAAAAAGCAAAAGAATTCTCGGGATATTTTTTTCCTGTAGGAATTCTTAGCTCCTTAATGCCAGCTAAACATTAAACTAAATAGGAGTTAAAACCATGTCTATGTTTTAATGTTTACAACTATGGAACCAAGGAATTATCAAAACCACTAGGAAATATTTTATTATAAATACTAGTTGATTAAAGACCAGAAAGTTGGAATGCACACTGAGTAATTTCATTTACCTGCATCACTAAAGAGCAGCGCATTTGTTCTTTTAACTTTGCCTACTGCAGCATTCTTGTTTATGAATTCATCCTGGCTGTCTTCATCCATTGCGGGGCATTTGGAACTGGCTTCCTACAAGCGTAAAGCAGAATGAAATAATTTGAGGGGAAAAAAACAACTCCACAACCCTCAATGAAATAGAGTTTGACACCCTTGTTGTAGAGCAATGATTAGAGTGGTGAACTGAAATCAGGGAGACCCATATTCTAGTCCAGGGGTCCCTAATCTCTGGGCCATGACCTATTCAGAACTGTGCTGAGTGAGTGGTGGGCTGAAGCATTTGCATGCAGCTTGACTTACACAAGTAGTGGATCAGCATTGCATTCTCACATGTACACACTGGCCCACCACTTGCACTGACTGGTTCCCCTCTCCCCCACCTCCAGCTGGGCCACCAAGCCGCAAAAGTTGGGGACCACTGCTTTAGTCCGTCCTCAGAAGCTCATTTGGTGCCTTTGGACAATTGTGAAGAAAAAGACAAAGAATGAATAATATGCCTGCTACCTTAAATGAAAGGCAGAATATAAATTTAGCAAATGTTATATACAATATTTTTCCTTATTTATAATCTGTCCAACAGCAATTATAGCTATAAATACAAAAATTAAAATGCATAGCTACTGCAGAAATATTTCAGCCAACAATACTCATTACAGCCAGAATTTGAGTTCCTTCACACATTTGAGGCCCATGAGCCAGACACATTCTTTTCTATTGAAAAAATGTGTTCAAAAGCAACAAAGAACATATATGCAGTATTCCGATTATATATATCAGGCATAGTTCTTCTAGTCCTATCTGTATCCTTACAATCCTAACAATCCTAACAATCTAAGATTATATAAGTATCCTTAACAAACAGAAATAATCAAGGTTATGTTAATTTTATGGATGCTAGTTCAAAATATAGGGAAGAGGCAAATGAACCCAACAATAAGATTTTCTGTTTCAGTTCTATAGTTACATCACGCTATAATAGCCAAAATTTTCAAAAATATGTTGAATGAAAATTAAAAACTGAACCCTCCTCAGTTCTAATACGTGTGTACACACATGTATGAATCTACTCATAATATACTTTCAGATAATTTACACATTAGGATTTTGTTTCTGTATTTAGACTATGCAATATTATTTTAAAAATGATGTGTTCCTTGCTAATTAAATATTATTTTAACATCTTCCTCTAACATACTCCCTTTGCTGCTACACTGGAAGCCTTAGTCATTTCTGGTTTTGTCCCAACCTACACAAACACAAATCCATCTTCATATTTAAACCTTTATTAAAGAATCTCAGTCCAGAATTGTATGTAATTATATTGAATCTGTTTGGTATACGGAGCAGAAACATTTCCTCTATTCTCAGTATTGGTGCTGATCATTAAACCGCTGAATGACCATTCAAGGGACATCTCTTCCCCACATGGGCTTGGCTAGGCTCTCCAACCATCCTCAGAAACCTTCAAGCAAACCCCTCCTTGCCCAGCGAAGGTTAAAAGACATTTTCCCGGAATAGAAGCTTCAAGACTTTCCCAGTCACGCTGCCCTTCCTAGTTAACATCCTTTCCTGCCCCAAACTGAGACCTTTGGTATTTTTTTATGAACCGCAGGTGTGACTCTTGTATCTCTGCCGCGTCTTCTTTTTTTTTTTCCCCCTACCATTTTTTGTAAGCAGCCTTGGAGCGTTTCTAAGATAAATAACAAGTGCGCACTTTTTACACACTCGACTTAGGGAGCAAACAGGTCGCTTCCTCGTTTTCAGCTCGGTCTTTATGAAGAGTTCCGTGGCATGCATGAGCGGCCGATACTCCCAGGCGAAAACCACGCAGAGCACAAGCGTTGCGGCCACGTCACTAAGTGCGAGACGAAAACATTGCTCAAGAGGGAAACGCGGAGGGAAAAGGCGGGGGGGGGGCGGTCGGCCAAGTTCCAGGCCACACCGGGCTCAGAAACACGAGTGGCGATACAACACAACGACACGGAAAGGGAGGTCCTCGTAGACTGAACACCCCTCCCCCTCCCTTCAGCTCTTTCTGGGCCAACAGCCGCAGATTGCAACATCGCCAGGCTCCAAGCCCGTCGCCGGTTGTACTTCGAAAGCGCCTCTGTAGGGAACCTGCCCGCGTCTTTAATTTCGGGGTCGCCTGGCTGCTTCCCCTACCGGACAGCTGGAGGGTCGTGTCCCGGGGGGAGGGGGGGCATTAATGCAGCATTACCCGGACGGCGGACTTCCATTTACCTGCCAGGAGGCGACCCCGCGGGATAATGTCGAAAAGCGGACGGAAGGTGCTCAGGGGCGCCCGTTACCGTTACTACCGTCTGTAAACGGAAGGAACCGAAGCGACGCAGAGCTGGGCCTCTTTGAAGGCCAGAAAACGCCTCCAATTGCTGCGCTGACCCGGAAGAGGCGGGAACTTCTTCCGGGTAACGTTACTTAATCTGCTAGATGCGAGGAAGAGAAAGTATATAGGACTCTTCCATTTGTTTCGGGGGGAAGGGGCGGAGGGTGATAAAGTATGGATCGTTGTTCCGGCTGCACCAGTTCCGAAGGAAGATTCGCTTTAAAGCTGCATACTCGAATCGGCTCCCGCCACAGGTGGCTCAGGAGACGATCTCGGCGTGAAGTTGGCCACAGGATGGCTGCCGTGGCGTTTGCCGAATTGCTTTATCCTCAATCTTTCTTGGTTTATCAACATCTTACTGTAACTGGCAACTGCTGCCAAGCAGGTCTTCAGCGATATTTTTTAACAGGAGGCATCACCTTTAGCTTCTGATATGGAAAGCTGTGTTTAGTGTACTCTTAAGACGAAGAAGCACGGTTTCTTTCCGTGGACTCTGCATGTTATTCGAGGCGCTTTATTTTTGTCCAGCTGCAAAAGCGAACACACATTTTGCTCCTTCGGATAGCCCGGTCTTGTGCATACTTACTCAAGAAATAATGTGATGCATACAGATCATTTGAGCAACACAATCTTTCACGCAAAGGTCGAAAACCCCTCTTAAAACTTACAAGAAAATAAAAACTACTAATGATTTCGATAGAAAGTTAAAACGTGCCGATTTTCAAATGAGTATTAAGATACTAAGTAATATATTCTGACATAGTCCGTGATTTAACCAAGGTTTGTGGAATAAAATACAATTAGTCGGTTTAAATAGACTACCGTATGCTCTTAAATCGGCTTGTGTGAACCCAGTTCTTATAAACCATGATTAATAAACAGTCGAGTTCACACAACAAACTCAGTAAAAAACAAGCAAGCTGCAATGATGGTTTCGACAGTTGCATATCTGGCTGTATTAATTAGAAAAAGGAAGACTTAAAGCAGTCCAAACCCACTGAGTTCAGGACAAGAGTATGGAATTTCTTGGGATTCTTCAAAGCAGTTGAAGTGGGGGATTATTTGTCCTGCAAAAACACAAATGTTAGTCTTCCTTAATTACCCTCACTAGCTACTTAGTAACGCTGAGTCAAATAAAGTTGCCAAGTAAGATGCCGCTGCACCTTCTCTTAGTTTAAGAGCTCCCTCGTGTTGTGTCCTGTGAACGTCTGAATGTTTACCTCCAGTTAGACGAAACGCGCAAGCCTTCCACCACAAGAGGTCTCTCCAATATCCCGCCCGTGACCCCACACGCTGCAGTCTGACAAGAGCGAGCCGTGCGTGTTAAACCCCGCGGAACCGGGGGAGGGGGGGAGACGACAGGGCTGCACGCCAGCGTTCTTCTCTCGCTAGGGCGTTCGGGATTATAAGGATTACGTCGTTAACCCAAACAGGAACCTACTGGGGTGTAACTAAAGCTCCAAATAGCTCAGCGAGATCAAAATGCGTTTGGTGATATGGAAAGAACGCGGCCCAAAAGAAGGAAAGGTTACGTCGCTTATTGCCTGTATGTTGTACCGTAGACCCCACGGCTGTAGAAGAGTAGGAAACGAATCAAGCTGCTATCAGATGATGCCAGGAGTAGAATACATCAAATTTGGCTTAATCCGGTTTTATGGCTCAGATCGTAAACTAGGCAGCCCTCCGTGCACGTGCTGTCAATGAATTCCATCCATTTACTTAGGTGTTAGAGGAAATGCTTGCTCTTTCTTGCTAAGATGTGGTTTTGTAATTATGAGGAAAAGCTTGCTCTCTTTCATCCTAACAGGCATAATTTATATAACCCTTTTTCATCTTTCCTGTTAGTCATTTTTACAGCACAGTCATATACACATTTACTTCTATTCAGAGTTTATTTTCAGGTAGAAGTTATATTGCAGTTCTAATCCTTAACTTCCTCTTGTTGAGAAGGCACAATATTTCTACCCCTCTAAGTTTCTCCGTTTTGAAGCACCCAGAGAAAAGGAGAAGCAAACCACACCACTTATTCTATAGTGATTTAGTTTTCTGAGCCCTTAGAAGGAATGACTCAAAAATCCAAGTATATAATATCCACTTATTGTTCAGTAACTTTTCTGGCTGAATGATTGTTCAGATGATTAAACAGTTCCCCAAGAAATGGCATCACAATACATTTCTGATTCCAAACAAAACAACAGTCTACATTACTAACCTGCTCCATATCAAGCTGGCGACCTACCATTGCCAGAAAAAATGATTAAATACTTTAGGGCAGGGGTCCCCAACCCCTGGTCTGTGGATTGGCATTGGCCCACAGCATTCAAGACACCAGGCTGCACAAACAAGCAAAGGCTCATCCACAGGATGCAGGTAGCATGCAAAACCTGCTCATGTCCACAAAAAAATCTCTCCACAGAACAGGTCCCTGGTGCCCAAAAGGTGGCCCTGCTTTAGGGTTATTCTGGATCTTAAAGGGAAAGGATGCTTAACTGAAAAATTGAGGAGATCCTAAATGTAGGATTGTCAATTTATATGTGGGAATGAAGCACTTCTGCAGGCAGGGAAGGATAAGCTTCCCATTTGTATCAGTTTATATTAGTGCCCTCCCAGATAAAAAATAAATAAATAAAAAAGCAATCACTACTCCTCAGAACTCTCTCCCCTTCACCCACCCTCAAAGATAAGAGCTACTTTAGCTGATTCCCCCTAAATCAGGCTGGGATTATAACCGTGGGTAAGAGAGAGCCTCTGTCCTTCACACCAGTTTCCTAATTATTTATCTAAGCTGCTGTTTGCCTTGAGGGGTGTGTGTGTGTTCTTCTATTCAATCATGTCCATTTTGTGGAACAAGTCCGTAAGTTTTCCGGGCAAGGGTTTTCAAAAGTGGTTTGCCATTGCTTTCTTCCCAGGACTGAGGGAGATTTCTAGCCCCCCTTAGACAATAAAGCCAGCTGGGTAATCTTGGGCCAGTCACTTTCTCCCAGCATTGGGAATGAGGCAATGGTGAAAAAGTCTGAAAAACCTTGCCTAGAAAATCCAGTGTATTTAGAAGTCCTCAGATTGGGGGGAAAGAATGGATTCCTCGAATAGTTAAGAGGAAGCGGAAATGATAGCTTTGTTAATATCTGTTGAAAAAGTTGGAGCTTTTATTTGTTTTCTTTTTTTTTCTTTGCACTTTACTATCTTTTTCCTTTCTTTTCTCTTTACTTCTCTTTTTTTTCCTTTATTACATTTGTACTTCCTGTCTACAACAAAATCTTTTTAAGAATTTTTAAAGGTTTGGGGAAGAAAACGGGTTAATTAAAAGAAAGACAACAATTTCAATATGGAATACTGGAGTATAATAAAGTTATTACAAAAATGTAGTATGATACATTTTTTCTGATACTGTTATTGGAATGCGTCATCTCAGTCTTTTGTAATAGCTCCCCCTCCCCTTGCTCCCCACCCCCCATCCCCGCATAAGATTAAACAGTAAATGAGAGAGGGAAAGAGAAAGAGAAAGAGAAAGAAAAGTATAATGTTTTGGCACCTAATCAGGAATGAAACTCTCTCTTTCTGGATTAGCGACACAGTGAATAGACCAGGTGTGCCGTCCTCATGTTTGTTTCTCAAAGGAGAGGCCAGCAATTACCCTTTTTATTTGCAGAAGTATTCTGATACAGTTTTTATCCTATGGGATTTAGAGAAACCAGAGCAAAAGCAAGAGAATTGTAGTTTCGGTGGTCCAGATTAAAATCTATTCTGGTGCAAACATTTTCAGCAATTCATCAATTCATCTGGTTCAAACATAGGTTCATCTTCATAGAAGAATCTGCAGTATAATAAATCTGACCATTTATTCCATCATCATCTTATCAAGATTTTCAGCACTACCTGGAACTGAACCTAGGGCCTTTTATACGCAAAAAGAGATTATCTGAAAAGCATTGGATAGAGTTGTTTGCCAGAAAATCTAGTTAGGACAGTATGGGTGAAAAAAATAACACAAGAAAATTGGAACACGTATAAAGCAAGCCATCTCTTTTCTTTCTATACAGGCAGCACAAATTGTGCTTCTGAGACTGCTTCCTTGTCAAATTTTTTACAAAAAGAGAGTGCATTTCCCCAATGATACTAAATACAGGTAAGCATGGTGTACATGTGCATGTCAGCTGTCCTTTTCCGACATCTTCAACAGTGAGCTGAAGCAAGAAGATTGAGGAAACAGACACATTGAATATTCTGGAGAAAGTGAAAACATTTCACTATGAAAAAGTGGCTACCCAAATGTCATTTTAAGTACTGCAGTATCACAAAAAAGGAGGTTGTTGATTTTCTTGCTGCAAAACACAACAAACTGTTGGAAAAGAAGGCCCGATGATTTTCAGAAACAGCCTAGAGCTTGAGAAGTCCTAAATCAGTTTCCTTCATCAATTGCAGCTTCTCTTCCTCCAATTAGTGCCCTTCTGATTCAAGGAATTCCCATGATCCATTCTAGGACACACACCTTTTTTTTTTTAAATGTCACTTTTTAAATAGCACTTTGAAATTCGTAATTGTAGCACATGAAGACGTTCCTCACATTGAAATAAGACAGCTATCCCTATGAAATGTAGTGTGAAAAATTTAAGGACCATTTCTGACCAAAACGCTTCTGAGAGATAACAAAAATAAGTAGAGGCAGATAATTTTACCCATTTTTCTATTTCTCCTCAGGCTAGATTTAGGAGACTCGGGGGAGGGGGGTATCAGGTAGCTCATTCTGACCAGTAGATGTTTATATGGAGTCTTTGGAACAGAGGCTTTGCCAATGGGGGATTCCACTTTATCATCCCTCCCAGTTTTTGATTCAAAAATGCTAAACAAGCCTCTCCGGGAGACCATTCCATAGATGGGGCACCTTTGCTGAAAGCCCAAAGGAGGGAAGGGGATAGGAGAGGAGAGGCTTCTGTGGGGCCAGCCTGAGGGAGAGAAGGATAGAGGATCTATGGGGTCAGCCTGAGGGAGAGAAGGGGAGAGGCTTCTATGGGGCAGGCCTGAGGGAGAGGAGAGGAGAGGCTTTTTTTAGCCCAGGGGTTAAATGCTCCAGGTTCAGACTGGATCGGGTGATTCGGTAGCGATGGGGATGGTTCGGAGAACGGGTAGCAAAAATCCCTCCCCCCTCATGCCTAGCTGAGCCACGTGATTGTCAGAGCCTTTTTTTTAAACTTTTAAACGCATTTTTTACAACCTATTTGGCTTAAAAGGTTGTAAAAAATGTTTTTAAAAGGTAAAAAAAGGCTCTGACGATCCCAGCTGAGCTGCATGATCATCAGAGCCTTTTTTTTGCTTTTAAAAGCATTTTTTTTACAACTTCTTTGGCCGAAGAGGTTGTAAAAATAATGCATTTAAAAGGCTGACAATCCCAGCTGACTTGCCTGATTGTCAGAGGCTTTTTTTTTTACTTTTAAAAGCATTTTTTTTACAACTTCTTTGGCCGAAGAGGTTGTAAAAATAATGCATTTAAAAGGCTGACAATCCCAGCTGACTTGCCTGATTGTCAGAGGCTTTTTTTTTTACTTTTAAAAGCATTTTTTCTACAACCTCTGGCCGAATAGGTTGTAAAATAAATGCTTTTAAAAATAAAAAAAAAGATTGCGCGCCACAGCTGATCACCCCCCCATGCACTCTTCTACTTACCGCATGCCTCCTTTTGGTGTGCACTACACATGCGCACCTTGCATGTGCGCACTGCGCATGCATGTGCAGCACGCATGCGCAGCCAGCGAACCAGTAGTAAACCAGTTCAGATTTCACCACTGGGCCAGCCTGAGGGAGAGAAGGGGAGAGGAGAGGATCTATGGGGCAAGCAGGACGGAGAGAAGGGGATAGAAAGGAGAGGCTTCTGTGGGGCAAGCCTGAGGGAGAGAAGGGGAGAGGAGAGGCCGATCATAACTACTCATTAATTTTCAAACTCTAAGTGTTGATTTATCAAGCCCGATCACATAGTTTTGTAGCGGAGCATGGGTATTCAGCTAGTTCATAATAAAGACACTTCCATATGGTTAGCAGAGTTGAGATCCACTGGAGAGAATCTTAAGAGTCCAAGTAATGATATGTGCGAGTTTATAACCCATAAAGTTATATAGTATTAGGCTGTTCAGAAATGCAAAGATAATGCAAATACTTTGAAGGGAAGTCAAGAAACAGTCAGAGGACTGATTGACAGCCCAAACTAAGCTGTGCTCAATATTTTGGGATTGACCGCACATGTCCCTTAGTAACTCACTTGAATAAAACTTTTCAAAATCCCAGACATGTACAATCTTAAAAAAATAGGCAACCCTGATATCATGTGGTGGATTTGATTGCTTTTTCTTGTTTAAATAGAATGTTATACTATTTAGCGAATGTAGTTTTTAGTTTGTTCTTTTCCAGATGCTTTAAATAATTCATAGTAAATTATACTAGTAAGGTACATGAAAGGCAAGGCAACAACTGTTAATAGCTAATGTCATTCTCAGCAATATAAAATATTACTCATAGGCCTTGGTGTCTCTAAAAATGGACATGCACATCAGCATAGCACGTCGTACATGTCTGGTTTGGACAAATGCACTCTCCAGAATAAAGGATTATAATATTTAACTTCCTAAAAATATAAAGCTCAGACCCACATTGCCAGGAACACATATTATTAAAAAGAGAAAGCAAGCATTGCTCAAAATCCAGAATAGTTGCCCCCTTTTGGGCCCCAACTCTCTTTTTTTAGGTCCACTGAATGTTCCAAAACCTTTAAACAAGAGTAGAATTATTTTCTGCTGGAGTAATTAGATAGAGTAAGAATTAACAACTCTTAAAGAATATATACACTTAAAAAAACTTTAATCAACTCCAAAAAAGTGAAATTGGAGGGGGGGGGGAAATCCTACCTCAGCTTCTCCATGTATCTTCATCATGATCAATGTCTATTCCACTGTTCTTGATCGTGAAGAAGTAAGTATAAGTATGCCTGCCCTTCTCTAACTTTACAACATAGATAGGAAAGAGGTAGTTCAATTACTCTAAGAAAAAGCTCATATACCTTGAGAAATTTGAATCATTTTTCCATAGGGATCTTCCAAAGAGACAAAGTATTTGTTTTCTAAATAAAATCAATGATGGAAACCCTTTCTAAATAACTTGCTCAATTTGTTTAATAATGTGAGGTTTTTTTAATGGACTAAAATAATCTATCCTGTAGAACCAGTGTCACATTTCTTCTAGTGGGAATCATGACTATTTCTTGGTTATGATATCTGTAATCCCTGACTTTGACCGGGATGATCACACCCTTTGTCTTCACAGAATGGATTTGAATCTACTCCAAACTCCAGTGTCCTTTTCTCTGTATGTCATGCACAACTAAACACTGGGATAATTAGAACTACAGACACATTTTCCACGTAAACACCATCATGAAGTGCTCTGTTTTATTGCCTGGCTGTAAAGTTTTTTTCTCTGAGCCACATAAATGAGTCACATGAAGGCAAATAAAGGTTTAATCTATTGATTTTTAAAAGGGATCTCAACTTTGGATCTGATTGAAATTTAGAGAATGCCAAATTGCAAACATATCAGTGTTCTCATAGCGTTTTATTCACGTAAATATTAATCAGAAAAGCAGTTGCATTTTCTTCATGCACACGGGCTCCTCCAAGGTTAAGCTTCGTCAGGAGAAATTCTCATTTGTGGGGAGGGTGTGAAGACTGAATAGTAGCAATATTGAATATGTAATGTAAAATATGTAAGTATAATAGACCAGTTGGGTCTAATGGTTAAAGCACAAGGCTAGAAACCAGGAGACCATGAGTTCTAATCCCACTTTAGGCATGAAAGCTGGCTGAGTGACTTTGGCCTAATCACTCTCTCTAAGCCCAACACCCTTTACAGGTTTGTTGATGTATGCAAAAATAAAAGGAGGAAGTAGTATTAGGTATGTTTGCTACCTTGAGCTTTTTATAAAAAAAATAAGTGGGATAAAATAAAGAACAAAATAAAATAAAATTGATGCTAGCCCAGCAGTGTACCATGGATATTTTGGGCTGGGTTTAGGATAATTGGAATATTCTGGGGACTGCCAACATGAGTTGGCAACATTCATGTATCTCATAAACTACAGTTGCCTAACCCTGATTTAGCCCAGCTCAGGAAGTATATCAGTGAGAGAAAGAGAGACCCCCATGTACTTATGGTTTATTCTAGTATTTATATGAAAGGCATACTCAGTTTTGTGCTTATTTTCCTGTTGCATCTTTTATAGTGTCTGAATACTTACAGTGACTTTTTTGCAAGATTGTTGAGTTGGAGCTTTTCCTCACTAGGAATTTTAGCATAATTCAGCTTTTCTTGTATTGATTTGCTGGTAAGATGCAGGTCTGATTTTGCTAAACTGAGCTAAACTCCTTCCAGGAAATGTACCAAAATCTGACCAAAGATGGCTTGGTTACATGACGATACGTCTCTAAAGGGGCATAGAAGCACTATAAAGTTTAAACTATATGGCTTAATGTCAAATCAAGCAGGAAGAACCAGTTATTTTCCTGAATATTAAGAATCTATGTTAGGCTGTTTAAAACATGGGTGTGGAATGAGATAATAAACCAATGTCATGTGTTCAGAAAGAATATTGGTGTTGCCAGAACATTCCTATGATAATGTGAACTACAAGGAAGGAAAGGCACAGAATGCCTTTTGTTATCATCAAGGAATGAAGGAAGGGATTAGAGCAACAAAGATCTTCGCATCCCTTCATGCTAGTATATGTGTATCTTAATCCCTTCAGCATAATTGGGATTTGGGTCCCAAAGGTTTCTGCATGCAATAGGCCCAGAGGAAAGAAGCACCTGCCCTGTTTCCCCGAAAATAAGACCCAACCAGAAATGATTTTTCAGGATGCTTGTAATATAAGCCCTACCCACAAAATAAGCCCCAGTTAAGATTGTCAGCCAGACGGATGCATTTAGTACCGTATTTCGCTGAAAATAAGCCCCGATATGTCTTTTGGAACAAAAATTAATATAAGACTTGGTCTTATTTTCAGGGAAACCTGAGTAGGTGGATTAAAGGTAAAAAATGCTGCAGGCTCTTCTTCAAGAGCAGGGCCAAAGCAAAAGTACTGGATATATTAGTCCTATTCCGCCTAAGGATTTTACATTTATTTATTTATATGTTTATTTAAAAACTATGTATTATTTCTGCGTGAGCAAGCAACACAATGCTAGTGCAGTGTTCCCATTCTGAAAACCACATGGTAAAATGACAAATCATACAAATTATTTAAGGACTGTTAGAGCACATGGTCAGTTGTCATTTTTGCTCATATGTAAGAATAGTTGATTTCACATATAAGACACAGTCAATCAGTCTAGAAGTTATATATATGTACCCAACTATGTTTAACTGAATTTGCACAGACAAATGTGCAATGCTCTTTTACAATGCCACAGAATAAATCCTGGAATGTAATAAAATTAAGAATGGTTTGGTAGATTAAACCGCCATTATGTTTTTCCCACTAAATTCATGCTGTGACAAACAGACATTCCTAGTATATTCATTTTCCACCTTTTTACATTCTTTTGGAAATATCTGTAACCAATGAGCTTAAAACATTCCCTCCTGACAACCTTGGGCTATTCTTAAAGGCATAGAGAGGAGGGGAATGGACACTGTTTGCTGGCTAGGCAAACTAGGGTGAAGGTATTTATCTTTTTATGGTTTATTTTAACATTTTTTCCTAACAGAATTTTAAATTCTTGTCTCTAGAGATGAGACATTAGAGACATTTAACAGTTACAGTTACCTTGAGGGCACACAAAGACTTTGATGCACATACACACACAAAGACAAGGGAAAGAGAAAAGAAAGGGAAAACAGAACTCCCATGTTTACACACCCTGGTCATTCTCACCATAAATCTTAATTAATCTAAGTTAGGAAACATAAAAATCTAGAAGATAAGAAAGATCAATGTTACTATATTTTTCTTTTCTTTTAAATATCTTTATTTAGCCAAATTGGTTTTCCAGAGTCCCTGAGCAAAGTCCATCTCTTGCATAATTTACTTGCTCGTATCTTCCTCATACCAGCCAGGACAGGCCATTGCTTCTCATCCAAAGCATTGAGCAAGTCTCCTGGTGGGGATCCTGGCAAAGACCCTCAAGCAAGAACTTCTCATGTTTCTCTATATCTGATGTAGAGATGCAATTGGCTCTGCCAGGTGTCCCTTGCAGCCAAGCTTCTTTACAAGCTTCCTGTCCCACCTGTCTTGGTTTTCAAACCAAAACAACACCAAAAATTCTTGGAGGACTCTGGTTCCCTTCTAGAGTACAATTCCTCCTTCCTAGGGAACAGCCCGCCAGCAGTTTTCAGATCAAAAAAGGTTCTGGGATGACCTCTGCTCCCCTGCAGTAGTATGTGCATCTCCTTTCACAGCCTGCTTTGCGGTTTTCAGACCCAGGAGACTCTGGAAGGACCTCTGTTCCTTTCAACAGTAGTACGGTCAGCTCCATGGATAGAACTTTGCTCAGTGACTTCCCAGCTAGTTGTTCAGCTTCGACTCCAGGTTCCAGTCACTCAGTCACTTTTCCGTTCCATTTTCACACAGCCTCTCCCTTTTCCCTATCAGAAGGTCCCGCACTCCAGCCAAACCCCCTTGCTTTCCAGACTCTGGAAAATCATGGTCCTTTGGGACTAGGGAACAGCCTGGGGGAGGCTAGGAAAGGCATGGAAGGAGCAGGATCCATCTGAGACTGGGAAAAGGGTCCTCTCGCTCACACACAGGCACACACATGGTTTCCTCGCTCTCCTGGGCTTTAAAAGTTAAAATTTAGTGGTACTCACCTCCTTTCCAAGCAGCCCTTTACTACCCTTGCTCCAAATGGGCAAGGTGCAGGGAACCCACCCGTAGACACAAGGGGTCTGCTGACATCAAGGTGGTTTACCCGGGCCAGATCCGTTGGTCAGGTTAGCTTGGCGTCCCATCTAGTGTGCTAAATTGTTGGAAGAAAAAAATCCAATCCGGTTCCAAGCCAGGAGAACGATGCTGGAAATAAAATGGAGGCAGGCTGCAGAAAAGGAAGTCTCTGTTTATTTGGTAGCCAGAAACTAGTTGATAGCAGAATGATTCTGGGATGGCTGACAAAATGGGAGTTGAGAATAGGTCGGTTTTTATACATTCTTTGGGGCTTTGTGATTGAGATGCCTGTTCTTATGTAAGAATGTATCCTTTAATATTTTAATGGCTGCTGCTAGATTCCTAGGGGGGTCAGGTAAAGGTCATGGCTGGCTCTACAGGCAAAAGGGGAAATGCAAATCTCAGGTGTTTGAGCTAATCTTGTCAGCTTTGGCAAGCCTAATTGTGTTGCTTATTTGGAGTCTCTCTGCTTATGAATCAATTGGCCCAGTCTTTTTGAATGGATACAAAATTTCGGTTCCTAAAGACCAGCCGCTTAAGCTTCTGCTTGAGGCTATTTTCCTAAGGCAGGAAAACTGGGGCCGCTTTCTGACTTCGTTAAGATTTTTCTTCCCTTCTCCTTTAGGGGAAATACTCTATCCTGCCTCTTTTTAATATTAAGAATAAAGAATACTTTAATCTGCGGCTTCCTACAAAAGTAAAAGCGTTCCCGAAGGACTTGCTTGGTGGATCACTTTTTTCAGTGTTCTTAAATGCATCTTCTCCGCCTTGTTTGTTATAAAGGCCAGCTAAGAATTTGTTTGGAGCTGCAAGGGACGCCAACGTGTAAAGTAGGAGACTCAGGTGGGGTGCCCATGAAGTAAGTGCACCATCCCAGCCAGAAAGCACGCAAGATTTGCAGCGTCTTGAATGTCCTGTTCCAGTACTAAAGATAACTAGGTCCCTTGAGCTTTTTGCACGCACACACGCTCGCGCACGCGCTTCCTTTAAATAAAAAAAAAAAAGCAAATGAGGTAAAAAGAGCGGGGCGGGATTCCTTTTACTTCTTCCCCTTCCTTAGAACGGGGCCAAGGAAGGTTCGGCGCCGGAGCTCAAAGAGCCTTTGAGGACAGCGCGCGCCAGCTGCAAACAGCAGCTGCCTCGGCGGCCGTCCGGGGAACATCCAGGGGCGCGCGCGCGCCCGCCCCGTCGGCACCGCGCGTCGCTTGGGACCCGTCCTTCTGCTGCTTCTGCGCTTGCTACGTGCACACTGACACTGTCCTCATGGCAAAGCCCAAGCCGGGCTGTACCATTTAGCATCCTCCCCCCCTCCCGCCCCGAAAAAGGGGAGAGAAGGCGGCGAGCCGAAGCACGCGCGTCAAAAGCAATGTACTGAGTCCTGAGACTCACCCTGGCGTGAAAGCTTGTCCCCAATGAAAAAAGGAGGTTGGCTGGCGGCAACCATTGCGGGGAAGGGAGGTGTGGGAGCGCGGTACTGAAGCCCGGGCAAGTACAGTTGGTTCCTCCCTAAAGTAAGGACGTGCAGAAACGAACGCGCCGCACCCCGCGCTGTAACTCACAGGGAAGGGAAGGAGGGAGTTGCCCGGCCCTCGGGCACGGAGAGGATCCCTCGGATTGGCCAGGCCGGCCGAGGGCGCGACTGCCGGGTAGCCGGACGCAGCTCCCATTGGGCGATCTTGGCGTCGCGTCACGAGTTCGATTTGCATGAAGTTAGGGCTGGGCGGGGGAGCAAAAGGGAAAGCAGGTTGCACGGCTGCAGTGGTCGGCATGGGTTGGTGTGTGTGAGCCGCGCCGGGCTGGGCTGGCTGGCTTAGGGAGCGCGGAGAGAACAAGAGGTTTTTGCCACCGCCCTCTTCCTCTCCGGCTGCAAAGGGAAAACGGTCCCTGAAGGCTTGAATCCCGGAAGCTGGCGCTGTGGAAGGAGAGCGCGGAGCTGTACCAGGCAGCGCCTGGCAAGCGCTACTCGAAGTTCAGGCACTTCGGAGAACTCCGCGGAGAGTGAAAGTGAGGCATTGGGGACTCCGGGACGCGATCCCCGTTTGGCGAGCGGGCGCAAATGAGAGGGGAAAATCCCTTCTTTCCGAAACGGGAGAGCTTCGGCAAAAGGAATTGCGTTCAGGCAACAAAAAAATTTTTTTAAAAAAAAAAGCAAGGCGGCCGGACCTTCGCCGAGGACCCAGAGTCGGTGGGGTTCGAGCGAGGTCACGAACAGACCTGACTTCTCCCGGCAGGTAAAAGGAAAAAAAAAAAAGAGCGCTTCGACTTTCTCTGTGGCGATTTGCTTTTAGCGCGTTTGCCCGCGGGGTACTGAACTTGCAAATTGTGAGCGATGCTTTGACGAGGAACCAGCCCTGCCTGATCGCTGGAAAAGTTTATCCGGTCCGCTTTGACGCCGTCTGAACTGAGGATCGCGTAGAGAGAGGATCGCCGTTTGCTCCTGGAGGATGTTGGAGAACTGCTTGGTTGAACTGCGGGTTTGAAAGTGATAAAGCACCAAGTTGGCTTATAATGTAGTAGGACAAATGCCGTCGAGTATGTACTGTGTCCCCGAAGGAAATCGCTGCAGGACCAAAGATCCGATTCATTCCGCTAAAAATCAATGGGAATTTTGTTTACTACTCTGACAAGTGGGTGAATTGTTCTCCAGAGGGAGACGGGATTTATTGCAACAGTTCCCCACCCCGCCACCCCCTCAGTAGCATCTCAGAGTGGTGATGAAGAGGAAGGTCCCCTAAATTTATTTAAAGAATGGGTTTATATTTCACAGAGCTGAAGATGAATATAAAACAGTCCTCTGCTCTCCTGTTAGGTTAGACTACAATTCCATGGTCCCCGACTCAAATTTAATGGCTATACTGTCCTGAGGAATGGGGAGAAATTGCAGATCTGGAGGGAATAGAATAGAATAGAATAGAATTTTTTATTGGCCAAGTGTGATTGGACACACAAGGAATATGTCTTGGTGCATATGCTCTCAGCCATAAGAGAAAGGAAGGCTGTGGCCAGAAGTTCTGCTGTTTTGCGATTGTGTTACACAAGTTGGAAAGGACAAGGAGACTGAAAAGGAAGCTCCCTGAGATTATTTAGAATCAGGTCTAAATTTCTGAAATAATGCAGACAAACAGTTAATAATGTCAGTGATCCTGTTGATACATCTTTTTATTTCAGATGCTCAGTTAGAGGGTGAGGTGAGGTGAGATAGGGTGATTGCCTGTCATTGGTACCCTTGAAGCGGATGCCTGTTTGGTTAATTCTCCAGAAGCAGGTGAGCCACTGACTAACGCACATTGTGCTGCTATGTCCCCACTGTGCGTGTGACAGCGGCTAACCTGCTTCTCGGACATCACTGTGCCTTCTTCTGTAACTCACCTGCCCTCTAGAAGCAGCTACATCTTGGAGCCTGATGACTGCCCTTCCAACCTGAATGCCATAAGGAGAAAGGTTTCTCTTAAAGAGTTGAATGTCCAACCTTCTAACATCTTGCACAACCATAGCTACTGTAAGAAAGCAGACTTGGCAGTCAGAATGCTTTTTCCCATTGAGTGTATTGGAAAGACTCAGAATGAAATGCATTTGTTATCATTTTAAGCAGTCTGTCTTTTTTTTTTCCAAGGAATTTTAGACTAGAAAAGGTCTGGATTTAGTTGGAATGACTCAGATTCTTCCAGTGAAATGGTTATGTGATGAGATCTAAATCTGCCTAGAAAGATTATAAAATAAGTAAGGAATTGAACATCCCCTCCCTTAAACATGCACGTACAGATAGCATCTCACCCAATCAGACAGACATTATTTTCTTGAAAACTTCCATAAAGGAGATTTTATTGAGTTTAAGATCTGTCATGGCACACAGTAATGAAGAAATGAATTCTTCAAACAGGTAAGGAGACTCTAATCTTTGGAGCATTAATTTCCATTACTTTTTTTATATGTAAGATATCTCTGGATTCCCCTTCCTTCCTAAATTTATCTTCCTCCCAGGATGAATTCTTGTTCCTTCATTTGAGGCAGATTTTGGGTGGTGCTATTGAAAGCACTGTGGAATCTATCCTCAAATTTTGATGAAAACAACAAATGCAGTTTTAAATCATTTATTGGATACTTCAAAATTATGAAGAAAACTAGCTTTACATTTGCTGTTTAATTTTTCTTCCTTGCAATGTCATCAGCTATAAAATGTGTCAGCTCAGACGTGCAATTTTTAGTCATCGTTCCTTTTTTTGCACACTGTAAAATGGCTTATTTTCACACATTTTCTATTTTATACCAGAATGTAAAGAGGAATGGTTTATGGTCGGTTTCATCCAATACTGGGAAAAATCTACCTTTCCCTGGGCCTCATTTTGCAGCTGCTCTTCATCCAAGGGAAAAGGACTTTATTTTGAACTGGTTAGTTTTGCTGGAAACGTAAATGAATCAGAATAGAAAAGTAGCTGAAGAATGACATCCAGAAAAGCTATAGACTGGTTGGCATCTGAGATAGGCCAGCTGAGGATAGGCCAATTTGCTTCACATAAACTGCAATAGATATAATGGAATTTAAGTGGAACTAGCATAATTTAGAAAGCCAGTTGGTGTAGTGGTTAAGGCACCAAGGTAGAAATGGAGGCTATGAGTTTTTCTCTTGCATTGGGTATAAAGACAGCTGAATAAACTTGGGCCAGTCATTTCTCTCAGCCCTAGGAAGGAAGCAATGGGAAACCACTTCTGAAAACTTGCCAAAAAACTTCAGGGAATTGTCTGGACAGTCTCTGAATTGGGCACAATTGAATAGAAGGGGGAAGCATAACTTACTAATATGCAACATATATTGGAGTGAAGATTTATAACTTATAATTGGTATTTTAATGTTGATTATGCCAAATTTTGGGCTTAGGTTTGAGAATGGATTTACATTAGATAGGTGAATGGATTTATTTAGTCCATTGGAAATAATATAGTATGATGAAAATATTTCTTTCTTATATAAGAGTTTTCTTTTAGGCTATAGAAACCTTTTATTCCAATTCACTGTATGCCTCAACCAAAAATTATCAGATTTCCATGGTTTCTACCATTTTAATTTCTTCTGTGAAAGTTTTTTGGGTATTTTATAATTTAATCATTTCTTGCAACAATCTCAACAAATAAATAATGGAACTTCCACATTATTGAGAGGGAACTAAGTTTGAGAGAGAGAGAGAGAGAGAGAGAGACCACCTAAGCATCCATTAACAACACTGCTAAATTGGAATGTCATGCTAAATTCCCAACATAATTGTCTTCCAAAATTCCCAATATAACAGACTGTAGTGATTCATTATTAAAATAATTTTATTTTACTTTCTCACAGTTTATTTATTCACAATCCTGGGACGTTCAGGAAGATGATGTTGAAAATGTTAAGAAAGGAGTGTGCAGATGGAAACACAGATTACTCTAAACAAGTAATAATTCTTTTAACTAGATTCTAGTTAAAAGCTGTGCTGGTTTGTTTGTGGACATTCTCATATGTATCTGAAGAGCTCGAAAAGCAACTGATGATTTGCAGGCTATAGAAAGTCTGGCCTATAGAAAGTCTGATTGTAAAAAGCAGGTGCACAAAAACATACCTCACTCTAACTCAAATATTTTGCACCTATTTATGTACATTTTAATAAAAAGTGTTTTTGTGCGTTATAGTGGATCATAATCCTCAAATTAGTGGGGCCTCTATAGTTTTATAGTTTCCAGATAGTCAGCTTTGACTGACGTAGAACTCTAAGCAAAGTCAGTCCTTGATATATCTATTGTACTGATTTGTAAAGCTAACAATTTCATAATTGCAGCTCTGGGTGTTGAACATCCAGAATAAACAGAATTAACAGAACACCGAAAACCAACAGAATAAAAATAATAATAGACAATGTTGACACAATACTTCAATGTCAAATTTGAATCTCACATGCTTATGCTCAAGAAAGATTTAATGACTTTCTATTTTTTTTTAATTTCATAATTTTAAGAAAGGGATGTTTCTAAACTTCTTGCTTATATCTGTACTAAGCAACAATATTTATTTGTTAGATTTATGTTGCATTTTTCCTTCAGGAGGTCAATGTGGCAATAGTATCAGTGGTAAGTGCCTACTAATCTATTGTGTGATTAGTTACCAGCATGTTAAGAACTGAGATAATCAATAACTTTGTATTGTAAATGTGAAACCTCTGGTGACAGGAGTCAAGCCCACAGCGAACCCTTTCAGGATTGAACTGTAAGCTCCTTAAGCAAAATAGAAAAATAAAAATTATGCAATCTGAGAAGCAGATAGGAAAATGCTTTCAGTCTGTAAGGAATCTGCACTGAAGGATGTTCAATTTCTTAATGTCTTTTTCACTAAGATACTCTTGTTTTCCTTCCTTTTACTTTTCTGGAGAAGGCAGCTGGAGGATGAAGCAAAGATGAATGAAATGTTCTGGTTTCTAATGTATTATGGAGTCTGTAAGTATACCAGCATGATCCCAAGAGACTATAAATAGCATTTTGGGCCGAGAGCACCAGAACGGCACATGTTCCTTACATAAAAATGTAAGCACAGCCTTATGTAATGCTTCTTAAAACTAGTTGGCAGGAAATTCCACCAGGACAGAGTATTCAGTCATCCAGAAACAGCCAGAATGTTCTGATCCAGATCAGCCACGATTGGCTGATACTGCTAAAACCATCTGAGTATATAGAGTACCCTCCAAGCAGGTTGGCTGAAAAAGATCCTGTGGCCTAGTTGATATAAACTGCCCTGGCAGTGTGAGGCTTTTGTCCCAGGAACCAGATCTAAGGTGTTTTTTTCCCTTTTTTGCCTCTCCTATCTACACTCTATAATTTACCGGCTTTTCCCCTTGCCAAGGGACCAGCTTAGTGAAAAAGCACATTCTCTGCATTTAATCTTAGCTGTCTTTTTGGAAAAGAAAGGCTAAACCTGAGAGCAACAGGGTAGCCAGTCATTGTGATTGAATCCTCCCATAACTTTATTTGAATAATTTTTTTCCAATTCACTGTATTTACATTAAAATGCTGCGGCAAAAGAAGAATGAAGTGTAGTCCCTATACAGTGTGCTATATAATAGATCTACGATGCTTCAAGTTGCCACATGACTCAATTTGTAATGATTAGTTTGATGCACCATAGTAAGCCAAATGATGACTTGTTTGTTTGTTGCTTAATGTGATACATAATACAACCAGTAGGGTTTGTAAATGATCTTGGATGCTTTACTGTGTTACAGGAAGCCAACTAATTATGCTTTATTCTGTAAACTATGGTTTTTTAAAAAGGGGCTTAGCAAAATGTTGTTAGGGAGCTCCAAAATATTACTTTCTTTCTTCAAATTGTGCCAATTCCACCATTTAAGGGATCTAGCATTTGGAGGAAAGTTATTCTCTGAACCAATAATAATAATTCAGGGTGTTCAGGATGAAACAGGCCATTCATAGAATAGAATTTGCCCACCTCTGTCATGTTGAGTGAAGATTGCCATTGTTTTTTCCACCTCTGATCTACTGAATCCAGGGTGTCTTCCATTTTGCCTTTCATCTCAGCATGAGCAAACCCAATTATGCTGCTTCAGTCTCTTACCAGGAACTGCCTAGATTCTGTTTTCCAGGGAAAGTATCACTTTGTCCTCTAGATACATTTTTTCTTTGTGGTCATTTTATTAAGTATTACAAATATAAAGATGAAAACTAATGCAATCTTTAAAAAAGACAAAAATAGCAAGATAGAAAGTACAGAAAAGAAAAAATAGAAGAAAAGATAATAGTAAAGAAAAAGAAAAGAAATATAAAGTAATTATTTCCCCCTTCATAAATAATTTCAATGTTAATCACCTTCTCCTAAAATACTACAAATGATCTTCCCCTATCTCACACATAGATGTTTCTATGAAGCCATAATTAAGGAGGAAATATTTTGGTCCATGAGCTGATGAAACATCACCTTGATGGTGCAGTAATAAGCTACAGAATTAAATTGCTAGGGATATAGTTGCTATTTCTTCTGCCCTAGAATAGCAGAATCCTGTAACTTGGCTTTCTTACACACCTGTGTATTTACTGAGATTCCAAAGTTGGTTAAAATCCTGTGTTGTGAAGCTGGAAGGATGGGAATTTAGTAATGGATCATCATTTGTATGTTTAACTTGCATCACTAGTAAAGAAGCAATTCCAGCAGGTGTCAACTCTTTTTCTTAATAGCCCTGTTCCTACTCAAATGTTACTGCCTGTGGAATTTTACTAATACTAGAGTAAGGACTTCACTAAAGCCAAGTTTTTGTTTCATGTCTTGTCTGAATTCTCTCTCTCTCTCTCTCTCTCTCTCTCTCTCTCTCTGTGTGTGTGTGTGTGTGTGTGTGTTTGTGCATGGATGTCCATGTGCATATATAGGCAAATGCGGACAGGATACACAGTAAAACCTTTCAAACCTGGCTTGCCTCTTAGTGTCTCAATAGACTTGCCTTCTTTTAAGATGTTTGTTGACATTCCTAATGTAGCTTATAGTTCTGGTATTTCTGAAGGCATTCAACCCAGGTGTACTAATTAACTAGGTCCAATTCTATGTGGCTTCTTGAAAGCAGCCAACATTGGCTAAATTCCAATAAAGGATAATATTTGTAGCTCAGAGTTGAAATGAGGGGTCTTTGGTGCTCTCTGAGCTTGGTTGTTTTCTTGCACATGTTTCATTACCTGAATTAGGTAACATCATGAGTGCAGTGGCTAAATTCTGCCACCTAGCTGGGTGTGGTAAAAAGTGGTTCACAATTTTTATTACTCAGATGGCATTCCTCTTAGCTGGGATAGTTCTGGAAGCTTTGTGTTGAGTTTCAGCCAACCTGTTTTTATATACTTCTGTAATATAAACTATATATTTGTACTTCATAAATCAAATTGTTCCATTCAATTTTCATCTACTTCATACAGTGATATATTAATTTCTCATGCTGCCTTTTTTCCTTTCAATCTTAATCCAATTTGTTGGTCTACTGATTAGATTTTACACTGTTTATTGGAATGAATAGTCTTTTTTCTTTCATTTTTACTATGCCTTGTCTAAGTAGTTTCATTTTCCTTTTTATCTCAGCTTCCTTTTTTCATTACATTTTGTGATATCTTCGATTACATTTTTTGTGATTTTGTAAAAGTGAATTGAAGCCATTGATCCTCTCAGGATAGATAACTTCATTTCCTACACGTGTTTTAGAATTTTTTTATCACTGTCATTGTCTATGCTGATTGGGACAGATCAGAATTTACATCCACAACATTGAGAAGGTGCAGTACAATCTGTCTCTGATCCATCTTCTGTTTCTTTCCCACATTATTTTTTTGTTGCCTGGAGAAAATACCCAATTTTACAATTGGCTTTTCTACACCATGTAGTCTTTAGATATTTCTGTAAACTGCCTTCTTTAATTAAAATGATAAAATTGATTCCCAGGACCTGATTTCCTAAATTATAATGTAGAATTTCATATGATCCCAACTATCCAAAATAGTGTTATTCTTTTGCATTACAATTAAAGGGCTACTATTGCTGATCTTATTAAATCCTAATAACAGGGTTGTGTAGCACTAAGGGTTTGATTGCTAAAAAAAACAGCTATGGCAGTGAGCTGGTGTTCTTGAGCCACATCCAATGGCATTTCCTAAAATAAGTATATAAGCATGATCTTGGAAAAAGACAGTCTAAAATAGCTGCACATTTACTAAAAATCTCTTCTGTTTAATAATGATAGGTTAAATCAGTTAAATTAAACCAGCTGGTCAGAAAACAATTTCTATTACCACCTTGTCCTTGTATCAGACCTGCAGATCCTCTGAATGGAGCTCCATTTTTCTAGGAGACGATTATTGTCAATTCTTGCTGCAGCCTTTTGTCCCCTGAAAATCTGCTCCACCTCCAAAGAACTGAGGGCCACGTAGCATTGCAAGAATGGTACAACAACTGCAAAAAGGGGTTAAACATTAAGGACCTTCCTTTTTTTTTCCCAAGCAGCAGCTTCAGCGGGATTGGTGGGCTTTCTGTAATGGTGGGCTTTTTAAAATTTACTTGCTTAGGGTTTGTATGCCAGTCCATTCAGGAAATAGCTCTGAGCATCTGACATTCCTCATTACAGCAGTCATATTAAAGTACAGTTAGGACTATTAGCCTCGATGCCAGTGTAACTGTCTCTGCAGGCCATTTGTTGGGAGACCAATGGGCTTCCTCGTGCCGTTGGTTAGCCAGTGTGAGAACAGACTGCTGTGGGCTAAATGGGCCAGAAGTTTGATCCAGCAGGGCACTGTTCATATTCGTGCCTGGCAATATAAATCATCATCTCAAACCATAAAAATGTTTTTGTGGGACTGCGTATCTAAGTCCAAGCAATTGGCTGTTGAAAGGATTCAGCTTCAAACTGACACTAGCTGATTCATTATTAACCCTTTATAAGTAGATAATTCTATCAGTTTCATAAAAATATATTTATAATTGAAAGAAGTGGGTTTCTCGGGGTAACACTGAATTGCATTTTTAGAAGCTAAAAAGCAAACTGGGGAAGAATGGCCTTTAATAAGACTTATCTGATAACCTTTTGAAAAACTGATACTTGTGGTTTTCCTTTGGAGTACTGCACAATAGTGAATTAGAGCTAGCTTCTTTCACCTCGAAAAAAGCTAAGAATGCTTCCTCTTGGCAAGGAGAAAGGAAAGCAATAGATTCAGACTCCCTGTTTTTTTGGATCCCCTAGCACTAATTGATGGACTTCCAAACTCTCCAGAAGAGATTTTGAAGAAGCACGGAAGGCAACAGGAGGAGCGGGGATATGTTGCCAGAGGAAGGACCCTCTATTGCCAGTAATATTTCTTGGTTGAGTCAGATTAAAGCTCTCCTGCTTTACTAGATAGTCCCCTGCCCACTGAACAAGGAGTAACTGCCAATTGCTAATACCATCAGCATGGTTTAAACTTCACAGATTTACTGTTCTTTCAAAATTCCACACCTGGGGAAGCCTGCTAATCAGTTGGCTTGCAGGTACAAGTTTGGGCCAATGGCTAAATCTAGCCATCTGTCCAAACCTGCTGCTAACTATACCAGTGCTGTGCTTGGCAGATGGTTTCTTCCTGGCTGGGGACATTCAAAAGGGGGAGGGTGTCAAAGCCAGAGGGTTGAACTATTGACATTGTTTAACACACCCTATGCACCAAAATCAGGACTTCCATCTTGTACACCTAGCTAGAACTGAGGCTATAGAGGCAGAACAATAATCAGCAGCAAGGATAGCAGATTTCATGTCCGTGTGTTATGTTGGCTGAAAACTGGGTAGATAGTACTAACTGACTTATAAGAAAGTTCAAAATCTTGTAAAAAGCCTCCCTTGCCACAATTGTCCTCTTAATTTTCCATCCAGTCCTTTACAGTGGCCAAAAGTGCCCCCTATTGCTTTAGTTGTTGAGAGGAAGAACAGCAAACCCTCCCCCGAAGTGAGCAGTTTTCTCTCATGATATAAAATTTTAATTAGAAACAACCCAGCAGACTTGAAATGGGAACAGCAAGCAGCAGAAGTCAAATTAATAAAATATTCAATGACAGGAATGTATTATTGATACAGCCTATGTGCCTAGTTTTGAAAATTCTGTCAAAGCACATGAAGCTGTAAGCTGGAAGACCTTCATCTCTTCACTTGTAGGACCAAAACGCTGCTCAAAGAGAGCTGGCACTTAATGTTCGGTGAGCTTCCCAGCTGGATCATAATCACTCATCTGATCCAACCCATAATGGCAATCATAGTGAGAGGTCTTGGGAGCATCAATTAAGAATAGGCATTTCAATCAGAGAGTGGAATGTACTCTTGCTGAATCTCGTCATTTGTACATAAACAGTATTGCTAGGCAATCTCAAATTACTTGAGTTGAAAATGATCGTTATTCTCTAAGAAGCTGGTCAACCTCTCTTGACCAACTGAATGAACAGTGTTTAAAGATGCTATCTGACAAAACTAGGATGTTATATTTCATCAGTCTTAGTGTATCACATTCTTGAGTTGAGTTTCCACTACATGCTAATTTATGCTTGATGGCTTACTGAATAATCTACACCAGTGATTCTCAACCTTTTCTTCACCACGGACCCCCTTTAAATTCCTCTTGTGTCCGCAGATCCCCTAGACTTAACTGAAGATTTAAATCATAACATTTCTTCAAGCTCTCACGGACCCCCTGTTATGACATCGCTGACCTCCCGGCATCCGTGGATCACAGGTTGAAAAACACTGATCTATACTACACTAGCTGGGCTGGCATGACATACTAAATCATAAGCCATGGTTTGCAAACTTCAGAGCTGGCTTTATAAAACCAAACTGCATATTTAGCATACAGTGTGGTCCCTGGTTAAGAATGAGTTCTGTACCGTAACTCTGTTTTTAATCCAAATTTGTATTTAAGTTGGAACTCGTACTTACAAATGGACCGCCAGTTGCTAAAATGGCAGATGTTGTTGTTCGTCTTCAAGCTGACAAAGTGCTTAAATTGAGCAATGCTTTCAGGAACCGCTGAAAGCAAGTTGCATTAATGCACGTCTTCACTTCATTGGCTGGAAGGAGAACACTGTCTGCCAAATAGGCAGCCCACTCATATCTAGGTTTACCCTTACATTGGATGTTGTTAACCCAAGGACTGCTTGTACTTTGTGAACCTATTTGTGTGTTCTTCAGGGAAAAAGAAAGAGGGAGTATAAAGGCAACAGCTGCAAGGCAGATATGAAAAGTATGTCTTTATGCAGGGAACTTTACTGTAGCATCATCTTTGGACATTTAGCTTAAGAGTGGTGCTAAGACTGGTGGCAGTTTCTGCAGTTTTAGAGAGGGGTTCTCTTAACTTTATCTGGAGTTGAATTTGGAATTTTTTGCATGCCCAAGCATGAACTCCATCACCAAACATGAATAAATGAAAAATACGTTATTCTGCCAAACAGTATGTGAAATACAGGTAGTCCTCACTTACAGGCTGTTTCATTTAGCAACAGTATTTTAAAAAATAGTTTTGTGACCAATCCTCAGATTTACAACTGTTACAATGTCCTGGACAGTCATATGATTGCTATTTGTGTGCTTCACAACTGGCTTGTAGCAAACAGTCGTAATGGAGAACACCGAAGTAAAATCAAAAGTCACAATCCTGTGATGTCTCACTTAACAATCGAATGGGAAGTAATGTAAGCGGTCAGGGTCATGTAATTTGCCATTTAGCAATTGCTGTGCTTTTGGTATTGCCAATCTAATTGTGGTTGCTTAACAAGGTCTAATCATGCTAAAGTGAGCATTTCTTTCGTAAAAGTGTACAGAATATATGGCTATAACCCAGTAGTACAGTTAAGGGCTTTTGCCCAATTAAAACAGGTAGTCCTCGACTTACAAAAGTTCATTTAGTGACCGTTCAAAGTTATAGCATTGAAAAAAATGACTTATGCCCGTTTTTCACACTTAATGACCGTTGCAGCATCCCCGTGGTCATGTGATCAAAAGTCAGATGCTTGGCAACTGACTCACATTTATGACAGTTGCAACGTCCCAGGGTCATGTGATCCACTTTTGTGACCTTCTGACAAGCAAAATCAATGGGGAATCCACATTCGCTTAGCAACCATGTTACTAACTTAACAAATGCAATGACTCACTTAACAGCTGTGGCAAGAAAAGTCGTAAAATGGGGCAAGCTCATTTGACAAATGTTTCACTTAGCAACATAAATTTTGGGCTCAATTGTGGTGGTAACTCGAGGATTCCCTGTATTAGTTTAAGCAAAATAAACAATGCAAAAAATGTGAAGTTGTTGAACTTCACAGTGGCATGTTCTGCATAAAGGCCAAAGTTAAAGTTTGGACTTTAGTGCCCAGAACACATCCCATCTCCTCCTGCCTCTGTCAAAAAGCGTGAAGAGACCTATGGAGCATTGGAATATATTCCTTGCCAGATTGTAGCAAGAAGGAGAAATTGTCTGAATTTCACTGGAGGATGTAGGAGCTTATGCAGTTCTTCTGCCTCCCTGAAGCTCAGTAAAATGTACTATGCTTTGTAAGCCACCATAAGCCAGGAGGATCAAGGGAATATAACGGAGCTGCTAGAATAATATGCTAGGATAATGTGGTTCAATACAACATAGGGCACTGCTAGGAATTGGAAAGTATTTATGGAGTACACTTGTCTTCTGCTTGTATAAATGTTGGATTTCACCCAATCCATATTTTTACTAAAGTGGACCTACAGTAATAAATATGTAATGTTTCCTCCTTGCTAACATCTTCCTGTCTTACATATATGCTTCATTGACTAATATAGTGATTATTTCATAATTTAATGAAAGAGCTGTAATTCTGCTTTTATTATGTATTTTAGTATTTTTATTTATTTATGTTTTTTTATTTGATTCAGCCTAAAATACCTTTTTAAATTTCTAAGGCTGTTTTCATGATTGATTGATACAAAGAGAAGAGAGATTTTGTAGAAAAAGTTACCTAATAATATGTATTTATTAAGATATGGTTTCATTGTTAGGAACACCAGACAATCTGCACCTCTAAGAATTATGCATCCTGCTCCTTCATAGTCAATCTAGATGACAAATAACAAAAATACTGTGATTCATGAAAATATTTCTTCTATTCAGAGAAGGTCAGTGCTAATGAAGGCAGCATCCAATCCTTCCAGCAATATATTTGGTATGGGTGGGGGAAAACAAGAGAAGAGGAAATTACTTCCTGAAAGATGACATGATTTCAAGGCCATCCAGAGGACAAAGCGAATTTTCGGCTTTTCTTCAACTTAAGCAGTTTTGTCTTGCCCTTTCATCAACTGTAGATTAGTTCTTAAATCACACCACAAGAGGAATTCAGTAATTTTTCCACAGAAAGGTCTGTATTGTGTCTCATGCTAAACTGAAATAATGTGGCAATGAGTTGTTTGAAAATTAATCCTAATAGCTTACTAATATGCCGGGCTTGTTTATACATGTAGCAGAAATATAAATATTAACCAGAAATGGGCTGCTGAGCAACTATAGAAATAATCAATGAGAAGGACTAGTAAATCTCTTTGACCAATAGGAAAGCGGCTTGCAAAAAAATTGTTTAACTATGGTCAGCTTTTGTTTCATATTGTTTCAGCCTCAATCTTGGAATCTGGCAAAACATGCAAAGCCTTTTTCTGAAAATAAAGAAAAAAGGTCTTAGAACTAGCCGTAAGTTGAAATATATAATGGAAATCAGCAGCAAAAGTCAGACACCTACTTGTCATGACTTGTTGGAAAGGTAAGATAGAAATGTATATTCAAATATTTATACATTACAACCACTCCTAACTTTGGTTAATGGCATTGGCAAATATGACAGAAATAAAAAAAAATATTTCCCAGTTATAACCAAATTTCATGGGCCTGACAACAAAAGCATTCGCTATGAAACTGATTAAGTTCTAGTCAGTTTCAAGAAGCAGCAGGAACTAGTCTAGATTCTAAGGAACTAATTAAGCTCACAAAACAGAGCATGTTAACTTGTGGCTAGCATTTTTGAGGGAAGTGTTATGTTGATTTGTTGGAATGAGGTAGACTGGATTCCAGAACAATCGGAGGGAGCTCAGTCCACAGCTATTTTGTGTGAGAGAAAGAGGGAGAAGACAGCCCCTCCCTAATAGTTCTCAGCATATACATTTGATGCAAATAATAATGTACTTCAGTTTGGCAGAATTCTATTTCTAGGCACAGGACAATAAAGAACCCAGCTTGGAACAATCACCATGTGTCTTTCTTGGTTTTGGAGCCTGACAGTTGCAGAGAAAAGAACTTCTGGAAGAGATAGTTTCTATAGTGAGAAATTGTGTGGGAGAGCAGATCAGGCATAGGACACTGTAAAAGAGAACTTTATCTGGATGAAATGGTAGCAATCAGTTATCTTTTACACTCTCTCTTTACGCATACACACTATTGTGTTTATGAATAACTTAAGGCAACAAAACTAATATTCATTCCTCCTCCTATTTTTCCTACAACAACCCTAGGAGTTGGTTGGGCTGAGGAAAGTGACTGGCCCAAAATTATGCAGCCAGGTGCTGAAGGCCAGACTAGAATTCACACTCTCCCAGTTTCTAGCATGGTACCTTAAGCACCAGACAAAACTGGATCTCTATATACTCTCCAAACTTAAGCCATAAAACCTGGGCACTTTAGAAGAATTGAGAAATATTCAATTTGAGAAACATAAATATGAATGTAGAGACTGCTGCTTTTAGCATTATCAAGCCTTTGTGTAATATCTGTTTTTTAGTTTGTTTTTGATATCTGACTCCTGGTTATTTTTAAACTGCTCTTTTATTGAAATAATACAACTTCAAGGATGAGAAAAGTACAAAACAGAAAAAAGTAAAGCCTGAAGCAAATGAAACGATTAACTGTAGTCAGTATTTGTACCCAGAAAATATGTCATATAAACTTAATAAAAACATTAGCATAGGTAAGAAATTGTCTGGATTTTAACACAGCGGTCACTAACTACAATGTCTTAAAGAATCTTTGCAACTGTTAATTTTTCATCTTATGCTGTGGTCCCCAAAACTCAAAACACTCAAGTTGGAATGGAGCTGGAGAGAAACCAGTTCTTGAATTTGAAAAAAACATCCTAGTACCCTTGGCTTTTTTTGCCTCCCACATCCCCTCCCACAAACCACAAGTACTGTAGGCAAAAGGAAAGGAATTTTATTAAGACTATAATTAGGGCAGAGAGACAAAGGATACATTTGATATATGTAATGTATCAGAAGGCAACAAATCAAATAATAAAAGATATTGATTAGATGGGAGAAAAGACAGACACCCTTAAGATAGGTTGCACCGTCTCTTTCCACGACTTCCAATGCTGCCCCATTGTTTGATTGATGCCCCTGAAAGGGCTAGTTCTTGAACATCAAAGGAAATGGTTTTGGCTCAAAGGAAAAACATGGTTTCCTAAACTTCAAAAAGAGGCACAGGTGCACACATGCTCAAATGCTAATATTACCATTTATTACAATAGTAATGATGCCTAAAATTCCAGGTAACAAATCGCCCATTTGGTTCTCAATAACAGTGTGCTGACCCGTTGTAATGTTTAGTACACAAGTGAGCAGTTAACATCTGAAACTGCATGAGATCCATAGCTGGAGCGTTTTTGTAGGGCAGAACCCAGAGAAGAATAGCAACAATGGGTAGCACATATTGAAGGGGCACACCGAAGAAGACAATATCCCAAGCAGAGCCAGGGCAATCACAGTCATTACCATGAACAGTAAACGTTTCATTCACCTCAATGTGTCATCCACGTACCAAGTGGTGTTTTTTTTTCTTAATTTCTCTGGGGTTTTTTTTTGTCAGGGTAGGAACTATCTTATCTAACTTATGTTGCTGGGTAATTAAGCCTTCATGAAACATATATCAGCTTTGATTAATGTACATGTGAACCACCCCCACACACTATGTTTCTCCAAGTAACTGATCTAAGACCTGCCTCTTTTGCAATACATTTTCCAGAGAAATTTCCATCTTGAAGTAGCTTACAGCTCTTTGAAGTGTCATTAATAAAGACTTCAAAAGCAATAGATACATTTGCAACAAGTTTGTTTATATAGTAAAAACCCCGCCTATCAAAGAAGAGGATTAAGCAAAATTGTATGATGTACCCACCAATTAGTACTATAAAACACAAGAAAAAATAGGAAGAGGGGTTTACTCAGAGCAGTTCTACAAGTTTTATTTTGCAGATCAGCATTTGGGATTGCATGAAGTTTGAGTTAACATGAGAATTGCTTTCCCAGTTTATCCCACCCCAGTTGCTCCTTTAAAAAAATGGCAAAAAGAGCAACAGAAATCATGATTGCTTAAAAGAAGTTCACAAAGTTTCATAAAGTAGTTCATCAAGTAAGTTCCGACAGTTGTGCAAAATCAGCAACAGTCCATTCCTAAGCCTGTGAATCCAGGAACTTTTTCCTTCCACACACATGTACAATATTTTGAAGTAGCCAGCAATATCTGGGTGATCATTCCAGGTTGGGTTGAGAGTCCTGTTATGGAACTTTTTAAGGCACAGGAAATCTCCCAGCTGGAATAGATGGATCTGGCACACAGAGGAACTGATACAGGTGAATATTTGTAGTGCAGGGTTGAAAGGAAGGGTCCTTGGTGTTCTCTTGAGTTTGGTTGTTTTCTTTGTTCGGATGTTTCATTATCCAAGCTAGGTAACCTCATCAATGCTGAGAAAGTAACAAGGACCCCTCAGAGGAATTGTGATCCCTACCGCCATTGCTTTCCAGAGCTCTCTGCTACTGCTGCTTCTGCAAGAATAGAAACTTTGGCATCCTCCTCACTCCACCCATAGATGCATGAGAGGGCAGAGAGTCACCTCTCCCCGTTGTGACTCATCGCCCTAGAAAAAGTTCTTAGGATTTTCCGCATAAGCTCCAGAGGCAAGCCAGACTAGAATAGCTTGGGTATCACAATATCTTTCACATGTAGTTGCTGAGCCAAAAGACAAAAAAATAACATGAGGCAATTAGTCACCCATGAGGAACCATTCAAATAAACATCATAGAGACATCTGAAAGAAACTTCTGATAAACAGCAGAGCGGGAATTTGAAACAAGTGCAAAGACTAAAACACAAAGTTGTTGAGCAAGCCTGACCATCAAAGTGATTGCCTTTAGTAATATAAGGTAAAATGACCAGGTTTGCATGAGCAAACAGATCACCTGAGATGGTGAAGAATCCCCTCAGTTTCCATAAGGAACCAGGACTAAAAGCATACTTGGAACCAATGAGATATTAAAAGATTTGTCTCTGGCAGTACAAGATTGAATTTAGACAATAAGCTCAGGGCTCCAAAGGAAGGTAGCAAGGGTTCTATCTATCCAGCAGATTAAAAAAATGCAGTCCCTATTAAACAGACTCCCTCAACCACAAAAGACTTCTCAGAAAAGAGTTCAAAGTCAGGAGTTTGTAAGGCCACACAAGTAAGTTCTGAGGTTTTCTCTACAGGGTTTATGGTCTGCCAAAAATTGTGGGTAAAGTCATATGTAGTCTTGGGAAACAGAGGTGGCTGTGGTGGCGCAGTGGTTAGAATGCAGTATTGCAGGCTAATTCTGCCGACTGCCAGCAGTTTGATCCTGACCAGCTCAAGATTGACTCAGCCTTCCATACTTCTGAGATCAGTAAAATGAGGACTCAGATTGTTGCGGCCAATATGCTGACTCTGTGAACTGCATAGAGAGGGCTGTAAATCACTGTGAAGTGGTATATAATCTAAGTGCTATTGCTATTGTGGGATTCAAAATTGTACATTGCTACAAAGTCAAGTTTGAAGCAGCTAGAAACTCTGCTTCATAAGTGACTAAACACTGAATCTTAAAGGCTGGCATTGGTCATTCCAGGGGAATGGCAGAAACCTCACGAGGAACAAAATAGTCAATATCCCAAGGGTGCTTTTTCTAAAAGGCAACTAGACTTTCTTGGTTTTTTTCCTTTGAAAACAATTTACTTCTTCTGAAGATGCTTCTTGGCTGAGAAGGAGAAATGTTTTCAAAGGAAATAAAATAAAATAAAATCCAGTTACTTTTTTTGTTTGTTTGGAAAAAGTACTTTTGGGAGAACTAGGACCCGGATGATTGGGAATCTCCATAGACAAAACAGTCAATGGAAAATCCATAATCAAATCTTTAGATATTTTTAACAAGGACAGTAGCAACCAAGGCTCTCAAAGCATCCTATTGACCATGAATGATAGGGTCTGGGGTGTCTAGTGGGCCACAGGTCACTTTTTAGCAGTAAGTGACATAAAGATTTTAGTAGCTTGCCAAAGACTGGTATCCAAGGCTTACAGAAGCCTCAATTTCCAAGTAAGGCTCTCACCGGATGCTTGGTAGAAGACAGTGACAATTGAAAAATAGCATTCATCTTGGCAGGGAAAAGAGTGCATAATAAGGCCCAGTGACTTTAGGCCAGGGGTATCCAAACTTGGCAACTTTAAGACTTGTGGACTTCACCTCACAGAATTCCTCACCCTGGCTGAGGAATTCTGGAAGTTGAAGTCCACAAGTCTTAAAGTTGCCAAGTTTGGACACCCCTGCTTTAGGCTATGAAATGAAGGGGTCAAGTCTTTGGAGTACTTTGGTAGGCTTCATTGGGTTTTAAAAATGGGAAAGTAAAGGACCGACCTCAGATTGATTCATGAACATGCACTCCATGCGCTCTCACAGAGAGGGACTCCTCAGGGTGCCGTCGGCCAGGCAGTGCCGACTGGCGACACCCAGGGGAAGGGCCTTTTCTGTGGGGGCTCCCACCCTCTGGAACGAGCTTCCCCCAGGACTTCGCCAACTTCCTGACTTTCGAACCTTCCGCCGCGAGCTTAAGACACATCTATTTATCTGCACAGGACTGGACTAGAATTTTTAAATTTTTAAATGTTTAAATTTTAAATCTGGTTTTAATGGGGTTTTATTATTTATATCTCTATTTTAAATATTCAGCCTTATGTAATAAGTTTTTTAAATTAATGTTTTACTCTGTATATATATATATGTTTTTATATGGCTGTAAACCGCCCTGAGTCCCTAGGGAGATAGGGCGGTATAAAAGTGTGAACAATAAATAAATAAATAAATAAATAAATAAATAAATAAATAAATAAATAAATAAATAAATAAATAAATAAATAAATAAATAAATAAATAAAAGAAAAATTCTATCGGCAATCTAAAGAAAAAAGCTAATAGATAAGCCTTATGGTAAGCAAAAGTTTAGGCTATCTAGGGTACTGTAGATACTAGATTCCGTCAACACCCTTCTTCCCCTTCCAAATTATCCTTTTAAAATCTTTGTAATTTAATATCAGTTTCCTTTGGGTGCACAGCTGGTAAGGAACAAGATGCTTCTTTATCAAGCACTTTCTTGTAATCTTTATCCACAGATTGTGCTGAGATAAGGCTCATCTCTATCAAGAACGTTCAATAGGCAAGTGTTCAGCTTTTAAAACAATTTCATAAGCGGTTCCTTCCCTTCCCACATATTTATCTGTGTGGTTCTTGCTGGCAGCTGCTGCATTGAAGCCATAATTAGATGGAATTGGTCCCTGGCCTTAAAGTCTGGTAGTCTTCTGTTTTTTTTTTAAGAAAAAAACATGGCCTGGAAACAAAGCCCTAATTCTGTGTGATGGTAATTCAACAGAAATCAATTTTTCGGTCTCAAAAATGGAAGGATAAGGCAATTTAAATTTGTAGAAACACTCAGTGAAATCTTTGTGCAAACTCAAAGAATTAAATTTGTTGAACATGAGACTTGAAAACAACTAGAAAATCTCAGAAAGTTATAAAACACAGCGTGTAAAGTATTGCAAAAGTCCTGAAAAAAGAGGGGGAAGTGTGTCAGCCCCCCTAAATTTTGGGTGAAGGCATTGTGTCGTCCCCCCCCTGCGTTTCTCATCCTCCTCCATTTGTTCTGATCTTCAACCATATAACAAACAGGCAAGAAGACAGACATGGTGAGAGTATGAAGAGGGAAGCCAAGGTGAAGCTGAAGCAAATGGGAGAAACACTTCAACAAATGAAGAATAGATGGCAGAGAATCTGAACAACAGAAACCTCTTAACTTTTTTCTAACATGCACTCAACTTACACAAATCACAATGCAGAAAATATACACAAGACTCTTACACACCAGAATGAATGGTGGATGCAGATGTGGCCAGATTCTGCATTCACTTTCCAAACACTATTTTATTACTAGAGAGATTTACAGTAGCTTTTAATGGGACAGACTTGCATAATGTTTAAACTTTCTCTCTGCACAGATCTACACCGTCAAATACATACCAAGAGAAAATATTGGCACATTCTTTCTATCACCATTAACACTGACAATGTAGCATCTCCCCCCCCCCCCAAATTCCAAAAACTCTCTACTTCCCTGCTTGTTCTTGCATACAATCTGTCAATCTGTCTTCAACCGGGAGAAAGAGATGCTTAATCCTGGTGTACAGGTGGGAAGGTTCATGTGAAATTCAATCAAACCATTCAACAGGGAGACAGGTAAACAAAAACTAAAAAATATTGTTCTATCATTTACATACTAAATAAACTAAAGTCTGATTATGCTGATTGTAATGGCGTGGTGGTAGTATTTGTCTAGGTACCAAATATTCTAGTAGCTTGGATGGTTTCAAATTACAATCTTGCAATAATCTTAATCGTTCCAGTTGGCATATTATTCTGCCCTGAGCAATATTTAGAAGGAAAGAAATTACAAATGTCAGTGGCAAATTAATTCACACACACACACACACACACACACACACACACACACACACCCTTGCTATGGCTTTAAGATCTTTTTTTTTATTTTTAGCACTAAGCTGTGCATGCTTAAAAGCCTTTCACATTTTGCATCATGAGTTTCAATAGCACTCTGAAAAATGTTGTGGGGGTTTTTTGTTCCTCGTTTGATTTTCTGCTATTTCTTGTATGAAAAAGTTTTATTTTTACATTCATGTCCAATAACATATTTAATGTACAGTCATATACAATTAATCGGATCTGCCCAGTCACCACCCCCTCCCTTTGACTCTCTTCACTTCTCTACCTTCTACTTTCCACAACCTTCCTCACCTCCTCTTATCTACATCCTCTCCTCCCTCCCCCATAATTCCTTTCTTCTTCCTCTTCTATCCCACTTTCTTCCTTTCCTCTTTCCTCTTCCTCCTCCTTATCCCCTCTTCCTCCTCTTCTCTTTCCTACCTCCTTCTCTCTTCTCCTTTCTTCCTTCCCACCATTCTGAAATGGTAGCCGGGCAGCCCCGACCTTACATTAATTATACATCTTCAATCATCCCTGTACATTAACCCTCAATCCATTTTCTACCCTCGTCCCCCCCACTTTGTTACCCTCCCTCCCTCACCCTCCCGAGACTTCCCAGAACAAAATGCGGGGTATCAAAACTAACAATCATAATCCAAAATAAATCTTAAATTATAATCTCTAGTCACTCCACCCATCATCACACTCTCAATTCCCCTCTCCTTTAAACATATATCTAATACAAAACAATTCCTAAATTTACTCATATGCTATTTGATATTTTTTTTGTCTGATACTTATTTTGAATATAATCAATCCACATTTTCCATTCTGAAATATATTTTTCTTTTGTATAGTCTTTCAAATAAGCAGAAATTTTTGCCATTTCTGCCAAATTTGATACTTTAAGTATCCATTCTTCAATTGTAGGTAATTCTTCTTTCTTCCAATATTGAGCAATCAGAAGTCTTGCGGCTGTTATTAAGTTCAAAATCAATTTAGTCTCTATAGCTGTACAATCCATAATTATTCCTAAAAAGAAAAACTGCGGAGTAAACTTAATCTTCTTTTTCAAAAAAGATTTTCTGCTATTTCTATGACTACTCAAATAGGGTTAACTTTGGTTGTTGGCTAAATTACAAGAACCAAAGTTAACCCACTGTCTGAGGGAGGCGGCCTTGAGACAGTGTTAGAATCGATTTCTGGATTGCAGGGATAAATATCATCTGAAAGTTGTGTCCAGCAGCCCATTTTTATTTATTTTTTTATATTATTTATATTATTTTTATATTTTATTTATATTATTTCTTCTTCACTGCTTCTGTGGCAGTGCTGTCTGCTTTCAATTGTGCTAGCTTTTCATGTTGTTTCTGTGATCTCAGAAACAACAACTAGAGTTGTAGTCTAGTTCTAGCCTAGTTCAGGGATCTCCAACGTTGGTCCCTTTAAGACTTGTGGACTTCAACTCCCAGAGTCCCTCAGCCAGCAAAGCTGGCTGAGGAACTCTGGGAGTTGAAGTCCACAAGTCTTAAAGGGACCAACGTTGGAGACCCCTGGTCTAGCTGATTTTCTCCCAAAGCAGGGAGACCCTGAGGATTACTCCCACCCCACCATTTCTATAACACTGTTGCTTGAACCTTTGATCTCTCCAACTACAGCTGATCACAACTCCTTCTCCAATGGGGAAAGAGTCTGCAGGTGAGAGCATCTGCATGACAAAAGACTTGGAAGGCTACAGGTCATCCTCTTCTCTTCGGAAGTAGAAAGGCATGGCAGATCAAGGGAAAGGGCAACAGGCATCATATTTTGAGCCATCATCGGGGCAACTTGTCACTCAATTATATCAGCCCACTGAACTCAGAAGTACATTTGAGGGGGGGCTGGTTCTGCTTAATTTGCATTTAGACTGCCCCCCCCCGTAGTTGCAAATCAAAGGAGCCCCACTTTGGTCACTTCTCTCATGAAAGGTGTCCCAATGTATCTTGTCCACTTCCCTGTGCACAGTGGGACTATTTTCTTTTTGGCTGTTCTGTGCTGAATGGACATGGTTTCCTAGTCCCACAAATAGGCGGGCTCCCTGAGATCTGCTCCTCCCCGTCCCATATCCGTAACTTTGTGTTCTCTTCCAGGGTACTACCAGTTAGTGCTTACCGTCTCCTGTCTCTTTGATTGTCTGACTTCTCCAAAGATATGACGATCAACTCACCCTGTGCCAATTGTGGGTGTTCTGTGACTGAGGTGGGCCAATCTGAGCCCTCAAGGGAGCCCACTACAATTCTGGACAAGCCCCCAAATTGTCCAAAAACCTCAGGCATCCAAGTTAGCACAGAGCTGGAAAGAACCTAGTCCTTGTATGTTTGTTTGTTTGTTTGTTTAACGAATTTATATAGCTTCCCAACTCAATGACTGAATTTGCTTCACTTAATGACTGCAGCATTTACTTAACCACCGCAAAAAAGGCCATAAAATCAACTTGGTCATATGACTGACCTGTTTTACAACCATTATGGCATACAACTGTAAACAGGCTCCATTATGGTCATATGTCAAGGACTAAAAGAATCATGATTTTCCTTGTCCAGTCATCACTGACTCTAGGGGGAGGTGCTCATCTCCATTTGTCCAAAGACATTTCTGTGGTCATGCGGATGTGGACATTTCTGTGGTCATGACACCATGCTGAAGTGCAGAGAATGTTGTTGCCTTCTCCCTGAAGTGGTACCTATTTATCTATTTGCATTTGCAGGATTTCAGACTTCTGGAGGGGCAGGAGTTGGGGCAAGTAACAAGAGCTCCTCCTATCTCATGGTGTTCAGTTTCAAACCCAGCTGTCAGCTTTCCAGCTGACATGCTCAGCATGGTATGTCAAGGACTATCTGTAATATAATCAGTGAGTTGTTTTTATGGACAATTTTTGACAGTTTGCAAAAACTGAAAGCCATTTAATGTCACCAACAAATCAGAAAGTTTTTCTGGTCACAAATCTTAGTTCTTTTCAGGCTTTGAGTAAAATCTTTAGTATTTGATACAAGAATTTCATATTCTAGATTGTAAATGAAGTAGGAACACATCAGCAACATCCCATGAAAATATCATACGTATTTTTACTGTGTAAATAACATGATCATGTGAAACATATGAAACAAATACGCAATGGCATTTGAGTGTTGTCATGCATGTGCTGTGGATTAAGGCCCCTTCCACCAAATTATCATGGTTTATATCATTCTTCATATGCTAATTGCTGCAAATTTGATAAAATCTGGTAAATGTAGGATTATTTTTTAAAAAAATTAAGACCATTTATTTTGAAAAATATAGTCAGTAGAAATACATTAATCTCTACTTTATAACATTTTCTATTTTTCTATTCCACGTTTAGGACAAAGGCTTTAAATACATTATTAATTTCTCGAGATCAGAAATTGTCCTGATAATTAAAGAATCTAATGCATATTCAGTTAATATCAATTGAGCTTTGAATTCCTACTATTATTACTAGTTTTAAACAAAAAAAGTATCAAAATTATGTGCTTTAACTGGTCCAGGGAAGCAAAAGATGCCCTTCTAACATTATTATGGTTAGATGGGAAAATTAGCATAATTATTTTAAGGAGACACATCTTTATTTTTTTTAACCTGTTTGAGCAATTAAGGGAATTACATTGAAATTCAATTAAGTTTTAGCTGGCCTCACCCTGTTTTCTTAATGATTACACCTCAGGACAGCAATTTTGTGGAAGTGCTGCTGACAGTGCAAATACACCCACATGCACCAACAGCTTACTTGCTTTTGTGGCACACTATGTCTAGTATGAGTGGAGGACCTCCAAGTGTTACCTCTTAAAATGGTAAAATAATTCAGTAATTCTGGTGACTCTGGGGCAGTGGTGAAATGTAAAATTTGTTACTACCGGTTCTGTGGGCATGGTTTGGTGGGAGGTAATGTGACTGGGTGGGCGTGGCCAACTTTTTTTTTTTACTTTTAAAAGCATTTTTTCTACAACCTCTTCAGGCAAAAAAGGCTTCTTTCTTTTCTTTTAAAAACATTATTTTTTGCCTTTAAAAAAAAAAAGCCTCTGACGATCAGGCAACTCAGCTGGGATCGCCAGAGCCTTTTAAAAGCATTTTTTCTACAACCTCTTTGGCTGAAGAGGTTGTAGAAAAAGTCTTTTTAAAAGGCTCTGATGATCCCAGCTGGGCCGCACGATCATCAGAGGCTTTTTTTTAAAAACTTTTAAAAGCATTTTTTCGGCTGAAGAAAAAATACTTTTAAAAGTAAAAAAAAACCTCTGATGATCGCGCGGCTCAGCTTGGCATGGGGGGGAGGCAGGGATTTTTGCTACTGGTTCTCTGAACCACCCACCACCATCGCTACCAGATCGGGCGATCCAATCTGAACCGGGAGCATTTCACCCCTGCTCTGGGTAAATGGGCAGTACAGATAGTTCTCAATTTACCACTATTAATTTAAGGAACATTCAAAGTTATAACAGGACTGAAAAAAGTGACTTTTGATCATTTATCACAGTTATGGTTGTTGCAGCATCCCCATGGTCACGTGATCAAAATTTGGATGCTTGGCAACTGGTTCATATTTATGACGATTGCAGCGTCCTGGGTTTGCAGGACCACTTTGGCAACCTTCTGACAAGCAAAGTCAATGGGAAAGCCAGATTCACTTTACAACTGTTTACTAACTTGCTTTCGTGGTACACGATGTGTGAATCACTGCAGTGATTCACTTAACTATTGTGGCAAGAAAGGCTGTAAAATTCACTTAACTGTCTTGCTTATTAACAGACACTTTGGAACAATTGTGGTTGTAAGACAAGGACTACCTATAATATTTTCTGTATTTCCCCCTCCCCCTTTTTTTAAAGTGAATAAGGCAATCAGTAAAAGTTTGCCTGGAAGCAGTGCTAGAGAAAAATTTACTCACTTTCTAAACTATTTTTCATTTTGTGTACCTCCATCAGCTGTCTCTTTATTTGTCCTCAATGCAAAGCTATAAAGTCTGAGTATTGTCTTTTCTCATGAAGGAGTTGCTCTGTTGATTAATGATGAATTTACTGAGCTATCAACTAATAATCCAGTTTACCCCCATCCCACACAATGGGCTGGTAAGTACCGGCTGAATCACTGATCATGCTGCGTAAGGGGCAGTCTGGATGAGCGCTTTTGTTTGCTTGCTCAAGCAACATGCAATGATTAGAGCTTCCTTGTTGGCAAAAATCCAGATGATACATGCAGCTCCACTGTTTCAGGGTTCCGTGGAATGTGTGCTTAATTGTTGCAAATATTGTGTGGGAAGTTAATAAAAAATAAGGCAAAATTTGCTAAAACAATTTTTAAAAATATACGAGTTGTTAAGTTTCCTGTTGTAACGCTGCCTGGCTACCACTTCAGAATGATGGGAAAGAAGGAAGTAGAAGAGAGGAGGTAGGAAAGAGAAGAGGAGGAAGAGGAAAGGAAGGAAGAGGGATAGAAGAGGGAGAAGAAAGGAGTAGGGAGGAAGGAGGAGAGGATGTAGATAAGAGAGGGGGAGGATGGTTGTGGAAAGTAGAAGAAGGTAGAGAAGGAGAGTAAAATGAAGGGGGTGGTGACCGGGCAGATCCGATTAATTGTATATGATGGTACATTAAATATGTTATTGGATGTTATTGGATAAGAATGTTAAAATAAAACTTTTTTAAAAAAAGTTTCCTGTTGTAATGATCAACTATTAAATAAACACTCTTGCTATTCTTCAATTTCTTTCACATTTTGGGGGGTTTTTGATGGAGGTCTGCCTTCTTCATCTGCAAATATGCTAAACCAAATATGAACCTACATGTTGTGATTAGCTAATTTATAGGTGGTAAATGAAGTGGCTGAATCAACATACCTGGTTAATAAAATGAAAGTTTAGGGTAGGATTGACATACTGCCTCCGCATCCCCCAGCCCGGGACTATTTTGTCCTGGTTTGTTCATAAACATCAAGCCACAGTTGGTATTTTTGAGAATTATTAAGTATTAGCCCAAGCTGATATTCACCAGTAAGTTGTGACAAGATATTTTGAGATGTTTTCGTGTTCTCCATCTTTCATATTTTTTAGATTTTGATTTTTAAAAACAAAATGGAAATTGGGGCGTGGCCATGACCGTGGTGGGGTAAGGACCTTTCCTTCACTTCACAGGGCTTAATAATGAAGATTTATGAGGATTAATGCTGTTTGGAATGCACCGTTATGGATGAAAGTTAATAAATCATGAAGTGGAAGTGTTAATAGCCCAGCAGACTGAATTTAAAACTGGTAGGTCATCTGAAACTGCTTGAATTAAGGAGTTTTTACTGCGTGGGATGACCGAACTGGCAGACACAAGGAGTTTGGAATAAATTGTTGTCTTTTGCTTTCCTTATTATAATTATCGTGTTCTGTGTTAAATGCTGAGGCTAAGGAATATCAAAGACTGAATTTGTTAATGAGAAGAATTTTAATTGAAGAGATCGATCTTTTGTGCTGACTGACTGGCTGATTGGCTGAAGAAGATTTTATTAGGTGGATAATTTTTTTATTATTTTTCTTCTGAGAGGAAATTAATAGCTTGTTTATATTACAGAAAACAAAAAAAGGACTTTGTTTTGAAGTTCAAGCTGGTTTGTTTTTTTTTTCTCTCTGCCGACGTGGAGAAAAAATGGCGCTGATTAAGCTGTGAGGTAATTGTGTTTCTTTGTGGAGTGAATATGACTCATAAGTTACTGATAAGCTACTAACGAGTGCAAATAAGCCGTTTCGCTTCAATTAAAAGATTGTCGTCCCTTGATCTTCATCAAGACCCTCTGTAAAATTGGTTTGACTGCTGTCCTTTGATCTTCACTAAGACTCTTTGAAAAATTGGAATCCCAGTTTGAGAAATTTTTGGTTTTTTTTTTTCTCTCTGCCGACGTGGAGAAAAATGGCGCTGATTAAGCTGTGAGGTAATTGTGTTTCTTTGTGGAGTGAATATGACTCATAAGTTACTGATAAGCTACTAACGAGTGCAAATAAGCCGTTTCGCTTCAATTAAAGATTGTCGCCCCTTGATCTTCATCAAGACCCTCTGTAAAATTGGTTTGACTGCTGTCCTTTGATCTTCACTAAGACTCTTTGAAAATTGGAATCCCAGTTTGAGAAATTTTTGGTTTGTTTTTTCAAAATGACTCAACAACTTTCAGAAACGCAGCAAATTGCTGCAGCTTTAAATAAAATTGGGGAAAAATAGCAGCACTATCAGAGCGTATAGATAATTTGACATTTAAACTGACATCCGAGTGCAAAATTTAAAGCAAGATATGATGATAACTTTGCTAAACAAAAGAGGAAATGACAATGATTAAAGATGAAATGGAGCAGCTGCATGTGCATGAGGCAAAAGTAGATCGGCAAATTGGCAAAATATTTTATAAAATGAGCAGCAAGATAAGAGAATTTGTCTTTTGGAAGAAGAGATGAGGAAATATAATTTTGTTATTAGAGGAATCTCGGAAGAAAGGGAAGATAAATTGAAACAGCGGGTTTTGAAATGGATTAATGATTTGGATACGCAACTTACGTTCACAATAGCAGACCTGGCAAGCGTTTTTAGAATTGGATATAGAAGGCAAAATGGTTCTAACAGGAATGTGCTTGTCAGGTTCGCAAATCTTGGTGATAAGTTGGAAGTTATGGCCAAGTTAAGAGAGTTGGGAGATGCTTTGAAGTTTGAAGGGAAGACTATTCAAGTCTTCCCGGACATATCAAGAGAAGAAAGGGCATGGAGATTTTTTTTAAAACCAATTACAAAAGTTTTGAGGGATAATGGAATTAAATACAATTGGAGGCCACCACAACAATTGAAATTTTTTTATAAAGGAAGGATGCGTACAATCACCCCAGATATAGATGCATTATTATATTTACGGGAGCTTGGACTGATTGAGATGGAGGATTTAATGGAGATAAAAGATCAAATGCTTCAGATGGGTGGAACATACGTGGAAACATCAATCTCAGAAGAAGAAAAAGGGGCTATTGGAGGGCAAGACTCCAAAGGGTTAAAGAGGAAAGAAATATCACCTGTGTTGGTTGAACAGAAGAAGAGTCGTGAGGATACAGTAGGAGAAGAAGCAGATAAGAGTCTTGGAAAATATGAAGCTGAATGCGGGTCATCGCTATCTTTTTTTTTGAGTGATGAATTTAAATAGACAGCCCGAAAGAAGTGCCCCGGGCATTGGCACGTCCCCTCTCCCCCATTCTCTTTATAGAGGCGAAACCGATGAGGATGTGGGGGAAGAAGATTGTTTGTACTTTATTGTTTGTTTTGTTTTTTGTTTTTTTTCTGTTTTCTTATTGTTGTTTATATGGTAGTTTAATGTCGGGTGGTGGGGGGCACAGAAAGGAAGATGCGGGGATAGGATTAAAAAATTTATATTTTAAATGGGAGTTATAAAAATAATGTCATGGAATGTGAAGGGTACAGGGAATCAGATTAAAAGAAGAAGATTGGAGCTTAAGATTAAAAGGGATTTACCAGACATTTTATTTTTACAAGAAACCCATCAGAAATCTGAAGATTCAAATAGAATGTATATAAAAGGTATGCAAATATATGAAAAGCATTTGGAACTTCAAAAGCTAGAGGAGTTGCAACACTGATATCAGATAGGGTGTACTTTGAAAACATAAGGTAATTTTGGATGAAGATGGAAGATATGTAATAATTGTTGGAAATCTTAATGAGGAAAAAGTGACACTTGTTAATTTATATTTACGAATGAAAACAAAGAGAATTTCTTGTAAAAATAACAAAAATTTTGGAGAATGAAAGTGTAGCGAAAGTAATTGTGGCTGGGGATTTTAATTTAATCAGAGATAAAATAGACAGTACTAATCCCACCCGCTGTGGAGGAGCAAATAAACTGGGGATTTTAAATATGTGGATGCTTCGAAACGGCGTGGTTGATGTGTGGAGAGAGGTTAAAGGAATTGAGAGAGTATACACTTTTTTCTAAGATATATAATACATATTCTAGAATTGATTATATTTTTCTTTCTAAAGATTTGTTGAATAATGTGGATAAGGTAGATGTGGGAATTTTTAAAGATTCTGATCATGCAGAAGTTATGGTGGACTTAGATTTTAATTTTGAGAAAAAAAGAAGCTATTGGAGATATGACGAGAAATTGTATAAAAATGAAAAGGATAAAAAATGGATACTTAAAAAATTGGAGGAAAGTTGGAGATTAAATGATAACGGGGAGGTTAAATTTGAAATTGTTTGGGATGCGATGAAAGCGGTGTTTAGAGGGGAGAGTATTAAATTATCAAGTAGGAAATATAAAAATTATAAAATTAAAATGGAAAGAGATAAAAATAAGATTAAAGAATTGGAAAATCAATTTTGCTTACTAAAGAAAAAAATTCTTCAGGAGCTTAATATGTTAAGAAATAAAATGATAGAAGAAGATACAGAGTTAGTAAAAGAAATTTGAGATTTTTAAATAGGAATTTTTGAATTTAGTAATAGAAATTCTAAATTATTGGCAAAGATGGCGAAAGATAAAAGAGAGAAGAGAGAAATTGGAGTTTTGATAGATGATAGAGGTATAAGATGTTATAAAAAATTAGAGAAATGTGAAGTGGTTAGAAACTTTTTTCAGAATCTATATTCAAAGAAACCAATTAATCGGGGAAAATTGCAAAGTTATTTAGAAAAGTATGTGGTGAAAATTGATCAAACATATAAGGAATTGATGGAAGAAGATATAACACAAGATGAGATTAATGGAATAATACAAAAATTAAAATTAGGGAAAGCTCCAGGTGAGGATGGATTACCTGTTGAGTTTTATAAAGAATTTAAAGAATTAATAATACCAAGACTGCAAAAATTATTCAATGGAATATTACATGGTGGGGAAGTACCTTCGTCATGGAATAGAACGGTGATATCCCTAATTCCTAAACCAGATAAAGATTTAGAAAGGATTGAGTCCTATCGGCCCATTTCTTTAATTAATCAGGATGCAAAGATATTTACTGCTATTATAAGTAATAGATTAAATAGATTTATAGATAGATATATAAGTTATAATCAAGTAGGCTTTGTGAAGGGTAGATACATGAGTGATATTGTTAGAAGAGTATTAAATATTATAGATGTAGCTGAATATAATGGTGATAAAATTGGTATAGTATCATTGGATATTTTTAAAGCTTTTGATTCTGTACAATGGGAAACAATTAAAGTAATTGTGGAGGCTTTAGGCTTTGGTAATAAGTTTATACATGTTATTTCAAAATTGTACCAAAAGAGCAGTGCAAGAGTGAAGGTGAATGGAATATTAACTGAAGAGATAAAATTAGAAGCTGGTACGAGACAAGGATGTCCCTGTCCCCAACATTATTTTTATTGGCTATGGAAATATTGACAAAATGATAGAAAAGATGAAGAATTAGAAGGATATAAGGGTATAAGATAAATTTGTATGGATGATACTTTAATTATTTTGAAAAATGTAGAGAAAGATTTGAAAAGATATATAAGCATTTGATAGAATTTGAAGAAATGACAGGATTGAAAGTAAATTGGTCAAAGTCAGAATTATTGATGGATAGTAATGGTAATGAGTCTGAGAATATGCAAGAGCAATTTGGGATAAGGATTAAAACACATTGAAATATTTGGGTATAGTGCTTTCACTTAAGGTTAAAGAATTGAAAAACTTAATTATGATGTGGTCATTAACGAAATTGAGAAGAAGATAGATAAATATAAAATTTTAAAGTTGTCTTGGTTTGGTAGAATTGCAATGTGTAAGATGATGTTGCTGCCCAAGTTCAACTTTTTATTCGAGATGCTACCACTAAATCTGACAGAGAAAGATATTGAAGGATATCAGAAAAACTGGATAAATTTTGCAATGGTGGCAAAAGACCCAGATTAGTGAAGAAAATGTGGTATCAAAATCAAAAGGAAGGTGGATTAGGAATCCCCAAATTATTTAATTATTACTGTGCGTATGGTATCCGGATAGTGGTAAAAATACTTAAAGGTGAAGATAATTATTGGAGAGATTTAGAGTTAAGGGATATAGAAATTTGGATCAAGGTGGTTTTAGATAAAGCAAATTTAAAATGTGTAAGTAGAAGTTATTGGTTAAAGGGATTAAGTAAAAATGTGGAACAAATTTGTTAAAATTTTAATTCGGATATAATCTTTTGGGGAGACAACTGGAATTTGGCGATTAAAAATAATATAAAACGTAATGAAGTGATTAAAGAGGAAAATATAGAAATTATTAGAGATTGGATAAAAGTTATGGAAATGAAAGGAGGAATAAAGAAATTATTGAAAAATTAGGGTTAAGTTGGTTTGAAAAATACAGATAGAAAATGGACAAAAAACTAAAGGAAAATTATTCGATAAATAGATGTGAAACTGAATTTGAATATTTAGTATCTCGGATTATGAAAGATGAAATTGGGCTAAAGGGACTCGTTAGTAGGGTTTATAAGATTATAAATTCTGATGAAAAATTACAAAGAGTGATGAGGACAAATTGGGAAAAAGATCTTAATATTGAAATACCAGAATCAGATTGGAATGTGAATTGGAAGAGTAGAATTATGAGAACTTTATCTATAAGGATTAAAGAGCATAATTATAAAGTTGTTTGGAAATGGTATTTGACTCAGTAAGATTGTCACAAATGGATAAAAAACTAGTAAAAATGTTGGAGATGTGAGATGGAATTGGGGACTTATGAACATATGTGGTATAATTGTGATAAGGTTAAAAGTTTTGGCAACAATTGGAGAAAATGATATTTGAAATGATGGGGAAAGTAATAACATTGAGAGTGGAAACTATATTATTGTTGGTAATTAAGGAAATAGAATTAACAAAATATGAAAAAGAATTGATTAGAATTATGATTATAATAGGTAGAATTATAATAGCTAGATATTGGAAACTAGATGTGATTTTTAGAATAGAAGAGTGGAATTCTGAAATATGGAAATTAGCTTTAAATGATAAAATGACATGTGATATTAAAATTAGAAGTGGTGTGTATAAAGAAGATATTTTCTGGAAGACTTGGAAACCATTTGTGGACTTTGCGCTTGGAACATTGGACGCTTCAGTACCTGTACCTCGAGAACGTGGATTTTGGCAATCATGAGGATATATCCGAAGACCCAAATCTTCCTTTTATGTATAGCACAAGGGTGTAATAATGTATTTTCTTTTTGTTTGTTTGTTGCAAAAAAAGTAATAAAAAATAAAAAAATAAAAATAAAATATATTTAAAATATTAAGAGAAAATTAATAAAAATTTTTAAAAAAAAAAATAAAAAAAAAATAAAAAACAAAAAAAAACAAAATGGAAATTAGCATTTTGCAAAGCAAAGCACCAAGCTGGATTCACAACTACTGCTAAATGGACTCAGAGGCTGTAAGCAGCCAGCCCTTCATCAACTTCATCTGGTGCAGACCTTCTGGAAGCATTCAATATGTTCTCACCTCAGGAGAAACTCTCTGGTTGTATCTTAAAGGTGCTTTTTCCAAGAGGCAACTGGACTTCCTTGTTTTTCTTTGCAGATATTTTGCTTCTCATCTAAGAAGTTTCTTCAGCTCTTGGTTGTATCTCACTTCCAGAAAGGGAGGGAAGTCAAGACCAGGCAATGTTGCTGCTTCATCATCATTGTGGATTTGTTGGTACTAGCCTCCCTTTAGAATTAAGGCTTGCTCCATCTCTGGGGGCTCTTTGAAGAGCACTGGTGGCTAATGAGGTCTCATCATCTTTAATTTTTACCAATAGTATCAATCACTCTATACTGTGGGTGTTTTACCTGCTGATCGTTAGAGTCTCTAATCAGTAAAATAAATAACTTTCTTTCAATGCCTTGGAGTCTCATCTAGACTTCAAAAACAAAAGTGCTGAGTGGCTGCAGCCTAATACTTTCTCTTCTAACATAGAATAATTTTGGAACTGGACATCCCTATTATGGCAAACATTGTGTTCATAATATTCCGCTGGTGGTTTTAAGAAAATGCTAACATTTGGTTTTCAGGTCCCATTAAGCATCATAAAAATCTGTAATTTTCCTCCAGTTTGTCTTTTTATGTACTTTTTAAAAGTTAGGAACAAGTGTCATTAACTCAAATTGGGATTGCATTTTCTTAAGTATTTACAATGCGGAGGATATTTATTGGTTAGCTGGAAGTGACCAGTGTGGTTTAATTGCTGTAGTGGTGTGTGTGTTTTATTGTTCATGAACCCTGGATTGTTTGTTCCAGGTCTAGTTTCTAATGGTGGCTGGCAGGCAGGCAGGATATAAGAGGGGATTAAAAACTTGCTTCATTCTACAAAGGGTGATTGATCTTTTTGCAGAAACAGACAGACATGATTAGATTACTTTTAAAAGAAGCCTGCAGAGATGATTAACTTTGCTTGTGAAAAAAGGTACGTAATGTGCTCCACAAAGAGATGGCTACTGTCACAGAACTGTACAACTGTTTACTGGGAATACAATGGAAAACAGCCTGTTTTAGTAGACTGACCTCTACTATGGTATCTCAGTCTCTCTTAACATTATAAAGTAACTGCAACTTGCCCTTCTCACTCAGTTTTCCCAGTAGAAATCACATGGATCTGATAGGTAGTTCCTGAAAAGGGATATTCAGCGAGGAACCCAAGAAGCAACAATGAGTGTGTGCAGGCTGCATGCCCTCACTCTGAACAGCCATAACCGTTCCCATCATACCAGAAAGTTTTTCACATCCGTGTAAGGAATCTACGGATGACAATTTGAAGGAACATAACTGCTGCAGAAAATACAGATGTCTTTATGAGACTACTACTGGATAAAAACAGATCAATATTGCTGTGTGCGTGCGTGTGAGAGAGAAAGAGAAAAAATTTATAGTATCCAATATACCACTAGATGTCACCCACTGGCAATTTTTTAAGATTTAACCAAACTGTCACAAGATTTTGGCCATTTAGTTATATATTTTTGATTTTTTTTTCTCCTTGCTTGCAAATTTTGCTGACCTCTCTTATAAAGGGACATATGCTTGATTTATGTTGAAATCAATGATTATTTCCTGTAATCTAATCCAACTTCCCAAATTTTTTAAATGTAACTCCAATATATTCCTTTTTAAAAGGGGAGGGGAGAGCCATTCCTCACAACACTGTATGTAGACAGGCAACTACTTGTATTCTTGATTCCATCTTCCTAAAAGATTGGCTGAATGATGTATGCAACCTGTAGGTAACCACCAGAACTTTGGCTAAGACTGCTAGCTTTGTGCACCCTTGAGGGCTGAAAGGGTTTAAAAAAAAAAAAAAGTTGAAGAGCAATGTAAAATTGTGCTTAAAAGCTTCTTATTCCCACTGCTTGAATGCAATGAATAGAGGTGGTCCTCGACTTAGAACAGTTTATTTAGTGACTGTTCAAAGATATAATGGTGCAGAAAAAAGTGACCGTTTTTCACCTTTGCAGCATCCCCATGGTCATGTGATCAAAACTCAGATGCTCGGCAGCTGGTTCATACTTACGACCATTGCGGTGTCCCAAGGTCACGTACTCACCTTTTGCAACCTTTTGACAAGCAAAGTCAATGGGGAAGGCCAGATTCACTTAACAACCGTGTTACTAACTTAAGAACTGCAGTGATTCACTTAACAGCTCTGGCACGAAATGTTGTAAAATGGAGCAAAATTCATTTAACAACTTAACAGAAATTTTGGGCTCAATTGTGGTCGTAAGTCGAGGACTAGAATAGATTTTTTTTTTAATTGGCCAAGTGTGATTGGACAGACAAGGAATTTGTCTTGCTGCATATGCTCTCAGTGTACATAAAAGAAAAGATATGTACCTACATTAGGTACTTCAAATGTGTTATCTGAAACGGGCAATGCTACAAATGAGAGATCTCCAAGTTCGCTGCAATCCCTACCTTGGCCTGATGCAACCTGGATCTACGTCTCTTATCTAAAATGAGATTCTTGTTGGGAAATATCCCAGGCCTCCAGCCATCTGTATGACTAGAGAAGATCTCTCTAGATTAGAACCACCTGCAAGTACAGAATGTAGAAAACTTTCCACTGCAGCAAATGTACAACAGAGGATGGCAGTTGTGTTCTTCGCAACCCTTGCTACAAATTACAAGAGACACTTTTACGAACACTTTCCAATATTTTATTACAATCTCAATCCAGAAAATATCATTAGTTCATGAGATATATACATTCTTACATGGAACGCTCCCCCCCCTTTATAAGCAGGTAAATCGTATTTCATATACATGATATACATTAAACATTGAAAAATAAGTTCAGGGATTCCAAGGCTATTTGTGCTCCCCCAGACAGTCCCCCAGGTTTTCATGCATACATTTGCTTTTCTTGGTCATACATCAACCATGAGCAACAAATACATACAAACCCTCCTAAATGTACTGGCCAAGTGGAGAGATCGGCAAGAAATGCTACCAAAAATTACTTTCTCAATTCAGTAATCTGCAGTTATTAAGAGTCTGTGCTGCCCATTTCAAAACATGGCATTACCTTCGTCTACTGACAATGAGACACTATTAGCTTACACAGAACACAGCTCAGTAAAATGTCAGGGTTTTTAGTTGGTTCTATTAATGCAACTCCCCTGTGCTACTGTCATAATGCTGTTTAGTATTTGGAAGTAAATTGAGTTTGCAAGTTAAGAAGGTAGTAAATTGTTAATTACTGAGTTAAGTGCAATAATGTCATTTTCCCCCCATTCTAATCCATGTTCCAGGCTTCATTTAAAAGTGTAACACGAACACCACTTGCCTTTAAAAATGTAAGCACTTAAAGGAAAAAGAAAGTCCAGAAGGTTTTTTTCTTTAAAAAAAAAACTAGTTGAAAGTTTTTTAACTTGAAAAAAAATCGGCTCATTTTTACTGAAAGACAGTCAGTTTATAGAAAGTATTAAATGCTAAATTCAAAATTGTACAAAAATGGCATACAAGTTCAGAAACAAAGAATGATTTGATTCTCTGTCCAAAACTGATTGTTAGCCTACCTGGGAAGAGCACTTTTAAAAAATATTAAGGATTTTTTTTCCCTCTGGGTAACTACCTCAAAAGTGATTGTACTGGCATGGGTGGGTGGTATATCTGGAGAATAAGCTGGCTCGTTCAGTGTTCCACTAAAGATCACTTTAGCTGTTTCACAGCTTAATCAAAGTTCAACATATCCACATCAGTATTCATATAGCTTCTCAGTCTATTCCGAGAGTGGCCAAAAACAACCAACCAAGGAAGAAGCTATTGAAAGTAGCCAGAAAGTAAAAATAAGAGGACAACATATGTAATTTTGGGCAGTGGCCATCTCACAGATTTGTCCGGGCATGCACATGGCCTCTTTCCTTTCCTTGCACTATGTCCAATGGCAACACAATTTGTATTATAAAGCTAAGTTGCTCCTGGAAATGAAAGGGAAGGGTATGTTTTCCTTGCTTTTTGTTGCTTCTTTCAGATTTCTCCTTCTTCGTGTCCTTTGAATTCCTCAATTCAGGTTCCAATACATAGTGAATTAAGTCCATTATGAGGCCAAATAAGCTGCAGCTAGTCAGAGGAACAGAGGTAGCAATATTGATTCTCTATCCTTAAATCAAAGCAAGTATCCTATTAACAAGAAATACCTTTCAAATGGTATTCAGGCTTTTGCCAAAGGACTGATTGGGGATAGACAAGCTTCACATTTCAGGATGGACTGAAATTCCCATCCATTTCCTGTTTTTTGTCATAGTAGCAGTTGAGGAGACTTATAGTTCAAAACATCTGAAAAGTTCCGAATTGCGAATCCCCTGTGGAGACCATAATGTACTGCAGTTCTGTTGCACCATCTCTGCATTGGGCCATTCTCTTGTGCAACTCAGAACATTTAACCAACCCCCCAGAAGCTGCTCTGAAAAGAAGGAAGACCCACAGACAAATCCAAGAGTCAGTTGCTCTTAATTAGAAGACAGTTCTTCTCATGACTGGCTTCCATTGGAACGCATTTATTTCCCACTGTATGAAAGTACCAAAAATTTGTTCACTTGTAAAATTTTGATTTTTATATCTTGGGTTTTGGAATAGTCTAGATTCCAGAATTATTGTGTGAGAAGAGAATACACATTCCTATGCTGAAGCAATTTATATGCAAAATTACATCATACAAAACTGGATGACAAAATACTTGGCATGAGACATAAATGACAAGACAGGACTAGTACCTTGATCCCATCTTTTATCAGATCTGAAGGATTTATATATATATATATGAAAGTATGACTCAGGATCAACCACACCATAAAAGGCATCTGTGGATGGTCACAAAAACTTCTGTTCCAGAGCAGTATTTCTTGTCTTTATATTCTTATCAGGAATGGAATAATTTCTCTCTCATCAAATTTTTTAAAAAAACAAAAACACTTACTTTACAAAATATAATCATTACCTAACAAAAAAATTCATCATCCAACAAACAATAAGAAATGCTCCAGTGCATTGATAGAGTTCAGTAAAGAAATCCAGTTGGTAATACACACCTCCTTTGTTGGGCACCTGAATGGATCTAGAGATTTGCTGTTCTCTGCCTTGAACAGTTCTCCCAGCCCAGCTGACAGCCCTCCAAGGCAATTGCTATTCAGTCCAAAGCATTGTCTATAGAATGGAGTCTTATATACATTTTCAACAAAACCGTTCCAGTTTTTTCATTTGAAATTATAACAGGCACATAAAAAAAAAATACAAGCAATCTGCTTCCTCCAAAGATCTTTTTTACTTTAAAAAAAAAAAGTCTGTAAAAATATTCTGCACAACCATCTATATCCATCTAAGAAGGGGAATATACACATGTAAGAGTTTTATCTGTATATCTGTTATATTCTTAAAACTATCAGTCCTTCTTGGCTGGCCTTTTTACCTCCAGATGCTCTGCTTTGCCGATACAACTGCAAGACACATAAAAATAAATGAAGCAATCCCATTATTAAAGCTGAATGTCTGAGAAACAAAAGGATGATATGTCATTCCATGCAACTGCAGACTTAATGAAAAATAGTCTTTATGATGATTCCTTCAAAAATAAACTCCAGATTTGGAAGTTGCTACATATTTTAAAAAATCCGAAATGCAGAAAGTAACTCTTGTTTAGCAAACATAACATTTCTATTTACCGCAAGCCAAAATTGGGATTTCATTATTATGGGCTCCTGGATTTAAAAATAACCTCAACATTAAATATCCTCCAGCACAGGGGTCTCCAACCTTGGTCCCTTTAAGACTTGTGGACTTCAACTCCCAGAGTCCCTCAGCCAGCAAAGCTTAAAGGGACCACAAGTCCACAAGTCTTAAAGGGACCAAGGTTGGAGACCCCTGCTCCAGCAAAAGAAAAACAGTTTGAAGAAACTAATTTGATTTAACAAAGTAGAACCAAAAGAAAGAGAGAAATAAGGAAGATCTGGCTTCTTTAGCTTCTTCTTTCTAGGATCATGGTTCAGGAATATACTCAAAGCATTCTAATGAAGGTTCCTGGGATTAAGAATATGATAGCAGAATAATTATTGCAGATTTAAATAAAAGGGCCTTGCACAGGAGAAATAAACAGTACCATATCAGTTTACAGTAATATATTCTCAAAGCATCAGAGACAATTTCACCAATTAAGACCAATTAGGTTTTCCAAGATTAAAATCTGGAGTTTGAGCCTAAACCCTGCTCTAAGTTTATCTAACTCAAGATCATGGAGTAAGAGGTTTTTCTGAGAAGTTACCTTTTCAGTTGGACTGATAATTCACTATGAATCAGACTGTTTATAATTATGGTAACTTTCCTTCCAAGTACATATAGCATTTTTAAAATCAGTGGAATATATTTCCTCAGATGTTTAAACTGTTTTTAAGGACTTTGAATTAAATCCCTTCCTTTCATTTCCTATTCTTTCATTACTTTTTTTTTTAAAAAAAGCACTTCAAAAACATAAACAGGCAGTCCTTGACTTACAACCATTCATTTAATGACCATTTGAAGTTACAATGGTATTGAAAAAAATGACTTACGACTGTTTTTCACACAACCATTGCGGCATCTCCATGGTCATGTGATCAAAAGTTGGATACTTGCCAACTGACTCATATTTATGATGGTTGCAGTGCCCTGGGGTCATGTGATTGATTACCTTTTGTGACCTTCTGACAAGCAAAGTCAGTGGGGAAGCCAGATTCACTTAACAATTGTGTTACTAACTTAACAACTGCAGCGATTAAACAACTGTGGCAAGTAAAGTCCACTTAACTCATTAGCAATATAAATTTTGGCTCAATTGTGGCCATAAGTCAGGGACCATCTGTACTACTCTGGTGTACTTTAAAAAAATTCAGGACTCCTGTTCTTACCCCATGATATTAAAGTACTTCTCAAAGAAAACTACGGAAGTGGAATAAGAAGGAAAGGCTATAATGCATTTACAAGATATGGCCAATTCTGTAAAACAAAAAATACATAAACACTCTTTTGACACCCATTTTAAAAAGTGCAAACACATAAACCAACTCTGGCACACTGAAGGAATTTCGTAGCCGGAAGCTATCCCCACCAATGTAAAACATTATGTCTGGAGACCTGCTTGACAAGACCAGGCATTAAGCACAAAAGAGACCTAGGCCTCTTCATACATACACACCCTCAGGGTTCAAGCTGGACACCAGGGGATTCTGGAGGTTCCGTGGATTGCTGAGGAAATGCTTGGCTGTAGGTCTGGGAGGTGAGTTTCGGTCGAGTTCCAACCAATCTAAGGAAAATGATAGTTTAATAGAGCTTCCTTGACCCAAAGGTGCATTTCTTTGATCAGATTCACTTAGCAATCATATGATTCACTTAAGAACTGCAAGGATTCACTTATCACACCTGTGGCAAAAAAGGTCATAAAATGGGGCAAAACTCACTTAACAACTGCCTTGTTTAGGAACAGAAATTTTGGGCTCAACTGTGGTCAAGGACTACCGTAATTTACTTCTGAACCTGAATTTGAAGCCTGATCATTAGGAAGGCAAATATAATTCACAATATCTTTTGCACTTGATGGGTTATGCCAAGATAAGAGTCAGGGAAATCAGTAGATCAGCAGGTTTCACAACAGCTTTGGCTCAGATAGACAATACCAATTTTTCGGGAAGTTTAACTCAGGTTAAGTGACAGCTAGTCAAAAGGGATATTGTCTCTTCAAGGTGATTGTTTATTTAAACTGAGATTTCTGAAGGTTTTTGAGGGTTATTATCACAATATTCTTCACTGTTTCTCCTAAAGCAGAGATGGGAAGTTAAAACAAATCAAATCTTCATAATATTTACTCTAAAGTCTAGTCAAGCACAGATCCTGTGTCCAAATGGACACAGCCTATGCAGTTGTCTTGGAAGGCAAAGTATGGATTTTTTAAATGTTCCTGGTCTAACCTGCAGTCTTGGAATTCCTGATAGTATTCCTATTCAAGAACTAAGTACATCTAGCCTTGCTTAACTTCCAAGCCCACATAAATAACAGTAGTCAAGTTCTGACACCTGCCGAGACCAATCTGAAAAATAAAAAAGTACTGTAGAAGTAAGAAAGGAAACATATTTCAAATACCATTACCAAGACTACAATGTTCCACACTTTTGTCTGTCTGCTGCACAGGAAAATTAAAATCTGTATAAATATCATGCCTATTCCCCCAAAAGCAAAACGCATATGAAAATGGACTAGGTTGGATGTAAGATAACTTGGGTTGAATCTCCCCTTCTTGCATTGTTATGTTTAACTCAGAACCCCCATGGTGCACTATCTTTTTTCAATTTTCTGCAGTTTTAGTCCAGTCAGCAATGCGCTAAATACTCAGTAGGGCTAAGCCTCTACATCTATCCAGAATTTTTAAAAAAGATGGCTAATTAATTGTTCTTTCACATGCTCCATATATACAGGGTGTACCAAAAGCCCAATCGCAATATGTTTTATTGATTTTTTAAAAAATCTGCAGAGAAAATGTTACTGTACTTCAAAGGTTATGCATTGAATTTTCAAAGGTCATGGATTTAACAAGTAAGGAAGTATTTAGAACAAAATAGCAGCCAATTTGAGCATTTAATAAATTTATGGTTGGTATATCTTGTATTTTTATACAAAAAGGGTTTGTTTTTGCTATTACTTCTCTGAAAGATGCTTTCACCTCAGGTTTGAATGGAAGTCACTCTCATTACACTATTTAACTACCAGCTCTATGAATTCTATTTACAGCTATGAAAAATGGTTTGATGGAAACACTAATGATAATACCCTTTTTTCTCACATCCTAGTGCTTTCTAGATATGTTTGCTAATGCTTCTCATAATGCCTAACGACATGGCCACTACCTGTATAATCTATAAAGTACCTCTAAAGGGGTACCAGAATGGGAAAGCTTAAAACAATTCTCCTGTCTCCCTCCTTTTTCCTGCCCACTGAGTTATATTCTGACCTCCATTTCTCTGATGAGTTGCCAACTCTTGGCTAATTTGATCCAGCTGCGATTCTGCCTCTGATCTGGCCTGTGGAGTAGTCACCATGGCTCCTGTCTGCTGGATGAATTGTTGTAAATTACATTGCCTGAGTTCCTTATTCAATTCCTCCAGCTCTTGATTCTGGGCCTGAAAGACAGAGGAGGAACAGGCAGAGTAAATTCCAAATCTCGTCTTTATTTGAAATAATAATCTGAAATTGCAGGGAATAAAAGTGTTTTTTTTTTAAATTTCATCTAACCTCCATCCAAAGTTTAACTCTTTTCTCTTTGTTCTCTTTGTAGTAGAAATCAATCAGAATTTTCAAGGCAAATGGTAAATGCTATCAAGACACGCCCATCTGATTCTTCAAAAGTGGAAGAGACAATTGTCTCTTTGTTATAGAGACAATTAAATTGGCAGCCCATTGTCTGGTATTACCTGTGATGGTGTTTATTGAGGGAGCTGGATAGTAGAAATCCCATCCAATACTTCAAGGCAATTTATTATAATATGTAAGATATCAAAATGTTCATAATCTCAAGCTCAGGTCTCCTCCAGTCAAATACGCTTTGGCAGAGGGAGCAAAGATAGTCTTGCCCATCTCACATTATATCACACTGGTCAGTCTTTGGGTGCTTTCCTCATTTCAGGGATTTGATTAAGATCAGCTGCTATAAAACTACCTCTATTTACAAAGTGGAAAAGAGAGAGCCTATATCTATTTTATCATGGACATGGAGAATTCAGTGGATGCTAATATTCTACCATAAAGGAGGAGAAATGCTGGGAGGAGGGCGTATCAGTGCATATAAAAACATATTTTACAGATAGACGCTGTTTCTAATGTAGTCCCTATGTTAAATAAGAGACAGAGAGAATCTAGGAATCTGATAACCAGCAACATTTCAGTAGGAGTAGGCAACAGATTAAGAAAGTATTTGGACACAAATATCTTTGCTTCATAACTGTGCATCCAGTGGAACTAAGCACCCAGAACATGAATAATACTCTAAATAATGTTAAATAAATTACAGGCTTATTATATAGCTGTGAAGAGAATGAAATATGATGCAGGGTTGCAGAGAATTTCAGTTTAGAAAGTTTAGAAAGTCTCATCTTTTGTTTTTCTCATCCATTCATAAGTAGTGAAGATCTTTACTTCTTTACTTTAGAGGGAGGACATAATCAATTAATACAGATGCCACACTGGATGAATCTTCGAAGAAGGAAGGAAGTAGGCAATAGCTAGACACCATGTATGCGTTCTTACGGAGTTCTTATTTAGTCAGCCTCCAATCAGAAAAGGCCAACAAGATAGCATATGTATGCTAGTCATATTTTGAGGAGTGAATATACTGTAAATTGTATGGTGCAAGAAGGGGAAAATGTTTATTCTGGGAATAAAGAACTGTCTTGGCTCTCCCTAGCACCTAGTACAATATGTAGTTACATTTTCCTTTCAGCAAGAATGGAAATTCTCAGATGTTTCTTTGATCACAAAATAGCAAACAAAACTTATATCAAATAAAATATATTATGGGGTGCGGCAGATTCAGAATACATCCAATGTTTAATCTTTATACTTACTGAAAAATAAATTCATTTATAAGACTTAGTTTATGCCTGGCCGGCCTACTACCAGTATACTTCAGGTATTATATTCTTACATGTCCATTATGCCATAAAATGAAAAGCAACTTGATCTTTCAAAACAAAGAACTGTAAGGATAAGAAGTTTATATAATTTACAGAATTTCTGGTCAGTATAAACAATGAATGTGCTGATTGAAAATATTGGGCACTGTAGTGCCTCCATATCATAACCATAGGAAAGGCAAAATTAGCTTACTTCATGCAATTAGTGATAACTAGCCATCCCACCCTCTGCTCAAATCTCATAGGTCATGAAAGTAGCTAGAATTGTTTTAACAGTCACCTAACTTTTAATTATAAGATAGCTTCATGATGCCATGGAGCATATGTAGAAGGTGGAGAGAAAGGAAATTAATATCCAGCTTAAATTAAAAACGCAGTTTAGTTATGTTGATTTGCAACATTTTTGTTTGGATCATATTATCTCATACTTGAACATAATTTGAAGGTGGTTCCCAAAGAGATCTACTGTAGGCATCTAATTCTGTTTCTCAGCACTATCATGGAGAGAAAACATGTACGTAGCTGAGATTCAGTGTGGAATATCTGTTGCCAAACAGTCATTAGAAGCAAGGAAAATCAGAGAAGCATATCATGAACACATATGGTGAAGAATAATCCTTTGTACTCACACATGGCATGCTAGGAAAAAAAGATCATTAGCTCTAAGCACAAACCTGCAGATTGTACTCTGCTTCTTCCAAGGCCTTCCCCACTGTATCCAGGGTGCTTTCAAGCTGGGCAGTTTGCTTGGCCTTGGCTTCCAGGTCTCTCTTTATTTTAGCTGCTATCCCCTCTAGCTCAGTAGGATTCTGGGTAGACGTTTCCTTGGTCTTCTTGGCTCGCTCAGCAATTTCCCACTGGATTTCTCTTTCCAAGGTCTCTGTTTTTACCATAAGCTCATGGATTTTTTTGGTGTACTCCTCCATTGTGGTCCTCAGGCTGTGAACTTTCTCGCGCCGCTCCCTTTCATGCTCCTTTTCTGATTGCAGCTCATTCTGCCAAAATTCTTCCTCACTCAGCTGGCTCTCATTCTGATGGATCAGTTGTTCCAGCTGCAAAATCTCATCCTCCCGATAAGAGCCTTGGCTGCATTCCCAATGCCTGATATCCATTTCCAAGGCATCACCTTGCATCTCTAGGGTGCAGAGATGCTCCTGCTGGTGTAGGACAGTCTTGAATAGCTCCTCTTTGGAAAGTACCCCCCCTCTGGCTCCATCTCTAACACACATCGGGTCCTTTCTGGGCTGTCTCAGCTTGTTTTTGGCACAGGCATCACTTGAACTCACAGGACCCAAGTTGAAGGTTAAAGATTTTTTGGGTTGCCGGGTTCTAGGTACTTCTGTACTGAGTGGTCTAGGTTTAATAGGCAAGCTAGCTCTGACAAACGTCCTCTCGGGTATCTGGGCGGCATTGTCTGAAGAAGGCCTCTCTATGAGGCTGGGGCCGGTACGTTGCAATATAAATTGCACATCCTGAGCATACTGGCCGCATTTGGCTAGAGACTCAACAGGACATTCATGTGGGAGAAGCTGTCTCTCCTTCTCACGTAGTCTTTGGATGAGAACATAGCGGCCTGTTTGACCTGAGAAAACAAGATAGATATTATGAGGATAAGATTTCCTCCCTACAAAACCCCCAGTAAACTTCCTTTCACCTATCCAGCTATATCAGGCTCACGTTCCACAGTAATTTTCCTTGCCAGTCCACACTCATTACCACCTGAAGGTAAAAAGCTTCGGAAAATGGGGCAACTAATTCCCAAAGAAACATAGTTAAGCCTGTGAATAGTCAAGTAATAAGCAGAATTACTAATGGTCTTTTTTTATTTCTTTAATTGAATTTATATAGCTAATAAATAAGAAGAAAACTAAGATCATGGCTCCCGGCCCTCTCAATTCCTAGCAAATAGATGGGGAAGAAATAGAGGTAGTGACAGATTTTATTTTCCTGGGCTCCAAGATCACCCTACATGAGGACTACAGCCAAGAAATTAAAAAACGTTTGCTCCAGGGGAGGAAAGCTATGACAAACTTAGAAAGCATACTAAAAAGCAGAGACATCACCTTGCCAACAAAAGTGCGTATAGTCAAGGCTATAGTTTTCCCAGTTGCAATGTATGGCTGTGAAAGTTGGACCATAAGGAAGGCTGAATATCAAAGAATTGAGGAAGAAGACTCCTGCAACTCCCTTGGACTGCAAGGCAATCAAACCAGTCAGTCCTAGAGATCATCAACCCTGACTGCTCTTTAGAAGGCCGGATCCTGAAGATGAAACTGAAATACCTTGGCCACTTAATGAGAAGGAAGGACTCACTGGAGAAAAGCCTAATGCTGGGAACGATTGAGGGCAAAAGAAGAAAAGGACGACAGAGAACGAGGTGGCTGGATGGAGTCACTGAAGCAGTCAGTGTGATCTTAAATGGTCTCCAGGGGATAGTAGAGGACAGGAAGGCCTGGAGGAACATTGTCCATGGGGCCGCGATGGGTTGGACACGACTTTGAAACTAACAACCTAATAAGATGCCTCCATAGAAAACTAAGATTTAGCCTTAGAAAAACAGATTTTTAATTGAAAGTACCAACTGCTTTATTAAATTTGGGAAGTGAGAATTTTAGAACTGGCTTATGCATTCACATAGCAACATTTCTTCAATTTAAACATGACTTTTACCAAACCCTCATCTATGTTGATACCTCATATACTAATATTACAAAAACACTTGGGAAAAATTTCACACTAAATGCATTACTTTTACCTGTGCTTTACATGGTCACTATAACAAAATGGGTATGCTCTTACGTGCAGCTTTTTTGCTCATTTAACAAATATTCTTCATAACACACCACATATTATCCAAAATGTTTCTATCATACTTTCAAGTCTTATTTTTTTTTCCATATTTAACAAATATGCTGCCAAGTAACAAATTTGGATATTTGCTCTATTTTTCATTATTCATATATCACTTCCAACTGTTCACTCCAATTGTGAAAAATAATTAACTTGGTCTTTGTTACATTAATTTTCAGATATATGTTCCTTGTTCCATCATATAATTTTTCTGATATTTGTTGCAAATCAGTTGGATTCCCGGTCCCTTCCATTGCATACAAGAATACATGCTTCTTCATATCTCTGATCAACAGAGTCCTAATGTTGTACAAGCCTTTATTTATAATTTTTATTTGCCGCTCATCTCATATCCAATGACTCTGGGCAGACAAGCATTACTTATACAACAATGCATAAACACATTAATCAACCGAGGGACATTATATTCACTTGTCTTACCTTGCCCAGAGTTAAGCCATTCAGAGTTTCCCATTTATTTTTATGCGTGCTTTGTTTCCATCATACACCACTCTTAATGCAATGAAATATCAACCTCTGATTCCATATTCATGCAAAACATTCATTTTATTGTACGCTTTCATTAGATCAACAAACTTGCAATAAACTTCCTCTCTCACATTCATACTTTTCTTGATGACTTGCCGAAGAGCAACATCTGTTCTTGCATGGGATAGAGCCATATAGCTCTTGTCAAATTTTGCTCATTGTCAATTTCACATACTCTTTTGGTCAAAATTCTGTCAAACATTTTCCCCACAAGTAAGGATTAATACACTAATTTTTCTGCAGTTTTTGCATTTTCTCTTCCTACCTTCTCCTTGCACAGGGAAACAATAACAGCATTCTATTAACCATAAGGCAAATACAATCTTCAAAATATTAACCAAATTGCATAGCCACTCCACAAAACATTCATATTTTAACATTTCTCTACTTACACCATCTACAGCTGCAACTTTACAAATTTTCAACATTCTCACTTTTTTCATTATTTTTTCCATGGAGTTATCTATTTAATGTTAACCTTTCTTTGCTCTCTGACTATATGCTCTTTCCTATGTCTTCTCTTTCCTGTATATACATATTATCCAACATCTTTCTATCATGCTAATGTATAGCAACAACTGTTCACTTACGTAGATTTCTATCATGCACAGTCTTTTTTTCACTTCATTCCGCTCTGTCTTTTCCGTACTCCTTCTTGGAATTAATTTTTTATATTGGATTCTGTTATTTGATTCTCCTCACTCTCTCTAAGCAGCTTCCATGTCCCTCTATACTACAGGTAATCCTAGTTTAATTAGACCAGAATCTTCACTGTAAAGTGACATGGTTGTAAGTTGAAAAACCATCTAATTATGCTTAATGACAACAGTTCTCACAGCTGCCATCATTAAACAAGAGCCACATACATCATTAAGCGAGGACCTCAAGTGACTGCAACTTTCAACTTCCTGCCAGTTTCCCCATTGACTTTGCTTCTGGGAAGCTGGCAGGGAATGGAAATCCTGCTTTCTAGTGAAGCTAAACCCCCACTGCACAGGTGATTGTCGGAAATACCGATTTGGAGGAACCAGTAGCTTTTTTTTTTAACTACCGGTTCACCCGAACTGATAGCTAACTATTGGTTCACTCAAACCTGTAACTTTTTTTAACTACCGGTTTGCCTGAACAGGTAGTTTTTATCACTACCGGTTCGCTCAAACCAGAGCGAACTGGTAGCATTTCATCCCTGGATTGTAGGGATGCTATGCTGTCAGGTCAGAACTACCATTTGTTCAGTGCCATCATATGTTGGAACTATCACTGAACAAGACACTGTACTTCCACTCAATATTTAATCTCTATTTTCCTCAATAGACTCCTTTTTTTTTCTTTCTGTAGTCGTTTTTTAGCAGTATTTGCACTCAAGTTTCCTTTCCTTTTATGCCCTTTCCCCTCCCCCATCTTCTTTTGACTGTATGAATAGCAGTCTGTCCCAAATTCAACATCACCTTTTCTCAACATTTCATTATAATCAATCAATTCCACCTTCCTTCAAGATTCTTTCCTTTACCATCTGAATACATGAAAGGACATATGTTTAAACTATGTATTTAAAACGAACAGCTTTTAAAACAAACAGCCCTTCTTCCAACCAGTTATTCATAATCATTCCCATTCATTCCTAGTCACTTTTCCTACCTTGTACTCTCCTTTTATTTCCAGACTTCCATTCATGCCATTTAACGAAAATCCATCCCACCCTATCTCAGCTGCATGCAGTCAAAATGTTACATTCCCAAACTTAAACCTTAATTTGTAACATAACTTAAAAACTATTACCAACCCTTGAATTCCTACCTGTATATTTACCCAAACCAATCTAGATAAGTCATATACTGTACTTTCTGATACTGAATTTTGCCCTTTCATTCATAATTAAATTTACATCCTTACTTCCATGTATCTATTCATGAATTCCATTCTACAAGATCAGAAAATACCTTCATGCAAATCTAATCCGTCCTTTCTTAATTTTATTTTTAAAAAAATCATTTGTGAATTCAAGTTTTTTTTAATCTTACATTTCTTTTACGTTCCACATAAGCATCTGCATATCACAGTCATTGCATACTGACCTCTAATATGGTTTTCTTGGTTTTGACATAATGCTTTTTAGTAAGATAAAGGAGCTATAATCTAGATGACCAGCTTTTGTTATAGCCATACCACATGCTGTGTTCCATGCTTATATTATGAACAGTATCAGTCAGTTCTGGCATATTTTGGCCACATGCTATGAACACAACCAAAGTCCAGTTTTACCCTAGACTTGCCATGATCAATGCAAAGTAGAATTCCAATCTAGAGACTATTTTGTAAGCCAATACAAAGTTTTCTCCTTTGATTTTTTTTCCTGCTGCCACATGGTTACACGAGTGCAAGCAATGTAAGGAAGGTGCAATGTAAGGGAGGGAAAAAAGGATTTCATAGCGTAAAAGGATATTCTTAGTTTGTGAAAACAAACCTTTATTAATAAAAGCTGTTAAAGATGGAGCAGATGAACTAGCAGAAAAGAGTATTTGAAATAAATTTGCAAAGCTCGGCAACAATAATTTCTAACAGTGTTTTTCAATTTTGGCAACGTTAAGATGTGTGGACTTCAACTCCCAGAATTCCACAGCCGTAATTGTGGGAGTGGGAATCCATATGTCTTAAAATTGCCACGGTTGGAAAATGCTGCTTTAGGAGAAAGAAATGTTGACAAAACCTACACCGCATTGTGAAAAAGCTTCTAATCTTTCAAGCTGTTGTATTTATGCAACTGCCAATTGATTACACAAACAATTTCCTCTTCCATAAGACATGGATATCACGTGAATAAAGCACTATTTTTCTAATCATTTTTTAAAAAGAATTTTGGACAGGAGATTATTCTGCAATTCTATATACATTTATCTTGGGAGTAAATCTCCTCAGTGGTAGATGTTTTTAAGTAAACATGCTTAGGACTGGACTGCATAAATCCTTTTAGACATTATGAATATAAAAACTACTTACCAATGGCCCGTGCCAGTGCTATGACAACTTCCTGACATGTTGTCTGATCTGAAACACCACATACAATCCGCTGGACTCCATCCACCCAGACTTTCAACTCCATCACAAAAAGGTAGAAAGGATTAAACTTTCTGGATCATTTCTGTGATTTGTTCCTACAACAACAATTAAAAACACAAACAGAAATGTAAGCACAATATGTTTTTTGATTTCATTTACATGTAAGCAGTATGGAGCAAGGAAACATAGAAGCGATGCTTTTGGAATGCTTGAACATGTCTTCTTTCCACACTTCACATTTCTAGCTCTCTTGCTCTAACAGTTTTAGGTAGAGCACTAGTTCAGATGAAAGGATTAGCCATAAGCAAACAAAACTTTTCAGTTTCAATGCGTCATAGATATTCTATCCACCACTCCAAAATGTTACATAATAGAATAGAATAGAATAGAATAGAATTTTATTGGCCAAGTGTGATTGGACACACAAGGAATTTGTCTTGGTGCATATGCTCTCAGTGTACATAAAAGAAAAGATAATGTTCAATATCTAAATAAGCCAGCAACACCTGACTTGAATCTTTAGAAACCAATCCAATTCTGTTACTAACTACAATTAGGCTAATTTTGCTTGTGTGTGATTTCTCAAATACAAAACAGTATTGGGGCCTTAAATCAATGAAAAGTAACAGGACTGTACAATGTAATTCTATTTTTTTTTAGGCATTAGCTCATTGCAATAATGAACAATACATATTGCCTGCATGCCACTTGTAAGCATAAAAGTGCTGAAATGAAATAAATTGCTCAGTTTAAGAGGCAGCTGGTAAGCTGTGGAGGTGTAGTCAACTAAACATATATGGATATATAGTGGATTTAACTTATATTTATTATTGATTAGCATACATGTAAGCTAACTGTGCTATTTCACATACACATATAATACAACATAAACCACTAATACCATAGACCTAGAATACGCCAGGCAACAAAAATATCTCTACGTTAAGTTACATGCCATTAATTGCCAGAAATAGGTTTTGCATAAATATGAACAAATATTAGCACAGAGATTAGTAAAAACTACTAATGTCACTTCCATTCACTTTAAACATCGAATAAAATGATTTTATCCTGTGCTTTTCACATTTACTTAAAAGCACATTTATGCTGTGCTTTTCACATTTACTTAAAGCCTTGGAAGAAAAATGAGTGATTCAGTTGTTTTTTCAATTCCAGAGAAACTGGGTTGGGTTGGAGAATGAACGGATTCATTCTAATAACTTATAAAGTGCTAAAATTTAGTACAAAACACTCCAAAAAGCGTTTCTGTGAGTTCTCCATTTCTTTCTTCCAATTTTAATTAAATGTAATTGGCTTAGTCTTCCAGTACCTCAAATAACAAAAACAAACATTGCATAGATTTAATGTTGAATAATGCAAATATGATATAAATGAATCAACCATCAAAACTGAAAATAATGAAGACTTGCAATTTCTAGGCTGATTATCAACTTGGAATTTAGTCCTGACCAAAAAGACAATACCACACCTGAAAAATGCTTCTCCCAACTAGAACAACATGAAGCAAATACTTGATCTGAAAAAGGAGAAAAGGAACTAAGCAAAAACAATAGTCAACTACTTAATAGCCGGCAATCAACACTACAATCAACAACTAAAAAGCCACACACAACCAGGCATCATATAAATACCACACACAGAATTGTTGAAAACACAAATTCTGCTAGAGATACATTCGCTGAGGATTGGCTCCAGCATGAGTCCAAAAGCTTTAGGAAGACTAAACCTCTGGCCCCAGTGACCGACCCAATTGGCTCCATTATCCTGGGACACGTATATCTGCCTTCATTTGTAATACAAGAACAAAACAGATACACCCAATGTCTGCAACCTGTTGAAAATTATTTTTTAACAGTATTATTTATCTATCTCAGCTTTTTCTCACCTACTTCAAGAACCAAGTTGTCGATAAAATGGGCAATTTTTTGCTCTAAGTCTAGGCAAATGGAAGCCAGCATGATATAACCCTCTTTTAAGGATTTTTAGTGTCTAAGAACAAGTAAATGTAATTAGATGTACATATTTGTGGTATGTATAGAGAGGAAGAAAGGAAATATTGGGGTACAACATACTTTAAATTTGAGACATCTCAAAACCTCCACTTTAAATTTAAAATGCTCTGTTTTGAATTCAAATCAGCTATTGTGATCTTGCCAAAAGTATTTTGATATTATTGATATTCCTGGAGGTTGGATACAGATAGAATTAGAATGAACTAATAACTGAAGGATGAGGTTACCAGTAATTCATCAGAAAATCTTGTTCCATGACTTCAGGATTTCTAAAAAGTACATTTTTTAAAGGATGGTTGTCAATTTTTCATGTTGGCAATGTGAAAAATTCAAAGACTCTCTGACTTATCATCTGATCTGTTCTATTCTGGTTCTTTTTTTGTTTCAGGTCCTCATTTCTGTAAATACAAGTATGGCAAAAAAAAAAAATCTTAATGTTTAAAGATGTAAATGTCATGCTTCAAAAATACATACTTTGCCGCTGTATGTTACTGTGTATCATGTGGCTATCAAACATGAGTATTATGTTATTGTTGCTTTACTGACTATTGTCCTGATTGTTTTACCTTTGAAAATTTATTTTATTGTGGTTTTACTTGTTTATAAACTGCCATGAATCTATATGGATTTAGAAGCACATGTCTATTGTGAATCGATAAATAAGAGTTGAAGATCTATTCTGAAATCATATTGTTTTCTTAAGCTTTGAGTCCTTTCTGTTTTGGCTGCCATACAAGTCAAATAAAGAAAGAAATGTTTGCCCCTAGCCAAGTCAGAACACTCCAATGGAATATTTTCATGGGGATGTTTTGTTCTGTGTGTAAAGTGAAACATATTTCTTATTTTTGCACACTTATATTCTCATGGATATTTCCAAAAGCATCCTTTTTCAGGGACATATCTTTAAATATCATGTGTATGGGACAGTCCCTCAAACAGAGGAACATTTTACCAGAAAACATCACATTATACTGTTATCTAATGGATGAGAAGAGTCATTTCAATTTCAGGATGCTGATGTGCGGGATTGAAGTCCAAAGACACTAGGCTTGGCCAACATACTTTGGACTCAAATGAATCATAAACAAGAAGCAGCAAATATAGAAGCATTTCCAATGACAACAAACTAAAAAAAATGTAATAAGTATGTATAGAATATTATATTTTATAAGAAGCCTCAATATCATTTTAGAACAAAACAAATGTTACTCAATCAGTAGCAGAAAATCCTTAAACTGAAGTAAAATATTAACAAAAGAACCATGAATGTTTTTTTTCCTCAGCTTTCCCAGCTGATCTGCCTCTATAAACTGTATAGCTTATAAGAACTTCTTGACTTATGATTTATAATCTTATTATATATTATATTCTTATTTACGATGCCAAATACAACTTCTCCCCACCCACTTGTGAAGGCTCTGTGCAAGAAGCTGAGTCAACCTCTTCTGAACAATAAGAAGTTCAAATTGTTAATGAAGCCACTTTTGGACTTCTGAATTAAGAGATATATAATTTTGATTTTGGGATTTGATGATTAGAATTGTATGAGATTATAGAAATAATATAGACTACTGATAATTTAGAGTAAAATCTAGATGTATTCTTTATCTATACCAAAAAAACTTGAAAGGCATTCTTCCTTTACTTTTTTTTGCACTTTTTTTTTGCTTTTTATCTCTTTTTTTCTTATTTACTTTTTATTCATGTTTTTGATACTTAATAAATTATACCTGAAAAACCTATCATAAACTAAGATAACACAGAGAAATGTTCTTAGATAATTTACTTTGAACTGAGAGGTTATTTTCTTTTGCCACTTTAAAAAAATGTTAACCCCCCCCCCAAAAAAAGTGGGTGGAAATGTCTGTGTGTCTTATAAAGTGAATATTGCGGGTGTGGGGTGAAGTGAAGAGGGCGCTGATCAACTGTTCTAGCCGGCGGGGATCGCCACCACCGCCACCTATCACCGCCCATTTGCCGATGATTGGGAGCGAATGGGCGGCAGCAAACGGGTCACGGTGATCCCCGCCACCTAGAACAGCTGATCGGCATTACTCCGGGAGGCAAACCAATCAGCTGCTCAGCAGCAAAGGCTCCAGTGTTCCCTGGCGGTGGCAGCTCTGCTCACTTGATCGATGGGGGACTCAACGGAGCAAAGCCCTGATGAGCCACGTGCTGAGGCTGCAATAACGTGCTGAAGCTTATCAGTTTGTTTGCTGCAAGGACGCTAGCCAGATGAATACCGGATGGATGCTGGGAAGCAGAGGCAGATTTTTCCCCCCTGTACTTTACTTTATTGTACTTTAAATATAATAAAAGAAAAACGATTTAAGCTTTTCAAGAGGTTTTGCATAAATGTCAAGGGATCAAGTAAACTAAGAGAGCAGATACATAACCTTCACTTGTAAACCTTTCTAGGAAAAGTACCCTTTTACAATTGTTGAAAGACAGAAAGCTTAGCAAATTGTTCAGCCTAGCCCTTATTTCTATTAGCATGTGGTGGGAATGCTAACCTGAAAACATTTTCTATTTATTATGAGATGAAATTGTCCTGCAGCTGAATAATATAAATACTGTCTACAGCTGCAACAGGGATTGACACCAATGGTGCCCAGAGCATAACACCTGTTAAGAAATTGACATTAAATTAAAAAATGGCTTTCTGGGGCTGGAGATTAGAAGAATCTCAGTAGATGGTAGTACTTGGCTATTCTGTGTGGGATTGGAAATGAAGAGGATTGAGACTACTGTATGTTTAGATGGAAGACTATCATGGAATACATGACTGTAGGCAAGACTGGAAACCTGAAACACATCCCAGTAGCTAGTTATGGAAGAAGACCCCTGAACTGTCAGGAGTCAAGCTCAACTTAAGTGATCTGGATATAATCATAACATATCTGATTTGATAATTGGTTTATTTTCATTTACAGATGAAATCTACATATTCACTTCTTGAGAGAGATAAAGATACAATTGGGGGAGGTGGTGGAAGAAGAGAAGTATTGAGTGTATAAATTACATTATATTGCAGAATCACTACTCGCAAAAGCAACTAAAATGTTTTAAAAGTAGAGAAGGCATAAGCAATTTATCGGACCTGTTCCAAAGGGATCGTACATCTCCCTGTCACCAGAAACCATACAAAAATCTTTAACTTTTCTTTATATCAGAGATAGAACTATCAAGGATTTGTTCCAGATGCAACTATTAGCATCTCTTCCCACTCTGCATTCCCAAGCAGACTCAAAAGGCTTAAAGAAGTTGTCTCTGGCTTCCTTTTCCCCCACCCCTCAATTACTAATTTCTTCTCTCTTCCATGCTCAGGATTGTAGAATGTTCATTTCTTCCAGCCAAGTGCAGATATCAGGAGGGAAGGAAATTTCCATTTCTTTCTTGGCTGGATCTGAAGGGGATTATACCTTCATGGCCTTTTCTAATCCTTTCTCCACTGCCCCTGGCAGCATGGTTGTGTAATGCCGCCTTCCCACTCCCCAGTCAGATCCATATTCCTTCAGAACTGTTAACAGATGCCAAGGCCAGAACATGCAGCTTGTCAGGAGGTATATAAGTTGTGAGGATACTGCAGCTGCAATTACTGAAAGAGGAAGTGACATGTATATCCTATTATTTCCCAGGATCGTTCTGGGTAACTTTCCAAGTGAATGAAATATTTGCCTCTTCTGTGCTGGGTCCACAACATACAGAGCTTTGAATTCTTTTTTCCTCCATCAAAACAGGGAATGACAATAGAAATATTTCAGATACAAAGATGACATTCCAACATTAGGAGGGTAGAGGAGAACAGGAAGTTTCTTCAGTGTGGGCAGAAGCTACACAAAAAACTGTATCAGACCAGTGTGTGTAAATATAAGAAACTGTTTGGTACATTTAGCATCCACGTATGTCCAGGGGAGAAGTTCTATAGAAAGCTACATGTGGATTTCAGCAGCAATGGGAGGGCCTTCCAGAAATGCCAGTTCCTAAAAACCTAAGTAGGAGGCCTAGCATGATCTACATGATCTTTGAAATGGTGCTAAATGGTCTGAAGTTCTGGAGAAAATGGGAAGACTCTGGGATGGGTAGGAACTGGGAAGCATTAAGTAGTAGGTTCAGGCAGTGATTTTAGGTGTGCTGAAATGATGACATCTGATTAAAGATATGAACTGAATTATTTAGTGAACTTAGCCTCAGTAAACTATTAGGTCAATTGATAGTTAACCTAGCAATACATGTAGCATTTGTCTTCTCTGTTTACCATCCCACTGTGTATGATAGACACAGAATAGGTGACATTGTACATCCAAGAGATGATATAGAGGCATGATGGCGAACCTATGGCATGTGTCCCAGAGGTGGCACGCAGCGCCCTCTCTGTGGGCAAGCAAGCCGTCGACCCAGTTCAGCTGTACTGCGCATGTGCATGTACCTCCCACCAGCCAGCTGGTCTTCGGGTCTCTGACACGCATGCACAGGGGGAAAGGCGCATGCAGGGAGCTGTGTGCGCATGCACAGGGGTGTGTGGGGCATCCAGGTGGGCCACACATGCATGTGTGAGGGTGGGGCACATACAGGAGGCCGTGCACATGTTGCATATGGGGGATTTGGGCGTGCGTGTGTATTCGGGTGCTCACACAAACGCTTTGGGCACTTGGTCTGGAAAAGGTTAGCCATCACTGATATAGAGATTTTCAACAATGTGCTGCAAAGTGTGCGAGCCTCTATCAGAAATCAGATGATTGAGCAAGCTATGTTTCTGGAAAACTTGTCAAAGAAATACACAAGTCGTCTCAGAAGTAAAAGTGACGTTACAATAAAGAATCAAATAGGCTAGTTTAGAGTCAGGTCAGGCACTGTTAAATGATCCAGGCCCTAGACACACAACAGGCCAGTAATAAAAGTTTAAGGAAAAAATGTCCCAAAATCCTTGATGAGATGAATTTGAGATCGATGGAGCCACTTAAGATGTCCCAAATACCAACTTCAGAGGAACGACCAAGAGTTACCTTGTAGTAAGATGGGCAGTCAATAAATTTGATAAAAATAAACAAACAAATCTAGTAACCAGGGACCTCAGGCTTACATGCAGTTGGAGGCAGCATGAGCATCTGGATCTAGGATCTTCTCCCAATCCTCTTCAATTAATATTGAATAAACTTCAATGAATTGAAATAATACAATTTACCAAGATATATAACAACCTAATAAAGAAAAAGAAACCAAAAACAAACACCACCACCCCTACTCCTTAGAACCTGGACCAGCTGATGATGACATATTGGACTGGGATATGACTGCCCACTTTGGACTCTGGCTCTTTGGAACTCAACAGTGGGAACCTCCCCAAAGATTTGCTCCTATATATGCACACAAATGTCTGCTGCTGTCTATTTTTGCTAAACCCTAAGTAATTCTCCTTTCAAACTACTATTTGGTGTTTCTGCACACGTGGCCTGGAAGAGGATACTGAGAAAAAGAGAGCCAATATCACTCCAGTTAGTTTGTGGGCAAGAGGCATGTTGTGGTAGAAAGAAGAATCAATATCACTTTAATGTGAGGTCACAGTAAGACCTGGAAAAGAAGATGGTTCCTTTAAAATTTCCAAAATTTCCAGCTGGCTAGCCTTCAAGAAAGAGATAACAGATTTTTCCCATCAGAGGACGGATATAAATTGTTTGTTTTAATGCAGTTCTCTTTGTTCCCATCAAGAGGAGGGGGAAGATGTAGGACTCCCAAATATCGTTTATTTGAGCTGGCACAAATGGTCTCATGGATGCCGCGTATAGACTAGAGATGTTAGAGAAGAAATGTTCTCTCTAGCTCCAAGCATCTCGCATGGGCAGACACTCAAGATGGGAGGGAGGGGGGAGGGAGAGAAGGGATGGGACAAAAGGTTTGGGGAAGTTTATGGCACGAAAAATATGATCTTATGTGACAAAATAATCTGTTGTGGAACTAGAAATGTAAAATATATAAAATGGAGGAAAAAGGAAAAGGAATTGTGTTTGCTGAACAAGCTAGTTAACTGGTCTATCTCGAGTCCACCAATAGGGTGACCTGATTCATAAACAACAGGTTTGCAAGAGGATCTATTAATAGTTGTTTAATCTCAGGCTATTCTCTTGTAGTAATGGGAGCAGTGATCTGACAAACTCTCTTCATTTCACCAACAATAATCAGACTTCCTCACTTTGCAAACTAAAAAAAGTTTAGATAAATTTATTACATAGAATTAGGAAGCCCCTACAAGAAATGCTCAAACTAAAATAACAAAAACAAAAAACAAAACACCACCCCATTCTTTTTTTATAGTTTTCAAGATTTAGTTCCAAAGTTTGAACTTGTGTTTTCTTCCCATTTTTCTGAAGCAACAATTGTGTCACTATTCACGTTGTGATTTTTCTGTGATCTGCTCCATGGTTAGAAAATGTCTTATTTTTGGCAGCAGAATCAGAAACTTTCACTTTACTAGCCTCTACAGAAATCACTGGATTAAAACTTGTATAGATTATGATTACTGAAAATGTGGGTGGTAGCTGATTGATAACTGACATTTTATCTGGAAACCTCAAGCTATTAAGCAAGAAGTGAAAAAGAAAAATATAAGCTCACTTTGCTTTGCTTCACTCTGTAAGCACAGCAATGGAAGTCTAGTAAAGATTATATTGCTTTCATCACAGTGATGCTAACCTATAGTAGTGGCCAAAGTTGTGGAAACCTTTTGGGAAAAGTGTAATCTCCATTCCCTCCCCGCTCCAGGGGAAGGTTATTGCAAAATCCCCATTTCCTCCTGATCAGCTGGGACTCGGGAGGCAGAGATTAGATGGGGGCAGGGCCAGTCAGAGGTGGTATTTACCAGTTCTCTGAACTACTCAAAATTTCCACTACCGGTTCTCCAGAACTGGTCAGAACTGCTGAATACCACCTCTGATGTAATGCAATAACTTTTATGAAGGATTAGAATAGCAGTTACAGTATAAAAAAGAAAAGTGAAACACGTAGAAAAAACGAGATATACAAAAATTATCACGTCAGTTAATAGTTGGGTAACCTTTAGCATGAATTACAGCCTTACAACGTCTTCCCATGGAGTGAACCAAATCTTTTTTGTTCTGCAGCTGTTATAATGTGAAACCAAGATTGAATGATTGCTTCTATAAACTGGGTTTTATTGCTGGGTCGCTTCTGACTAACAAGTTTCTTTAGTCAGCTCCATAGACTATCAATTGGGTTAAGGTCTGGGCTATTCCCAGGCCATTCCAGCAGTGGAATATGATTATCTTGAAACTCCAAAAAAAAAAAAAAGTGGTGTTGTTAGCCATCAAACCTCAAAAATACATTTTTCCCAAAAGGTTTCCACAATTTTGGCCACGACTGTATAATCTATAATCCAGGCCTCCATTACAGCTACACACAGGTACTATAATTAAGGTAACACATGCAAATGATTCACTTCACTTTAAGAGAAGATAACATTGTAAGGGAGAAAAACCCAGCCTTCTACAAATCAGTACTAATGGGAGATAAGAAGCTCTCTTTGTACGTGTACCTATCTAGTGTTTACCATTGTTTCTTATGGTAATTATGCCTTCTAGGTCTTTTCACAAAGTCAAATCTCAATCTAATTTCATTATGTGATTTATAAACATGAAGAAAACTGTGCACCTAATGAGTTACCAACAACAAATAGTAGATTGGGAAAGGTAAGGAAGGAAGAAGACAGCAAAGCAAGGCAAGGTAATGTTTAATCATGTGTACAACTAGGAATCTATACACATTCAGACTGAGCTCCCACCCACACCACAATGCCCCCCAAGAGTGTGAAAATGCTGGCATTTCTTAGATGGGAAAGCCAACATGAGAAGTCAATGACAAACCATCTCTGTATTATTTCCAAGAAACAATGTCTATGTAGTTAAGTTCAAGTTGAAGGGATCTTTACTAATCAGCTTCTGCAACTCAGGCCTCTCTTCAAGGAGCTCATTAATCTACTAGCCAAGTATTTACAGAACTTGTATATAGCAACTCAGGGAGAACACCAAAAAAGTCATTGTGGTATAGAAGTTAAAGTGTTGGTCCAGGAGCAGAGAGCACCAAATACTAACCTACTATCAGTCATAGAAGTTTACTAGGCAACTTTGGGCCAGTTACTCATTCTCAGCACAAGCCATTCTCACCAATGATGAAAACCATTTTTTTACTACCGGTTCTGTGGGCGTGGCTTGGTGGACGTGGTGTTGCTTGGTGGACGTGGCAGGGGAAGGATACTGCAAAATCCCCATTCCCACCCCACTCCAGGGGAAGGATATTTCAAAACCTCCATTCCCACCCCACTCTGGGGCCAGCCAGAGCTGGTAATTGCCAGTTCTCCGAACTACTCAAAATTTCCGTTACCGGTTCTTCAGAACCTGTCAGAACCTGCTGGATTTCACCCCTGCATCTCACAGGTTACCATGGGAGAAATAGAATGAGCAACTCATAAACCATTTGAATGAAAAGACAGGATGTATAAATTGACTACATTAACACTCAAAGATAAGATTAACTGGCATGTAAAATTCTATGTCATTTTAGAACTTTTGAAATCTATGCTAGCAAAGCTCAGCAAGCTTGCTTAACAACCCACATAAAATCTTGGTAACTTAAAAACTACATTATATATTTGGTGAACAGAGTTTTCAACAATACTAAAATTTCTACTTCCTTATTGATTCAAATGCAAAGTGCACCTTTCTAATTTAGTAAATAACAAAGGAAAACAAAAGGCTGTATTTTGAGGATGTTAATTATTCAAACAACAAACTGACAGAGAATATTTCAATTATAAACCTTTTTCTTTTCTCTAGCCTGCCACAACTAAGCCAGCACTTAAATCAGTTATTTTTTTGGTCCACTTCATAGTTTAAGCATTATGTGGCATGTCCTATAAAGAATGCTACATTTCCTGAAAGCAAAACAGTGAATAAAAAAGCCGTGCCGTTATTATGAACCATTCAATGCTTCTCTCTTTCTAAGGAAGAAGGAAAGTCAGAAATAAATGGTGGAGTGGGGGCAGGGGAGGAAGCACCATTAAAGAACACAAGCTGCTGTTAACTGCAGCTGTGTTCAATCTATTCAGGCAGAAAGAACCAGCTATTTTTACATACTTACATTATCAAATTTGTTTCAAACATTTCAAACAGGAAAAATTATCTCGACTTACTGCTTCGCTGCTGTCCTGCCCTAGTCACTCATTTACCCGTGGCAATCATTAACCAGCTTTCTTTTGCAGTACTATTTCAATACAAAATGTAGGAAAAACAGAGTGCACTACATTTACTTTTAACATGCAATTGTTTTCACTAAGAATGAAAAGGGGGAAAAAAAACCTTCCAAACAACCTGTGTGATCAAAATTGCTCTTTCGTTGTAGGTAATATCACAATGCTCCTTTATTCTCTGCTCTGCTTCCTGTTGGCTCTCTCCATGTGATATGCACACAAAAACTATTTCAAGCATTTCAAGAAATTTATTTTTTATCTGGGGTTTTGGTGGAAAATTCCACTCACCAGGTCCATAATTGCCCAGGGTTCCAATCTTCCAACTCGGTTCAAGCTACCAATTGAGTCATCCTTAAAAAGTAAAGAGGCACAACAGCACTTGGAAAGTGGGCAGTTGTATGACTGAACAGATGAATTTGTTCGAAATGAGTTCTGCAAACAATGTTATTCCCATGTGAACAATATTTATCCTCTCCACAGATTTAAGGAGTGAAGAAGGAAGCTTAGATAGCAGCCAAGGAAAGGTAACAAAACAGGCAACATCGCTCAGTAGCAATGATTGTTTGATAAATAACACATCTCTGCTATAAGACCAACTAGACCAGTGATGGCAAACCTTTTCTGCGTCGAGTGCCGAAAAGGGAGAGTGCACGCGCTCATCTGGGTGCTTTGCACGCGGGCACTCATCTAGGCCACAACCCAGAAGAGGAGCTTCCCAGGGCACTTGCACGCGCCTGAAAATGAACTTCTGGTTTCTGGCACGCGCATGTTCACTGGCCAGCTAATCTTACAGGTTTCTAGCACGCATGCACCCCCGATGCATGCATCGCGCAAGCTCACGCAGGAAAACTGAAGACCAGCTCTTCCAGTTTCCAGCACTGCTGCACGCAAAAAGGCCAACTGAATGTCATGCGTGCATGTGCGCCAGAAACCCGGAAGAGGAATGAGTGATGCTGTGCATGCCAGGCAACACGTGTCACTTCGGGCACGCGTGCCATAGGTTCGCCATCACGAAACTAGACTGTATTTCAGAGAAACAAAAATGGAAGACAGTGGTCCCAACAGAGTATGAATGGGATTGATATGCCGTTAGGTGTTGGAACAGTCACATTAATAGCAATAGAATAGAACTGTTGTATTAACAGCAATATAATCGTACTAATTTCGTGTGATACACCAGTTGCGTCCCTTTCTGGACCGGGATTCTTTATGCATGGTCACTCACGCTCTCGTCACTTCCCGCCTGGACTACTGTAACGCTCTTTACATGGGGTTCCCCTTGAAGAGCACCTGGAGACTCCAACTGGTTCAGAATGTGGCCGCGCGGGTAATAGTGGGAACAACCCGAGCCTCCCATGTAACACCTGTCCTGCGTGAGCTGCACTGGCTTCCAGCAGTCTTCTGGGTGCAATTCAAGGTGTTGGTTATCACCTTTAAAGTGCTCCATGGCATAGGACCGGATTATTTACGAGACCGCCTGCTGCTACCAATAGCCTTCCATCGACCCGTGCACTCCCATAGAGAGGGTCTCCTCAGGGTGCCGTCGGTCAAACAATGTAGACTGGCGACCCCCAGGGGGAGAGCCTTCTCTGTGGGGGCTCCTGCCCTCTGGAATGAGCTGCCTCCGAGCATAGTCAACTTCCTGACCTCCGGACCTTCCGCCGCGAGCTAAAGACTTTTCTATTTCATCGTGCAGGGCTGGCTTAATGAAGTTCTTATTGGGGTTTTATTATAGTCTTATATTCTTTCAGCCTTTAATTTAAGTAGTTTCTAAATGTTTTTTAACTTTTCTGAGTTGTGCTTTTACCCTGGCTGTAAACCGCCCTGAGTTCTTCGGGAGAAGGGCGGTATATAAATTAAATAAAATAATTTTTTTTATTTTATTTTTTACATTTATATCCTGCCCTTCTCCGAAGACTCAGGGCGGCTTACAGTGTATAAGGCAATAGTCTCATTCTATTTGTATATTTTACAACTTATTGCCCCCCCAACAATCTGGGTCCTCATTTTACCTACCTTATAAAGGATGGAAGGCTGAGTCAACCTTGGGCCGGGCTTGAACCTGCAGTAATTGCAGGCTACTGTGTTCTAATAACAGGCTCTAACAGCCTGAGCTGTTTATAAATAAATAATGTGACCAACATGGAGAGAGAGAGAGAGAGAGAGAGGAGGATGGGAATGGAAGAAACTTGAATTGCCCTCAGAGGATTAAGGCTAATTTGGTCTAGTGATTAAGACACCAAGCTAGAAAACATGAAAACATGAGACTGTGAGTTCAAGTCCCGCTTTTAACTATGAAAGCCAGCTGTGTGACTTTGGGCCAGTCACTCTCTCTTATTTATTTATTTATTTTATTTATTTTTATTTAATCATATTTGTATACCGCCCTATCTCCCGAAGGACTCAGGGCGGTTCACAGGCATATAAAAGAGAACATATAAATACAAATTAAGAACACAAGTAAAAAACTTATTCTAACAGCCGAATTATTAAAACTAATATAAATACTAAGACCAATTAAAATCGATATAAATTTAAAATTTAAAAATTTAAAAATTTTAAAAAATTTTTTACATTTATATCCTGCCCTTCTCCGAAGACTCAGGGCGTCTTACAGTGTATAAGGCAATAGTCTCATTCTATTTGTATATTTTACAACTTATTGCCCCCCCAACAATCTGGGTCCTCATTTTACCTACCTTATAAAGGATGGAAGGCTGAGTCAACCTTGGGCCGGGCTTGAACCTGCAGTAATTGCAGGCTACTGTGTTCTAATAACAGGCTCTAACAGCCTGAGCTGTTTATAAATAAAATAATGTGACCAACATGGAGAGAGGAGGATGGGAATGGAAGAAACTTGAATTGCCCTCAGAGGATTAAGGCTAATTTGGTCTAGTGATTAAGACACCAAGCTAGAAAACATGAAAACATGAGACTGTGAGTTCAAGTCCCGCTTTTAACTATGAAAGCCAGCTGTGTGACTTTGGGCCAGTCACTCTCTCTTATTTATTTATTTATTTTATTTATTTTTATTTAATCATATTTGTATACCGCCCTATCTCCCGAAGGACTCAGGGCGGTTCACAGGCATATAAAAAAGAACATATAAATACAAATTAAGAACACAAGTAAAAAACTTATTCTAACAGCCGAATTATTAAAACTAATATAAATACTAAGACCAATTAAAATCGATATAAATTTAAAATTTAAAAATTTAAAAATTTAAAAATCTAGTCCAGTCCTGCGCACATAAATAAGTGTGTTTTAAGCTCCCGACGGAAGGTTCGAAGGTCCGAGAGTTGACGAAGTCCTGGGGGGAGCTCGTTCCAGAGGGCGGAAGCCCCCACAGAGAAGGCCCTTCCCCTGGGTGTCGCCAGACGACACTGCCTAGCTGACGGCACCCTGAGGAGTCCCTCTCTGTGAGAGCGCACGGGTCGGTGAGAGGTATTCGGTAGCAGAAGGCGGTCCCGTAAGTAACCCGGCCCTATGCCATGGAGCGCTTTAAAGATGGTCACCAAAACCTTGAAGCGCACCCGGAAGACCACAGGTAGCCAGTGCAGTCTGCGCAGGATAGGTGTCACACGGGAGCCACGAGGGGCTCCTTCTATCACCTGCGCAGCCGCATTCTGAACTAACTGAAGCCTCCGGGTGCCCCTCAAGGGGAGCCCCATGTAGAGAGCATTGCAGTAATCTAGGCGGGACGTCATGAGGGCGTGAGTGACCGTGCATAGGGCATCCCGGTCTAGAAAGGGGCGCAACTGGCGCACCAGGCGAACCTGATAAAAAGCTCTCCTGGAGACGGCCGTCAAATGATCTTCAAAGGACAGCCGTTCATCCAGGAGGACGCCCAAGTTGCGCACCCTCTCCATCTTAGCCCAACCTACCTCACAGGGTTGTTGTGGGGAAAATAAGTGGAAGGTATATATGTTCACTGCTTTGAGTTATCTGTTTTTAAAAAAGGGTGGGATATCAATCAATAAATTAGCACTGAGAAGTGTTCTAGCAACACCGCATACCTATAGCAGTTACCATAAGAAAATCTTCTGAAATTGCAATTTTTATTTCCAACACTACCATGACTCCCATTAATTAGTCAGTTTCCAATAAATGAACCATTCCCACAGGTGAGATATTAAGAATGTAATAACAATGTCACTATTCAACGTATCGGAGAAGGAAACACCTCTAAAATAACAGCTGTTATTCTCAAGTTTATGTTCTGTCAGTTCTAGTATCTGACTTAGTCCCAAATATACTGAGTTATATGACCACCTGAACTCAATTTTATCTTCTTAAAAACCTCAGATAGTAATGATGCCAAATACTTGGGAAGAAGACAAATTTAGACTCGAGTTGAGTAGAAACAGAACAGTGAAAGAACTGACTTTTCCCCAGCCTTATTTTTAAGACATATGATCTCAAAGTTTCTGAAGTCAAAGTTCAAATGGCTGTAATCAGGCACCACACCCTTCCCTCAACCAGCTGATCCATTAACAAGTCAACTGGAGTTGCAAGATAGCACTAGATTTTGGTTTTTTGTATGTCTGAATCTGTAACCTCAAATCCTTCTCTAAAAAGCCCTGAAGATACAGGTAGTCCTCAAGTTACGAATGTAATGAAGCCTGCCCTTTCCATTCATAACCCGAGGATTAGTGGGAGTGAATCTCATATCTTGAATAGGATCACTCCCTCCTTTCACCCATGCATTTGCTAATTGAATGCGCAGTTCGTTAAGTGCACATGAGGTATTTCAGGGTAGAGAAAGTTATTGCGGGGGGGGGGTAGTGATTGAACAGGCCACCTGCTTAAGACCACCCAAAGCCTCCCTGACCCCCTAAAAAACCTCATGCTCCCCACAATTGCTTTCCCCCCACCCAACTTGCCATGTAGGGTCACTTACCTTGCAAAGATCTAGCAAGCTGTCTGCTCTCTAGCCTCTCAGAAACGTGCACCCCTTTGTAGCTCCGTTTAGGCCTGCGCAGGCCTCGCCCAGGACTTTGCAGGCCAAAATGGAGGTTTGTTGGGGCGGAAACTGTTTTGGCTGTCAAAGTGCAGGACAAATGTTGCAAAGCCTCTGTGGTTGTTCGTAAGGGCAAATAACTGCTGTGGTATTGCAAGATTTGTAGTTTCGGGACTTGTTCATAAATAATAAGGGGCACTTATCACGTAACTTCAAATGTTCACTAAGTTCACTAAGGGAATGCTGATAACCTGGGGATTACCTGTACCTAGGGCAATATGGTACTCTTCAAATGATTGTGACTAGATCTTCTATTATCCAGATAGATAGGGCATACTAGAATCTAGCTGCAAACTACTTATTTTCATGAATCAGCAAAGTGAGTTTTTGGATGGATTTCTAGTTTACACATGAACATTCCACTGAGTTTCTCTAGAGGAAAACAACTTTTTGTGCCATAGACAGTGAATGTACTGTAGATACTATCGGCCAGAAGTACCAGAAAAAGATCCAAAAGGAAATGACACACTAGACCAAGGGTGGCAAACTCGATTTCCTGTATAAAGGTTGTATTTGACCTCGGAGGACCGGGGTATTTGTGTGTGGCCAAGGGGTGGCCAGGGTAAGTGTGACCATGGTGGGTGTTTGACACAGACTCAAGATGCATTTTTCCCCCTTCTCTTCTTTCCACAGTTCTTTACTATAGCCATTTATAAATAAAAATTATAGATTGTTGATTGTAGATTAAATGGACATACAGTATGTAAAATCTGGGATTAAAGTGTAGTATTAACCAGGGGTGAAATGCTCCCAGTTCGGACCAGATCGCGTGATCTGGTAGCGATGGTGGCGGGTGGTTCGGAGAACCGATAGCAAAAATCCCTGTCCCCCCCTTCCCCCCACATGCCCAGCTGAGCCGCACGATCATCAGAGGTTTTTTTTACTGTTAAAAGCATTTTTTCTTCGACCGAGAAAATGCTTTCAAAAGTAAAAAAAAAAAAGCCTTTGATGATCGTGCGGCTCAGCTGAGATCATCAGAACCCTTTCAAAGCATTTTTTCTACAACCTCTTCGATTGAAGAGGTTGTAGAAAAAATGCTTTTAAAAGTAAAAAAAAAAAAGTTGGCCATGCCCACCCAATCACATTACCCACCACCATCAAGCCACAGAACCAATAGTAACAAATTTTTCATTTCACCCCTGGTATTAATATAGGATGTTGCTTGTTTGCTATCCAGATCAGACACTTACTTGAGGCCACATAATTGCCAGCCGAAAACAGGCTGCACAAAGGCCCCACCCGTTTTTGGCCTCTCCAGCCTCCAGCAGCACTCTGCCAGCTGAAAAACATTTTTGGCCAACAGAGTGCTGCTGGAGACCAGGAAGGCCAAAAACAGGCCATGTGGGGCTGTGCAGGACCTCCACGTGGCCCATTTTTGGACAGAAGAGTGCTGCTGGAGGCCAGGGAGGCTAAAAATGGACCACATTGGAGGTTCGCAGGGCCTGTTTTTGGAGGCCAAAAGTGGACTGTAGGGGGGCACACGGGGGGTGGGTGGGGCTAGTCCTTTGAGATTTCCAGGCCGGCCCTGCAGGCCAGATTTAAGCAACCCATGGGCCGGATCTGGCCATGGGCCTTGAGTGTTTATGGAGGTTCTCAAGCATCCAGGTCATGGTTGTCCCAAAGGTGCGTTTCAAAAGGCAACTGGACTTTCTTGGTTTTTCCCTTGAAAAATCCAGTTGCCTTTTGAAAAGGACCATTGTGACACACCAGGGATTAAAAAATGAATATTGTCAACAAAAAGAAGATTCAAAATTTTCTAATATATTCTGCACTATCAGACCACTATAGAATATGGAGACATGTTCTATTGATAAAGGAGAATGCTTGTAGCTCAGGGTTGAAATGAGGGGTCCCCTGGGTGTTCTTGGAGCTTGGTGGTTTTTTTCTTCTTTTTACAGATGTTTCATTACCAAAACTGATGTTACCTAGTTTGGGCAATAAAATGTCTGCAAGAAAATAGCCAGGTTCAGAGAGCACCAAGAATCCACATGTAGTATTGTTCTGAATGTTACTATGGTATTGTAGGATGAAAAAGCCCATATGCCATACTGGTCACCCATTTCATTCTTTGACATCCATATGTTCTATCAAGATGGCTGCTGAGGAAGAAAAATCGTTCCTGTTAAATGTAATAAATCAAAGAAGCAAAGGCAAGCAAATAAATGACTGGTTAAATATTTTTCCAGTTTTTTAGAGCTTGACAACTTTATCCTAAATTATGCTGAGAAATGGAAGAAGTTGAAACTTCGTATTTTCCACTTTTTTCTGGACATTGGACACACAATTGAGAAATCCTTCCCAGCAGGGAATTACATTAAGAGAAAGCATTACCTGTGGATTCTTTGCCTCACAATCACAATTTTGTAGGCTAAAAATGGTCCAGGCTAAAAATAAATAAAGGGCACATCAATGCTATGTTTATAACCAGAGTCTCATTCTGAGGAAGTAATTTTCACACAGAGGTGTGTGTGTGTGTGTGTGTGTGTGTGTGTGTGTGTGTTACAAAACAAACAAAAATCAAGGAGAATTTAGAGAATATGTTTAAATTTAAAACATGCATCTCAGGGGATCCAATTGTTTTCACTTTGGCACACAAATTGGCGTGAAAGAATTTTTAAAATATGACTGAAAGGAGAGCAGGAAACTATTTTTAAAAAGGAATTTAACAAAAGGAATTTCCAAGGATATGGAGTTGGGTTTTGTAAGGTATATTTGTAAGCTTGCCAAATCAACAAGCAAACACATTCCAAAGACTCATAACTAGAAAAGACGCTGATAACAATGTCAATTAACAGCCAGATTAAATGTAACCATTCGGGAAAAGGTTTCTTTCCTTTGTGACTTCACTACAATAGAACTAAGAAGAGGAAGTTATTCTCCCTATGAAAAAATATTGATTGATAGCATTTTCTGTTTTGGGGTCTCCTTCCATTATAAAATGTCTTTGTAGCAATACATTTTTAAGAATCCACATTAGCAAAAAAATTGAAATGTGCTGTAGTTTAATCTACAGCTGCAACTACCACTTGGGGAACAAGTGGCATTTAAATTAAGAGTAATTTTCTACTCTTAGAACCAACTTTTAAAAGTTGCGGCCAGTTTGCTAAATGAACAGGAATAGGAAAGGGAGCCGGCAAGAAGCCTTAGGGCAGTGTTGGCAAATCTTTTTGGCACCGAGTGCTGAAATGGGAGTGTGTGCGTGCATGTGCACGCGTGCCCAAAACTGGAAGAGCAGTTGATCTTCTGGTTTCTGGTGCACTACCTAGTCTTCTGATTTCTTGTGCACATGCGCACGCAAAGACCCGCTGTCCGGTGTGCGTGTGCTGGCTCCACCTGGCCTTTGAGGGGTCCTCACACCTACCTGCCCACACCCCTGCCTGCCCGCTTGGTCCCCATTGGGGTGGCGGGACATCCCCACCGACAACCCGGTTCCTCAGGCCAGACACCGAGAGAAAGTTTGATGGGGAATGTCGTCTTCCTCTGCTGGAAAGCCAGAGCTCCTTCCCGGCCTCGTCAGTGTTCCCAGGGCTTGGGTTGGAGTGCTAGCAGGTGGGAGAGCTTCGTCCCAACTCTGGCCGGGATGAAGCACCCGCCCCCCAGCCTGCCACTGAGAACAAGCCAGCCCAGCTTCCCCCACCTTCGGGGGCTTCTCAGCCAGCTTACCTCTTACACCTTGGTGGTGCCTTCCTATTTCCCGGCTGGTGCCTTTTACCCCTCAGCGGCACCTTCCAGCTTCCCAGCTGGCATGCCTCTTACCCCCTCGGAGGTGCCTTCCTGTTTCCCAGCTGGTGCACCTCTTACTCCTCGGCAGCATCTCCATGCGTGAGCAGCTGTGCTCTCCTCCCTCTTCGGGCAGCTCGCCTCCCCGATGGCAGCTCCTTTTCCTCCTGGCTGCTCCAGCATCCCAGTCGGAAGTGGCAGTGGGAGAACTGTTGCCACCCCTTGCCATTTGCGGCAGCAGGAGCAAGGGCAGCCGGCCAGCCAGCAAATGCTGCCCCACGGGCTCAAGCCAGCCAGGCACTCCGGACCATGGACGTGCATTGGTGCCGCAGGCTGGAGAGCTGGGGCTGCACAAGAGAGAGGGAAGAAGCTCTGCTCCCCTTGCTCTTCCAGGCTCCGGTGTGCTGGCCACCTGGTCTTCATGCATATGGTAGCACTGGAAACTGGAAGAGCAGCCACCTGCTGCGCATGTGCGCACCGGGAAGATGATCTGCCAGTTTCTGGTGGGCGCATGTGCATTGGCCAGCTGATCTTCACACGCGCATGCTTGTCAGAATGCAGAAGATCATCTTCCCAGCAGCCACATGTGCACTGGGTGGCTGCTCTTTCAGTTTCCAGCGCTTTGGTGCGTGTGAGGACCAGCTGGCCGGTGCGCCAGAACCTGGAAGAGCAATGGGGAGTGGCTCATGTGCCTGGAGAGATGGTTCTGCGTGGCACTTCTGGCACGCTTACCATAGGTTCACCATCACGATCTGTGTATCATGATGGTGAACCTACATGTGTATAACTGTAGATTTGGAATGGACATCTGGTAGCAGCTATTATATCTATGTTATCTGCACAGTAATTAAAACTACTATTATTAATCAAATACTGTAAATCAGATTAATTTACTTAGGTACAGTGCGATCAACTTGATCTATTAAGACAAAAGTGCACAAACAATGCACAGACCCTAAGGTCTCAGGGCATTATCTGCTTCCAAAAATCTCTGTGTAGTTTCTAATAACCCTTCTAAAATTAATTCCAAATTAAATGGTGATTTTTAATGTTAAAAAATGGTGAAATTATTAAAAATTAGAAGGAATAATACTAATTGTAGTAAATTAATCCAGTGCCGTTATACCATTACATTTAAAATTAAATTCATTTAAATGTGTGTCCTGATGTCACCGGGAAATCTTTTTTTTTTGGCCGATCCTTGTTCTGAGAGAAAACCGCAATTCAAAATACATAACTTCCATTATATATTTCTAATGCCTATAAAACTGGTTCAGTTACAGAATAATTTCTCCTGCTGCTTATAAAGCAATGGGAGACACAATAACTTACTCTGCTTTCTCACCACATGGCACAAAATAATATTTCCCCCTCCCCCCACACACATATATAAATGGTTGGCTTTGTCCAAACATCTTCTAACAGGCTATGGTTTTCTTTTTTTCACTTCTTTGCAATCATAATCAGCAGAACAATTAGAATACAAAGCCTATTAATCCTTGCGCAAGAGAGCGCAGGGCTTATGTTCAATGTTTATATCATTCACGGGGGTTTAATTAAGTGACTCCCAAGTGGTAGGAAAAGCCATGCCAACATTCCCCACATGTACATTATGTTGTGATTTTTAGCAGCAGGTCACATCAACACTTCCATGATACCAGGAAGTATAACTCAAACCAGATGAGCAAGTGTATTTACATTTAAACAAGTTCTTATAAAGATAAAAGCCTGCAACACTGCTTCAAAGAACAGGTATTTCCAGTTGCTGGGAAACATCAAGTCATCTCAGACTGGGGTTACAGCACTTTTTTTAAAATAACCAGATCACAGGTAACAAAAACCTCTTTATCTCTTCAACTGTGAGGCTTTCTTTATTCCTATCCCTAATTCCAGAGAGACTCACTCATTATACAGGATACTCACCCCAGCCCCCACTCCTTTTAAAAGTGTTGTTTCAAGTAAACTGAATCTGCTCATTTGTCTCCCCAGAATGATAAATTCCTCTTCTATTCTTCATGCCAGTTCCAGTTAGCGGTTCATTTAAAATACATTCTCAAGGATTCCTTTAACACGGTCAGATTTAGAAGAAAATAATGGAATAACTTGCTCTTTGCAACCCAGAAATAAAAAGAGAGGAGGATGTGTGATACAAGTCAGGATGATAGTTATCAATAGTATGAAATAGCTTTTCTGAACACTGCAATTCTCTTATAACACTTCTCCCATAACTTATCAAGAGGCTATTTTCAGCAAAACAGGCAATGGAAAACTCAAGCTTAAAGTTTTGGGGGTTTGGATAAGAAAGCTTAGTAACTAAATAAAACCAAAAACAAGACAAAGCTTTCAGGAGATCTGGTTTAGAATCCATTTAAGTATGCTAAGGAAATGTTGGCAAATAGGGCCTCTATGATAGATACCAAAAAACATGGACTCATTCTACAGAAAGAAAAAATAAGACTTTAGAAATAAAATATAGGTTCTGTCTTCAAAGGCTAAAGATGTGGAGAATCAAGAAAGAGTAAACAACATTATCTTTCCAGAACTTTCAAGCAACCTGGATCTCGAAGGGAGGTATAATCATTTGAACATGGGCACTATTCTAGCAATGGCTTTCATTTCTTCCAAAATCCCCTTCATCAGATAAAAAGTCTGGAAAACACTTAGTTCATGAGGAAGCTTCTAAGGGCAGTGGGAAACTTAAAATGCCAGACTTTTTCTGGGAGTACCAGGGCACACTGTGACATTGATAAAGAACAGAATAAACTACCCACTGGGGATTTCTCTTTCATCTTACTGTTTTACAGAACAAAGTTTACACTGCTTAAGAGACAGAATTATGCAACCTGCTGATCTTAGTACTGATATTCCAAAACATTTGGCACAAGAAGATGTTAATGTAGATCAGCAAAGAACTCTTGTTAATGAATGAAAATTGTAATATTGCTTCATAATATTTGCAATATTTCCTCATGCCCTAAAATACTTTTGTCAGTCTTACTTTTGTAGGATAGATACATGATACCAGAAATTTTGTTCTAAACTTAATCCTAAATTGTCTTAACAGATTCCCATTTCATTGGACATTTATATGTGTTTCTTATTTTTGACAGCAGTAACTGAAATTGAGGGACGATCAAAAATATCTTACTTACAATGTATTTTTTATATTCTTTGGTACTTTGATATAAATACTACATTATACCATTCTGCTGGACCAGAATGGACAAAAAGTTTCCATTTATTTTCATGTACTCCAATGATCTGAGTACTCAGTGAAAAGATCTAAGATCAACAAGTTGTTTAAAAATGTTCAGATATTATTGTCTAAGAATGCACATTAAAAAAATTCCCAATCTTAAATCCACCAATTTTATCAAACAATTTTCATTAGCAGATCTTTCCAAAGGATAGAGCATTTTTGTCCTGTCATTCAGTTGTTTGACTTTAAGAGATGCAGTTTTAATGGAAATGTCTCTTCATAAGTTGTTAGCAAGGCCTCCCATAAAGACCGAGCAAATAATATTCAATACTTACTAAGAAGGGTAGCAATTTAAACAAACAAGATAGCTTTCAGAAAAATTATTTGCTTTTTCTTTTTGCCAAGACGGGTTGTGTTATTAAAACATACACACATTTCAGATATCCGCAATGTGAAACTTGTTATAATCATCTTCATATCAGCATCCACTGTTCTTCTATAGCAGATGGCATATTTTGGCCTAATCTACAAGCACTCTCTCTCTCTCCACACACACAGACACACACACCATTTTTATTCTTAAAATGTTGATCTAATAATAATTCTAGCACAACAAAAAAGGCCAGACCCTATACATTTGCTAAGTACTGTTTAACTAACAGGGCTGGCCATAGTTTCAACAGAAACTGTAAATTTTTATTCACTTCCCAGGCCAGCAAGCATTCCAAATTAATGATGTATGAGATAAAAGTGGGAGAAGGAAGGTTTAGTTAGTTGATTTGATTTTGCAGAAGTAAAGGGTCTAATACAGGTAGTCCTCGACTTACAATAGTTCATTTAATGACTGTTCAAAGTTACAACAGCAGTGGAAAAAATGTCAGTCATATGACTTATGACTGTTTTTCATAATTACGACCTTTGCAGGATCCCCATGATCAAAATTCAGATGCTTGGCAACAGGTTCATACTGATGACAGTTACAGGGTCCCAGGATCATGTAATCCCCTTTTGCAAACTTCTAACAAGCAAAGTCAATGGGAAATAACTAACTTATCAACTGCAGCAATTCACTCACTGTGTGGCAAGAAAGGCTGTCAAATGGAGCAAAACTCATTTAACAAATGTCTCATTTAACAACAGAAATTTTGGGCTCAGCTGTGGTTGTATGTCGAGGACCACCAGAAGAAGAAAATGTCAGCATTGAAAAAAAACCAAGATGAAGTCAATTTCATTCCATTTATTTTTGCAACTCATTTTTAAACTGAGTATTGTTCAGATTATTATGATGCTGTAAAACATTTTATGTGTTATAAAAACACTTTAAAAAGCTATTCAATTTAAACCTTTGCTTTAAAGTTTCAAGCAAACTCACATGTAAGTCAAAAGACTAGTGCTTGGAATCCCAATCTGGGAACTCAAAACAGTAAATACCACTTTAACATCAGTAGTACATAATTTAATCCAAAAGCTTTTTGCTTATTACCCAGGAGAAAAATCCATCTATGTGGTCACTAAGCACTGACTTGATGGTACACAATTATCATTTTTTTGCTTAAAAATGTTGATATAATAATAATTCTAGCACAACAAAAAAGGCCAGACCCTATACATTTGCTAAGTACTGTTTAACTAACAGGGCTGGCCATAGTTTCAACAGAAACTGTAAATTTTTATTCACTTCCCAGGCCAGCAAGCATTCCAAATTAATGATGTATGAGATAAAAGTGGGAGAAGGAAGGTTTAGTTAGTTGATTTGATTTTGCAGAAGTAAAGGGTCTAATACAGGTAGTCCTCGACTTACAATAGTTCATTTAATGACTGTTCAAAGTTACAACAGCAGTGGAAAAAATGTCAGTCATATGACTTATGACTGTTTTTCATAATTACGACCTTTGCAGGATCCCCATGATCAAAATTCAGATGCTTGGCAACAGGTTCATACTGATGACAGTTACAGGGTCCCAGGATCATGTAATCCCCTTTTGCAAACTTCTAACAAGCAAAGTCAATGGGAAATAACTAACTTATCAACTGCAGCAATTCACTCACTGTGTGGCAAGAAAGGCTGTCAAATGGAGCAAAACTCATTTAACAAATGTCTCATTTAACAACAGAAATTTTGGGCTCAGCTGTGGTTGTATGTCAAGGACCACCAGAAGAAGAAAATGTCAGCATTGAAAAAAAACCAAGATGAAGTCAATTTCATTCCATTTATTTTTGCAACTCATTTTTAAACTGAGTATTGTTCAGATTATTATGATGCTGTAAAACATTTTATGTGTTATAAAAACACTTTAAAAAGCTATTCAATTTAAACCTTTGCTTTAAAGTTTCAAGCAAACTCACATGTAAGTCAAAAGACTAGTGCTTGGAATCCCAATCTGGGAACTCAGAACAGTAAATACCACTTTAACATCAGTAGTACATAATTTAATCCAAAAGCTTTTTGCTTATTACCCAGGAGAAAAATCCATCTATGTGGTCACTAAGCACTGACTTGATGGTACACAATTATCATTTTTTTGCTTAAAAATGTTGCCAGGTACAGACACTTCAGATAGGAACATCTGAGGCATGTAGAGCAGATGGACTAATGAGATCACACTGTTTGGCTTAAGTTTACATTTGGCTTATAATCAAGTGGAAAAACAAGGAGGTATATGCCTGTCCAGCACATATACAAAGTACAGTAGAACCTCTGGCCATGAACATTTCTGACCACAACCAAAATGGGTTCCGACCAAAAAAATTCACCCAAATTTTTTTTTTCACGACCAATTTCCTTTTCTGCACCATTTTTTTTTTGTAAGTGCTAAATCTCCAAAATTAGATTCGGATCATAACCAAATTGGGTTGCGACCAAAGTTATGGAACGAATGATGGTCCTGACCAGAGGTTCTACTGTATGTGAGAGAGAGACATTTAAAGACAGACCAAGACCAAAGCTAGAACTTGACCCTGAAGGTCAGAAGCCCCCATTCTCAAATTAGAAGAGCACTGAAACTGACATGAACATGCTGAGGGAAACCTGGATGCTGTCATTTTTTTAAAAAATTGAAAACAAGCCCATCTGTACCCAGACACAGTACACATTACAGATATGATAGCGAGCTGGATTCCAATTAATTGCTTTTAAATCCTACTGAAATCAACAATGTTTATATTACCCATGCGTTTAAGATCAGTTTGAAATGGACTAAGGAGAAATAGCTTGAACTGGTTTCAATTTATAAGTTTTTAAAAATATATATATTAAGGAGGTTCCAGATTTCAGTTCTACATTAACGTATGGTATTATGAAGTATGCTAAAAAGTAATATAGAGCAGGGGTCTCCAACCTTGGTAACTTTAAGACTTATGGACTTCAACTCCCAGAGTTCCTCAGCCAGCAAAGCTGGCTGAGGAACTCTGGGAGTTGAGGTCCACAAGTCTTAAAGTTGCCAAGGTTGGAGACCCCTGATATAGAGGGATAACCAAATCAGAAAATGGCTGGCATATTCAAACATGTGTCTTTTGGAGGCAAATGCATCTTCTTGCTCTAATTGTCAGAATTTTCACACTACATTATCAATGCCAGGTCATTTCAAAATGCTTGGGGAAATTAAATAATTTGATACCTGCAGCACCCATTTTTCATATAGCTGTGTGAACTGTAACTAAACCATGCATACTTCCTCAAATATTTACTTATCCCTAAACCTACATATGACTCAGGTGTATTTGTTGTTGTAATTAAAATTGTACTTAAAAAAATGAATTTGCAATACATAGAAACTGTGTAAGTTGAGTAGTAACCCGAAATTTATTTTGCATGTTTAGTTTTCATTTCTAAAATACATTATGAATATACACATTTTGACTGAAACATTCTGAATTTCATAATGGAAGGATATAGCTCACTCTGCCAATTTCATTCAAGGAGTGAAATGGGTTAGAAAATATGTTAGGAAATCTTTGTTGCAGTTGGTGGTTAGCAGGAGTACAGCATCTTTTTCAAGTTTCTTAAAATGTAAATGGCAATTATGTAGCCACACCGAGGGAGCTCTGGCTTGATTATTTTAAATGCACTTCTTGAAAGAGACGGGGACAAACCTGTAATTTTCATGCTGTAAATGATTAGCTGCTAAATTGACTTTCAGGGCATCCACCATATGTGCTCCTCAATCCACCTCCTCTTTCTTTGTAATATTTATTGAACAACTTCAAATGATTTTGCTCTGTTACTTTCATTCTCATTTCAAGACAAGAGGAACCCTGCAAAAATCTAGGGTTCCTTCAACCGTTTTGAACCAAGTATCAATGAAAGTTGATTCCTGGCTATTTCTATCAAGATTGTCCAATAATATCGGACTAAAATGCTGTTGCGAAGTGCTTTAAAACTTTAAAGAGAAAGCTCAAGCATGATGGTGAAGAGGGTAAAAGTATGTGGTTCTAATAACTAATCTATTACCACAAAATAAAAAGTTAAGATAAAAATCTGAACATACTTATGTAACATTTTGCTTTGCCAATATTCAAGCTGGGGAGCCACTTTGCTATACTACAGGTATTCCTTGACTTATGACTACAATTGAATTCAAAATATCTGTTGTTAAATGAGTTTTTGTTAAGTGAGTTGTGCCCCATTTTATGACCTTTCTTACATCAGTTGTTAAGTGAATTGCTGCAGTTGATAAGTTAGTAACCCGGTTGTTAAGTGAATCTGGCTTCCCCATTGACTTTGCTTGTCAGATGGTTGCAAAAGGTGATCACATGACCTTGGGACACAGCAACGGTCATAAATATGAACCAGTTGCCAAGCATCTGAATTTTGATTATGCGGATGCTGTAAAGGTCAGAACTGAAAAAATTCATGTCATTTTTTTCAGTGCTGTTGTAACTGAATGGTCACTAAATGAACTATTCTAAGTTTATAGAATAGAATAGAATAGAATAGAATTTTATTGGCCAAGTGTGATTGGACACACAAGGAATTTGTCTTGGTGCATATGCTCTCAGTGTACATAAAAGAAAGGGAACGTTGTCTTACCTGAACGTCCCTTCTTAGAGAGGGGAAAACGGCCGTCAGGAATGGGTTAAATCTCCTCGTTGCTGATTGGACCGAGTCTTTAACTTGTTGCTGATAGCCCCCGCCTTCTCTTTCCTTCCAGCTTTTTCGGCGAGGATTCAAGTGTAGGCCATCGTGTAGTACTGAAATGAGAAAGAATTAGTGCCCTCCCGCCCCGAAGCCCGCTTAGACAGTCGCCTTGGGTGGGGCTGACGGCCGTTTTCCCCTCTCTAAGAAGGGACGTTCAGGTAAGACAACGTTCCCTTCTCTCTGTCGGGGAAAACGGCCGTCAGGAATGGGACATACCCAAGCTCAATGTCCTACCGGGAGGGATGATGGCGGTCTGTCATTGTTGTTGAGAGGACCGTTTGCAGGACTCGTCTGCCAAGCGCGTCGGCCGGCGCAAAGAGTCCACTCGGTAGTGTCGAGCGAGCGAAGGCGGGTGGACCACGTCGCTGCTCTGCAGATCTCGTCAATTGGCCTGGGCACCCCAAGCGGCCGAAGAGGCTGCGCTCCTGGTCGAATGAGCCGTAATATTGCGCGGTACCGGAAGAGACAAGTTCTCATATGCTGTGGCAATCGTTGCCCTGATCCACCTTGCCAGAACCGATTTGGTCACCTTCTGACCCAGAAAGTGGTTGGAACGACACAAAAAGGGCCTCCGTCTTGCGGAACGACGCTGTTCGATCAATGTAGATTTTCAACGCCCTCCTTACGTCAAGGGTGGGCCAAACTTTTTCCAAGTGGTGCTTGGGATTGGGACAGAAATCCCGCAGAACTATCTCCTGAGCCCTATGGAATTGACTGTTAACTTTAGGAAGAAATGTAGAGTCCAGTCGTAGAACTACTCTATCGCTGAAGAACTTGCACAGGTCCTGACGGAGAGACAGGGCTGATAGTTCTGATATTCTGCGGGCTGAGGTAATGGCTATAAGAAATGCTACCTTAAACGACATAAACCGAGGCGAGTCCTAAGTGGTTCAAATGGCGTCTTGGTCAGAGCATTGAGTACTGCGTTCAATCGCCATGTTGGAAAAGCGGTGTACCACCGGAGGGTTGATATTAGCCGCCCCTGAGGAACTGTTGAATGTGAGGCTCTTTTGATAGGGGAATAAGTGAACCGCATCTCAACACTGAGGAAAGAGCCGCCACCTGCCTTTTGAGTGTATTGGTCGCCAACCCAGAGTCGAGACCTCGCTGTAGAAAGCCAGGATGTTCAAGGCGGAAGCCGTAGATGCTACTATCCCTGAGACGAGCACCACCCATCAAAGGTGCGCCACGTGGCCTCGTAAATCCTCTTTGTAGAGTCACGCGCGAGGCCAGCATGGTCGGGATGGCTTGACTTGGGACCTTCGCCTTAGTTAAGATGCCCGCTCAATCTCCACACGGCTAGGCGAAACCATTGTGGATCGGGGTGCAACACTGGTCCCTGGTGAAGACACACTTGGCTGTCCGGGATCCTCCACGGGTCTTGGATTGAGAGGTTCATCAGGTCTGCAAACCAGGGTCTCCTGGGCCAGAAGGGGGCGACCAATATCAATTCTGCCTTCTCCTCGAGGAGCTTCCTTATCACTCTTGGGATCAGTGGGATCGGCGGAAAGGCATATAGGAGGCCCGGGGGCCACTTGCTGCGTAGGGCGTCCACTGACTCCGCCCCCCGTGAACGGAACCTTGAAAAGAACCGAGGGACCTGCTTGTTGTTCTGGGAGGCGAATAAGTCCACCAGGGGAAGCCCGAATCGGGTAGATAACTCTCGGAAATTCGCTGGGGACAACGACCATTCTGAATGATCGATAGTCTGACGACTGAGGGAGTCCGCCTTGCAATTGTCCGTCCCCGCAATGTGTTCCGCCTTCAATGACCGTAGGTGGGATTCGGCCCAATGACCGAGGGAGAGCGTCTCCTTCATCAGTCTGCGAGAACGAGTGCCACCCCACCTGTTTATATGCGCCTTCGCCGTCACGTTGTCCGTGAGGACAAGTACATGTCTGTCCCTGATGAGATCCTCGAAAGCTAGAAGAGCCAGGCGGATGGCGCGCAGCTCCAGAAAGTTGATACCATTGCGGATTTCCGGGAGAGACCACTTGCCCTGTGCTAGATGTTGATCGAGATGGGCTCCCCATCCCGAAAGACTGGCGTCTGTGGTGATGATGACCCTCGCTGGCTCCCTGAATCCAGAGCCTCTGGCTACCGTCTGTGGATTCCACCAATCCAGAGAACCGAGTACCTCCCTTGGAAGAGTCACCCGAAGCCTTGATGAACTGCGCCGATTCCTTTGATGTGGCAGGAGGAACCACTGCAGAGGCCGACTATGGAGGCGAGACCATGGAATGATACCGTATGATGATACCATTTTCCCTAAGAGCTTGGAAAGTTGGTCCAAGGGAACGGACCGTGACAGTCTGGAAATACTAGCTAACTCAGCTAAACTAGTCTGGCGATCTGCCGACAGAAAAACCATCGACCTACGTGAATCAATTCGTGCCCCCAAGTGGACAATGGAGTTGGAAGGGACCAGATGGCTCTTCTCCCAGTTAATCGAGAACCCATGTAATTGTAATGTGTCTGTGGTCAAGGAGATATCCCTGTATGCCCTATCTTGAGAAGTCGATAAAATGAGAATATCGTCTAGGTAGGCCTGAAGCCGGACAGGAATCCCCCGAATATGGGCCATTAACACCGCCATAACCTTAGTGAAAACCCTGGGGGCCGAAGACAACCCAAAGGGTAAAGCCCTATATTGAAAATGAGAACCTTTAAAACAAAACCGGAGAAACTTACGGTGATCTCTTCTAATTGGGATATGTAGATAAGCCTCTGTTAAATCAATGGAAGCCATGTAATCCCCCTGTCGAATGCACTCTAAGATGGAACGTAATGAGTGCATTTTGAAACGATGGTAAACAATATATTTGTTCAGGGCCTTAAGGTCAAGAATGGCTCTCCATCCCCCGGACGGTTTGCTTATGACGAAAAGTCTAGAATAGAAACCCTGTTTATGCTGATCAACAGGGACCTGTTGGATGGCCCGGATAGATAGAAGATGCTTGACCGCAGACTCCACCAGGGAAACGGAGGAAGAGCGGTTAGAAACGGGACACTGTAAGAAGACCGTCGGGGGGGGTGGAGAGGAACTCTAATGCTAGACCATGTCTGATGGTCTCTAGGACCCATCGATCTGAAGTGGACGACTCCCATTGGGAATAGAAATAAGCTAGTCTGCCTCCAATGGGTAAAACTGGTAAGGAATTATTTGAAACGGCTAAAGGGTTTACCTCGCCCTCCCCGGAATGGTTTACGGGAGGAGAATTTGGACCCTGTTCTAACCTGGTCTGCCCGTTGGGAGTTTCCTCTGAACGGTGAATATCTTCGCCGTCGTGATCCTCCGAATTCCTGGTTACGAAAGGAAGAAGAAGAGGCAGTCGAGGGACGAAAATAGGGTTGTTGTCGCAGCTCGCCTCTGCGCGACAAAGACGGTAACACCTTTTTCTTGTCTTTAGTTTCCACCAGGATTGGGTCCAGGGAGGCTCCGAATAACTTCGACCCTGCGTATGCGGAAGATGCCAGCCGCCACTTGTTTCTAGTGTCTGCCTTCCAGTGGCGCAACCATAAGAGTCGGCGGGATGTGACCGTAGACCCAATAGCTTTGGCTGAAAATCTAGCAGCGTTAAGCGTCGAATCAGCCGAAAACTCTAAAGCTGCAATAACCTTGTTAAGGTCCTGGTGGGCCCTCACGTCAGATGATGATAAACGACCCTGAAGCTGTCTAAGCCACATAATGGAAGCTCTATTAAAAAATGAAGATGCCATTGAAGATCTGATAGCCCAGGCCGAGGCTTGGTGGGATTTGACTAGGGATTGGTCTGCCCTTTTGTCTTCCGGGCGAAGAGCCTCATTCTCAGGACCCGTCACGTGAGAGGTCGTCGTGAGGGCGACTACGGGAGCATCCACTGTGGGCACCTGTAGAATGTTTTCTAGATCAGGAGCGCAGTTAAAGAACTTTTTGTCTGTGGCACTGGGGAGAGGGCCCGAACCTGGATAAGACCACTGCCGCTGGACCACGTCCACAAACATCTTTGGCGCCGGAATGGCTTCTGCCACCACCATGGGTTCCACAAAGAGACTAGATGAAGTACTAGGTAAAACCTGGGAATCCGTCAAAGGAGCCTGAGCAGAGCCCAGCCCCGTGGTAGCCAATGCTTTAAACAGAAGGGAACGAAACAACTGCGGCTTAAAGAGTCCCACAAATGAGGGTTGTTCTGGCCCCAGGCCTTCGTCCTCTGACAAGGCTTCTCCAGCATCTTCCTCTCCAGATATTGAAGATTGACTGCCCTCCTCCGAGGATTCTTCCCTATGAGGCCTAAACATGGCTGATGCAGAACTTGTAGACCTACTCTGTCTCTCCTTATTTCGGGATTTAGCTAACTCCTGGCGTACCGCCTGTTGGATCATCAACCCAATGGAGTCAGGTAACTGAAGCACTGGAGCTCTGGGAAAACTAGTCTCAGGTTGTAGAGCAGATGTCCCAGTCCCCTGAGACACAACCACCGCCTGGCCTGGAATGGAACTAGGAATATCCTGAAATTCCATCTCCGACAGGGTACGAAATAAAGGGGCAGTCCCCGTCTGCATAATGGACAACTGTGATGTCCTATCCGGTGACCAGGCCCCAGATCCCTGCATGGTCTGGGCGCCACATTCTGGGCTAGGGGGGTTAGGAATGTCAGTCCTGATCTGCTTCCCCTTATCAATAGGCGAAGGGGACCTGTGGGCCCTCTTGGAGGCCCTGGAAAAAACCCTTTCAAGGGCCTTGTGGCGCCTTTCTTCCGCCCTCACCCCCTTTTTTGCTTTGGCCCTGGTTACTTTCCGCCCCTAGAAGGGGAAACTTGAGGGGCTGAAGAAGGACCTTCCCCAGGATCCTCCTGACTTAAATAATGAGGAGGTGAGACCGTTAAATCAGGCTGATTAATACTGGCGTCCGCCATGTTGCAATTTTTTCCCGCCAATTTACGGCCTCTACGGCCTACTCACAGTTTCTTTGTTGAATCCACCGGCTCTTTGAGGAGGCTGCCGAACAATGCCCAGTTTGGATCTTGATCGCTGGCAGTCAAGCGGCTAATTTTAAAGTGACCCTTTTTTTTATTTATTATTATTATTATTATTTTGCCGCTTGAAATATGGCCGCTCTACTTCTGGCCCCAATAGCCGCTGGCTAGGCTCATCCAAGCTTCCTTAGCCCCGAAAAGAACTTTCTATCGATGGGCAGGGCGGCCGCTCACCTCGTGGCTTCTGGCGCGGCTTAGCAGGGCTCCCTGAGGCAATCCCGCGCAGCGATCTCTGCGGCGAAGCGGGGCGGAAAGATCAAGCCACCGATAGAGAGAGAGCGTCGGGGACCTGCCCGTGAGCTCCTCCAACCGATGCCTCGAATTGCTGCTGCTGCGGCCTTAGCGCGGGAAAAAGCCGCTAGCGCTTCCCAGCTGTTCGTAAGCCGAGCCGCCGCGGCGGTCTTCAGCGGCTTGGGAGCCCGTCTCCTCCACCGGATTCAGAGAAAAACAAATAAAATAGGAAAAAATCGGAAAAAAATAGAAAAAAATGTAAAAATGCAAAAAATAGAAAAGCAACAAGTTAGGAAACCTCAAGCAATGTAAAAGAAAAGGCCTGAGGCAATTCCAAACACGACTGGTCCTAGCAAAACCGAGTCGAAAAAGCTGGAAGGAAAGAGAAGGCGGGGGCTATCAGCAACAAGTTAAAGACTCGGTCCAATCAGCAACGAGGAGATTTAACCCATTCCTGACGGCCGTTTTCCCTGACAGAGAGAAAGATACGTTCATCAAGGTACAACATTTACAACACAATTGATGATCAATATATCAATATAAATCATAAGGATTGCCAGCAACAAGTTATAGTCATACAGTCATAAGTGGAAAGAGATTGGTGATGGGAACTATGAAACGATTAATAGTAGTGCAGATTCAGTAAATAGTCTGACAGTGTTGAGGGAGTTGAGGACTATCTGTAGTTAGAAACAAGTAGAGCCTGAGATCTAATCCTGCCGCAGGAATGCAAGTGACTTTGAGCCAGCCAATCTCATATATAGGAAGAAGACACTGGCAAACAACATCTGAAAAAGTTGCCAAGAAAACTGCTGGAAGCCAAGATTCTCTTGGAGAAACAAAAATCACATCCAATCTTACTATCTTGTAATGTTGGCTAGAGTTGACCACAAGCAGATTAGAACAATCAAATATGTTATTAGCCTTCTCAAGAATATCCTTGTTCAGTTAAGCTAGGTTTTGAAAAATAGATGTATTTTTTATGCACAACATGATCAAGTATTACTGGTACCAGAGATTTTTGTAAGTGGAAAGAGAAGGATGAGACACCCTAATAATAACCCCAAAGATACAGCTATATTGCAGCAAGGTGTTGTGAACTTTAAAAAAGTAACAAATGCAACACAGCTGGCAGGCATATAATGAGAGTGCTGGATGTCTATTCCATATGATTAAATGCTATCCATCGTAACATTTCAGATATACATTCCCTAGGGACTGTCATAGGCAATGTGACTGCAGGAATTAAAAATAATAAAACTAAATGAGGACATGTGCAATAATTTTATTATATAAATTATTGTTGTATGAAAGTGAAAGGGTCCAGGTTCTAAAATAATGTGATTTACATTCGGATGCTTGACAACCGACTCACATTTATGATGGTTGCAGGGTCCTCGAGTCATGTGATCTTTTCTGTGACAAGCAACGTCAATGGGGAATCCAGATTCACTTAACAACCATGTTATTAATTTAACAACTGCCGTGATTCACTTAACAACTGTGGCAAGAAAAGTCGTAAAATAAGGCAACAGTCATTTAACAAATTTCTCACTTAGCAACATAGATTTTGCCTCAATTGTTATCATTGGGTTACCTGTACCTGTACTGTATTTTACAGAACTCTTCTTTGGCAATAAGTATTAAAGCCAAATTAAAACAGCTATTACACACACACACACACACACACACACACCACACAGCAGCAACGTAAGGAAAGAAAGCGAATGAAGGATCTAAGTAATGACATATGAATTCAATTTGTATATTCATTCTCTCTTTGGATGTAAACATTTTAGATTTAAAACATCTTGTCTTTTAAAATTCAGGCTACAGATGCTGTAATGTTACATTCTAATCAGAAACAGCGTAGACTAAAATGGACAAATATCGTCATTCAAATTTGTTTAGGCTGTATTACATGCCACACTTAACCTGATAATATATGGTATGCTTTAAGACAAAAGACAGATAGTAAATGTAATAGGCCTATATTAAGCAGATCAAATGAACTGCAGATTTGCTGCAGCAACGTTACAGATACCAGAAACTCCTCAATCAAAAAAAAAAATCCAACATGCTCTTTATGCAAATGTATATATTATGCACAGCAGTGGTCTCCAACCTTAGCAACTTTAAGCCTGGAGGACTTCAACTCCCAGAATTCCCCAGCCAGCAAAGCAAAGCTGGTTGGGGAATTGTTGGAGTCCTCCAAGCTTAAAGTTGCCAAGGTTGGAGACCCCTGATACACAGCATTGTTCATAGTACAGGGAAATCAACATATTCCTGGTACAATATGCTCATTCTTCCAGCTCTGTTCACTCTCTACTTTACCTAACTTATTCATGCTGAAAATTACTCTACATGCCCACCATCTTTCCCCTACAATGATTTCATCTCTGTAAACAAAAGAGCTCCTCAACAAGATTTCAGGAAAGTTCAAAGTCGGTGAAGTTATTGTGCCAGGCTCCTAATCAGTTTTGACTTTTTTTAAAAGTGAAGTATGTGTTTCTGTTCATTTACTGAAGATGTCTTCTTAATCATTAAAGCTGGTATCTGCACCAGCTCATTCTTTGCCAAATCAACTAACCATTTTTTTCATAGGCTTCTAAGACAGCCAAAGTGATTGCTAACAATTTAAATTGAAACAATTGTTTCTCCAATTACATGAGTTTAAATTCTTAAAACAGGGATAGAAAATCATGTTAAGCTTAATTACTATTTGTGTGGAAGGGTTTTAGAAGGCACTGGTGAAACTGGGATAAAACATGTTAAGACAAAAAATATATTGGTACACAGCATGCTAATCTTTTTCCTTCATGGTTTATTGGATAAGCTATAATAGGCTTAGTTCATTAAATACCCTACAGTAACCTTTAACATAATATGTCAGAACAGCCATTAAATGAAATCATCTTGTAACATTATGTGCTCAAGTGGGTTTTAGTTCCCAATTACCACTTTTAACACATGGTTTCCAAATTCATCTGAAAAATTTCCCTCCATCATCACTCTTTTAGCTTATTCAGAATGGAAACAAGTGGCAAAAAGTATAAGAAGTTTTTATGCACCCACCACTACAACAATATGGAGCATAATTCTAATGCTTTTCTAATATTATTGCCATTACTGCAATCTCTGTCAAGATGGTCTTAGAAGAATCCTATTAAGACAGAAACAGTGTAGCCCACATTATTTTGGTAAAAATAATACACCTTTCTTTTTCCCCTAGGAATTATTGATTTATTTAGTTACATTTATATACCATCTTTCCTTCAAGAACTCAAGGTGATACATATAAGGGCCGTGCATAAGAACACAAGCGTGCCTACCGTTCCTGTCCTATTGTTTCCTTTCATTATATCCAATTAATATAGTTATTACATACTCACTCATACTTATATATATGCTTATATGTTGTATAGTTATTTCATGCTTATGCTTATATATACTGTGTGACAAAATAAATAAATAAATAAATAAATAAATAAATAAATAAATAAATTTAATACTCCTTCCTCTAATCCCCCCCCACACACACACAACAAATTTGAGACATATGTAAGTTAAACCAAGGGATTATGACTAGTCCAAAATCAATTAATGAGTTCAGTATCAGAGTTGGATTTGCACTGTGGGCCTTTCTGGTGCTAGCCCAATACTGTATGTAGACATGAAATAATTTCCAGTGGTGGGATTCAGCCAGTTCGCACCACTTCGGGAAAACCGGTTAACTTTCTGAGCCGTTTGGCAAACTGATTGTTGGAAGAACTCATTAGGGCAGAGAACCAGTTGTTAAATTACTTGAATCCCACCACTAATAATTTCTAATATATTTAAGTATCTAAGAAAAGAGATACTGTAAGGTCCTAAGATATATTAGCAAGCACTTCACAGAAGCATCTACAATGGTTATACTATATTTATCAGTGCTTATCCGCAGTAAGAAGCATGTATTTCCTTATGGACTCATATCTAATTGATAGAATACTGTACTTTTGAATTGTTTTTGTCAGCATCTAAAGTATGAAAAAGATCAATAAATCACAAATAAAGAGACACAAATCAATAGTATCAATATCAGTAATTTAGTTTCAATTGAGTAATTCATTCAACAACTCTAAATAGGCATCATGATTTAAACAAGACATAAAACATCTTCAGTGAGTCAACTGCTAAAAATTCATTCTCACTGGTCACTCAGTAATCAGCTAAGAAGTATTCTACTTTATGTCATTTAAATCCTACCAATTTACCTTTTTTTAAAAAAATGTGAAATTTTAATCAATCCAGAATAATTTATTTTATTTAACTTCAAATCAGATGACTAGTTCTTCAAATGGCACAAATCCTAAATCAGATAAGTTTTAATTTACCTAAAAGATGTACTTATTATTTATTTGGCTACACTTATTTGTTCCTTCAATTGTTGACCAACTCTGAGTCTCACAATCTTATCATACATAAATAAGACTAAAATCCAAAATGTATAACCCAATTAAATAGCAAAAACTAACAAAATAGCAGCAACCTAGTCTTATGCTAACGTACCATTAAAAAACAATATAATCAATACCTATACCCAGGAGCACTCTTTTTCAATTGATCTCCCATGCAAAAGGTCTGATATAACTAGTTTTTAATTTCCTTTGTTTCCCAACTATGTCAAGGCGGTTAGAATTTCTGAGAGGATGCCACTGTAGAGAACTGAGGTAGTGATTAAACAAAGCCTGCCTCTGAATCATCTATCTTTAAAGAGGGAAGCTGGAGGTTGGACAAACTACCAGAACCAGGTAGTCCTGAATATATCCATGTTTAGAACTATGAAGGGCTTTGAAGATCACAATCAGCATCTTCAATTGTATCTGGAGTTGTATACCCACAAGGGTTCCTCATACATTCCACTTACTACAGCAAGGGTGTCAAACTTGCGTCGTCACGTTGTTGTCATGTGACGTTTCGCAGTTCTCCCCATTCGCTAAAACGGGGGTGGGCGTGGCCAATGCATGATGCATCTGGCCCGTGGGCCGCAACTTTGACACCCTTGTGCTACAGTACCCTTTGTCCATAAAGTTTTACTACCATCAGTCTCAAACTGTGGGGCTGCACAATGATTTTCCTCAGTCCCTTTCTTCACTAGCAGGACTGAGAAGTGGAGGCTATGAAACAAAAGAGGTCACAGCATCCCAAGGCCACCCATAAAAAACCCTCAAGTACACTACCAGCATCTCCACAACTGCAAATTCCTCCACCCTGCCTCTACACCTAGAGGCTCAGTGAGCAATTGGTAAAGTGGTTCCATTGCATCCCCTAGGAATTCTGCCTTCCCCTTTATACATCTACCATTTGCAGCCCACCATTTCAAGTGAAATAAGGGACTCTTTAAACATATATACACAGCAGGGGTAAAATGCTCCCGGGTTGGACCAGATCACGCAATCCGGTAGCAGTCTTGGCTGGTGGTTCGGAGAACTGGTAGCAATTGTGGTGCGAAGCTCTGCCCATCCGGCTGGCTGCATTACTTCCTGGTTTGTACTGTCTGTGCACGTACATAAAGGTTTTGTGCATGCGCAAAGGGTGTGCACGCGCATGTGACGCATGCGCGCACTTCCGAACTGGTAAGGAAGGTAAGTAGATTTCACCCTTGATACACAGCATTCTCATTCATATAAGACAAGAACCAAGGGACAGAGGAATATTTTTATAATTAAAAGCAATAACAGAATCATAGAATCATACAGCTAGAAAGGGCCTTGGAGGTTTTGCTTTACTCAGGGCAGGAATCTTCATATGATCCTGTCGCCAATGGCTGTCCAACTTTTGTTCCAAAACCTCCAGTGATGAAGCACCCGTAATTCCAGGAAATAGTTTGTACTATTGCTATATTCATATATTGTGCATGGTTTTTTAACCACATGTGAATTCATCTGACAGTGGTATCGCACATCTCACATTCTTCTGTATATCAAACCCTTTTCTGATTTGTTTTTAACTTATTTTATTCGAATAATGAGATCTGTATGTGTCTCTGTAAGGTCAGGGAACAGAAATGTGATGGAAACAGATGTTGCCAGTCTGTTGAACCATATTAGCAGTTTGCTAAAGGGCTTCTTTACCTTACCAGGAAAAATAACAGCAACCCTCTGTATGGATGCAATTTTTAAGTTCTAATATGGATAATGTAATAAATAAAATATAGAAATCATTTAAAGCACTAGTTAAAAATAGTCTTTTTTACTATGCTTTATTTCTATCAACAGAAGTACAATTATTATATGGGATCTAGTTATTTTTTTTAATGATAAAAGGGTATTGTTATACTTGAAACCAGTAAGGTAGAAGAATCTCAAGATAGTTCTGTTTTACTGAAGGTCAAAGACAATCTTTGTTGCTCACTTATACAGCATGTCACAGGCATATTCTCCATTTCTCATCTCCAAAAGCAAACCAACTTGAACAGAAACTACTCTGTCCACCACAATGGACAGCAGACAGTTGATGTCCATACATTTATTTATTCTGCAGAGGGTTGCTGGTTTTTTTTCCTGGTTAGGTAAAGAAACCCTTTAGCAAACTGCTAACACGGTTCAACTGACTGGCAACAAGATCTTCTGTTTCCATTACTTTTCTGTTCCTTGACCTTACAGAGATATAATTATTTGAAAGACAAGAAATAAAATAAGTTGAAAAATAATTGAAAAAGGGTTTGATATACAGAAGAATGTGAGCTGTGTGACACCACTGTCAGCAATAGTGTCTTCTAAGGAAGAAGAATGCCATACTCCAGAGGAAACACTGTGCATTACTCTCTCAAATTTGTAATTTGGATTGTAAAATATAGTCTGTTATCAAACAAATCTCAGTTACAGCAGCAATGAGTATACTGTTGAAAGAGCTGAAGGAACAGGTTAGGGATACATCACCATAGTGAAAATCTGTGTAGTTGCTAGGAGTGATAACTATTTGATGGCATGTAATTACCATCAAACAAATGTGTATTAAGTGGAAGACAACTGCACAGTCACATACTGGAGAAATAACAAGTGGATATTATGAATCAAGATTTTTCTGGCACAATAGAGAAATCAAGAAGCTAGTTATGTGCTCTTATGTATGACTAATCCCTGCAGTAATTCTAGCAATCATGATGTCCTTACCGTTTAGACAAACAGGGCCATTCTTTACCCACCTAAAGTTAAGAACGGTTCAAGATGTATAATCTTTATCTCTGTGTTCTTGAAAGGTTATGACTGGCTAGCAAATAATGCTGGAACTACAGGATAATCCTGATCCTTCTTCATGGATGTACTTACAACAGTTACAGCGTCCCACCTATGCACCCTCCTGCACTCTGCAGCAGCCCTCTCCTGCCCGCTGCACCCAGACACCTGGGCACTCCAGACTAGCCCTCCCCCATCCATCCACACTTGCGCTGTTACAACCTCCCCCCTCCCCAAGTTGTACTCACATGCCCATCCAGGATTTCCTGCCAGCTTTTCCATTGGCTTTTCTTGTTGGAAATCAGAAGATGCAAGTTGCTATTATCCTCATTTAATAACCCATGATCCTTGCTGAACAGTGGCAACAGGGACTGCTGGAATTGTAATTGCTAAGTAATGTGGTCACATGATGTTAGACTTTATAACTGCATTGGTTAGTGATGGAAATTCTGATTCCAATTGCTGAAGTTAAGCAAGGTCTATATGTACACATTTAGGTAATTTGTCATTAAATATAAATAGATACTAGAGGGATGGAGTAAGTCCGCCCAATCATGGTTACAGCACAACCAGACATACTCTGCTATCTCCAGAACAGCAGCTTTATTACATCTAATCAAAATGGCTAAATTACAATAATAGCAACTTGAACGTTCCTATAATTTTAAACAACTTTCTAAGTAAAACCCAAAACCTTATTTTCATAAAATCTGAGGAGGGATTATAAAGGTAAAGGTAAAGGTAAAGGTTCCCCTCGCACATATGTGCTAGTCATTGCTGACTCTAGGGGGTGGTGCCCATCTCCGTTTCAAAGCTGAAGAGCCACCGCTGTCCGAAGACGTCTCCATGGTCATGTGGCCGGCATGACTCAATGCCAAAGGCGCACGGAACACTGTTACCTTCCCACCAAAGGTGGTCCCTATTTTTTCTACTTGCATTTTTACGTGTTTTTGAAACTGCTAGGTTGGCAGAAGCTGGGACAAGTAACGGGAGCTCACCCCGTTACACGGCAGCACTAGGGATTCGAACCGCTGAGCTGCCGACCTTTCGATCAAAAAGCTCAATGTCCTATCCCCTGAGATTATACATTAGGCCATTATGAACAGTTTGGCTTGACTTTTTTTTAAGCTGTTGATGCACCCAAAGTTACAAAGTAACTTTTTCTGATATACCGTTACAATTGATCCTATTTTCTGCCAGGCAATGAGTTTGTAAGTTATTTCATTCATTCTTTCAATTCCTGTAGTCACCCATCTCACATATGTGACTGTAGGCAAAACACTGTATATAAAATATACAAGCTAAAAATTAAAATCCATCATAGAGAAACATCATGACAAACAACCACCAACAAAGCTAAAAGATGCCCTCCATCACATACCCAAAGCCCCAGGCCATGTTCTGAAAGCCCAATGAAAGACCAACAGAGTCGAGGCCAGCCTTATCTCAGGTGGAATGATATTCCATAGTTGGGTGCTGGCTGTTCTGACCTAGGCTCCCTTAAAACGCAGGAAGCAAGAATTGGTCCCAGCAAAACCTCTTTTATTTACAGGACTGTGAATTACTTTCATTCAGAGTCAGCAAGGTTTGTCCAAACAGTTTGAAAAATTCTCAACACACCTTATCTCGTTTGGCAAACTGCCACATAACTTGTTTCCAAATGCAGAATAAGGCAAAACTTGGCACAGAGTCTCTTAGAGTCACAAACAGAAATTTCCACCCTTGAAACTGCCGAACAAACAAATTGTTTCCTGCAAAAGCCCCCTCCCTGTTTGCTCCTCTTTTGTTTCCTATGGGAGGGGCCAATCATCTGCAAGGTGTGGCTTTACTCCCAAGTCAACCCTGCTTTCTGAGTTGTTCTTGTCTTCTGGCAGCTCTGTGCATGCACACTGGGAACGGGCTCCAGCTGTTCCTCTCCCTTGTTGCTGTCTGTCTCCCTGTCGGCCTCCAACGCAGAGCCCTCGTCCGAGCTTTCTCCAGCCCCCAGGACTGGCCCATGTTCCTCCCCAACCTCCTCACTCTCTAACTCTGCTGCCAGCTCTGCTGGCTGCCGGCAGGCCACAACAGGTGTCATGGCAAAAAAGGCTTTCCTTTTAGTTCCCACAGGTAACCTGGTCCCAACCATAAAGGGGGAAGATAAAGGAATGGATCCAGTGCCTTCCAAAGAGGGGAGCACCATAGTTTTCTGCCTGAAAATCCTTGCCCAGAAAAGCAGTGTTGCAAACAACAGATTATAACCCCACCACTATAGACTTGAAGATCTAGGAAGGAAGTTCAAGACTTTAAGGGCTGTTTTCATTTATTTTCCCAATCCATGGAAGAGAACTAAAAGGGAAAATATTGCAAATGGATGGCTGCAGAAATGGCAACTGTGAATAATACCTGACTTCTAAAACTATGGTCAGAATTACTTCAATAATGGTCTGTAAAAGCTTAGGCACTGTAGAAGAATGTGGAAGTATTATCTTTTCATCAAGTTAAACCGCTCGATGAAAAACTATAACATTTCATGAAGTTCACACCCTTTGCTATATATACAGTATGGGAAATAAATGACTGTAAATATCTAGTGGCAATTTAATTAAAAAGTATAATGGAGACAACCCTCAAAGGTTTTATTTTGTCACCACACCACTACTTTTTTTTTGTAAAGGAACTTAATCGACCAATATTTTATAATATGATCAAGTTTATACTCTTTAACGTGTGTACTCCTTTCTGTTAGTTCTATAGAATTTATATCCAGAAACAATCGTACTCATTCATGTTTCCATTCCACCAGATTTCTGTCATACCCAGTATTTGTTCACAATTAAACATCCTACATGTCTCCTTTTGGCTCGGAGAATTCTATCATTTACATAAATGGTCATATACCACATGTCCTTTTTCAAAATATTGCTGAAACGAGCCCTTTCCATATATCTATTGTCTCCCAATAATCCACTTCTAACATTGGCTTTGCCTTATGATATTTTCTGAAACATCTACACCCTTCTGAACCTGTTACTGCCCAAGTACCTGTTGGCTTTCTCCTCAGGGATCAGTGCCAACTGATCTGGTTCAATCTGGCTCTGAGGCTGTTAAGTGAACCTTGACATGAACAAATGTCTTCCTCTGTCCTATCCAGTTTAACAGTGGAAAAATATCAAACATGCTCTGCATCTCTTCTATAGTATTTCCAAATTCAAGGATTTGCAAATGAATGTTTAACAGCTCATCCTCTGGAAAATAGAAAGATCATTATCAGTGATTAAGTATAAAATATCATTAATAGTTAGGATTAGAGAACCTACTATAATGTAATGGTGAGAAGACTAATGCAGAGATCAAATGTTACTTAAATTCTGAAATGAAAAAAAATATACACCCATATGTCCCCCGCTGCAGCTCAAGGTCTATCCACATCACCTTCAGAGCCAGTAATGTGTACAGTATTTGTTTTGAGTCAGGTCCCAATTACTTCCAACTATTGCCACTACAGTAATAGGCTGTATGTATATTTACTATCACAAGCTATTTGCCATGGACATTCAGTCACAACATTCAGTCACAACAAAAGAAAGAGATGATAATGTTAGCAGCTGCAATCTGCAATTAGGTGATAAAAACCAATCCAGTTTTCATTAGCATATGATAGCCAGCACCAGCACACAAAGGTCTATTGAATTTGTAGGATGGGAAAAAATGTAAAAAGCTACAGTCATGAACATAGAACACAGAACAACAAGGTTGGAAAGGACTTGGGGGTTTTCTATCCAACCCCTCTACTCAAGCAGGAGACCTTACATCACTCCAGACAAATGGTCAACACCAGCTTGATGGTGCATAATAAATCAATAAAACTTATATACTAAAATAATCTTAGGGACCCCTGGTCTAGTGGTTAAGGCACCAAACTAGAAAGTGGGAAATTATGAACTCTGGTCCCACTTCAGGCATAAAAACAAGCTGGACAACTTTGGGCCAATCACTCTCCTAGGCCCAACTCACCTCACAGTTGTTCTTGGTGGGAAAACAGGAGGAAGAAAGAATGTTAGGTATGTTTGCGATTTTGAGTTCTTTATGAAAATAACGAAGATGGGAAAAACGTAAAACAAAAAATATTAATTAATTTATTTATTTATTAAGCAAGTGGCACCAGGATTCGGAGCAATGAAAGGTATAGGTAGTCCTCAATGTATGACAGTTGAGCCCCTAAATTTCTATTGCTAAGCAAGGCAGTTGTTAAATTAATTGTGCCTCATTTTACAACCTTTTTACCACAGTTGTTAAGTGAACCACTGCAGCTGCTAAGTGAATCATGCACTCATTAAGCGAATTTGCCTTCCCCCATTGACTTTGTTTGTACAAAGCCAGCTGGGAAGCTTACAAATGGAGATCACATGACTGAGGAACAGTGCAACTGCCATAAATACGTGCCAACTGCCAAGCATGCAAATTTTGACCATGTAACCACGGGGATGATGTAATGGTTGTAAGTGTGAAAAACCAGCCGTAAGTCACTTTTTTCAGTACTGTTCTAACTTCAAAAGATCAAAAATGGTTGTAAGTCAACTACTACTTTTCATTAGAAAAAACAAAAAGATGCCAGAAGGTGGCAAAGACAAACGGTTTGTGTTTTGCTACTGAGAAAATGGGTGTCATATAGTGGACAAGAACTAATTTAAGTCAAAGCAGCCTTTATCTTTATATTGGAAGTCATGTGCTTGACAAAGCATTGCGATAAATTCCCATCCCACTCATAAAAGTTAATAATAAATGAAACAAATTTAAATGCCACAACATTTTCTATCTGTGTATAAAAGCAACTTTCCTTTAGATCAGTATTTCTTGACAAAAATATTGATGACAGAACCACTTTTTAATGGCCTAGTGACAAATTATGATTGGTCAACTGAAAAATGTTGAACACTTTCCCACTGTGCATTCAGTATGCCGCTAGTAACACTTATTAAAATGATTTAGCTTTTTTTCTATGCTGTATTTATGATTTAGAATGAAACTAAAATAATCTGACTTCAGCAGCATTGATGTTTTGGAGAAGCAGACCACTATCATCTAGGCCACTATTAATTTTATTTCCCACCCAGGATTCTACCTTGACTTGCCATTAATTAAAGAATATTATATTGTCCTCAAACATTTTACAGGTGAGCTTTTGCGAGTCTCTACACAGCACATAAACAGAAAGACAAAGGAGGACAATCTCATTTTTTTCTCACACCTCCACATATCACAGATGTTTTTTAGTGCAGCAATATCAGCAACGGCAAGTCAAGACAACTGTGTAAGATACAGATTAGTAAACTAATACCTGCTAAGCTGTAAACATGTGACACTGAAAATACAAAACACTTTCTGGCAAATGCAATTCATGGGAAAATGTGTATATTTATATCATACTCAATTCTGGAACAGTAATTAATCACTGTAGCTAAATAAGTATATGTAAAGTGCAAATGACTGGATGGAAACACAAACTCTAAAATGACTTTTTAAAAAACATACTAGCCATCAACCTACAACAGTGCCTTTTGGGCACCAGGGACCAATTCCATGGGGAGGAATTTTTTGGCAGACCAGAGGGGATGTGGTTTTGGGTGCTGCCTGCATCCCATGGATAGGGCTTCACTGGTTTGCATGGCCCCGTTTCTGGCATGGCACGGACTAGGGCCAGTCCATGGACTGGGGGTTGGGGACTCCTGCCTTACAAGTGCATAGTAGTTTCAAAGACATATGTGAGCACAGATCATAGCAAACCTGCACAACAGAGCAGAATTCCATCGAATAAAAGGGTTTTGATATGTGAAATGCAAAGCTGATGTTATTGTCTTAAATATCTCATGGGATAGCCACACATTTTTCATCCAACATGGAAGAAAAATTGCCAGGATAGCAAGGAAGAAACTCTATATTGTACTATCAAAAAAGCTTCTAACATTCTGATTCTGATATCTTCAGGCTTACATTACACTCCTTTAATATCATTTCATTTCATGAACAGAGTAACTTTCAATAGTTAACTTTATGGTGAATTACAGAGTTTCATGATGTTTTTAAAAGATCTTAAAAGATCTTTTGTTAGCAGCATAGAATAATATTTGAATATGAATATCAGACTTTTTGTCCACATTCAGCACGTAATGATTCTCCAACAATATTGTTGAACAACACTTAAACATTTGCAATAAATGCCATTTCATCTATTTAAATGTGTTCTGTCTGGAAAAACCAGATGAATTAGATGGCATTAAATTAAGAAAAACCACTTCTTTTTAAGAAGCACAAGCAGTCATTGCCTAACACAAAATACCTTTGATATGGAGCTGTACCATCTCTAGTCTGCATAGCATTAACTCGGTTCTGAGCAAAAGGCTCAATGCAACCAATATATAAAAAGTTAATACAGGTAGCCGTTGGGTTAGGACAACAATTGGAACCAGCACCCTTGTTGCTTAGCAAAGTCATCGTAAAGTGCAATGTCCCATGTCTGCTTAGCAGCAGCAATCCTGGCAGTCCCAATTGCTGTCATAATTCCAGGACCTTGCAGGTTGTTAAGGAGAAGAGATGGGAATCTCAGCCAAGAGCTGTGGTGGTGCAGTGGTTAGAGCTCAGTACTGCAGGTTACTTCTGCTGACTGCCAATTACCAGCAGTTTGGCAGTTTGAATCTCACCAGGCTCAAGGTTGACTCAGCCTTCCATCCTTCTGAGGTCAGTAAAATGAGGACTCGGATTGTTGGGGGCAATATATTAACTTTGTAAACCACCTAGAGAGGGTTGTAAAGCACTGTGAAGCGATATATAAGTCTAAGTGCTATTGCTATTACAAGGAGTACTGCAGGATGTGTGTGCTGTGGGCAGGTGCTATGGACTGCTATGGTGGGGTGCTACATAGTGTAGGGATGCCATGAATACTATGGAGCAGGGGCCAGAAGCAGGGGCCACAGGTGGGTGCCACAGAGCACAGGTGAGCCATCAGGGGCTACTGAGAGAGCAGAGGCAGGGTGGGTGCTATGGAGTATGAGGTGGCACAACTCAAAAGTGCAAGCAGGCAGGGGATGTTACAAAGTATAAGATCCCAAGGATTGTGTACCTTGTAGCAGAGCTAAAACTGAAATTTGGCATCCTTTCCAAGACCTGTACAAAAGTTCTGGGACAGTTTTCTGTATGTTTGTACTAAGTATGCTTTATACTGCCACCCATTGGCGTGCATAATCTTGGAGTGTTAAGATTCTACACTGAATGGCTGTTACATTCTTTGGGATAAATATAATATTCAGAATTTGTGTTACAAAGCAACATAAAACACAAGCTTTTGAAAGGTTTTCATAGTTAAAGGATTATATTTAATAAAATCATATTACTGTGATATTGAACGATATCTAACATCCCTTTTACTCTTATTTTTTGATCAGGTTTCACAGTTTTGATCTAATCAGGCTGGATTTCTGGTCAATTTTTCTCTTAAAGAAGAACTAAACTGAATAATGCTACAGTAGTTTGTGTATTTTTACAAAACCTACACAACCTTAGCTGATTCTTAGGAGGTCCAAGGGCTGTAGAACAGATTGAGAAGTTGAAGAAGCATCCTAGAAGAAGGTAGCAACAAAACCTTGTCCACATTATTGCCTAGTAAATTACGTGGATGTGTGCCACAGTCAAAAGAAATTGAAGCTTGACAGAAAAGAATCTTTATCTTTATGGTACCTGTGTTTCCCCAAAAATAAGACTCTGTCTTATATTTTTTTTGAACCCCCGAAATAAGCGCTTGGCCTTATTTTCGGGGAGGTCTTATTATTTTGGGGCACATGGAGCAAGATGGGGCTTCTCTTGCTGTCTTATCTGATTTCCAGCTCTGCGTTCAAATATTTTTGGGGAGGGCTTATTTTCAGGGGGAGGCTTATTTTAGCGCATGCGCTCAAAAGCCCGATTGGGCTTATTATCAGGGGATGTCTTATTTTCGGGAAAACAGGGTAATATTTTCAATAACATCAGCAGCGCTGATATAATTATCGTGAATCAGTACATGCATCTTATAACCACTAACATCATCATTTAGAAAATGTAGAAAAGTAATCTCCATCATCACTGGGTTAATTTTTTTCCTGTTTGTTTTACTGCGTAACTAAACTTACTTCCTGCACTATCTTTTCTCCTTTGGATGTCTTATTTCTTTTATTCTTCATCCCCATATAACCCTGAGCATCTGCATTAGGGTGATTACAGCTTGCAGCATATGGTGCTATCTCTATTTTGCTTTTTTGAGTTTCTCAGTTTGACATCAGTAACTGGGCTCATATATTGCACTAAATTATGCTGTATTACATAAATCATGTTTTATTATTTAGCACTATATATGAACATCAATTTATACATTCAATAAAACAATAACTAAAATGTAAATTTAACAAGCTGTTAAGTAATGCTACAAGTGATGTCCTCTTTTAAATATCTTTACAGATACATTTTCACACATAGCCAATCAGACTGCATATGGCTTTTTCTGTATCCTATCTATCTAGGCCAGCGGTTCTCAACCTGTGGGTCATGACCCCGTTGGGGGTCGAATGACGATTTGCCAGGGGTCGCCTAAGATCATCGGAAATATGGGAAGTGTACTTGCGAGTCGACTTAATAGGGGAGGAGTCTCCGCTTTAATGCCTCCGTCCTCAAGGCAATCGCAAGCAGTTCAGATCGCTAGCCAATACGGCTTCAGGCGCGATAAATTCAAAAAAACAGTTTGCCGCTTTCTTTTCCCCTTTTGCAGCTGCTGAGGCGTGCTGAGATCGCTGCGAAAATAATTTTACGGTTGGGGTCGCCACATCGTGGAGAATTGTATTAAAGGGGTCGCAGCACTATAAAGGTTGAGAACCACTGATCTAGGCAATCAAAACAATTCAATACTTAGGGATAGCTCTTTTTGCAACAGGTATTTCCCATTGTCTATTAATATTCTCCTAGGAATCTTTTAAAGCAGCTTTTTTAGTTTCTGTCTCTGTGTTAAATGTAAGACAAAATGAAATACTATTAGCAGTTGATTAATTGTAGCTGAAGTCTATTAGTCCTAGTTTGTTCTGAGTTGTACCCCAATCTTGCTTATAAACACCTAGAGTTGCTGGGATATTATTATTAGGCTTTCATATTAACAGCAGAATCTTATAAATGCACTTAACTTTCTTGCTGCAAGTAACGTTTTATTATTTTTTTATATAATTTTTACTGAGACTTCTAAATAAAAAACCCTAACAAATTAATATAAAGTAGGGAAAATAAAGAAGCAGAAAATCAGGGAAGAAACAAAAAGTGCAGGGGAAAAAATTGAAAATAGAAAAAGAAAATAAAAAATATATAAAGAAGTGGTTTCTCATATTCTTCACAGCAGTGATAAGTACAATTTTAACCTTATATATTTCTGTTCTAAGAATAATCTAGTCTATCTAATCATCAAAACCATTAAATCACATCTTCATTGCCCCCCCCCATTTTTACACAAGACCCTAAGAACAGGCGTGTCAAACTGGATTTCATTGAGGGCCGCATGAAGCCCTCAATGTGTTTGACCTTGAAGGGCCAGGGTGGGTGTGGCCAGCTCAGCATCACTCGTGTTGGGGGTGTCTAGCACTCTGCCAGCAAAAATGGGCTCCCTACCTCCGTTTTCGGCTGTGATGGCCTCCTGTAACCTTCTGCCAATGAAAACGGAACTCGGGAGGGCCGCACGCAGCCCTCCTGAGCTTCATTTTCACTGACAGAGGCACTGAGGGCTGGTCCTTCGCTGTTTCCAGGGCAGCCCCGTGGGCCAGATCTAAGCACCCCTTGGGCCGGATCCAGTCCCCAGGCCTTGAGTTTGACACCCCTGCATAAGAGGCTTCAGTCATCAGTAAATACATCTTTTCTCTAAACAAGGAGGTTAAAACTGTCCTTTTCAACAACAAATGATGTTTTAAAGGGAATTATGTCTGAAAGTTTGATTCAAAGCAAACTCAATAGTTTATCCTGGAAGTTTATCCTGGCTTTCAATCTTTAACTTAGCAACTGGAATTTGGTTTCCAGGACAGAGCTAGATATCTCTTTTGATGCCAACATTTGCAAAACTTTGTGCCAGGCAAATAAGTCATCATGGCATCTGACTTGTCTTCCATTACAAGCTGAAGTGTATCAGCCTTTAACAGGCAACACCCAGTACTATCGCCCCATTCCCAGAGGCACAGTTCTGATAAATAAGTTGTCTGTTTATTCCCCAAAGATCAATCTTCAAGATTATTTTTAAGAAGAGAGAAATTATTTTGAAGATTGACCTTCTTTCCCTCCCCCCCAAAAAGCATCCTCAATTAAGACAACAGAGGAGCTATCACTCTGGGAAAAGATCTTTACTGTCACTCAAAAAACTTTTACTACACAAAAACACTGAATATTTTATCTTATCTTTCAGTTCCAGCTTGGTGTCATTTGTAAGTTTGAGGAAGAAATATTCTTATTTTCTGCAGTGTGTTTTTTTTAAATTACACAATAGTTGTCTGGAGATAGAATCCTGTGGTAAATCATATCTTTCCAGGTTCGTAAGAAAACACTGAAAATACCTTTTGGACATGTCTGTCAACAGCTAGTTGACATTTAAACAGCTTTTTGACAAAAATGTGGTGAAAAGTCACATTTGAAAAAACATGCTGCAATAAACTTTTCCAACCTGAGGATTTCTAGACTTGTGGATTCTGAATCCCCAAATTCTATAACCAGCATGGTTATTGCTGAATATTTTCATGTCTCATGTACATACAGATTAGAGGAGATTGCAAGACATTTTCATAGCTTTAGCTACAAAAATATTGTTTAAAGCAAGTGAAAAGATTAACCTAGCAAATATAGCTTTTTAGAAATACAGGTCGTTTTTTTGTTTTTTGTTTTGAATTGCAGCATTCTAAATGCTTACATTTGAAATTGACAATCAATGCATTCAGCTAAGATATATTGCAGTTTGTTAGATACTGGCTTTGTGTCCTTTGTGAACCAACTGCCTAATGATAAGCTTAACATTAATTTGTGTTCAAATGATATACCGGTTGAGGTCACATATTACACTAAGCTACTTGTTTTACTTGTTTATTAAATAAATCACAACTGGGTACACACAGCACATAAGCCAATGTTAAATACTCTGAACCTCAGTATGATTTATAAATCCGACCGTCAGGATAATCCTCACAACACGTAAATGAAGCGGGTCATTTTCAATTAAAATCAAGTCAAACCAAACTCAGCCTCTCCTGTGGTTGTCATTTGCATAGATTTTCACAAGAATTGCAAATTTTGCACAATTTTAATTTTCTGCAGGGGGAGATAACTCTAAATATGACTATCTAAACTCAAAATCTGATGCAAATTGTCCTTTTTTCCACACAAGATGCTGTGAGAAAGCCTGCTCTATGTTTGTGATCCACATGCAATGGAATCCTGGGAAAAAAGATTATGTATGATTCACTGCATGTAAATAACAAGCATAGAACAGGGCTTTCTCACAGCAACTAGGAAATGAAAAAAATATATGAGAACAGTCAATATTTCTGGATGGAATTTCAATCCATTAGCAGCAACAGAATCATTCACAAAAATATGATATGTCAGTTGATATACTGAACTAACAATTTGAAAAGTGTAAGACAACTATTTGGTCAGATAAGAAAATTGGTCAACGATCAGGAAAGTTTAAAAAAATCCAGTCAAGTAAATTTAAATAACTCATTTATATTCATTTATTTTATAATGGGCATGTTTTTCTAATCTTTCCAAACCATACTCCTAATCAACAAAATTAGCTGTCTCTTTATCTGCTTTAAGATGCATAATTAGCCATTATACAGGATCTGATATTTAAATGAAAATTAAATGTAAATGATATGTTAAGATTTTTATCCCGTCTTTTCAGATGGCAAATTCCTCCTCCTATTTTCCCCACAATAACAACAACCCTGTGAGGTGGGTTGGACTGAGACAGAGTGACTGGCCCAAAATTACCCACCTGGTTTTTCATGCCTAAAATGGGACTGGAATTCAGTCCTCTAGTTTCTAAGCTAGCCCTTAACCATTACACCAAACTGGCCAGCATCTTCACCATATATTAGCATAAAGCAGTTTATGACATCATACAAAGTGTCATAAAACATTTCCTGTGCTGTTTGATTGTGCTAAACCATTCAACATGGGTTATATTCAAGGCAGACACATCTCTGAATATATCCCAACTTTTCCAATGAAGACAGTACATTAGAAGTTGTGTCATTGTTGAAGGCACTGAGGAATCTAGTAAGTAAATATCTCTGAAAGGATGACCCAAGGGGTCAGAGGTTTCTACTTAAATGGTAAGGAGTTAGTGATAAGCCATCTGATCATGCTGTAAAAGCAAAAAGCAGTCTGATATTACTTGATAAAATTTACTTCTTTACCAATTACCTTTGGTTACCAAGATAACCAAAATGTTACTTTTAAAGAAAAAAACAAACCCTCCCCTCCAGCTTATTTTTGCTTACACAATACATTTTAATTAATTTTTTTTTAGAATAATACTATCCCAAAGATAGTTCAAACGGTAATGCTTTATCTTTGATGCTTTGGATATTAATATAGTACTATATGGATGAATATAACAATAAAATGATAATGTGAAAGTAATCTGAAGAATGTGCTTATTTCTATACTACGCTAAGCAATAGTTTGTTTGGTTTTAGCTTAGTATTTTTGCAAATCCATCCACTGTAGTTCATACAGTGTGAAAGATGGTTTACAGCAACAAACCATTGCACCTTAGAGTATGATTCAAACAGAACATGGCCTACAATCTTGTCACATCCCTTTGTACTACAGTATCTTAACTTCATACCAAAAAAATGAATCTCAGAATTTTATTTGTATTTAATATCCACTGCTACATCTTGCACTAAGCCTTTCACTGACCAAAAATATTCCTTAGCAACAGTAACATTGCTTCTGTCAGGCTGATTATAATTAGAACCCAGTAAGTCTGAGCAATTCAGACTAATCCTGATAATGTTCATTATTAGTTTAACTTTTCTTTAAAAGAGGACAATCAACTTGAATAAAATTACAATTAATGTCAGTTACAGGAATTTGGAAACAAGAATTTAGAGGATTTCAGTCCTCAGGCACATGATTCAATAGTGTTACCTAATATGAAATATCACTATAGAAAACAGGCAAATATAGCCAAATCCTAAGTGAACAGCCAGATTGGCATAACATACAGCAAAATGACTTAGGCCTTCAATACTTAGTATACTTTTGTGACATGGAAAATCTTGAAAGAAGATACACACAGTAATTTCTAAAATGCAGCACATATCCTACAAAAGGATGAAAAGGTTCAGTCATTAGGAAAAATGCAGGCAGAAATAAGAAGATCAACTCCCAACTGAAATGACAGATACTGCAGAATTTGCCAGCACCTAAAGGATACATTCTTTGCATTGACAGGCAACTTTTCATGTCTACAAATCAGAGCAAGTAGAAAGCAACTGGCACTTTCTGCAAAGAGATTCGGTTAATGCTAAGAACTGTATAAAGTTACATAATAAAAAGCTTATTTTCTTCACCTCCTTAACTTTAGATGGAGCCATGGGAAGACTGAAATCATGTTGCCAGGGTGAGAGCAAATATATTAGCACCATGAAAGCTAAGTCCGCTGCACTGCTGGTGCCACCTGAGCCCTCTCATTTCATCATTTACCAATCACTTGCTGAGTACTGAAAGATAACAATAAAATATTTCTAATTTAGAGAAATTTGAGCAGAAACAAACAAGCACCGTAATTGTATCTCTAAAACTTGGCACTTTCAAAGACAAAGGTTATAAAATAGTTATACTATCAGTATAACTATTTTACTTGGGGAAAAAGTACATAGGATTGTAATTTTAGACCCTGGTGCTATGCATGTTTATTAAAACTATAATTTCAATTCACATGTTTCCACATCTAAGGTTACAATAGCTGTTGATACATGCTCTGAAGCCTTAGGGATAGGGTGGGCCAAATATCTAAATGGAAGAGTTCAAGGAAGAGGCCACATGCTTACAAACCAAGGGTAACAAGGTATGTACAATGTGTGTTTGTGTTTGAACAATCTGAACCTCAGCTGGTTGTGTATGGGCACTAGAGGTTAAAATTTTCATTGCTATACTCATCCTTTAATTTCAATAATTTATTTTTTTCCCTTCAAGATTTTGATTCAGAGAGAAAACCTCACACTATTGCCAAATAATACAAGAGGAACTCCAGATAACCTGATGTCATATGTTGCTATAATCGTCTAAAATACTAACAATCATGACAGAAAAGTGACTCTGCCCTCCAAAAATATTCACTAAAATTACCAGGATCTGAAACTCTGACAAGGGGGGGGGGAGAGAATGAAGCAGGAAGAACAGGCTAAGCCACTCATAGAGGATTTAGGAGAGAGGCAGATTGCCAAGCGGCCCCACCCTCCCTCAGAAAGGGACGACAAAATAATAATAACAATAAAAATTAAAAAGCATTAATTTGTCCACTAGCTGAACCCTAACTTGTGGAAGGGCAAGCCTATCCCGGAAGTCAGGTCTGTTAATAGCAGTGAGTCCGACCCTATTATTCAAAGACACGGGAAGGAGAAAGGTTATCGGGCTAAGAAGATGCGAGTCCAAATTCTACTTCGCGGATCCCTTGAGAAGACCTTGGAGATAAAGCGCAGTTCCATGCTATGCTATCCTACTCAGGTGGAAGCCCGCGCTGACTTCCAAGGATTTTACTCACAGGTGCGTGTTCCGGATTACAAGCTCAGGAGTTTGGGACTGCAAAAGTTAAGGACAAAATAAAAAATTAAAAAAATGCACACCTGGCGAAATACGAAGGGGGAAAACGAGACTTCGGAATCTATTTGTCCGTAGCACTTCAGGTCCTTACCTGGACGAATCCTTCAGCAAAGCAGGTCCTCTTCCTCGCGCGGCTTCTTTCCTCCTCGCTCTCTCGGAACGGCCACTCTCCTCCACTGCGCAAGGTCACAGGCTCCGCTCTACTAGGCGAGAGATACTTCGCGTTTCTTTTCTGCTTCTTCTCCGCCGAGGGAGCCCCCGCCAGCTGCAAGTTCTTTGCGCCCCTCCTTCAAGGCGGAGGAGCGGCTCGGGACCGGAGCGATCGGCTTTGCCTTCTCTGCCCCGCAACCTGCAGCCTCGCCACAACCGGTCCGGGGAAGAAGAGTTCTTCTCTTCGTCTGGTCGGTGAGCCCCGCCTTCCGTCCCGGACTAAGCTCCGCCCCGAATGCTGCTCTCCGCCAGCAGGTATGGGCAGAGCTACAATGGAACAGGGAAGGCAGAAGAACAGCCTGGCGGACCAACCACCGTTTGCTTCCACTGCCCTACCGGCCAGGACCTGGGCGAAGTTTGGAGGGGAAAAATGCTTTCCCCCCCCCAAAAAAAGAGGAACTTGTTAAAGGCGCTCGGTTTAAGTCCCTCTCTTTACCTGCCATTTTTTCTTAACCGCTGTAAGAGAGCACAGCGTGACTTTCAGGACCCGCTTCCTTTCATGGGGCAATTACACGGTTCTAATAGTAGCATTTAAAACACAAGTTAGGACAACTCCACAAGCTCATGTATAACTAGAATTCCTGGCACACTTCAGCCACATCCCAAGAGGATGCCTTTCAAATTGTTTGAGAATCCAGCAACACAAGGCAAATAATAAACTCCCAGACTTTTAACCAATCATATTGCCCTTTCTCTTTTCACTCAGCATTTACAGTACAAAAAGATACTGCCTGTATAACCTTGTAAGTCACAGGCAGGGATTTGAGTTGCTTGGCAGATATAACATATGGGAGATCACGGGTGACATTTCACACAAGAATGCAGACTATAATGTTGGTGGCCTCTCTGCTTTGCCACCAAAGTCTGAGGTTGCAAAATGATTTCCATGATTCTAAATTTTAGCTGTTAGATCCTTAGTGATAAAATGATTGGCTGGTTCACATATTGGTTACCAGAGGTGGGTTCTACTTACCTTTACTATTGGTTCCCAATGGGAGTGTGTGTGTGTGTGTGTGTGTGTGTGTATGTGTGTGTGTGCTTGCTTCGCTCGTGCACGCATACATTTCTGTGCATGCGCAGAAGCCCCTTGATGATGTTGAGATGGTTGGGACTCGCCTCTCACCGGTTTTACTACAGAACCGGAAGCAACCCACCACTGGTGGTTACTGAATCATGGTTTATTAATTGATTCAGTCTCTCAGTTTGTATGATCCAGTGAAGTATTAATTATGCAGGCTGGATTAATGTAATGTGCCAAGATGGAATATGGCTAGTTATGGCTTAGTATGCCATAAAAACAGTTCTCAAATGAGTGATAATTGGATTTTCTGTGAAGTGCCATTTTGGGCACCATAAAATGAACCTGACAGGAAAGAATTAATTCCATATTTTCCAGTCAAAGCTAAACTTTTGCAACCCTTTAAGGGACCCTCCTCCCCACACATACTCTCAATTTCCAATTGTCCCACTGGCTTCTGTTTACGTCTTCTTTGATTCTAAAATCTGTGCCTCCTTCAAATCATTGTCCAACTCAATATGAAAAAAATCCAGCAGCTCTGAAATGCAATCCTCTCCAGTATATTCTCACTATGCTTGATCAACTGCATGCTAAGATGGCTTTCAGAATGCGTTCCTATTCAAGTTCCTGGCACAAAGATGATGCCATTGTGTGTTTTGGGTGAAGGAAGTGGCCCTGACTCAGAAAATTTGAAGGCAAAAAAAAAAAAAAATTGCCATTCTTCTACTACTAAACTAAAACTGAGAACCAAGCTCATAACTAAAGCTGAGAACCAAGAATTCGAAGCCAGAAATGAAATGATTACATTCATTTGTGCTCCAAGCAGCTTTGTGAATTATTTTTCTCAAGGTAGGAATTGGCAAACATAGACAGTAATCTCTCTGGTCAAAGAGCAACAAGGCATCAATCCTGTTTACCTCATTATCCTAAAACAAGAAAAGAACCAACTAATTTTCTGCTGCAGCAAATGAACTCATAATCTGCAAGGTTTTTTTGGAAGAGCTAAGGATGGAGCCCTAGTCGGCCTTAGAATCATTGGCTCAATTAGTCTTCTGTTTTCCACTTGCTTAAAAGATGCCACTCAACTCTGGAGTCCCTTTGATTTGTATTCTCTTGGCTGTTAATGTAAAGGTTTTAGAAATCTTGCCCATCCAAAATAATATGCCTCTCCACTTTGTGAGCCAGAATTTTGAACATCAAATGCACTAACCCCAACACCAGTTCATGGGGTTCATACTAGAATCATTCCCCCTGAGTTGAGTGGTTCATCAAATGAGTTACCCAATCAAATAAGCTGGCATTTGTCAAAATGTGGTCCTTGACCAACTGCCCGCAATACATAGTCCCATCATGCCACAATTATCATTTTCTGTAGTTTTGCAAGGGCCATGAGCAATTTCCTCCTGGATGTCAGGACTCCCATAATGTATTCTTGAGCTTAAGCAAAACAAAATTCTCTCCTGCTGAGTGTTTATTAGAACCCCCAGGTACAAAATCTGTCCTAAGGAAGGTAAGAAATGTTCTCAAATTCCATAATCCCTTCCTCATTTGTACAAGGGCTGAACAGTCTGACTGATGCACAATAATGAACAAATTGTCAAGGTATCCATGAAATATGTCCAAATACTGCCATAAATTTTGTGAACTATCTGGATACCAGTGTTGGATGAAATGAAAGGGGCCTGGATTTAAACTGTACTCTCTGTAAGGAAACATGAAGAAGCTGCAGTGCTTTGATTTTATGAAAAGACAAAGGTGCACCCTGGATAGTTCTATTGATGTAAGAAAATTGTTGAAAGCTTCATTTGTCGTCCAATGTAATTGTCCAGTGCCTTTAGGTTAATAAGTGGAATGACTTGCCTGCAGAAGTTGTGAATGCTCCAACACTGGAAATTTTAAAGAAAATGTTGGATAACTATCTGACTGAGATGGTGTAGGGTTTCCTGCCTGGGCAGGGGGTTGGACTAGAAGGCCTCCAAGGTCCCTTCCAACTCTGTTGTTATGTTAGGTTAGGTTAGGTTCAAAATGGCTCTTCAGATCCCTCTCCTTTTTGGAACTATGAATATATTGAAAAATAGGCAATCTAGCCTCTTGAAAACTATAATTTGCTCCACAGTATTGTTTATTCTTAAAGATGGAGTTTTCCATCTAATATTTTGTAATGCTTCTCTGCTTTTTTGGAAATGGGCTATAAAATAGCTTCTGTATATTCCCTATCCTTGTTCAATTTTTGGTTTGTTTTTTCCAAAAGCAGGATCTGAAATATTCTGAAGTTGATGGTATATGGAAGTAAGAAAAAAATATGCCTTTTTGCACTGGATTTTTTGGTCTTCTCCATAACCTTGCTTGCTATATGCTCCATCTGGATCTAGCCCCAAAGCTAGACAAGTTGTCATGCCATGTTGTGATAAAATGCTATCCATAGTTATATCTGAAGTCAACCGAGCCAAAATCCCTATTTTCTTCTCCCATAGGCTCATGCTCACATAATCACACCATTCCTATTACTCTACAAATATTTCACTACTGATAGTATGAACTTAATCAGTCTGTCTGAAATTCTTTATGTAATTATACTAATAAAATTAATTTATTCTGATGAGATTAAAGCCTCAAAGTATATAAGAAGTTTTTTTTCTCCCTTTATACCAGGGGTCTCCAACCTTGATCCCTTTAAGACTTGTGGACTTCAACTCCCAGAGTCCCTCAGCCAGCAAAGCTGGCTGAGGAACTCTGGGAGTTGAAGTCCACAAGTCTTAAAAGGACCAAGGTTGGAGAACCATGCTTTATACTGAACCATTTTTATATAATAACTGTAATGTGAAAATTAAAATTCCCAAATAAAAATACAATCTCTTGACTCCTCCCCTTTAGTGCAACTTCTGCCTGTCCTTTTTATGGCACAAATATTTGCTTACTTTCAATTTTGTTTAATACAGCTTTTAAAAGCCTAACCCAAAAAATACAAGAGAATGGGTCAGACACTACTATGAAAACAGTGTTACTCCTTTGGAAAATCCCTAGGGAAAAAAATCTACTGTATATTATAGGTTTAAAATGTCAGGTATAACACAATATTTTGAAGCATTTTGAATGCAGGTATAGCATCTATTTCTTTCCTGAGAGACGTTTATTGTGCTTTAGCAATTGCTTGCAGAAAAAAAACCGGTCAAATAAAATTTTGTACCCCATTGATGAACAGATGGCAATTACTCATTTTCTTAACTTTATATTAAACAAAGCAACTATAGATCAATGACTAGTGTCAAATAACTAAGATAAAGAATCCTGCTGGAAACCACATGAAATTGTAACTAGAGCTGATATGACCAGAAATATAGCAAAGATTATGTAAATCTACAAACATCTAGAAGGAAACAACCTGTTGTTCCCTTATGATCAGCTGACTTCATTATTTTTGGTTGAGTCAAATGTATTAATTGATCCATAATTTATTAAAGTCATTAACAAAACAAGAAATAAATTAGTGGAACTAATGAAATCATCATCTGTTCAATTACTATGCTGATATTATATGTGCTACAGTCTATTTTGGGATTCATTGTCACTTTTAGAATAAAATGTATTTTATTTTAAAGTGTAGGGCATCAGTGACTAGTAATCTTTAAAGCTACAGCTACAGCTGCAATATTTGTCCATAGCAAGCCATAACAACAAAACAAATGACAACATGGATCTGGTGATGCCACAGCACAAACCCTAGTCTTGTCTACTTACATGTCAACTTGCGGGACCGCCTGCTGTTACTTTATGCCTCCCATCGACCCGTACGCTCTCACAGAGAGGGTCTCCTCAGGGTGCCGTCCGCCAAGCAATGCCGGCTGGCGGCCCCCAGGGGAAGGGCCTTCTCTGTTGGAGCACCTACTCTCTGGAACGACCTTCCCCCCGGTTTGCGCCAAATATCTGACCTTCGGACCTTTCGCCGGGAATTAAAAACTCACTTATTTATTCAAGCGGGACTGGACTGATTTTTTTAAATTTTTAATTTTTAATTTTTAATCCTTTGTAATTTTATATGGGGTATTTTAGGTTAGGTCAATCTGACGGTTTTAATTCGGCCACTATTGAATAGGTATTTTAAATTGATATTTTAACTTTGTATACTTACTGTTTTTATCTTTGGCTGTACACCGCCCTGAGTCCTTCGGGAGAAGGGCGGTATAAAAATTGAAACAATAAATAAATAAATCAGGGTTTGCATCATGACATATGTTTTGTCACTTGGCTCCCTTTGCTACCTTCCTTCCTATTATTTTATTTCAATAGTGCTTTTCCTACTGAAGAAATTCAAAATGTTATATAAAAGAACAACAAGCAATAAAAACTATTTATCATAAAACAAGACAATGAACAAAGAATATAAACTATTAAAAGATTAATATGTTAATTTTTAATGTTTGAAAAATGGCCTTTCATTACATGCACATTATTGTTGACTTGTTTAGTCCTTTAATTTTACAAATTGAGTTTTATATTCCTCCTCAAATCTGTTATTTATATTAAACAAAGCAACTATAGATCAATGACTAGTGTCAAATAACTAAGATAAAGAATCCTGCTGGAAACTACATGAAATTGTAACTAGAGCTGATATGACCAGAGATATAGCAAAGATTATGTAAATCTACAAACATCTAGAAGGAAACAACCTGTTGTTCCCTTATGATCAGCTGACTTCATTATTTTTGGTTGAGTCAAATGTATTAATTGATCCATAATTTATTAAAGTCATTAACAAAACAAGAAATAAATTAGTGGAACTAATGAAATCATCATTTGTTCAATTACTATGCTGATATTATATGTGCTACAGTCTATTTTGGGATTCATTGTCACTTTTAGAATAAAATGTATTTTATTCTAAAGTGTAGGGCATCAGTGACTAGTAATCTTTAAAGCTACAGCTGCAATATTTGTCCATAGCAAGCCATAACAACAAAACAAATGACAACATGGATTTGGTGATGCCACAGCACAAACCCTAGTCTTGTCTACCCTTCTGGATGCACGACTCTCATTGGAAGAGTATTTGATGGAGCTTTTTACCAGGTCCGCTTCATACGCCAGTTGCGTCCCTTCTTGCACCGGGATTCCTTGTGCACAGTCACTCACGCCTTCGTCACTTCTTGTCTGGACTATTGCAATGCTCTCTACATGGGGCTTCCCTTGAAGAGCACCCGAAGACTCCAATTAGTTCAGAATGCGGCCGCGCGGGTGATAGAGGGAGTGACTCGTTGCTCCCATATAACACCTCTCCTGAGCAGGCTGCGCTGGCTTCCGGTGGTCTTTTGGGTACAATTCAAGGTGTTAGTTACCACCTTCAAAGCGCTCCATGGCATAGGACCGGGTTACTTACGGGACCGCCTGCTGCTACCGGCGACCTCCCATCGACCAGTGCGCTCCCATAGGGAGGTTCTCCTCAGGGTGCCATCGGCCAGTCAATGTTGGCTGGCGGCGCCCAGGGGGAGGGCCTTCTCTGTGGGAGCACCAACCCTCTGGAACAAGTTACCACCAGCTATCCGTCAACTCCCTGATCTTCGGACCTTTCGACGCGAGCTGAAAACATTTTTGTTTCACCGTGCAGGACTGGCCTAGTGGGGTTTTAATAAGGGGTTTTATTGGTTTTAAGTTCTTCAACCAACTCTTTAAACTGATCTTAAAAATTGTACTAACTGTCTTTACTTTGGCTGTAAACCGCCCTGAGTCCTTTGGGAGAAGGGCAGTATAGAAATTGAAACAATAAATAAATAAATCAGGGTTTGCATCATGACATATGTTTTGTCACTTGGCTCCCTTTGCTACCTTCCTTCCTATTATTTTATTTCAATAGTGCTTTTCCTACTGAAGAAATTCAAAATGTTATATAAAAAGAACAACAAGCAATAAAAACTATTTATCATAAAACAAGACAATGAACAAAGAATATAAACTATTAAAAGATTAATATGTTAATTTTAATGTTTGAAAAAATGGCCTTTCATTACATGCACATTATTGTTGACTTGTTTAGTCCTTTAATTTTACAAATTGAGTTTTATATTCCTCCCTCAAATCTGTTATTTATATTACAGGGAAAATAAAAAGTTAATTGAATGCATGTTTTCCCATACAAGTCAAATTCATGTTTTGGGGAAAAGTGATTGTGGGAAAATGAGAGATTAGCCAAGCAAATGACTATTATTTCATTTTGATTTTCATTACTCAACATAAATATTTCACCATAAAAATAGTATCATTTTTTGTATCAAATAGTATCAAATCTTTGTTAAATAAAATCTTTTTCTTAAAATCTTCTCTACAGTGTCAATAGGTTTTACCCATCCTTCCCAGAAAGCTTTGATCTTGAAGAGCAGGACTTAATATTGTGCCTCTGGGCACCTGTTCTTTTAGACACCTCCTTTGGCACGTCCCAGGATCATTGCCCCATCTGACTTTAATTTCCTTTTGTAGAAACATTTCATTAATAAAAGAAATAGGAAATTGGTATACAGAAAAGCAAACATAAGCATCTACAAATTTCTGTTTGCTTTTACAAGGATAATTTTAAGCTCCACGAGCATATTTAGAAATCATTTAGCACAAATGATTGGCAACAGTCGTTCAGTGTTTTGTTTGGGTATGTGCCAGCTGTTAAGTAAGCAAGGTACACAGCATCAGAGATACTAGAGGGAGTGGCAGCGTCCTCAATTGCCTTTCTGAAACATGCATGTTTGTGAACTTTGACTATACTTTGTGTATAGGCAACTCCCATTTATAATATAGGTAATCATTTTATGAAGGCATGCCAATGACATCGTCTTGAAATTTCAAAAGTACTTACCAACCCAAATAGGTTGCCTTTATCTGATGTAAAATAAGTGGAAGAATCAGTAGGAAATGCTGATGATGGATTTCTTGCATTACATTATAAACTAGAAAAAAATGAAAGCTTATAAATTTATGAATTTCTGGTCCAATGCCCTGTCACCTGAATGTTGAGTTAAAATTTATAATTTTATAATGCTGAGCAAATACTTTCAAAGGAAATTAAGATTTAGGTCATATCTGACAACCCATTCCCTGTTGGGTCACTGTGTCAGAGATATTTTGTTAATTAAACAGAGGAACAGAATGACCACAGGTGGACAAAAAATCAGTGGAAGCAGGAGCAATTTCTGAATTGGTTTCCCCATTGAGTTTCTTTTTAAGAAAGGAAACCTTCCTCTCTTCCTCTCTCCTCCTTCCTTCCCTCTCTCCTTCCTCCCTTTCCTGCTTCCTTCCCTCTCTCCCTCCCCTTTCTTTCCTTTCATTATCTTCCTCCCTCCCTCTCTCCTCCTTCCTTTCATCTTTCTTTCCTTCTCTTCTTCCTTCCTTCCCTGCCTCTTTCACTCTCCTTCCCTTTCCTTCCTCCCTTTCATTATCTTCCTTCCTTCTTTTCTTCTTTCTTTCTTTCCTCCCTCAAATTACTGCAGGCTTCTCCGTTTACTTTGCTTGTGGAAAGCTTACAGTGAAAAAGGCAGTGGGAAAGGCAGCAGGAAGTTGCCAGTCTAAGGCCAGCAGGCAGGCTGCTACTGGGTGGGAGAGGCAACAAGCAGGTATTGTGGAGGTGTGAATCAGGAATAATCCATGGAGGTGTATGAGAGAAGCTGTGTGGTTTGGGAAGGGTGTGTGGGTCTGCACCAGAGATGCTGCACAGGAAGATATAGGTTGTGAAGGATGCCTGGGTGTGTGTGAGAGATGCTGCACGAGCTGGGTGGAGCGTGCGGGGAATGGCAGAAGTCAAGAAGGGTACATGGCAGGGGTGAAATGCTCCCGGTTCGGACTGGCTCATCCGATCCAGTAGCAATGGAGGCTGGTGGTTTGGAGAACCGGTGGCAAAAATCCCTGGCCCCGCCCCCTGCCTCTGTTGAGCCACACCATCAGCAGAGGGTGGTTTTTTTTTCTTTTAAAAACAGTTTTTCTTCAGCCGAAAACATGCCTTTAAAAGTAAAAAAAAAAGCCTTTGAGGATCCCGTGGCTCAGCTGAGATCGTCAGAGCCTTTAAACTCTTTTTTTTAACAACCTCTTTTGCCAAAGAGGTTGTTTAAAAAAAAGACTTTAAAAGGCTCCTCTGGCAATCCCAGATGATTTCCTCATCACCAGAACCTTTAAAAACATGTTTTCTACAAGCTCTTCAGCCGAAGAGCTTGTTAAAACAATTATTTTTTTTTTTTTATAAAAAAAGTTTTATTTTTACAATCTTATCAAATAATTCATCCAATGTACAGTTATATACAATTAGTCGGGCCTGCCCAGTCACCACCCCCCTTTTTAACCTTCTTCCCTCTTCTACCTTCTTTTACTTTCCAAACCTTCCTCTCCTTCTCTTATCTACCTCCTCTCCTCCCTCCACCCTACACTCTTCTCCCTCTTCTACCCCTCTTCCTTCCTCTTCTCCTCTTTCCTACCTCCTACTCTCTCTTTTTTCCCTCCCCACCGTTCTAAAATGGCAACTGGTCAGACCCGACCCTACATTAATTATATTTATACATCTTCAATAATCCCTGTACATTAACCATCACTCCATCCTCTACTCTCAACCCCCAATTCCTTCCCCTTACCCCCACCCCCACCCTGACTTCCCAGAACAAAATGCAGGGTATCAAAACTAACAATCATAATCTAAAATAATTCCTAAATTATAATCTCTAGTCTCTCCACGCTTATTCACACTCTCAATTCCCCTCTCCTTCAAAAATATATCTAATACAAATTATTTCCTAAATTTACTCATATGCTATTTGATATTTTTTTATCTGATACTTATTTTGAATATAATCAATCCACATTTTCCATTCTAAAATATATTTTTCTTGTGTATAGTCTTTCAAGTAAGCAGAGATTTTTGCCATTTCTGCCAGATTTGATACTTTAAGAGTCCATTCTTCAATTGTAGGTAATTCTTCTTTCTTCCAATATTGAGCAATCAAAAGTCTTGCGGCTGTTATTAAGTTCAGAATCAATTTAGTCTCTATAGCTGTACAATCCATAATTATTCCTAGTAAAAAGAACTGCGGGGTAAACTTAATCATCTTTTACAAAATATTCTGCATGATCCACCATACTTTAATACAAAATGCTTTAACTTTTTTGCAAATCCACCATATATGATAATAAGTAGCATCTTCACAATCACATCTCCAGCATTTAGCCTGTACATTAGGATACATACATGACAATTTTTTGGGGTCTAAATGCCATCTATAAAACATCTTATAAAATTTTCTCTCATATTTTGCGCTTGTGTAAATTTAACATTCCTCACCCAAATTCTTTCCCAAGTTTCCAACATTATTGGTTGCTGAAAATTTTGTGCCCACTTAATCATACAATCCTTAACCAAATCAGTCTCTGAATCTATTTCTACTAATACATTATACAACCTCTTAATATGCTGTTGACCTTGATCTCTCATTTGTTTTAACAAATTATCCTCAATTGCTTAACACCTATTTTTGATCTAATTTCCATCTAGCTTGTAGTTGTCCATATTGGAACCATGTATAATTTCCCTTCTTCCCCCATCTTTTCTCTAGATTTTAATTGTAACTCCCCCTTTTCCATACAAAGAAGTTCTTTATAAGTAACTACCTCCATCTTTTGATATATATTTATATTTTCTATCATGTGTCTCGGGTTTGCCCATATTGGAATCTTTCCATCTAATTTGTATTGATATTTCCTCCAAACCCTCAATAATGCATTTCTAATTATATTATTTTTAAATATTTTATCAACTTTCTTATCATATAATAAATAGGCATGCCACCCATATAACAAACCATAACCTTCTATATTCAGAACTCTTTCCTCAGTTAAATTAATCCAATCAGTAATTAATGATAAAACAACTGCTTCATAATACAATTTTAAATTAGGCATTTTAAGACCCCACCCTTTCCTTATATCCTGCATTACTTTTAATTTTATTCTTGGTTTTTGCCCATCCATACAAATTTACTAATCCCTTTTGCCATTCCTGTAATTTAATATCATTCTTAAACACCGGTATCATTTGAAACAAAAACAAAAACCTGGGCAAAACATTCATTTTTATAGCCGCTATTCTTCCCAGCAAAGATAGTTGTAACTTCTTCCAACTCTCCATTTCTTTCCATACCTTCTGCCACAATACCTCATAATTATTTTTGTATAATTTAACATTTGAAGCTGTAATATATATTCCTAAATATTTAACCTTTTTAACGATTTCAAAACCTGAAGTTCTTTCTAACTCTTCTTTTTGTTGTATATTCATATTTTTAGTTATCATCTTTGTCTTTTGCTGATTCACCTTAAATCCAGATACTTTACCATACTGACCAATTATATCTTTTAAACCAGTTACTGAGTATATTGGTTGAGATACAGTAACAACCAGGTCATCTGCAAAAGCTCTTAATCTATAATCTTGATGTTTAACTCTAATTCCCTTTATTCGATCGGAACCACGTATGTTATTCAGAAGAATTTCTAAAGTTAAAATAAAAAGTAATGGGGACAAGGGACATCCCTGTCTCGTCCCTTTCTCAATTTTAAAAGTTTCTGTTAACCCACCATTTACTATTATTTGTGCTGTTTGCTTCTGATATATTGCTTTAATTGCACGAATAAAATAATCCCCAAATTGCATTTTTTCTATTACTTTAAACAAAAACTGCCAATCCAATCTATCAAAAGCTTTTCAGCATCCAAAAAGGAATGCCGCTGATACTTG